>NC_140769.1:34456755-35773898 GCF_044657685.1 Stegodyphus dumicola
CAATACTCCAAAAGAACATAGATATCAACCGAATTTAAATACTTCTAGAAATTCATAACAATATCAACCGAATATCAAACGAAACTAAAGAAAAAAAGATAATAAATCAGATTGGCACGTGTCAATTGGTAAAAAGAATTAGTTTTTCATAAATATTTTTCCACAGTAGAAATGAAAGGACTGATAGTTGTTTTAATCTGAAAATTGAAATGGAAATATAAAAACTTAACAATTGGTGAAGGATATCGTTAAAATCTGTGATACATTTTTTGCTAGAAATCGCTTGATGAGAACGGAATTAAGAGACGGCAGATTATCGTGTAGCAGAACCGTTATTCGATTGAGAATTTTCAGGCCTATATTTCGGAATTCTTTTCGGAAATATGTTCCTTACGTCTTTATAGAATATGAAGTTTCCTTCTGTCCTGCAGGAATAGATTCCTTGAGAATTATCCCCTTTCCATTAAAAATTTACAGACATGCTATTTAGTTGAGATTTCTGAAACTGAAATATCTGAGAACTTGGTAAACCGTCTTCAACCCAAGCGGATGATCTCCTATTTGAGTCAAGATCATAAGCAAACTATTAAATTTTATCTCTAGCTCCAATCTGTTCGAAAAAATCAAGATTCTGTCTTGCAACCAATGCTTGAGGAGAAAAAGAGTAAAACTGTATTTTTCAAGCTATTCTACAACGATTTTGTAAATAGTGTTATAAGCTATTTTTCCTTCTTTTCTGCATGCCTTCGTGGTGTAACAGTAGCACACTCGGCGCGTATTCGAGAGGTCCAGGTTTTAGTCCCGGTGAGGGCATTGTATATTTTCACGTCACCTGCTTCCAAAAAATACCTAATGACTCTACAGTGGCGCCAGAATTAAAAAAGGATGATTCTTCACCACCAGGATTTGGCGACTGGGTCCCTAATTCCCAGTCGCTTTTTAAAAGGAGGAATATATAAGGTATTACCTCCCTTTTTCCTGCACGCCGTCGTTGTGTACGTAGCACATTAAGCGCGTATTCGAGAAGTCCAAGTGCGAGTCCCGGGGAGGGCGTCGCATATTTTTCATGTCCCCTACTTTAAAAAACCTAATGAGTCTAGAGTGTCATTACTAATTTAAGTTCATGAGCTAATTTTTCAGTGAGACAGATGATACATTTCCTGTTGCAAGTTCTAGAATGTTTGTGATGCTATTGTTCTTTGCTGAGCTTTCGAAGCCAGTGCTGCGTATGTATTCTGAATCTAACGATTAACTACATAGAAAATTCCTTTGATGTACAGAAATGTATTGAACGCATGTCCGGCTGGCAAGATATGGTCCGGAGTTGGAATACTGGAGAGGGTATCTCCGATTTTTAATGTTTTTTGCTTGAACAAACCTAACAGTCCTTTCATTTGGCATCCAGACTAAAAATATGGCGGATGATAATTCATTATCACCTGGATTTGATGATTAGGTCATTTCCTTCCCAGTCGTCTTTTAAAAGTAGGTCTTACTTATTTTTGCGGTGTAACTGAAAGCATATACGGCTGGTAATCATAAGGTCCGGGTTTCTTTGTTGGGCATTTTTTTTTTCATGTTTGTTTGTTCCGAAATAAGCTTAATGACTTTATATTGTCTTAGTAATAAATTCTGTCAATTAACACAGGTTACTTGGAACTTGTTGAAAAAAAATCAGTCCAAAGACCATGTAGACGCACTGCGTATTTACAGATTTGTACTGTAGTATTTTGTACAAGGAAAGGGTATAAATATTTCAAGAAAAACCTTTACTTCTAATAAGTATTTTTAAAAATGAAGTAATCGTTAGATTTCGATTCTTTCTGATAGGGAAATGTGATTAGAATTCAAAATGATTTATACTAGAAATATCTTTCGTCTGTTGCTATCTTTATATCTAACAAGACATGTTAAATAGATTGTATGTATTAAAGGGTATATAATTATTTCTTATTAATAACTAAAATTGATTTATGATATAAATATTTATTGTTTACTTTTGCTTTATAATAAATTTTACTTTTGGACACTAAATTGCTTAAATCAACACGAAAATTACCTTGGCAATTTTCTCAGCAATCTCAGAAATGACTAAAATTAAAGATAAAAGCAGTGCGCCAAGATGTCGTTATCATCGGAATACCTAACTTATTATTATCTAAATATATTATTATATAAATGTAAAACTTCCAACTATAATAACTATAATATTATATCTCATAATAATTTGAGAACACAGAATAACGAATTTATTCAAATAAAATTATCCTTTTTAGGTGTGGTTGAAGCTAATTGTAATTGTAACTTTGTGAAAAAATTATTAATAAATTTACTGTCACATGTAAAATACATTTTATTTGAAAAAAAATTTTCCAAAATTTTGATTACCTTTTAATGGGAAATCATTAAGCGACTTATAAGTGTCCTTGGCTACTAGAACCTTAAGCAAGTGTTTAGAGACTATTCACTGGTCTTCTTAGAACTATAAAATATAAGTCCAAAGAAGAGTTAAAATATCCTTTTATTCACTCAAAGGAATGCTAACAGATGGCCCTTCTTGGGTTTGCAAGAAAGCCTTTAGTTGGGCTTTTACTTAAGATAGAAAATAAGAAACCAAAGTAATTCTAACTAGCTAAGCTTTAGCCGAAGCTGTGCATAAATAAGTAATCGAGTTGGCCCTCACCAGAGAATACTAACAGGTACGTAAGACTACAGCTGTACGTAGTAAGATAGGCTTAAAGCAACGATGTGGCCCGAAGGCAGAACACGGTCTACGGAGAACTTATGAGTTCTTCTATGTTAGTGATTGAACTTCCCATTAAATACTGGTTCTACCTCATTTACATAAAAAGCTATACTGAAATATCATTCTGGCAGGAAGTTGTAGGTGGAAAACAAGAACTTAAAGGAAAAGGTTTAAAAATCAAAAATAACTATTAGACAATTAAAATAATCTCTACAGACAGTCAAATCAATATCTTAATAAATGTCAAGTTTAATGAATGTCAAAACAAAATGCATAAATAATTTTAAGGCTTATTGAAAAATGTTCTTTATTTCTAAGGTATTTATTATTCTAAGATATGTGCGTAAAATATTCGTGTCGTACTTAAAGCTTTCAGAAGAGTCAAAGAAAAGAAGATGAAAGATAAATCTACTCAGACTTGTTGGCTTAAGCACTTTACTGTGTGTTACTATCAGTATCTAATTTCTGATCATGTGCTGAAATATTTGATGTCACATGATTAGCCCAATTCCTTTGTTCTGGCATTCATATCAGAGATTTAGATTTGAAAATATTCTCATTTACTTCCTTCCTAATATAGCCATTGTTTTCATTCTATCTATAACTTATCCAACAGTATTTTAATCACAAAAAATAAACCTGCTTATTTAACGAACGGATAGTATGAAATAAAGAAATTAGCTCCCTTTCCCAGTTACTCATTTTCCTTGAAATGGTCGGTAATGGATCACTTGAAATTTTCAAAATACCCTGTAGTATAAAACTTCTCAAGGCTCTGTTTACTCCACTAGGTCATCTTCCATACGCTTTCCACTAAAGTTACAACCTGTCTGAGAAATAACTACTACTATATCTTTTGTAAATACACAGTTTTACAATTCATAGACGTTATTAACCAATTTGAGTTAAATTAATAATTATACACTACAAAGTCCGAGATCCGGTCTCTTCGAGGCTTCGCCGATTCCGGATTTGGGAATTTTCTGGATATTAAATCATCAGTTTAAATCTAGTAAGATTGCATGCAGAAATTATAAAATTAAAAATATGAAATCGTGATTTATGAAATAATGAGCATTTATGATGTAAAGGGTATCAAAATTTACAAAAAAAAAAAAAAAAAAAAAAAAAAATAGGCCTAATATTTATTTGTTTACTTTATTAAACATTTCTTTCAATTTAAGCTGCTTCTTTTTTTTTTTGTGCTATTTCTTTCTCTTTAAAGACATAAAATTTTGTTCAGTTACAAAGTTTCACTGGTCAAGCCCTGTAATTGCTGTGTCAGGAATTCCGACTAGCTTGTCAATCGAGATGTTTTCGTTTTAAGTAACCTCTCTGTCACTTTTTTAACTATGGTTAGCGCTATTTTCTGGATCTAGAAAGTGGAAACATACTACAGATTTCGCTGTCCGTTAATTGATTGATGATTGGGGCATCATCATCGCAATGAAAACTTCTGTTATATCATCTTTATTTATAACCGATTCTTCACATTTCTTTTCAAAATCCATTAAATGGAAAATTTCACTTTGATTGCGATATCCGAAAACCTTCAAATTCTCGGCTGTCATCTTTATCATCCTCACCATGTAATATAGTAGCTAGCCATAATTATGCAAAGCATTTTTTAAAGTATCTGGAGACATATCCTCCCATGATCTTGCAATCCTCCACAAAGCCTCAAAAATTCTTGAATACTCTAGCCATTGTTCAAGAAATTTAAGATCCCTAACTTCATGTTTTCTCAGTTCAAAATTTGGTGGAAAATCTGTTTGATACTTGTTATGTAAAGCTAAAAATTGTCTCTTCATATTAGGTATATTAAACAACAACATTTATCATTCAACACCGTAAAAACGTAATCAGGTTCCGATTTTTCATTGAAGTGATAAGTTTTCTATTTCTTCGGTTTACTACTCATGTTCATGGGTATACTAGAATACAAAGAAATATGACAATTTAAAGAATAAATATTGTATTAAATATTTTTCTAGAAAATTCAAAACTCATGAACTGCGGCTATTACATTGAGAAAAATAATAACAATACTGCATACTACGATCGGACACAGCAATAAAAGTGTATTAAAATCTAATAACGATATATTTAAATTTAAAAGAAGCATGTTAAAGTTACAATATATTTATTAAGATTTAAATACTGAAATCTTAATTTAAATAGAATTGTTGTTATTCCTAATATATTTGTACTGTAATATATTATTTGAATAATACTGTTCCTTATTTTTCTCTCAGTGTAATAACCGCAGTTTAGAAGTCTGTTGCCTAGAATGCTCACTTGTCAAGTAAATAGAAATGTAAAAAAAGTAATTTGATTTAAAACAAAGAAGAGGAACTTACATTTTAAACAGAAGAAAAATTGAAACCGAAAGTGGTCATTGCGGCTAAATAATATTTATTAACAAGTATACTGTTAATACAAAAGAAAGGAGATACCGTATAACACTACGAAATATTCAGGCTAACTGATCGTGTTCTTCGATGAGTCGAGCCCTAACAGTTGCGTTCACGCATTGCGTCCGGTGACAAGTGTAAAACATAAGTCAAAATGTATTGTGTTGGATGGATGGAGATCACAGTGCCAGGCTGTCAAAATTCTAGGAATTTATGACCTCGGCAAATTCCCAGAATGTATTAAATTATTGCTAAAAGGTTTTTCTCTTCTACAATCGCTTCAAAATCCATTGGAAGCCCACCAGCCGCCGAGGGGTAAAGTCGCTGTGAACACTAGTAGTTCGGTCCTAGGTTCGAATCCCGCGAACCGGCTGGCTGCATGGGCGTTTTCGTGGTTTTTCCCATGTGTAACGGAAGCCCACCAGCGGCCGAGTGGTATTATCGCTGAACACTGGTAGTTCGGTCCGAGGTTTGAATCCCGCGAACGGGCTGGCTACATGGGCGTTTTCGTGGTTTCTCCATGTGTAACGTGTATACGAGCCAGTTTCCCTTAGAAAGTCCTCCAGGAAGGCATCCCTTCCCTTAGGCAGATAGCCCTCGAGGCTTTGCCATAATCACATACACATATACACTCCCCCCCATGTGTAACGTGTATACGAGCCAGTTTCCATTAGAAAGTCCTCTACGGAGGCATCCCTTCCCTTAGGCAGATAGCCCTAGTGTGCTTTGCCATAATCTCAATAAACCAAACCAAACCAAAATCCACTGTATACGGAATTCCACTCCAGTCATTACCAGCGATCGACGATCGACCAAAATTGGCCTCGCGATCGACTTGTTGGTCACCCCTGGTCTACATGACATTCTCACTCACAATTTCCCAACGAAGGCGCTAATGAGATTTAGATACTGTCGATATTGTTGATCTGAGAGAAAATGAAGGGTCATTGAGAAGCCAACAGACAATAAAGTCTTGGAAAATTTAAATCCTTAAGCATTTTTTAAACAAAGCAATCGTTTAATTATACATTATATTACAGATTTTAAATATCACAATGCAAAAATTAAATCATTTACGTTTTTAAGACTCATACCGAGCGACGGGATTCGACCAGTTCATATCAATTCGCCAGATATTCATACACGCTAGGATCGTTACTGAAGTATTTTTAGTTTATTGAATCGTTTATTAATATTGAATTGGTAATATTAATTTAGGCAGCTTATTGCTACACAGTAGCTAATTGCATAAATTAATTAGGAAAGAAATGGTTCTTAACATTTTCCAATCTACCACTTACGATACCAAATCGTCTCAGCTTTCATTCATGCTGGTCCAAGTTAAATTATTCTGTTTCATATCGTTATTTTTATTATAATTACCATACCAAACATATAGCTGATTTTAAAGTAATACAAAAAACTTTTCATTTCACTAAAGAACAACATAATGACAGGAAAAACCGAACTGTTCGAATTATTCGATTTTTTTTACTGTAATTCGCAAACACGCGAAACTCTCTGGGCAGCTGTAATTCGATATACTAATAAGCTGACAGTTTTGCATCCATAAAAAAAGGGTTAAAATTTTTTATACAGCCAACCAATCTACTAAGGTAAAAGTTAACTCTAAACCCTTTAATGTATTAAAATAAAACGAATAGTAACATATGTTTTTCTCATTCCAATGCATATTTCAACTAAAAATTTTCGTAGTTCTATCCAGTTAAATTTGATATACATCATTAGGACAATGTTTTCTGTTTGTCTTCTGCTGGCCTAACAGCCTAGATTTGTTTTAAACGTCCTTACCGCAGTAGCAATAAGTCACAGAAATGGAGTTCGAAATTGTTTAGAATTACCATACACATAACATAATTTAAAACTGAAGTTATCATTTGTTAAGAAATCGGGTTTCAGTGTTGAAATGATATTTCAAATAGAAAACTGTAGTCTGCTTCAACAAGATCCAGGTTTAAGAAGCCAAAGAACAGCAAGCTTCTCGCAGTATGGCATATGCCTTTTAAGAAATCCTTATTCATTAACCCTCCTACTTCTGTATCGTGTAGTCCTCCTACTTCTGTATCGTGTAATGAGTTTTAATTAATATTTTGATTAGTGAAAAATCAATAAACACTCATAACCTTCTATGCATTTTCAATTAATACCTAGTTATTACATAAAAAAGACACGTGATATATTTCATTTTTGTAAGATATGTTTGCTATGAACAAATGTGAAGACTGCGCGGTGCAAAATAAAGCATGAAAGGAAGGCATAAGACATAATGGATCGGGAATTGAATTGTCGCTCACGTGTTTTGTGAATGAGTCGGAAAAAAATGTCATTTTCTATGAAGAATTAATTGAAGATCTTTCCTAGTAGTGTAAATTTCTTTGAATAGCAACCTTTGTTAGTTTATTAGAAACAGGTAAGTAATTTGTAAAATCACCTAATTTGTTTTGCGATTTAAGTCTCATATTGCGCATCTAAAAAATCTCATTAAACCCTTTTCACAAATATAGCTTTTAGTGTAAATAATTCAATATTTAAAATGTTTCTGTGACTCATAATTAGAAAATGCCTTGATTTAAGATCTATATTTCTAAATAGCAAAACACAGGCATTTTAGAAATAAACTAAATATCACAGTAAACCTTTTGTAAAAAAAAGAAGAAAAAAAAAACTCGCATTCATTTCAAAAATACAAACAAAGTAAAAAAGTTTGTTCCCTCTAACAGCGAGAAAGACAGACATATAAAAACAAAAAGTGCTCAAGAGCCAATGCAAGTGAAGTGTGAAGATAGATGGAAATTCTGGAGACTCCTAGAACAATAAGGAAAAGAGGAAAATTCTGGTACAAAAGGGGCTGTAAACTCCATAAGAGAGGAATTTTAAGGTTTCCCTAAATGTTAGAAAGTCTGGTAAGATAAGCCTTCTTCCTTATACTTGCAGAAGAGTTTTTATCTTTCCTCTGTTCATCTCTTACACACATTTTAGAATTCTCCAGCCAATTTGTTTATCAGTCTATGCTATTTGTGTAGTTCCCTTATCGTCGACGAGTAAAACAGGAGAATTCGAAATTTTTTTATCACTTATGCTGTAAAATGTTTGCTGTTCTAACTTCTGACCAGCGATAAAGCAAATGTAAGAGCTCTGGCAATTTGGGAAACTGTTCAAGATACGACGAAGATTTGTCTAATAATTTTCTGATCTCAGAAAATCAGCTTCGATAACTTTAATAAAAGGCTTTGTCTAGAAAGGCAATAAATTGATACAGTCATTATGTTTGTGGAAGAAGAAAACATGATGAAAATTGGTCAGTGCCTGTTCCTGGATTCGAAGCTCGAAACACCTGGCTGCTAGCCGGACTTGCTTCCGATTGAACCACGATGGCATGCCGTAAAGAGACATACAACACCTTAAACAGTTTATTCCTATTTAAATAAGTGAGATATTGAAGACGACATCGACGATTAACTAGAAGTCAAGATTAAAAAGCCATATTAGTAAAGAAAACAGAGGGAAATGAAATAACCCATCTTAACAATTTAGATGTATTTCCAAGCAGTTCAATTTGCAATCAGAAAACACATGTTCATTGGCTGACGCAAATTAAAGCAGTACTCAGAACTAAAAGAACGGCGTTTTTATTTACATTACTTTTATATTTCGATAAAGTGTATGTGAAATAACAGATTGATGTTTGTGCACTTGATTTACTTGTGAACAATTTGCTTTTAATAAAGGATTTAATAATAGGCTTAATTCCCATGGACGTATTCACATCCATTGTATATCGGATTACACAATTAAATTAAGTACTGTTATGGATAAAATGAGCTTCCACATACTGTAACACAATCTGCTATTATTGTTATTATCTACGAACATTTTCCTTTCTTTTCAATATTTTCCAAAGACAATACTGTTTTGCTTTGATGTTTTGTAACAGTATTTTTTCCATCATTCAACAATAAATAAACTTAACTTTTTTTAGATAAGGCTCCTATAATCTGCCCTTCAAATCGGCATTTGACTTCAGCAGACTATAATTATATAAGGCGTTTGTGAATGGTAGCGGCAAGCTTTATTTGAGTAAGGATTGATCCTAAACATGATCGATAGAGTCCGCTTACGTCAGCTACCCAGTATACGGAGAAAAGTTAATTATAATGATGATTATTTCTATTGTTGTAATTACTTCAGCTATTATTATCTTTATTACCTATAGCTTTTTTTATTATTATTATCATTTTGAATAAGAATAATGCATGAGTATCACTGTACGATTTATTGCATTCAAGATTTCTATTAGTTCCTTGTGAATTCCGAGCATAGATGCATGACGTATTTCTACTGCCGTAGTTCTGAGGACAGCATCCTTAATTTTGAGCCGACTTTTACACGCATCATAACTCTAACTACTAACTACTAACTACATTTTTCGTGAAAGAATTTCGTGTTACTAGATTTGCATTTTGTTACTTACTTCAGTATCCAGTACAGTATATTTATGTTTGTCTTTTACAAGTTTTACTCTGTAATGTGCACTGTAAAGGTGTTATGTTTATTTCCTAATGAAATAATTTTCTACAATAAGTAGATTAATATGAATCATTATAAGTGTGAAACTATGCAGCCATTGCTAAAAATACGAATTACATATGCAATTTTTAAATGAATAAAATGAATAATGTATTTAAATTGTTTCTTTTGGAAAAATGTGGCTCAATTGGTTGTACCTTGGCAAGTATAGTAAAAGATATTCAAAATTATTCTCATGTTTGACGCTGAAGTTAGAAATTTGAATTTCATTTCCATTTTAATTGCAAGACGTCTGCTTCTTTAATGATATCGACAGCCCAACAATAGCCACTGACTTGATGACCAAGGTTCATCTTTGGTTAGGAAAAATATAATATCAGTATTCTGACAAGTTATTTTTGCAGAATGGAAGGAGAAGGAAGTTGGATTGGAATGGATTAGATTTTTTACTTAGTCTAATCTATTCACATTTCATTCATTGGATAAAAAATACTGTGGCTAGAATGTCAAATTAAAAAGATGTCAGAATAAATTTTAATTACAGCTTTTATTAAAATTATCTACAAAGACAGTCAACTGTAATCACAGGTTACTGAGTGATGGTTTAATTTTGTTATAAATTTCTTCATTTTTTATGCCTGCCTTTTTATTATCACTATTTACTATCTGGTAGACTTCATGCGGCGTTGTGCTACTAATCATTAAAACATTAAATTAGTATTATTGAACAGTAAAGTATCATGGAGAATTTGCTTCCAAACAGGGGTAATATTATAGTAAAAAAGTACAGAGTGACACCTATTGATAAAAGATTTGCCAGTGATTCATATTGTAGCTAAGTAAACTAAGCCAACTTGATATCGTCTAGTGCTTATTACCGTACAGGTTTTTCTTCAGCTAGGATTACACCCTTGTTAATAAATTTTACGGAAGAATATATCTAAATTATAACTATATCCACTTCGTCCAACCTAGATAGTGACTAGTGATTGTACTGAAAGGCCCAGATTCAAATCCTGGAGAAGGCACGGATGTTTGTAAATATATAGTTTTTGTGCTGCATGGAGGCACTCTAAATATGCGGTGAACCGAAAGTCTTATCGAAAGGTTGGTGGTAGGATAAGAGAGATTGGACCAATGGACTCGTTCTCCAGTAGATCTCTACGTCAAAATTGTTTTCGGAACTGTTCAAAGTCGTACTGTATAGGTACGTCAAAATTGTTTTCGGAACTGTTCAAAGTCGTAAATGTTTCTAAAGGGATGTATTACATATAAACCGAGATCAGCGTTAGTTTGGTACCCAAGGCTCTTGACAACGACAGACGTAATTTTGCCTCCTTGCCATAATGAATTCTGGGGGTTTGCTCTGATATGAGACGAGCGAGATTAGTCGCAATAACAACATAACTATCCCCCATCTTTTTGGCTGTGTGAAAAGTACTTTCCTTTCTCAAAATTAAGACTCTTCAGTTTTTTTGTGACTCATCTCATCTTTTCAACAGTTATTTCACTTCATATACTGATATTCGTCTTTCTGAACGACGGCAGATGTAATCCTTCGGTATCTGAGAATTTAAATTCGTCGTCAATGTGAGTCACTAATCTTAATTTTATTCTCAAAATTCTATAAAAATACCTAATATTTTTAAAAAAATAGCGCAGTAATCAATATTAATGAACATCGTCTGGTGGATTAGACAAGTGAGACTCGTACTTTAGGTAGGAAATGCTTTAGGTAGCGAGTAAAGTTATAAAAATGTTTCGGAAGCGCATTCTTGATATTTGTCTCAGATGTTAAAATTTCATGGATTGCTTTTGTCAGTTTCTGTAACTTTAATTTCAAGTGCCAGAAAACTTAGAAATCTTAAAGAATAAATCAGACAAGTCTTGAGCGTTATTGTTCGAAATATATATTTTTTTTTACTATAATTTTCAATACCTTACATTACGGCTTTTTATTATGTTAGCTTTATTATCTTATTCATCATCTTAGTATCACTATCTTATTCATCATTTTAGTATTATTACCTTATTCATTATCTTAGTATTATTATCTTATTCATGCTCTTAGTATTATTACGGTTTTTCATGACCTCGTAGATGACAAATGTGTTTTTATGGTATGGTAAACTTTATCATCGTGCGAAACGTAAGATATTTTATTTTCCACATGGTCTAATAAACAGCCAATTTCTCAGAACACTGCCATGCTGTGAAATATGAAATCTTTAACTTAACTTTCGTATTTAATCAATTTCTAATTCCTCAGCAATTTAATCAATAAAAAATATTATACACTTTTCTGAAATATGTAAACCTTTATTTTGTTCTTTAATAATTCCAAATGAATGTTAATAATCCAACTGAAAATTTTTGTGAACATTTGTAAATGTTTTGCAATTAATGAAAATGTTTAGCCGAGTATTAATGAAATGTCTAGCCGAGTTAACAAACAACTACAGTTAGTTACGTATAACGATAATTAAACCGAGATCAGTGTTAGTTGGTTTTGATAGAACACGCTAAGGCTATCTGCGTAGGAGTAGAGGGGTCTTAAGAAGGATTTTATTAAAGGGAATAGAATAATATTCTCATTACACACTGGAAAAACTGGGAAAGCGTCCTTATAGCTAATCTGTTCGCTATCCACGAAAGTGGGCTGCCCAGCCGCTATAATGGTTATCGTCGCTGACTGCCGTGCCGAAGAGCAGGGTTCGAATCCCGGAGAAGACATGGATGTTTGTAAATGTATAATGTCGGTGCGGCATGGTGGCACTCTAAATATGCGGTGATCTGAAAGTCCTCTCGTGTGTTTTGGTGGAAGGCGTGGAAGACCCTCGGACTCGTTCCCCGGGTGCTCTACATCAAAACTGGGAGCGGAACTGAGCTAAATCGTACTGTCACCTGTAAAGAGGTTATCGCATCTAGCGACGATCCCTGATAGACGGGACTTTTCTGGGAAACGAGATTCTGGTAGTACTGGTTTAAATGGGAGGATTCCTAGAAAAAAATAGCTCCGCTGGAAGCTACGGAAACGATGCACAGGCTACGCGGGACTTTTTTGAAACTTCGCCGAAAATGTTTCGGCTACAGCTCTGTCCCTGGTAGAGATCACCCAATCAGGACGAAAGTTCTGCTTCTGAAGAATAACGTGATCTCAGTCTGAGCAATAACCGATTACTGTTTGACGTTGAAGTCTTTGTAGTAAGTGAAAATGGTAACCTAGCTACGTAGGTTTCGTGGAAACGTGCGGGTTCTGATAATTGTCCCTTTCGACGCCCAGTCCCTCGTAGCGGGAACATATGTGATTGGGACTTAAGGTGCTCAAGGCTGATGCCAACGGCAAGCGTATCTTGCTCTCCTTGCCACGAGCTATATCGGGGGCTTGTGTTGATGTTACTGGCAAGCAACTGAGCATACGTAACAACAACAACGCATTTAGTGGACTTATCCTCTCGACTATAAAACTGATAACGTGCTGTTATAAAGCAGCTCATAATATAAGGTAATTCTCCCGCCTTCTTAGCATGCTTTCACGGTGTAGTGGTCAGCACGCTCGGCGCGTATTCGAGAGGTCCGTGGTTCGAGTCCTGGTGAGGGCATTGCTCATTTTTCATCTCTTCTGCTTCCAAAAAATCCTAATGTTTAGGTGCATCCTAATGTCTAGGCGCATACAATGGCGCCCGAACTAAAAAAGCTGGTAGTGGATGATGATTATCCACCACCAGGATTTGGCGAGTAAGTCCCCTAAGCCCCAGTCGTCCTTTAAAAGGGTGAGTATATAAGGTATTTCTCCCGCTTAGAATGCCTTCATGGTGTAGTGATCAGCACGCTCGACGCGTATTCGAGAGGTCCGTTGTTCGAGTCCCGGCAACGTCATTGCTCATTTTTCACGTCTCCTTCTTCCAAATAACCTAATGTCTCTACAATAAGTTCATACAGCATTGTTACAATGCATATACATTTTATATAGTGATGTTCTTAACGCGGGTGTTTGTGTAATAATTTATTTCGCGTTACAAGATTGTCTATATTATAATGGCAAAGTGCTATAAGGCTGCGAGCAAAAGGCCGTGCAATTAAAAAAAATGATATTTAAATAAGATGAAGCAATTTTGTATTCGGTAATTAATTATTAAATTCCAAAAATCCTTGTGTACATTTCGGTTAATAAGTGAGAA
Source organism: Stegodyphus dumicola (assembly GCF_044657685.1). Classification (NCBI taxonomy): domain Eukaryota; kingdom Metazoa; phylum Arthropoda; class Arachnida; order Araneae; family Eresidae; genus Stegodyphus; species Stegodyphus dumicola. Next base: position 34,470,645 of record NC_140769.1, read on the forward strand.
TATAAAAAGCAACCCTCCCAAAAAAGAATAAAATAAAAATAGGATAAAGAATAAATAATAATGATAGGGTAAAAATGGATAAATTAAAAAGGATATAAAACCTTGAGAACATTTTAAAAATTTATATGCATTCAAAATCTAATCTTAGTAAACTATACATGACTTAAAAATGGTATGACAAGAACTGGGTAGTAGTATATGCGAAACAGTTTCTTAGAGAATAATAGTGTAATTTATCGATTCGTCCTTTCCAGTATTATCCTGTGCTTGTCTTTTCATTCTCTGGCATTCTCAATATAATCTAATGGTAGACAATTTATTATTTAACGGAGACTGATGACAAAGTCAAAGAAGTAAGATATGTGAAAATAGTTTTTTAGGGATCGAAAAAGAGATACATCCCAATTCATCCTTTTGAGTTTCATCTTGTGCTCTTGTTGTTTCCTTCTCGAACTCCTGTGGTACTCGCCATTCCTGTTCGCAGTATTTTTTCGATTTGACAAGTGACGTTCACAGTTGTGCTGTTCTTTAAAATAGTGCTATTTCATTCTATGGGACATCGTTCCTTCCCCTTGTCAGTTATCCTCTTGATAGTGTACCTGATTGTTTAAGATAGGGAATATTGATTTCTATAAATAATTTCATAACTTAAAGCTTTTTATTAATTTTGTAACTGTCCATACTCTTTTTAAAGCATTTTGATCATAATTTTTTAAAGCATTAAAGGATTATAATGTTTTTAAAGCATTTTGCATAACAAAAGTCTCACAAAATACTTTTCATTTTTGGTTTCCTCTCTATGTCTTTAATCAAGTCTGTTGTCAACGTGAATGTCAGGACCTATGATATGCAGTTTCTTTCTTATACATAGCAGTTTATGAAGGTCTATAATGCTATTCCCAAGATTAGGGATTAGGACTTATATGCATATTTAGATGCATACTTATCTCTAATATATTTTTGATATTACGACCACACTTGATGATTGCAATTTAATGCATTGTCGGAAGGAGCTGAACTCGCTGTTCATTCAGCTCTCTTATCATAGGGGGTGTCGATCATGGTGCACTGCAAGGAGCGATCAATAGTACCAGTGAGAGTGAAAGGACAGTCAAACACCCAAGCCCAAATACCTGATTTTAGGAGCAGCAGTCATTCTCCGCTAACCACTAGACCGTCTATGAAGACTACGCCATTATTTTGAAAACTTTTTTCTATTTACCACGCCATTTTCGGGGAAGATCGGATACAGGAACGAGAAGTTTGAATAATAATAATAATATTTTGCTTTAAAAATCATTAGTGAAAGCACGTTCGCTGTCTCAAGGGATGTCTTTTTTACGCACAGAACGGAACAGGTTTGTCTACAGTATTCACTGAAATTCAGAAGTGGATGAAATGAGATTATTTTGAGCAGAGGCTGAAGTTTGAAGGACACGAAATGGAAGTAAGCCCCGTGAAAGATAGATGTGTTTTCGAAATTTACAGTGCCCTTTGGAAATGAGGAAATTTTCTTCACAAAGTTATTCTGGCACCAAATTATGCGGAAGGAAATAATATGTAATTAAAAAATAATTAGCTCTTAAAACTTGATTGCTTATTTTAACTGCCAGACACTTTTGTTTTTTCTAACACATCATTTATCACTTGACTGACATGTTCTAAAAAATAATTAAATTTTGACCTTGAGAGTACTTTTATCCTCATCAATATAGTAAATATCCGTCTTTCCTTTCAACAGCTATTGATTGGTACTATTCCTTTTTCAACATTTTAAAAATAATCTAACCAAGTATCTGACCAGGGAACAAAAAATATACTTTATTTTAAAACACGTTATTAAAATAAGGCAAAACTACTATTGTGTTAATGTAAAATTTCTGTATTATGCAACCCTACTCTGTACAGCTTAGGAAACTACAGATGTATTTATAATAAAAGTTCTGAAGATCAGATTCTAATTAGTTGTCAACTTGAGAAGCCATTAATTATTAGAGACAGCAAAACTAGAACAAACATCGCTTCCAACACAAATAAACATAACTGAAGGACGCAATATATGATAATTGCAGAAAAATGCAAAATTTCTGTGTTATATTTCTAGCATATTTGTTCCGCTTCAGAGTTGTTTAGTTGCATTTGCCAGTTGACCGAAGTTCTCAGGTAAGTAACAAATGCCCAACCTTGACAAAACGGACTTAATGTCTATTCTTTATGGCAGCTGTCCATTATGCATCAACTGTCACTGACTGGTAATGACCGATGGCCTAACCTCCTTAAACCGCAGGGCATCAAGGTTTCAAAAATGGGTGATAAGAATTCATAGTAAGATCCTTAGGCTCTTTCTGTGACGTGAGCCTGGAAAGGCCCCCGACAAATCCTCCCAAAGGCTGAAAGTGAAGTCTAGATACATCTAAAAAAATAAAAACAAGTTTTTCTGTTGAAGGTCATCGACCCTTTTAAGCTTCCGAGGGTACTTTCTATGTGCATGCCTTGTAGGTTTTCACTTTCCAGTAAGGTCAGCTGAGACAAAGGAGGAAAGTAAAGATATACTGGTTCTTTAAGTGTTTTGTGTGTTGCAATCACCTTATTTGTGCTAGCACATTTGATTTTATGACTAAGATATTTCTTTTTGACAGGGTAGGTAAATCAAAAACTTTTCTGCAATTCACGACCAGTCAGTGGCTTCAAGCTTTTTCATCTTCAGTTCATAAAAAGTGTCAGAAAATTAGAATGTCATGATCTTCTTTTAAATCCTTACAAAGCTGAATGACGTTTCGATTCTTTCATATTTGAAAGAAAGAATACATTCTTCACATCTTTTCTGAAAAATGATTTCCTACTAAAAGAAATGTAGTTTGACTATGAAAAGTCTGTTCAATCATTATAAAGATCAGTCAACTTCTGGTTTCGCTCATAGTTTGATTATAACCGAATTTTCCTCAAATGCCATTCTTTGTACTTGAATTGTTTTAGCTCGATTTGCCGCCTCTTTGAACACGAGTATGAAAGAAACGCTAGCCTAGAGCGTTCAGAAAAGGAGTGAGACAAACTTAAAATTTTTTGAAGACTGATGAAATTCCTTTTGGACCTGTCTTATGAAGAATTCAGTGGCTGTTTTCATGCGTGGTTAGAAGTTGATGATAACAGTCGGAAGTGTATTTCCTTAAATGAATCGCATTTTATAAGACTGAATTTTTCCATTGCAGTACTTGTATTTATCAATGCCTCCAAACCTTTCGACAACTCTAGCTTAGGGTATGCTAGCTACATTATGTCATTTACGCACGAAATCACACAGATTTTTATTCAGACAGTCGGCAATAATTTTCGTATAAAAGCTGGTAGCTTATTTCGTCTGAAACAAAATATCTTCGTTTTAATGACCTTGCTTATGAGAGAAATAAAACATTTTACATGCATGATTTAAACAAAAGAGAACATTTATCGTTTTTCGAAAAAGGACTAACGTAGAAACGTTGTCCTCGTTTCGTATCGCGTCACATATCGTTGTCTTTCTTGTGAATTTTTCTATAGGCTATTTATCTTGAAGTGCCACAGGTAAAGTTAAAGAATGCTGACTGATAATGGAGCCACCAATAAGATTAAGATTAAATGCAAAAGGGCGATTCATCATCATTGAGAGCTTTCCACCACTTTCCTGTTCATATCAGATGTGTATAAATTTTTGAGGCAATTTTTCTTCCATCCATGTATACACTTTCTTTTTCTTTAGCCCAAAAAGGCAATTTTCCCAGAAGGGCTATTAATTTCGCTTTGGCATTTTGCGTCGTCCACTATAAAATGGCTTTTAACTTTTCAAATTATTGCCACCAAATATTAGAGCTCTGCATTATATTTAAAGAAATTAAAGAATGAAAAATCTGCGTAAAAGTGTGTATGTTTCTCACTCTGTGAAAAAACAACGGTACCTAGAGATATCAAATTCTGAATAACGTAGTCCTCCACTCAATTATGGGCATCTGGAAGCACAAATGTGGAATTTCTTTGGAAATTTGGAGCTCTTTTATATTTTGTAAATCTTTAACGATTTTTTTATTAACAAACTCAACGATTTTAAAGCGAACAACAGCAACACTCTCCGGGAAAAAAAAAAAAAAAAAAAAAAATTACTCTCCAGAGCGCGGGACTGCGTATATAAAAGTATGTGTGATAGCCTCTAATACTCTATCGGAAATTTTAAAGATATGTTTTCTTTTTAAATATTTTGTGAATTTTATAGTTGAAATGCGAAGAGCATGATATTTAATAAATAAAAATAACATGTAAAAGGTTTAAAAAAAAGGACCGTTTAGGTCCAATATAAAATCTGAAAGGTTTCAGTTTTTTTTTTTTTTTCGTTATTTTGTTTCGTGGTGCGACTTTGTTTATGTTTTGAACCGTTCTCTTTGTCATAAGATTTTAATATGAGAGCTTCCATAATTCGATGACTATTTTATTTTGATTATCTTTCCCCTCGAGCCATGTAGAGTTCCCCTCGCCATGTAGAGCTCCCCCTTTCCCCTCGAGCCTCGAGTCTCAACGTAAATTTCTCTCTAAGTGATTTTTCTCCCAATCTAACATCATTATCAAATGAAACTGTATGAATTCTTAGGAAGCTGTAGCTCCGTATGTATCATTTTAAATTTCCTGAAATAAACACTTAAATATAAATGTATTTACTTACTACCCATCTTCTTTATTGCGCAACATGAAGGGAATGCAAACTTTACGAGGATCTCCAGTCTTTGTCAATAAACTTTAAAAAGAGGAAATATAAAAATAAAAGAAGATTTTCCTACGAGTAAGCCGTAATAATTTTCTTGCTATTTTTATAATTGAAAGATACAATAGAGTAATAGATCAATGCCATAAAGCCACGTATCCACTTTATGGATATAGCCAACGCTTGGCCATGAACTTTTCATGCATGTATAACTGACTATTTAGTTAATCAATCATGTTCATAAAATTTTTCTTAGATTCTTCGTTGCTTGTTTTTCTATAAGGAAGTATGTATATTTGCAGTCGTTTGATAATTATGATAGAATATTCTAAGGTTGCACATTTTATTTATTCTAAGGCTGTACATTTTATTTTATTACAAATTATGAACATTCTGTTAACCTTCTAAAACCGGGCCGAAATTCTCATAATATAGCCTTCAGACCGGCGCGATCCGAAACAGTTTTGCCCCCTCTTTGACATTTTCCTAATGAGAAAAGTCGTTAGTTCCCCTCCATGGAGGAAGTAAAATTTACATGTTTGTCGGACGCTTACGTCCCATAGTAAAGGGGTTGCTAGATTTGCAATTTTTTGGATGATTATTTTGTTTTCATTTAAATGAAGTTCTAAATAAATAGTGCATAAATAAATATGCAGTACTGGATGCATATCCAGTGCACACTTTATTTAGAACAAAATGTATGCAATTTTTATATTTCACTCACTATTTCTAATCAATCTCGTAAATAATTTGTGAATTTTTTAACTTTGTTTTCACTCTTCATTTATATTCGCGTATTTTCGTATTAGAAATTAGAAAGCGAGAACAAAATTTAACAAAATATAGTAAATACGGACTAGATTTGTAAGTCTGCAGGCTGGAATGCGATTTTTAATAACATATTTTCATTCATAAAATACTGGTAATGACTAATTTAATGAAATAATAATAATAATATTTATTACCATTAGATGATTAGAATGAGATTCAATACAATTAGATTTTGAGATGAACTTACAGCAATAATAAAGCTTTACATAACAATGACAGACATTTAAATCTGCTTCTTTCGATAATTTTGTTATTATAATATAAAAATCAAAATCCGAGATACATTGGTTGCGTTTAATCATTTAACTTTAACAAATATTACATTGGACTATCAGGCAAAGGTATATCTTTAACGAGAATTTTTCTTTGTGAAATTGGCTTTTGTTTATGTTAGCAGAGAAAAAAATCCGTGACCTATACATGCAATCATCAAAAGAATTTTGAGAACAGTTTTAAATGTTCATGAAGAATTAATTATACGTCAATTTCTTTTCATAGGTAGAAATTTCGTCTAAAACCATCGTTATATCCAAAAATTGAAGTCTATTTCATTTTCAACGAATATTCTATTTGCACATAATATATTTTCTAATTTATTTTAGAAAGAGTAAACTTTCACGTTTTCAAAAGAATAATACTGGAAATACTGGTTGTTGACACAATGTAGTAAATCTGTTTTTCATATTTCTTCCAGTAATGAAAACGATTACCCTGGAATATTTTCAAAGCAAAATTAAGAAAACCGTTTACGCCAAATTTTGCATAAAGTATCTTCTCGTGTATTTTTTTATTTAAAGTGTGGAATTTTCGCTTTGAAAATATCAAAAATCATGAAGAGCAAAATTAATTCACGAGAAATAACTTTGAAATGCAATAATTCCATCGTAATATGAAATAGTGGAGAAAAGTGCAATACAGTTTATTTATTCACAAATAATCCCCCTCATATGCGTAATTTATGTACTGTCGATTGAGAAATATACAGTGTCTCACAAAAGTGATGGGACACTTGTGCTTTGCAAAAGGAAACTATGGTAAAATAAGTTAAAAAAACATGTAAAAATTTTTTGTGGGTGTGTTTCATACTTAAATTTAGTAACAATTATTTCATCACATGCATTTTCTCAAAATATTAAAATATTAATTTAATAAAAATACAGTTGTTTAGAACGGAGCAAAAAATGGCTCAAATAAGTGATGGGACACTTAATTTTCCATCAAATATTTATCCAAAAATTTTACTTTTTAAAAGGTTTTAATATTTTGTTGGATTTCCTTTCACTTTAAAAACATGATTTAATCTTCTTGGGATGGATTTGACTATATTTTTGTGATTTCTGGAGTGCTTTTACCCCATTCTTCTTGCAGCACCGATTTTAATTGTTGTTTTGAAAAAATGGTATGTTTGCGAATTCGTGATTCCAATTCTTGCCAAATATTCTGTATGGGATTTAAGTCTGGAGATTGTGGTAGTGTTTTTATTATTTCAGGACAGTTATACAGCAGCCAGGGTCTAACGTTCAAAGCAGTGTGCTTGGGGTCATTGTCCTGGTAGAATTTAAAATCGTTATGAAGATTCAATTTTCGTGCTGAAGATTTCAAATTTTGATTTAAAATGCCAATATACTTGTAATTATCCATTATACTGTCAATAAAAACAAGATTACCAACTCCAGCGGACGACATACACCTCCAAACCATAATTCCTCCTCCAGCATGGTTTACTGTTGGCACGAAGTTCTGTTTGCGAAATTCTTCCCAGGGTTTTCTCCACACCAAGATTCTACCGTCAGAATCAAATATAGTCAATTTACTCTCATCAGTAGATATAACTTTATTCCAGTAATCAGAATTCTTATTTATGTTGGATTTTGCGAAAGCCAGTCTGAGTTTTCTTTCGTTTCACTTACGAAGAATTTTTTCCTGGCTGCTCTACCGTGATATCCAGTAGATGGAATTACTCTTCTATTAGTCTCAGGATTAACAATTACTCCATATAATTCTCGTAAATCAGCAGCAACTTTAGGAGCACTCATTCTTGAATTTTTTTAAATATTTCGAACAATAATTCGCTTTATTCCATTCGATAGCTTTGATGGTCGGCCAGGTCTTTTTTTATCCTGAATCATATGATTCTTTTTATATCGTTTAATGATATTGTAAACTGTTGAATGACTCGAGTTAACTGTTTCAGGAGTTTCTCTAATAGATTTTCCACGTTCAATACGCAAATTAATAACTAATTTTCGAATTTCAGGCAAAGTTTCTTTTCGTTTAACATTCATGGCTGCACAGCGCTAAAAAAACACAAAAATTCCAAAACAAACTGGAGAGAAATACTGCAGACGATTTTATAAATTATTGCCAATTGCTTTTGAGTGAAAATAAAAAAACCCAAAAATATTTTTATTGTAGTACGTAGTAGTATCTAATGGTGTCCCATCACTTATGTGAGCCATTTTTGCTCCGTTCTAAACAATTGCATTTTTATTAAATTAATATTTTGAGAAAATGTATGTTATGTAATAATTGTTACTAAATTTAAGTATGAAACACACCCACAAAAAATTTTTACATGTTTTTTTTAATTTATTTTATTACAGTTTCCTTTTGTAAAGCACAAGTGTCCCATCACTTTTGTGAGACACTGTAGGTTAGTAAATTAAACCGGTTATATCAATACTTTTCCTTTATCAATATTTTTACCGGCTCTTCAGTAGAGCGGTAAAGGTGGCTGAACACTTGTAGCTCGCTTGGGTTTGAATCCCGGCTAAATAGTTGGATTCACGGTTTTTGTGTAACGTAAATGCAAGCCAGCTTCTCTTAGAAAGTCTCCGTGAAGGCATAACTCCCCTTATACAGGTAATTGTCGTGTGCTTTGATGTAATTCAGTATTAACAAACAAAATTAATCCAATCAATACCGAAGAGCGGGTTGATTACACGTGGAGTTTTCCACCAGGAACGTAAATGAGAGCCATTTTCTCTTAAAAAGGTTTACACGAAAGCATCCATCCCCTTAAGCAGATAGCGTTCACGTGCTTTTTCGTAATCCAATCCTAATTTTCATACATTTAATAGTAAGTTGACATACACCTCATTACAGACAAAATAACAACCTTTTTTAAAAATATTTTTTATCAACTTGTTTGAATTCCCTTTATCTCTTGAGGAGTATAAGAATTTCAGCAAATAAAACTGGCCGAAATTTTATAAAATGTAACTGATGTTTTGATTCAATTTAGAAGTAACATGAGCTTTACTGATATTTAAATACTTTTTGGCAGATCTCATCCTAAAAGAGGGCCTAAAGATAAATTGATTTTATTTAATTTACAATCAATGAAAATCACTGAAAGCAATCACTGAATGAATGAAAATCACAAAACCTATTATGCATAAAATTGTCTCTTATTCATCTCCTGATAAATCAGACAAAATTGCCTACATAATAGAAGCACTTTGAAAGAGTTAACAGTTCTTAAGGGTTTATGCAATCCACAAAAAATGTTAAAATAAAATCTTATTATTCATAAGTATGAAAAAGAAGTAAACGATAAAAGCGGTTTTACCTATTTTCTAGAAGAGCATTAAATCTAAAATATTAATCTATTCTTATTTGTTATGAATAAAAAACATTAAATATGTTAAATATGCTTAAAATATATTAAATATGCTTAAAGAGCGTGCAAAATCGCTGACGTTTTAATCATAGCAAAAGTCAGTACTAAAAAAATTAGCATTAAAATTATGAGACAGATTGAGAAAGAGATGGCCTCTATTTAATTTTCAACTTTATTGGCTTGAGACGAAAACTGCGGTTTTTGCCAAAATGTAGCCAAACTGATAAGAAGAGGGAAATAATGCGTAGCCATTTCGTAGCCGAAATACCCTCATTTGCGGTCAGGTCATAAATTTACAATCCCTTTTTTCAGGGGGAGAGCTGACAAGGAGCGGACAATCTCGCTAGGGATCTTGAGAAAATGCGGGGGTTGTTTAAACCATGGAGGTAGGAAGTAAGATGGAGACGCCCTAAACAAGTTTCTCCGTACCCTGCTCTGAAGCACCGGCGATCCTTCGTGGTGACCAAAACATTGGGTCATTTACCATTGAGTTCTATGGGATTTGACGCGTTCGGGTGTAAATATTTTGTAATTACGTCGCAAATATACATATAAATGTATATATTTTCTTTTTCTACAACACTTCAGAGTCCTAAGTATGTGAAAGCAACATATTTTTAAACAACATTTCATTCTGAAAGGAATTAAATGCTATACTTTTCACAGGACAGTTTTCTCAGAATGGTTTAATTTGAATGAAATATTTTCACAAGTTTTCTTAATTACATTAGAAAAAAAAATTAAGGTGATTCGATTTTATTCGGTTAAGGTACAAAAATTAAGATCAAAGTTTATTGTATTATTAATATTAAAATTATGCATTATTTCTTTTCTATTTATAGAGCTTCTTCCTAAAATACTTTCTTAAATATGACATGATTTTTTGGCTTCTTTTAAATCGAAAAATGTAAGTCAATTTGTAATTAATGCTCTATTCGGTTCATTTTAAATTAGAGAATTATTAGGAATTAGCGAAATACTTTAAATAAGTATTTCGCTAATTCCTAATAATTAAATAGGTATTAAATAGTATTTGACTTTCTCTGAACATTTCTGAAAGGGAATAAAATAAGTTTTTTTTTTTAGGTATTATTTAAAACTTGTAACTGAGTTATTATAAAATGTAAGGGGAATAATTCTGTTAATTATACTTATCAGATTTTTTTTTACCCTTCATTTCAACAATACATATTCCAAAACTCTTTATTACGTTCTTAAGTGCGCATCTCATAGCATTTGCTTTACAATACCTTTTAAGAGATTGCTTTCCAATACGAACACTTCTTGCTTAAATAGTTTTATAACGTATTTGTCAACAGGATTTCAATTTATGTTTCCAATTCAATATTAAGGCTATTATATATTTAGATAACATTTATAATCATTACAAATTAGATACATTTAATCATTAGATTTCTTCACAGTACTTTCACAGTTGTTTATAAGTGAATAAATTCTTCATTTCAAATGCATTTATAAGTAACTTAATGAATATTTAAGTATTTTTTCAAAGGCAGATACATGCTTTTTGCAAGCACATGCATAAATACCCATACATATTTCCTATTTATCATTTCCGGCATGTGCAAATCTTTAATTTCTGTGCATTCACTATTTTTTTCGTGTAAAGTAATTTACACTAATTTAGCATACACCCGAAAGTTTTACATAAAAAGTATATATGAATATAATTTGAATGAAAATTATAAGTATTATTTTTAATACCCACTCAAAGGTCAGTTTTTCTTCAAAATTCCTCCACGATGGCATCTCTCTCTTTAGGCAGATAGCCCTTGCATGCGTTACTCTATTTAATAAAAACTTAATCTGACCTATGTGCCTAATTACAAATATTTTAACATACATAATTTTATATTTACCTTTAGCCATCAAGTTTCAAACTTTTCAAATCTTCTAGAAAATAAATTTTGGCAGATCTCTTTTAGCAATTTTCTTAAAATCTATATTTTTGCAGTGCAACAGCTTAGAATTTTATAAAACAAATTCATAATCAAAATCGCTCTTGTTAGTTATCGAAAAATAACCAAGATGTGATTTTTGCGTAAATGTCACTAAACTATACAAATTGCTATTATCGATCACACTATGAATGTTTCTTTCATGCGAGAGTGTCCCTTTTTCGATTTCTATGGAACTGTCGTGTGTCGAAATACTATCAGAATCTTGTCAAGCGAGCTTCTGAATGTAAACAAATAACACCCCGTCTGGTGACCCTAGCTTCAAAGCAGTGCTTCACTTCTAGCGCGGAATGGCCCCTCCTCCCTTTCCTACCTCCATGGTTTAAACATCTAACTTCTCTACTTTCAGTTTTATACACAGGAAAATACAAATTGAATTCTTCGAATGAATGCAATTTTGTACAATGAAAATGTATTACTTAACGATAAACTGTAAGATAAATAACATCTTTTTTTAAAGCCATAGGTGTAGAAAGACAGATATTTGTTACACGAATGAATTTGTAGTAAATATTGAGTTTTTCATTTCGAATGCTATGTTCCATGTATGCGAAGTAGCTGAGTATGTGAGATAATAGTCATAAACGAATGGCTTTCAACCTTTTCACGGCTAAGGACTGTTTCTCAATTACATTGTGGTCGCTGCTTTTTGGTTAATTTTCTAATGGCATATAAACAATAATTGTTTTTATTTGAGATTTATGAATAAAATAACGCAAACTAGACTGCAGAAAATTCCTAAGAATGAAGTTAAATAATACTGAAAAATACATTATTGATGCACTTTTGTGTTTTATATGTAGTAGTATTAACTACTACTGTAATCCTTAAACGGAATCCTTAAATTATATATATCTATGTATAGGTATATATAAATGGAACCAAATATAGAATAAGGTATAAAATATCTTTATTATACAATGTTCATTACCATACGTATATTTACGTAATATCAATATAAATAGTTAGTTAGGTTTCGTACATATATAATTTATTTTTATATTTTGTATTTTTTGTATTAGATTCAGTATTGTATACGTATCTGAAGTTTAATTTGTTCACTTTTTGGGTTACGACTTTAAGCGAGAAAGAATTGTTAGGGCCTTCATAGGGATTACATTATATACAATCAGATAGGATCCGACTTTTCCTTTCTTTTAATCATTATATATATTGAAATACTACTTAATGAGTATACATAAAATATAGCAGTTTTTAAGCTACTTATTTATATATCTATTGTTTGGTCTGGTTTGTTTGATTATAGCAAAGCATTCGACGGTTATTTGCCTAAGGGTAAGGGTGCCTCGTGGAGAACTTTCTAAGCAAAACTGACTCTTATGCACGTTACACGTGGGGAAAACCTCGAAAACGCCAATACAGCCATCCCCGTCGATCCGGATTCGAACCCCGGATCGACCTGCCAGAGTTCAACGACTTTACAGCTCAGCCGCTAGTGAGCCACACACACACACACACACACACATCCACACATATACATTAAATGGTATTTGCATGTCGTTTATAAAGTATAATTGAGTGTAATTTAATCATAAAGAGTTAGAAAATATTCTACGGAATTACTTCACTTCGTAGACTTTTTGTTAAGCTTCACCATATTTCTTAAAGAGAATCTTAGTGCTAGTTCCATGTCCAAGCTGTTTATGTACCTTATTTTTCATGCTTTGAATTATATTTAGAAAATTATTTCACTTGGTTATAGCTGAAAATGCAGTTTTTTTATTGAAGAATTTAAGGGTAAAAAGACAATTATGCCTTTTTCTAATTAATTATTCTTGAAGCATTTAAATTTTTTTTTTTAAAAAAAGCGCACATTAATACGAATCACTGAACTAAAGTGGTCGATACAGGACAGATTAATTAGCTACTAAATTTTGATTTTCGTTGAGTAAAAAGGAATTCATCTGCATTCTATAAGAAAGCAGATATTCAAAAAATGTTTTTTTCCTATTCTCGCAGTCATAATATTTTTCTTAAATATTCAGCTAATTCATATTCAAATATTCCAATCCATTACAATAAGTAATAAATCGATACAGTAAATAAATAATTAAAATCAATTAAATGGAATTTTATTTGATTTTAATTGCCATTTTTTCTCTGATAAACCCCTCTTTAGAGTTCAATAGCAGTCGATCAGCTTTTGTTGGGGGTTCATTTTTTTTATGGTATGCTTACGTTATATATGTATGTATTATGCATTGCTCATACTTGTCAATTGCAGCTTTTAAACGGAGGATTAACTGTTTAATCAGTTGGAGTATGACAGGGACAGGTTCAGGGAAAAATGGACGGAGCACAAGAACTTCGTCAGTGACTTTTACAGGTATTGCTCCGCTGCGCTACTGTACCCGCTGGGCGTTCGATTGGCGCGCATCACAGGCCAGGCTAACAAGACATTTTACAGAGATACTTTTACATTAATTCTAGACTTCGCAATGAATATACGATTACAATAACATGGTATACAATTATTACAATGAAATTCTGAACAAAAATTGAAATATAACAGATATATATAATATATAACATAATTACTTCGAACATACATCATACAAACATTCATTGTACATCGTACATCATACAAACAATACATTTACATTAGTATATCTAATTACATCGAATTACCTAAATCATCTTTTTAACGAAATAATTAGTGAAGAATATTTTGTGCATCTCCTAGTACATTGTCGTATTCCTAAGGCAAATATCTTGTTAATACATCTCCTTTCATTTTTATCATGTTACAGACAATTGCATCATTACTGGAGTCTTACATTATTTTTGTAAATTAATCTATCATAATTACATCTAATATATATATATTAGTAAATTACACAATACTTACATTTACATTAATATATCTAATTACGTCAAATTATATTAAAATATTATAATTAATGATTTAATTATTGCAAGTTTTTTTCCATCTCCTAGTACAGTACATATTCTTAATTAGTTTGTAAAAACAGTTCATACCATATTTAGCCTGTTTCAGTCATTTGCAATATTTCTGAAATCTTGCATTATTTTTGTAAGTTATGAAATAAGTGGTATTTATACAGACGTGATAGTATCTTGATACATGTCTTCTCTTTTATATGAGAAAAGTTTCTTCATAATCAAAGAAATCTTTTGTTGTAATGGAGGGATCATTAGTAAGCGTTTCATGTACTCAGGCGTAATTTGTGACCTTTCTTTGTAGTGTAGCTCTTTTGTGAGCTGGCACTTGAAAATATAGTGCTCTGGGTCTCCCTTTTCCCCACATTTGCAATTGTCTGAGTGTTGCAGCATGACACTTTCGTTCAAGCTTAGGTCAATATCTCCAAGACAGAGCTAATATTCTTTTTTTGTTTAAACCAATGGCGGGCCCTTAGCCGACTTCGGCTTGGCCTCTACTAAGCACAAAAGTGGTGGTCATTTTATTATGGAGGCACCTAATAGGTGGGCCACCTTCACCTCCTATGGAGGGACGGACAGTTACAACAGTGCCTTCTCTGGGATTTCTGGGCCAGATATTTGTCGCTCTGAAGTCTTTCAGCTCAATGCTTCTTAATTTTGCCGTTCTTTAATTCAGTCAAGACGGGCAACCGAACAAACTATGCCTGATCTGGCACTGGACCTGCTATGGATATAGCTTATATTCAGTTGATGAGTACATACACTGGTTATTGGAGAAGTCAAACAACAAAAATCAGTGTAATATTTGTAAATTTTGTCTGACTCCATTTGCACTTAGGCAGCTGAGGAAGGTGGTTCTATAGTTAAAGTATCGAAACTAGTCCTGCAAAATTTAAAAATGTTACGCTAATTCTTGTTGTTTGGACTTTCCAATAATCATTATTCTAAGGGTTATTTTAACCTAAATTATATACACTGTGTTTAAAACTGAGGTTACAAACATGAAAAATGGGATATCCAGAAATACATTTGTTTTTATTGTGAAGAAAGTTTGCTTATATATGCGACAGTATTTTGAGACAAGAGATAGTAGCATGACAAAATAATTAATAGGTATATATTTTGCGATATGCAAATGAATTCAAATAAATTCTCTTATTTCTAGAATGTCGAGCTAATGAAGTGACGGAGGACATGTCTCACAATGGAGCATAATGATGTTATTGATCATATTTCATGACATCTTCCGAGAAAGAAGATTTTAATGCTTGGAGGATCCTAAGAGGTTGCTGTCTTCACCCAGTGGCTTTTCCTGGAAGATTCAAAATATGAAAAGAAACATTTCAAACATTAATTTAAGTTCATCGACTTCGCTAGCTATACTATATTCCCTTCTTCCAGAAAACGTTCCTCAAACATCGGAGTTTTGCACTATTCTGAATAAATACATAGATTAAATTTCGGAAATAAATTACAATTATTTTATATACTACACATTTTAAATGGCCATAAGAAGGAAAGAAAAGTTGCTTATAGGATTACCTAAATGGCTCAGCAAACACGGGAATGCTGATTACTTTGCATTTCAATGTTCTATAAATCAGCTTTTGAGCCATGACATCCATCATTTAGGAACAATTTTGGACCTCTGCTTATCGAAGTAGAAAAGAGAATAATTTCAGGATCATTCAAAAAAGTTCGATGAAACGAATATTTTTACTAATTAAGTGCAAAAAATTCTACTTATCTGGAAAACAATTAGCATACATTTTTACTTTGATTAATTATTATTATTAGTTTGATAGAAAGGAATATTCAATTCGATGCATCGAAAATACCGAATTTTCGAAATTCGAGCGATCGAAATTATGCACCTTTCTTTGTAATCGAAGACGAAAAAAAGGAAGATTTAGTTTTAAAGTATCTGAAACTGCAATCAGTTCGAAGTGATTTTGTTATATTTTATTTATGTCATTTATTTATTATTATATATTATATCATATTATTATATGCCCCAATTTATTCAAGGCAGTAGTCAAAGACATAATCATTACACAGAATTAGAAAATGTTTCAACTTCTTCGCATAATAATGTTATTAAAAAGAATTCTGGACGCATGAGATGAGGCGAAATGACACTATTAATGATAAAATGGTTGTAAATTCAAATATTCAGAAAGTTCCTAATTATAGCTAATGCAAAAAGACTTTGCTGAAATATAGGTAATTAAACGGAATATATTCAAATAAATGTGAAAATAAAATTCTTGTTAAAAAAGATTAGAAATAACGAATAAAATTTTGAATCTTTAAGTGTGCAAAAATCATTATTGTGCATTCTTCGGGAATATAAAGAATTTTTCCTTCATTAATTTAAATTCTTTTTTATTTTCAATGACAAAGAACTTGATAAAATGAGATCACAAATAAACACACACACACACACACACACACCCAAAAAAAAAAAAAAAAAAAAAAAAGAATGAAATACAAAAAAAGAAAGATATTGTCTCATTCGACTTCTTGCCTCCCAGTATCACTTGACCAAGGTAGATCCACGAAGAACTTGGCAGTAAGAAATATGATGGCCATCCGTAATGACGTTGTCATCGCAAAGGTATTCAGAAAGTATTCAGAAAAACGCCACTTTTAAAGAGGTGTCCAGCCAAACAGTCCTGCTGAATGAAGAGTCTAAAAATTTCAGCCGCCTCATAGCATGGCCAGTCAGGTATATTTATTACCTCCGAAAAGCTCCAACTTTTGGAAACAGTTTGGGCCTTCAATTTCTCATAATGTCAAGAAGAAAAAATAATTGTTGATAAGAAGTTTTATCGTTCAAATGGAACATTGGCAAGTGTGAGTTCTAATACGCCAGCACCTTTCTTCGTCAGCGCGTCAGCCTGTCCATTGTCACTTACTGTCTGTCTACGAGAAAAACAGCCCCGCTACAGTGTCTGGCGGGTGGCAGTCGCTATAGCATCGGGGCTACTATATTTCAAATAGGGAAGAACCAGGAGTTGTAAGAATGTTGTTGTAAGAATTCGTCTAAGTTGTAAGAATTCATCTTTAAATACGCCACGATGGCAAACTGAAAAGTAAATCTTCAAGATAACCCTACGGAAATTGGGTCAAGGCTCGTTTCTACGGCAACAGACAGCTGCAGATTAACTGGCTAGAGCTTTTCTTATGATATCCAGAGTAGTTCACAGTGACCCGAGATCCACTGAAGAAAAAAGTTCTTTTCATTGAATAGCAGCTCTGCAGTTGGGAGAGACAGAGAATGACGGCCTTTCGAAATTTATTATAGTGAATTACCAATTGTTTCAGAGCTACGCATATAGCCAAAATCTCTCCATCAAAGGCTGTTTAATCAAAGACATCAAAGGCTGTCAGGCAATAATTTTAATTTAATCGTAAAATTATTAAGGGCTAATTCACCGTGATGATGACTTACATCTAGTTATCATCGTATCTTCATTAATGTCATTGTTAAATACATAACAATCGCAAAAGAAGTCTGTAATTGATCTACTAATATTACTAGAAACATCAATAATGTGCTAAAATATAATTTCAGGACTTCAAACTTTAACGTCGTACTAAAAATATTTTAATACTTGAAATATTAATATTATATTAAAAATATTCGCAGCGCTGTTAAAAGATCCAGTACAGTGCTTATACAGTAAAATAATAATTCCAAATTAACATTTTCGAAATAACATAAGCGATAACAGAAGAAGTAACGCGAACTCAGATGTTGAATGTTCATTTGAAGGCCAAGTAAAATTACTTACAACAATATTAGTAAATGGTTTAGTGAAAAATGCATTTTCCCCTTTTCTTCTTTTCTTTCTTTTTTCCCCTGCTCTTCACCTTTGTTTCAGAAATAAATGCAATGAAAGATTTTAACTTGATGAAATGACTGTAACTGATAGATGTTTAAGTTGATGAAATAACTGTAACTGAAATTTTAGATGAACTTAAATCATTTTTAATTTCTCTTACCTTCTTAATTTCTTTTTTCTTTTAATAAAATTGCTAGAAATCGTCTATTTGATGTCTGCATATTGCACAATATTTGCTACTGTGTATATTTGTCTTATATCTTTTATGTTCAAGAGTTTTATACATAAAAGAACCTGTATGTTATTTTATTTTTAATTAAAGGCAATAATAACACAATAAAAGGTTTTACATTTTTCTATTAAATTTATTTATTTATAATCGGTTGTAAGAATACTTAAAAAAGTAAGTAATTGAATGTAATATTATTATATAGGTAAAACTACCATTGTGAAAAAATAAAAGCATATGTAAAAAAGCTTTAAGTGTTCGCCAACACAATAGCTATTCATTTTAAGAATAGATCAGCGAGAACGCTTGACTTTATTTTTTAATAATGAATATTTAATAATGAATTTTCCCTGCCCGATTTTGTACTCTTTGTGCGGAATTTTAACATTGCATCAAAATTTTTATCTGGCAGATTTTTGCAGACAGGTGTGTTTAGGTCTATCAATGAAAAAAAAAAAAAAAAGTGTTTGCAACGTTAAGTGCTTTTAAATAAGTTGATACCACCTAGTTTTCTCAAGTTTAGAAATTCTTTCCCAAATATGTAACAAATTTATTTTCCCTGAATTGTGTTTTTAAAATTTAATTGGGCTGCAAGTCAATTAACTGAAAATAAGTTTCTTCACACTGAGATATCATAAGAGTTTGCCATAGTTAAAACAGAACTACTTTATAAAGACCACACTATTCAAGTTATTCTTTAAATAATAAGTTTTTACAAATTGTCCATCCAAGACGTACTTCCTTTATACCAGGAGTTCCCAACGAGCTCGGTTTTGATCTATAAGGTCGGTGAAATTTTTTAAAATGTCCATGTTGATACAAAAACTTTTTTATCTCTAGCACGCGAGAATCTGTATCGGAAATTCTCAATGTGCTCAAGGAGTTGAGTGGGGGTCGATAACCGAATAAATATAGGCACCTGATTGGCATAATCAAGGTTTCATTGATTAGAACAAATTTATTAATAAAACTGATATTTAATTGTCTATTGATATAAACCTATATTATATATAGATATAAACCAAAGTTAAAACTTGTATAAAGCACATAGGTAGGCTAAGTTTTGGAATATAAACGTCATCCGAAAGAAATATCTGGAAACAGAAGTTGCTATGGAACCAGTATCGTTGAATTTTGCCTCTTCTCACCTAGTGAAAGCCAGCTTTTATGAATTCAATAATTAACTACGAAAAACCAGAATCAGGCTGAATGTTTTTCGACGAGAAAATTTAAGGATTAAGTAGAACAATGTTATTCCAGGTATTAAAAAAAATACATCAACACATCAAGCACAGACATCACATTGATGAAAATCAAACTTTTGAGCAATTAAAGTCTGTGTGTGTTGTTTTATCTAAAAAATTGTTTATATTTTTAAAACTAATAATAATACAAAAGTAAGAAAACATAAATCTAATAAATCATTTGTTTCAAATATTTTGCTTATATTCACATATTCTAACTGTTACTATTAAGTTATATATGTGCAAGTATTTGTATTATGATTATGTTGCATGCTGTATATTATAGAAAAAAAATGTAAGAGTGCCGAAAAACAAAACCATTCTTTTAAAAGGAATTCTATGCAAGAAAGGGTTGGGAATTCCGGCTTTATTACAGACATCCGTCATCTTGAAATTTTCGAAACCATCCTTCGAATGTTCGAGAACGCAGAGAGCATTTCGTCATTTCGAATGTAAGCAAATAACTGAGTAGGGAAGGGCGGACAGCAAATTCATCTAGTAAAACGCGACAGAGCTCTACCATCTGAGAATTATAAGTGACTCAGAATATTATACTCTTTCAAATGGCAGTGACAATATTTGAGAAATAGGAAATAAGTGCTTCGAAACTCTTTTAGTAGTCAAGTATTTAAAATATTGTTCTAGATTTATCAACATATTTAACTCTAGATAGCTAGTGCGACTGTTAGGTAAGAAAATATATTTAAAAAATAAATGTTACAATGCTTATTTTCTACATACGTATGTATTGCTTATCAGATATGCTGAGTTTGGATGAATTGTTTAAACTAAATTTTGAGCAATATTGAAAATCCTGACTCTGGAAATTTAAAGAAAGATCTCATCCCATAGAAGTTGAATGGCAAGTACTAAGCTTTAATTTACAGCGAGTATTCAAGTTACGAGAAAAATTTCGTAGAGATGTATATTATATACATTTCTGTCTATCTAAAGCAGTGTTTTTCAACCTGTTTTGTTCCATGCACCCATTTCGCTCTAGCTAGAAAATCATCTCTTCGTCCTTTGTTCTCAAACTCGAAAATTTATTTAGCTTTAGAATACTTTTAACGTGTTTTTTAAATTAAACAATAAACATATGGAAAATGTTAACAAAATAATCAAAAATAAATAAAAACAGGCTTTTTAGTCCAAAGGGGCTTTGTCCCTGAGGGACTATCCTTTAGGTTTTGCGATTTTGCGGCGAATCACTGTGAATATCCTATCACTTTTCAGAATGTTGCCACCAAATATTATCGCTCTGTATTATATTTGAAGAAATTAAATAATAAAGAATCTGCATAAATGTATGTATATTTCTCACATTGTGATAAAACAATGGTTCATACAGCCATTCAATTTTGAATGACGCATTCCTACTGCGAATATGGGCATCTGGAAGCACAAATTAAAAATTTGGTATATGTTTTATTATCCATTTCATATTTTGTAAAACTTTAACGAATTTTTGATTAACAAACTTAAGGATTTCAAAGCAAACAGTGGCAACGTTGTACAGAAAAAACATTTTTATCTCCAGCGCGTGAGATTGTGTATCGGAAATTCTAAAGGTATGCTCAATTTAAAATTACTTTGCTATATTACTGTTGAACTGAATTTTATGGTTTAAATACGAAGAACATGATATTTAATAAAAAAGGTAACACAAAATGTTTAAAAAAAAGCGCTCCTTTAGACGTAATTTAAAATCTAAAACCTTTCAGATTTTCTTTTTTCATCCCCTTTTTTTTTTAAACATTTTAAAGCTAAAACTAGATATTTAACAGCTAAATAAAAAAGCTGACTGTATTCCCCCTCTCAGACTATAAGACGGAAATTCCCTCTCGCCTGTTGAGAAGGTCTGATCTAAAGTTTTTTATTTATTTGACGTAAGACTAGAAATGTTTGGATTATTTATGCGGTAATTATGGCAAAGTACACTACAGCTATCTTACTGTAGTTTAGAGAAGTCTTCGTGAACGACTTTCTAAAGTAAATAACCCATATCCAACTTATAGGAGGAAAAAAAAAAAAAAAAAAAAAAAAAAAAACATTCAAATATCTCAAAATAACCCCGTTCGGTTCAACTGCTGAGTCGAAAATTGAAACCGGTACGAAGCGGAGCCAATAATTATTTGTATTTATTGCAAAGTATCCATGCATCTAACTCAATAAAACTCTGAGAATGGTATTATTTAAAGAAGGTGAGAATATTACAATCCTTTTGAGAGAAACTCATAATTTTTGATACTATGAATCTCATTAATCAGTGTTGGGATGAAGTTATAGAAAAGCTGTTAAATTGCACAGCTGAATAAACCGAGTTTGTATTCAGAAATAATGATAAAATTCTTTAAACACTATTTGGTAGTTATCATCATAAGTTAAAAAGAATGTCAACATAATTATCCCGCTTCACAGTTATTATGCGGGATATCGTTTTCTAAAGAACTGAATCAATACGTAACTTTTGTTATTGTTTAAAAATGTCCGTTTTTTATTGTTATCCATGAATTAATTAACAAGGAATAAATAAGAGCTTAACAATGTACTATTTTTGTCCGACTTTATAAACTCAGTTACTTAGCGGCTATTTTGAAAAGTTAATGAAGTGTCTGGTGTACAAATATAGAAAAATAACACTTCTCTGACTCCAATGGAACCAATATTTTATTCCTTACGAAGTTATAGATTCTTATTCATAAGATTTATTTACATTTTACATGCACGTAGCATCGCGTGACAAAAACTCGGAGTTTTGTTTACTTCGTTCTTTGCGGAGACTAGAAGGTGTTGCCATTCCGCTTTAACTAAACTTCATTAGAAACTTAACGGAACTGAAGCGACACTACACACCCCCTTTCTAGTGACAGCGATTATGGAAGATAGTCTTTAAAGTGACTGGGGAACTTCACATGTCTGCCGGTTCTAGTAGTCTTGGTTTCATGATGAGGTTCTGAATTTTCTTCAGTGTTCTTGAGTGCAGGTGTTTCCCCAAGTTCCGCTTTCTTGGAATGGGAGTTTTGAAAAGGAATATCAGAATCTTGCACTAGGAAACATGGCTTTAGTCTGTCTATTGAAACTCTTTTAACTTTTCCTTGGATTTCAATATCGAAGTACTTATCCTTTCTTGCTCTTACAGGAAACGGTCCAAGATAGACAGGCTGTAGCGACGAACTATTAATGTTGTTGTATAGGAATACGTGAGAACAGTTGGAAAGATGTTTAGAAATAAAGACTGTTCTATTTCCATGGGTGGTGGTAGAACTTGGCTTCATAGCTCTTATTATTTTCTGAAGGGTTTGAGAAAATTCAGACTGTTTCATATGAGGTACTGTTGAAAAGAATTCACCAGGTAATGCTAAAGGAGTTCCGTTGGTTGTTAAGAATGTAGTACCATCAATCAACTTGCGATTTTTAGAATCTACCAAAAGGTTAAAATTTGCAAGAAAATCCATGCCTATTATCGGTTTGTTTACGTCCGCAATTACAAAAGGCCATGTGAATGATCGTCTGAGTCCAAGATCAAGCTTGTGTAATTTTTGGCCATATGTTTTAATTTTCGTACCATTTGCAGCAAAGAGTTCTAATTTTGAGATGTTTTTTTTATCTGCAGGCAAGGGAGGAATGACAGAAATTTCTGCCCCAATATCTATTAAAAATTGGGTAGCCGATTCTTTGTCGCTGATGAAAAGACGACTCAGCTGCACCCCTTGTCCCTCCGTCGTCAATGAGAGACGGGGAGCTGGTTTTCCGGACTATTTGTCTGTGATGTTGATGAGTAGTTGCAGGGTTGTTTACACTTAAATGACTTATCACCGAATTTTTTATGATAGTAACAAATATCACTAGATCTGTTACCACTGTAACTCCTATCTCGAGATTTGGATCGGTTACGACAATAGGGACGACTGTGGCGTTGCTTGTTTAAAGCAGAAACTTGTAAGCTAAGTTCACTAACCTGTTTTTGTAAACTTTCAATCACTTCCGCTTTTACCGTTATGGATGATGCAGCAGCTATTTGGGGAGTAACAGGGTTTAATTCCCAAATCTTATCGGCCATTGTAGCCACTTTTGACAAATCTTCACTACTAACAGATATAATGCTACGCATATTAACGGGTAAACGTTGTAGCCACAATGTTTTTAGGAAAGTATCTGTTACTTTATCGCCAGCCAAATTACGCATCTCACACAGTAATTGAGATGGCTTTTTGTCACCCAGTTCTAACTCACTCAGTAATTTTTGGGTTTTTTGAGTCTCTGAATCAGCATATAATGAAATTAGTCTATTTTTAATTGCCTCATATTTATTATCTTGTGGTGGACTTAGCAGAATATCAGATACCTGTGACAAAATATCAGGTTCAATGGAACTTATAACATAATCATATTTTGTTTGATCTGCACTAATTTTTGCATTTCTAAATTGTGCTTCTAGTTGAATAAACCATATTTTAGGATCTGGCTTCCAAAAAGGAGGAACTTTAACGCTTACCTTGGCGACAGATGCAGTTGTTGCTTTAATTTCGGTTTCGTCTTCGTCAGCCATTGTAGAATTCGATCACGCCGGGATACACCAGTGAAGTGTCTGGTGTACAAATATAGAAAAGTAACACTTCTCTGACTCCAATGGAACCAATATTTTATTCCTTACGAAGTTATAGATTCTTATTCATAAGATTTATTTACATTTTACATGCACGTAGCATCGCGTGACAAAAACTCGGAGTTTTGTTTACTTCGTTCTTTGCGGAGACTAGAAGGTGTTGCCATTCCGCTTTAACTAAACTTCATTAGAAACTTAACGGAACTGAAGCGACACTACAGTTAACATGCATGCATGCAAAATCGAACTATAAATTCAACCTATAAATGAAATGTGAATCTCCTGATAAAAATATTTCTTTTATTACGTCATTTAAATGCACTAGTAAATTTTAGACAATTTATGTGCATAGAAAAACAAATCGAAATTTTGCAAAATTAGTTTTGCTTGGAAATTTGTTTCGAACTTTACTTTGGCACTAGATGGCAGCACATATAAGCATTATCAGCACATTATTGCATTTTAATAACTACATATTTTTACGTTAGCATGTAAAATTTATTTTACTATATACTCAAAAATGCTGATTTCATGAAATTATTCAATTAAGCTGAAAATTTGCGAACTAGACACAGATCGCCACTGCTTTAGAATATTTTTTAAGCTATTTAAAAATTTAATCATTTTTTTTTTTAATTGAGCCGGAGCCCTAGAATAAGAAAGGTGTGATACTTCTTTTATGTAACTGAAATTTCAGTAGAAAATTGATCTCGAAAATGTTATTTTTAGTAAAAAGATTATATTAAAAAATCGTTATTAAATTTTAATTTATCTGTTCATATTTTATTAAATTTTAACTTAAACTATTGAATTACTTTCAGCATGAATTATTGAATTATTTTAATAATTAATTATTTAATTTTTTTAATTCTTAATGATTTTATTGATCATTTTATTTTATTGATTTATTTGTGTTTCTCTTTCCTGACGGTCGTCCACAGGGCTCCGGCACATCTAATTTTAGAAATTAAATTATAGTCAAGATACAAAAACGCCAGCAGGGCCGGCCCTATGCATTTTGCTGCCCTGTGCAGACTTTGCGCGTTTTAAATTCTTCTATACAGGATCTCCGTAAATTCTAAAAATTTTACCACCAATAAATTCTGCTGCTCAGTGCCTCTTCTAAATTCAAGAAATTCTGAGGTTTTTTTTTTTTTTTTTTTTTTTTTTTTTTTTTTTTTTTTTGTCTCTCTGCTTCTCTTAACTTCAGCATAAGTTCAGCTTATATCATGAAGAATGAAACCTTCATCAAAATACAGAGACGCCTATTTGAAGATCTTTATCCTTGCGAATACTCACCGTTTTGCACAAAAGTGCCTGTACATTTATCAAAGGGCATTGTTAAGAAAACGGTAGGGCACTGGGGTAGGAAAATTCCCTGTTTTTCTGGTATGGTGTAAAGAATTAGAACAGTTAATGAATTTCCGATGAACTAGTGAAGATAGTGCTAAGAGGGTAGGATAAGCACGTTTACAATTAGTTTAGGTTTCTTTTTCTTTCTTTCTTTTTTTTTTTTTTTTTTTTTTCCTCCCGAAACGGAGAAGGGAGGTGAATTTAAATATTATTTATCCAATGAGATTACTGTTTTTTCCCGAATGAATCCTATAATTATGATTAATATTTCATCCTGTTTTTCTCCATCTAAATCAGCTGACGAGGTGGCGCTTCTGACGTCGGCGTCTCAGGTAATTTCCCGAATTCCCAGTAGCTCCATCCGCCCCTATATGCATATCGCAGGATGATTTCATATAATCATTGAGATAGCTGGCTAGTGTTTGGGAAAGTACTTAAGTTGCAAATCTTCGGTTTTCAAGACAGTGGTTTTTAAGACAGTGAGATCTCTAGAACATGAATTTCAGTGTGAAGTAGCTTCTTCAAGAAGTTCCAGAAATTCTGTATGAGATTCAGATGAGGAGATTTGCTGCTGGTTTATTTAATCTGGGCTTTTAACTTTAAGTGGTTCAATAACTAGGCTTGTTCGCAGGTTTATCATCCATAAAAATGCCTTATACAGAGGTTATTTGCGAACATTTTAGACGATTTTGCTTTGCTATAAAAATCGTCTGCTTGGAGAATTTTTTTTTTTTTTTTTTTTTTTTTTTTTAACTGGAACTATATTTTTAAAATGTAAATTATTGTCCGCTTGAGAGTTTTGTTTGCATCAAAATGGTATTTTTAAAGAAGCAGTGGATGGAAGGCTATGCTTGCGCTCTTTGCGAAGAAAATTATTCGTATCTACTTATTAAAAACGTTGTGGAAGCCATGGGTTTTCGATATCTAAGCTACGATAGGTAATACTGTCAACAATGAAAAGGAAGAGAACGTTAAACTTTGGATTCAAGCAGAAAACATTTTCCAAATACATATCGAAAGACAAAACGCAATGTTTCGAATATTGCAAAGGTAAGATTTTTAATGTTAAAAGAAAATCCGCCAAGTCAAACGACAGTTACAAAATCCTTAAACTACTCAGTGTCAACAAAATGATAAATGCTGATCTTGTCTTAAAAAAGGTGAAAAAAAAAATGTGGATCGTCTTTCTCCACGACACATCGCCGAATGCAGAACACGCGGCAGAATGCTTTATGAGAAACATTTATCCGGGAAAACTTTTGTCGCAATAGATGAATCTTGGGCGTATTTAAATGATTGCAATAAAAAGAGATCCATTTATTATCATCAAAGATAAAAAAGTCTTAAAACAATACTTCAAGAATTTGAAGAAAGTTTTTCAAATGGATTTTGGACTTTTGAAAAGCAGATTGTCGAAACGTCGACCTACAACCCTCTTTGAAACTTTGGAAAGCTGTTCAAGAGGAATAGGATAAAATACCTCTTTCGATACCATAAAAGTCTTTATTGTCTTAAAACTTACCGCGTAGAAAGGTAGTGAAGATTAAGAGTTATGAAACAGAACATTTAAAACACAAAAAGTTTGGTAAACTACTTCTGCGAATACAATGAAAATCTTCTAAAAGATGTGCGAACAGCCTTTATATGTGCATGTAAAATAACTCTCGTTATATTAGGTGTATAACGAGTCCTCTGTAGAACACATAAACTAGAAGACTTCCTTTGATCATTATTTCTTTCCATATTATTACATTTACACCTCTTGCTCATATTCTAAATTTAGCAGAGATATTTAAGATTATTGGCTATCTTCTCACATAAATGCTTTTAGAATAAGATGTTAAATTGAACCTCGACTCTGGAATCTGCAGCAAACACGCCCTTTGCTGCAGATTCCAGATCAAGCCTTCCCAGCACTTATACAGTAGGGGCATATTTCGTTGTGATATCAAAGAAACAAAAATTAAATGCCTTTTTCATTAAATTTTCTGCATAAAACTTTTAGCGGGATAAAAATTTCAGTATCCGCTGCGAGTTCTAAATTTACCTGTCTAGAATCTTTTTTTTTTTTTTTTTTTTTTTTTTTTGCGAAGAAAATTTACAGACAAAAAGCAATTGTTTTTCTTCTGTGGTTTAGTTCCAACTTACGAACAACAGCATATGAATTTTTTCCGGACCTTTTGCCTTTAAACAATCTGTCATATTTCTGTTTTTTTACTTGCTGACTACGCTTCTAAATGACCAACAGCCGACTACCTCTAAACAACGAATCACCTCAAAAATTTGAAAGAATCTTTCTCTGAAACCATAAAAATTGCTTCGTAAATAATCAGTAAAACTAAGTAAATTCTAAAACCAATCCCAAAACTTCAGTTCGAGGAAACACACTTTGTGCAAAGCGTTTGGTATACATTTGGATCATATGCCATTGTTTTGCATTTCAGAAACAGTTTGACCGAATTGAACTGAAAAATATTAATTAAGTTTTCTTTTAACTTCAGGAAGTTCTTTGGATAGATAATAACATTGCAAAAATATTATAATGTAATAAGAAAAAATATATTCAATAATATCCGGAAATTAAAGTCAATACTATCTGGAATGCAGTTCAATAATATCAGAATATCAGGAGTTTTATTAAAGATGTGAACCTTTATTAAAGTTTACATCTTTAATACAACCCTAGATTTTATAAATACACGTTTCAAAAATTTCTGTTTCGGTTAATTTCAATGGAAGAACAGTTAGTTATATTTAATAATTTAAAGATGATGAATAGGCTTTTGCTTTTATTAAACTATTGAGCCATTTTATAAAAGTTAAATTATTTTTCAATACCTTTTGCTTCATTTTTATTTGTTGATATGCAGGGGAATTTATCTATAAGCATGTACAATTTAAATAGTAATTTTAGACTCATGAAAAAATCTCAGCAGTCACCCCGTTAAAGCTTAATCTTTACATTGAACAGAACACATCTAACAGAAGCTGATTGTAAATTCTCCATTAAATTTTAAAGCCATTGATTAAACACATTTCATTGAAAG
Organism: Stegodyphus dumicola; assembly: GCF_044657685.1. NCBI lineage: Eukaryota > Metazoa > Arthropoda > Arachnida > Araneae > Eresidae > Stegodyphus > Stegodyphus dumicola. Next base: position 34,499,052 of record NC_140769.1, read on the forward strand.
CCATGAAATCCTTATCCATGAAATTTTCACTCAAGGTTTAACTCTTATTTCAAATTAGCTTACTGTATCATTATCATTAAATTAAAACTTTTCGATATTCACTTAAGACGTTTTCTTTGCGTGTAATTCTAGGCTTCTACTTATTTTACCATAAATAATTCTAAAATTATTATATACAATTAGAATTCGATACAGTCATTTGAAGATTCTATGGATTAGTAGTTTCTCAGTCACTAAAAAATAGAAAATTCACCATTTTGATGACATGAAGTATTTTTGTTCATTACTCGGACATATGTTTATTAATAGTGAACAACATAACATAGTGATTATAAACATAGTGGTTATAAACATCCTTATTATCTTATTAAATTAGTTTATGCAGTGAGAGATACCAAACATTGATTTCCGTTAAGCTATTCCTTGCCCTAATCCTTATTCTCTGCTACTTGTTTAATACTACATTTATAAACTGATTTTATAAGTTAACGGTAATGGCGCCATCTATTGATAATTTCCCCAACAATATAATTTTTTTAATAACGAATGCTACGTTTACGTGATAATTTTTCAACAATTTCGCAAAACGACATAAAAAAAAAAAAAATTCAGCTTTTACTTTACACTAAAGGGAACTTTTTAAACGTTTTGTGTATTACTTTTTATTAAATATCATGTTCTTTGCACTCAAACCATAAAATTCAATTCAACAACAATATCGCAAAATAATTTAAAAATGAGCGCATCTTTAGAATTTCCAATACATTGTCATAAAAATGGTTTTCTTTCCAAAAGTGTTGCCATTGCTTGCCTTGAAATCGTTGAGTTTGTTAATAAAAAATTCGTTAAAGTGTTACAAAATATGAAATAAATAATAAAACAAATTCCAAATTAGGGCCTCCAGATGCCCATATTCGGAAGATTACGTTATTCAAAATTTGATGGCTCTAGGTACCGTTGCTTTATCACAATGCGAGAAACATTTATAGATCTATGCAGATTCTTCATTATTTAATTTCTTTAAATAAATATAGCACAGGGTGTTAATATTTCGTGGCAACAATTAGAAAAGTGATTCGCCGTTTATAGTGAATCGAAGAAAAATGCCAAAACGAAACTAATAGCTCTTCTGGGCTAAAGCCCTTTGGGCTAAAAAATTACAAATAAATTCTTACATAGAATCTTTTCTTCTTTTTCTTTAAGTAAAATATATATCATATTTTATCGTTCGTTCTTGCGTTACATAAGGCGTTCGCCCTTTATGGAAACGATTTTCTATTAAAATTCTCTTCGTAGCATTTTAAGATAAAGATTCGACATTTGGCATTCTGAATATAGTCTTCTGCTACTGTTTTGTTTTGACTTCGAAAGTGATAGATTGCTCGAAAGTTATGTAAATGCACTGGGGAAAAATACTCATATCAACAAATTGTAAAGCGGTTAATAAATCAAAGTTAGTGCACTTGAAGGATTGGTATTTTTAATATATTAAATCTGAAAGGGAAAAAATAGTCTAGTTGAAAGTCAAAAGGACAAAATGGGTGCAAAACCAAGACTTTTCGAACCCGGATAGATAATCAAGAAAGTGACGTCTCTGATCCTGAAAGAAAATACACCTGTTCAGAAATCTATTGCATCGAAATTGGGAAATTCTAGAATAGTAATTAAAATCATTCATAAAGATTTGAAGTTGAAATGACGTTAAATTTTAAGTTAATCTGCTTTTGCCAAAGCATATAGCGGAAAAAAATCCGTAGAAAATTATATGAGAAATACCTAGCTGCCGATAAGTGGAAATTTGTGGTAACAGTCGATGAGGTATCGGTATGTTTAAAAGGCCATAAGGGGGAGGGCATAAATATTCTGTTGTTCACTGATAAAAATAACGGTACGAAATGGTCTCATGAATGTTTGGAAAAGCTCCGAACTTGATTCATGATATTTGCAGAATTTTATTACAACAGAAAGTTAAAACTTGAATAATTCTCCAGTAAGAGTAAGATTAGTCCTTGTATTATCAGCAGAATATATTACAGCCAATTTTTGAAGAAGTATTTCCAGCCTTACACGTAGAGGACTTCAACAATCATAGGAACAAAGCCTCTAGTCACTCGTCTTACTCAACTGCTGCTTATTTAGAAAAGAAAGAATTAAAAGCAGAAATAAAACGCATTCCATTTAGTGAAATAACCATCTGAAGCTCCTCCTATGGACTTTTGAGCTTTCGGTTTGGTAAAACGAGCCTTAAGAAACCGGCATCCAAGACCACTCAACAGACTTTGGAAAACTACCCAAGAGGAGTGGGATAAAACTAATATTATTGTGCTGAAAAGATTTTATCTTTACGAAAAGTTCGAGCTACAACTAATCAAAGCTATCAAACAGAAGCAAACTTTCGCAACAAATTCCTGCTTTATGAATATAAATTAATTATCAAAATTATTTCCATAAAGTATGAAATGTATTAGTATTTTGGATAGTTTTTGGAGTTATGTTACACATTCCATAATTATTCTTATCTCAAGTACATTTATGAGCGATTATCAAAGATTCAGTCTATGGTATATATAAAATTCACGTATGAGTAAGAACAGCAAAATCAAGTACTAAAATGTTTATTAAATAAAATCTAAATAATCAGTTAGCTCTGTTTGACAGAGAGGAAGATCAACAATAATATCAAAATTTTGTTACATGCTCTAAGGAGATATGCATTTAAAATTATTCTGTATGTCAGAATATGAAATTTGAACACTAGTACTTCAAGGTTGAAAATGCACTTTCATTCTGTAAATTTAGCTTATATACACATTAATGAAGGTTGAAAAAGGGTTGAATATAAAGTAGTGGTACCATGGCGCTAGTTCAATAGTTCTGAAAAGACTTTACTATCATAGATACAAACACTTACCAATCTCTCAATAAAATCACCTGCCATATCTACCACTATTAGTACTAGTTATTGGAAAATGTTGCGCACTATCAGCCTGTCCACATTATTTCATATTCTACAAAAATCGCCTTCAGTTGCGAATAACCTCCTCTTTACTACTGTGATAAATACCTCTCAATCGGTTTTTTACTATATCGAAGAGATTACAGTCACACGGATTCACATTGAATGAGTATGAAACATATTCCAATACCTCCCATCGCCACCACTGCAGGAGATCCTGACCTCTATCATATTCCAACTCCTCACTTTGTAATGGAGAATGATAGAATTCTTCAGATATTCCATCTGCGTCCAGCAATCAGGAGGAAATGACATTTGTTGTTGACGGATCCCATCCTCCTCTATTACAGTGCTATAGCAAACTGACAAGTGGCCACCCATATCAAGATTTAGTGTACCAGATAGCCGGCCGGTGTCTAAATAAAAATTTATAACGATCACAAAGCCCGATTGAAACTTCACGGACTCAGTAGGATTCCATGCCGAGCTCGAAAGGACTTCGGTGCGAAATGTAAGATTTTAGCCACAGTGAAGGCTGCTAATTGCCTCCGTGACCAGTCACCCGCGACGTGAAGTTCCCCATGCGTTGCCATCCTTCAACCGACTCCGAAGTGGATCTTCAGAGGCTCATTCCCTATGACAATACATGGTGCCACAGTACGAGCGTTGTCACAGAATATCGGGTCACAGTTCCTGATGGTGATGGGAAGTTTTAGAACAAATGTTGTCGTTTTGTTCTTAACCAAAAAACGCTGCAATATTGCTCCGAATGCCAGACGCAGATAATGCCTTAGATGTTGAATCATATCATCGTCCATGGTAATGTGCAACATCATAATGAAACAACTGTCAGGGATTCCCTGTGATGATGGCGACGGAAAAAGGAAGGACCGCCATAATCTCTTCACCAAAAATGAACGATCTGTTGCGAAAGATCCACTACGACAGTATGCATAGCAGCGGCCGAACGATCAAATCCTCTTAATTTTTCCTGGCAACATTTGTTATTATTGGTAAGTCTCCTGGATTCAATCCACGGCAAAGGGCTATATGCATGGAATTTCCTCATTCTCAGCGTAGAGCCAGTTTCCCTTAAAAGGTTCTCCGCGGAAACATCATTTTCCATAGGCAGGTAACTCTAGCGTGCTTTGTCGTTACCCAGATAATTACTTGCAAAAATAAATAAAATTCATCTGTTCCCTAGTGTAGAACGTCGACGGTAGTGGATGTGCTGATTACGTCTTCCATAAATTGGAAGATGGGGCTAGGCATGGCAGGAATTTATACTGAGGAACTGCAAGTGTGTATACATTGCTGGACAATTGTTAAAGTACCAGACGTTTGTCTAGTTGTCTAAAATACTAGTTTGATATCTTTTTTAACATTGCTGGGCAATATGTTAAGAAGTTAAAGACAGATCTAAACTGTAGTGTAGCATACCATTAAGCGGGAACGGAGAATAAGATGGATAATATATTGTAGTCGTACTGTTCAGACATTAAAATAAAGAACATTTATTGTTCAGAAAATACAGTAGGTTTTGAAATATCCAAAAGTAAAAAAGTGTTCTTTTGATGCTGTGCACGGAGAATGGAAAAATGCTACATAGCAGACACCTTTGAAAAAGCTGTCAGTATGAGATACGTCTACCTTGGAGTGCGATGCAACTGTTAACACACCCTGTGATGTTTTGCTCAAAATTAGCCAGCAGTTGTTGCGGTAATTGATCCCACTTCTTTGTCAGTGTACGAATGAGGGGGTGTTCTTGTTATTTGTAGGATATTTTCGAATGGAAAGTCGCTTTACTGGAGCAGCCCATACATTTTTAATGGAATTTAGACCTGAAGAATGTGCCATATGAGATTGCATATCTAGATATAGATTGCATACGTGACATACATGATGGTATCTCTGACCGTACAAGAGTTCTGGCTGTCTAAACAATCCTGAATAGCGAGTGTTCGATGACATGGCATGTTGTCGTCCATGTAAAAAAATTTATTACTGAAAGCACCACGGAAAAGGCGAACATGAGGCTGCATAACTTCATCAATGTATCGTTGGCCAGTTATACTTTACATTTAAGGAGGTGCAACCACATGTAAGGACCACACGGAAGGCAAACACATGTAAAGACGTGCGGGCATTGATCATGATGTTGCCTCATACTGTGATATTGCAGCTCGAATATTAGTCCTTTTCCTGCATATTTTCTGGATGATAAGTAGTACTACTGTCACGTTAGATTAGTTGGTGTCTACAATCCGATGACAGACAGAACTTACTGTCATATGAGAATAGTACGAAAGCCCAATCCTATTCAGTACAATTGCGATGGCCACATCATAGCAAACAGATGATGTTGTGCTGTCTGAACAATAGGACATACACAATAAGTCTGTGCACAGTCCTCCTCCCAAACATCTCGTTACAGGTTTTCGAGAAATCCGCTGTTCTATCCCAGCAAAAACTCATTTGGCTCTTGCTGAGCTGATATGTGGTGGTTTCCTTTTACCAGTAGAATAATGTACCCATGTCTTGCGTGTAAATCTAATATGACTTCTTCTGTGACGCTGGTTACACGTTTTAGGTGTTTTAAATGCTTTCCACAAACGTGAAACAACGCTGTGGACGATGTTCAACTCCCTGGCACAAAAAAACATCTGTTATTTTTCGCTTTTCTTCGATTTTGTCCAGTGATACAACCACCAGTAAAATGATCTCAATAGATGCTGGAAGATATACGAAAACTTTCAGTTTCGTCAATTAAATCTTTCCCGTAAGACATTTACTTGGTCCAGCAACTGTTTATAAGTATAAAATCCTATGAATCTTTTATCAGTGCTATCACATGATGATAGTTGAGGAAATGAAACTTTGCATGCGCAGACATCTTCTTACTGTATCTATCCTGAACTTATTTTTAGTTTGATTCCCTTCATTTTATAGTTACTATGGGTGATAGAGTTATCCGTCCTTAACAAATTTCGCACAGTGTATATATGATAATAAAGGCTTTTCAGAAATATCAAATCATTATCCACATTCTTTTATCCAACTGTTTTGTTTCTAACAACGAATTTCATTATGTATTGGAAAATAAATATCGAGTGCATTGTTTTACGGTGTATCAGAGTTTGATAGCAGCCTATGTTGCCAATTTATTTATCAAAAATACTTCTAAGATATGTAAAATTAATATTTATTACAATTTAAATCTAGTCTTTTTTTTCTGTTTTCTCTGTAGGTTTCAAAAGAAGTATTCTTATGGAAAGTTTATTTTTCAAGATCAAAGTTTCAGTTCTACTTGTTTAACCGTAATATAAAAGTTCTGTGCCTAATTTGCCCACTTATTACTATTTGCATTTAAGGAATATAATGATTCAGTATGATCTAAATCTGAATACGATACGCTTTCAAAAAATTTAATTTTTCTTCAAGTTACGATTATTCGAGTGTGGCCAAGCACTGGAGAGCTATCTGAGTAAGGGGAGAGATACATTTGTAAAAGACTTTCTAAGGAAGATCGGCTCGTGTTCATAGAACACGGGAAAGAACCACGAAAAACAACTATGCAGTCAGCCTGTTCACTTGGCTTCGAACTCGGTGTGACTATCCAACTACTTATACTAAAAGACACCGGGCAATTGGTTGGCCGAAATTCTTCATCAGAAACAAGTGCTAAAATTAACTATTTTCTCGCTTTTGGCCATGTAATTAAACAAACATTCCTTGTTTTCGGTTAAAAAAACTGTTTAGACACAGAGAGTATGTTTCAGAGTTCTCCTATTTTAAAAATGCTAAAATTTTTTATTGACCTTTTATCATTCATTTGACGAATGGAATCACTTCTGTAGGCGTTTAATAAATAGTGGTTCTTTAAGCAAATGTTTAACAAATATCATGAATTCTAAGAATAATGTGGCCATTAGAACTAAATTTGCTGAATTATTATAAAAGCTTTGAAATATGTTCGCAATGATAAGGTGTTAAGTTAGGATATATCATTTCGGTTCAAACACTTAGGAGTTCGAATGATGAAAAAATAGGACGATTTGAGTTTTCGAATCTCGAATCTTTTGCGAGATTCGTCGAAGATTCGAATGGCACATCCTCAATTTTAAATACTCGAATTATTTCCACATTCAGAAAAAATTCGAATGTTTCATATCCTCAATTTTATGAATGACACATCCTCAATTTTAAATACTCGAATTATTTCCACATTCAGAAAAAATTCGAATGTTTCATATCCAGGCTGCGGTTATCTTATGAATAGCAAAACAACCTTCATATATAATATGACGGATAACATAATTTTCCTATATATGTTAGTTGAAACCGATAGTTTGAAATAATATATGAATAGGGCTTATATACAGTTTAGCAATGACTACTAAGCTCGTTCGCTTTCATGAAGCATTGCTTACCAAATTCAGAACTAGATAAATTAGATACTTTTAGCAGTTTATTAGATCAGGATAATAAAATTAAACTGAGATCTTTTTCTTAACTTTTGCTGAGAAAACGGTTTCAAAATATTCTTAAATGCAAACTCTTTAAATCTGAATCAACTGCAGTGTATAAATACGTTTGAACTCAAAATGCATACACAGTTAAGCTTAGTTATTAAACTTAAAACATTATCACTAAAATTGTAATAGAAAAATACAAGTATATTCAAAATCTTTTCATTGAATTTAGGAGTCGTATTCGATATCTCAAAAAATTTATTGATAATGCTCTTTGAAAATTTAAAAAATTTTAGTTCCCAGTAGAACAGGAACCTGGAAAAGAATTTAGTAAGAAGAAGGATGTGAAAATTATTAGACGAGTGAAAAATGAAAAGAAGAGGTGATACAAGTAACATATATTTCTGTAATTATGCTGCACGGTTGTAAAAGAAAGAGATTTTAATTTTCTTCATAAAATGGACAACAAATAAAAACGGAATTCTGAACTACTCATCAAGCATGATAGAACGTTTTTTAATAAATAAATAAGGTTTTGACAAGATAAGGTTTATTTAATTTGCATTATAGTTATTATTGAATTTTCATTATAGTTATTTATTTAATTTGCATGCATAGTAGTTATTTCATTTACCTCTATAGTAATGAGATTTTGAGTTTTTAATTTGAGAATATAATTTTGTATTCAATATTCTCCTTTTTAAAATTATGTTATATAATTTTTATGTTATTTTATTATATACTTTTATCTAGAAAAACTTTTTATATTCCACTAAGTCTACCTATCCGTTACATGCTTTTAACTATTTCATGTATTGAATTATTCCATATATCAAGCACGGGGCTGGGAATTAGAAATTCAGTGTATGCAGGTTTGAATGTAAATTAACTAATGATTTTTATAAACCATAGGTACTTTGTAGTTATTATAAAAAGTCATTTTTACCTATAATACTAAAATCTGTGTCTGTTTGTTTGTTTGTGACATCATCTCCTCCGGAATGGCGGGGAGTTGTGCTTCGAGAAAGAGTTTCAAAAATCCGTGGAAAGGCATTTCGACCATTCTTACCTTTATAGGACTTTAATTAGCCGAGATATTAATTAAAAACTCTGAAAACACTGATTTTCTCACTCATTTTTCCGAGTGACAAGATTCTTGAGTCGCTGGAGATAAAAATGCTTTATTCCGAACAATGCTGCCACTACTTGTTTTAAAGTCGTAGCGTTATAAGGTATTTCTCTCGCTTTCTTAGCATGCCTTCGTGGTGTAGTAGTCAGTACACTCGGCGCGTATTCAAGAGATTTTTAGTTCGAGTCTCGGCGAGGGCACTGCTCATTTTTTCCGTCTTCTGCTTCCAAAATAACCTAATGTCTCAACAGAGTTTGCTAGCAAAAAAATTTGTAAGTTTTACAAAATATGAAATAGAAAAGAGAAAAAGATAAAGAAAAAACCTGAAAGCTTTTGGATTTTATATTAGACCCCAAAGGGACTTTTTTTAATGCTTTTCTGTATTACTTATTAAATATCGTGTTCTTAGCTTTCCAACGACATAAAATTAATTTCAGCAGCAATATCACGAAATATTTAGAAACAGTATATATTTAGATGTTCCGATACACAGTCTCGCGTGCTAGAGATAAAAATGTTTTTCTTTTTTCGTATAGTGCTCGCTTTGAAATCGCTGAGTTTGGTAACAAAAAATTCATTAAAGTTTTACAGAACATAAAACAGACTATAAAACAAATTCGAAATACAAAATTCGGGTATCCAGGTGCCCATGCTCGGGTGGAGGTTTACGTTATTTAAAATTTGATGGCTTTAGGTACCGTCATTTTTCACAATGCGAGAAAAGTACATATATTCATGCAAATTCTCCATTGTTTAATTTCTTTAAATGCAATGCAGAGCGATAATATTAGGTGGCAACATTTTAAAAAGCGATTAGCCGTTTATAGTGAAACGCCACAAAATGCCGTTTTCAAACTAATAGCCTTTCTCGGGTACCGCCCCTTTGGGCTAAAATAATGTTATGATGTTTGATGTTATGATTATATAATGTCATATTCTGACGTTGAAGAAAGTACGCGATTGCATGTGACGCCATTTTATGTCGAAAAACTTTCGTAAATGTCAGCATATTAAATAAATAGCTGCTTTTGGCGACTTTTTGTTTCAGGTTAGGATAATTGGCATGGCACGTTATTTCCCCGTTAATTCTTTTTCTGATATTGAGAAAAAGTTGTTATAGTGCATTAAATTTAAATAAGGACGTCATACGCATATGTGTTAACTTGAAGTGTCGAAAGTTTTTGTTTCCTGATTTGGCAACACAAAATTATTTACGAATGTTTTGTTGCTTCGAAAGAATGAACTGATTGCATTCATGTTGAAATGTTTTTATGCATTTTCTTTCAGGTGTACATAGAACTTATAAATTTTGCTTTGGCCTCAGACCGCTAGTATATTACACCCTCAGTTATTGCAAAAACATCTGTCCGATAATGAATTACAGTATACGATTATAAATTTACAGTATTTTTAAACATGAGAGTAAAACTCCAGCATATAGTATTGTTTAATTAGAGCTTATATGCTACATAAAGATTATTGGTAGATATAGAAAAATATAAATTGAAGTGATGGAATACTTTACGACTCATCGCTAAAATTCCCTTCAAAAGATTTTAAGAGACAGCTTTTGAGATAAGTTTAATATTTACAGAAATATATAAACGAGATCCAATTAAGGTTGAAGAAATAAATTCTTTTACATATCTGTAAAATTTTTATTTGAGTTAATCCTTCAAAACCGTATACCTATGTTGTTTTCATAATATGAGTGTGTACGAGGAGGTTTCCCTTAGAAAGTCCTTCCCCTTTGGCAGATAGCCCTCGAGGGTTTGCCATAATTGCATAAACCAAACCAAATCATAATATGCATTTTTTATTCTTTGTTATACAATTTTTTAGAGAATATTAATATATTGATATGTTTTTTAAAATTAGCAGTTTGTTCAAAATCTGTTCTTCCGCCATATTTCAATAACATAAAAAATTTTTATGAGAAAGATTTTTCAAAGTGTTAGATTTCTAAACTGTATTGACTCCCCGCCGGCAAGTGAAGTTCGAAACATTTACTCATGCAAAGTATCCATGAACCCTGCTGGTTTTCATTCACCAGTACTCTGAAAGTAAGAAAAGATTCTATTAATCTGAAGTAGTGGAAGGTTTGCTACAGAGTCATCGCTGCAGGAGTTAAAAATTCCCGCGGTGTTATAACTCTTTTCCCTCTGAGTGGCCACTTTATTTTAGGACACGCCCACTAGAATTATTTGGCTATGAAAAATGTACTGTATCATTCGAGGCAGAACTTTTTAAGTTGTGTCTTTGATGAAAGAAGTTGTAATATTTGGAGAAATTTTTCTTTGTCCAGAGTAATTTCTCACGCTTTGCTTAGGGTGAGTAATTAAATATACAAACAAATATGAAATGCATTTCGTATTCATTAGTATTCTGCATTTGTTCTTTTTGTATCATTCTTTTCAGAAGTACACGTTTGATCTGAAAATTTCTTTATATTTATGTTTGCTTTATTACTTCTTTCGAATAATATTGAATGTAAGAGCCTTTGAATTGTAAGAACCTTTGAATTACTATTAGTTATATTCCATTTTTCTAAAAGAATTTTTTTTAAGTGCTGGATTGAACTTTGTACAACTAAGTTTAACTAAAAAATTAACAATCATGAAACTGATTTCTGTCCTGTCCCTCTCCTCAAATATCATAAGCATTCTTAATTTTTACATAATTTAATTTTTGATAATAATTGCTATCATTTGAAAAGATTTTATATCAACATTAAGAAATTATTATTATTATATATATCAACATTAAGAAATTATTTTCCAACTTGTGTTCTTAGCAAAGCGTCTCTTTTTATGTTGTATTATGCGTTTTTCTTAAAATCTTCTAAGTTTTTAGCGAAGCAAAAAGGGATTTTAAAAGTGTGTGCGTATATGTAAATGTTTATAATCAAGGAAAAAACATTCCCCTTCCTCTTATACCGACTGACCAGAGGTTTCAGATTCTAAAGTTATATTGTAGATTTTTGCATAAGATTTTTGCCTTTATATCTTGCTTTGGACATAATTTCCATGTTTTCATTGAGTTACACAGACGTCCTAAATGTAGACTACGAAAATTTATTTCCACGAAAACAAGTTATTTTACCACAATAGACTGTACATTCAATTACATAATGAACATTTAATTTTTCACGTTGCCGCTACGACGACAGACGCATTATGTAAAGACTGACATCACATACTCATTTGTTTCGGACGAACATCGCTTTTAAACAATTTTAGTACCTGTTTTACCATTGAAAGAGGCACGTACGATTTTTTTCCTTTTTTTTTTTTTGGCGGAAAAACATGTGGGTTTTCCCATGTGTAGCTTGGATACGAGCCAGTTTCCTTTAAAAATCCTCCATGAAGGTATTCCTCCTTCTAGGCAGATAGCACTGGAGTTTCTATGCCTAAATCAATTAACGTAACGTAATGTAACTCAAAAAATGTAAGTCTTAGCGTTCAAAAACTAATCAACTGATCTCTCATCCTCAGCTATCACTTGTAATGGATAATTATTTCCCATTTACAGGTTAACCCCAAAGTGATCCTTGGTGAATGGCTACTTTATATAACGTGGCAAAGCAGAAAACTTGAACAAAATAGTTACTTTCCCGAGAGGTTTGAATGCATGTTACAATCTTAAGTCAAGTGTGATGCTCTGAGCCCTAAGCCTGTATCATTGCTGATCTAAGCCTGTATGATGATTGCTTATCTGTATAAGCCTGCGCCTTATCCCATTAAGCCTGTATCATCGCATAGCATCATTGTTACTCCACAATTTGTAACCAAGTCGTTTCTTCAGAGCTGATGACAGGTAAAAATCACTTATCCCCATATCGTGTTTCTAAGGTGTCCAGGCTAATCTCCCATTAAAAATCTGCAAAAGTTTTAAACTCAAAGCAGCCTTGTGTGGATGAGTTTCTGTAGCAGTCCAAAGTAATAACATTTGATGGCAGTGCATATACACCACGCATAACAGTATTAATTATTATCAACTTTACCCGGCTACATAGATAGTTGTACTACAGCCATTTGTACCCAGCTGAATATTTATTATATAATCTAAGAATAATTGATCTTTCTGATCCAAAACATCCATCAATTGCTCTGCTAGAATGGGCCTTGAAACATAGATTTTTCCATTCGTTCTTGCATGTTTCATTTCTAAAGCGAACCCATGCTTTCATTATCGGTGACAATGGATTTCTTTAAAATCAAGTCCGTAAACTAACGTAAATAACTGCAGAAACGGTTGAGCATATGCTAAGCATATGCTATTGCTTTTTACCATGTGGTCCGTGGAAAGCTCTCACAAATTTTATCCTGTATACGTCTAATGAATTTGAGGTACTGTTCAAAATGACATACTTGTTACTTTCAATATTCGAATCACTGTTATCATTTTGAACATTCGAGCCATTCGAGGGGCTGTTTAAAATATATTTGTCACATCAATCTTGCGCCAAAACATTTAGAATCGATGGTATTTTTACAGTATTGCATTATTAAAAAAGAAATTCTTGGTGCTTATAGAATAATTCAGATTAATAAAGATGATAAAAATTCGTGCAATAATGGCTGAATATCACCAAATTTTACGAACAGGAGACTAAAATAATATGTCATATGTACACACATACATACCTCATTTGCAATATATGACTTACTATATACGTTATCCATCACGGATGTAATGGACGTAATATATAATACATATTTTAATAAATTTTGTTTTTAGAACTTTTCTAAATTTATTTTGGGAATAGCTCTTTTATGGACGTAAAACTTTTACATTTTCTTTAAAGCTCCGTATTTTATACTATCATTCTTCTTTGAAAACCATTAAAGTCACATCAGAAAGAATATTATTATTTCATCAGAGTCTCCTAAAAAAAAAAAAAAAACAGTTCCTCCTACGAATCAATGTATTTGAATTCTCTAGTTTTCAATGATTTTATTTGAAAACTTAGTAAAATGTTTTCTGAAATTTTATTAGATTTATAGTTCAATTTGCTGTTATTCTGGATCAGTTTTTAAAAGAAAAAAAAATGATTTTAAGCTGATTGAAATTAATTTCAAATTTGTAGGACAAATATTTTTTATCATTTAGAATTAAAATAAATTTTATGTTATCAATGTCTATTCTGATCATTTAATTTTCTTTCATCAAAATGCGTTACGTTATCAATGCCTTAATCGACGACGATTGCTTCCGAGTTGCCAATTATTAAAACTGTTGGTATTCTTTTTGTACTAAGAAAACAGGGAGTTACGAAATTACTATAAGGAAAAAACCGGAAAAAAGTCATATTGTTAATTATGCAGAGGATGCTACTGTCATGTGCGGGAATTCAACGAATTGAGGAAATAAGAATGCCATGGAGCTGTCGAAAAGCATATGCTGGAATATGGTTTTAGGTTCGTCGTTAACTTTAACAATAATTTAACGTAAGATGAGACATTCGGTTCAGGCAGTACCTCCTACATACATTCCCGTCTATATTTTTATTTGACTTTGTTTTCTGAGTTAGCCACTTGTAGACATTGTTCAGTCATCAAATTAAGAAGATAAGTGATCGTGTGACGTATTTTAATACCACAGCTTTAGAAGTACATTCTTTTGCTAAATAAACATTTAAATCATCCATACACTTGTTTACTTACGAAAAGAAATCCTTAGAGGTATCAATCTCTTTGAAGTGTTTTTAATTTTCATATTGGTATCAAATAGAAAATTCTTGATTTTTTAGTTTGTAGTTAATTAAAACGTTATAAATACAGTTAACTATTAGAAATGATTAATTTAATATAATGAAAGGAAAAATGTATTAAAGTACGCTTTAATACATATGAAAAATGTATAAAGTATTTTTTTTTTGGCTGTTTTAGCGTGACTTCGCGGTGTAATGGTCAGCACGCGTGTAGTTCAGACAGACAGCAATGCCTAAATTTTAACATTTCAATCTTTAAGCCAAAATTTCTCTTCTAGCATTTTGCTTCCTTACGTAAATGAAAAAAAAAAAAAAAAAAAAAAAAAAAAAAAAAGGAAAATGGAAATTTTGCTATTTGAAATGATAAAAACTCAGTTTAGAGATAACGTCCAACTTTTTATAATTTTTATGGAGCTCAAGCAACTGGCAAGCCATAAACTTCAAATTATTGGTTACCAAGTTGAGTGGGATATAAGCTGGACAAGATAAGTACCTTTAAAAAATGCTCCTTGGTTGCAATATTTTAAGCTTTAACGAAGTGCTACAAACAAGAGCAAAACAAAGTGTCATCAGCTATTTAGAGTACTGAATCATTATATTAATAAAATCGGACAGGTTTTCTTTACATGAACTTATTTTTAGAAGAATAAATTAAGGAATAAATTAAGAATTTAAATCCATTCTTGCTAATATTTAAATATTTTTTATCTTATTTATATGTATAAGACATATATGTTGTTGGACATATAAGTCTTCCACACCAAACTCTATAAATTTGCTTAATTTTCAGTTTTATTTTTCAAGTTATGGATTCAATTGTTTTTAAGCTAAGTATTTTGCAATCAATCTGCCTTCACTTAAGTAATTAATATTTTACATTTTTTCCAGATGATTGCATCTCTGTCAACGTACTTGATCTTTATATGGTGTTTTCCTTACTTACTACATCTTACAAGTGGCCGAGAACAAAAAGTTGCAGAAGTTTCTGAAGTGTCAGGCACGTTCAAAGACGCATGTGAAACCATGCCTTCCACAATCCAGGTGACAAAGGAAGAATATGATGAATTAGGCAATGTTGTTAGAGCATGTGAAGGTACAATTGCAGTGACGAAATGCGAAGGCACTTGCACGTCACAGATTCAACCTAGCGTGGTCACTCCCACAGGATTTTTAAAGGTATTAAATTAAGAGGTCATATCTTTGATATAATACAGGAAAAGAAAAATATTTGATAATATAAATGCACTCTTTTCATAAGTAAGTGAATTTGGACGGTTAGATAGAAGTCCCACTCACACAAATATAGGAATCTTTAAATACTTTGTTGAATTTTTTTCTTGAACATTTTGCTATTCATGGTTTAGTTTATAAAACACTGTATTCTCTCCGAAACTTGCTACTTTAACAATGCCTTAATCTTTGAAAGAAGATGATGATCAAGGTGAAAATTTCGACGAATTAAATAGTTTGTGATACATTGTTTAGGACTTAAGTCTCATTATTGAGGACTACGAGTCTCAAACGTGAGCGAGAAGAAACGGTTTATTAAAGTGTTGTTACAGATGAAAGCAATAATTGTCTATCATTTTAAATTCTCTTTGTTTGAATTGTTTTTCCGCCGCAGTATCTGCAGACGACACTTGTGGTTTTTAACTGCTTTTTCTTCCTTTAAATGCTAATGCAGACTTTCATATCAGCAGCCTTTGTTTAGATTCAGAGCTGTAAAGGAAACAAGATTTTTGTTTGTCATAATTTTACGAAGCAACATATATTTCTTTTGATTTGAATCGTTTCTGTCACATATTTCGGGAGCGGCGGGTTAGGCGTTAGTTCGCTTTGCTGCTGTAGTTTAATAATTTTAAATGAGAATGGTAATTGTGTAACTGCTGCCTCAGTTTTTTAAAGTTGATAAAGTTCTTAAAGACCGAGCTGAGCTCTGCAGCGTAGAAACCAGATATCTGAGAGATAAGTGAAAAGGTTACTTCGATCTTTAGAGAATGTATTTGTTTTCCAATGTAATTGTTGATTAGTCGTCGAGGTGATACATTTGTTCTTGTCAAAATAGGGAGGCACTAAATTAAAAGATAGCTTTCTGGGAGAAATATACATTGAAAACGTAATCGAAAGACGCTGTGAAGCAGATATTAAAAAGCCATCCTCGGTACATTGGTAAAACTATAAGGTATTTCTCCCAACTTCTTGGCATGCCTTCGGGGTGTAGAGGTTTTGCACGCTGGGCCGGTGTTCCAGAGGTCCATGGTTCGATTTTGAGCGAAGGCGTTTGCTCATTTTTCATCTTGCTAACTTTTAAAAATACCTAATGTCTCTACAGTGGCGCCGGATTTAAAAAGGGTGGTGGTGATGATTCTTCCCACCCAAGATTTGGCTATTGGGTCCCCTAAAAATCCCAGTCGTCCTTTAAAAGAGGGCATATATAAGGTATTTCTCCCACCTTCTTGACGTGCCTTCGTGGTGTAGTGGTTCTGTACGCTAGACCGGTATTCCAGAGGTCCGTGGTTCGATTCCCGGCAAATGTGTTTGCTCATTTTTCATCTTGCTGCTTCGAAAAGTACCTAATGTCTCTACAAAATTTGCACGTTTGTTGAGAGAAGTATGTAACTGTATCAGTATTTGTATTCCTCTTTACTTGCTTTGGAAACATTAACTGTCCTGACTCGGAACAGGGAGCTTACTAAAGCTATGTTCAATAAATTGTGAAGTAGACAATACACACAGGAAGGGTATACGAAACCCTTTATTTTTCTCTCTTTACAATGATTTCCGGAACTTCGGAATACAGAGACCAATCACTTGTGGTCTGAACGTAAGAATATAAAAATATTAACTAAAACTCTAACTAAACTAACTTTGGATTAATAAACAAGTGCCTGACTCCAAGATTGGCCGTTAATTAACAAAAAGCCGTATGTAGTACAGAGAGCTGCTAAAACTACGATACGTTTAAAATTATCACGAGGATTAAACCTCTGGCCTTGAAGGCAACCAGCAACCGAGTAAAATTACTTTGACAAGCGGCCTGCTTCTAATAACTCCTTCCTCTCTCTAGCTTGGCAAAAAGCCACAACTTAAGTACCTGGCGTTAGCAAGACAAATTTGCATAAATAAGTTAAAAGCTTTTAATTCTGGCCGGAAGTAGAAAATAAGAAGTGATAGTAAAGATTTAAAATAAAATAAACGTTAGTAAAACTTAGGATCCTTATAACTGAAATAGAAAAGTAAGTATATCGAAGTTGGTTGCGTTTAAATGCTTTTTATAATCACATTTGATCACACCAGAATAACCTTGGAACACTTTTCAATTAGTACCCTACGAAAGTACGATTAAATGGCATAATGAGTACATAGAGTCTTAATGCTGGTTTTTAATTGTTGAGAAAAATAATTTTCTTTTAATGATCTAAGTGTTGAGAGGCTAAAGAACTTTTTTATTCTACTTATTTTCGAGAGCAAAGTATATTGGGCAATCAAGTGGAAAAAGAGCCATTTTGAAGTATTTGCAGATATTCTTGACAGGCAGCATTTTCTGTAAGATTATTTAATATCACATATACAGTTAATAGTATTTAAATTTCTAAAATAAGAGTTTTTAATTGTAGTCTAAAAGAATAAATTTCGCATATAGTATTTAATTTCTTATGTCCTCAAATTCATTTCTTTTCTTTTTTCTACCTTCGTGTCTGAGCACATAAAAAGTCCTAATCAGTTTTATAAATTATTATAAATATCTATACTTTTTATATATTTACGTTTTCTTCTTTGTATTACTACGAATTAATGTACATTTGTCTTATGCTTCTATTGTCGTCTGCAAGAAAATTCTAGAAATTGTCCTTCTATCTGCAGAAAAGGCATTAAAAATAATGGCGAGAATTTGCGAGGAGTCATAAAGTATTTCCGATATTTAGGTTAGCGAGAGAGCTCTCCATTTTGAGATCCATATTTCCCTCAAGCATTTTTAAGTGCTCGTATACGTTATTCTTTAAGTTTCGGAAATGTTATTTGCGAAAGTTGTTTGTTGATTTTGTTTTTAAATGTATCTAGTGCTATTGGTATTATCTTTTACTCTCATCGTGAAATTTCTCTAGAATTATAATAAATTTTCATTACCTTTCTGGCCATATAATGAAATGGGAACCGATAACGTTCTTTAATATATATATTAGTTATACTTTTCATCTCTATTGTTCTCTTTTCTTCTTAAAATTTTAAGAATAAAAAGTATATTTTCAAGATATAATTTCACTGAAATTGTCGCTGATTAATTCATTATATATAATATGTACAATGTTAGATTTTCGCCATATCATGCTGCCATGTTAATAAATATAATTGTTAAATACTTTATAAGTAGGTGAAATAATATGTTTAAAATTTCATGATTATTTGGATTAAAATCTTTTAAAGTCTGATGCTTTATTTTTCTTTACTGTTTATTAAACATATCGAAGAAAACTTCTTCCAAGTATTTGTTGCTTTCATTCTGCCGATTTGGCGTCGCAGCAAAATACGTGGTAAGTACTGTTGATTAAGCGAAATGTTTGTTGCGACCTATGTGAATTATATATCCAGTGAAATTAACGAATTCATTTGTGATGATAATAATCGTAGATATATTACAGATAATAATTAGTAGAGTTTAAATAATTGACAGAATTTTATAAGTATGAAAATCTTCAAGAAAACTTAGTTCATCATATCACGAAGCTTTCTGGGTGGTTTCGGCAGAAACAAAACAAAGCATAAGATTTGAAGACCAACAATGCTGTGAAACTCCTGTTTATTTTCTGTAGGAGATTTCTTTTTTTCGAATTTTTTGAACAAAAGTTATATGCTTTGCGAATCGAAATTTTAAAACGTATCTGGTTTAGTCCGTTTACCTGGAAAAAATGGGGACAGGCTTTTTGTATGGAACTGAATATAAAGTAGCATTTTTGATTGATCATTATATGGCCTTATCCTTACTACGCTGCTTTCGTAACGATAGGAAATTTTAGGGGATTTTAATGCCTACCTTTAAATTAATATTAAAACAGGTTTATACTGATTGCTTTTATTACGTGCATAGTTATTGAAATTTGTTTAAAGATCGTATGATTATTCGGTTGAAGTAAGGTGTAAGAAGACTGTATTCCTCACCTGCACCTTAAATTTATTTTCGAAATCCCAAGGAAAAAAACCAGAGTCTCTGACTCTGGTTTTTTCCTCTGACTTTTTTCCTCTGACTCGCAACTTTTCGAAATAAATATTCTTAAATTCCAGTTAATAGTTGCCATTGTATCGAAGCATAGTTCACTTCATTTAAAGAAAGAGAGCATCAAATTAAAATTACCGCAAAAATTCAACTGCAATATTTACTTTTTTATGCACTGCATAATTCCTGGTTATATGAAATAAAAGTAGGTAAATAAATGAAAACGTCTATTGACGCAATATTGCTTTCAGGAAGTACAATAAGTAATAAAAATAATTATTGATCTGACTTTCCTAAAATTATATTAGAGGTTAAAACTATCATACAAAAAAGTTAATGAAAGTCAGTTGCTTAAATTTTGTTTTCACACCTAAATGCTGGTTGAGCTACATGTTTAGGAGAATGCCGAGTAAAGGCGTTTAAGTAACTGGAAAAAATATAACTATTTCGTTTTGTCACACAAATCGTAAAAACAGCATATTTATGTATCAAGATTTTGGCGACTTTAGAAGATTCTTTCCATATCATGATGACTGTTGAACAAAATTTCCTTAGCCCAAAGAGGGTTGTCCATTAAATCCCTGGATTGAATTTCTTTTACAATCACTGAACAACGCTCAAAAGTATTCCTCCTACTATACATTTAGTCCAGTGTCAATGCCACTCTCCTAAAATGCCATGAAATATAAATTTTGTAACGCTATGCAAAACCTTTGCCTTTTTTTTTTTTTTTTTTTTTTTTTTTTTTTTTTTTTTTTTTTAAATCAGGCGAGTGTAGGGAAAGGATGGTACTAATTTTGGACAAAACTATTCCGGTACTACTGATGCTCTAGTTTCCAGTTTCACTTTTATGAGAGTTTTTTGTGAATAGTATCTCGTGAGTAATGCAGAACATTTATCAAAGACTCTTTAATCACAGTCTCATCCCAAAATATTGATTTCAGAAACTTTTTTCCTGAGTTCAACTGATGGAGTATCGCTCAGAATAAGGATAATCTTCCACATACTTTAATTATTACGTGCTCCACCGTTAGGCACTACACGGCAAGGAAGGCATGTACCCCGTGGAGCACTTTTTAAGAGAAACTGCCTCGTATCCACGTTAAATATGTGGAAAACCGCGGAAACGATACTTAATTATAGTTATCTCATGTTTATGTGTATACTAATTATGTTTGTTTGTTATTTTTGTCACACTGTAGAGATATTAGGATTTTTTTGGAAGCAGGCAAGAGGAAAAATTAGCAAACGCCTTCGCCGAGAATGGAACCACGGACCTCTGGAATACCAGCCCAGCGTGCAGAACCACTACACCACGAAGGCACGCTAGGAAGGCGGGAGAAATACCTTATATATTTCCTCTTAAAAAGAGCGACTGGGGTTTTTAGGGAACCCAATCGCCAAATCCTGGGTGTGGAGAGTCATCATCCACAACCCTTTTAGTTCGGGCGCCACTGTAGAGACATTAGGATTTTTTTGGAAGCAGGCAAGATGAAAAATTAGCAAACGCCTTCGCCGGGAATCGAACCACCACGAAGGCACGCTAGGAAGAGGGGAGGAGAAATACCTTATAACACCAAAACAGATGTTCAATTTAATTTGTGAATTTAAATTTGTATTGGAATTATATTGTAATCTCTTTATGTTCTACATCATTATTTTTAATGAATACTGGATGCGGAGCGTACGGTGGGATTACATAATGTACTACAATATGTAAACTCTAAATCATTTGGAAAGCTTCAGTTGCCATATCCTCAACATATCTTTGTAAATTCTAATAAAGCTTGAATTTTTTCTTCGTTTTAAGATTTAGGTAGTATGGATAGGTATTATCAACTGACCCATGATACATCGCTGTTGTCCGCCATGTTTTTACCTATACCTGTAGTCAGCCCGTTCGCCCAGACTCTAACACTGAACCGAACTACCAGTGTTTTACCACTCAGCCGGTGGTGGGTCTTCCCCAAACTTAAATATGTTCTTTTTAAGTGACATTACTACTGAATTGTCATTATTACTGGCGGCAGAACACTGCATTCTTGTCAAATATTGGTTTTGACATTTTGTTAAGTTTCCGTGACCGACATTTTAAACTTAAAAGTAAACGGGCACAAATGTATCTGTCATTATACATTGCAGCGACTGTCTTCGTATGTACACTATGTAGCGTGACATTTCATTGACATTTGCGCGAAGTTTCATAAATATCACACTGACATGCTACCGCATCTCCTGGCATTATTATATATGTTTTAAACAGAACTGTTTTTGATGAAAAGGCTGAGGGTCTGAAAATAACTGAACAGCCTTGATATTATTACGAGCTATGAATATGGGATTGTTTCTTTGAATAATTATTCTGAATCAGCCTGAAGAAGCTGAAAATTTATTATTAAAAAAATGAAACACAACAAAACAAATAACTGTTAATAGCTCAAGGAGAAAGCGGATATTGAGTAATTCTTTTCTAGTGAATAAGAAATATCATCAATATCCTAATCATTCACAAGGTAAATCCTGAAACGTAATACCATTAATTCTCTTTGCATCGCCAATCTCATGCGTACGGTGTTGCAAGGCTTTCTGGCAACTTCAGGAAAAATCGATCTTAGGGCTTCAAAAATGCGTTTTCCAGAATTTTCCGAAAAATTGCCAAACTGAGAAAAATCGCCAAATGTCCTAACTTGGTGATAAAAATTGCCGCTATCGACTGTCCGGAGTGCATTTGTCCATATTTTGCGTTACTTGAGCTTTTTTCTTTTTAGTCCAAAGGAGCAATTTACCCTGAAGGACTTTATATTTCGTTTGGCATTTTGCGTCGAAAACTTTAAAAGGCTGCATCACTTTTAAATCGTTGCCACCATATTATCGCCCTGTCTTATATTTAAAGAAATTAAATAATGAAGAATCTGCGTAAATATATATATGTTTCTCGCATTGTGATAAAACAACGGTACCTAGAGCCATCAAAATTTGAAGAACGTAATCTTTCATAGAATATGAGCATGCGGAAGCCCTAATTTGAATTTGAAATTTGTTTTATTATCGATTTTGTAACAATTCTACGAATTTTTCATTGAAAACTAAACGATTTCAAAACGAGCAATGGTAACCTGTACGAAAAAAAAAAAAAAATTTATCCCCAGCGCGCAAAACCATCAGGAATTCTAAAGATATGCTCATTTTAAAATTAATTTGCGATATTGCTGTTGAACTGAATTTTATAGTTTGAGTACATAGAACATGATAGATTTTAAATTCGGACGCAATTTAAAATCTGAAAAAATGTTAATTAAATCTTTCAGATTTTTTTTTTTTTTTTTGAAAATTAAACGTTGTTGGAGTCAGAATTGAAAGAGCTAATTTTATACGAGGAATGAGGACTTAGCATGTGACCACAAATTTTATTTAACACAAAACAAATTCTAAAATTATTATACTTAATGTCGCAAATAACTACATAAAACAATGCACATTACTCAGGAATACACAGAAGCAACAGTGCAGGCAAATGAATAAAAATCTTACAGAAACTTTCACGTTTGAAATTATGATGATTATTATTATTTGTCATCTTATTAATCTCTGAGATAGTTTCTGATAAAATGAGTTTGTCATAAGGTTTGAAATTAGATAAATTGTTGATGTTAATTTAGGTAAAGCACACAAGGTTTTCTACCGAGTGAGGGAGGCTACGTATAGGAACTCATTCATATTTACGTTATGCATGATTACAACTTCAAACAATTGCTCCATTTGCTAGAGCACAAAGAATTACCAACATTCGGTAGCTTGGTAGCTATCTTCCTGCTAATCGCTTCGCTTTTAGAAAGCATCTTTCCTGGGAGCTGTGGGAAATGATCAGTACCTAAATAAATATAATTTTTGACTCGATTCCATATTCTTTAAAGCGCTGAATTACTTTCCTTTTTTGTATTGAAATCACTACAACACAGAAAACTTCAACTTTTATTAAAATCTAGTACGTCGTTTAATGGACTTTGCTATTAAAATGTATGACTTCCAAAAACTGAACTATATCGTTCAAAATAAGGAGTATGATTACATTGTATTGAAAATTCCCATTTGCAATATATCCTTAATATGGAAAGCAGGGTCGTAACTACCATCGGGTCAACAGCGACACTGCCCCAGGCCCCGCGTCAGGAAGAAAAACCATATCAATTTCCTTACATTCAACAGACTGAATAATGTAATTTCGTTAACGATTTCGTTTTTCAAGGATAATTTTTCATGATAAATCTAAGTTAATTTTATCATTAAATGTAACTTCGTTAACGATTTCGTTTTTCAAGGATAATTTTTGATAATAAATCTCAGTTAATTTCATCGAGTTTTCCTGATGTATGCATAATATACTTTATGTATTTAACAGCTTGTATGACGTAACTAAGGTTGAACGATTATTTTCAAAACTGAAATTAATAAAAACCTATTTGTCAAACATTATTGGACAGAGAAGAAAATCAGTTTAGCTTTGTTCTCAGTTGAAAATACGAGCTCACATTTTGATAAAACGGTTAATAAATTTTCTTTCTTAATATTTAGAAAAAAGAGATTTTTGTAATCTCAATATAAAACTAAAGCATACTGAATAATTTGCTGGTAAATATTTTACCTTAATTGTATTGCATATTCTTTATATTGCGCTCTATATGATGTCAAGTAGCTTCGGATATAATATATTCTTTTTGCTTACTAGGATTAAACAAGAATAAAAAATAACATATAAAATCATCAAAAAACATCTATCGAAAACATTTTCATTCAATTAAAGTGCGTAAAGCTACTTTAATCATTAATAAAGCTGTAGAGACATAAGGTTATTTCGAAGCATGAATGACGAAAACTAACCATTTGACTTGACCTCGCTCTCGCGGGGACTTGAACCACGAACTTCTCGAATACGCGCCGTGTTGACCACTACACCACGAAGGCATGCTAAGAAGGCGGGAGAAATACCTTATATACCCTCCTTTTAAAGGGCTACTGGGAATAAGGGGACCCAATCGCCAAATCCTGGTGGTGGAGAACTTAAAAAGGTGGTGGAGAAATCCACCACCTTTTATAGTTCTTGCGCCTTTGTAGAGACATTAGGTTATTTCGAAGCAGGAAGAAGTGAAAAATGAGCAATGCCCTCACCGGGGCTCGAACCACGGACCTCTCGAATACACACCGACTGTGCTGACCACTACACCACGAAGGCATGTTAATTTAGTTTAGTTTAGTTTAGTGACGGAGGACGCGAGCACCACCGCTCTACCATGGCAGTTCGGAAGAAATACTTTATAAAGTAATTAACCATAACCAGGGGAAAAAGTTGAAAAGGTTGAGAGAAAAAATAAAGAGGGGGGGGGGGCGCTTTATCATCTGTTACCCTGGGGTCCCCAATCTAATTAGGACTCTGATCGATGCAAAGACAGTCTTTTTTTAATATAACAGTTAGGGTTTTCAAACGTTTTTTCCAAAAATACAATTTTTTATACTTTTTAAAAACTGATTTTGTTATTGGCATTTGGGTAATGCATGAAAAATTGCTTTAACTGGTTCAACACTCGCAAAAGCCGAAGACAGTATCATTTCACTAAATCATATAATCAGCAAATCACTGATTATCGCATATCCTATATGCACATTAAGCAAAGTTTCCCTATATTTAATTTTTGTTCTTAACTTATATGTCAGCACTTTTTATTTGTAGTACTTACATTCTTATTTTATATGCCTGGTGAAACTTTCATCCCAGCTTTATTCATGTCCATACCTGTTTTTGTAGGATTGTCATTGCTGTAGGGAAACTTGGATGAGGCAGAGGGAAATCTTACTGACAGATTGCTATACACAAGACGGTAAAAGAATTTTCGGACAGCAAGGAACAATGGTTATTCACCTGAAGGAACCAGAAGCGTGTAGCTGCCACAAATGCGGACTTTAATATATGTTATCTGATTTTCCTATTGGAAAGACTGTAAAAGCTTTTTGTGCTTAGCATATATATTTCAAACTGCCTGCAAATATTTTGTTAAATTAAAAATTGATGTAATTAATTATTCAATAATTTATTTTGATTATTTTAAAATGCGTATGTGAAAAATAAAAATGAAAAAAATATGCGATATTATAATTTTATTAAACTATTGAAAAATTTAAAAAACACATATTAACTAAATAAAATATTATCCATCAGATAACTTCAAAAAAACCTCGTAATTATGCATGGATAAATTAAAAAATGAGAAAGGGAAGAATATCATTCACTGCACACTGTTTGGACATAATAACACATTATTTAATTGTTAATAAGTTATTAAATAACAAATAATTATGGTAAATCATTTATAGTTAGAAATTATATATCATTTTATGGTTAGAAAGCTAATATGAATGAATTTTATTGCATTCCTTTAAATAGTACAGTAATTACTTTTATAAATACAAAATTTTATTTCTCACAAGATTAGCGTGAATTATTTCAGCAATCCTAATTATCTTCTATGCATTTAGTTGAAGTGCATAATTCCCATTAAATTACTATTTTAGAAAAAACTCCATGCAAAGCGCTATAAAAGACATATTACCATCTTTAAAAGATATTTCCATCTTTCTGTTAGAATAATCGCAAGGCGCTTTAATCTTTCATTGAAATTTTCTCTATAAATTTACTTTACTGAAGTAATTCCTCAGCTGGCTTCAAATCCCCCCAAGCGCTCCGGCTGCATGGATGATTGCCTGGTTTTCCGCATGTGTAATGTAACTGCTAATTAGTTTCCCCTAGGAAGTCTTTCTCGAAAGCTTATCTGCCTTAGATAGAGAGAACTCGTGGGCTTAACACTTGCCAACTAAACAGACGAATAACTTTCTTATTTATATAATTTTGCTATATGAGTTGTTTGGTTTATATCGTTGACTATATTCTTACATTTCTTTATCGAATTCTTTAACGTTCTCATTTGCTTACAAAGGTACCACATACATGTAACAACTACCGTATTTGCCGGAGTATAAGACGCACTTTTTTTCTTCTTTGAAAATAGGTCTAAAAAACGGGGTGCGCCTTATACGCCGATACTGCGCCTTATGCGTCTATACGTCGTTTGTAAATGGGTCAAAGCTTCATGGGATACTGTGAAAGCAGAGACAGTGGTTAAATCGTTTAAGAAGTGTAGCATTAGTAATGTACTGGATGGTACAGAGGACAAAATGTTGAATGAGGATTCAGATGCTGAATTTAGAAGAGGCTTCAAGTGACTCTTCATTTAGCTCTGGAGAGGAGTGTCTGGGTTTTGAAGAAGGATTAAAAGGTGTGCTTTCCAAGATAGATTAGGTATTTGCAGAAGTATTACTTTGCATTTGTATTATTTTATAATTAAAATACTGTAAATCCATTATAATGATCAGTAATATAGTTTTATCCTTCAAAAATGTGTACAAAAAAGGGAATGCGTCTTATAGTCCAGTGCACCTTATACGCGGGCAAATACAATAATTTAATTCGAATTTCATGCCTTTGAGGAAGCCAAGATTACACAAGATTGTAGTGCAAATATTGAAAAAAGTAAAATAATATGAGTGCCTTGCTTCAATGTGTTTGATTCAGAAATATGAACTGAAACTTACATATTTAGCTTCCAGCTACGAATCTTGTGTCTTCTACTAAGTGATAATATAATTAAGTCATAATATATTTAAGATATTAATCATTTTTTCATAATTTAGTCGGTTCTGAATTTTTCGATTACAGATTCAGGCGTATATCTAACTAACTACGTAAATACAGTCTAGTATAAAAGTAGAATTTAAGGTACCTGAGATCAGATGTGTATTGGTAGCGAGAATCACGAAATTCGGATTACCTAACAAGCTGTGAATTTAGGTTAGATGCTGACCAAAGAGGTGGCTGAGTAGTTTTAGAGTTTGCATACATTTTGTAATATGTATTGGGGAAAGAATTAGATACACTATTCCTTAGATCAGACACTATATCCAGAATATTCATATTTGTATACCAGGAAAGAAATTCTCAGTTTAATTTAGTCTAAGCACCCCAAACTATGCAGTTTATATTTAGTGATTTGGTATGTAACCTAATTAATAAATATTTACTTTTAATAGATGTTAGATTTTTATTAATTTTTACACTGGTGGCTATTAAAATCTGTTGCATCATAAGGGAAATACTCCATAAATATAAAACTGAAATGAAAGATAGAAAATATCTATCTATGGAAATGATAAGCTCTCGCAAACTTCAGGTATGAGCAATGACATATCAAAACAACATAAAATAAAACAGAATTAAATGTTGATTTTTATCTCAAAATACCATTTAGTAGTTTTCTGTGTAGAAAGTCTTGTTATGGCTTGTGTAAGACGAAAGAACTCATTCTACACACCTCAGAATTCAATCGGAGGAGAATCATATTTTACTGTGACAAAGCGTTATCGTACTGCGCAATTGCTACCCTCATTGGCGAAGATCCAATGATTGTTATGAGAATTTGCAGATGATGTATCCAGCTGGGCAACACAGACAGACGAGAGGCATCTCAACGGCCATCCAGTTCACCAATACACGAAACGACAAACAGCTTTCTCCCATTGTTTGTTGCTAGGGGTTGTGCCGCCACATTCTGAAAAATGGCCCAGGAAACTGAGTGCGTTGCAAAGCACAGCATATCTTCCCATATGGTGTGAAGACGTCTGTAGTGTCATGGACTGTCAAAAATGCGACCATAACTTCAACTTTCTTGGACGTTATAGCACAGAAAACAGCGTCTACAGTGGCGGGTTCAACGAAACATCAGTGGCGTAATATCGCCTTTTTTGACAAATACCGCTTTTGTTGACAGCATCATGATGACTGAATTTGTGTGCAGAGGCTCTAAGGGAAAGGAACTTTGGAAGCTTGCATTCTTCACCGGCGTACCGATCTGCAGGCAGGGTTGATGATATGAAGCGTATGAAGCGTTTCTGGGTACTCAGATCATACACGTCACTCACCCTTTCGTTTATTCAGTTTATCCTTTGACCTGTCAGTTATATGAAGCTATTAATGCTCAAGGTTGTACCATTTCTTGGGATCTTCGGTCTCCTCCACTTTCAACAGGATAATGAGAGACCGTTATCCAAGTTTCCTCCATACAGAGGTTATTTCAACTCTTGTCTGGCTGTTGCCGTCTTTAAATCTCTCCTGGACTGAAATTGTCTGGTGAAGGGCTTCAGAGAAATTATACTATAACATCTGTCAGTCAGTACGACAAATGAATTCTGTCAAAGAACTGAAAGGTGTGTACTGGGATATACAAAAATTCTTTCGAATGTCGATTCAACTCTTATGTCGAACGGTATAAACAGCTGCCATTGTTGCCAGAAATGGATGCTCAGAATACCGATTTTTGCATGTACTATATATTGCAATTACTTTAAATTTTAGTCCTTTTTTATTTTTTTTATTATAACGTGGTTTTAAAATACAGTAAACTCCCGATTAACCGCGGATAACAAAAATCGTGGATAATCCGAAAAAAGCTAAAAACGGGTATAGCAAAAGAGAAAACAGTCATTCCAACTTTGAAACATCGTTTTATGTAGAATAAAACGTAAAATAAAAAGCAGGAAATGTTTAACTAACGCTTAATATTTTAGTATATCACTCAAAACTAACCTAAAATGCATTTTGTTAATGAAAACAGAAAAGTGCTTTGTACTTACGAGAGGCGTCAAGGATACACAGAAAAATTAAAACATATGTACTGTTTTAATACCGTAATGTATTATGTAATTACAAGAGCATAACTGTAAAACTACACCTTTTAGAAGAAATCAGTCATTTGCGTTTGCTTCTTGCTTTGGAAGCATTTTCTCTTGATCCGAGATTTCATTTTTCGTAGCGTAAGTTTCTTGGCCAACTCCGCGTCGTCTTGTTCTTCCAAATAGCTCAGCAGTCCGTCGACTTGTTGCAGAGCCGCTTCGTGAGACTTCCGCATCTGCAGAATGGACTCTTCTTCGCCTTCACTTCGCTCTCCTTCATTCTCGGTCTCTTCCCCTGCTTTCTTCATAATTTCGTCATCTGTCAAGCGTTCGAAGCCAGGTTCGTTGACGTCACACTCCAACCCACTCATTAATGTTTTCAGCATCGACGTTTTTACCATATCGGCAAAAGTGGCCGTGGGCGTGTTTACATCTTCATTCTCTTCTTCACAACTCAAATGGATTAGGTTGTTGTTGGCTTCAACATTAGGCATGAGTTTTCTCCATGATTTATGAGGGTTGACGGTTTCACTGAGTCCCATGCAGATGAAATATCGTAGATGCCGTCCAAGATTGTGTAGTGTTTCCAAAACTCTTTCAGATCATAACTTTCTTCAATTTTGGTCATTAGCAGCTTGGTTTGGTATGTTCTCTTCATTGTTGCAATGACTCCTTGGTCCATGGGTTGGATTAGCGTAGTAACGTTTGGGGGGAAGAAACGTTGCAAAAATTTGTCCATTAGAAGACTTTAGCACGCTTGTTGCTGGGTGAGAAGGTGCGTTGTCGAACAATAGCACAGCTTTTTCAGGCAGGTTTTTCGATTTAAGATGTTTACGCACTTGAAGAACAAAGATTTTTTCGAACCACTCTTGAAAAATGTTTCGGTTCATCCATCCTTTTTTTTGGTTAAAGTAATCAACGGGCAAATCTTCTATCCTTGTGCCTTTGAAAGATCTCGGGTTTTTTTTTTTTTACTTTCCTATGACAACAAGTCTAAGTTTATGTGCACCGGTAGCGTTACTGCAAGACATGATAATAATCCTTTTCTTGCTGCTTTTATGACCCGCCGCTTTCTTTCACTTTCAGATACTAAAGTGTGAGTGGAAAGATATTTCCACAAAAGAGTCCCGATTCGTTGGCATTGTAAAATTGTAAATTTGTTCAAAAGATAGCTCTTCTTTTAAAACAAACTCTTCAAACTCATGGTGGAAATCATCGGCTGCTTGTTGGTCACCACTAAGTTTCTCCCCATGAAGTCCAATTTCTCGAATTCCATGTCGCTGTTTAAAACGAGTCAACCAGCCAGAAGACGCATCAAAATTTCCTTTCAGGCCTAACAACTTAAAAAAGGTTTTTGCCTTCGCCGCCACGATAGGACCATTTACAGGAGTACCCTCTTTTCGAACTTGAGCTAACCACTCTGTCAATGCCGTGTCTAGCTCATCAAAGGTGTCATAGTTTTTCGCGTTTTCATTGCGGAAGCACTATCCGACATTGATGCAAAGTTCACCAGTTTGTCTTTTTGTTTAGAATATCACGCACTCTTGTTTCCGCGATTCCATAATCCAATTCCATCTGCTGCCTTGTAGCGCCGTTTGCTACTTTGGAAATTAGTTCTAGTTTTTGCGCAATCGTCAACACAACCTTCTTTCGTTTTCCTGACATTTTAAATCGGTAACTAAAAACACAAAACCAAAAAGCACAAGCACTGAACACAATAAAAGATAAGAAATTAACCACAAACACTATCAGGCTTAAACTAACAATGGCGATTGGAAGGAAGTGGACGTGTCAGTAAAATTAAGACGAGAGAGGGCGGTGGAGTGGGCATTGCAAGGGTGAGTAAGAAATCACTTACTCATCAGAGGGGAAGGTTCCGAGAAGTCCTGGGATATTTTTGCTATAAATAAGCACGATTTACGATTTTTAGCAGATTTAACGTTTCGCTCAGTTTTGTGAACGTTTTATTTTCTTTGCTTTACGCTTGTTGAAAAAAAAAAAGAGGAACTTTGTGCGGCAGGTGCGCATAATCCGCCCGCGGATAATCGGGAGTCTACTGTAATCTACTGTACTCTTTGTTATCTGCTTTTCTTCACTGTACAGCAATTTTAATAACCAACAGTGAAAATTACTGTCTTTTGTAATTAGATAATTAAAGCCTGAACTACAGACTACTATCACGAAAGATTGTCTGATACCTCGATGTTTCGGTTGCGAAGTGAAAGCTTTAAGATATTTATAGACTAGAGATTACAAAAGAATAACAGCACATCCATAGAAAACTTAGCGAGCAGAGGCGCAGACCACCCATAGTCCTATTCAGCAACGCGGATTTAGCTTCTTTCCTATTATCATATTCATCAAACCTGGCCCCAAGTGTCTTCTTTTTCTTTGGAAATCTGAATCAGAATTTGGACTGTTCTTATTACAGCAAATGGAGACAATTTGAGGGATGTTTTCAAGGTAAAGGAATGATTTTAAAGCTGTGACAAAACACTTTTTACTGCTGGAATCCAATATTCAAGAAACCGCTGTAGTAAGGGATTTAAGGTAAATCATGCAGAAAACTGAGAAACTAAGTTCAGATATTTACATTGTAAAATCCTGTTTAGCTTAAAATTTCATCTCCTGTACATTTGTATGCGTCCGTCATATATCTTTTCTCTCCGCTAATAACTTTATAAGGTATTTCTCCCGCCTTCCTAGCGTGCCTTCGTAGTGGTGCTGCACGCTGGATCGGTATTCCAGAGGTCCTCGGTTCGATTCCAGGCGAAGGCATTGCTAATTTTTCATTTTTCCTGTTTCCAAAAAAAATACCTAATGTCTCTACAACTTGACAAGAAAATGCTAATCGTGACTTTTTCTATCCAGCAAATTTTGTTATTAATTAGTTATAAATTTTATAAATGCTAATAATGTTTTTAGTCAGTAATAGTTAGTGAAATTATTTTCATTATTTAACTACATTTTCTTCTATTATTTCTTCT
Organism: Stegodyphus dumicola; assembly: GCF_044657685.1. Classification (NCBI taxonomy): domain Eukaryota; kingdom Metazoa; phylum Arthropoda; class Arachnida; order Araneae; family Eresidae; genus Stegodyphus; species Stegodyphus dumicola. Next base: position 34,531,295 of record NC_140769.1, read on the forward strand.
ATTATACTTTATTACTAACGCTTATAATAATAGAATTAATTGTTATTTAATGAACGACTTTATGCATTACCCTTATTACGTATTTTCTACTTAGAATTATATAAGAGTTTTCTTTTACAGCACTCACTATAAAAATTTTTGAAATTAATGTGTGCATATGAAAAGCAAATACTTCTAGAATGCTTCTCAGTTCCATATCAGTTAATTAATCACAAAAGTTTGATATCTAAAATTAATTATATGAATACTTCTAAATAACCAGGCTGTTATTTTAAACAGGAAAGAAAAATTATAAACTAAATTATTTTCATAATATGTAAGAATGACATGATATGTTGTGTCTTGATAATGAGAGATTAAAATTCTGGACTCGAAAGTTTTAGGTACTTGAAGTTCTCTATGTTTAGATTTTTGTCTTTGGAAGGGCACCAAAAGGAAGCAACATACAAGAAAATTCCCAGAATCTACGGTATAAGGTATTTTTTGCCTCCTTTCTGCATGCCTTCATGGTGTAACAGTAGCACATCGGTGCGTATTCAAGAGGTCCAGGTTCGAGTTCCGGCGAAGGCATTGCTAATTTTTTATGTTTCCTGCTTCAGAAATAACCTAATGACTCTACAGTGGCGCCCGAACTAAAAACTGTTGTGTACAATAATTCATCACTACCAGGATCTGGCGATTGGGTACCCTAATCTGCATTCGCCCTTTAAAAAGGTGGAGTATATGAGGTATTTTCTTCCTCCTTCCAGAATGCCTGGCATCGGGAAACAGTAGCACACTCGGAGCGTATTCGAGAGGTTCAAGTTCGAGTCCCGGTGAGGGCAGTGTTCAATTTTCATGTCTCCTGTTTCAAAAATAACCTAATGAATCTACAATAGGTGATATATTACTTCCCTGTACAAGCCAACAAAGTCAGTGCATGTTAAGTGTTTCAATGAATGGCCTCATCATTCTCTTTTTTACATATTCTACAAATAATTCATAATTAATTTTCTGCATGTTTTTATAAAACTTGTGTAAAAATTTTAGAAACTGCCTCTTATTCCGTTGGATCATTTTAAAGTTGATTACGTTGAATGCTAAATGCAGAAATTCGTTATAATTAATTTATTAAGAATTTACGTAAGTAAATTACTGTTACTAATTTACGTAAGTAAATTACTGTAATTACTGTTACATACGCAACATATGTAAAGTAATTACACGAATAAAACAAATATTACAAGCACAAATAGAACAAAATAAAATTGCATTAAATCATACAATTTTATGAGCTACACATAGCATATTTATAACAAAAAGAAAACAGTTTTACTTAATACATTATTTCAAAAGCAGATTCTGTGTCAGTTAATATATTTCTGAGAAATATTTTATGATGAGCTGCTGTTATTTTAAGAATAAGTCACTCCAATAATACTAGTAAACATTTTCAATTAAAGCTGATAATAAAGAGAAATTTATTCAACATTCAACACAACATTATATGCCCATTACGTATAACTAAACTGTGAAATAGATGTTATTACATTAAACCACTAAACATATGTTTACATAACTCATATAACAAGTACAGATTACACATAAATATTTTAAGGGAATCACTTTGATAATCACTTTGATTCCAGTTGGCCGATTTAATGAGATGCGTTTCAAATGATAAGAAATAATGCTGACTCATCAGTAGATGAACCTTTTCTTGTTAGAAATAAGAAATAATTTTTTATTGAAACATAAAAAATTCTTTTTATTGAGAAAATGTTAACAAAAGAATTCTTTTGTCTCAAGTATTATAATCAAAGAACGATTAAAAAGTTTTAGCAATTTATAGTTCTTATATCGATAGTCAGCTGAACAATATTTTACAAATTATAATTTCTGAATTTCTAAAGAAAAGGAATTACTAATAGTGCACTGCTAATATAAAAAGAACACTTGAATTTTGATCCTTTACAAATAGATTACATATATTTTACTTGCACATTGACTAAGGAGTCACAAAAACACGTATTTAAAGAATATTATTTTAAGAAATTCTTATATCATAATCTTATATCGTTATATTATAGCATTTATCTTAATTCAGATTTCGTGTTAAAATATGAAAAAAAATTGGTGCAAAAAGTGCGGTCAAGATGCATTATTCTGTGTTCACAAAACTTTAAATCCTATGTAACTATTATTATGTACGTATTTCCTTCTGAATGCATTAATTCAAATTTTTATTTAATAAATCTCAGATATAATAATTGCAGTGTGAAACTAGTGCTATGAGTTTAAAAAGAAAGCAATATTTTTAAAAGTTTTGGGGGACTTTACACACAATGGAATAATGTTTTATAGAGAACTGTCTTCATTTTAATTTTCTTGATTTTTTAGTTAATGATCTACTAATTTACATACTAATTTGATAAAAGTTTAAGTTCTGCTGAAGAATTAATTTGATAAAATTTTGTAATATTTTGAGGCTGAAGAATTAATTTGATAAAATTTTATAATTTTTTGGTAATATTTTTGAAATATTTGAAAATTAATTTGATAAAATTTTGTGATATATCATATAAAATACATATAATCTAAGATTCGTAGCATAGCATTTGTTATTAGATAATATGTACGCATTATGTCTGGACTATTATTTATTGGAAGATATTTATTGGAAAGATATTATTGGATAGATATTTATTAGAAAATATTTTTATTGGCCGATTTTTATAGGAAGGATATTTATTGGATAGATATTTATTGGAAGACATTTTTATTGAAATATATTTAGAGATACTAGAAGATATTTATGTAGAAGAAGGTATTTTTATTGGAAAAGAGAATTTCAATGAGGAACTTAGTCTAATACATAAGGTATCTATCTATATGACAATTATTCCTTTTATCCTATTATTTCTATTCTTTAATTTGCTTTAATAAATTTTCTAAAATATATATATATATATACCAGTTTTTAATTACCTAAATCTCATATTAAGAATTAGGAGATATACAGACATTGCGGTGCAATTCCTGTACATGTACGGAAAAATATATTTGTTTTGTTTCTGAATGTATTCTTAAGGTCGCCCAGTAAGTATTACATAAATAATAGAAATGAAATGAACAAAATTTAACTAAGTTTTATTCTAGCTTATATAGTTCTTTCTTTACTATGGCTTTGCTCTGGTACATTATTTCATACATATAACGTTTCCTATTTTTACGTTGTGAAACGTTTACGAAAAATTACCGTAAATAATTTTGAATCATATGCAGTGTTAAAAATCGCAATTTCTCGAATGTTTACTTTGAATTTTAGAGTGATTTTGCAATGTATACTATATTTCAAACCTCAACTGTATTACGGAATCTGCTCAAACATATTTTAAACTTACAGTTTTGCAATGGGCATGTTAAACAATAAAATACGTATATTACACATATGCTCATGCATTGCATACGCATATCAAACAGTAAATGGACTTGGATATAATGCTCAGAAGACTCGAAATACAAGCACCACAACTGATTATAACGTGCAGTGGAGTTGCATATAGTATTTGGCATCATGCTCTGCATTTAGCAAAAATATTAAACAACAGGAATCTCCTTTGCTTGAGACAGTTCATTTAAGAAATGGAAGTTCTCCATTACAGGCATATCACTCATGAATTCAGAGTCACCGGCTGCAACCATCAGGGCAACTTCTTGAGGTTTGATGGCGGATTCGTCAACAGCGGTGCAAGGGCGACACATACACTCCACAGGAGCTCGAGTAACAATTTTCCTAAATCGAGGAGTTGACTTCGGACAGAATATACCAATGCTAGCCTCTCTTTCCCCCATCTCCTGACAGCACATGCAGGAACGTTCTACTTGCCAGAACTTGGACCCAGAAACCTAATGAATAAAAAGATATTAGTCATAAATTTATGTGATTTAGTTACAGTTACACCCGTTACAGTTGCACCTTCTAGAAATTTCAAGGAGGATATAAGTTTAAATACTTTAAATAGATATTTGTTAGAGGGTTAGAATTTGTAATATTAATAATAATAAAATAAAATAAAAATTTGAAAGCTTTCAGATTTTTCATTACACACAAAGGGGCGTTTTGTTAACCTTTTGTGCCTTACCTTTATTTAAGAAATATCATGTTCTTCGCACTTAAAAACCATAAAATTCAATTCAACAGCAATATCGCAAAATAATTTTAAAATGAGCGTGTCTTTAGAATTTAATACACAGTCTCGCGCGCCGGAGGTTAAAAAAATATCGTACAGTGTTGTCATCGCTCGCTTTCAAATCGTTGAGTTTTTTAATCAAAAATTCGTTAAAGTTTTACAAAATATAAAATAGATAATAAAACAAATTTCAAATTTGGGCTTCTAGATGCCCATATTCGGGTGGAAACGTACGTTATTCTAAATTTGATGGATCTAGGTACCCTTGTGTTATCACAATGCGAGAAATATACACAGATTTAGGCAGATTCTTCATTATTTAATTTCTTTAAATGTAACACAGGGTGATAATATTTGGTAGCGACAATTTGAAAGGTGAACCGACATTTCAAAGAAAAATGCCAAAATGAAACTAATAGCTCTTCTAGGCAAATTGCCCCTTTGGACAAAAAAAAAAAAAAAAAAAAAGTCCCAATTACTTTTATATAGATTAAAAAATCGCAATAAAAGATATCGTGATCCAAATTAAATAATACTAGCAAAATCTTTGATAAACCTGTAAAATGCAATTAAAATAAGACATATATGGGCATAAAGCATGTATCTAGAAAAACGGAATGAAGGTTCGTTTTTAATTAAAATATTAAGAATTTATATTTTGAGAAACATTTTTAAAACTGAGTTGAGGAAAGGAAGCCGTCCGTACAGCTTTTATTCCCCGTAAATATTTACATCTTCCTTGAAAACTTTTGTTTAATTGAACTTTTTAATTTAGTTTATTTATTAATTCTTATTTTTTGAATGTAGAATGTAGTATTTTTTAAAGTTTTTATGTACTGACCTCCAAAAATTAAAGAAAATGTATTTCTTTTCCAGTAACACTGAAAAACAATAAACATATAAAACTCGAGCTTAATTTACACTAAGAAACAAATACCCTTTTACAAAGAGTGTATAGGAAAGCTGCCATCCATTCTTGTGTTGATGTGAATAAACGATTTCTTCTGCCCAAACGGTATAGTGGTTAGCGTCGCTGACTGCTGTGCTGAACAGCCCGATTTCGAATCCCGGAGAAGGCATGGATGTTTGTAAATGTATAGTGTCGGTGCGACATGGCGGCACTCTAAATATGCGGCGAGACGAAAATCCTTAGGTGTGGTTTGGTGGAAGGGAAGAGAAGAGGAAGACCCTTGAATCCGTCTCCACGGGGTGCTGTCCATCAAAATTTGGGGGCGGAACTGAGCTAAATCGCACTGTCACCTGAGTGATGCTCAAGGCTATTGCCAATGGTAGGCGTAATCTACTGCTCTTTGCCACGAGGAATTTCTTGGTCTTGGGCTGGCTACGTCAGACAAGTTAGCATAAGCAACAACAACATAAATGGTTTCTCATGCTTATTTAGCCTTCGATATAAATCTAATTTGCTTATAATCTCCGAATTCATTCACACCCAAGAACGCAAGAATATGCGAATTAAAAGACAGAATTAAAACATTTTAGAAAAGTTTTTCGAAAAGCCGAGTTCTTCAAACAGTTGCCTTTCGAAGAATTACACTTCGAACATTTACCTGCCAAACTTCAGATTCGTGAAAGTTTACTATTAACCACATATTTGTACAACAGAAATGCATATTTATAGCATATATTTAGGGAAACATATGCTAAAAATATTAGGAAATATTCGCCAGATGATTAGTCTTATACAGGAAAGTGAAACAATATACACTCGTGTGCAAAATTAAGAGAATTTGCGCATTATATCGAATTTCTGAAAACTTAATGGACATATTTCAATGAAATTTTGTATGAATATTCATTTATAATGCAGAATTAGATGTACCATTCAAAAGTCATTTTATGTACTCATGATTATCAATAAAGCTCATAGGGCAGGGATGCTGAAATCCATGTTGGGATATCGAAAAGACGATGAGGCTAATATGGAGTATGGTCCTTACTTGCAGCCAGATAAGTCGCGCAGCGTGACGGCATACTGGACAAGAGGCAAATGAGAAGACCCTAGGGCAGCCATCCCACTCCTTCAGCAAGGCAGTTTTCAAATCCAGAATGGTTTCGGAGGGGGCAGGCGAGATGAAATTTCCCTCCCAGGAGCGTCCCAGACATGCTGTATAGGGTGCAAGTCAAGAGATATGACTAGCGAATATAGTCACTTTTCAGGTAATCGTCGTTCAGTTGAGCCGTATGTGGACTAACGTTATCTACTGTTAACAGAGACTCAGGATTAACTGCTGCCGCCCTGAAAAGTGGAACATAGGACTCTCTCTGTACCTCGCAGCATTCAGAGAGCCTTTGACAATTACATGCAAGGATGGGGCTGTCCAGCAAAATGCCTGCCCAAACCATTACACCTTCACCACGGTAATGATATTTTTCTTAAAAACGGAGTGATTTTTTCGTGTTTCATGTTCTCTGTGGATACAGATATGCCGAGAATCAGTGTCCAAACGCCGAGAACCAAACTCAAACTGCGGATCTTCTGGTATACGGCTCTAGCACATGAAGCCTCCCAGCAACTTTAGATCGGAAAACTCAGGCTTCAGTGGAGGTGAGAGTTCTGAAGCTGTAGCAGACCTGTGTCGTCGCGCTGAAAAAGCCAAATAACGATTCTCGTTAGTTATGGATGTTGTTCGACCATTTCTAGTCTTCTAGGTATAGATCCAGTGTCCTGAAGGGATGGGTGTTTTGCAACACATAATCATATTTCGCTCAACGCCTAAAATCAATATCGATTTTATTTGCTTTCTTTTTAAAGCCTTCAATTTCATTTTCATTGTCATGTTGATTTGCTTTTTTTACTTTTCTTTCGAAAGGTTTTCTTGCACAGACAATACAACAAAACGCAACACAGTGTTTGCAAACCTGGATATAAAGTGACATTCTATCCAGAAAGATATAAAATTTTAGCTTGCAATACGGTACTATTAAGTCTTTAGGCGAGCCTATGAGCTACTAGCAACAGAAAGGTATATGATTGGTAATCCACAGTAGTTACCTGAATTTTTCCAGCCACTTTGTTACTGAAACGAAAAATGGCGTAGATTGGAATTTCGACGAAAAGAACAAAATTTGTCGCGCGATTCGTTGTTCCCCAGGTTACAAGAAATAGTGTCACAAAGAAAAAGAGACACAAATTTGTAGAATTAGAAAACAGAACAAATCTTTAAAAAGAACAGGGAAAAAAAGAACATTCATACGCATAAATATACACTGTAATTACAATAATGCAGTAATTAAAATGTACTTATACTGTTTGAGTCATACATGAGATGCCAGAAATTATTAGTTTTTAATAAACAATCACATTATTTCAATGATAATGTTCTGCTTCACTAGCTGAAAACATCTAGCGATCAAAAAATGATACGAAGTTAGTTAGTTAGAAAGTTATACGAAGTTTTGACTAATCCGGACTCGAGTTTGAAAGACTGTACTATATTTTGAATTTGTAAATGGCCAGCTGTCATATTTCTCCGAACTCCTAATGTAGAGTATTCCTTATCGAGATGATCCATATTGTTATATGTAATTTACACATAAGTAGGCGGCAAAATGGCAAACATAACAATAAATCTTACTCAAAGTGTCACATTTAATACTCATGTAATTACAATATACTAATTACAATAATACATAACTACATAATTACAATTACATATAATTGCTCATACGATGAATACGAACAAAAAGGAATTTGCAAACTAATCTAACAATGAAGATTATTATTCATGAATATTGCCTAACTTTGCAATAATGGTGAAGATTAAAAAATTTTCTAACACATTTCTTTTCTAGGGAATGAGCGTTATATGTTTGAAATAAGTTTTATGTGCAATGTTTATGTATAGTTTCTGAACTGTTTTACTGAGTTCCAAAAATATACTGAAAAAAAAAAAAAAAAAGGTTTCCGAATTTCTATAAAATGTTCTAAATAAAATGTAAGAAATGTGGATCTTAATTCCTCAGAAAAGTTTTAACTGATTTCAGTAACAATAATTTTAATTAAATTTATTCTTCTTTGTGTAAGTGAGAGTTTTTTTAAAAGCTAGTTCTTGGGCAAAAATCGATGCATGATCTAACAAAATTGCTCTAATTTTTACTTCCTTGTACGAAGTAAAAAGGAAGTATTGTAATCGCGAAAAGTTTCAGGCAACATATTTCAACGAAAATATTCCATTTTGACCTCTTTCAAATGCAATTTAACGATGTATTTCCATGATATCTGTATGTAAGGACAGAATAAAAGACTCGTTTCCTCCAAAAAAATTATAAAACTGCTTTAAAATGAATTCTGAAGAGAATTTTTCGTGGCGTCTGTACGAACGTATGTACGTACGTATCTCGCATAACTCAAAAACGAGTAGCCTCAGAACGTTGAAATTTTGCATATAGGACTGCTATAACATGTAGATGTGCACCTCGTATTTTGGTTGCAATCGGCCGCACCAAACGTATATAAATATATTTATATATATATATCCACTCTGTTACCCGGCTCAGTGATCTCAGTTTCTTTACTCTTATATGTTTGTAAATTGTACATCTTTTGCTTAAAAATGATTGAATTATGTTGTTTTTATCTTCCGGTTAAGGTTTTTATGCCTTTAGTAAATCTGTGTGCAATATTTTTAGCCAATCTAGAGAAACTAAGCTTCGCAACAACAAACGTAACGCTTTAATTTATTATTGCCAATTAAATCATGCTTAATCCTTTCTGGAATTTTTTCGAGGAAATAAGTGTTTAAGATTTACTTCGTAATTTTTAATATAGATATTTTGAGTTTTTATGTATTTTTGCCTTCTCGCGAAGTGAGAACTGAATTAATTCAATGAGAAATACCCAATCGTCTTTAAAAAACTGTTTCTTTTTTGTTTTGTTTGCTTAATTTCTTTTATACATCATTGTAGCTTTATTATAGTATTTGAATAGAAGATGTGGCAACGATTAGATAATTCTATTCTTTAAGTGATATAAATTTTGTGCATTATGAGTTATAATGTGAACGAAATATAATACTGTTAAGTGAATCTAGCGCCAAAGTGTCGCTATGGTAAACAAATATAGTGAATTTTAAAGAAGGCATTTATTCTATTGTGGTTTATGCGCTGTCGGCGAAGTAGATTTAATTCAATCCAATATGTTTAAATGAAATGCAAGAAAAAATGTGTATAATTTAATATTCCGTACAAGGAAGTCATGTGGTGTACACATCAGATTTTTTATTTTCAAATTAAACTCTGTATTGCTTTGTTAACATTTATTTTTCTGTTCCTCAATTTTGCCTTTATTTATTTCACTCTAGAATTTTACTTTTCAATTCTTCCATTTTGCCTTTTTTAACTTCACTCACTCTAGAATTTCTTTCTGTTCTTCAATTTTGCCTTTATTTATTTCGCTCTAGAATTTGTTTTCTCTTTCTCCATTTTGCCTTTATTTATTTCACTTACTCTAGAATTACTATATCAATAAGCAAACAAATACAAGAGCGGTTACGAAGAAACAAAATAATTCTAATTCCCAATCGGTTAATTTGTTTACTGGGCAGAATTTTCCCACATGTTGCTCTTTTTTTATTTTGTAAATATCTAATGAATTTTTTATTAATAAATTTAATGATTTCAAAGCGAGAAGTGGAAATCAAAATATTTTTTAATCTCCAGACTGTCCATTGGAAATTCTAAAAATTATGCGTCTTTCAAATGTTTTGTAATTTTGCTATGGAATCGAATTTTATATGGCTTAAGTGCGAAGAACATGACATTTAATAAATAAAGTTAACACACAAAATATTAATAGTGAAAAGAACAAAAAAAAGTTTTGAAAGCTATATTACTACGGAAACTGAATATTGATACGATGAACTGAGAAAAGACTGAAAAAATAGGCAAAAAAAAAGTAGACTGAAAAAATCAACACTTAACACTGCATCGAGAAATCTAAACATATCCTGCAGCCCTGCTTTCAAAATTTTCGTAATTTTGCCTTTGAATTGCATATCGCATAAGAGCGAAGAAAACGATGCTTAATAATAAAGCTAAAATGACAAAAAGAAATGCGTTAGAAGGAATACGTGCAACAGCACACTGGTACACTGGGATTTCAACGGCAGAATAAACAACGCTTTTGGGTAACCATTATAATCTGAGCACTTTCAAATTTTTTTTTTTTACCGTACATATTATTACTTATTATTTAGGATCATTATTTAGCCTTATTCCTTTTAAATGGTGATTAATGTTAAGGTTCCTCAAAAATGCATTCATTTTCATAAAACATTGGGGCAGAATAGCTTAAAATAATCGTACCTGTACGTAAGAGGCACAACTTCCCTGGCAGGCGAATGAGGGTATGGGCTTTGGAACGCAACCTGGCTGTTGAAGAACATGAATGACAGGCCTAAGAAAGCAGTCATCTCCACCACCTTGCACAGGAGTACTGAACATTATAGACCACGTGGTAATGATTAGAAACAGGAGAACGAAAGAATCCAGAGAAATTTGACAGCATTGAGCCATTATTTTCCCTTTGAAGCTAGCCTAAAAATTAATTAAAAACAATAAGTATTATGTGGCGATTCAAATTAATAACCAGCAAGTTTTGGTGCAAATGTTTCTTCTTTTTTATTGATGGACATATTGCTTTGCTTTAAGTTACTTATATTATTAAACAACAATTATAAACTTATATTGGTAATACACTAAATGCGATAGACTCAAAAACAGATTTTAGATTTTCGTTACTCATGTACCAAATACAGTTATAAAGCTTAATTGAATATACGTTTATGGCTTGAACAAATATGATGATAATGAATTTGGAATATCATACCCAATTAATTGATTAGACCTTTGAGTAGGACAAAATACCCGACGGCTATCTGTCTTACAGGAAAGTGATTTCATGGACAATGGGCACGTATTACGTATTGACCGGTATGTTGTACATAATACAAACCCCAATAATACCCAAGCAGATAACTAGATTCGGTAGTGGAATCGGGCCACTAACAACACATAATTATGTTTGTTCTTTAAGTTAAGTTATTGAAACATGACAAAGCTCACGAGAGTTATCTACTTAAGGGAAGGGATACCTTCATATTTTCTAAGCTTAACTTATTATACATTCTAAGAGAAAATGGCTCATATTCACGTTATGGAAAAACAAATGGAAAACCAAAATTAAAAGGAAAATAGAAACACATAAAAAAACAAAAGGAATTTTAACCATGCAATCAGTTTATTTGCCTGGGTTCTCAATTGGGTGGAACACCTATTATTCAGCTGTATTAATCACATGGCTATTCGTTAATACCCATTCGATTTTTTTATTACTGAGCTATTAACAGGCTTTATATGAGAGAAGGCAAGATTATTGGTTGCTGTAATTTTGTACTAGGTTGGATTTTTAGCTGTGAAATGAATTATAGCCATGAGTGATTCAATAATGTACTTCGATTACAATGAAAAGAATTCGCTTCGTTTCGTTTTTTCTACAGAATACCAATGTTTTTAAAAAGATGCAAATTCTACTACAACTTCTTAACAATAGTGAAACTTCACTGAAATTAGCCCATCCAGAATCAGAATCGCAGTTCACGCTTAAGGAATCTGTCCAATCATTCGATAACAAACAATTTTACTCACTCTTGTTGTCGTCTTGTCAATCAGTTTCATGGAAGAAATGTTGCCAGAGCCTCAAGAAGGTTGGACTTCTATTTTCACCACAGTTTTGAGGGAGATTACCTTGGGGTGGTGGTTAGAGAGTCTCACAGATCTCTTCCCTACCGCCAATCCACACGAAAGGACTCGCCATACTCGTATATTTAGAATGCCTCCCCATGCCGCAAACACACTGTACATTTACAAACATCTTTCTCCGGGATTCGAACCCGAGCTCTTCGGTACCGCAGTAGGATCTCCTAACCACTATACCGTCTGGGTGGCATTTTACTCCTTAACTGCTACAATATCATACCATACTCCTTAATTGAAGGTCCGTAAACCCCGAAACTATTGCCACTTGGCACAATTGTAAATACTTCAAACTTTTTGGTCTCGATCGCTAAATATTACTAAAGGGTATCGTGTATGAACTACAGTAACTACTAAATTTATACTAATTATGCCTTTTCCAAATAGGTGCATTTTATAGCGAAACAATCGCAGTATACCAAATGGTACAGTGAAAAAAATTTCAGGCAATACTCATGAACAAATCCAGCTCTTTTAATTATAAACGTTTTAATCATATTTATCGAAATATCGTGTCGCTTACGTTCTTTTTTATATTGCTCAAAGGCTTCTTTATTTAGCTCAAATTTCTGCATATTTTTTTGATTTGATTTCCAATTGCTAATGGACTGGTTGCAATGCATTTTTGATTTACAAATTCAAGGATTTCAAAGCGAGCAATGGCAACGTTGTACAGAAAAAAACATTTTTTATCTCCTGCGTGCGGAACTGTGTATCGAAAATTATAAAGACATGCTCATTTTAAAATTATTTTGCTGTTGAACCGAATTTTATGGTTTAAGGGCGAAGAACGTGATATTTAATACATAAATGTAACACACAAAATGTTGAAAAAAAAGCCCTTTTGGACGTAATTTAAAATCTGAAACCTTTCAGATTTTTTAAAAATTTCTTTCTTTCTTCCTTTTTTAATGTTTATTCTAAATATGCAAGAGCATTCCTTGAAAGGTGTTCCCGATGTCATTTTTTATAGAAAGAAACTTCCTTTAAGTGCTTTGCTACTAAAGTTATTTAGCTACACCTCAATCTTGATCAATGCGAAACTAAATGAAGGATAATTTTGTAATTTCTGAAATATTATGTTTTGCTCAAGTTTTCGAAGAGAAGCAAATTGCACGCACGCAGATTTTCTCATAAATTTTGCCATAATAAAGTATTTACCAACACCTCAGTCTTGATCAATGCGAAATTTAATGAGGGATAATTTTGTAATTTCTGAAATGTTATGTTCTACTCAAGTGTTCGGGGAGAAGCAAGTTGCACACAAGTAAATTTTCTCATGCGAGTTTACGCAAAAGTTTTTAATAAAGTGTTATTTATTAAAATATAAATACTGTGTAAAGAAAGTGCATTCATATATGTGAAAAAGTCACGCTAAACTCACAAATTTTATCTACTGGAAAATTAATCTAACTTGATTTATTACTTCATACAGAGCAAATTAAATAAGAAATTAAAAAGTATAAACAGATAATATAAAACAGTTATAGTATAAATATACTTATAAATATACAGAAAACGATTTTAGTAAACGTATAATAAATAATGGTCATTTTGTAATAATGATTTTAATAATGATAATAATGAAAAACGAAATGCTTTTGTGTAAAGAGATACACGTATTAAAACTTTTCTTAAATATTCAGCTCGTTTCATTTTCTTATTACAATATTATTACTTTCGAAAAGCTGCTTTACTGACTCATAAAATTTATCTGAGGATGTAAGACAGAAACTTGTGTACTATGAATATATGCAACGAAATTAAAGCCAGTAAAATGAAGAGTAAGTAAATTCTTACACTAATTTGCATGTAGTAAAAACTTTGTTTATTTAACCACATTTTTCTGTTTAATTATTACAACTCTCAAAATCGTTTTTAGAAAGATTCAGCCGCTCAGATTTTTATCATGTCATTTTTGGACTGCTTTGCTTAAACTATAATTGCTGATGTTTTTTTTTCCCGCTTTTATTTAACTGAGAACATTCTCTCTCGCAAATATTTATCTCTTATGCTATAAGCACTTCTTTTTCTAAATCACCTATTTTCTTTAACAAATATAATTTACATAGTTCCTTCTCTTTAAAAATCATCTGCATCATGTATAAAACACAGAAAAAATGAATGCAGATCCTCATTTAAGTGTAACTGATGTCATATATAAAACAGGATAATTTTAGTTATGTAATAAACATATAATTTTTTATACATCAAAATATTCTAAAATTACACTAAATATATTATATTTTGTTATTATTCATTAAATTTGTGAGCAACAAGCTAAAATGATCAGAAATGCAAAAAGAAAAGACAATGATATAACTTTAGTTGCTACTTAGTCAAAAGTATCTTACTAAAACTTACCCGTATTCAAGCAACTTTCAGAGAGCCTTTTACAAAAGTCTCCCTTCCTCTTTGAAGTGAAGCTAATAAAATGCAACACTCTTCCGTTGCCAACATTAAAATGCTAAGTGCAGCTTTTTTTCAATAGAGTGAAAAAGGGTAAAATTGCTTCTGCTTTTACTTACATAAATATTTTTTGTGGCCGCCTGCTGGTAACTGATTTCAAAAGCTTGATTGGTTGGACTTTAGGCACTGTGGGAGTAATGGCTTTGTCGAGTCAGAATTTAGCAGCACGCAGAGCTAGACTTTATGTAGGAAAAGAAAAGTTTGTATCCGTAATATTTTTTATTTTTTAAAATTTTAGACACATATTTGAAAACTCTGAATTACTGAAATCTAGTTTTCAAAAAAAAATATTTTATTCGCAAGTTTTATTTGAATATTATATTATCAAACATGCTTAATAAAGTAGTCATACAAAGTTTTTCGGCTCAAACATTATTTAAAACTTGGATTTCAATTGCATACAACTTGCAGGCATAGTATTTGTTTTTAACTTATATTACTAAAACTTCTAAACTACCGGCAATATATTTTGTGTTTTATAATTAAACACAGAAGGTAGATGCAGACTGATATCACAAAATATAGTTATTTAATAAAATATTACTGAAAATAGTAAGTTGTCACTATTTTAACTAACTTAAATAATTTTAAAATTATAATTTTAGTATTACTTTTTAGTCCAAAGGGATGTTAGCCCAGAAGGAGTATTAGTCTCAGAACGGGATTTTGCGTTGAAACACTATAAACAGCTGTACCATTTTTCAGATTGCTGCCACCAAATATTATCACCCTGTATTATATTTAAAGAAATTGAATAATAAAAAATCTGCATGAAAACATGTATGTTTCTCGCATTGTGAAAAAAGAACGACACCCATCAAATTTTGAATAACGTAGTCCTTCACCAGAAAATGGGCACCTAGCACGAATCTTGAATTTCGAATTTGTTTAATTATCTATTTCATATTTTTTAAACTTTAACGAATTTTTTATTTAAGAAACTCAACGATTTCAAAACGAGCAATGGCAAGACTCTGTGCGGGATAAAATCTCCAGTTGTTTTTAAATATTTTTAGCCTAAATTCTCTCGAAATATATATGTAAAGTATAAAATATCTATACTTCAATATCTTTCAAATAATAAATCAATAATAGCCTTTTAACTTCATTCTAAAAACAGCAGAGCAATAATTTATCTAACTAAACAAAAAAGATCTGTTATCTAATCTGTATTGCGCACTTATAGATGAAATTTGAACTCGACAACTGGACATTAATCTGTCATGTGATCTGAAATGGAATTCGGTACAAAAAGGTAATTGCGTCGTAACTTCGTCTTCGCTCTTCACTTCTGCATCTTTTCATTGCCGCTATCCAGGCAGAGTTTATTTTTCTAATTTCGTCCGTTGTTTAAGATGTAAGGTGTACAAAATTCAGGGATTCATAGAGCATCCAGAGTGATGATATGCATTACCATGGAATAAAATTATGTGTGGAATTTATCGTTATGTGTGTTCTTCGAATGTCATCTTTCTAACTACACAGTAAAATTTCTTCAAGTTATAATACACAGAATCATCGTCAACCCGGTGCAATTTTCTTTCACCAAGTCATCTTATCACAATAATGGCACAGTCTTATTACAATAATAGAGCGGTTATATTACAATAATGTCCATCTTATTACATACATATATGTGTAAATGAAGAAAAGGCCCTTTGGGCATAATATGAAAACTTGAAAGCTTTCAGTTTTTTTTTTCTTTTCACTAATGGCGGACACTTGCCTAATCGACAATGACCAATCCTAGAGCCGGAAGTGGTGGCCATTTTACTGTGGAAGCACCTAATGGGCGTTTATGAAGGGACGGACCGTTACACCATGTCTTTTCAGGGATTCGAACGCGGACACTTCAGGGATTCGAACGCGGGTATGGCAGTCGGCTTCCCTTACCGCTATACCGTTTGGACAGCATAATTGAATTATTACCTTTTTTTCTTTTAATGCAATCTTTTAAAGCATTTATCAGAAATAGCCAATCTTTCGGTCATTTAAACGTCTCATAATAGAGAAAGTTTCCCAGGAGCAATCAATAGCAGTAGACTAACATTGCACCTCGAGAAGAGGAGAATGACATATGCAGAAAACGAAGCCTTACCCAAAAGAAGAATCCAATGACTTTCAATGGTTTCAACCTAGTGACAACGTCTCCTAATTACTATATGGTCCAATGCAGCAAATATAGCTGAAGAGAAAAAATTGAATTGTAATCAGAAAATTAAAGGAAACATTTTAAATGTTCTTATACAGTTTCATTTTAAATACATCAGTTCATTTTAACTAATGCCAATAGACATGTTTTATAAATGAAATGCAAAAACAGATTTTCTGAAATTAGTGCGCATATCATAGGAAAGTTTGAAGCTTTATCTTACATTGCGTGAAGGAACCTGCGTCCTCACTGCAAAATTTTTGGGCCCGATTTTGATTGCTTTCAAAATATGCTTCGACTACTTTTTGTCTTTTTGTACCCTCGGAATAACGCATATTATATAACACAGCTAAGAATTAATGTATAAGCAATTGTGTATAAGCACAGATATGCTAATTACAAACATTGTCTTTTACAAGTTACATGTGATAGTTACATAAAATCAGGACAGTTATGTGTACATTTAAACATTATCTGAATTCATATTTACAATACTTTTACTGAGATAATCAAAATAAACTTGTAATTCATTTGCACATTGACTGGATTTTCAGTGTCATTTTAAATTGCTTTAAAATATTATTTTTATCAAGTACATACAAACTGGATAGTAATATGCTTACATTACAATAGTTTTGCTCTTACAGCCCTGTCACTATTCTACGGGGTGAGCTATTTTTCTAGTGTTTCATAGTGTTGATTTTCAGTTGTTGTAATATTTTGAATTGCTATTAAAATTATGCTGGAGATTATAAGAATGTATATACTGCAGATTATAAGAATATATATATATATATATATATTCTTATAATCTGCTCTAGTTACTAAACGCTATTAAAATACATCCCTTTCGAAAACCACATAACCGTTTAAATTTAAAAAATCGTCAAATATCAAAATTTTGTAAAATTTTAAATAGTGACTGAATAATAGTGAAGTGTAAACTACTATTTATTCAACATGGATTTATATTTGAGTTTTCAAAATTTAGCATGGATAATTTAATTGCTATTAACATATAATTACCATAATCGAAATGCGTAATCATATATTAGAATTTTAAATGGAATCATTCTTTTGCTTGGAAGACTTTATTGCGCCTCCGAACCGGGATAGTGGTTAGCGACGCTGACTGTCGTACCAGAGGGCCCGAGTTGGAATCCCGGAGAAGGCATAGATTTTGTAAATGTATAGTGTCTTTGCGGTATGAGGACACTTTAAATATGCGGCTGATGGTAGGCAAAGACGGGTGGAAGAGACCCTCGGTCCCGCTTCCCGGGATGCTGTCCTTCAAAATTGGAGGCGAAACGGAGCAAAGTCGTTCTGTCACCTACACTGTGCTCAAGGCTCTTACCAACGACAATCGATGAATTTCGTGAGCTTGCCCTGATATCAGGGACCTCATCTGATGTTACTGCCAATCAGGTGGAATAAGCCACAAACACAACAGAAAAAGAAAAAGACTTCATTGCTGATATTTGCTTAACATCTTACCAAATATTTTAAAATATATCCAAATTAGTAAGTACATCTTTAGCAGTTTATTCCTTAATAGCATTTCCTAACTCTTATATTTCGTTCCTTATAAAAATCTAGTTTCCTAGAAAATAACTATATTTTCGAACAATAGATAATATTAATATGCTGAGTTTGTGTTGTAGGATTCTTTTCAAAAAATAATATGAAAAGAAAATAGCAGACATTGTACATAGCAAATAGTTTCAAATTTAAATCTCTCCTTTTCCTTTTTTCATTTCATGTTACAAAGAAATGCATTTTTGTGTTATTTCAATATATAGTTACGTTTAATAAGAAGAAAATACTTTGTTATGATTTCATTCAAGTACAGGAGCAGGTGATACTAACAAATCCTGTGGATACAATCTAAATTCGCTTCTTCGGAAAAATATTTAAAATAGTCAGGCTTCGTATCTGTAAAAAATACTTTTAGTGTGAACGAGATCCAATTTCCTGAATACATTGCATTGCTTTTCTGAAGCATGCACAAAATCTCTCTCTCTTTTTTTTTACATGCATTCTTTTTCATACTCTGGCATCGTTATTTGCTTCAAATAATATTATTTAGTTAGTTCTTGGAAAAACTCTGTGAAATTCCAATAAATGATTTCTCCTATCTTTGAATAAAAGAAGCTGAATCTTTGAATAAAAGAAATATATTGTGTTTCATGAGGTTGTGTAGAAAAAAAAAACCATTAAGATAAAAATAATTCACATGCCAATTAAGGCAATGATCTCAAAATCAAACTGCAAGTGAGCCAAATGCATAATTTGAAAACAGCCAATGGGCGGGAAATTTATTTTAACAAACTAAAAAAATGTGTTTGAAATATACTATTTTAATTTAGATAACTGAATATTTATCAAAATAAACAAGAATCATATTTCTTCGAAGGCCCAGTGGACAAAGAGATTTTTCCCAACTGTTTCAATGGCTTAAGTGAAGGCATTTTCAACTGGTTTATAAACTGATTCAGATTTTGACCGGTCATGGGAATTGTGGAATTTACTTACTTCTTTTCAATATTGTTACTAATGCACTCTCCTTGCGGCGATGCGGTGAAAGATATTTTATTGCATTGTAGGGTGCATGTGAGTGCCAGAAGTGCATTTAAAGTGAGTTTAGGGCAGCTGTCTATTTGCTGGCCTCCTTTTTTTACTATCTTGTTAGGAGCTGCGACTTTATTTGTTGTTTGTAGCATTATTCTTTATGTAACTGGATTTTAATCTTTTATATACCATTGTATTATTTTGCGTATTTTTTATGTATGATTACGTTATGTACTGATGTAATGTATTATAATGTATCATTTTCCCTTTGTATCGGTATAATTTAATTTTTATTATTATTGCATTCTTACTAAGTTGGTTTATTTTCTTTTATAGAAGTATTAACGTAGTTTAGTTATTCATGTTATATTTTAGTATTTGTATGTTATGTTGTAAATTAGTTAATTACATTTAGAGATTTTCTGGTGTGTTACTCGTATTCGTTTTAATAGAAATGGAAATAATGTAAACTAGACTTTAAATAACTAAAATCTTGAAATTTTTGCAACACCGTAGTTACAACAAATACGTAACTGAAATGTCTTCGTCGGCAGCATAAAAATACTTCGAGGATCGCAGGCTGCCCTCGGGCTTCCTCTCTGAGACCATCCTCTTTAGCAACCCATGGACACCTACCTCTTTAGCATTATTATGACAATTCATTTAACATTGTGTTGCCAGTACTAATTATAATTATCTCATTATGTTTATTTATTTATTAATTATGTTTATCTCCTATTTTTGTTGCACCAAATCAGATGTTCAATTTATCTTGTGAATCTCAAATTGTATTCCTACTATTTTGTAATCTACCTATGCCCTACACCATTATTTTTAATAAATACTGGATGCGGGGCGTACTGTGGAATTGCACGATGTACCATAATAGGTAAACTTTAGACCTTTTGAAAAGCTTCAGTCTATGCAAATTCTTATAAAACTTGCAATTACCCCCCTTTTTTTTCTCTCAAAGAGTTAGTATGGGAAGGCATTACCAGTTGACCTATGGTACATCGCTGGTGTCCCCCATACTTTTACCTTTACCTTTACCTTTACCTTATCAGGACTTGTGTTCCTCTTGACTTGCTTTGGAAACATGAACTGTCCTGACTCTGAACATGGAGCTTACTCAAGCTATGTTCAATAAATTATGAAGTAGACAATACACACAGGAAGGGTATACGAAATCCTTTATTTTTCTATCTTTACAGATCTTCTTCGGAATACAGAGACCAACCACTTGTGGTCTGAACGTAAGAATATAAAACTACCAACTAAAACTCTAACTAAAACTCACTTTGAATTAGTATACAAGTGCCTAGCATTAAGTTTGGCCGTTATTTAACAAAAGTCCGTATGTAGTACGCAGAGCTGCTAAAATTACGATACGTTTGAAATTATCAAGAGGACTAAACCTCTGGCCTTAAAGGCAACCAGCAACCGAGTGAAAACTCGTAAAACTACTATGGCAAGCGGCTTGCTTCCAATAACTCCTTCCTCTCTCTTGCTTGGCAAAAAACACAATTTAAGTACTTGGCGTTAGCAAGACAAATTTGCGTAAATAAGTTAAAGCTTTTAATTCTGGCCGGAAGTAGAAAATAAGAAGTGATAGTAAAGATTTAAAATAAAATAAACGTTAGTAAAACTTAGGATCCTTACATACTTTCCGCCAGAGTTAATTAGTTTCAAACTGAGGTCTAAAACGACCTTGTTGAAAACTTTTAGCTCTAGAATCTAACGCGAGGCCAATCTTTTACAAACATTTCTCACTAGAAATTATCTAATCTAGAAATTAAAAAGTCGTTTTTACATTATCAACTCCATGGACAAATAATTTTCATCTGTACTGCATCTATAAACAGGAATTTCTTAGTGGAATCTGGTTCCTTCCAGAGATCTGGAAGGAAAACTAGTTTAATGAAATGTTACACAATCAAATGGCAAGTAACATGAATACTTATATTTCTCTTTTAAAATTCTTATTTCATTCATGACGTTATTTAATTATCTCCCCGTGCTCTCTGACATGTGTTGTAAAGAAAAACACCAAACACGTGCGTGTCTATGTACAAGTGTTCAACACTACAGCCTGCAATCAAAACACTAACGTGTTAAAATTCAACATAACAAGACCTCAGAACACACCTTATATTCATCTCTGAACCCTGAGGTACTATTCTGAAAAGTGGCTAACTCTGAAGTGTAGCGTCAGAGAGCCTAACTACATTCATTCAACCTTTAACACATATTCACAATAATTTGCTCTTTTTACAGTCATACGAATAAGTTAAAATTTTTTTTTTGGCATTGCTCTAACATTTTCACTTTTAACATATCACAGTATTTTTTAACTTTTAAGATAACAGTTCACATTGTACATAAGTCCATATTAACATGCCGTTAATTTTA
This sequence comes from Stegodyphus dumicola, assembly GCF_044657685.1. NCBI lineage: Eukaryota > Metazoa > Arthropoda > Arachnida > Araneae > Eresidae > Stegodyphus > Stegodyphus dumicola. The sequence continues at coordinate 34,552,838 of NC_140769.1, forward strand.
CGCATTTTAAAACATACATTAGTAGTACATTGTTTGTTAACTTCTATTCTTTTCCAAGCAAGTGCCAATGCTTCTACATTGAAATACTACATTTCAAAAGTCTTTCAGACTAAAACTTCTTTCTTCTTTCTTGCCAGAATCTTTTAAATAAAATTTTATACAATAATTTTTTACAATTTTCTTAAGGTACCTTTCTCAAAGATTATCAATGCTTTTACAATATTCAAGTATTTACACATTCCTATTATACATTAATTTTAGTTTTACTCGCGAGTAATTGAAAAACATAATACCAAAATAGGTAACAACTCATTTCTCGCCTTTTTGGCGATAAAGGTAGGCCTCACATGAGGTAAAACTTCTTGAATTCTGTCACTTGCAGCAAGAATGAAAAATTAACTTAAGGTTTCAAAGTAACATAAAGTTTTACTTATCTTTGTGATATTCAGACATCCTTTTTGCTACCCAGTCCTGGAAAGTGACGAAGACTACTGTCTGGTTTATCTTCTTCTTGTGCGGGTTCGCCCTTCGGTTCCTTCCTCTCTCTTGCTTGGCAAAAAACCACAACTTAAGTACTTGGCGTTAGCAAGACGAATTTGCATAAATAAGTTAAAGCTTTTAATTCTGGCCGGAAGTAGAAAATAAGAAGTGACAGTAAAGATTTAAAATAAAATAAACGCTAGTAAAACTTAGGATCCTTACAACCTCTCTGAGACCATCGCATAAAGTAATATGCTTGTTTAAGTCCTTATAAGTGGATTCGGTAACATGTATAATTAGCCAAATTAAATAGCAGTTGACTAATAAATTAATAATTGGTTCATCTTTTTTAGTATCCTTTAAAATGAGCAAGATCTGAGTTTGTTTTCAGTTGACCTAAAAGATATAGTTCTGTGGAGTGGTTAATTCCTCTTCTATACAGGGTGTACCGTAAATGTTGCGAAAAGCTTGTAGGGGAGGTAGGGCACATCATAAGGATTAAGAATTGCGTAGGAACCTATACCCGGAAATGTCAGGGGTAAGTGGTAGCAGAATTAGAAGATGAGTACAGAAGCAACAGTGATTAATTTGAAACATTTATTGGACATGATAACAAATGTATACGACAGCTTGAATGTTATAAAAGGTGCTCGAAGTTTGCACCGTTAGACGCCAAACATGCCTGACACCGATGTACCATTTGCATGCCGCGAATTTTTTTATCTTTATAAAGCAGGTTCTTCCCGCTTTGCTTCACGACGTTCCACCAAATGTGAGGCGCAACATGTGGTTACAACATGATGGGGCCTCTGCTCATTTTGGACTAGATGTTCGTAGCCATTTGAACACATCATTCGCGCATCGGTAGATTGGGCGTGGTGGACCAGTTTCCAGTTCGCTCTTCGGATTTATCGAGCTTTGATTTTTTTTTTTTTTTTTGTGAGAAGCCATCAAAAGTGTCATGTATCACGATTCTGTTGTGTCTGAAATGAATCTCGTAGAAAGACTCGCCTGCGCAGCTGCTACAATCAAAGAAACTCTCGGTGTGTTTGAACATGTCCGGCAATAAATGGTCCGTCGGTGTCAGACATGTTTGGCGTCTGTCCTACGCAATTCTTAATTCTTATGATGTGCCCTACCTCCCCTAGAAGTTTGTCGTAACATTTACGGTACACCCTGTATAATCACCAGTACTGAGTAATTCATTTTTTGCGATGAATATGTCATAGTAGACCTGTAGCAAAACCCGTTCTATTGATGGCTCAAATGGAGCGGTCCTTGAGAATCCCTAGAAGAGTTTATAAACGAATTATAAGAATTAGACGATAACAACAAAGTTTTAAGACAACGAAGTACAGTGGATGACAGAGTAATTCTTTAGTCCCATTGAGGGAATCAGTCGTAAGTTGCGTATGAGCGTTGACCAGGAAAATAATGGCAGCATTCATTCCGAAAAGAATATCTTCGCTTCTTTTGTAATGCTAGTAGATAAAGCTCCACAAATTTACACTGTTACTGAGCATTAAACAGCGTGTCTTCAGGGTATGTACGCTTTAGAGTATCGCCATTAATGCCATGCGTGAAAATCATCGTAACCTTCATATTGTTGGACTTTTGATGACCTGATTTTCGCGGTGACTACTAGTGGTACCACTCACTCAATTGAAGTTTTAACGCTAGTTTGTTAATATCTGGCCACTATCTTATCCTGCTTTTGCTTTTTAGTGCTGCTGATGAGACAGAGTCCCTTTGTGTTGTAATCATTTCTGCATTTACACCAACTGCACTATTTCTGTCTAATGAAACATCACGCTGCACAAACGTAACCCTCCCCCTTCACACAAGATTCTACTGTGTGTATCGTAACAAAGTATTAAGAGATATTCATAGTTATTTGAAATTGTTTTTGACACAAAAATCAAACACTTGCTCGCTAAGCCTTCCTCAGGAATGGACATCCCATTACCGATAATGATGTCAGTTTTGTCAGGCATAGTGTGCATTGCACGGGTGGCCAATATGATATCCGCAAAGATAGACAAACGGACAACAAACAAATAGCCAAGCCTTACACTGAGAATCGAACTCATACTTTTCGTTTCGGATTAATAATCAGGTTCTGCTAACCAACATACCATGTGTGGCCTTTAAATTATTATAAATTATACAATTATTTTTATATAAAGAATAAAATTAATCTGAATTATTTGAGAATTAATTATTATACCTAAAAGGAATCTTTGTTAATTATAATAATTATTATTTTGCAGGTCTTAATTTTTACAAATTAAATAATTTAGCAGTTATTATAATTAAAACATCTTAATAGTTAATGACAAGCTGTAATTTAAGGACATTATTTGCAAATGAAAATGATTCATTCATTTTAAACTATTACAGACACTTACTGTTTGTAAAGGAAAATTATTCACTCATTTTAAACTATTACAGAGACTTTTTAGTTTCGCTTGCTTTCGAGCGTTATTGTCATAATTTAGATTGAAATTAATTGTTTTAATAGAACTATTCCTAATTTTTATTTCTGAACTTATATTTAGGATATAAAGGAAATGTATTAATCTAATGACTAAATCCTATAACATAGCTGTGTTTAACTATTGCATAAACTATAGTATATATTGTTGCGTGCGTACGGGTTCGTTATGAAATGAATGCACAAGTCCGATGAAAAATGAACAAAAATTTATTATTATCACAACAAAAATGCTTAAATTTTCTCAAATTATCATGCAGTATTACAATATCTCACAGTAGTTTTCTTTTAACTACTCAAATGTCCAATAGAACGTAATTCAAAACAGCTAAAGAACGCTAATCCGCGAATTCTCTACAATCAACAACAGTAGTTTTCTAAACAACAACAAACTAAGCAACTACTACAAACTGAGGTGTTTTCCTCCTTTTATAAGATTTTAAAATCACGCGCTAGAATTTTCCAGTACTTTCTCGAAATCAAAAAGAGATATTTATTTATTTAATGCACGCGCTCTTGTATTTTCAATTTCCCGGCTTAGCTTTCTTTTAATATTCGTCACGCGCTGAGAAATAAAACCATTTAATTTATAATTGAACTAACATTAGCTTTTTAAATACCAAATTCGTAACACTACCCCCTTCCCAAGGACTGCACGTCCCGGGCAGTACAATCCCTGGACAGGAAGCTAAACTTACTACTGTGGCATAAATGCAACTGAGGCATAAACATTACATTACAATATCAAACAACATGAACAATAAATGCAATAACTAACTTAAACAAATCAAATACTATCAAATACTAAATACAAAACAAATCAAATACATATTTAAAAACAAAAAGGACCATGGTCTTATACTATTTACAATTATTTACATTATGTACTATGGCCATAGTAATGAGCTAACCTGTCGTAATGAACGACTTTAGGTTTAGAGTTCGAAGACTTACGAATCCGAACCACGACGTCATTCAGCCTGTTTAGGACTGTGTACGGCCCATCCCAAGGTGACTGTAATTTCGGACAAAGTCCTTTCCGTCGAGTCGGATTCCACAACCACACCTTGTCTCCTTCGTGGAATTGATGTTCAGTAGCTCTTGCGTCGTATCGGGTCTTCATCTTCTCCGTCGCCAAGTTGACTCGCTCTCGTGCAAAATTGTGCATCACTTCAAACCGGGCCTGGAGATCTTGAATATATTCCTCAGACGATGAAGGAGCATCCGGAGGGCGGCCAAACAATAGATCACAAGGCAGACGAAGGTCGCGACCGAAGAGCATCTGTGATGGAGAATAGCCGGTAGTCTCGTGGACAGCACTGCGGTAAGCCAGTAAAAAGAGTGGTAATTTCTTGTCCCAGTCCTGTTGGTTTCTGGAAACCACTAATGAGAGGTTATTAAGGATGGTTCGATTGAACCTCTCTACCATGCCGTCCGACTGGGGATGCAATGGCGTCGTTTGAGTTTTGTCAATGCCAAGTAGTTTGCATAGTTCTTTGATTACTGCCGAGGCAAAATTCCTTCCCTGATCGGAATGTAACTGAAGAGGCACTCCGAACCTGGAAATCCAGTGCTGTATCATTACCTCAGCTACTGTGACTGCCTCTTGATCAGGAATAGGATAAGCTTCAGGCCACTTGGTGAAGTAATCAATGACAACGAGTATGTATTTGTTGCCATCAGCAGTTCGTGGCAGAGGTCCCAGGATGTCAAAGGCGACACGTTCAAAAGGCGCACCTACGTTCTAACGTTGCAGTCTGCCTCGGCTGCGTTTCCTCGGTCCTTTCCGACCTGAACAGGCATCGCAAGATCGGCACCACTTTTGCACGTCATTCTTTGCATTATTCCAGTAAAAGCGCTCACGAACTCTCTGTAAGGTCTTCATAATTCCAAAGTGACCTCCTGTAGGGCTGTTATGTAGTTCTTTGAGGACATCAGGAATCCGGGATCTTGGAAGTATCAGTTGCCATCGGAACGTCTTCCCATCATCCGACTCGAATTTCCGGTATAAGACGCCGTTTCAAATGTGAAGTGAATCCCAGAGTGCCCAGTATTGTTTTGTTGTAGGACTACAGATAGAAATGTCCTGCCATGTAGGTTTTCTGTTTGATGACTCTATTAAATCAAGTATGGGTTTAATGTCGCGGTCTTCCAGCTGGTCTTTCCTGACTTCATCATCACTCCACGGGTCTCGATCAGCCGATGTTGATGTTGTAATTTGTCTTGCGACCGGAGTCAGCAGCTCGTATTTCGCTTCCACCCTGGAACAATATCGGCAGCTTTCTTGGCAAGGTCTTCTAGACAGGGCGTCGGCGTTTCCGTGTGATGATCCCTTACGATGACGGATAGTGATGTCATATTCTTGGAGTCTCTGTATCCACCTGGCTATTTGACCCTCAGGATTTTTGAAATTTAAAAGCCAGGCCAATGAGGCATGGTCCGTGCGGAGGAGGAATTTTCTCCCGTATAGATAATGATAGAAATGTTCTACAGCTTTGACTATGGCGAGCAACTCTTTCCTTGTGACACAGTAATTCCTCTCCGGTTTAGACAGGCACTTGCTCCAGTAAGCTACTACACGTTCTTGGCCGTCTATTTCTTGGGACAAAACAGCACCGACACTTTCATTGCTCGCGTCGGTGTCGAGAATAAATGGTCTGTCGAGCTGAGGATACGTCAGGATTGGAGCAGATGTTAAAGCTTCCTTTAAGTTGTTAAATGCATCCTCGCATTCCTTTGTCCACAAGAATCTTTGCTTGCTCTCTGTCAGCTTGTGAAGTGGTCTTGCGATGGAAGAAAAGTTCTTCACGAATCTCCTATAGTAGGTGCAAAGCCCTAGGAAGCTTCTCAGCTGATGGACATTTTCGGGACGCGTCCAGGATTTAACCGTTGATACCTTTTCAGGATCTGTGCGCACACCTTCTGCAGAGATGAGATGTCCCAGGTAAGTCACTTCCTTTCGAAACAATTTGCATTTAGCGGGAGTCAGCTTCAGATTGGCCTCTTTCAGTTTCTGAAGCACCTTTCTAAGATTTTCTAGATGCTCTTCAAAACTCTTTCCGACGATGATGATATCGTCCAGGTATATCAGACAGGCTTCGTAAGAAAGGCCTTTTAAAACAGTCTCCATAAGACGTTCGAATGTTGGCGGCGCATTACACAGTCCAAACGGCATCACTTTGAACTGCCAAAGTCCTTGTCCCGTAGTAAATGCCGTCTTTTCTCGGTCATCAGGATGGATTTCTACCTGCCAATACCCACTCTTTAAATCAAGTGTTGAGAACCACTTGCTTCCAGAAAGAGTGTCTAGAATGTCATCAATTCTAGGAAGAGGGTAACTGTCTTTCTTCTAACCTCATTCAACCGGCGATAGTCAACGCAAAATCTTGTTGAGCCGTCTTTCTTTCTGACGAGAACGATGGGAGATGTCCATGGACTCGCTGAAGGCTCGATGACATCGCCTTCTTCCATATCTTTTAACAGTGTTCGCACCTCTTCCTGTTTAGCAAACGGTAGACGTCTTGGATGTTGCTTGATCGGGGGATGATCGCCAGTATCTCTTCTATGTTGTGTCAAACTAGTTCGACCCACGTCAGAAGACGAGCGGGAGAAAACAACTTGTGTTATGTAGAGAAATTATCTGATAGCGTTGTAAAAACTATGTGAATGATTTTATGATTTATGGAAATTTAAATTTTATTTAGATTCTGAATTATTTAATTTAAGGCTTTAATTTTGGGGAGAAACAGATGCTTCGGGAAATATTATTTAGTATAAATGAATATTATTTATTTTCTTTTATTTGCAAATCTTGTACAAACTTTTATTCATTGTGAAAGAAGCAGGGAAAGGGAGGCAATTTTCGCCAAGTCATGATTTCGCGCGCTTTAGAATGTTCGAGAAAGAATTTTCATTGTTAGTTGACCTTAAGAGAGGAAAGTACGTGACGGAAAGGTCAAAGGTTGCTACTTGTCTTTCAATGTAAGTCATTCAGGTTTTTGGCGATTGAGGGTCCGGTTGTTGGCTAAGTGAAGAAGGGCGCGCATGCGCGATCACCCTTTTTTCCGCATTCTGGAGTTGAAAACGAAGATTTTGCATTAATTAAGGGGGCGATAAGTGAAGCCATAGTGGGAGCCCGTTTGGTGAAGGACAAGAAGGAAATTTGAGTTGGACACACTTACTTTTGGCTGACTCTCGGACTGACTCGCTGATTTTCGGGCTTGACGGACTTGTTGACGGAGACTGAGAAAAAAACTTGTGGGTGTTGCGAAGGAGAAAGGAAAAGATTTAGTCGGCATCGAGCAGTGCTTCCGGCGGGGAGCGGCAATTATGCTCCCCGGCCGCGGGTTTTCTCAAAAATGCGAAGAAAAAAAACTGTTGAGCGAATAACAAAAAAAAAAAAAAAAAAAAAAAAATTAACAGAGACTTGGGTCTCTATCTGTATCGGCAAAAGTCAGGACGATGTCCTCTGAACTCCGACTTGAAAACAGAAGGAATTATGTCACCTTAGTCAACTGGAAGCCTGCGTTAGCCGTTCTCTAAAATGCCTAGCTTAATTGTCTACGTTTTCCTTGGTGGAGCTGAGCGTCTAGGCAGACAGCCGTGCGGTGTAAGCTGTTCTCTTGCTTCCAGTGGGAACAATTTTCTTCTATGGAAACCAGTAGCAGGCGTAAGATTTGACGGTATAGCTGATGTAATTTATTGTCGTGCCGATTCGAGTCTCTGTCTTGCGGATTTGCCAAGTGACGTAAGGATAGAGCTAAGATATGAGCTCTCCTCCACTTCAAGATGTCTTTACCAGATAAGTTATATATTTTTTTTGTGTTTATTCGACCCTCTCACGGCACGTTTCTATATAACATTGGGGCCGTGACCTCTGCTTAGTGAAGGATCGAATCGGTAACTCATTTTTTGAATTTATTATTTTGTGTAATTTACTTTTTAAGGAGGGAGTTAAATTTTATGTGCTAGGATTAATTAGAGTTTTTGATTTGTGTTTGCTTATTTGTTGATACGAGAGTGATAAAGTTTGAAAATGTGTGTGAATTTCAAAAATTTTGGACTTTAACGTTAGGCAAACAGAATTGAACTTTAAAATTAGGAAAAATATCTTTTTAATGTAGCAGAATAGGTACTGTACATTTTTACTGTTGGAAATCCTTGAGTGTTTTCTAGATGTGTATTTTTGATTTTCGACGTACTGATTTATGATACAAGATGGAAAATGAATTATTTCACGATAATCCTATGCTATTTGTATATCCTTGTAACAAGTTTCGAGTGCTTGTCTTTAAAAACTGGACTCATTTTTTGAGCACTTCTAAGAGAAAGAGATTAAAGACTCTAATTATTTTACTGAATGAGACAAGCCATAGCTATGCGTAGCTAGAAATTTTTTTTGTGTTTTTGCTACTTATTTAACCTAGAATCTTGTGAAATGTGTAATTGTGAGGGGTAACGTTAGAGAAATTTTGATTTTTTTTTTAATTGATTGAATAATATTTTGTGAAATGTATGTAATGTTTTCATGATTCTCTAGCGTAGTATATTATTGCTTTTTGATTTACAATGTTTTGATATGATCCCAGTATATTGTGTAATTGTTAGTAATTTAATTTAGTATTGAGCAATGAATTTTATAAGTTCTTAAGGCATAATGATACAAATGAATGAGTTAGAAAAATTGAAGATTGTTTTTCAATTGCAAAATTCTGTTTTAAAATTAATATGGGTTAGATTTGGATTTTTGCCTGAGATCAGCAATAGTGATGTTTGGTTACTTAATTTTTTTTTTTTGGATTGTATTCTTCAGCTTGAGTGAAGTTCTAATTAGTTTAATGAGTCAGAGTAATTGAGATTAGTTATCTTCTGAGTTTTAAGTTGGTGAAGAGTTGTCATGTGAGAATTGTTTAAACAGTAGAAATTGAGTTAGTCTTGTGTATTGTAGAAAGTGAATTTTAATGAGAATTTTGGTGACAACGGGAATTGGTTTTATGAAATTTTTGAAATAAGTTTGAGAAGATTAGTTACTTTTGCTCTGTACTCATGTGTGGGAATTTTCTGTTGATTACAAGTAGTTTGTCTTGAATTTGCTAGTGAATCGTAATAGAATTGATTTGAGTTATTGAATTTCTTTCTTGGTTGGACTTGTTGCTGAATTTGGGGTTAATTCTTGTTTTGGCTTAAGTTTTGTATTTGAATTGGTAGTATCAAGATAGTTGTATCAGGTTTTTGTTTTGTTTTGGTGGTTTCTGCCAAGGTCCGTAAAATGTAAGTTCTCTGATGTTAGTTTCTGTGGAAGAATTGAGATTTCTGTGGTCATAGGAAAATAGTAGAATTTGAGTTATGGATTTCATTTGTGTGATTTTAGGGATTTTTGAGTTACGAGTTATAAGTATTTTTTTTAGTTTAGCACTTTTGAGAACTTTGCATTTGTTGCTTGCAGTTAGGTCTTGCGTGAAGTTGTAATGTCCTGAAAGCTCGTTTTCTTGTAAATGCTTTGCACTTCATGGTGGCACTTGACCTCTTACACCGGGGGCAAACAGGAACTTGTTATCTGAGAAATCTATTGTTGTATCTCTTTCATTGTGTTGGTTCAGGATTGTAACGTTTCGGTCAGCGCACTTTTCTTTCCGAGATAAGAGATCTTATGTTCTCTTTCAACGTGTCTGGAGGTTTGCTTGATACGTAAAGTTTGAGTCTGTCATTTATAATACAGCGCTTTTCTCAGCTTACATGGACGCGGTAAAGAGTTACTTTGTTTCTTTTGTTTGGGTGGAGGTGTGCTGAAAGCTATTGCTTAGGTTACTATACAACGTTTTGAAAAAGTCTGATGCAGAATAGATCTCAGTTTTTGCCTAAATTGGGGGGTTGTTTTGAACACTTTGTTGATTTGTGATATGTTATTTAGTGTTCTAGTAACGTGCTTCAGTCCAGCTTTGATTGATTTCTTTGACTAGTTGAAATTTTTTTTTGTGGACTTAAGGGTTTTTTAGAATTACTGAAATTTTTGTTGTCTTAATAAGGGGACTTAAATATGGTGTTGTTACTCACTAGTGTTTATCTTGAAGTTTGAATTTTTTTTTAGTGACACTTCACTGTTGCTGGTTGATTTTTTTTTTTTTTTGGCTTGATTTGAATTACAGTGAAATATTTTTTGACTTGATATGGTTTAACATAATGACTATTTGTGTATTTGTTTAGGTATTGCAGTTTAAATTTTTTTTTTTAAGTATCGCTGATCTCATTGCTCATTTGAATTATGTACGAAATTTTTACAGTTTAATTGTATTTTCATTTTATGTCTATATGTGTATCTTGGTAGTATCTGTTTGTAATTATTGGCCAAACGTCATTTTGTATATACATTAGGTTGTATTATTACTATTATTTTTGTATGTTTTGGATAAAATTCTAATTGGTATTTGCACAGCGTATTCGTTATGTTCATTCTCGGAATTGATTTTGGTTGGATTGAATTTTTGGACAATCACGTTTTCTTTCTTTCTGATTTTTTTGTGTGGGGTATTTTCGGCTGGTTCCGAGGTTCCTTGTGTTGTAACGTTCCTTTCTTTTCTAATGCTTGGCCCTGATCAGGCCGCTTCTGTTCTTAGACGTGATTGTTTGGGATTCATTCCTGGAAGTTATTCAATTTCGTAGTACTTAGGGGTCTTTACTCCTTATTTGAATACGTTCATGTGACATATTTTATTTGGAATTGTTTGAATTATTAGTGTGTTTATTTTCTCAGGAATGTATTTTTATGTATCTGCGGCGCGTTAATTATCTTATTTTTATTTATTTCATTTTTTTTTGGTGTGAACAATTGGATTAGATTATTTCTTGCTTCGGGTGTGTGTATCCGAACACATTCAGTGGCTTATCTATCGTAAGGTAATTGCTTTGATTAATCTTGTTGTTTTACTTGCACATTTTGGACTTGAAATTTAATGTGTCAGTAATGTCACTGTACCAAGTAGTCGTGTGAAATATTGTTACATTATGTTATCCTTTAGCCTTATTGCACAGTATGAGTCATGGTATTTCAAGAAGTGTCTGTCTGCTAAATTTTGGTAAACCAAAATTTAATTCCTTAGGGGAAAGGAATGTTATGTAGAGAAATTATCTGATAGCGTTGTAAAAACTATGTGAATGATTTTATGATTTATGGAAATTTAAATTTTATTTAGATTCTGAATTATTTAATTTAAGGCTTTAATTTTGGGGAGAAACAGATGCTTCGGGAAATATTATTTAGTATAAATGAATATTATTTATTTTCTTTTATTTGCAAATCTTGTACAAACTTTTATTCATTGTGAAAGAAGCAGGGAAAGGGAGGCAATTTTCGCCAAATCATGATTTCGCGCGCTTTAGAATGTTCGAGAAAGAATTTTCATTGTTAGTTGACCTTAAGAGAGGAAAGTACGTGACGGAAAGGTCAAAGGTTGCTACTTGTCTTTCAATGTAAGTCATTCAGGTTTTTGGCGATTGAGGGTCCGGTTGTTGGCTAAGTGAAGAAGGGCGCGCATGCGCGATCACCCTTTTTTCCGCATTCTGGAGTTGAAAACGAAGATTTTGCATTAATTAAGGGGGCGATAAGTGAAGCCATAGTGGGAGCCCGTTTGGTGAAGGACAAGAAGGAAATTTGAGTTGGACACACTTACTTTTGGCTGACTCTCGGACTGACTCGCTGATTTTTGGGCTTGCTGGACAAAATGTAAGTAACTCCGAGAGGTGTTTTCCGGCGGGGAGCGACAATTATGCTCCCCGGCCGCGTTTTGGTTAAGAGGCGAGACTCTCTTACACACTTACTCTTGGACTCGCTTAGGCACTCACGCTTGGATTCGCTGACTTTCGGGTTGCTGGTCTTGTGGACGTTGCTCTTGAAAACTGGCTTGAAGAAAATTGGAGTTGGACTCTCTCCCTTACTGACTGGTGGGTGGAATTTACTTGGGTCGTTACTCGTGAAGCTTGCTCTTGGGATGAGTAAGAACAGGCGAGCTGAAATGGCCTAGAAAAAAAAAACGTTTCTGACCTGAGCCTGAAAACCCTCTTCCTTGCGGCGTGCTGGTAAAGAGGCGAAATTTGAACGAGTTACCTGCGTGTGGACATAGGACTTTCAGGACCAAGCGGATAGCCGCCCTGGGCAGCAGTGCTCCTGTTTCTGTTCTACAGTAGTGAAGTGGAGTCGACATTTTTAGAACCTGTGTCAAGATGAGCCCGGCCGACATCAACTCTTAATAAGATAAGAGTCCTCCGCTTCAAGATGTCCCCTCAAGCTAAGTTGTATTTTTTTTTTTTTTTTGGTGTGTTTGAACCCTAGGCAAGTTTTTTCAAAAACGTCCTTAGCAGTAAAAAAAAACAACGTCGAATCTAAAATTTAACTCTCAGGCCTTAAATTGTTTCCCTTTCCGTTCTTTTAAATCAGCAGACAAACCTTAAGTTTTTTTATGAATTTAAATGAACAGACTCTCAGATGAGGTTAAGATTTTTCTTATTGTGTTGTAATTGAATAAACTGATATTTAATCTGGAACCTCTTACAGTATGTTTTTTTATATATTTAATATGAACTTTTCCTTTATATCTTGTATATGTTTTATGTTTTCGATCCTCTCACGGCGCGGTCCCGGAATGCATTTTTTTCACAACGCAAAAATGCTGTACACGTTTCACTATACGATCACTCCCTTTAACGGCAAGTAGTTTCATATTTAACATTTAACAATATAGGAATTTAAGATATAACATTGGTGCCGTGAAGTAAGATTCATAACATTATTTCCCGGCGTGAACTTAAGCTATTTAACACTTGAAGATCTTTAATGACGCGATCGGCAGCATTTTTCTCTTTATCGTTTAATTGTGCATTCTGCAATAACTCCGATGTAATGCTCTCTGAGGACACGGATTCTGGGATGTTACTCTTTTTTTCAACGCTGGTTACTGGAGTACATGTTGCAACCACTTCACCTTTCTCAATAACTCTCGACTTTTCAGTTACATTGGCGACTCTCCCCGGGATAACCGTTCTGGATAGGTCGACGAGTGTTGAGGCTACTAATACTCCTTTTGGGATATTACAGTTATTGGGATATTCTATGATGCCGTAGCGGAAATTTCTATTTTCGGCTATGGATCCAGGAAGTAAAATTTCTCTTCTTGCCGGTATTGTAATATAGTCTTGTGCTATGATTTTATGGACAGATTTAACTTCTTCATCATTAACGAGAAATAACGCTATGTCCTCAGATGTAGAATGCAATTCGTTATTTTTAAAATCCAAGGAAAAATTGCATTTCCTTAGAAAGTCCAATCCGAGTATGCAAGAATCAGTGATCTCTGCTACATATGCCGTGTGATGGTAAGCGGCACTTCCAAACGTGATGTTAACATTTACTTTTCCGTCGATGTCGATCTTCTCACCAGACACAGTCTGGAGGGTAACGCAGGGCGGCGTCCAGATAAGTTTGTTTCCTAGTTGTTGAGCCAAATCTTTTCGGATGATGGTGACGTTGGCTCCTGTATCTATAGTCATATTGCACGGAACTCCATTAATATGTCCTATTATGAAAAGTCCATTACTCCCGCCTCTCACTGCAGAAATCTGAAGCTCTTTAAACGGGGGCTTTTCATTATCTGGCAATCTCCGCCCCGCGAGATGGCCACTAATTAGTTTCCCTGCTGCTTGTTAGAAGCGGTCTTAACATCAGTACCCTGGGGTGTTTTGCAGTTCTTTCGTACGTGGCCTTCAGCTCCACAGTTCCAGCATTTTGGTTTCTTGTCAGTCCTTTTCCTTCCCGTGGCATTTAATTGTCTGTTTAAATCGTATGCCTTATTTTCCGTGCTCTGGGGAGTTCTGAAGTTCCTTCGTAGGTGGCCTTCAACACCGCAATTCCAGCACTTTAGGGTCGGTTTTGTTTCACCACTATTCCGTCTTAAAGCATTCACTGGTCTTGTCAACTCATCCGTTTCATTATCCGTGCCCTGGGGTGTTCTGCAATGCCGTCGTAGGTGACCTTCAGAACCACATCTCCAACATCTTACAGCCATTTTGTTCTCACTGCTACTGCGTATCAAAGCATCGACTTGTCTGGATAAATCATCTAAACGAGCCATCAATTGGTCCCCTGGGTCGTGGACTCGCACAGCTCTGACTGGGTAGCGATCCCTAAGAGTTGCTTGTTGGGCTGCCTCCAATTTCACGGCGTACAACAGAGCACTTTTTACATCCTTTACATCTGCCATTCGCAGTGCTTTCTGTATTTCAGGGTCCCGAATGCCATCGATGAAATATTGCAGCGACAGGATTTCCCTCGTTTCTCTCGGGCACTCCGTAAAGGCAAGGTGGGACAGCCTTTCAACATCCTTGGCGAGCTCCTGAAGTGTTTCGGTGGGCTTCTGCTGGCGGGATTTTAGTTGAAGCCTGATGTAGTCTTTTAAACACTTTTCACCAAAGCTCAGCTCCAATGCGCCGGACAGAGCTTCAAAGTCTAGTCTCTGGTTTTCGGGAAGCGTCTGCAGGATATCCGCTGCATCTGCTCTCAGAGAAGCGACGAGATAACAGGCCTTAGCTTGGGAATCCCATCCATTCGCATCCGCAACGATAGAAAACTGGGTCTTATACACTTCCCAGGATGTCTTCCCATCATATGTGGATAGCTTCAGAGGTGGACGAGCAGGCATTGGTAAGAATTTAAAATCATCACTCCTGCTCCCTGCCGACGCTACGAATTTCTTTAAAGTATCCATTTCTTTGGCAACTGCAGAAACTCTCTCATCAATTTGTTGTCCGATTTGGTGTTGGACGGCACAAACTCTTCTTTCAATTCGTTCCTCCACAGCAGAAACTTTCCCTTCTATATGTTCTTTTACAGAAGAAACTCTTTCTTCTATTTCTTCTTTCACCGAAGAAACTCTTTCTTCAATATGTCCAACTTTATTTTCAACTGCGTCAATTCTGCCTTCCATAGCTTCAAATTTATTTTCTATTATGCAAGTAATTTCTCTTTTCATTTCTTCTTGACCAGCTTGAACGGCTTTCATTTCGTCCTTAACGGATTCCTGGCCCAATTTCATTTCTGCTTTAACGGATCTAATCTCTGCTTTAACAGAGTCTTTCATCTCTTCTTTAAATGATGCTTGGCCAGCTTCCATCTTTTCTTGGAATGCAGCAAAAGCACTAATGAGCTGTCTCAATTGTTCTTTCATCGCTCTTGTTATTGGCATTCAAATCCCACTCCTGACACCAAAAATTGTTGCGTGCGTACGGGTTCGTTATGAAATGAATGCACAAGTCCGATGAAAAATGAACAAAAATTTATTATTATCACAACAAAAATGCTTAAATTTTCTCAAATTATCATGCAGTATTACAATATCTCACAGTAGTTTTCTTTTAACTACTCAAATGTCCAATAGAACGTAATTCAAAACAGCTAAAGAACGCTAATCCTCGAATTCGCTACAATCAACAACAGTAGTTTTCTAAACAACAACAAACTAAGCAACTACTACAAACTGAGATGTTTTCCTCCTTTTATAAGATTTTAAAATCACGCGCTAGAATTTTCCAGTACTTTCTCGAAATCAAAAAGAGATATTTATTTATTTAATGCACGCGCTCTTGTATTTTCAATTTTCCGGCTTAGCTTTCTTTTAATATTCGTCACGCGCTGCACTGCGCGAGAAATAAAACCATTTAATTTATAATTGAACTAACATTAGCTTTTTAAATACCAAATTCGTAACATTATAATAATGATAAAACTCCAGCCAACTAAATAGGGGACTAGTTTATCTGATTTGGTTCAGATTGTGAATGAAAAATTCAAATGTTGAACCTAAGTTTTCAGGTATCTCATTATAGCCTGTTAAAAATACATTAGTTTAGAACTACGTTAATCATTTTGAATGCTATGGGAGAATTACTATTTGAATATAACAGTTACATCACGACAAAACTAACCTTTTTTACTCTCTATAGGAGGATATGTGTTTGAAAGCATAAACTATCTTTGTCAAAAAGTCTTTCACAATTTCATTTATATTATAATTCCTGAAAGCTGTTGAGGGTAATTTTGCAAATCAAATGAAATTATAAATTAATTAAAATTAAATACTTTCTGCAAAAATACACTAGAACCCAATATTTTCGAATTAATTACAATCTATATTCATGATTTTTTTTTCGGATAAAACAGAATTAGACTAGTTTTCATTAAAAGGATAAGATCACTTTTGTTAATACAATTTTAAGGTCGGAATCAATGATGATGACAAAGTGCACTAGGGCTATTTGCTTAAAAATTTATACTTTTCTGCAATAAGATTATTTTTTATGCGTTTTGCATAAATAAATTAAAAACTCCATTTTTAAACTTCTTTGTTTCATTTAAACATTTAGGTCACCTAAAGGAAAAAATTATATTTACTCTTAGAAAACTTAATTTTTATCATAATTATCGTTTCAAAATACCAAAGCAATAAGCAACAAATAAAGATGAGAAATGTATGTTGAAAAATAAGGGTACTGTAATTTAAAATGCATGAAAAATAAAAAAAGGGGAGGTAAAACTGCGCAGAAAGTATTTATCTATAAGAGAATTTTTAGAAATTTCAGCAGCTTCTTGAAATATTGTGAGCATTAGAGATAACCTATTCACAAAACCATTCAAGAAGTGCAAAACATCATCTCAGTCTTTCATAATTTACTTTGCAGTTAAGCTATTCCGTTTGTATGCTGTTGAGGTGCAACGATTAAGATATCGGTTAGGTCCATCAATGCTAATAATGCTAGACTGCATACAAAAGAATAGTCCACTTTCAAATGCAAGGTGGGCCATATGTTTTTGCAAATGACAATTCTCTCTCTCTCATTTTTAGACCAAAAGGACGATTTTCCCAGAAGAGCTATTAATTTCGTTTTGGCATTTTCCACTGATTCACTATAAACGGCGAATCACTTTTTAAATTGTTGCCGACGAATATTAGAGCCCTGTATTATATTTAAAGAAATTAAATAATGAAGAAACTGCATAAATATATATATACATATTTCTCGCATTGTGATAAAACAATGGTACTTAGAGCCATACAATTTTGAATAGCGTACATTTCCACCCGAATGTGAGCATTTGGACTTCCAAATTTGGAATTTGGAATTTGTTTTATTATCTATTTCATATTTTGTAAAACGTTTGCATATAATGTTTTTAGACCAATTTGGTTTTTTTCGAATGGTCATTTTATAATATTGTTGCGTTTTTCTCTTCCGACACCAGTTGTTACGTTATTTTCTTCCTTCACATTCGTACGGAGTTCGTGAGGATTTGGAGTGAATAATAACGGCACTTGATGAAGTATCGAAACACACTTTATTTGCCAGTATTGTCAGGACAGCTCCAACAACACTTTTTACAGTCGTCGAAGATCTACTATAAACACGCTGGAACAATCAGCGACACAGTCTTCACACTGTCAGGCAATAACGCTGGATACAGCTTCCTGCAAAGCACCAGAGTACAGGTTCCGACTCTGCTTGGTCGTTCTCGGAACTCCACGTACTCTCGAGACTCTCCACGCTACAACTCGCGATGCACTCGACGACATACGAACCCAGCTCCCGACTTTTCGGTTCAGTTGTTCCCGGAGCTCAACACGCTTTCTCGACGATGCACTAACCGCGATACACTAACTGACTCCTTTGGTGCACTCGACGACCCACTCGGCACTCGCTTCCCGACTGTCAACTCGATCGACTCCGCATGGACTGACTCGCTAGACGAGACACGTTGACTGACTGCGGACCAGCAGGGTTTATATAGCTTTCGGCTTGTGTTCGAGAACATTCTGGGCTAAACCTGTGAGAATTCGTTCCAGAAGGTTCTCCATCCGTCCATGGTATATCGCCAATTTTGTGGCCAAATGGGCGATTTCTAGCCAAATGGGGCAACCCTGCTTCAGTTGCCATTTTATGACAACCCTAAAACTGCTTTGCGGGGAAGCCATCTTACTGCGCCTGTACATTTCGTAATAATACGAGTATGTAATGTTTCGTTTTTTTTTTTTTTTTTTTTTTTTGTTTTTTTTGGTAGTCCATTTGAAACAATGTTATGTTTTATTATTTTTTCCAAATGTTTCGAAGGCATGTAGGGAAAATCCTGGTACATCTGAGATTCACTTTTTTCGGTTTTTCATTGTTTTTCTAGTATAAATTTGTTTCTTTTTTCGGTTTTTATTTTCAAATTTACTGGGAGAACGAAACACGTTTTCAAAGCAAATTAATCAACTTTTATGAAGCTTTAAATCATTTTCCCCTAATGAGTTCTGAATTAAAGTTTCAATAAAGAGAGATTAATTTTATATTTTTACTATCTTGTATATATTTTCCCTTTTTGCATATTTAGTTTTCGAATTTGTACCCTTATGATCATTTTTATTTTGAAATGTTGATTTTATATTTAACCCTTTACAAGGATGCAATTATTAATACTGTTAAAGAATCGCCTTGCTTTGAAACCAATTTACTTTTAACTTTAGATACCTCAAGTGTGTATATATATACCCTTATATATGTGTACATATATATGTGTGTGTTAAAATAGTAATAATAAGTAATTGCTTAGTATAATGTTTATAGAAAAGGCAATAAAAAAGCTGTCACTTTTTTACGGCATTGCGTTTTTTAAAAAAAATTATATCAAGTGTGTATCACTACATTGTGATGGCTTTTTTTATGGCCGTAAAAGGTGATAGCATTTTTAGCGTTAATTCATGTTCTTCTTTCATAAAATTTCCTTTTAATGCATTACAGTATTTTAACTAGATTTGTGCTCATTTTAAAGTTTAGTAAAACTTCTTTTTTAGCTGCAAAGACGGACTGCATGTAGCTTTATACGCCAAAATAAAACTAGTGTAGAAATCTTATTTGAAATATAAGTAAGGAAAGGTTTTTCAACTAATCAAGAAATATTCTTCAAACTTTCCCATTTTATTTCCAACTATCTTTCAGCCGTTTGATTAGAATAAAATCTTACAGTTTTCACTTTAGGATTTAAAGACTCTATTCAATTTGGATGTAAATTTCCGTGCCCATGTAAGTGAAGCCCATTAATGCTGTTAACGTCATATGGTTGCAATACATTAGTGAGATGCTAGACAATTCCTAAGAGGTAACGTTTAGAGAAGCCGTGCAAATCAAGGGGAGTCGAGACGGATTTTAACAAGAATTTCTGCCATCTGTCTGTCAGAAATTCTTATCTCATACTGCAAAACTTCAGTAAATGAACGATAGGAAAGTGTTTCAACACGTGCAAAACGTAGTGAAATTTTCCATCCCATAAATCTCGTTCCAAAATTTGCTTCTTAGAAAATAAACTAAAGGTTTGGCATTAATTAAATTCACAAATAACAGATATATGATAAAATTCGCTAATTGAGCCTCGGACATGTTGATTCACTGTTTTGCATTTTGAAATATTTTGTAGCTCCTTGATATTTTTGGGGTTTTTTGTGCGATTGTAATGTGTTGAATTCAAGAATAAGCTCGGCTTTTCCTATCACCCACATGTTTTTAGAGAAGGAAAAAAAGAATATAAAATATGGGAAAGCCAAAACGCAAGCAATCTAGTGAATTTTCAAAGCTTAAAAAATCACTTTTTTTTACAAAATATACTTTATTGAAAAATGTATAGTCAAATAAATTATTTTGTTATCTTTTTGTGTTTGTATTCGCCGGGATTGGTCCAACAGCAGTCCGCTAACATGTTTGGGGCTCATTTTCCACTATATCGCTTCTCCATTTGAACAATTTGCTGGTGAAATAGTTCGCCATGTTTGTATGAAACTGCACTTTAATTGATATGGCAGAAGTCCAAGTTTGAGTGAAGAAAATGCAGCTTAAGTGACATGTTGCAACCTAACGTCTTGAAAGAATGGATAAGTTCTTGAATTAGATTTTTGTAGTAGTCCTATTTCTTGTTACCTGCGAAGTTGCTACATATAGATTTGAAATCAGTTCACGCCCTATTGTCTTTTCTCGAAAGCGTACTTTATAAATTTTCGTCTTTAACAAGTTTTCGTATTTGCAGCTCAACTAACACTTCTTTTTTAAACTTTGTTTCATTTTTACGCGAGAATAAATAAATAAATAAAGGCATTTCCTTCTCTAGTTAAGGCGTTGACAACAGTTTTTATGAGCGCTATTTTTATGTGCAGAGGAGATAAATAAAACTTCTGCTGCTCTACTAAGACTACATTGAAGCACGGTTTTGAGACCGGACACCATGTCTTTAAGCAACGGCCATTCGTTAACGACATAATGTTGGTTTCTGGTTTGCTGACCCATGAGCATAAAAACAAAAATATTTGTATAGCCACCCTGCAATCCTGTAAGTAGTGCAGGAATGTTTAGATCGGCATAGATATTTCATTTATGATTTTCGTATTTTACGCTTTAGTGTAACATAGGCATGTTCTCGTACGCTTCTTTCATATTTATAGCCTGACCTACAGGAACGCATGGTTGTTCGTTCCCATTAAAAACTAAAACTGCCTTTAGACTTGTCTTCTAAGAGTCATTAAGCAGTCACCACTCGGTAAATTTATAGGAAAGGCCAAGTTCGTTTATTAAACTCAGAACATGATGATAGTAAACTAAATCATTTGCCATTGAGAAATACGTAGAAATTTCCCCTCCTTTTTGTAACAGATTCTACTGCTGCAAACGAAATTCAAGCAGCTGTGCTTTGTTTCGGGAAGATAAAAATCACAAATAAGATAGTTGAGCTCCAGAGATATCAAATGAGGCTGTATACTGCTACTACATTTGTAATCGCCTTTCTCTTGAAACCGTGGACCAGCTTTCGGTTCAAAATCCTGTAGCTCGTCCGATTCCGAGCAGATTTTGCATTTTTCTAGGGACTTAGGGACAGATATGTTAGAAGCGCCACGAGATACAGGTCTCATGGCTGAGGGGATATTAGGATATTCAGTTTTATATTTGCTTGTAGTAGAAAATTCCAGGATTTTTGTAACGCAAAAGTACCACTCCTCAACATGTTTCTGAGGTTTCCGCCAAATCATTGGCCCTCCAAAGTTCTTAGACTTGTGAGTACCCCACAGCCATCCTGTTAAGGTTCGTGAGCAATTGTGGCAGAAAAGTTTGGGAGCCCAAGTTTTGTCTTGATCGTTACGTCTGTAGGATTCTCCACTGTGTAATCTTAAGAACTAGTAAGCGAAAATGAAGAATCTTAAGAACTAGTAAGCGAATAATCGCTTGAGTTTGTGTGACAGGAAACAACAAGATAGAATTGTAAAATAAACCTTTATTATTCCAACCAAGATTTAACAGAACTCCGTCTTGGAGTTGTACAAGCCGACACTCGGGCTTCAAGTTAAGAAACTAAGAATTAAACTAAACTAATCTTAACTAAAGGATATATAGCCGAAGCTATCAAAATTCTAACAGAGTTGGCACCTTAACGCTAATTGACTGCGAAGCTATCAAGGGTCTAAAGTACGGCCGAGCGTAATAATAGCTTACGAGAGAGTAGCCTAAAAAGGCGAACGCCAGAATATCTGGTATCTCTCTCCTTAAGACCGTAGAACTTCGTGGTTATATACCGCTCTTCCTCATTAGCATTCAGACGTGATACTAAAACTACGCTCTGGCCGGACGTGGTAAGTTGAAATTAAGAATCGATAGGAAAGGAAGTTTAACTCCAAATTTAACTGGTAATAAAATTAAAATAATCCTTACAAGTCTACACCCAAAATACAAATCCTAGGCGTTTCATACAAGTGGGGCTCAAAGTCTTTCGTTGAGCTTTCAGTGTCACTTCATCATATATCTAACATGAACTGTTCGGTTTATTCAGAAGGAAACATCGTTTACACGCCGCGAAAATAATAGTACTACTTCAACACTATCAACTATCGTTAGCTATTTGCATTGCATCTCCCTTGTATATCCAACGACTGGCCGGCTGCCTATATACCCGTTTCGTACATCTGGTGTTTTCTAGAAAATCGGATATTGAGAGTATCAGAAGGGACGACTTAATTTCTGTATTGCTAGATTGGTGGCAAACAGCCATGCCCCCTCAAAGAAAGGGTCTGACCGGATAGTCCGGATCCGGCCACGTTTGTGGAAAGTGACCCGATCTTGGGGAGCCCGATCGGAGAGACGGACACGAGAGTTGTACTAGAGGAAAATCTGTATACTCAGTTGACGTCCTTGAAACATTCCCAGAAGATGTACCTAACCAGTAAAGCTGAATGAACATCGACAAATAATTTGCACTCCGCCTCTCCAAGCCGTTACACTGATAGCAAAGTTGACTGATCCTCAAAAGAAGGCAAAGAAGAGTTTGTCAATTTCATATTTGAAAAGTGCGTAGGTCTCCTAAACACAAAGATGAAAAACGAGCCCCTTTTTCCAAAAGATCTTTTTGAGGAAATTTATGCGCAGATAGTAGTAATGAAGAATTTGGCAATAGGAGTTCCGACGGACTACCAACCAAGGCCCAATAATTCCCAAAAAGACGATTATCAGAAATTTCACTGCTGCGGACATTGTAACCCAAATAAGACAAAAGAGGCGGCTGCAACCACACTGATTCTCAGCAAGAAATGCACGCCAACGTTGCCCATACAGAGCAATCGCCAATGTATGCGAAATTGCCACAAGGAACATTGGCTACAAACGTCATAGAGGACCAGCACTTCTAATTACACCAAAAAACAACAGCTCCAATGTAAACATTCAAGAAGAGTTAGAGAAGATATCCCCAATTTCGAGTCTTGGTATTAAGATTAAAGCAATCACCAAAATTCAACGGGGAGGCATAGCAGTTTCCTGCGAAAACGAGGAAGAAGTAAAGAAACTTCATGAGTCTCTAGACAAAATTCAAGACATCCACGAGAAATTTAATACGAAAATTCCCCAGAGAAGAACACCAAAGTGCGCATTTAGTAACATCCCTCACGGGACAACCGCAGAGGAAATGCATAATATTTTAACAGTAAACTTTCCCATAACAAACAATGACTTTAAAGTAATATTCAAATTAAACGATAAACGGAACAATGCGATAAAATGGATCATTGAATACTCCCCATTAACATTCAAGTTAATGAATGTTAATGTGGAGCATTCAAGATTGTTTCCTTCCAGAAGATGATTTGTTTCCTTTCCATCAAAAAAGGAAAGAAATCTTCCGTGGTTGGAGAGAGCACCGAATCACTGAATATTTTGGCATTAGAAGGTGCTTTATATGTCAAGACTTCAACCACTCTGCACAAGACTGCCCACACAGACAGTACTGTGCCTTCTGTGCGGGATAGCATGATATTAAGAATTGCACAGTAGAGATGCCAATTTCCATTAACTGCAAATTTTTCAATAATGTGAATGACAGCGATTTCAATATAAATCATGCTGCATTCGCGTCGACCTGCCCGATGTACCTTCGTGAAATACAAAAGATCAAGGAAAGAACGGACTACCGTACTTCAAACTAGGGAAGCAAAAATTAGCGAGTCAGCAAAAAATGACTCCTCCCTTCAACCACACTAATAAAGAGAAACAGTGCACCAAAAATCAAGATTCTCCAAATAAATTTGCCAAAAGATCAAGCATCATCCGCAAAACTCGAACTTTTCTTGACAGAACACCATTATGATATAGTGCTCGCTCAAGAGCCTTATTGCGTAAGAGGTAAAGTTGGAGCTATTCCGTTAACCTGGAATTTAATCCAACAATAAGAAGAAAAAGAAAATCAAATAAGATCAGCTATCATATGCTACAACAAGAATTGGTCCCCATCAACAATATTTACCTCTAAAGATTTAGTTACAATAGCCTTAAACACTTCAAAGGAAGAACTGCTCATCACCTCCTTCTATAATTCTCCAGAAGAGGAACTATCTACAAACCTCAACCAACCTGGTAACATCATCAATATAGATTCCCCGGTTCCCTCCACATCATTGGAGGAGATTTTAATGCCCATAACCAAATATGGGGTTACTCTCGTATTGACCAAAGGGGAATAGAAGTTGAAGATTTTATTAATAGTTACAATCTAGCATTAATAAATGAAGATTCTGCCCCACCGACATTTGAAACAAGTTCGGGAAAAGGGTGGGCCGACTTAACGCTTGCAAATAATGCTCTGGCCCACCGGATCATGAACTGGACGGTCATACAGGACGAAGTAATTTCAGACCACAAATTAATATCATATGCATTTGTGGCACAGACTATAGAAATAACAACAAAGCGCTTCAGAACCACAAATAACAAGATCAAAAGATTTGTAAATTCAATTTCCATAGAAGTTCCTTTAATAATAAATGAACTCAAAAATTCCACTAATGAAGTTCAGTTAGATGACTTAACTACGAAACTGACCAAATCAATTCAAGCCCACTGTGAAAAATCCTTTGACATTAAAAATTTTAGTGATATCAAGAAAGTTAACTGGTGGACAACCTCACTTCGCTCTGAACGCAATAAAACCAGAGCTTTAAAGAGAAGAATGAAACAAGCAAAAACAGAAGCAGATAGAGCTGCAGCGTACATAATTTTCGCCAAACAAAGAGCTTTCTATAAAAAAGAAATTCGATCAGCAAAAATAAACTGCTGGAAAAATACACATCAAACATCAAAGACCCCTATGGTCTGATATACAAAATCTGCGCAAACAAAGTTTTCAAACATTCACAAATAATAATCTCCCATTCAGTTTTACATACCTCAGGGTCAGAGGATGCCACTACAACTGCAATAGAAAAAAATATGGAAGCCGTATTCCTAAACGACGATGCAGAAGGTGATACAACAGCTCAAAGATCGAGGAGAGAAAATACCCAACCTCCTTGCACACAAGATGACGCTCCCTTCGCAGAATTCGAAATTAATAATATTATTAAAAATCTACCAAAGAAAAAAGCTCCAGGTCCAGACGGGATAGATAACGTAATAATTAAAAGTAATAAACAAAAACTTCCGTTCTCTTATCCCGGTACTAACAAACAAATGCCTACAATATGGTATTTTTCCCTCCTGCTTCAAGATAGGATAGATAATTCTGTTCAACAAGAAAGGTCAAGATGCGTCCAATCCGTGCTCATATAGGCCAATAAATCTTCTTCCAGCGCTGGGAAAAGTTTTTGAAAGAGCCCTTGCGAGTCGCCTCAGACACCATTTAAGAAAATCAAATAGCATCAGTAACTTGCAATTTGGATTTACACCCAACAGAAGCACAATACATGCAATCAACGAAGCAATGATCCAAATTTCTAACAACAAAGCCCAAAATATGCATTCTGCTCTAATATGCCTAGACCTCAGAAAGGCCTTCGACTCACTCTGGTGGCCTGAGGTACTAGGCACACTTAAAGAAATCAAATGCCCGAAGAACCTATTTAAAGTATTCCAGAACTATTTTTCCAATAGAAAGAGCATAATAATAACCAACAGCAGAACCATTGAGAGAAACAAAAAAAGAGGCTGTCCACAAGGCTCTTGTCTTAGCGCTGGTTTCTGGAATTTAGCATTTAACAAAATAGTACAACATCAATGGCCAGATCACACAAAGTGCATTGCATTTGCTGATGATGCAGCCTTTGTAATCAGTGGAAGTTCTAGACAAGTACCGGAGGCCAATGTTAATACCACTCTGGAAAAATTCAACGAACTTTGCAAGCACCAAAAACTAACAATATCACTGGAAAATTCTCAAGCGATGATATTTCATAAGCCTTCTCAAAAAATAACTAGATTACCGAAATTCCACATTGACAACAACGAAATCAAAATAGTCAAATCCCTAAGATATCTTGGAATTACAATAGATAATAAACTTAACTTGAGCACCTACAGCAAATTAAGAAGAAAACCTCCAGTATAGCTAACAACATGAAAAGGACGGTGAGAAAACAAAAGCAACTTCAATCCATGCAAAGACCCTTTCTTTTAAATTATTCCCGTGCTTACAGAACAACCTCAAATGCTGCACGGTTTCAGCTCACCAACAGCATCCCCCTATTCTTAGTTGCAGAGCAGGAAAATGCAAAGGCTTCAGTTTTTCAGCTAAGAAAAGACTGCAAAATTAAAAATGAGATAGTAGCTGCCAGCTCCTACACCTCACCGACACATCCATATGAAAGACACCCAGCTACCCGAAATAATATGACACTATGCATAAGGCAGAATAGATACCAAGCATTATATCCAAAGATCTACACTGATGGTTCTGGCATAAACAACGGAAAAGGATGTGCTATAAAAATATATCTCAGTGACCATGAAACAAAAGACTTCAAGTTCCAACTTGACAAAGAGAATAGCGTTTTTCAGTCGGAAATGTTCGCGATTTTGCAGGCAATCAACGTAAGCAAACATCATCATTTTCCAAGGACTCACATCTATACAGATTGTATCTCGGCAATGCATGCACTCGCGAACCCAAATAATAGATCATCATTAGCTCAGGAAATTCTTAGAAAGTCCTCCAATGCCCAAGGCCAACACTTCTTTATAATCTGGATCAAGGCCCATGTTGGTCATAAGGGAAACGAAGAGGCTGACATATTAGCCAAGGAGGCAGCACAAGGAATCAATGCCAAGAAAATATTAAGCATCCCCTGGCCAGCTTCTCACCTCAAAAACTAAAACTTCAGATCACAACTAAAGACTTATGGCAACAATGGTGGGACGGGGCAAATACAGGCAGAAGAGTTTACAATCTCTTCCCCAAAGTTGACTCTCTTCCAATCCATCTCTCCAGACACATCACGTGGTTTATCACTGGGCATGGTCCCTTTCCCACGTACCTCTATGCAAGAAATCTCTCTTCATCAGATTCCTGTGCATGTGGTGAAAAGGGTCACCCCGAGCATTATCTATTTTCCTGCCCGTTGACAGATTCCCTTCATCTAAAGAAGCCAAATTCAGAAGAGGATTTATTCCCATTTCTAAGATATGCAGTCAAGAATAAACATTTGAGGACTAAAATTACAAAGGTTATTGACTTTTTGGCAGCTAGAAGTCAAGAGCTATGTAGTGTAATTTAACCTTCAAAGAAATGCTCCAACCATAGCAAAATAAAGGAATTAAATACAGATATAATGTACGCTGGCTTACCTTTATAGGAAGAAATACGCATCGCAAACCATATGGAGCACAAAATAGGTCACTCACAAATAGGGTGTAGCGTTGCGCGCCTCCAACTGGCACGCAACCAAGAGGTGACTGTGAAAACTGGATAAAAGACAGAGTCTTGTTAAGGGTTTAAGTCCCTTTTTATTCAACTTAAGAAATTACAATTGCGTGCTCTTGACGCTCACAAACTACGCCGACCCGGCGGTAAAATAAAAATAAGAACCTGAAAAGAAATAATAACAAGACTCTAACTACGAGGCTCTCTAAAAGTAACTAACCTCACCGCGTTTTACAATACCGCTGCTAATTCAGCAAACTTTGAATATCACGTTGAACGATTAACCATTCTCCGAGGCAAGCACACAGGCCGAAACGCGGGGTTCTTCAATTTCTGGCTAACTACCTCCGCGCTCGTGAAGTAAGAACAGCACACCTCGAACTCGTTTCCTTTCTATTTAACTCAGAATACTTCCGCTGATAATTTGAATCCTTGCGCGTTCTACTAAAATTTACATACTCTGGCATTGGCAGTTCCAGGGAAAGTAAGGCTTGACAGGAAAGATAGTTTAAACTTAAAATAAATGTTAGTTAAAATAAATATAAACCCTACAAGGGTAAGGGGCTCCTATCTGTTTACTTCAGGTAAATGGTAATACGAGTAGATGACCCCTACATTTCTATGTAACATAAGATCACCAATTACCTGATAAGTGAACACATATAATAAATAGCCATTGGTAAAGTATCAACAATGTAATGTATCATAGAATGTAATTCATGTAAATTAATTATTGTAAAAACACATGTACTTGCATACAATGAACTGACAAATATAAGTTGGCAATGTATCAGCATATGTATGCAGATATATCTAAAAGTACGTAGTACGCATAAGTATGCAGATGAAGCTCTTTTTTTTACTTTCGTTTTCAGATATATTTATGTCTTTTCAGATATAATTATATTCTTCTCAAATTTTGACAGCTGCTTGTAAAAGAAAATTGTGTAAACAAGTCATGATTGTAGGCATGATCTATACACTAGAAATAAGTTGCTTTTAGCCACCACAATTTATAATGTCATGATCAATTTTTACATGTACATGTACAATGTATTACTAGACAATAATATAATTTCTGAAAATCAATTAACATAAAAACATATGTTAAAACAAATACTGAATCCTCAAAATTGAGCTGTTTAAGTTTCAGCACAACTTTACAACAGTACTTATATGTAAGCTTTGTAAACAATTTTATAGTTCTTAATTAATACTGATAGTAAACAGATCATGTTTACAAAAATAATTTGTAACGTGTGAACAACATGCCTGTTTCTAATGCAATATATAATGTCTTGAAACATGTTGCCTGTACCCACTACAATAGATAACATCTTGAAATATTCACCTGCACAACTATGTATATCATGTAATTTAATCCCTTACTTGAGCTAATTTAACGCTGAAAGGTTAGGAGTACCGTTGATGTCGCCGCCGGTGGCAGTAATTGTAGTGCTCACTGGAGTCACAATTTCCATCACGACTCGAGGAATGATGTCAGAATGTTGTTAGTTTTCTAGTTAGTGTGTGGGGCTAATACCTGCTTACTTAGGGTAAATATTAGGTGGCCCCCTCACTTCTACATAACATAACATATTGCCAGTATTATTTTCCCTAAGTTTAGAGAAAACGTAGACATGGCAACGTCACACCTCGGTATGCTATAACAACTTATACCGCATAGGTATACCTTTGCGATATAAGTTTATCTATTGTACCTACTTTTCAATCAATCAAAGCATCTCTTGTATCTGCTTTTCGATAAAACAAAACATGTTACTGATTTTCTCTAGATTTTGCTAAGAGATGCCACAATTTACAGGTCAGTGTAAGGGTTACATAGGTAAAATTTATTAAAAAACACATTAGTTTAGCGGAGTGGATTTTAGTGTTATGCAAGGTTGAATGATAACATCATACTGCCACAGAAATCAGACCTAATAATTTTGAAGAAGAATGCTTATTTTCTGGAGAAACATTTTAATGAGATCATTGAGTCAGAAGGGACCATTCACCATCAACATAAACATAACCGAATACTCACATATTATATCGAATATATCACACAAATGACAATGTCAAAAACTAATTATGAATAGATAACATTTATACCTTCTATCTGACTGTTTGCTTTTGAAAATTGTGGGCTGGAATCGATTGCTAATAAATTTTAGACTGTGGACATTATAATGTTTATAGGCTTATGTCAAAACGCACGAATGTGAAATAATCATTAATTCATAAGAATCTTGTGTGAGTCGCATATTTAAATAAATAACTGCCGCCCAATCAGGTTTGTGGTTAGTGACTCTGACTGCTGTACCGAAGGCTCGGGTTCGAATCTCGGAGAAGGCATGGATGTTTGTAAATGTATGAGGTCTGTGCGACATGGAGCCCTCTAAATGTACAGCGAGTTGAAACTCCTCTTGAGAGGTTGGTGGTAGGGGAATAGAGGTGGGAGAAACTCGAACCAACCCTCCCTGGGGTGGTCTCTTTCAAAATTGAGCTCAAGTGGGGCGGAACTAAATTTGAGCTGCCACCTGTATGGCCTTCAAAACTCTTGCCAACTACATGAGCATTTGACTCTTTGCCACTATGAATTTCGTGGGCTTGTGCTGATCTTTGTCACACAAGTAAGATTGGTATAACAGTAAACAAATAACAGATTATACAGGATCTGAAGGTTTCCATCTTTGCAAGCAATAAAATTAATCTGTTATCGAAAGTTATTGGGTATTGCTAAGTGTATGTAATATCTGTGGCCACCAGGAAGAGTCACTAGCGTTCTTGAGATCCATCCAGACAGGCTGTAGGAAGATTTTAATTTTTATTACGTTATAGTATTTTTACTAATCTGTGGATGACATAGGAATTGATATATTCTGTTTGTACTTCTATATCTCGCTGTCTGAAATCATTTCTCTTTTGTATTTTGTAGAATGTCCCGTATGGGTGTTACATACTAGACACTGTACAAAATACAAAACTGTAACTTCTCCAGTTATCAAGTTCAATATATATTATGTTTTTTTAGATATGAATTAAAGTTTTTTGTAGTCTATCTATTTTTGTGAAGTTTATAGCTAGAGTTCGTTTGTCTGTATTTCTAAATGCCCCCCTCCAGTTGATATAATGGTTAGTAACGCTCACTGCCCTACCGATGAGCTCACGTTCTAATCTTGGAGAAGACATATATGTTTGTAAGCGTACAGTGCGACAAGAGGGTACTCAGAATACATAGCAAGCCGAAAGTGCTCTCGAGAGGCTGGTGGTAGAGAAAAGACGAGTGGAAGTACTCGAACCGCTGTCTCCTCGAGTGCTCTGCCTTTCCTATCTTGTTCATTTGCGGTTTTGCAGCTGAAGATGGTGGTTCGGTAAAACCATCGAAACTAGTCCTGTGAAAATTTTGTAAATATAACGCTGATTTTTGTTGTTTGACTTCTGAATTAGTATTTATTCGGCGTGTTATTGTGTCTTAATAACTCAATTATTTGTTTTACGTGTTCTACACAGTTGTTGACCTACTTTCTACCTGTACCTGCATTCTTATATAATTCTACAGATTTCATGTTCCCCAGAATAAACAGATTTCGTGGATGTTGATTATGTAGTACATAGTTATTGAAACATAATAAGCTTCCTTATTACTAAATGCGGAATGGTATGGAAGGAAAAATTTAAATTGAAATGAAGGTAACACAAGAAGATATTCTGAATAAGATTTATTTCTTTTTAACGTAAGTTTACAATATTATGTTCTTACAATGTAATGCCATCTGTAAGAGCATCAGAACTGAAATGAAATAAAAATATATGTGGAGTGCCTATTATCACAAATCTGTGGTGGAATGACAAAAATCAGGTTCCAGAATTTCTAGCGTTTACTTTTGAATCATAATTTTCAACAACTGCAAGCCATGCATATTCATTCTTTTTAAAGAATAAAGAAAATAAAAAGTAATTAAGCTATTTTTAATGCCAGCAGATATAAAATAAATACCTTACTTTTTTGTTACCTCTTTGTCGAATCTTACTATGAAAGAAGTTGACATTAATTGGAACATCAATCGGAAATCATTTCCTAGTGTTTTATATGTTGAAGATTTCTTGAAAACTTTATTGCTGAACTAAATCTCAGTAACTTTACGGTTTTATAGTGCTTTTGGGTTGTCAGTTATATAATTTTAGCCACTTTATAAATTTGCACATTCTGACAAAATCAGTGTACTTTACTAACAAAAAATTATAAAATCAAATCCTGTGATGTTAGGTAGAGTGATAAAATTTACAAATCTTTGGAAAAAATATTTTTAGTATGAATTAGATTAAATATAAGTTGCATATAAAGGAAAAGCATTGATTCTGGCATGCTCTATTAGAAATATATATATATATATATATATATATATATATATATATATATATGAAATCCCGCCTTTTATTCATTAATGACCAACAAAAGTTATATGAAAACTATTTGAAAGTGTCTAAAATTTAAATAAGGAATATTACGCTTTCAGTTTTTCCTTCTTAATTTCTTTAACGCTATTTCAGTATATCAAAAGTTTACAGATTTATTTTATGAAAAAAACACAATATTTGTTCAAATTTCTCTTTGTTAAATGTTTTATTTTTGCAAGAACGAACTTGTTTTCTCAAACTGTAATTGCTTACTTTTATTGGCTTACATATCAGCGTATAACAACAGGCATATGCAGCAACAACAGGCTTAGCCAGACTATGGAACATAAGGACAAGATTTTGTTTGGCTATTTAGTCCAGTACGTTAGCACGCAAATCAACAATCTAATTTTTATTAACGTTTTGTAACTTATTTTAACTCTATTATAATAGTTATCCCATAAATGGAAACTCAAACAAAGTTTTAATTTAAACCTAATATTTAAAAACCTTACGTAGATAAAATTTGCAATAATTAATTTGGACGTATATTATTAGACACTGCACCTTCAGAATAAACTGATTTTTAAAATTTCTTTTCCCACCTTTGATGAGAAAACTATTTGGAGGCAGTGAAAAAGAATTATTTAGAAATAAATATTTGCATACTGAAGCGGCTTGCAGTGTTGATATTGATTCAAAGGGAAAAAAAGGTTAGGTGAATGGGAAACAATAACTATAGTTCATTGATTTCAATCTGACTAGTCTTCAGTTTTTTCAGCGTTATTTACAGTAACACAGCCATCATCATGGCTATTTTATTGAAATGCCTGAGAAACAAATGACACAGGTTGATAAAAACAATCGAGCAGCAAAGTATAACAAGTTATATCACAATGGATGTCATAAACAATAGAGTTATATACACAGGATACAGATATTCATCATAAGTAAAAAAAGTCGCGGTACAGAAACAAGCATAGGCAAAAGGACTGGAAAAGTATGAAAACACAGAATGATATGGCTCTCAAACGAAATATGACCTCCATGATGTAATGATTGCAACGTAATGGAGCAAGTAATGATTGCAACGTACAATAATCACATATTGAGAAATTCACAAAATATTTAAACAAGGATTTAGGTATGTAGTTAAATACACTGAATTCTAATACGGTAATGTAGAATATAATCTGAAGACTATTTCTGGTAAATGAAAAATTCTAATATTTCATGTTTTCTTATTATAGAACATAAACAGAAAACATAAAGCAAATTTAAATGGGAAATTTTTGATAGCAGTTCAATGAATTATTAACTGTAAATGATCGAGGTAATTGTATACTGTGAGGAAGTTGATCTGACACAGATAAGTAACATTTGAAATAAAAGGAGAAAGCATGAAAATTTTCTTGTTTACGAAAAGAGCATGCATCACAAACTTTTACGTTCAAGATTACTTTAATTATAAAAAAATTAAGTGAAATGAAATTAAAAAAAAATAATCTGCAGATATTTATAATTAAAAATATTTGATCCATTGACTGGCAGTAATATGATAAATTTGATTCTTTTGATATATATGGTTTTATGTTAGATTCTGAAATCATTAATTGTTTATGAAATATTTGCATAAATTTGAAGCATTCGTCACTATTTAGTTAAAGAGTTGCATATCATATATATTCTATGCATAGCTTATTTCTGCATACGATAAAATGTATGCATATATATATAGATATATCAATGATTCTGAGTGCAAATCAATGTATAGTAATTCTCTCCTTTTGTAAATCCTAAGAGAATATCTTAAGGGACTATTTTTAATATTTGAAACATAATTTCCGAATATAAATTTTTTTTAAACCCAAATGAATTTAAAACTTATGATAACCTTTTAAGAATTTTAAAAACATTGTATAATGAAAGCAATAAAAAACAACTGTGAGTTATATTGAAATGTTGTATAACATAAAAGCATTCATTTTTTGCTTTTGGTACATAGAGAATATTAAGAAAGCTATAAACTACATCCATACATTTACTTTGTCCATGAAAAGTTACCCAAAACTTTTCGAGTAGATTATTACAATCGTAATACCGTGTGAATTCCTTTAGTGTAAAGTTTGGCTGAATAATATGATTTAAATTGCATTAGATTTTATTAAAGTTTAAAAGCTTTTAAATAATATTTTATTTATATTAAAGTCAATTTAAGTTTAACTATTATTTTACGAAATTTTACAAAGCATATATGATTTATTTTTATAATTCTAGGAACCAGCTGGGATTGGTAAAGACGGTCTGACATAGCATGTACTTTGCATCTACTTTTAATCAATTAAAAAGTCTATTATTATCAAAGGAAATATTAAACTCAGGATTTCAACATAAAGTTTCTTCAGTGTCTATGAAATACCACTAAAAGAAGAAAAAAATTTATATGGGTAGATATAAGAGGAAAATAATAGAATTATACCGTCAACATGTGTTTACAATACAGTATATTAAAACGGCGTCACTAGTTTTCGTAAGAGAATTGAGCACATCCATAAAAATTTGAAACTAATAACAATATTGACTAAACCCGCTTTAATTTGATTTGATATTAATTTGTCTAATGATTTCTTTAGCATATTTTGAATAATATAAATTTCTTTTTTGAATTTCAAGAAATATAATCTTGAAAAGGTTTTTTTTCCCAGAAGCATTAAACAATATTGCTCAACTTAATATCAAGGAAATAGTTAAGCAGACATCAGTGAGTTTTCTAACGATATAAGCGAAATATTTGCTATTTATAATAAAATATATATATTTGTGACTAACGAAGCTCCCAGCTAACATTTCTTTAATAACGGGAATTACGAATTCATGAATATTTTGATACTGTCAAGCATTACATTTTCAAATTACTGTTAATCACATTTGGAACTGTAATTTAGAAACATGGACTATCTATACACTGTCGTACACTGCTGATTCACTGCCGAATCCTGTCATTGAGAACACAATTAAGATTAAAGTTCTGAGAGTAAAGCTTTGATATTAAAGAGGACTTTCATCACTGTGTGTTGTGATATATAATGCATTAACATAAAGCGCTAGTTAATTTAGAATTCTCTAGTTACTTACTTACGGTAAACATACAACTATAATAAGTTTCCTTTCCATAAAATATACTAATGAAGATTATGATAACAAGATGTTTACTCGATTTAAAAGATCGGTTTAAGTTATGTTTGAAAACAAATCCGCTGCGAGACAGAAAATAAATACATACATTATATAAAAAATACCTCTTTTGTCGATGTTTTAAATGCATGTTGATGCATTTATGTTGCACAGTTTAAAAAGAGCATAAGCTCTGAAATTTGAAGCACATTAAAAATTATTAAGCAAAGTTACATATTTAATCTTTATTATTTTCAGTGAAGACCGTTCTTAAACGTCTTCAGAAAAAGTATTTTAGAATGCCATATCACCCTGTGTTCAATAATGGACAGACTTTTGAAAAGGAGAAGGCATTATTAGGTTAGCAGTCACACACAATATCGAATACCAGCCTTCAAACAAACTGACTCTCATTCATAAAGATTTAAGGATTTTTAATATCCATACAATTATGACAAAAATATTTAGATAGATTTTTCTTAAACAGGACGTGCGCTATATAATAAAATAACATGTTGAAAAAATGTATGCAACGCGAAAGTGAGAAATAAAATTTACTGTCTGCATGTCAGCGATTTCTGCGAATATAAAATGAATATTTTTAATCAAATTAAAAATCAGTTACATTTTCAAGTAATTAAAACTTTAGTGGTTAAATGTTTATCACAAAACAACCATCTCAAATTCTGTTTTAAGTTTTGCTATTTTCAGAATTCGTTACCTAGTTGGATTCACCTTTTAGATGCCCAAAAATGAGGAAATAAAATATCAAGAAAAACATATTACTGATAACCATATGCATGAAAACAATCTGGAAATAACGAGTTTAAAATATATTATTTTAGTTTAATATTATATGGATATAAACATTGAGGAATCGCTGAGTTATACAGAGAAGGCAGCATGAATAAATAAATAACAGTAAGTTATTTTTTTATATTAAGCGAAATATACATTTTCATTTAAAATTACAACATTAGTTATTTACAAAAGATTCACCTTTGAAAATAAAACATCAATTTAAATTAGAATTAATAATACTGAGGCATTTGAATGGGTCTCTGATAATTTTATTTAGTCAATATAAATTAAATAGCACCGCAATAGGGAAGCATTAATATCACACCGACTTCCACAAAATTTAAGTCTTAATGACACAAGTTAACCTTTTGTCATTTTAATGCTTATACAGTTTATTAAAATTTCCAAACAGTAACAAATTTTCTTACAGTTTTGTTCGAAGTGAACTAAATATAAATTTTAATAGAATTTATTCAAGTTACAATACAAAAATTTGGTTCTATTTCCTGCTGCGATTTATAACAATTTAATATAAATTTAGAATTTCCCATTTCAAAATTAAAAATATAAAATTTAAAAATTAAAAAAATATATAAACTAGATATTTTAATTCTTAAGAAGC
Organism: Stegodyphus dumicola; assembly: GCF_044657685.1. NCBI lineage: Eukaryota > Metazoa > Arthropoda > Arachnida > Araneae > Eresidae > Stegodyphus > Stegodyphus dumicola. The sequence goes on from NC_140769.1 coordinate 34,589,042, forward strand.
TGTGAAAGAAAAGAAAAAAGTGAATTTTTTTTCCATTAAACATATTTTTATTTCATATATACTAAATAGTAAAACAATAAATTTGAACTACATCTCCCTTAAATGTACGTAGAGAATCATACCAGCCTCTAGATAATTTGTGCTTTGAAAATAATTTTTTATTTCTGCTCCTATGAGTTTTCTTTATTTGTAAGTTAAGTATAAATCACATCATTTGTTTTTAAGAAAAAAATACGATGATGGAAGTTTTTGTTACCGAATATGTGCCTTTAAAATTAAATAATTTGAGTTTTTTTATTTCAAATAGAGGAGTTAAAGATATTACATTTGCTTATTATTACCTTCAGTATTTATTAACAGAATTGTAGACTTTAATAATAATAATTAAATATCTCAATCTTCAATTAAATCTAATTTTCAAATCTAAAATGAATAAATCTTGATTTAGAATTTCATGTTTAATGTAAATATATTTAAACTGAGGCTTAGATAAATAACAGGAAAATGTAATTAGAAATTTTCGTTTCATTTCATACTAAAGAAGAGAAATATTTGAATGAACTTTGGAAGTCTAGTAATAACCTTGCAAAGAATGATTCAAATTTTTGTTAGTGAGTATTATTTTGGCTCCTTTTAACAATAGTTCTCACAAGAAATCAGAGACCAACACATAATAAAGAGCTACACATGTATAAAACACAATGTTTTGTTTTGATTTTATATTGATTCAGCGTTTTCATTTAACGCCACAATCGATAATTTACATAACATACAACAATGGTGCTCAGTACCTTATTCTACAAACAACACTATGGCATACTTAAAAAGAATAACAATAGTTACATTTCCATCTTATACCTAGCGTATTCAGTCATTTCAAGATAAACTAATAACAGGAAATTATGCAAAGGCCATGTTTTTAAATGAGTTAATGATTAAACAAATACTTTGATTTTTCAAGCACAACTGATGCTTTTCTAATACAAAACAAGATGAAATGTTTCTAATTTTGCAGGTTTCCAATCGTTCCTTTGACGAACACAAATCGATAATATCTGATGAAAATTTGTAATGTGCGCTTAAAAATGTTCTGATTTAAATATGTGAGAATAAATGATTATTTATTTATAATTCTAAATTAGAAGTTAAAGAAATACTAAATTATGTACAAAAGGTTCGTTACCTAAGAATTCTATAAAAATGATTTCCTACTATATACCAATTACGATATAGTTCTTTCGATGTACATGGATTAAGTAGAAATAATAAATATATCAAAATAAACTAAAATTACGATAATATGAAAGCGGAAATGTACAATCTAAATAATAGCTATTTTAGACTTCTAATTATTTTGAAGAATCAAGTTATATTAAACTAATAAAACTAAATGAAGAAGAAATAGTATTTCGTCAGGACTTACTTTGCACAATTTCGAGTTCAAAATCATTATACAGGGAGCTACAATAAAAGTTTTATTTATTTACTATTGCTTCCTCCTACTTATTTATATTTTCATCTACTTCTAGAAACCAATATCTTAATTTATATTTTATTTGTATGACACATAGCATAATGCCCATGTAAAAAGAAATTAAATGAATTATATCGGCATCACTGCAAATTCATTTCTAAATATTTTTATATATAAAAATTTTGAAGTGGCTTTTAACCACAGGCACAGATTTTTATGATATTCTTTACACGTTAACAAATTCTTTACATGTTATGTTCCACCAAACAAGTTCATGAAAGACAGGAATGTTGATTCACGTGCATTATATTACCGTTTTTATCTATAATCATTGTTAAATTGAAGCATTTTAAAACCGGTGTTTACATCCAGATTTGCCAGTATCATTAAATGGATTATATTACAAAAAAAAAACATTAGTATACAACTTCTTAAGGTTGCTTTAGAATCAATGAATTTATACATTGTACATAATAAACTGGACTATAGAGCTATACCCAGCGTGTAACTATTCCGTAATTTTTATAAATTGAACATTTTATTACGATATCTACTACAGAAAAATTAAAAATAAATGGAAAAAGTGCTCATTTTACATTCTCAAAAATTGAATAAGATTTTAGAGAAAAAATGGATATAATTTTAAGGATTATATTTCTGTTATGATGCAGAAGCGGTTATATTCAAGCATAAAATATGGACACAAATCAAACTCTTGTTTTCGAATTGGAAAAATATAAACATTTTATTTTTTACATTTTAAACCTTTGTTCATATTTTACATATCACATGCGAGGAAATGCCTAATTTAGCATCATGTGCATAAAGTGCAATATACGAAATTAAACACCTGAATTAAATATGCACTAAATTTTAAGACATGAATATGTAATAAAACAGTTTTTATGATAATATAAGATTAAAAATCAAACAATGTTAAACAGTTCTTTTTTTTTTCTTTTCAAGATAAGTTGCTTTTTTTTAAAAAATCTTGAACGTAGATAAAATTTCTGAATGTTTTCGCAGGCGTGTAAATTTTCTAAATTCCGCCTCTTTTCGTGACCAATAAATAATACGAAATCGTGTTTCGATCATCATAGTGATGTAATTTCCTTAAAAATCTTTTCAAATTCCTGTGTTTAAAGATTATTACGAATAATAATGTGTCATTTTAATACATGCAAGAGTAGCATATCTATTTTAAAAGTAGACAAATTTCAACTTTAGCCTGGCTGAATTTAAAGCACAATGTTTTTTCACACCAGAAAACAGTTTGATCTGCTTTTAAAACGTAAGTCTTCATTCCAAGTAATATATCAGAATACTATCTAAGATCAATAGATATAAATATTTGGGTTGAAACGTTTGGTTCAGTTTAAAAGCGTTCCATCTGAACTTTGCGTCTGTTTAAGCCTGCCTAACACTTAGCACTTAGCAACATTCTGAGTTACGTTAAAATAAACATGAAGTGACTAAATTTGATTTCCTGCTAAGCAAAAAAAACTTGAATATTCTCAGATTTTTATTGCTCCTTAAATATATCTTTAAGAGCAGCGTTCATTAATACAATACTTCAAATCATTGCAAAGAATTTTCTGTTTATAATTTTAATGATTTATAAAAATTTGATCCTTAGATCTCAGTGACTATTTAATCGACTAGAAAACTGACAAACTGAAAGAATAAAAGTAGTATTTTTTCCCGTTTTCCTAATATTCAACTGAATAAAACCCACATAATGAACGTTTATATTTATTACAGAGCTTATCTAATCGATTAAAATATCACATTATTTACTATCGATGTTCTGTTATTTTATATTTTAAATAGTAAACTTAAGAAAAGAGAATTGCACACATTTATTTTCAAATTAAAAAAATGGTACACGAAAGTAAATTACAAATTATCAGTTAACTAAAAGGTGGTATGAAGAATGCCTTTATTAGCTAGAAATTATTAATGTAAGATTTTTAATAGTTAAGCAGAAGTTTCTTTTTTTATTTTGTTAATAAGCATCAAATATTAAATAAAGGAAAAAATAACAGAATGTGTTAACATATGAAGTCCAGATATGATCAGGATGAAATAAATTCTTAAGCAAACTTAAGTAATTTTACAAATTTTGTAATGGAATTCTGCATTTAAATTTTAGCCTATTCAAACTGAATTGATAGTGTGAGGTAAATAACTATGTATTACAAGAGAAGTATATTAAAATTCAGGAATGTTACTTTAATCATTCAATCAATTTTAATATGTTTATTCATATTTATAGTATAATTTAGAAGAGCTCTGCAAGAAGTTATCTGATTTCTTACCGCGTACCTTCGTGGTATAACTGGAACGTCGGGATAGTAGTGGGAAGTCCAGAGTTTGAATTACAATGAGCGCGTCGTTGATTTTTCGTTTCCATCTCCGAAATAAGCATTATGACTTATAGCTCAAGTTAATTCCTTGCTTAATTAATGTAAGTTTAGAATTTTTAACTCGAATTTCACGCAATTCCAATAGAAGAAAAACTTCTTCTTAACACGGCCGCATAGATTTGCATTATTTGCATTGCATTATTTGTAGTATTTCAGTTCGTTTAATAATATGAATTTTTATTAAAAAGCACTTCTGTTTCAAGTATTTAAAACCAATGTAAAACGTAGCAAGGTCACCGAGTAGAAAATTAAATATAATGGGGTACATTTATTACCGTATGTAATTGGTTTAGAATACAAGCTTTAAAACTAGATAAAATTCAGTTTAGTTTGTCAATTTATAAAACAACTTCGTATATTTCATGAAACGATATGACTCGTCATGAAATAAAATTCGCTTGAAGTATCCAGGCAATTTTATCAATTAGTTTCATCTAATATTCCACGTGATATGGCTGAAAACTGCTTTTCTCTATCAAAGAATCTTACAAAACTTACGAAGAAATTTACAATCAAATTATGATCGAATTCGATATGTTTCTCTTGCATGTGCTGAAATAAGAACCTTGCATGAACTGATTAGTTACCTGAAAATCTTACGAAACAGTTTAAATTTAAAATTAAAAAAAATATTCGTCAACTTCAACCAAATAAAAGGTATTAAAACTCTTCTAATTAAAAAAAAATATTTCAACTGCTCGAATTTTGTTTTTAAATTTTCTTTTCGGTTTCCTGTTTTTCAAAAATATAATTATTTAAAAGTTTCAAACATAATGGGATGAAAAAAAAAAAAAAAAAGAATTAAATCTTCCTTAAAAGAATTATTTTAAATTTTTACAATTTTCTTTTAGAATATTTTGTAGCACGAATTAATTGTGCAAAATTTTGTGTTAGTTAAATGCCGCCTCTAATCAGGGAATTATGAAGGAACAAATGAATGTAATAAAACTGGACAGGTTACTTAAAATTTATTAACAGAGTCCGTATTTTTCAAGAAAGACTAAATTTCTACCTAACAAAATTTTCATAGATCCTCGTGATTATATTATGTATAATAAGCACGAGGTCAATGTTTTTTAGGAATCATTCCATGGAGGCATTATTCTCCTTTTGTTTTGCCATAATCAAATAATCCAATTCAGTTAATTAAACTAAGTTGATTTAATCTTTGAAGATTTAGTCAATTTAAATACTTTTTTTTTATATCTTTTAAGATTTTTAACTGGGTTTATAATTTTACAAAGTTATATTTTATTAAATTTTCTCAGCCATCTCATTCATATGAGTAAAATCTGCTTGAAAAAAATTTAACTTCTCGTTACTGAAATATCTAACATTTAGTAAATAGTTTACTCATGTCTAATTTTATGAATCCTCTGATAATTCTAAATTTGTGGTCGCTTTATGGGTATGTAGCTGAGATAACATTTATTGCAAATAAAAGAAATAAAAAGCTTTTCGTTAGCTGTTTAATTTAAATGTACTTAATAGGTGTTAGTAATATTCAAAAAGGCAACTATAAACAATTTAAAAATATTAAAATCTCGGATACCATAAGTATGTCATCAGTATGGAATAATTATCACTAATACAAGAAGTAAGCTTTAATAGTTTGTTTATTAGTTGATGACATAATTTTTCAAAAAATGATTATAAATATTTCTTAAAAATTAAATTCTGCTATGTCTCTCAAATTTCATTGTATATTTTATGAATTGTTGAAAATATTATACCGTAATAAATCTCTGTATAATACAACCGAATAAAATTATGAAGTTAGAGAAACCTTTTAAATAAAATAAATACTTATACATTTTAAGTACCAGATGAAATATCTGGACCATAAAATAGAGGAGGAAGATAATAACCTCCGTAAAAGTACTTGCTCTGTAGAAATAATACAGAACTGCGAATTGTTTAATTTTAAATACCGTTATGCATAAAAACATGATTGGTCTATGAGAAAATTTAAATAAAGATTTCGATTAAGGGATTATCGTCTTATAATATCAGATAATTAATATAGATGGAAACTTACGACAGAGCATTGAATACTAGCTGATCTAATACTTGCGTTCTGAAATAAATCTACTAACTCGAGTTACTTATTTCATTTCAGTAGAACAAAAGATGTCTAAATCCCTATCCTTATACTTTTTTATTTCATTTTTGGAAATGAAATGCAATTAGAATGATTTTTTTTAATCTGATGTTTTAAAATGGCTAAAAAAATTAATTACAGAATGAAAAATTAAATTTCAAAAAGTATCAGAAACACATTAAGTATAATATTGGTAACGAAAAGAAAAAGGCATTCCTTTTTATTCTGTTGGTTACTATCGAATTTACTTTATTGGATAACTGGATACTGTAATCGGGAATTCACTCTGTCGGCTACTATCGAATTGGTTAGGAGTTACTATTTTGTTACTCTATTGGGTGAAAACATAAGTAAAAACTAAAATTAAAGGATCGTACAAGCATTTATTCTAGAAATAGATGTAAGGAAACATAAATAAAAATCCGAAAAACTAGCAGAATTTAAAGTTCAGGTTAAAACATGAATGAGAATAAGAAAGTATTAAAGATAAATATTAATAAAAAGGAAACATATTCTAATTCGTTTAACCAAATAATAAATTGAGTTAAAAATTTATTTCACACACATGAATCTAATAACAGAGAAAAGAAGGAACTAATTAACTAAGCTGTACACATATTACCTCATTACAGACAATGGAGTTAGAATAGATGGAGTAAGTCTTTTGCGAAATGGGCCCACCAGCGGCCGAGCGGTATGTCGCTGAACACTGGTAGTTCGGTCCGAGGTTCGAATCCCGCGAACGGGCTGGCTGCATGGGCGTTTTCGTGGTTTTCCCCATGTGTAACGTGTATACGAGCCAGTTTCCCTTAGAAAGTCCTCCACGAAAGGCATCCCTCCCTTTAGGCAGATAGCCCTCGAGGCTTTGCCATAATCACTCACACACTCACACACTTTTGCGAAATGTTCCGTGCAATGAAAATGAAGCAGCGAATCGTCACGGTCTTATCATCGTGGCCATAAAAGGACTTTGTTTACATTCTAATCGGCGTTGTTTGCATGTTAGCTATTTCATCATTAAACATTTAAAAGTCTCCCGTTCTAATTTTAATTCTAATAACATAATGTTAACGTAAAATATTTTCCTATTTAGTATATAGATAAATTACAAGAATTACAAATAACGTTCTCATATTAATTAAAATCCAGGTACATGGAAATGTGTAAATGGTAACTATAACACAAATGTAATATGTTTTATAGTCCTACCCGTACGCTGTACAGCGGTCATGATAATACATACGTCACGTTGCTAACAATTCCTTGGCTTCAATTTTGTGACGTCATTTCTTTAATCCATCTATTCTAACTTCCATGTTACAGAGAGTGAGCTCACGTGATTGATTTAGTGACCTGGAGATTGACTTAGTGACCTGAAAATCAGCACTGATAATTTGATGAAGGTGAAGCAATGCAAAATGTTGCACATGCTTGTAAAAGAAGTTGAAAATAAATAAATAAATAAATAAAAATAAAAAATTAAGTAATAGCTAAGAATTATTAGAAATCTGAACAAGTAACACGAAAATAAACGACGATAAAAAATAAATTTCTTTGTTGCTGTACAGAAAGATTTCTGTGTACTCCTAGAAATTAAGAAACTTTGCTAAATGTCAAGAAATAAAATTGAAAACATTTTAAACATTTTCGAATAAAATTGAAATTTTATGGTCCAGAAAATTTAAGTGAGTATTTATTAAGAGCAAGAAGAGAACAATAGTTCCAGAAAACCTTACAGTGAATAGAACTGTTAGTGAATTATCAGAGGATACATTAGAATTTAGCCATTAGCTTTATGAATAACGATTTTGAGCCTAAGCATTTACTAAGATGAAATAGCTATGATTTGTTTGTCTAACAATAATTTACATTCAGTTCTAACAATGCAAGCAGTTTCACTACAGATCATACTAAAATTAACTACTCGTAATTTGATAAATTAATATGTCACAAATTAAAAACCAATGTTAAAATATTAATTACGTATACTTTTCAAGTATATTATAAGTATATAAAAGTAATATTTTATTATAAATGAAAGTGAGAATTAAATGTTCAAATTAATTCCAAAGATCTGACTGCCGTTTTTGGTTTCAGGAAAATATAGTTAAAAAAAACTACAAACAGTTTCTTTTATATTATATCCATTGCCGTATACATACATGATTGTCTGCTTTGCATATTTAAACGCTTTTTGTACATAATAGAATTAGGCGGAATTTCAGGAATATACCTTTTTTTTTTTTTTTTTTTTTTTTTTTTTTTTTTTTTTTTTTTTTGTACAGTTAAATGTTTTAACAAGATTTTACTTTTACTTGATATGAAGATATACTTAAGAAATTAACCTAGTAATATAATAAAATTTTGTACTTTTATTATGAAATGATTAGGCTAAATAATGAAAATGAATATTTCTTACAAAAGAGTTTAACATTTTAACTGCTACACATTAAGCGATAAAATGTTACTTAAATTATTGATATGTAAATGGTATATTTTTGAATATTCTTTAAAATTAAACACTCGTTTAAATGCTTAGGACCCTGTATTTGTTTGTTAACTATTATTTCATCATTTATACATTTTCTGTATAACTATTTTTAATACATATGTCTTAAATTTTACTCATTATGTAATAGTATATTCATTAAGAGATATATGTGTGCATGGAAAAAAGAAACATAATATTTAAAGATCTTAAAATAGCACGAAACGAATTATGTTTAATTAAGTAATTTGTATTACATGAATTTAATACTGCACAAATTCAAGTTAGTGCCTATTGTAATGAAATAATAAATTAAGATTACTAACAGCAAAAAAGTACTACTTTTTTATAAATGTTGTTTTCTAATACATATCAAGGAAGGTAAAATAATTATTTTCATACTACTAAATCCAGTAATTTCAACAAGGTTTAGATATCTAGAATGTCGTTCAAAGCAACCATCAACCAAAATATTCATTTTCGCTCCGATTTCTTTCCTTTTAACTAGATGGAGGGTCTCTTATTTCACACAGAATAGATATTTGTGTGGTTACCAGATGCGATATGAGGAAGTAGAAGTTGTAGTATTAAACATCACCGGTAATGCGGAATATAATTAATGCACCATTATATATATATGTATATATATATAAGAACGATCCAGATTACATTCACACAATATACAAGACCAAATGAAAACTTTGGCGTTACAAAAATAAATAACAGCCATAAAATCCGACATTATAACTTACGTTACAAAGTTTTAATTCTTCTTGTTTGTTTTATTCTGTTTTTATTAATTTGTTTTTAAATTTACACATCCGAAGACTTTGAGTCCCTAAAAAGGTAGGTTTTTGGCTTTTTAGGCAGGTCCTCGACGCTTCGGCTTCGAGCTTCGGCTTTCGAAGAAGACTCGAGGAATTCTACCACTGGAGAATCACTTGCCTCCTCCCCCACAGGTAAAGATTCCCTAAACCCCTGATCTGGTGACGATGGAGATTCTTTCTTAAAACACTGGCTCGTCAATGGCTGCAGCTCAATTTTTTCAGAAGGGCCGCTTTCTGCGGACTTTGATTTCGTCTGAAAGAGAGAATATTTTATTAATAATTTAAATTTAACAATAAGTGAATGAAGGTTATAAAAGTTGAAAATAAAACATGAATCTGTAATTTACTAGGAAGTTCTTTCCCCATTTGAAAATGAAACAAAAATAAAAGTTCCTGAATTTTACAGTATTGCCATTTGTCACTAGATAACAGTATTAAGAGAAATATAATTTTTATTCGCCTAGGTATGTTAATGTAATTCTACACTTTGGTAGGAAAACGGTCAATGTCTAGAACGACCAAACAGGCAAATTTATTGTAGTTACATTGAAAAAACGAATGCAGTCTCATATAAAAAGCCTGATTCCCTTTTACTACTATATATTAGGTTAGATTCATTTGCACAAGTTTATGTGATTTAGCAACAAAATTAAAAAAAAAAAAAATTATCAGAACACTATTAAGATTTTCTAAGAAGAATTTAGTCTTTCGAAGCCAAAATTGAGAATACATTTATTATTAATGGAATGAAACATTATGAAACACCATATGCATTACTCTGTTCGATGATGTTCTGACATTATTCCGGCAACATCAACATATGCTGCAGAACTTCTGTGGTTTCTGGTAAAAAAATTCTTGATAAGTTATTTTCAAAGCAGCCTTTTGAAACTAACTTAACATAACTCAGAGTGTCCTGCACAGAAGAAGCAAATGAAGGTCTGACAATGCTTGATCCAATCTATACATTGAATGTACTAAAATCTTCCAGCCAAACTGTCTCAAATATTAATGGATTGTGAAAGATGCATATAGTCTGTGCTTGTGAGCGTGATATACGACACAATTTTTTTTGACAAGTTCGAACCGTTTCTTTTGAATTGATAGGTGCAGTTGCTCTGCTTATCGATAGTATAGATCTGAGTCTATTGTTTTTCGAGTCAGATTGTGTGGACTCAAACTTTGAGCTTCTTTTTCTAGCCAACTTTCCTTAAATGGTTTAACACTATTTGGTGATCAATACTTGGGCTCTTGATGATATCATGGCTGCTTACGGGTCGTTATTGCTCAATTTTTATTAAACTACCGTCCACTTTTCTGAGAGCGTCTTCCCACTGCGAAGGACATCTTGAACATCGAAATTTCCAGAGCGAAAGCGACTGAAATGTCTTTGGCTATTACTTTTGATAATGTATCTCGCATAAAAACTGAAAAAATTCTTCACAGCATTTGTGTTTCAGGCACTTCTGGAATTTGTGTTTTTATTGAATAAAATTGGGAAATCTAATGCAATTTTCTTGAAAGATGCGCTTATAACATGAAATTCATGAGAAGGTGCTCTTTCCGGCTTTGCTTATTTATATATTTTTTGTCATTATATAATCAAGAACTTTCATCACTTCTGTTGGCAACCGCCGTTGATTCCCCTAGCGCATGCACATGATAAGAAAGTTCTCTGCGGGGTAATACTTATACTTAGTTAATACGTAGTTAGCCAAGGTCAATGGTGAGTATTGGATGTAAAAGAGAAGTGCAAAGCGCTGTGTAATATCATGTTTCTACTCTGCTGTTCAACGTCTTCATAGTTTAAATAAATGTTTGTCATGTACAATGGGAGACGTTATTTTATTCTTCAATTTCTTTAAGACGGTTTCGGTGACTAGTCAACGCTTGCAAATTTCAGCAGCAGTTGCTGAAGAACTCTTTGGCATTGGAAGTATGATACTTAACTTTTGAGCAACAGATCTTATTTGCACCTCCAAGATCAATAGCTACTTTGAAAGAGGGTGAGAATCTTTCTCAGTCTTACTAATATATAATCTTACTAATTTTCTAACCTTAAAGAAAGGACCCATGAGAAAGCGGCAAAAAAGCAAGCTCACATTGGGGTCTGGCACAGAATTATGCAGATTTAAATATTTCGATTATATCATTGCTTTTGGATGACATCGATGCCATTTTAGCTCAACAAATATTACAAAATTTACGCAGAACATGTCTAAGAAAAATGAAAAATATAACCAATTTTTTACTTGGTTGAAATACGAAGGTTGAGATCGACACCTCTCCGGTGGTTGTGATATGTCCTCTACCACTGGAGAGGGAGGCACGGTTTTGGCATGTGAATGGGTGTGGACAGGCTCTTCCGCAATGGCCTCAGGAATATCATCTACAAGCTCTTCCTGGGATCTGAAAAATATATAAATAACAGTGGAATATAATTACAAATAATTATTTATCGAGTAAAAGTGAAAACAAATAAATGTTAGTTTAGAGCAATGCAAACAAATTTAGCAAGATTGTACAATAAAGATATGTTTTCTAAAAATTCACAGTCACACGCAAAAAGAGACTACAGTAGAAATTTATTTTTTAAGCAAATGTTTACGTATAAATTCTGTTATATATAGAAGCAGATATGGTGCTACTTTGGTAGACGGTTGCTAGGATTTTGGCGAGCGATAGAATTTTTTAAAAATAATGCGTTTTATTATGCATAAATTCTTTGTTTTAAATGTTACTTATGACTTCTAAATAATAAAAATGAATTTAACTTTGCATTTTTATTTTAAATAAAAATTTTATTGTTTATGATATTTTATGGAATTTTATATTGTGAATGTTGTAATGAATGACGTCACATTATTTTAAAAGTAATTGGTTTTAATATCTATAAATTTAATCTAATGTTTTAAGCATTATTTATGGCTGTTAAATATTAAAATACAATTTAATTTTGCATTTTTTAAATATGATTTTATTATGAATGATTATTTAAATAATTTTAATTCTATGTGTGATGTAATCAGCTCCCTGATTGGTTACTGAATATTTGTGCATTACCGCGCCATTTTAAAATTTTATTATTCATCTCTACGAATTCCTCAGGTTTCAAAGCGAATGGATGTGTCAGTTTCGAAGATGAATGTTGTTATTGGTAATTACCAAGAATTATTGGTATCGAAATAAAAAAATTGTTTGAGACCTTATTTTGGTCAACCTGGATTTCCTAATCAAAGATTTATTTATTGTTACAAGGGTCAGAGGAAATTTATTAAAACTTTTGGAGGAAACCTCGCTAATTGCTTCTTCACTGAAGTGCGAGAGATGTTGATAACAGATGAAGATCTTTTTTTTTCCTGGTGCTTATCAATATACGTGAGGTAAAATAGTTAAAAAAAATTTAAGTACATATCTTTCTTTTACTTTATTATTGTATACTTCATTTTTATTAAAAAATTAATACATTGTTTTCGAAAATTCCTGAAATATTTATTGCCACATATGTTTTAATGTTAAATAATTATATCCTATGAAACTTATTTTAAAGGATTTGAATTTAAGTAATTGAAAAATTTTAATTCTCTTAAACGTTGTTATGATGCTTTTAATTCAATATTCAATTTACGTAATATTTTATTGCAATTAAATTTGGCGCAATGCTTTTATAGCGGTGTTTTTATTCTATTATATGAAAGTAATAATTTAACCTTACTTTAGCATTTTATACTCTTAGTAAATGTATTTATTTACATTTGCTAGCCATCTTTAAAAAAAAGAAAACGTTATCAACAAAAAATTAATCCATTATTTTTAACAATATTAATTTTTTTAAAGTTTCGAATCTAAGCGTGAAATACGTAAAAACAGCATTTTTCAAGATGGCTGACGACAGTAAAAACAGCGCCAACAATTGCGCCAATGTAAATCGCCAAAAGTCCATGCAACCGTCTACCAAAGTAGTATAACCGGATAATACAAAATACCATAACTATATTGTATATCAATAAATTATTCTCAAATATGGGAACAGCTTTAGTATAGCTCACCCAGAATTTTAATCAAAAAATATCGCCAAGAATGGCGATAAATGATATGATGTGGCAACCCACACCTGTGTACGAGCATGTGGTAACCCATACTATTCGGCAAACGCAATGTAAACAACCGTAAATTTCCTATTTCTAAAGAGGATCGAATTACGGTTACAGCTAACCTAGTGGTCAATTACATTTATTCAACGTCAATACAAATTACCGAGATATCCATTTACTAAAGTTAAATGCACGTTTCCCTGTATTCTTACTTTTCTGGGATAGCCTTCTCTTAAAATTTATCTCGCGCTGCATTGCACGGGGAAATACAACATTTTTAATTAGAATTCTACTAAAATTAACTATCTAAACACACAATTCGTAACACTCTTTTCTTCGATTGTTTAACGCTCAGATATTATGGAGAATACTGTTTTGGAGATAATATTTTATGCATTTAGTTATGGATTGCTCTAAATCTGCTGTTAGTGATGTTGTAATTAAGTATCAAGAGATTTTAAAGGAAAATTTAAGGTGAGAATTTCCAAACAAGCTTAAAAGTTTGGGTAAGCCATGCAGTCCAAACAGATACTTTATATATGAATTTACAAGAGAGTATGAACTTTTTAGAGAATTTTTGATGGATTGTGGATTATTGAAGGATTAAGTTTGTTGTGAAAAATGTAAGATACCATGCAAAGGTATCTTACATTTGGGGGAAGCCAAGGGTGAGATTTTCCGGCATTGTTTTTAAAATTACATCCTTTTAACCTTAATAATTTTCCTTAATCATTCCTTAATATTTTTTTCTTTTAAAATCGTGTATAATAGTCGTAAATTTATTTCTATTATCCACGATTTCTGGTGAAATCAAGATGGCCGCCATTTTTGAAACACAGAGTTTCTTCGAAAATCTCGATTAACCATTTTTCAAAACATTTCACGCGCTTTGGCTCTCAAAAAAATTCGCTAAACTTTGAAGGTGGGCTATACTGAAACTGTTCCAAATATGCAACATCTACTAAATTTAAATAACAACGAAAATGCTTAGTCTTTGTATATAAAAATGAATATTTGTTTGTTTGTCTTTTATACAAATCTACTTCCGATCTTTATGAAGCTTGCCACATTCGGCAATCAAAACAAGAGGAAGGTCACTGTCTACATAAGATTTCTCAAAAACCTATCCAAGGGGGTCCTCACTCTTTATGCACATCCTAGCGAGGTGCAGTCAAAACAAAATTTGAAATTTCTGCGTACAGCTGAAAAGAAAATGCATAAAAACATTTCAGTATGAATAAAATCAGTTCATTCTTTCAAAGCAACAACTAATTCGTAAACAACTTTTTGTTGCCAAAACAGGAAACAAAAACTTTTGACACTTCAAGTTAATTCGTATGATGTCATGATTTAAATGTCATATGATGTCATAACACATTTCGTATCACATTCGTATGATGTCATGACACATTTTGTCACGATTTAAGTTTAATGGAAAACTTTTTCCACTATCAATAACAAAAAATTAACGTGACAATAAAACATATCGTGTCAATTTTCCTAACCTTAAGAAATAAGTTATCAGCAACAGCTATTAGTTTAAAATGTTGACATTAAGCGATATTTTCGACACACAATAACGTCTGTGCTGTCGCATGCTTTCTTCAACGTCAGAATATGACCATACGTAATAATATGTTAAATGTACATAAAAACGTTTAGCAATGCTAATTTTATTTAATATTTTGTAAAACTTATAAAAACTTAACAAACTCTACGATTTGAAAGCAAGGAGTGACAACACTTTCCGAAACAAAGCTTTTTTATCTCCAGTGCGCGAGACTTTTGCCACTCGGTAAAATGAGTTCGAAAATCAGCTTTTTAAGAGTTTTTAATTAATAAAAATCATAAAGATGAGAATTTAATACGAAATTTAGTATTTTAAGTGAATATTAAATTTAAGGAGAAAAAAACGGCGATATAAAAAAAAAATTGGTGTTGCCACTCTGGGACATATTAATTTGTCTCGAATTTAATAAAAAAAAACTCAGCAATTTAAGAAAAACAATTGCCTCTACCCAAATTAAAATATTTTAAAGTGTGTTATAGTTCAGCAAAGCGTGAAACATAATAGCATTGTCAAACATTAAATATATTATTATTATATAAGGTAATGTTCCGAAGCTGTAGAAAGCACACGATTTCATGTAATGTTATTTCATGTCGAAACTGTTTCATTAATGTCAGCATTTTAGAGAAATAGCTGCTGTTGGCAACATTTTTGTTTCAGATTACGATTACTAGCAATTCTTTTATCTTGGGGTGATCCTGAGTAAAACTCTATCATGGTACCCACACATAACATCTATCCTTAATAGTTGTTATATTAAGGAATAAGTTTCGAGTAATTAAAGTCACACTTCACACCTTAATTTCTCGAAACAGAGTACTTTCAATACACAACAAGTTGCTTATTTAATAAAAAAAGTATTGCGTCCCATACTATGCTATGCCTGCCCGGTCTGGGCATATTCATGCAAATATTATAAAAAAAATTGCAACAGGCACAAAATTGTGTCATAAGACAGATTACCAATTCGCCCTGGTACGTTCGAAATCAAAAGTTATATGAAGAATTGGGTATAGAACAACTTAAGTGTTTTTACTGCCGGCTCGCCCGAAACTTTTATGCCAATCTTGTTAATATCAACAACCCAGTTATAAGGATTTACGATTACGACTTTAATGATCCAATTAATAGTAAACGGCCTATGGCCATACTTAGTACCCATATTGTATAACTTATGTAATTTGATATGTACCTCTTACTATGATGTTATAGATTTAAGGTTTAATTATTACTAGTGCACCAAGAAACTCACAGTACTTTGCCTATTATTTATACCAATGTTGTTTCTGCATCAGGTTATAGCCAGTTCATTCCTCCTTTCTCGGCCTTCCCAGATAGCACTTCAGGTCTTTTGAAACTTGACGTACACTTTAGTCTTTTTAGAATTTTATCTTTTAATTTATCTCTTATCTTATTTCTATTCTTATAATTTTTAAAAATGTTAAAAACATGGATATATATATATAATTAAATTCTAAATATATACTAGTTACTCATGACAGTATTCGAAATAACATATCTGTTCTACCGTAGCATTCTGGTACTACACAGTTTACCCAATGCGTCATTACAATAACTGACACGGTATGTTATTGCCACGTTAATTCTTTTATTGCTATTGATAAAAAGTTGTTATATTACATTAAATTGAAATCATGACGTCATACGTATACGTATTAACCAGGAGTATCCAAAGTTTTTGTTTCCTAGTTTGGCAACAAAAAGTATTTGAATTGGTTGCTGCTAGGAAACAATGAACTGATTTCATTAATATTGAAATGTTTTGTTATGAAATTTGCTTTCAGGTGTACATAGAACTCATAAATTTTGCTTTGGTCGCAGCTAGCGACTTTATATGCTGTACATTAAATAAATTGTTCATTTTATTTTCAGTTTTTAAGCACATAGAATTTATATTGTTTTGCGTAACTGCCCGCCAGTTCCTTAATAAATGCTCATTTAAAATTTCTCAGCACTATAAGATGGGAAAATTTATTTTTACATGGTTGTCAAATAAAGTAGTTTTATATTTCATGTTTCCTAAATGATATGCTTATACTATGTCCGTTTATGCATTTATTACAACAAAGAAAAATTTAATTATGTGTTAGGAAAGGAATTCAAAAGCATCATCTTCTTAATAATATAATGCTTTCTAATTTATTATAAGTTTAATATTTCTTTTGTGTTTATAACTACAACCAAATCTATAAATATTTGTTCTTTTTTTCATTCAGTATACATAAAACAATTCTCAGATGCATTTCTAATGTATTTCAAATTAAAATATTCAACTATTGCAAGCATCCAAAGGATATGAAAAATTATGTTAGTCTTCGATAGTAAATTAGAAAATACAAAACTTGAAAAACAGCGCGAACATAAAATATAAGAATAGCTTACTTAAGCCTTTAAAATGCAATATCTTCACCAACTGGAAGTTCAAATAAAAGATAGCAAAATGTATTTTTCACATTCTAATGACATAAAATCATTACAGATTAAAATAAGAACGAAAATTTACAAACAAAAATCAAATTAAGCGAGTCAAATATTTATTTCAATGAAAATACGTAATAAATCTTAAAAATATTACGAAAATTCTGCATTTTTGCTTTGAAATTTGGAAATGCAGCAAATTTTTTTCTGTATTTCCATTGCAGAATATTGCTTTAGTATATTTTTTATTTGCTGTTATGAATTTGTTCAAAGAACATTTTAACTTTACGCAGACAATAGAAGAAACTTTTCTCCAATTCGTTTGACATCTCAAATTACTGAAAATTGTTCATAATAAATCAGTATTACGAAGAATTACCTTTTCATAAGTAATTTGTTTTCAGGTAAGACACTATTATCTTTCCACGTTTCTTTTTCACGTATGAACAAAAATTCGGAATAAAGACTGCAGAAAAATTAAATCGATCTTATTGGCTTGAAGAAGGTTCTTATGCAATTTGCTTTCAGGTGTACATAGAACTCATAAATTTTGCTTTGGTCGCAGCTAGCGACTTCATTGTTCAAGAACATTAGCTAAACATTGTTCCCCACTTATAAAAAATACATTAGTTAAATGTTTATGATATTAAAGTTTTCGTAGAAGTCTAATAAATGTATAAAAAAGCCTCTTCTTTATAAATTATTCCCCTACTGCAGATATAAGGTGACAACGCTTGCAAATGTAGCACACCAGCTGGAGCATTAGAAATTGTAAAAGTATGCATAACGTTGGTTTCAAATAAACAAAGTCGGTGTACAGGGTAATACGTAATTGTCTCTGGTATTTAAAAAACTTATAGTAAAAGAACAGTAGCAAAAAATGAAGATAAACATGCAACGTATCGCAAATCTCTTAATCTTACAATCGTAATAGCCACCTATCTCGCAATAACTCGCTTTTTAGCCTTAGTGAGTCATTCTCTTTCGGGAAGCCAAGTGATATCACTTGCACTTGCAAGCACTGGCTAATGCCATAATTACGGGCAGATAACAAGGACTTCATTTCTCAACAAGATGAAACTCCTCACATATTCAGGAGGGAATCCACGCATAACCAATGTTGATCTTTCTGGTCTTTGGCCTTTAATATACTCCTGAAGATGCTCTTCTCTTCTTCCATAGCGTCCATGCTTATCTAACATGAACCTATATGATAGTTTTAAGCGTTAAATTAAAAGTTCTTTCTCCCCGTGGCACGTCGTTTAACACAGCTTTGAGAAGTGATCAGGCATACGGTTGCTAACGGATCGCGATATGTTGGGACGTATGACAGAAACTTGAATTTAGCACTGATATCTGCCGAGTCTTGAAGATGTATACATCGAGCATTCGCAGAGACACATACAATTTGGAAACAGTCTTCATTATTTTGTTTTGTATATCAGAGCTAATGCACTATGAACTCTGCTATATACTCTGCTCTATATAATTCTGCTAGGTGTTTCCCCTAGCAGAATTATGAATTACTCTGTATTTCTGAGCAGTAAAATGAAAGAATTTGATTCAGGAAAAAAAAAAGTTTGACTTCTTTTATGAGAGCTCTGGTCATACGTAATGCTAATAGAAACCAATACTTCAACATTTTACAAAAACAACCTGGAGTGCATCGATGGTTCACCATCTTCTACATCGCTAACTGAACTAACCTAACATACTTTTCTCAGAAGAAGAGCGCCCTCTAATGGCGATACAAAAATCGTTTGTGTGATTTTTCAAAAGGAAAAGAATAATCTGTCATTAATGCGATAGTTCAGAATAACTTTCAAGTTTAATTTGTTAAATAACTTGGCATTTGCATACAATGTTTATATACTTTTCATTTGAAATCCATGCGAAATAATGTCTGAGCTTGAACAACATAAGTTAATATTTGTGGCATATATAATACCTTAGAAATGCTTGTCAAACCTTGCAGTGCTCTCTTCAGCTGGCAAATGGACAATGAGACATAACTTTTTTGTGTGACCTGAGGTCCATGGCAAAGTATAAAAAGAAATATGATTATTATTAACAGAGTTTGCTGTATTAAATGCAAAGCATGTATATTGGCCTACCTTTGCTTTTCTGACAAAATACAAAGCACAAGCATACAGTACACATGCAAATTTCTGAAAATGAGCATTATTAAACTGATTTGCCGCTTCCTAAGAGTATTCACAGTATTCTCGCTGATTTGCATTAAATGTTAATTAATAACTATAAATATTTCACTGAAATAGGCACTCAAAACAATATTTCGAGATTTTCATCATATTTGCAAATATATTCACAAATATTATTGAAAGAAGTATAATATTACCTTGAAACAGTCTATGCTTATAATACCAGGACACGTTACTCGAATTTGCTATTTAAAAGGTCATATTATTACACCTGTGATGCTACTACCCATTTCAGAATGATTTTAGTATGGAGAGACGTTAACCACCACTGCTTTAAATTATAAAATCATTTTGCTATGTAACAATATAAATTACTAACCACATTCTACGGTAATACCTTACATTTTTCATAAATATTTTAAATACAATTTCATATGCATAAAAAACTGACAACTTTATTTCGTTGCTTGTTTTAATTTATATTTATAAATTCTGCTGCAAATTCCGCAGTAACATTCTAAATTTTGAAGTAACTTTATAAATGCTGCTGCAAATTTTAATATTCTATAGAGATTTTCAGGTAGGCCTAGCGACAACAGAATGCTCTACTAATTGAGTACAAATGCTGATAGTCATATAACAGGCGGTACAGCACCTCAGCTGGTGCATAAACATCTAATATTTTTTTACGTAATAAAGGTTAAATTGATACTGATAAGCACAAACTTTAAGTAAAAGTATTATAGTCTCTCTGGAGTTTCACTATAATTAAAATCTACTTAAGAGACTAGTTGTCTCTCAAGTAGATTATAATAATTTTATATAATGACAATATGACTGACGATATAATTATATCTTTGCAGATGGGTAATTATAAACTGAGAGACAGGGAACTCTCAAGTCAACATTACATCAATCGTCTACTCACCAAAGTATTATGATAACGTTAAAAGGCTAGAGTTGAATCAATATAAACGGGAAATAATTCCAGATAAATTACCGTTAAGTATTAACGGTATCTCACCTGCTTCCTCTTCCGGAAAGTTGGCGCACAGAACTGTCTGCGGGAACAGGCGTGCCTTGCAAACTGACCGCTCTCCTGTAGACACGGACCCGCGTCTTTTCCGAGAGCGGGAGCTGTACGGAACTAGATCGGAAAGACATCATGTGTAGTGGTAGGTCTATGCCAGGGGAGGCGGCGGCGGTGGTGGCTGGAATGAAAGGAGGTGCAGACGTCTCAGCAGGAGGGAGACATTTCATTACTATCACCTGATTAAGCAACTGAATGAGACTCTGCATTTCAGAGCTTATTTTGTCCTCCAAGTTCTGAACTTGCCTGAAAATAAAAATTATTACAATATCATAAAGTTACTCAAAATATATTAAAAAATCATTATGTTAGATTCAAAGTTAATATATCGACGGTATTTATTTTTAATTGTTCTACGTTTTAAGATTTTCCCATTTTCTGTAAGATAAAAACAGTAAAAATATCTCGAAGCATTTTAATGTTCCACCCAATACCCAAGTTATACAGCAGTTGCTCTATTTGCAAATTTGTAAAATATTTTCGTATAATATTTCTGTCGTTTAGAAGGGACATAAAAATCAGTAATTTAGATGGAAGTCTAAAATTTCTTACACATTTCTCACTAAATGCAATACAGGAAACCCTTTCATGCTCATTACCTTAAGTAGTATAACTACCTTTACTCTTCTTCTTGAATGTATATTAATTAGCAATCACTTCTAAAATATGTATAGATGTATTATATACAGTTTAAGTTAGAAGAATTCTCACAAATAATGTAGATTTGGAAAAGATTTCACAAATTTAATTTAGTTGCATGCTAAGATGAAAGCTAAATTATCGTAATAATTCCTCATAGGTGTAACCCTAATTCAGGAAAAGCAAAAATATTAAGTTAAAGAAAAGAAAAATAGATAAAAACATAAGGTATAAATGTATTTACTTGAGGATGAAAGATTTGTGGAATATCAAAAAACTAAAACAATAATCATAGTACGATATTAAGGTAAAAAGGATAAAAAACCTTTAACTGCAAACTCTTTCATAGTATATGTTTACATATTATTGTAATTATTTCTATTTAAAACCTCTGAAAGAAACTTGGAAAATTACTGCAATTATTTATTTATTATCCTTTCTGCACCGAACACATTAAAATGTCCTCACAAATCTAAAGCGGATATATAAGAATTTGTAATAACAATGTCTTAAAGAAAAGGAAAGGGTTTATATGGATGGATGGATGTTTCAGTTAGTTCGATTGATGGTTTCGTTAGTCGAGGACGGTTTCAGATAGTTCGGTGACGACTGACTAAAACCATCTTTCAGAATGTATGGATGAAATAATGTAAAGACAAATTCCAAAGTATTATAATCAAGATTGGAAAAAAAATAGGTGAAATCCGAGCAGACCACCAGTTCAATGTAGAAAGATAGCTATAGCTGGCTTCATTTAAACTAGGAGGCAGTTTAGGTGTCGTAAATTCCTATTCATCCCAGGAATGATAGGATGGAATAAAATGTTCCAGTTAACAATATTCATGACAAATATGTTTCATGAAGATCATGGGTATTGATCTCTACCTTTCCTTATTCTGCTACCAAGAGCACAACCACTCTTTCCCTGCTGTGGAAAAATCGAGGAAAGGGACTTGACATTAAGTTTAGAACAAAGGACATGAGAGTAAGTGCGAAGACGAATTATGGAATCAGCATCAGTTGGATATAAAGCGCGGTAATTATACTGTATCCTTTGACACTGAACAGCCGAAGGATTTTAGAAAAGCTCGAATGCCGGAAGGTGAAGTTGAACACATTTAGAAAGACTGAAGATTAAGATAAAAAAGAAGGGATAAACAATTAGCTTAAGATACATGATAAACAATTATAGCTAAATCAACAAATAATTGGCATAAAGAAACACCAGGAAATATGAGGAAACATAGATATACCCTCCTTTTAAACTAGAAACCAGCAGTGTCTGACAGCATATTTCATAACTCAGCAATTTCTTGGATTAAAAATGCAATCTAATAATCATGAGTGCTTAAATGCAAATTTTATACAAAAGTTACATACTTAAATTAGTGAAAATAATTTAATATTCAATGTGTCACTAATTTATGTATAGAATCACTTGGTATTTCGTTTCCTATTTGATGGTACACTTTAAAGTCATCACTCTTATCACAGTCATAAAAATGTTTTTTCTGTGATAAGAAAATCTAAAACATTTTTATGCTAAATGTACGTAATTAAGTAATGGATATGAGCTTATTAAGTGTTTAAACGAAAGGTAAACATAAACGTAAACACAATTCTTAATAATTTATTCATTTACAATGCAGTAGCATTCAGTAATATTAAGGTGCAAAACAAATTTACTCTACTTTGGAAAAAAAAAAAAAAAAAGTGATTTTAGCATCATAAACGAAATATAAATTTACGTTATCACTTAATTCCCAAAATAAAGAATCATAAAAATATGCTTCCTGTAAAACTAGGAAAAACAAGATGTAGTGAAGAAACTATTCACAGAAAATATATCTGTTGTGAGGTTCACCACTGTGTAATTGCAGTTAAAAGTGAGTAACCTTAAGAACTAGTTAGCGAATAATCGCTTAAGTTCGTGTGACAAGAAACAACAAGATGGAAGGGTAACTAACCCTTTATTATTCCAATAAGATTTAACAAAACTCCGTCTTGGAGTGTACAATAAAAGCCGACACTTGGGCTTGAACTTAAGAGACTAAGAAATAAACTAAAACTAAGATTAACTAAAGAGATATAGCCGAAGCTATCAAGATTCTAAACGAGTTAGCCCCCTAACTCTATTTGACTACGAAGCTTATTAAGGGCCTGAGTACGGCCGAGCGTAATAACAGCTTTGAGAGAGAGTAGCCAAAAGGCAGACGCGCGCAAATCAAAAACTCTTGATTCTCTCTAACTCACCAAGTAGACTTCGCGGTTTAAATACTGATCCTCCTCATTAAGTATTCAGAGTGATTCCAAAACTACGTTCTGGCCGGAAGTTGAAGTTAAGAATTTGACAGGAAAGGAACGTTACCTTAAAATTTAACTGTTAATAAAATTAACACATTCCATGCACTGTGAATATAAATATTTACAGAAAACAGGCTGATAATATAAACATGAGTGGATATAATCTGTTTTGTCTCGAGTTAAAGAATATTCGAGAATAATTAATTTGCAGGTGAAAAAAAGATATGTATCATTCACTACATCTAACTGAATTACATCTTACTGAATTTATTCATAATTAGATGTTATTTTAAAATAGAATGAAGACTTTCTTTGTTTAATATTATTAGTTCAGCTTCAAAAATATGTTTTCTTGTGATAAATCTCATATTAGGAAAGGTGAAGAGAAAACAATGTGTGCGTCTTGGACCCACTAAGCTGATCAGTTTATGCTTAAAGTGTTAAGTGTTGTCATAATATTTTTATATACGCTCTAATATTTATAATTGGGATGCAAATTGATGAAGATATCCAGATATATCCACTTGCTACAGATATCTTCAGTTGTAAAAAAAATATTATTGCTTGGAGTTGTAAAAATGGTGGAAAAGCTTTGTTCACAAAGTTTTTCACAAAATGTTTATTTAAAGTTCCTAAGAACTATTAACACAGAAAAGATTAATTCGGTAACTGAAAGCACAGATAAATAAAATGTTTAATTTAATTATTCTTTGTTTTAAGACTAAGGATGGAAAAGATTTGTAAAGCAATTTGAAACAGAAGCTTAAGTTTTAAGACTTTTATTTTGGAAAACGAGTAAGATGTTAATTTTATATATTTAAAATTGAAAATTTTCCAATAATACAATCAATAGGAAGTTACAAGTCTTATTATTATATCTAATTCTATGATTTGCATTCTGCGAATTCATAAGTTCAGGTATTATGAAATAAATGAGGTTTTGAAGTAAAGTAGGTAAAGGCTGATTAAGAAAAGTTAGTCTTTTCTTTTCTAGTTTTTTTACTTTACTTATTGTTATTAATTATTATTTATTGCTATTGCTATTATTATTTCCAGCGCTTGCAATGATATCAGCGTTTTGGCAATTTTACGCCTTCGCTTATTCGGTTCGTCAGAGAATCGGAAGCTGTACGATAAGATGTTATCTAATTTCTTAAAATTAAAAAACATGTTACAGTTTTCTGCATTATGAAAAATTTCATTTATAACCGAAAAGCTTATACAAAATGCACTCTACATTTGGTAGTTAGATTAAAAATTAAATTATTAGCCAAATATTAGTCATGGTTCTTTAAATTAAATGAAATATTTGCAAAGATCGTATGAAGGTAGCAGGGCTCTTTTAAACAAATAATGTAGTATCTGTGTTTAAGTAATCCATATTAAATTTCACTTGCATAATACAGAATATACAGACAAATATTTCACACTTATCTGTTTTAATCAAAAACAATTCTGCTTCTATTCAATATTTTCTTGCTTCTTGAATTTTGTTTCTCGTGTATTACCTCGGTATGTGGGAAAATGTTTATAATACCCTCCTTATTAGAAATTATTTTGGCATTTCATGCCAAAATAAATCTATTCCTCTTCTTTTTAAGAATTTTTTAATGCCAGAAAAAATAAAACGTGCGTTCGAGTAAAGACGAAGTACTAAAATGGCTCATAGATAATAAAGCTCAAAAGCATAATAGGAAGGAAGCTAGATTGAAACAAGAATTTGATTATGATAAAACTCACTAGCACTATATGCGAATGAACAAGCATATTACCATCAAAGATTCGATCGAAGAAACCAGATCCATCGAAGAAACCAGATCATGTATGAAACAAGCCTAGAAAATCGTTATACAATGGACTTGTTCTCCATGAGGAAGAGAACACTATACAGAATAGAACTATTGTGTTTTGCAGATATTTCTTTCGAACTCTGAACGACTGCTGAGAAGACAAATTTCAGAAATTAAAATTGAGTGAATAATATTGAGTTCATCGTACAATTTAAAGCATCAAATTTGTTGAAAATTCATTTTACTTGATGGGAAACTTATCGAGCAAATATCTTGGATATCATAAAATATTTCATGGTGGTACTATAGCAATTTTATATAATTATGTTTATTTTTATTTCTTTAAGAAGGCAATAGGATATTATGACTAAAAAAATAAGGCCATAAAATGTTGTATACATTAATGCTTTACACACTACTTTTATGCTTTTTGCGCAAGATGTGTGAGCATACAAATTATAATTAATTTAAAGCCATAAAAAAGGGGTCTGAAAGCGTTCAGATTTTACATTACTCCCAAAGGGACATTTTTTTTAACCGTTTGTGTGTTACCTTTATTTATTAAACGTTCTTTGCACTAAAACCGTAAAATTCAATTCAACAGCAATATCGCAAAATAATTTTAAAATGAGCATATCTTTAGAATTTCCGATACACAGTCTCGCGCGCTGGAGATAATTTTTTTCCCGTACGGTTTTGCCATTGCTCGATTTGAAATCTTTGAATTTGTTAATCAAAAATTCATTGAAGTGTCACAAAATATGAAACCGATAATAAAACAAATTTCAAATCCCAAATTAGGGTTTCCAGATTCCCATATTCGGTGGAAGATTATGTTATTCAAAATTGGATGGCTCTAGGTACCGTTGTTTTATCACAATGCGAGAAACATTTATGCCTATTCTTCATTATTTAGTTTCTTTAAATATAACACAGGACGATAATATTGTGGCAAAAATTTTAAAAGTGAACCGACATTTAAAGTTTCAACGCAAAATGCCAAAACGAAATTATCAGCCCTTCTGGGCTAATGCCATTTACTAACGCTAAGAACTAACGAAAAAAAGATGAAGAAAATTTATTTTACTTGGACAGATCGTCTATGCGGACTTCCAACTTGCACAAGTCTTCGCTAGACTGGTCGCATAGTATGGGGCGGTCAGGACTCAGCTCATCGCCGGGAGTTTGGGCATTACTGGAACTACAAGAGAGCGGAATGGTCATCGAGGAAGAAGTGGACTTGTGACCACTTGTTGAGGTCTGCGGCGCTGAACTCGTTGTTGTGAGCCTGCCTTGGCTGGATTTGGATAATCTGAAAAAAAGCAGAGAAAACATTATGTTAAGAGTTTTAAAAATATTCTTACGCAAAATACTCACATAACATTACGAATTATATCTTAAATATTCTCAGCTAAAAATAGTAAAATCTTCTCTGAATAACAAATTGTGTATAAAATAGTTTAAAAAAAGTGGTGTGATAAATTGGCTTGCTTACGAATAAGAGAAATCTGCCAATCTTGAACTAGAGACTGGTTCGAAAAAAATCTAGATTATACTATACATTCGAGAAGAAAGATATCAGTTAAAATTAGCTATTAATTTCCTATAGACAAGCCACATAAAATTGTCAAATGAAGTTTTGATATCCAAAGCTAATTCTAACACATTAGCCAAAACTTGTAACAAAATTTCATAATATTTTGAAATTAAAAAAAAGAAACGCAAAATAGCGCTGCATTGCCAAACATAATCAATTTACATAGATCTTGCAGTTAATTTTCATCATTGTGTATTGCTAAATGAATAGAATCATCTTAAACGTTTGCATATTGCTCATATATTTCTATAATTTATAATGAAATCGTAGAAGTAATTTTGCTTCATATTAAAATTTTTTATGTATATTAAAATTTGTATTTGGGTATATTACTTAAATACGTACTTTTGAGACTCGCTTACATATTTATGTACTTTATAAAAAATCACAGAGATAATTTTGCTGCATATTAAACATATAAAATTGTTTTCTGCATATATTAAAATACCTATTTAAAAATTTTTTTCCTTTTCAATAGATTTATCGAAATCGTTACCATACTGTTTCAACCAGCTTGCAATCTACATTTTACTTCAAAGTCATCAAATTATTTATGCTTTACTTAGGTAAATGGCCATACTAATATACGTTTATACAAAAATAAACTATTGCTTTAGTTGATTTGTATTTAGTGGGCAAATCGGATTTTTTGTTTTGTTTTCTTTTGTTTTTGTTTTAGGTAATTTTTAGATTGCTACTGTTAATCGAACTCGATATAAGTTATTGTTTTAAGATATATTACTGTAGCTCATCTGTTAGTATATCATCATTCCCATAATTAGGATACTTATTGTGACATGAAATTTATATCGTTTAAATATTGCCGAAGCTGGTATATGAAGCGTCTTCTTATAATAATATGATTTCTAGAACTTCGTTGAATTCTGGACGTATTCTTCAAAAATCTAATTTCTTTCTTGCTGTTTTTACGTCTAGCTGAGTTAGTTTCTACTGCTGAGAAGTGCAACTTATCGTCAGCTTCGGAAAAGTGTGAACAATATCTGACAGAAAACAAAAACGTCTTTAACCGCAAGTAACAAGAAAAATATAAGTGTATGAAACACACGCATGGTTAAATGCATGCAAATTAAGATCCTATATGTATTGGTTAGTTTATTATCTTACATTTTAAATCGAAGAGGCGAACGCCTAGGGATTCGCGAAACAGCATTTTCTGAAAATTAGCAAAATAACAAGGTATCACTAAGTATCCTTGCATTTTGCATATTTGTATTTGATTATTAATAACTTTTCAGTTTCTACTTTATTACAATTGTATTGTTAGATGAGAAGATTCATATATATTTTTTTATAAAACACCTTGCAATATCTTCTTGTTAACAACATATTAATTAGTCGCACCTTTATAAGATTCAATTAAATATGAGTGAAAGTTTTCCGTAAATCAGTTAACGATTTTAACCTAGTAAATCGGCTAACACTTCAGCTTATCTTTTAAGTTCTGTACAGTGTGTAAATAAAAAAAATTCATGAAAAATATAAGACATAAATAGGTTGTATAAATAATGTCCAAAGCACAATTTAAACACATTCTAAATTAATTTTTTCCAGCTTTATCAAAACAATAACAATAACAAACTTTTAAATTAACAATGGTAAAAATTTACAGATTATATATACATCCTGGCGAGGAAATGCAAGGGGAAGTTGAGGAGTACAGGAAAGATTACAAACATTTGAATAATTGGTTATTTGAACTAAGGTAAACCCTGCTAGCTTTAAGAACTAACAAATTTATGTTGAGTGTAAAAATGGTAGTCAATTATATTTTAAAGTTTTCATTTAAAAATAATTATTTCTGCGGCAAAACAGGATCAGGAATAAAATGAGATTTGTTTGCAGAATTAGGATGACAAGTGCGTTTTAACAAATATTTTTAAATAGTTTAAATTAAATAACATTTTTAATACTAATTAATAGTTTTAAGTTTTTATTTTATAA
This sequence comes from Stegodyphus dumicola, assembly GCF_044657685.1. NCBI lineage: Eukaryota > Metazoa > Arthropoda > Arachnida > Araneae > Eresidae > Stegodyphus > Stegodyphus dumicola. The sequence continues at coordinate 34,618,005 of NC_140769.1, forward strand.
TCGCTTTCGTTAAAATATTTTTGATGTACAGCATAGTTGACGCTAATTGCTGATGGTTTAAATATTTAGTTTTTATGGTTTAAATATTTAGTTATCATTCAACTTAATTTCAAATTTGCTTTAATGAATGAATGTAATTTCACACGTGTTAAAAGAAGGAAACTTTTTTTTGAAGTTTTATGCTGAACGCAATGGATGTCTTCTGAATCTTCAGATGGCAGAAAGTAATGCCTTGCAGCTACTTGAGAAAGAATCGATATATTGATTGAAATGCTTTACTCCATTGGCTATGAGAAAACGGAAATATAAATTTTGTTTAAATTTGCTTTCTATTTGAAAAATGGCTCCAGTATTTTAATTCTGAATTGATCTGCACATATATAGGTTTTCCTTAGAATGCCGACATTATAGTCGTGTGGGGTAGTCGACATTATACAATGAATGCTTAACAGGCCATAAACATTCTGAATTTAATCGTAATAGAAGAAATTCGAGTTTAGATCAACGTTATAGGTTTTGTTATATTACAAAATGAAATAGGTGCTCATAAAGAAGTTGTACTATATATATATATACACGCATACATATAAAATATATATAATATATTGTTGCGTGCGTAAGGGTTTGTAATAGACTGAATGCACAGGTCCGATAAAAAGTTAATAAAATTTATTCTTATCACAAGAAATATAATAAAACGCTGGAATTTTCCTCAGAGGTATTCTTACAAGTGTTCACAATATCAGGACACGTTAAATAGAACGCAATACAACCAATAGCTATACTTTAAACTACTCAAAACACTAAAATACAACGCAGTTCAAAGAGAAAACTAAATGAATCGCATTAACAGTAACTAAGGAAATGAGCTGACATATTTCTCTCCGGCTTTTTAAAGCTTTCAATCGGTCGCGAGAGAGTTCTAGTAATTTTCTGGAAAGCAAAAGTGTAGAATTATGGTTACAGCTAACATAGTAATCAATAACATTTATACGAAATAAATATAAATTACCTAGATAAACTTTTATTCAATTTTAAATGTACGTTTTTCGTTGTAGCTTTCTTTTAAAATTTATCACGCGCTGCATTTTACGGGGAAATAAAAGAATTTTAATTATAATTTTACTAACATTAGTCTAAATACAAAATTCGTAACACTACTCCCTTTCCAAGGCCTGTGCGTCCCGGGCAGTACAATCTCTGGACAGGAAGGCATTCTTACAACTAAAGCTTCAGTGCCATAGTAAACCATACACTACAGTAAGAAAGCACATAATAATTACAATAAGTAACATAAAACAAATCAAATACTAAATCAATAAATGAGTGCACAGATTTACAAATTTAGAAACGAAAAGCATCCTGAGCTTATATTAGTTACATTATATACACTATGCACTATTTGGCACAGTAAGGAGCTAGCCTGTCGTAATGAACGACTTTAGGCTTAGAGTTCGATGACTTACGGATCCGAACCACGACGTCGTTCAGCTTGTTTAGGACCGTGTATAGACCATCCCAAGATGCCTGTAAGTTTAGGACAGACTCCTTTCCTTCGAGTCGGATTCCACAACCACATATTGTCTCTTTTGTTGATTCGATGTCCAGCAGCTCTCGTGTTGTATCGAGACTTCATCTTTTCCGTCGCCAATTTGACTCGCTCTCGTGCAGAATTGTGGATCACTTCAAACCGGGCTTAGAGATCTTGGATGCACTCCTCGGGCGATGAAGGCGCATCAGGAGGGCGACAAAACAAGAGATCACAAGGCAGACGAAGGTCACGACCGAAGAGCATCTGTGATGGGGAATAGCCGGTAGTCTCGTGGACAGCACTGCGGTAAACCAGTAAAAACAGTGGTAATTTCTTGTCCCAATCCTGTTGGTTTCTGGAAACCACTAATGAGAGGTTATTAAGGATGGTTCGATTGAACCGCTCTACCATGCCGTCCGACTGGGGATGTAATGGCGTCGTTTGGGTTTTGTCAATGCCAAGTAATTTGCAGAGTTCTTTGATTACTGCCGACGTAAAATTCCTTCCCTGATCGGAATGTAACTGAAGAGGAACTCCGAACCTGGAAATCCAGTGCTGTACCATCGCCAAGTTAACTCGCTCTCGTGCAAAGTTGTGCATCACTTCAAACCGGGCCTGGAGATCTTGAATATATTCCTCAGACGATGAAGGAGCATCCGGAGGGCGACCAAACAAGAGATCACAAGGCACACGAAGATCACGACCGAAGTCCATCTGAGATGGAGAATAGCCGTTAGTCTATTGGACAGCGCTGCCGTAAGCCAAGTAACACAAAAGTAACTTCTTGTCCCAGTCCTGTTGGTTTCTTGAAACCACCAATAAGAGGTTATTAAGGATGGTTCGATTAAACCTCTCTATCATACCTTCTAACTGGGGATGTAAAGGCGCCGTTTGGGTTTTGTCAATACCGAGTAGCTTGCAGAGTTCTTTGATTGCAGCCGAGGTAAAAATCCTTCCCGGATCAGAATGTAATAAGAGTCATTCCGAACCTGGAAATCCAGTGCTGTATCCTTACCTCTGCTACTGTGACAGCCTCTTGATTAAGAATAGGATATGCTGCAGGCCACTTGGTGAACTATGACAATGAGGATGTATTTCTTGCCATAAGCAGTTCTTGACAGAGGTCCCAGGATGTCAAAGGCGATACGTTCAAAAAAGGTGCTCCTACATTGTGGCGTTGTAGCTTGCCTCGCCTGTGTTTCTTCAGTCCCTTCCGACCTGCACAGGCATCGCAAGATCGACACCACTTTTGCATGCCATCCTTGGCGTGACTGCAATAGAAGCGCTCTCGAACATTCTGCAAGCTCTTCATTATTCTGAAGTGACCTCCTATAACGCTGCTATGTCCTTCTTTAAGGACTTCTGGAATCCGGGATCTTGCAAGTATCAGTTGCTATCGGAAAGCTTTTCCATCATCCGATTCGAATTTCGATCACGCCGTTTCGAACAGTCTGTGAGTTCCAGAGCGCCCAGTAATGTTTTGTTGCAAGACTATAGATCGAAATTTCTTTCCAGGTAGGTTTTCTGTTTGAGGACTCCATTAAATCAATTATGGGCTTAAGCAGCCGTCTCCCAGCTGGTCTTTTCTCACTTCTTTGTCCCTCCATGTATCTCCATCAGCCGATGTTGATGTTGTAGTTTGTCGTGCGACCGGATTAAGAAGCTTATATTTCGTTTCGATCTTGGAACAATATCGGCAGCTTCCTGGGCAAAGTCTTCTAGACAGGGCATCGGTGTTTCCACGTGGTGTTTCTACGGGCATAGGGCATCGGTGTTTCCCTTTCGATGATGGATAGTGATGTCCTTTTCTGGAATCTGTGAATCTATCTGGATATTTGTCCTTAAGGATCCTTGAAATTTAAAGGCCAGCTCAACGAAGCATGATTTTAGCGGAGCAGGAATTTTCTGCTGTATAGATAATGATGGAAATATTCTATGGATTTGACTACGGCGAGCAACACTTTCGTGGTGACACAACAATTCCTCTCCTGTTCAGACAGGCCCTTGCTCCGGTATGCCACAACATGTTCTAGGCCGTTTATTTCTTCGGACAAAACATCACCGGCAGTTTCATTGCTTGCATCCGTGGCTAGAATATTTGGTCTGTCGAACTGAAGATACGTCAGGATAGAAGCAGATGTTAAAGCTTCCTGCAGCTTCTTAAATGCATCCTCACATTATTTTGTATACAAAAACTTTGCTTGCTCTCTGTCAGCTTGTGAAGGAATCTTGCGATGGAAGAAAAGTCCTTCACGAATCTCTTATAGTAAATGCATAGACCTAGGAAACTTCTCAGCTGATGGACATTTTTGGGACGTTTCCAGTCTTTAACTGCTGACACGTTTTCTGGATCCGTGCACACACCTTCGGCAGAGATGGCATGTCCTAGGCAAGTAACTTACTATCTGAATAACTTTCATTTAGCCGGAATCAACTTTAGATAGGCTTCTTTCAGTTACTGAAGAAAATTTCTCAGATATCTATATGTTTCTCAAAACTATTCCCGACGATGATGATGTCCTCCAAGTATATCAGACAGGCTTCGAAGGAAAGACCTTTCAAAACTGTCCCCATGACGCGTTCGAATACTGCCGGCACATTACATAGTCCAAATGACATCACCTTGAACTGTCAAAGTCCTTGTCCGGTAGTAAATGCCACCTTTTTTGCTCATCAGAACCTATCTCTACTAGCCAGTACCCACCTTTTAGATCTAGAATCGAAAACCACTTGCTTCTAGAAAGAGTGTTCAGAATGTTTTCAATTCTAGGAAAAGGGTAGCTGTCTTTCTTTGTAACTTCATTCAGCCGTCGATATGCAACGCAAAATCTTGTTGAACCGTCTTTCTTTCTGAAAGACAGTGTGAGATGTCCTTAGACCTGCTGAAATGCTGAAAGTTCGATGCCATCGCTGTCTTTCATATCTTTTAAAAGTTTTCTAACCTCTTCCTGATTAGCAGTTGGTAGACGTCTTTGATGTTGCTTAATTGGTGGATGAACCCCGGTATCGAAGAGCGAACAAAAGCATCTAGCAAATCTTGAATGACACTTTCGGTAGCATTCCTTTTTTCATCGTTTAATTGTGCATTCTGCAATAACTCCGATATAATGCTCTGTAAAGACACGGATTCTGGAGTGTTACTGTTTCGTTTCATGCTGATCACTCTGGCGTACATGCTGCAACCACTTCACCTTTTCCAATAAGTCTCACTTTATCACTGATGTTGGCGAATATCACGGGGATTTCTTTAAATTATCAACTTCTTTGGAAACTGCAGAAACTCTGTCATCAATTTGTAGTCCGATTTGTTGTTGGCTTGCAGAAACTCCCTTTTCTGTTTATTCTTTATCAGAAGAAACTCTTTCTTCTATTTGTTCTTTGACATATGAGACTCTGCGATCGATTTGTTGTTCCACGGCCGAAACTCTCTCTTTTGTTTGTTCTCTGATATAAGAAACTTTTTCTTCAATTTGCCCAACTTTATTTCCAACCGTGTCTATTCTGCCTCCATAGCGCCATTATTGTTTGATATCGTGCATTGTTTGATATAGTGCGGCTAAGCCTAAATTTTTACCACAGTAGCCATATTTGTTTATATTTGAAAATTAGCAGAATAGGGAATTAAGTTTTTCTGCTGCTTTCTTTCCTGCTTGCCAAATTGCTTGTTTTTGCGTAGAAACTGTAATTTTAATTGTAAAAATTGGTTTTTTAATTGTTTTATAGTTTTCCATATTTTTCAATTTTTAATGACGATATTTTGAGTTTTTATGTATTTTTGCCTTGCCGCGAATGAGAACGGAATTAACTGAATGAGAAGTATATCTCTAATGAAATTCGAGGAAATAAGTTTAAAGGAAATGCAGGTAAAAATACGTATAACCTAATATTCCGTACATATTTTTACCTTACTTATACAATGGAGTCATGTGGTGTACATCAGATTTTTTCATTTAACAGTAAAGCTCGTTTTAAAACGTGTTATTTTTGTAATTAAAATTTCTGAAGACTGAATTTACGCTGGGGCATATTCTTGACTGTATGAGATGAGGTGTTCATTTCGTAAAGATTTTGAGATTATTTGCAATTTTGTTTTTGCGTTCAAATAGTGAAGAACGAAATATGCAGTCGGTAATTGTCCAGTTTTAATGTTTTGGATCCTAACCTCCTGATGGGTCCATTTGAAGCATTAAAATATGTATAATTAATATGCAGATTCAAGTAACACAATTTCATAAGTTTTTAAATGTTTATTAAATTAAAAAGAAAATTTAAAGTAAAGCTCAACTGTTTCAGATCTTAATAACTGCTTCAATATGCTTTATTAGTTACACAAATGTTTTCTTTAAATCTAAATTTACAATTAAAGTGTTTCTTAAACTTCCAAGAGAGTATAATCTATGTTTAAAAAAATTAAAATCTAAATGTAGTAAAGATTATATAAAGTAATTAAATACCTTCATATATTTAATTACTTTGATTATTTTTAAAATTAGATTTAATTACATATTTTTACCTTACTTATATAAGCAAATAATTAATTATTTTCATCAAATTCTTTACTTATGTAAGATAAAAATATATAACCAAAATTCAATTATGAAGGACTTTATAAAGAAGACTGAGTCTACTGAGTGAGTGTATGCAGGCAATTATTTTTTTTAAACATTTAGGTCTGCTGCAGATTATAAGTTGAAAAATCAATAATAATTATTTTTTTCCCTCGCATTGCAGAAAAATAGGATTTAAAGTAGAAATGAAATGCCTAGAAATCTAAATAAATTTTTCTTGTTTTAAATGCTTCTTGTTCGCCATTAAATTCCTTACCTGAAGTAGTTTTTAAAAACGGAAATCAGTTATCTAAACAAACTGAATACCAGAACTATTGTCATAAAGATGATCGCTAGAATTTCAGAGGAAAAACTCATTTAAATTTAAAGGACGAAAGACATAATCTCTTTAAAAAATCTTTCAATAAAAATTCATTAAACCTACTCGAGTATTAAATTTTATTGTTTTCAGCAGACTTTTTAAGAGCCTAATTTGTAGTTCAAAACCCGCTAAATTGAAGAGTTGATATTAAAATATATGGCGATTAAGAATTCTTTGAAGTCGTTTGCAAATAAGCTAATTTAATAAAGCTTGATTAATAATTAGATTAATTTATTCACTTTATGTTTTTTAATGTTTTAAAACTTTATTATACCATTTCAAAATTTTAATATACCTGTAAATTTAAAAAATAATACAAATTATTTCTGACTTACACAGTTTGCACATTAAAAAGGTTTGAAAATCTTCTAGAGTATATTTTAAATATTAACGACAATACGCTGAAATGCAAATGTTAAAGATACTGCTTAAGAAATGTTAAAGATAGCCAGCTTAAGTTTTATTTAATTTCGGCAGTTTGAATTGAACCTTCTTTTTCAGATGCAATAGTGAAAGTAACAAAAGTAAAGCCAGTGATCTGAGAAAATAATAAGCCAGAAAATTTAAGCTACTGGTGTCATCTATTCACAAGATGGGAAATCAACTATGAAACAATTGGCTTAAGCTTAAAACTCCTTAAAAGTTTTATTTAGTAGTTGTTTTACATTTTGTCAATAGGTTGCGCAAATAATTTTGTTTTTATGGTTTATTGTTATCGAATGAGCACAGACTTCTCCGTTATTATTGAAGCAGTTATTCTGCTGCAACTGTATGTCTCTCTTCAAACCTTCGAAACTAGTCCTGCGAATTTACGTAACTTATACAAAGTTTACCATTCCTATTTCTTTTCAAAATCAAATTATAAAATTAAGTACGCTTTTAGTTCTAAAATAATTATTCTGCAGAAAACCAAATCTAAATTCAAGATTTTAAGCAAGTGTTAATCATTTTCCGTATCTCAGTTCTATAGCAAAACTATAAGAGTAGCTGTCGCTCATTTTAAAATTAAAAATAACAGTAAAAACCCTAACAAAAAGTACTCCTAAGATATGCATGAGAAAAAACTGCTGAGGTTACAGATTTTCTAGCTGCCAGAAATCAAGCGTTATGCAGCGCAAATTAGCCACCAAAAAGTGCTTCAACGAAACTAAACAATTAAATGCAAATACAATATTTGCTCCTACAACTCTACAGGAAAGCGATAAGCACAACAAACAACATAAAACAGGACATATAGCACTATTTGAGTAGTACTTATGCATATCTAAGCAACGAATGGCCAGGTGTCATCAACATGCAATCCTTTCGTAGGCGGTTTAAAATGCAGCACCAGCCCCAAGCAGGTTAACATATTACTTAAGCAACAGTTTAAGGTATTCCTGTTATAGCCATTGCGTTTGCGTGATGTTTAGTGTATAATCCAGGCCGCAGTGTAAATGCCCCACCTGCTCAAGTCCGAACATAAGGACGGGACAATAGATGACACCGCCAGCGGTGGTAGAGCTTGTGATGTCGTTTGCACCAAACAACAGTAGCACCTCAGCATCAGAATGGCACCTTGGGCTCCAGGAAGGCGATGTTAATCTGGATAGCTAGTGTAAGGCGCCTTTGCCTACTTACTCAGGGTAAATAATAGGTGACCCCCTGTATGTATACTTGTAGTTTTCTACAAAATCTACGGGAAACTAATTACAGATCATTTTGCTATCTTAGTTCATCCCTAGAAAAAGAGTAGGTTAGGTAATGGAATTTAAGTCACATATTTACTCTAAAATTTAATCTCTTAAATATTACTAATAGTTAGAAACAGAACTGGTGAAGCTCATTAGGACTTTTTGCCTAAAAGAAGAGATGCCTTTGTACAGAACGTTTGAAGGAAATAAATTACTTCTTTTCTTTATATACAGCGAAAATCACAATTTAGCCCTTTCGTCGGGATTAGAGCTCCGGTTTTATTCAATTGACTACTAATGGGCTCCTGAATATGCAAAATAAATTTTGTTTCCCAATTTCTGAAACTTATTTTGAAATCAAATTTATACGATTGTTTCTGTAAATTTTAGGACGCTATTTGGTAAAATCCTTGTTCCACTGTAATAATTGTGCAAAATTAAGATAAACTCTAAACACATTTTAATATTTTTTCATATTTTCATTCTTTTTAAATTTTAAATCAACCCACGTCTTTTAGATATCTTATCTAAACCTTTTTTATTGTATTATTCTTTAGGTCATTTTATTTAATGAATGTAATAGAAGAAGCCTGTTTCAAAATACTGGTCGTTTCATTCGATTAAGGTCAACTCATATTACGAAATATTACAAAATGTAAAGCCTTTAAAAATAATGTGTCTAAGATGTGCAAGAAAAACGAAATACACTGATTTTACTTTGGTTAATATAAATGAATCAAATTTTGCTTGTATATACAAAGCAATAAATAGCATTAGGTTCTGCGCGAGAGACTGACATCTGTTTGCTTTTGTGTAAAATTCAACTTACCGCGATCTGGATCTACAAGGCGTCGTACCATTTCCCCTCTCAACTTCATCATCCTCGTCAACGTCACCTTCTGCCCCTTCTTCCTCATCATCTAGTAAGGTATGCGGTGTGACCCCACTCGGACCTTGTGAAGGACTCACTAACACCGCCATCTTGCGAGAAGCATGGGAACTTGTTGAACCACTACCAGAGACTGAATTTAAGATAAAATTCATATATTAGTCTTCAGATAGTTTTAACGTGATGAATGAAACATTTAAGATGAATTTAAAACCAAAAATTTGATATATACTCGTTAAATCGTCTATTATACATAAAATACCTACTTTTTATACCTACATGTATATGTGTGGTGTATAATGTATTCAGAATTTTGATTTTTAAAACTTATTTATTCATTTATACTTGACGATTTTTCTGCTATTATAATAAACGTAGACACATAGCTATTCTTCGCTATGTTACTAATATCTATAAACGCATCTAATTTGTAGGGTAGAAATTTTTATTGAACTAATGATAATATGAAGCTTAAGATAATTTTAAAGAAGTTTGTTATAAATTGAAAATTATATAAAAAGAGCGAAACTTTGTATTTATTCAGCAGGAAAGTTATATATACCTTTTAATAAATTTAATCTTTATCGATGCTTTTTTAATCTTCTTACATGATGTGGCTTTATATTTCATTGCTAAGTTGTGATAATACTGCAGAAAATATTTAAATGCTTTTGATTTCTTTATTTAATTGTCAGCCTGATAAATTTTACACGAAGAAATGACATTTAAGGTTATGATTAAGACAAAATGTAATTTTCTAAGTTCTTTGATGAATACTTTATCAGCATTTGTAAAATGATAGAACACGCAGTTTTCAGCAGCATTCATTTCGAGTGTATGAGTATATTTCACTGATACACAAGTTCTACAGATGCATAACTTGAACAAAGAATGCTAAAATATAAAACAGAAAAAATTTAAAATATAATATTTAATATTAAGTGAAATAGAAATTTATACTCCACTGTAGCAGATATGACTTATATGTATAGAATCATATTAGTTATGACTATGCTTATTGGGATTATTTGAGAGAAAATCTAGTTGATTCTTAAAATAAAGGAATAAAAGGATGAGGACGCAGCTATCAAAATAACTGAATAGCGACATGATCATATTTCGTACTGAATGAGAAATACCACCGACTATTGGGAATGTGTCGTGGGTATGGGGGAACGGCTACCGTGCTGGGAAAATGTACATTAGTGTAGCACAGCACTATGATCAAGGCTCGATTATGATCATTAGAAGCTATAAACAATTTAAGGATTTTGGTACCCCCACATACATTTATACCTATTTTAACTTCATTCCTTCTCTCTCTCGGTCCTGGTTTATAATGAAACCGGCCATCAGACAAATTTATGGTGCCTCATTTCCTTGATTCCCTAAGCACATATTTCATCTGCTTCTATTTCCAAAGGCGAGAAATAAATGTGATTGCTGCATTCTAGTGCAAAATTAAGTTATAATTTCGGGTTGTAGATTGCTGACAAAGCCCAGGTCTACAGCTTCGCAACTTATTGTTCCATCACAATAAAGCTGTTCTCATATGGCACGAACAACCCAGAAGTAACTTCTCGAATTCCAGGAACAATTTCTTCAACAGCTTCCTTACAGCTCCGTGTAAACTCCAAGTGTTTTTTTATTTGTTTGGTAGTCAAAAGCTTATTTTAGCAGTATATGTATCTCGGACTATGTAGACGCTAAGCAAGAAATCTGCACATGGCTATGGCAGCAACCCGGATACCTGAATGCGGCAGATCTGCACACGTCGATGGCATAACAGTTTCACTGTAGATAGGGGTCATGTGTGAGAAGGAAACTAACTGCTACTTAAGTATTTCAAACATGTTTACTTCAGTATCCATTTGAAGACAATTTGCTGATTACCCGGCATATATCTGGGAGAAATAGAGTAAAGCGGCAAAGGGTCACTATTGTAACTACAATCAACTTCCGATTTATCGTTGATGGTTAGGTTGGAACATGGCAAAACATACAAGTACTATCTGCCTGAGAGAAAGGATATCTTCGTTGAGGACTTTCTAAGAAAAATAGGTTTGTGTTCACATGGAGTAAACCATGACATTTACACATGAGGAAAACAAATGGAGAAACATATCCTTACACACAGGGAAAAACTTCAGAACCAACCATAAAGCCAATACGTTCGTCTGAGTTCGAACCTGGAATAACTACTAGTATTCAGTAGACTAATAAGAACTGGGCAAAATACTCAGGACAATGTTCACAGTTGACTCCAAATATCGATTAATTGAGAAGCAATTAAAGAGAAAAATATTCCGTTTCTGAAATTAATCTGTATTATAATTAAGAGAAAAGTAATATTTACAACAGTCCTGTATTTTCAAGAAATTTGTCTAAAATATGAACTGAGTTGTTTATTTAAATTAAATATATGTTTAAAACATGAAAAATACACTGGAAATAACTGGAGTCTAAGCGACTTTAAAAAATGAAGAAATTTTATTTTGAATAGATGATGATGAAATATAGAAGTTTATGACTCTCTACTTATTTTTCGATTGAGCAAATTACAATTAATGGATTATTTAACAATGTTTGCATAATCATAAAATATCATACATTCGCGCAATTCTATTGCGTGCTAGTGCAGATAAAAACAACTACCGACAAGTTATAAATGGTATTACTGAAGATTAATGAAGCAAATGATTAATAACTGCGCACTTGATTTATTTTCAGTATTGAGCAATTTGCTTGGTATTGAACAACGGGTAATTGAACAATATTCCGGATTACATGCAATTAAATTATTGACTGTTGTGGTTAAAAAATCTCCCAAATGCTATTATGATACTCTGCTATCACTGTTGTCAATCCACGTGTTTTCTTTTCTGTTTTATATTTTCTTACACAGTTTTGTTTTCATTATATTATAAATGTCTTATGATCTCAATTTCGTCCATCATTTCGTAATAAATAAACTTAACTCTTTTTAATTAGGTGTCTAATTAATCCGGTACCCGAATAATCAGAAGTTTACTGCATAATATTAAAAAATATCTTCTATTATAATATATTATGATGCAATAAAAAGAGCTGTTGAAACCTTGATCCGCTGCCCCTGATAGAGGTTTCTCTTTGAAGTGTTTGAGGGAAGTGGACGAACGCATTAATGTCACTGGTCGGGTCCAGATCTCGACCCTCAAATCTTGAGCACTGGACCCTTTTGTGTTCGGTGGCGGGCTGTGTCCTCTGGAACGCATCTTCGTCGTAGTGCTGCCACCAAACATGGCACTTGTAAGGTTTGTGACACTTTCAATGGCATCTGTAAGGAAATCAAATTCCTGTTTATTTTAATGTTAAAAACAAAAACTCGCATTTGACAAGAAAATTTCGTACTAGCTCTATTTATGGGTAAAATTCATCGCAAATTTGAACTGATAATAATCTGGTAACTGATAATAGTAATAATCTGGTGCCACAAATAGAAAGTGTTTGGTTTTGGATTTTAGTGAGTAGAGCAACAAATAGGAGTAAATATAAAAATATATACCATATGAGTTGCGTAAAGAGTTCAGAAACATAATGAATAATAATTTAGTTTAAATATCACCCTGAATAACAATCAAAAAGTCCAATATTATAAAAAAAAAAACTTTTTTTCTTTCTCTACCCTTATCTTATCTTTCTTCACCCTTCACTTGATTCATTTGCACTTAGCAGCTGAAGAAGGTGGTTCAAAAACTATCAAAACTAGTACTGCAAAAAAGTTTTACAGAATAGGGAAAATGAAATCAGTGAATGAGCTAGAAATTAACAAAAAAAAAAAAAAATAAAAATAAAAATAAATAAATAAAAAAATAAATAAATAAATAAATAAATAAATAAATAAATAAAAATCTCTTAATTTCTATAATTAAATCGCCATTTTAGGTTGTTTGTTGAAACCATTAAGCTCGTATAAATCACTCACAAGTATTTTCCAGTTACTCTTATAATTTTCTGAAACAGTTCATAAAATTTACAAAAACGCTCTAAAAAGCTCCACAGGGCGAAACCCTTCTAATAAGTTCATCTTCATTAATTTTTTTGGTAATTACACAAATAAATGTTTAATTAAATAAATGAATACTTGGTTATCTAAACAGCATGTCCTAGAAATGAACTTTAAATTAATCATAAAATACAGTTACTTCTCCCTATGTTAATTTGCCCTTATTAAGTAATATTAACCGCCTTTAATAAGCTTAAATAAAATATAAGCAAAGATGAAAACAGAGAAAAAGAAATAAAATAACTTGTTAATCACTGCATTGTTTCATAAGCACAGAATTATTTTTGTTCAATTCACAGCTCGAGTTATCTCAAAAATAGGAATTAAAGCAAGGCTTCTTTCATTATACGGTACAATAATTACATAATTTTTTATTTCCAATACCGTTTAGTTTATTCAATAAAATACTTCATATAGTATTACTTTTTGTTTTGATAAAACGCTATTTTTTAATATTTGATAAATTATATCAATTAGCACAAAATAAGCTTAGAAAGGGAATAATAATAATAATGATAAGATACCCTATAAACAAGTAAATGCAGTTTCAGGCTCATAATGCCAAGAGTGCAGCTCAGTACGTCTCAAAACTCGAAATGTTTTCGATCAGAATTACACATACGTGAGTATGTTTGAAAACAGTGAAAGGTTACGAGTATTAGAAACGTAAATCAACAGTAATGTTTAGCATTTATATATTATGTCTTTGTCCTGGTCAGTCACTTTCAAAAGATATGTCAAGCAGAGCAAGTAACTGGAATGTTTTCATAAAAGTGATGCAAAGAAGATTGTCATAGAAAAGTATTTAAATTTTATGCCAAAGACATATTTCCTCAGAGAATTCTTTTTAAAAATAAAGAGCGAAATGGAAATTTTATTGACTCCAAGACGACACTCCAAAACGAATATAATTTTTGAATTTATATTTTACAATTAATATAATGGCAGCCAGTATGATTTTATTTTACATGCCATTCTGACTGGAAGCTGAATGATAAGTAACAGATTGTTATGGAAGGAATAATAGAAAGAAGTAAGTGACTGCATTACATGTTCACAAAGATTATATCCAGTTTAAAACTGGAAAACAAATTATAATTCCACCATCAAGATCTTTGATGCATCTTACCGTGTGTTTTGCACATTATTTTAGCTTTGAAAAAAAAAAAAAAAAAGGAATATTAGTTTCTTTTAAATGTGGCAAATTTTATTTCAGCCATCGTAAATTAAGTAATTACAGAAAAACTGCAATTATTTGGATTTGAATTTTCTGGATCTCCAGATATTCAGATCTCGCTTTGTCATTTTTGAATTGAGTAAACTTAAGCTTGCAGCTAATTAATTAAAATATTTAAAATTTTTCATTCATATAAATAGTACAGAAAAGTTTTCCACTACAATGTTCTTTTAAGTACTATTAGATACAAATTGACATGGAATTATTGATAAATAACTATGTAAATATTAACATAAAAACTCTTCCATCTAATTTAAAGATATGCTATTCTTTAGAGATTACTGTTCTACTGATAAAAAAAATTCAAAGGTTTACTGTTCTGTTAATAAATAATTAAAATAGTTGTTTTATTTTAATTAAAATAAGTTCTACGCTTAAACTATTAAAAAATAATTACAATACATGATTTTGCATATATATGTGCTTGGTTTGGTATTTTAATTTAAGTAAATAATAGTACTTTACTTTTTTAATTGCATAATCTTCATTGTGAAGAAATCTGATAAATAAAGAAATAAAATTCCTTTACTTATTTTGCATAAAATACATATTTGACCTAGGAGAAAAAATGTACCCTAATTACCCGAAATTTTCGAATATTGAAATGGTTTGTGATCTCAGTTAATCGGAATATCTGGAGTTCTATCAGACTGTTTTGCAATTCTACGCTGTTCGCCATTTTGTAAAAAAATATATTACAGTTTACTGGCAGTTTTATTGAAAAGCATCTCCGCGTAAAGAATTAAGTACACAATTACGATTTGTCCCCTCTAAAATAAACATAGGAAGGATCATTCCAAATACCGGAGATGGAGTGCTTTACACTTGGCCTCTTCTCGTCACGACTGACAAAATCCAAGTTAGCTGGAGTGATGTCTTGTCCTGCTTTGTCTGGCGTGAATTCTATAGTGCCGTGGCCGCTGTATTGCCGCTGGTCATCATCATCATCGAAATCACTAAAGCCTCTCACTCCATCACCAAAGAGGAAGGAACGGCGGGTGGCACGTTTTCGCCGTGGTCTCGGATATTGGTAAGCATACATACGGGGATCCTCTGCAAAATAGACATTACTGAAAATTTATTAAAGTAAAATGGTTAAATCTCAATAATTCTCGTAAACTGCGCAATAAATTAAAAGCGACTTGAATTGTGTGATCTAAAATTTTAGTTATCTGAAAGGAAAGTATTAACAGTGGCAGACATTGAAGTAAAACATTTCAGATCTGAAGATGAAAATCATAACAGATTAAAATAATTACACTAAAACTAGATTATTGTCTCTGAACAAATTTTCAGAAGCAAACTGCTGTTCTTAATATGCCGAAGATAAAGTTCTCGAAAGGTTAATCGTGATATTTATAATCTGGAAGAAAATGACAAAATGTACCAAACGATTAAATCTGAGACTTTTGCACCAGTCACATAAACATCATGAATATATCAATTCTTTATCAATATTGAGAGAACATATATTCTTCGACTATTGCCTTTCAAAGACCAAATACGTAAGAAAGCCGGATACTGGTAGCTTGTTATGGAATCGATAGCCGTAAACGGGCTGAGTTCATGCGTTTTTTCAGTGGTGTTCTCCATGTGTAGTACGCATACAAGCCAGTTTTCTTCAGAAAGTTCTTCTAAGGCTGCAGATTCCCGCATGTTATTACGCTCCTGTATTATAAACGGCGACAATATATTCAACAAATTGGCAATTCAAACCATCTTCAAATGGCCGATAGTCCCAACGACGATCAATTATAGTTTGCTGGTGATGAGAAGTGCTTTGAGTAAACCACGTATTATCACACTATATTTTCAAAAACCTTTTTTCCATATAAATATTAAAAATTCACGAGCATTGAAAATTCTGTCGTCACGAGAAGAGCTCTAAGCATTCGAGGTGCTAACGCATTTTCCTTTAAAAAAAAAATTTAAAATATTTACAGAGAAGTGAGGAAGATCCTGTAGCTTTTTTCCAATCGTGAAAACGCATTTAAATCGCATTCGAATATTCAGAAATGGCTATTAAAATAAACTACGTATAAATGAAAAAATTCAAAGGCGTAACATGAGAAGCTGAAAGCGAACAGAAAGCATACATTTTGAAAACTGTTACAGCCGTTTAAGAATATTATTTGTAACAGCGCAGCGATTTATTTACTGTTAAGCAAGGGAATTGACGCCAATTAAAGTAAATGATTAAATTAAATTAGTTAAAAGATTAAATCTGCCTTTACGAAAATATACAGTGTTGTGAGAGGGATGAATAGTTTTATGAGAGAAATGTATTCTATACAAAAATCCGACAGCCAAATAAACAAATAGGTGCGCTAAAAAATTGTGGACATAAAAGAAATATATTCGTAGAGGTAAAAACAAAGTCAGCAGGGCTCTTCCACGGTACTCGCTCGACATTTAGCGGATTATTTCGAGAAACTGGTGATATTCTTCTCGCTCACGTTCCAACTAGAGAGGCAGTCACTGTAAGGGCGAAAAATGACGACCATGTACAAGAAGGATCTATGATTTATTTATGCTATTGGTGAGCATATAAAAGAGAGGACCTGGAAGAAGCAGAAGAGATATTTTACTGTGAACCATAAACTTCATTTTGTTGATCCAACAATAGCTGGTTCTAAACAAAATGTTGAAAGACTGTGGTGCTCGCCTATGTGGAGGAATAAAAATCAATAAGGCATGGATCTGCATCATCGCGAGTCTTTCCTCCCGGAATTATGTACCATGTTGACAAAGAGAACATTTTTGGAAGGAAAAAATAGTTGATATGATGATTGCTTTAAATATAGCTGATGCCATATTTAAAGCAATCGCGGAATCATAATGGCCACAAAGTGTATAGGAGAAAGAAACAGGACTTTGGCCATAGTCCTAAATAGCAAGTTCCTGGGAAGGAAATCTTAGTAAAGATTGAATTATGTAACACGATATATCTAATAAACTGTTGCCCATGAAGAATTGAAAATACGCTAGAAGTGTTCAATAAACATTGCTTTATGTACCTGTTCGTTCGGTAAACTCAAATATTCCAGAAAGCAACAAAAGAATATTCATCACATCTCGCGTTTTTGTCTTCCAACCAACTCTGAAAGTTTGATGAAAACTATAAAAAGCGTAATGAATAAATTATTATCTCTCCTGAAACAGAAAAATATTACTTATTTGCTAAAAAGGAGACACGAGAACTCATGAATTGAATATGGAATATCTGAAAGTAAGGAATACTGGGAGTATCAGATAAAATGCCTGCAAGAAGCATATATCTGTAACTAAAACAATAGCAATAAATGAATGAAACATGGCATGTATCAAAGCAGAAATAAATTGGCCAAGAGACTGAAAGGATATTAACGCGGACAGAAATTTATAAAATGAATAATAAATATAAAAATATAATATTAAATATGAAATATAAAAATAATTTTCAATCTGAATAATGTCAGCTTGCAATCTAAGACCTCAAAAAATGAGTTTCCCACTGTAAAATCTAAAGTAAAAAAAAGAAAATATAAAATATTAGAAATATGTCTCTCCTTCTCTTAAATAAAAATAATATTTACTGTCGCAAAATCATAAAACAAAATCTTTACTACTGAAAAAAAAATAACTGAAATTAATTTCAATTTTTAAAGGTTCCGGTATTTGAATCTGCATTTCTTTCATAAACATCATTCCGTATAAACAGAAATATATTAAATTTTAAATTAGTGTATTACAGTTTATACAATATATAATACTCAAGCTGCATGCATCTGTTCATGACAGATGGAGTATATACTCAATATGTGGGTTACCATTCTATTTTATTCTGTATGCAAATATTAGGTTACAAAAGTAAATTTAGAAACTTTGCTGTAGATATCGCATTAAATTTTAGAAAAGTTATTTTATTTATTACATTTATTGCAAAGAAAAAATAATTATTCACCTTTCTATATTGACGGACAATGCGCACTTGTATCAATATCGAAGATAAATAAAAGATATTAAGCGTCAACGACTGGGAACAATATGTTCTGTTGTTCCTAAGGTTTATTTCTGAAGGACAGAAGTTCATTTCTGATTAAAAGCAATAAAAATTCTTCGATTTGATAATAAATATAAAGAGTAATCAATGTTGTAGTAAGGTAGCAATTGTTTTATTGTGAGTCGAATTAAATAATTTGACAAATTCTGTAATTTATTTTACGTAAAAATTAAAAAAAAAATCAAAGAAACATAAGGCAGATGTAAACAAATAACGGAAACTTTGTTTTTAAATGTTTACATCACTTATGAATCTTTACACAGATAATATTGCTTCTAATCCTGTGTGACAAAAGCTGAAGAACTTAAATTCAATTTTAAGAATGAAATGTAAACTATTTTAATAATTACCAGATATAGTAACAAAAAGAAACTTGCATTATATTAAAGCAAAAGTTAAAAGCAGATGATATTTTTGAGAAAAATATTAATAACATATAAAGGAAAAATTACCTTTATATTCTGCAATTAACGAAAACTCGAAAGGGGGGAGTATGTAAGGTAGTTCTTCCGTCTTCCTAGTGTGCCTTCGTGGTGTAGTCGTTCTGCACGCTGGGCCGGTATTTCAGAGGTATTTCGATTCCCGGCGAAGGCGTTGCTAATTTTTCAATATCTCTTGTTCCAAAAAAAAAAAAAAATCCTAATGTCTTTACAAGTTTTTACACAATAAATTCTTCGTTTAGTATCCACAGAGCCTGGCTGGAAATTATTCATGATCTTTAAGTGCAGCCATTACCAGAAAAAAAAGGATCAATACCAGCTTGGATAACATTTGGGGATTCACGACAAAAAAAATGATGAATTTCTGATGTATTATTTATTATACTTCCAGTCTAAACTACATCTTCGCTTTCTATGTAAACTCACACTAATTTGCACGCTGGAGAAGTTGACAGAAGAAATAAAAGTTACAGGAAAGAGTTTATATAAAAGTTATAATTAATTAAAAATGAGCCAAATTCGTCTGTTTCAAGATAGTTAAAGAAACACACTTAAGCCGCAACCGCAGATGTGAGCTCTAGCGTCTAATGTTCAGACGCTTCTTTTCAATTTCGCTTCTTTGAATGACTTTTCAGTTAAATGTCTATACTCTATTGGTTTCATGAAGGCTTTTAAATTTTGTGCTACATTAAAAAAAGTTTTAATGAAGAGAAGAGAATGAAAATTATGAAAATTAAAACTGTAACCCTAATTTAAATCAAAATATTTTATATATTTATGCGAATAAGTATTAAAAATGACGAAAAAAAGCTTTCTGTTTTATTTTTTTTATTTATGTAAGGCAGCTAATCGGAAGCAAAATAAGAATAACCATAACAAAGAAAACTTTAGATATACTAATATAGTAAAACGTGTATTTGAACAAATCATAAGGTGCGAATTTTATAAATACATATTTTAAATTAAATTTTTTAAGTCTTACCATCTTCTGATACACTTGCCGGCCTGTACGTTAGCTTATTCCGAAACAATTCCGGATCAACACCAGCTTGTTCTTCCTGTGAAATTAAATTAATTAGTAATTTTAGTCTATAATCGATAATTATATGAACTAATATTTTTTAAATCTGTAATAACATTAATAATATTTTTGTTAATTATTTAATTGAAGCATAAAGGTAACTAGGTACTTGTGTGCTATCCGGTGCCTGGCGATAAATCACCCCACAGTACCACCTACAACAGCAACGTATAGGATTACTTCAATATTTATAGCAGAGCTATCTTGGGTTAGCTTATAGCGTTGAGGTAAGCTTTTAGAAGAATAAGTGTCATGGGTCGTATTGTTAGTGCTGTATCCTCAGGTGCTAGCTAATTCGCAATTACTAGTAATTATAATTGTATTACAGCAATTAGCTAGTAAAATTAAAATGAATAAGAATGCACTGCAAATTAATGAACACACACTTTTTTGTGATAAAAGCGATATATAACATTGAATGGGAACTAAAAATTTTGGTTAATCTTCAATTAGAAAAAGAGGTTTCTTTGGGAAATACTGGCAAAATATGACGACAAATTTTCCTTTCTAATATTACCCCTAGCTTAATAGTACCGTCATTTAAATAATTTCCCAACAGTCTCTTAAATTCCTGTCGCCAGCTAAAAGTGAAACGATTTTTTTTTTCGGATGGTCTTTTTGCAAATTAAAATACTTTTACTTAATTATTAGAAACAATAACAAAAAGTGCATTATCTCTTTCTCTCTCTATATATATATACATACATTGATAAAAGTAGTAAAACATTACTTCATCATCTTTATTCAAGACTTCTTCTAGCAAATATTTCAATCTATGTGAATTTTTTTCTAATATTTAATTATTGCAGTTTTATTAAACTCAGTTTAATTTATCATAAAATTATAAATGATTTGATTTCTATGCATGAGGAGCATTAGTATCCAAGGAAAAAATTTTATCTCTTTGAAAAAATTCAAACTCAAGATGTATTCCAAATTTTGGTTTTTGCAATAAGATTATTTCAGAGATAGTGTAATTAATTAATTATCTAAGAGCCGTAATAACATAAACTAAAATTTACAATTAATTCTGAACATAATGCCTACTTTAATTTCCCACATTCGGCTTATTTTATATGGTGTGCTATTCACTTGTCATTCAATGGCGTATTAAAAGATTAGAACAAACACCATCACTTACATCTCTCAAGGCAAACGTAATTTCGAGATTGTTAGAAAAGTTCTCCCGGAACTCTGGATACATGTCCAAGACATCCAGGAGATCTTCCCGTAAGATTTTATGTAGGTCGCAGTAAGTCAGCGCCCTCACATTAGAACTCGATTTTCCGACACTCGTGTGAATACATGGGTTCTCTCCGAAAATATCGTCTTTACCTAGAGAGAAAAAAAATACTAAATTAGAATCATGATTATAAATTCATATATGTATATATATATATATATATATCCATCTGATTTCTATTAGAAATATTCTTATGCAAGCAAACTTCAAAACTGTCCAGTCTGTGAATGAGACATTATCGCATACACCTAATTAAACACTATAAGCAAAAGTACCCCACAATAATCAGAATGAAAATACTACAAGCGGATGTTTTGCATTTACGGATCATGCCACTCGGCCTTAGTAGCTTAGGATTTTCCCCACCTCTTGTTGTTGTTAACAATCTAAATTGTCTGACAAAGGTCAGCCTCAAACCCACGGCATTCACTGTGGCAAGGAGTCATATGCGCCTGTTGTTGGCAAGAAGAGCCTTGAACAACATATAGGTGACAGCCCGACTTAAATTTAGACACGCCCCCAGTTTCGAGAATGAGCACCTTACGAGGGGATGGGTCCGAAAGGCTCCCACCCCTCTTCCCCCTCCGATAACCTCTCGAAAGGACTTTCGGCTCCCTGCATATTTAGAGTGCCATTGTGCCGCACAAACACAATACCTTTACAGGCATCCCTGCCTCCTCCGGGATTCGAACCCGGGCCCTTCAGTGTGGAAGCCAAAGTCACCAGCCACTATCCGGTTGGGGAGTTTTTCGCCTTCTATATGGCAAATGGCATCAACCCGAGAAGAGTTGTTTGTCCTCGGTGCCGATTTGCGTACGTTCTGGCTCACAGAGTCCTGCTATTTTTGAAAAGTGAATGAACAATGAATAATGAATGTAAATGAAATTTTGTAGGAATAGTTACAGCTGAAACCGTTGTTATACTTCCGTGAAACCTTTAAAGATGATACTTTGAGTAACGCGTATGTACACGAGTAGTTTCCCCTACTCGATGATGGCAACAGCTCAAATAAAGAATACTAGACTTGGCCGCCGCTTGAATAGCGAATAGTGTGGTGCATGTGTCTCAGTCACGCTACTATCAACTCTTCTTTTTCTCTCTGTCACTTTTTTCTTTGGATAAAGAAAGCTCTCACAAAGCAATTCAGTAAATAAGGGAAAAAAACGGTCATGGGGATCTGGTAGGGGGGGAAACGTTGCTCGCTTTGAATAATATTCTAGGTCAAAAATTTCAGAACTGTTTCTACGTTCCCAGCGGAAACGTTAAAAAAGTGCAGTGAAGCTAATGAACAGAATTTTGAAGTCACTTAAAGTATATAAGTGTAACTGCTTGTGAAGATTTATTTAATTTACTTATTATTATTTTATACTGAAGTAGCCTTTTCTATCCCTCTTGCTTTCAACTCATACATTCTTGCCAGAATGCAAGCTGTCTAGAGTGCGTGTGTTCATATGAAGTAGAAAAAGTTAGTATTTAAGGAAAGCTCTTGGAAGGTGAAATCAGAGCGTGTTCTGCTTGCCTAAAGGCCACGTTGCTATCTTTGATTTTCTAGCCATTAGATTTATATGGCGTTGAGCTGTTCTTGCCATTAGATTCGTTTACGCAGGCTTTTCCAGTCAGAGTTAGCTTGCGCGATAGTTAACCTGCGAAGCCATTAGGCTGACTCAGTTTCATTCAGTTTTAAGTTACTCATTACCTTTCGAGTTAAGCCAAAAGTACTGGCTTTTGTAAGCACTAATTGGTGCCACTGAATTTTATTTGAGATGGTAAAGTGGTCTTTGCACCCTTCTGACTTTGTAATACTTTAAGACTTAGTGATTATTAACTAAACGGTCTTCTAACGTTGAGCTCATTTTATGATACAAGACGTTATATTGCATATGCTTAAAAATAATTCCCTATATTTTGGGGTATTGTCAGCCCAAGGTGGCTTATTTACTAATCCTGCTAATATTGGATAAGCATGAATAGTAAATTTAAGTCCTTGAAGCCCTGATTCCTGAAAATATTCGTTATTCGAAAACTCGAATCTCCATCATGTTCTCATTATTCGAAGTTTTCCTATCCTAGCCTAAAATCTGTAAAACATTTTAACTCAAAGCTTTGGAAATATTAATTTTATTGATCCCTAATAAAAACATTCATTAAAGAAAGAACTCGATTGTTGCAATTTCAATAATAAATGAATTTTGGTTCTACGTTTTCTGATCTCTAATCTAATTTCTTTCAGACATACGCTAATTCCCAAATGTTATTTCTCCCTCTGCATCTGCTTTGATTAAAAAGATTCTAGGAAAGAAAGAAAATGAGAACAATTTGGTCTGCTACTCAAGTATTTTTTCTCAAATTATGAAAAAAAAAAAAGAACCTCAGGATATATATGAATTTTGACTGAGTACTCAGACTTACTAAATTTCGTTTGTTTCTTCATAATAAATATAATTCATGATAAAATTTATTATTATTAAAAGCTTTTTAAAATCCTTTTTACTAAACGCAGATTTTAAATTTTGTTTCAAAAACATTAAATATTAAGTAATCCTTTCCCTTTCTTATTGTTGTTCTTATATTTAAGGAACTGAGTGGCACAAGATAAAAGTAACATGATAGACCTGCTTGCAATGGTGGGTTTTAAATCGATATAGTAGTCATAGAGAAATGGAAGCGAATCGAATCTTATGTACTAATTCTTATGTAAGTCATTTTTATATACTTGAAATTCTGTTTATGCTATAAAAATTGCTATATGGGAGCACCAATATATTATATTTTTTTTTTCACATATGATCAAGGAAGAATGTTATGATAGTCAAAACGATCACTTATACTTTTAGAGAATTTATCAAAAGCATACAATTTAAAAAAAAGTTTCTGCTATATTTGATTTCATAATTTTTATCTACGGAATGCCGGAAAGTAATAAATAGCTGCTGTTGTCTTGTGTGGCGTCATCTGTTAGCAAAGATGAGAAGTGCGGAGACATGAGGCTCCAGTGTCCTTCACGATGGTACATGACCTTGAGTGTCGAACTAGGTTTTATCGCAGAGAAGTTGAACATATGACAAAAAGCATGCTTCGGCCTAGGTTGCCGATATTAGGATGTTTTTCATAGTGACATCACTTGATTGGTCAACGGGACCTGCATATAAAAAGGAAGGAAAACCATTGTCTCTGGATGAAGGAAAGTTAAACTTTCTACTTACTATTACTCCGATTTTATCATCACTTATAATCAAGGGCAACTAACACTAAAGGATAAATTTTTGATTTGAAACTCCGTCGGTGCCGGTAATAGCCAAAGAGCTTAAAAAAAAATCGAACGAGATTTGAAAAAAAAAAGTTCAGCAAATTAGGTAATTATATTTTTCAAGGACCTACAATTGAATAATATTTTTCAGGCTATCTGACGGTGTAAGGGCCGACATTTTATACTAATTAGTTTAACCATTTAACAAGGATTTATGAGAAAAATCCAACTTTAAATAAAAACAAAATCTGTAATTCAGATAACATATAGAGATATTAGGACTTTTGATGCTGAGAGACGTGAAAAATGAACAATGCCCTCGCCGGAACTCGAACCTCGGACCTTTTGAATATGCGCCGAGAGATATATAGAGATGCTAAGAAGGCAGGAGAAATAACTTATATAATACCCATTTTGAAAGGCGAGTGGGGATTAAGGGATCCAATCGCCAAATCCTGATGGTGGAGAATCATCATCCACCACCTTTTTTAGTTAGTACCACTGTAGAGACATTAAGATTTGTGATGCTGAGAGACGTGAAAAATGAGCAATGCCCTCTCCAGGACTCGAATCTTGAACCCCTCGAATACGCACCGAATGTGCTGACCATAACACCATGAAGGCACGCTAAGACGGCAGGAGAAATATTTTATAAACAATCCTGAAATATATCCAGAAAGTTAAGTTGGATTAAAATTAATTTTAAGATTTGACCCAGACAAATGTAAGGAGTGAAACTAAATAGAAAAGAAAAAGAATGAAGGAATGATATCTAGGTAAGACTAGTTAATCACAGCGTAACACTAAAAATGGAGGTGATGAGGTACAAATGTACCGAAACTGTACACTAAGAAAGGTAAATTCTTTATTATATTATACACTAAGAAAGGTAATATCTTTATTATATTGACAAAGGGAGTAAGATCAACGAGGAATTACGAAGTGCGTTTACTAGCAACTTCACCGTAATAACTCGTGGAACCCTGCTATTTTTTAGGTCGTACGGGCAAACAAAAACGAATACCTTCTACTACAAGAAACTCGGTTCGTCTTAATTTACTTCTACATTAATATTAGCTGATGTGAATTCTAACTTTCTACGATCAGAGAAAGACAATATTATAACACTAATGTGCTAATGTGGCTGGAAAGCATCAATTTTCATAATAGAAGGTTGAGCTGAATAGATCTTCTGTTTTCTCCTATTCCATCAATGTTCAGAACTTTTCTCACTAAATTACTTAGCCTTTATTTTCTCGTGATTCCTCATTACTGTCTGGTGATGTCTTCGGTAAAGATAATTTGCGCAAATTGTTCTTTCTGCTGCTATTGATAATGCACTAAGGACCAAATAAATCTTTCTACTACCTCCGTGGAATGAACAGAGCTAACAGAAATTCGTATTACGTAAATCTACAAGACTATTTGCTTTCTGAATTTTCTAATAAAGCAATAAATGATGAAGAATTTCATTATATGTCTTAAATTTAAGTATGCCAAGAGAGACAGTTAAAAGTTGAAAACTGAAAAGTAAATTTTATATTGACTTAAAATATAAAATTAATGTTTCAGCTTATACAGCTTATTTAACACAATTATTACAGTCTTTCTGTGTCAAATTTTAGACATGAAATTGGTTCAATGATCAACAATGTAACATTTTGTTAAATATTGACCGTGATATATACTGCGACTTATTTTAATATTTTTACATATGCAACTATAGAACACAGAAACCTACTTGCATTAAATGTGCAGATTTAACTTGTAGAACAAACAGACTATTAAATACACACTCGACCATAGACACTATTTACTACACTGTTCAATGTACCGACAACCAACTGAACGCATCGAGAGAAATACAGTGCATTTCCCATTAAAATGCGCTGTACAATACTTTCAGAAGCATGATAAATAAGAGAAAAAAATCTGATGTGTACACCACATGACTTCCTTGTGCAGAATATTAAATTATACGCATTTTTTCTTCCATTTCATTTAAACTTATTAGATTGAATTAAACCTACCTCGCCGACACCGCATAAAGCACAATAGAATAAATGCATTCTTTAAAATTCACTTTGTTTACCATAGCGACACTCTGGCGCTAGGTTTACTTAACAGTATTGTATTTCGTTCATATTATAACTCAGAATGCACAAAATTTATAAAGAATTATCTAATCGTTGCCACATGTTCTATTCAAATACTATAATGAAGCTAGAACGATGTATAAAAGAAATTAAGCAAACAAAACAAAAAAGAAATAGTTTATCACAGACGATTGAGCATTTCTCATTAAATTAATTCAGTTTTCACTTCGCGACAAGGCAGAAATACATAAAAACTCAAAATATCCGTATTAAAAATTACAAAGTAAATCTTAAACGCTCATTTCCTCGAAAAAATTCCAGAAAGGATTAAGCATGATTTAAATAATAAATGAAGGCGTTATCTTTGTTGTTGCGAAGCTAAGTTTCTCTAGATTGGCAACAAATCCGCTATCCTGCTGTTTGAAATGGAAACAAGAGCAATGGCCGCCATCAAAAACATTATTAGGCTTAGTGCCACTTAAACAATTTTAAAATTGTTGATAATTCTAAAAATATTGCATACAGATTTACTAAAGGCATAAAAACCTTAACCGGAAGATAAGAACAACATAATTTAATCATTTTTAAAGCAAAAAATTTACAATTTACAAACATATAAGAGTAAAGAAACTGAGATCACTGAGCCGGGTAACAGAGTGGATATATATATAAATATATTTATATACGTTTGGTGCGGCCGATTGCAACCAAAATACGAGGTGCATATCTACATGTTATAGCAGTCCTATATACAAAATTTCAACGTTCTGAGGCTACTCGTTTTTGAGTTATGCGAGATACGTACGTACATGCGTTCGTACAGACGCCACGAAAAATTCTTTTCAGAATTCATTTTAAAGCAGTTTTATAATTTTTTTGGAGGAAAAGAGTGTTTTATTCTGTCCTTACGTACATATATCACGGAAATACATCGTTAAATTGCATTTGAAAGAGGTCAAAATGGGATATTTTCGTTGAAATATGCTTCTTGAACTTTTTCGAGATTACAATACTTCCTTTTTACTTCGTAGGAGGAAGTAAAAATGAACAATCCCATTAAATGCTTTCAAATAAATTTGCAATGGTCTAAAGCTGCTAGCATACAAGTGGCTACTTCCGCAATAGATTTTTTTCCTTTTACAAGAACCATACATCAAAGATGGAAAAGTAATTGGCTTTGCATTACAGTGGAGCGTATATCACAAAGAAGATCTAAATCAACAGCCACAAGCAGCAATAATCTTCTGCAATCCCAAACGGTCTCCAAGAATAATCAGTTTTGAAAGAGACCACTTAGCAATACTCCTACAGGTTCAAAATTTAACAGTTGGTCTAATTTCACATTGGTCCCTCACAATCAATGATTTAAATAGCATAACTAGGTTTATTGATAGAATGAATCAAGACTACAGAAATCCTAAGAAAATATCTGCAGGTGACTTTGGTAACTTTATAACACCAACTGGGGATACGCCACTACAGACTTTAAAAGCCGCTTTCTGGAAGGCTTCTTATATTCATATTATTTGATAAAACGTAATATACCTGATAGCCCTTCTTCATTTGAAAACAATAATCCTTTTCTAGAAATGATTGCAAAATCTCCCAATTACCGTATTACAAACCGCCATCTCATACATGAATGGACAACAGAAGAATAAGGAAGTATTTCCGACCATAAATACATAACCTTTAAATTAAAATTCAGCATCTCCGCTACATCAATAAACGGTACAATATTCCGGATCAATAAACGGTACAATATCAATAATCGGTATAATATTCCGGATCGGAAAATAATTCCTTTCATAAAGAAATTCCGTACTCTCTTCATTAACCTAGAAAGGTAACTCAATCATACACAGACTAAAGAAGATTTTGAAGCACTCACAGAAACATTAATGGTTAATAAAGGAATTTGTTGCTGGAAATATCTGCCACAAAGACAAACTAAGAACCTTCGTACAATAAACTGGTGGAATAAAGAATTACACACACAACAAAAGTGCAAACATTACGAAAAAGACAAACAAGAAAAGCTTACAAAAGTATCAAAAAGAGCGTGCAGTATACTAACGCATGTCATCCAAGCCAAAACAAACTCCTGCAGAAAATTTTATATCCAAAGTAAGGATGTATATGACACGCTCGACAAAACAGCAACCAATAAGCTAAACAAATCAGCGCAGATTTGTTTGCTTCCGACAATAATTCCCAACGATAGCTACACAGACACCTTGAATAAATACTCGACACGGTCTTAACACTGCATAATGCCAATAAAGATACGCCAGTGCAGGAACAGAGAAGAAAATTTCCAACAAATTTGATAGTTCTAGTCGATTTCGATTTTACTAACGCAGAAATCCAAGATGTTCTTCGTTTTTTTTTTCCTAAAAATAAAGCCCCACGTCTAAATGGCATAAACTATTTAATAGTTAACGTGATCATCTACAGCATTATTTCTCAAATGTTACAACAAACGTCGGGATATTTCCATATTCCTTCAAAATAGGCCAATTCATACTCTTCTTAAAAAAGAACAAGGATGCAGCTCCCAACATTAGGCAAAATATTTGAAAAATTATTGATGAACAGACTTAAGTATCATTTGCATTAGAAGGATTACCTTAGCCCGTGTCAGTACGAATTACAACAGAACTATCAATTATGCACGCATTAACTGATATACGGAACAGAATTTTAGGAAATAAAATCTATGGAAAACATAGATTTATTAATATTGATTTAAAAAGTGTTTTGGACACCTTGTGGTGCTTAGCCATAAAACAAGCCTTAAGAAAGCAGAATACTCAGGTAACGTTTACAGAGCTTTGAGTAATTACCTAACGAATGGCCGGTTAATTATGGAACACAAAATGTATTATTAAATTTGATCAAAAAAGAGATTGCCCCAGGGTTCTTCAACGAACTCTTATTTGTAGAATGTGACCTTCAGTAAAATCCTTACCGCATCTTGGCCAGTACATAATTGAATATTTACCCACGTAGATGATGCAACCCTCATTGTAAGAGGAAAAACTGGAGCTGAATTACAGAAAGTTTCTACAGAAGTCTGCAATCAATTTCAGTCCCTTTGTAATGTTCTAAAATTGCAAACTGCTGACCAGAAATCGCAAATCCTCCTAATCCCTTCCTGATGCATCAACCATTTATAACTCTAAAAGGTAAGAGGTTGAAAATAGTAACATAAATAAATTACCCAGGCCTTACTTTTGACTAAAAATTAGCATGGATTCCGTATATCATGGAAATCAAAAAGTTCATCCTCATTATTGTTAAACAACTTCATTTATAAGGATAAGAAATGAGAATTAAATCCCCGCATTCGAAAGGTTCTATATTCAACAGTTGGAGAAAAATTCTAATATATAGTAAAGCAGAATGGGCTCAACCCATGCAATGACGCAAAATCAAATATCGGTCCATAATGCAGAGATCTATCTGAATTAACGTTACTAAAGCCTACTGCACAACTTTTATAAATGCACCTTTTTGCCCTTGCAGGGCTTTTATTTTTGCACATAAAAAATGCAGTCTGTCAACTAATCAAACGACTAGAAAAACCAGCAAACTTAGAAGATGAAGTATTTCTCCCAGGCAAATATGAAAGCCAAGCTCCACACAAATACATTCGTTAGAAAAAGACCAAAAAACAAAGCACAGCAACAATTCAACAACACAGATAGCACAGATTCCACCTCAGTTATAGAATTAGAAGTTTATACAATTGTTTCAAAGGCCATTCTATATACACGTGGAAAACAAATATCAAAATAGGAATAATATAATATCAAAATAGGAATTGATAGTCTCTCTTTATTACATGCAATTTTAAATCCACAACACCCGTCGCCAATATTTGCTGCCACAAAACGACCTACGAAAATGTAAAGATCACAATATCACATTGGAATTTTTTAAAGCATATTCTGGCAATGAGACAGCGGATCGTCTTGCGAAAGATGTTGCAACCGAAACACTGGCCGACCAAACTGAGATCTTATGGCCGAAAAGCCTAAAATTAAAAGCAAAAAGAGTGAGACCTTAGTGTTATATCCTAAAGAACGTATTATATGTATATGTAGATGCGTATTATGCTGCATATGTAGATATACACCGAAATATTAACAATTCGCAATTAGTAAGGCACATTTCGGGGCATGGTCCATTTCCCATTTATTTTGCACGATCTTTAATCAGTGACACAGAACTCTGCAGCTATGGAGAAGCATGAAATATAGAGCATTACGTTATGAGCTGCACTTTAATCAGTAGTTTACATCTAAAACTTCCAACAAAAAACAGACAGGCATATTGTAAATCTAGAGTAACAATCAAGCAACAATATTTAATTGAAAATGTTATCCCAGTCATGAAAAACTATCTGCTTTTGGAATAAACTTGTATAGCACGTCATAAATAGAAAAACATAAATTACACTACCTCTGCAGTAAACGAATTTTAAACTAGTCATTAATGTTTGGACTTTTGAATAGCTTTGAATATAAATTTTTCACCTATATATGTGTATTGTGTCATATATATTTATATACATATAATTTTCGAAATAAGGATAAGAGCTTGTTCTGATGTTACTGTCAGATTAGTGAGATAAGTCACAACAACATATTGTTGTATTCTTCTCCTGCCTTTCACATAATTCGATATCGCTTCATAACACCTATTTTCCTTTGTTATAAGTGTATAAAACTTTTCTCAAAACTATTATATAAAAATAACACATTTTTTATGTAATAATACTGGATCTTTTTACCACCAGACATTTGTGTAATTATAATAGCTTCTTATTTCTGTTATTCCTTCCGTAATAAATTGCAACGTGTTCTTATGTGTTGGTTTAAAGTATTCTTCATACTGATATTACATTTTAATTGCCTAAGATATATTGTTATTGCCGATGAATGTCTTGGGCTTGTTCTGATGCTACTTTCAGACAAATGAGATAAGTCACAAAACCATATTAATTGTATTTTCTCCTGCTTTTCACATAATTCGCTATCACTTTATAAGATCTGCTTTCTTTCTTTTTATTATATGTGCATCAAATTTTTCATAAAATTATTACATAAAAATAGCACTATTTCGATCAAAAAAAGGGGGATTTAATTAAACATGAAGAGTACGTTATAAATAGCATCTTTTGCTTCAGGAAAGCGTGTATTTAGTTTCCGGAATTAGGAACGGATTTGATTTCCTTTCATTCAAGTTAATCATTGATGTAACTAAATCTTCTTAGTGATACTTTCAACCGCTCACAGTTTGGTTACATCGAAATGAAGTTCCGAACTTCATGACTAAGATCCGAAGCGGTGACTTCTGAAGCTTTTCAGTCAAACCAAAGATCTCTTCTCATTAGTTTAGATTAGAGTACACTAATTAGTTTCATGTGCTATTACGTTTGTTATTAGCAAAGTTTTAAGGAGCATTTACTCTGGATTACCAAGGATTTTCCTGAAACTTTGCCTCCAGATTTTTATGATTACAAAAACTTAAAACGAAACTTTGCTGAAAACATTAGAAACATGTTTCAAGAACTAAAATTTGGCCTTTATAAAACTTAATGTCTTATTTAGTAAGAAACAGTCGAATTTCTGTCATAATTTACTAGTTGAAAGAGTATTTTAATGCCTTCTCAAACGCAAGGACTGCGCTCTCAAACGCAAGAAATGCGCACTAAAGGGATACGCAGTCGAACTCTAAATATTATCGTTGAAGAAAGTTTTATAATACCGAGAGTTGTATTCGAAATGTTTGCCTCACATCAAAATTATGTTATTTAAAAAAAAAAACGTAAATTTTCGAATGAATATAAACACACGATGGCATCTTGTATTTTTTATTTATAGTTCAACTTCAAAACTCATATGTATAAAATTAGTATTAAAAACTATAAAAGGCATTGGTTTACATTAAAATGTTTTGAAATATTTAGCAGAAAAGGCAAACGTTTCTATTGATACAAAGTAAAAAAAAAAGGAGAAGCAATCATATTAATACGCTGCTATCCAATTTTTTATAGCCATTACTATTTGAAAAATTCTGTGTTTGTACAAATGGAGTAAATAATTGAATAATCTGAAGGAATATTGGATATAAACAACAAATGCTTTTAGAAATTTCACTTTTGTAATATACACTTTCGATGTAGTATATACTGCAATCAAAACATTATTACAATACTTGCTGCTTATTGAACTCACTGGTTAATAAACTCAGGCACTTATTAGTTTCAATTTCAAGGAACCGTAACAAATACATAGTAACCAAAAGTAAAAACGCTGTTTATTAAACTCCTCTTAATCGCTTATTAAACTCAGATTAGCAAAAATCTGACACTTAGGTACCAGAATATCCCAACTGTATCTGTCAAAGTTTTTTATGTTCATTCATTTATGTATTGATTACCGTAGCTTAATCGTTCAGGTATGGAATATTTCGATAAAAATGTTTGTCCAAAATTTTGCTACCTCCCCATCCTATGAAACACTGTTTTCAGCGTTTCTTATTCGCACTAGGCTTCATAAGGGCAGAATTTCCTAATCTTAAGGTTAGCAAAATAAGTGCTCTAGAGAAAGGTCTTCGAACGTTTTAGCTCATGGGAACAATTTCAGCACTCCATCAGAGACTATAATTCGATGAAAAGGTGTATTGCTGCTATGTGTTATGATTTTTGTGCATTTCAGCTTCAATCAATGCAGGTGGCTAACGAAGCTAGCCGCTGCACACTTAGAGAAAAAGAAATATTTTTGGGTGGCTTGACTTTGTAGCTACTGCCCGCGAAAGGATTAAATTATGCGCAGGAAGAGCCATTTGAAATGTGAAATGGTGGTACATTAATAACTTCTGTAGTAATCACAGTGCTGAGCAAGGTTGAATCACGACGTTTATGCAAACGTGCATGCATTGTGTCGCGCAAATGTCGTATGCCATTTTGTGGGATGACGTTCGATACCTGTTCCGTCAAATCAGCAACAGTGCATGCTGGATGCGGATTTTGCTTCATTTGTTGTCCAATCAAGTCTCATACATGTTCGATGGAAGAAAGATCGGACGACCTCGTAGGTCAGGTCAACATGTCGACACGCTTTCCGTAGGTTGATGTACATATCTGTAGACTGATAGCAAAGGAGGGGGGACAAATATTATCATGTTATAAAATGCTTTCTGTAACACAAGTTGAAGAGTGGCAGAACACTCTGTGCATTCGATAGTCTGAAGTATGAATCTGTGGTCAAGGTGTGTGGGGTAACAGCGAGAGTACTCCTGTTGCCACTGGAAATTGCTCCCCAGAGCATAACTCGTAGCGTAGGTCCAATGTGTCTACGCCATTGACAGCTTGGTTTCAAATGCCCACCTGGCCTCCTTTTGACCAACATACGGCCGTCACTGGCACCAAAAACAGAAACAGCTTTCACAATAGAATTCTACTCCTCTCTCAAATGAGCTCTAGCTCGAGACCACTTATGTCACAGATGGCTGTAATTTGGAGTTAGTAGTATGACTGCTACAGGGTGTCTGGCTATTAGGTGTTCCTTAAGTAATCGATTTTTTACATTTCGCTGTATCACACTAGTGCCAAAAAAGCTCGCATGTTTGCTGAAGATGAAATAAGCTTCAGACATGAACACAGTAAATACAGCGGTCTTTCCTTTTGAGTGGTGGCACATGTGCTCCCAGAATTTGGCTTTCTCAAGAGAGTACATTCCCGTGACCACTGCTGTCAACACGCATCTACAGCGGATACATCTCAGCAGATTCTTATCACTGCAATGTCGTCAATATAACGAAATGAAAATCCACCTTCTCGTAGTTCTATTACACGGCCACTTTCAAATTCAGCAAGCTGCTGTTACTGACGTTTTAATCTCCAATAAGATATTCTTAACTCAAATCTCTCAACGTCCACTCTTGACAAACAACGCTCATTCCAGAAGTTAATTAAGCGCAAGAAGTTTTACGTAGTGTATTTAAAGCAAACGTTATTTTCAAGTTCATAGTGGTGCTAATAGCGAAACACTTATTCGTCTAGTGCGCAGAAATAATTTTACAGATGTGCAAACACTCCTTTCAAATTTCGGTTATGTAGTTAAACTTCTTTTTGGTGTTGGGATTTTATTTTCCTTCAGTGAGCATATCAATAAATATGCAATTTTATCAGACATTTTAGCGGACTTATTAATAAAAACTTTATTATATTTTCTGACGAAATATTAAACACTTCTCAAGAAAAAAACTACAAAATTTGTACTTGTTTAGTACTAAAAATAAAATTCGAGGAATTTCTCGCTAATATACTTTTTCCTTGTTAGAGGCCTATTTAGTGCCAAAAAAATAAATACTGATTTGAGTAAAAGAAAAAGTATGCGCGGAATTTTTACTGAAAATGTAATGTATATTTTTGTTTAAGACATATTTTTAAAAAGATATTTTCTTTTAAATAGTGAAATCTTTCTAAAACGATTGCTGATTATCTAGAGCACTTTGGTCTCTGCAGGGGTAGTCTTCTTAAATACAGTAGTAACAACGGCTATCGATTTATGGATGATGCCGATTATTGATTTCCATAATAGCCGTGATATCCCCGAAGTTATTGGAGTCAAAGTCTGCATTCAAAGGTGCAGTTTATATTTTAATACAAGAACATTAGTAAAATTATAATTTAATCTAACTTCTCGGGAAATGCGCTAATGTAAAATTTAAAATTAAGCAAAACTAGTAGCTGAGATTAGGGGAGATTTTAAATTAAACTCTCTAGATTTTTCAGACTATGAAAAATATGTGCCTTTCCTGCATAAAAAACTTTTCAAAAATCGGAGGAGCAACATCTACCTTTATACGGAAATGTCATCATTCGCCTAGGAAGATAAGTAATAAATGAGAGAAAGCTAAGGTGTTATAAATTAGTCATGCAGGTAAAATAGTTAGTAACGTAGCAATGGAAAAAAATCAGATTTTTCATATTTTAAATTCTGGTCTTCTACATGGACACTTTTTCATGTAGAATTATTTTCTAAAAAGTATTTATTGTTTTATACGATAAAATGTGAGCACTTCATTAAACATTTTACAGATTTGTCTAAACCTGCCGATGAAATTTTCTAAATTGCGTTTTCTAAAATCTACAGTATCGATAAATGCTATCAACATCAAGGATTTTTTTTCTTTTTTTTAAATACTTATTATGTGTTCCTTCTTTAGGCACTACACGGAAAGTGGAGGTCTTTTTAAGGAAAACTAGCACACATGGGGAAAACCACGAAAACGCCCATGCAGCCAGTCCGTTCGCCGGAATAAAATCCCAGACCGAACTACCAGCGTTCAGCGCAACATAAAGCGTTGAAATCATTTTGTAAGGTATATTTCAATTTTATAACAGTTATTTTTATTTCAATATACTATCTTATCGACTCTTGTTTCAACTTACAATTCCCCACCAGAATGAGTTTTTAGAATCGATTTGAATGCAATTGAGTTAGAAGTAGTATTTAAGAAAGATTCAGCTTACTTCGTGAGAGAAAGAGAGCTAGGAATCTTGAGTACGGCGCGTTTGCCTTCGGACTAAGTCTCTCTAGAAGAGTTCAGGCTTGGCCGTATATTATGCGCCTTTTGATATTCGCCGGCTAGTTTAAATTAACACGTTAGATTTGTGTTAAACTCGGATAATACTCTTTTGGTTAATTCTAAGTTAGCTTTTATTTTTTTATTTTTGAGTTAAAGCCCAAGTGGAGGCTTTGTTGTAAGCCTGTTCATCTTATTCTGACGGAAATAAAGGATATTTTATCCCTTCTCGAGTCTACGTCTTAGTTGTTTGAACTCAGCGATAAGTCGCTAACAAGTTTACTAGGTTCCTCAACGTTCATTTTAGTACAAAAAGAGTGCGGAACTCTACAATTTGATAATTCTGAAAAACAAAGTTGAGATTAACAATCGTATTAGTAGGTCAATTCACGTGATTTCAATCAATTCACAATCAATATTCACGTGAGTACCTGAACTCTGATTTTTTTACTATCGTCATCAGCGGAAACAGGAAATGAAAAAATTAATATAAGGGGAAATAATTTATTATTTATATACTTAAGCAAAACAAATTGCACCACGATGCATGATGACCAAATTAACGTTTCAAAATCGATCAACTGTTGTCTGTTGAAACAAAAAAAAAAGTAGTGTTGCTTTTGTAATGTGCATCTATCTAAGATACTATACTT
This sequence comes from Stegodyphus dumicola, assembly GCF_044657685.1. Lineage (NCBI taxonomy): Eukaryota > Metazoa > Arthropoda > Arachnida > Araneae > Eresidae > Stegodyphus > Stegodyphus dumicola. The sequence goes on from NC_140769.1 coordinate 34,654,714, forward strand.
CACATGAAATGCTAGTAAGAACAAAACATTTAATAAATACAGTATCACTTCAATACGTCTAATTTGATACGCATCGTATTTGGGCGCGAAAATGTTTATTTGGTACTCGGGTATTGTGCACCGTATGCCAAGTATGATGGTGTCTACCATTGTGAAAAACAAAGATGCTGTTAAATCGGCTAACTTTGCAAGGGAAGAAAATCGATTACCAAGCAAAGACCAGAGACTTTAAAGAGCATGCTGAAAAACCTTTTTTGATATGTATAGCATAAATACATTTATGTGAAGTAGCATGTACAGTGCTTCATTTCTGTACAGTGTATATTTCATCCAGTGCATTTGTATTTTAATATTACTAACAATAGTTTGTCTATAAGATGAGAAAAAATATTCTCCTTTCGATTTTTATTGGAAAAGTTGGTTCGGTATACATCCAATTTGGTACGTCCAAAGACCTGGAAAGGATTAATACGTACTATATAATTTTCAAGAAAGAGATTTTTACTTGACAAGTGAGTATACGAAAAGAGCCACAACAGAAAACTATATGTTAACGAAAAAAACCATTTTCAGATATAAATGTTAAAAATCATAAAAAGAAGAAGGTCCTTATCCGTGTTGCAAATTGGTTTAGTGGTTCCAGAGTATCGTTGGTCACTGCAATTAGATTTATGTATTCTTAGGCGGAGGAGAATACGTCTATCAAATGATGTGAAAAACAGATTAATATGTGCGAAAAACTGCAATTCATTGGAACAATTACATGGGGAAAATATTCCCTACATCTGACACAAAGATTCAATGGGCGAATAGGCAGTCCAAATGAAATAGTTCAAATCGAAAACACTTTGTTCATTCGACGTAAGAACATCAGTGGCAGAGTACTCCCTCAACAGTGGATTTTTGGAGCTTTGAGAGATTTGCTTTGTCGTTCAATCTCAAATACAGATGCAGTACGTTAACAGAAAAGAAAGTATTCGATATCTGCAAGAAGGATCAACGATATATTCAGACTGTTGGAAGCGATATAGAACGGTGCAACTTGAAGAAGCTGATTATAGTCACTCGAATGATTATTAAAAATGTTCTTAGCAAACAACATGAGTATTATTGCTACTTTTTATACGTATATACTGCGTCATTTTACTTTTACGTTCGAGCTTGAGTTTTGCGAAATCCTAGCTGCGTAGGGCGAGTGGCTGCTATGATACGAGAGCACCGAGATGTCATGGTATTATTACGAACGCCATATACTATAAAATTTGCTTGAAAATGTTTAAATACAGCATTACAAATATTTCATGCACTTTTAGCAAATTATTCGAAACTTGAGCAATGTTTTCGTTTTAGTAATTACGATGTGTTTGTATTATTATCTTTTCATTCGCCTTATTGATATCAGACAGCTGTTTCAAAATAACAAATTTAAAAAGTAGGGAAAAAAGAAAAAAAATAATTTACTTAAAAATAATTGCATGAAAACTTTAACAGTTAAGACTTTCTGCGCCTTTTCCCATTTGTTAATAGAAAAGTCATAACTCTTCAATGTACCAACACTTCACATTTCTTTTATGTGTTTCTTACCCAGTATTGCTCTTAAGACATCATCCTTGATGATTTCAATGGTCCCTCTCGAGATGAAATACAACGACGTCAGCACATCCCCTTTATGGACTAAAGTATCCCCAGGTGGTGCGTGCGTCGTCTTGAACTTCATGGATAGTGCCCGAAGACAACCGGGGCTGGCGCCTTTAAAAGCCGGGCATGTATTGAGCAGATTTCGGTTCAAATGCAGACAAATGTCTGCTTGGAGGCACTCGGGGAAACCTTTTAGCACCTGTAATCAAAATCATAATTACTTAATATATTAATTAGCATTAATGTTAATTAGAAGTTAATGCAAAAATTTAAAAAAGAATGAGCTCACTAAAGCTTATAGATTAATAAAATAGACCAAACATTTTCAGTTGGCGATGCACTTACAGGTTTAATATTTTGTCGCGGCGCCCTAGTCGTCTTCAGCGAAGTGTTGTACAAGGTTTGAGCTTTACAACCTGCTAACTACATAGTGTCATAGCAAGTCACAACACTTCATTAAATACCACTGTATACTGGTACTAGTGACCAGGCACAGAAATGAAAGCAACCAAAATCTGTAACTCGTGTAGATATATATTGAACTGGTAAGAATATTCTTTATTATTATTAAAGAAAAATAGGAAAAAATCAATGGAACAGTGAGACTGCTTATCTTTACAAAGTTTTTCAAAGCGAGGGATAAGAGTTGACACTATCACTCTCATTTTTTGTTCCCCGTTGATCTTTGAACGGTATTTGTTTTTTATTACAGCTACAGTTGAAAACCTAGGTTAGCATAAATATGATGTTGCAAAAGGAATAAGAATCCTTAAAGCTTTTGAACTTAGAGTTGGATATTCATTTTTGATGATTATCCAAAACTCCACTAAATCGGAACAAGCGAATTTTGTTTTAAGGTTGTTGTCGCAAGGGAGTTCAATGAGACTCTCTTCTTATTGTGAAGTGAATTCTGGTGGAGTTTGAGCATGGAAAAGATTTTGGATTCACAAATATTTCTAGATATTTTCTTCTTTAAAGTATTTTGCAAACCATTCAGTGAACTTCGAAAGATGTTCCGTGAAATGAGACAGCAATTTTTGAGAGACAATCCGTAAAAGTGTAAATAGAAATGCCTTGCGGCGCCCCTGTTTACACTTCATGTTTCCCCAGGGCTCCGCGGCGCACACTTAGAGAACCCCTGGAATAGACTAATAAAACTTATTACTATTAGCTTATAGATTAATAAAAATAGATTCTGAAGCATAGCAAAGTTTACGACTTTTTGTGTATTATCAGTGGAATACAATACACTTAATCGAGATAAATTTTAAGAATAAAAAGCTGCTTAAATATTTATCCTTGCGTAATACCTATTTAGTGATATAAAAATAATATTTAGTGATATAAAAATAATGTAATATACCATATTTTTCAAAGTCTGAAAATTCAAATCAAAAAACAAAACAAGTTGAATTTATTAAAGTATTTTACATGGGTTAAACGCACTAACTACTTAAAAATTGGCAAAGTTGAAGCTTGATACTTAAACATTGACATTAGTCTTACAAAAAGTCTGGGAATTTTAAATGAGATTGCACATGTTCTTTTAGGAAACCATTACTGTTATACAATGCAATTCAAAATAATTGGATTTCAAATGACATTATTTCAGAAATTGACAAGTAATAAGAGACACGTAACACATGAAGTAAAAGGCAAACTCTCCAGGTTTTATCTACAAGAGTTTTGTAGCCATTTAACGAAAAATAATATAGTATCCTAAAGTATATCCTGAACTTTATATGTTTTTCTTATTAGTCCAAAGAGGCTTTGTCCCTGAAGGATTATTGTTTTTTTGGCGATTTTGTGTCGATTCACTACAAACGGCGAATCACTTTTCAAACTGTTGCCACAAAGTATTATCGCCCTGTGTTATATTTAAAGAAATTAGATAATGAAAAACTGCATAAATGTATGTATCTTTCTCGCCTTGTTATAAAACAACAGTACATAGAGCCATCGAATTTTGAATGATGTAATTCTCCTACGAATATGGGCGTGTGAAAGACCAAATTTAAAATTTGGAATTTGTTTTATTATCGATTTCATATTTTGTAAAACTTTAACGAATTTTTGATTAACAAACTCAAGGATTTCAAAGCGAGCAATAGCAACGTCGTTATAAAAAAATTTTTAAAAAACATTTAATTAAAAAAACACTTTTATCTCCAGTGCGTGAATCTCTGTATCGGAAATTCTAAATTATATGCTCATTTTGAAACTATTTTTCGATATTGCTGTTGAACTGAATTTTATGGTTTAAGTGAGAAGAACGTGATATTTAATAAATAAATGTAACACACAAAATGTAAAAAAAACGCTCCTTTGGACGTAATTTAAAATCTGAAACATTTCAGATTAAAAAAATTTTGTTTTCCCTGGTCAGTCTTATTTTTTTTTATCATACCGCTAGCTTATGCTGGCTACGAGAATCGGAGCTATTCCCTTATAATAATAATAATAAAGTAAGTAAAAAGTACTCCCAAAAAAGCAAATCCCACCAAAAGAGATTTTAACTAAGGGTGGTTAGCTGTGAAAACTCCAGTCATTAAGGCTACTGCAAATGATTCAGGACACATCATGCTTCATTTGCCGAAGCCGTTCATTTGTGCTGGTTTACAAAAAATACTGTTTATTTGTGGCATTTTGTTAAATAAAGTCGATGATTCATTTAGTATATATTCCTAACTTTTGGAAGCTAAAAATATTCTATGATGACACTTGTAATTAGTTTTTTAATCAAGGTGTTTTCCGTATAGAGAAAGGACGCGAGATTTAAAGGTTTTTCAAGAACAAGATTTTAGTGAATCGCTCTGAATGTAGTTTGATGATATAATTTAATTAATTTTCCATGAATCTTTGTATTGGTGCATTCCTTCTGAAGACCGTTTGATGATTTTTTAAATTTTTTATGCTGGCCTGATTGCACGTTTCTATATGAATGATGGCTGTTTGAATTCACCATGTTTTTGAAAATTATAAGTTTAATTTATTTACATACGATTAATTAATTTTATTAACGATAAATTAATTCGACGTACGATTAACGTTCTCTAGATTTAAGATAGTGTTAAAGTGACAATAAATCCGATTGTGAGGGACAGCGTGGGATGATTTTGCAGTGTCAGGCTGTGATATGTCCTGGATTTCGCAAATATTTCCTAGTCACGGATTTTGTAAAGAGCTTATATGAATTTTGTTAGTATCGTTTCATTCAGTTATCGACATGTTTTCATAGAATAAAATAACTGAGCATTCTAAATGGGTATTTTGTATATAAACATCCACAAAAAAGTCCACTCAGAGTATTGAAATATCACCGTGCGAGTTTATGCATTTTAGAGTCTTTGTATTGCTTTGTTTTCAACATTAGTGGTAGTTTGAAGTAGTAATTACTAATTGTGCGGTTATACTGAGAAGAGCTGTGCGAATACCTTCTGTGTGAAAAGTTCCAAGCGTATAAAGTATTGCTTAACAAATTTCATCAAGCTTATATCGGTTCTGTGTACATTCAATTCATTCTGAATTCGTGCGCACGTAACAATGTTAAATGTGATATTAAATGCCCGTGACACTACGATGGATGGAGAATTAAGACAGCTGGTGACAGTGCTGCATTGCAAAAAGGATAGAAAGGGCTGTCAAGTCAGTTCCAGTAAAGATGGAAGCGGGCCAAGAAAAAATGGTAGGAACTTTTATGTCAGTCCCAGAAAAGATTGAAGCAGCTACAGAAGAATTTTAAAGAGTAATTACTGTCATAATAGAAGAATAAAGGTCAGAAATTTAAATAAGAAATTGAGAAACCATACCTTCCCAATTTCTTATTTAAAATCATGTTTAGAAAAAGATTATTTATCTCTCTGGAAAGCAAAATGGTCACAAGAAGAAACAGGCAGAAGAATCTTTAAATTTACATCTACTCCAACAAGACACCTTATCTCAACTAGCCGTACCATAACATTCTTTGTAACAGCCCATGATCTTTTTGCATCATATCTAAATCATTTTAATTTACCTCACAGAGATAAATGCCCATGGGGAACTACAGGAACGATCGATCATTATATGTTTGAATCTGATGTAACGGAAGATTTACATTTTCAATGATATACATCAGAAAATGCCAAACTATGATTCAAATAACTAATAAAGAGTAACGTCCTTAGACAAAAGCTCCAAAATCTAATAACTGGTTATAAATAAACTGCAACAATTTAAAGGCAGCATAAATTGATTTTATTATGCATTTACTTAATCAAAAGTAATTGTTGTATTACCAAAAACAACTATTACGTTATTTATATGCCATAGTTATGTTATTGATATCAATATGTAACCAAAATATGTAATATTTTCCTTATTATGTAAATATTGAAACATTTATAGCAAATAGCAGACCCCAAGCATAATGACCCCAAGCAATAAGCAATTAAGCTGTTAAGTCGTCATGGTGGTGCAGCTGCTTATTTTGTGGTTTCCTGCTCTGTCATAATAGAAGATAAATTCGAGGCAATGGAAGGCAGGGTAGATACGGTAGAAAATTAAACTGGAGAACTTGAAGAAAGCGTTTCCGCTGTCTAACATTATTTCGATGACAGAGTTTCTTCTACTGTCGCCAAGAAGGTTAACAGTTTGAGGAAATCTATGGTGACGGCTGAACCATTCTCATTACTTTAAATTTTTACCTAAATGTTCTCGTTACTTTCTAAAGCTAACCACGAATTGTCACACAAATGGATGGAATTCTTAAGCTAACGTTTGCGATCTCGCCGCTTCTCTGGGAGCACACACAGCGGTTGTCTTTCAAACACTATCCGAAAACCAAAAACTAGACTTCGAAGCTATATCCAGCGCATTGGAGCTGCATTTTGGCGAGAAGAGTTTAAAAGACTATAGCAAGCATCAGTTGAAATCTCTCCAAATGAAGCCCACGGAAACACTCCAGGAGCTTACCACATACCTGGAAAGGCTATTCCTTGACGTTGTTTCGGATTGTTCAACAGAAACAAGGAAAGTCCTGTCCCTGCTGCACTTAATCAATGGGAAACAAGGGAAATCCTGTCCTTGCAGCACTTAATCAATGACATCCGGGATTCTGAGGTATAGAAAGCCCTGCTAATGTCGGAAATCAAGGATCTAAAAATCGTCTTACATTACATCATGAAATTTGAGGTAGACCAGCAGGCAACAAGTACAGAACGCCAACAAATCAGAGCTGCTTTTGATTAGGAACCAATGAATCAACAGACGCTCGTCTAGACAATTTAACCAAGCAATTCAGTGCCTTAAGCCAGAAATGAGTGACAATCAACCGATCCTAAAGTACTGGAACTGCGGTGCTGATAGCCAGGTACGAAAGAACTGCAGAACAATCTCAAGAGAAGGGAGCTAATATTGCTTCCCAGCAAAGAGCCTGGAAACTAATTAGCGGCCATCTTACGGAACGGGGGTTGCCAAAAGTTTTAAAGCCCTTCATCGTCATCATGGGACACAAAACTGAAGTTCCTTGCAATATGGCCATCGATACAAGAGCCAATGTCAACATCATTCGAAAAGCTCTCACTCAACGATTGGAAGGTAAACTTATCTGACCTTTTCCCTCTTTTATCCTCCAGACTGCGTCGGGGGATAAAATCGACATCGATGGACGTTAAAATCATATTTGATAGTACCGCCTACAATCACACGCATATGTGGCAGATATTAAAGATACTTGCATACTCGGATTGGAGTTTATAAGGAAATACAATTTTCCTCAGACTTTAAAAATAATGAATTGCAATCTGCCTCTGGGGGCATAACCCTATTCGGAATTAAAAGATAAGCGAGGCAAAACCAATCACCAAATAGTAGCTTAAGACGATATCATAGTATCAATAAGAACAGAATTTGTACTACCCGAGTCCATAGATGAAAACAGAAGTTTTCGATGATGATGGGAACTAACAATGATGGAACATACTAAATGAATGATGGAACATACTAAAAACTTTAATAACGCGGAAGAAGTAGCAATAGCCTCTGCAATCACCGACATATCGAGAACCGTTAATTCTGTGAGTGTTGCTAACATAAGGTAATGTTAAAATTAGCGGCAGAGTGTTTGCAGCATGTATTCTAGTGATCTGCATCAAACGAACCAACAGTCCTCCAGTCGCTGTATCTTCGGAGAGCCTAACATCGGAGTAACCGTAGACTACACAATTAAGAAAGAAGTGCTGCAGAATGTATTGTTCAAGAATTGCAACATGTTTTCTTCCGCACATCTTTTGACATTGATCGAACTAATTTGGCCGAGCATAAAATTGATACGGCGGATCATCCGCAAATCAAGCAAAATTCAAGTCGTGGCATACTGGAGCAAGTGTCTATCTAACCCTAATCTATCTAGTCGGAGAGGAATTACTATGCTATCAGGAAAGATGTGCTCGCCACAATAGTCATAGAACATTTCCACCACAATCTCTACAGCAGAAAATTCCTGCTCCGCACAGATCATGCATCGTTGACCTTGCTTTTAAATTTCAAGAATCAAGAAGGCCAAAAAGGCAGATGTATAGAGACATTCCAGGAATATGATATCACTATCATTCATCGGAAAGGAACATTGCACGGAAACGCCGACGCCCTCTCTGAATGAATGATGCATATATGAAGAAAATATTATACAGTAACGAACCTGATGATATTGGGCTAAAATTCATGCATCAAAAATCTCATGATCATCTCTAACATTCCTAAGCATGAAAAATGTCATGATTATCTCTAACGTCCAAGAAGCAAAACGCAACTAGGAAACTTCTAGATCCTGCGATTACTTGCTGAGCAGAAATATGCCTTCGTGAGAATTATGTTCTACATTAAAAACTTAGAAACTGGAAACTGACTCACATTCTTGTTACAAAATGTGCATTTATTTGTATTCCTGTAACCCATAAGTCACGAAAAGCTCATGCAATAGGAAAACTTCCGTGGCAGTTTGATCTCAGCTCGAACTACCAGGATTCAACTCTCTTTATCTCCTTGGTCACAGGTGAGGTGAAGAATCACGAGATGCTGAACTGCCATACAAAACATAATTGAGTAAAGAATTATTTTTACACTGACCAAATTAAATTAAGAAATCACAACGAGATTTCAACAATTCTGTGTTTTTGCCATGCCTTCTTTATTCCATCGAAACATTTAAATCGAACGTGAGAATGACAGTTAAATTATCACCACAATGATGTAAATAAATAAGAGTTTTTCACTGAGAGAGAAATACTTAAGCGCTTTATTTCTCTTAGTTCTAGGGAAGATCAAACAGAGCGGTGGAAATTCAGTACCTTTCAACGATAAAAAATTAAGATCATCTAAATACACTAATGTCAAACTTAATTTTCGCCAAGTCTAGGAAAGAGATTAAGCTATTTGAATAACTGGAGTCCGGATATCAGATTTATACTGTTTATATTTACTTTTGTTTTTAAATGACTCGTAATTATCAGCATGGTCTGGCATACATACATTTAGAATCTTAGGCTGATAGGAGAAATTGAGGAGTAAGTAATTAGACCTTCACATACTCACCATGTTCATATCGATTCCATTCGTATAGGTCCATGCATGTTGGAAATACTCTTCTAGCCTCTGACGCAGAGGATTGGGGATCTGATGGAACCGAATGAACTCTTTGACTCGCAGGAGTTGAGTGTGGTAACGTGCTGTTCCGGAATACAACCTCTGAATAATTGCTGATACATTGCCAAAGATGCTAGCGTACATCAGCGCTAGAATACGAAAAACAAATGTTAAGATTGAAGAGTTTGCATATGGCATTAAATCAGCAGATTATATGAAGTGAGTGAATATGCAAAGAACGTTTTGTTGTTTATGTACGAAAATGCACACGACGGTGCTTTTTTAACATAGTCCGAAAGTGAAAATATCTTAATTTCAAAATTTTCTTTGCAACTTTAAAGTTATTGGTAATAAATATAACCATTTTGATCGCTTCACTTGTCAAAGAGTTCTTGTTAAAAATAATTCATACTAATTTTCTCTCGAAAGGCTCTTATTTCTCATGCAGAAGATTTAGAATTTCTCAACATGCTTTGGGATTAGAACCAATAATCAACTTTCCAAAAACTATTAAGAACATTCCACTCATATTTGATTGCTCGATTGCTCTTAATAATAGTTTTTTAATAGTTTAGGTATAATATTATTAGATAATAGGTCTAACGCTATTAGATCACGTCATTAAGTTCATAGTTGAAAGTTCATCGTGTACTGGAAGTTAGTGATAAAAATTTCCCAGATTGTAATGAGGAAGAGGTTGTATATTCAGGATTGCATATTGCTAAACTGGAGTTTAAGGTACTGGCGTCCGATTGAGTATAATGGGTAAAATTCTTTATCTCTTTACATTTGAACTAAACATATTCCTCCTCAAAGAGAAGTGTAGAGTAAGAAGGATACTCTTAGTAGTATGTGCAATAATATTATTAGTCTATGGAATAGTAATCAGTGAGATGATTCGTATAGTAATCAGATTCGTATGATTTATACTTCATAAAGTGTTAAAGATATACCATCCGAAAGTAGCGGTTTATTGAAAAACCTGCATAGAAATAACGAGAAGGCTTTTATTAAATACACTTTAGTAGAAAAAGTAAAGATAATCATAGCTTTTCATAATAATGCTCATTCTAGTGTCATCTTAAAAAGATCCAACATCTTCACCAACTATAGTGATAGAGCTTCCTGCTCAGTTACTAGTTTATTTTGTAGATATTCTATCAATTTGATGCAGTTCATACTTCTCTCAGGACAGTTTCTTACTAATGCTGTGACAGTCAAAAATCTTTTCATAATAGTTATCGATTTCTCAGCACGGTAGCATTTTGCATACATTTTTCCAATTTCTCACAGGAATAAATATGTTGTTTAACAGACGATGTGCATGTAATATGAACAAGTAGACTACGTGTAAACTTCTGCAGTTGTTTGACAACGTTGTTTGCAACAATGTGAGTATGACTTGCTTTACTGGGGAGCTGAATAATTTGCTTTTGAAATATGCATTGAGGCATTTTATTTAATACTGATCCAAAATGCAGGTTAGTTTTCACCATTTATTATGATTCTACGGATTCCTGTTTCAATTATTTAAAATATTTATTGCCAGATTTTAGTGGTTGGAATTTCATAGCCTCTAACTTTTTATATCGTAAGGAAATAAACTTTTGTACTTCTAATTGAAAAGAAACAATACAGTAAAATTTTAAATTATCAAAAAAAAAAAAAAAAAACCTTAATTCGCGTAGATTTTTGAATAAAATTCTATTTTAAAATTAGGAAAGCAACAACCTTCTGTTTAGCGTATATTTTAATCAAGATTCTATCAATTTCAATGGTAACAGATGCAGGTCCCTCATCATGAGGAGGAACGAAATGCTGTAAAGAACGGAATATATTTATACCGAAAGGAAATGATAAAAACGAAGAAAAGTTAGTACCATCTGTCCACAGAAACAGCAACGAAACATGAAAAATTAAGTTAATAGCATTTTAAAAACGTTCAGAAGAACTGAATTGGAACTAAAGAAGATAAATTTTTGTGAATGTGAAACGCTGCAGGGAAATCCAATTCACGAATTAAAAAAAAAATTGGTTAATTTTTGCAGACCCAAAGTCAAAATTATGATTAAATTTCCAAAAAATATTTGCTATCGAAGATTTGTTAATTTTTTTCTTTTCGGATATAATATTCGCGATCGTTAATATGAAAATTTAACCGCTCTTTTATCTCAAACAACGCTGTCTAATATATGCTATGAATTCCCTAAGAATTAAAATAAAATATAAGAGTTTCTAAGATTCTATATTTTATTTTAATAAATAAAACACAAGATTTACAAAGATTCCATATTTAATTAAAATAAAATATAAGATTTACAAAGATTCCATATTTTATTTTAATACAGATTCCATATTTTGCTCCATTTCTGTCTTTAATTCGTGACCAAAAGAAATAATGCTTTTGCTGTTGTTTATAATAATTCATTTTTACCAACTATCCGTAACTGATATTAATTTCTTAATTCAGTTTTAAAGAGTACTATGCTACATACTTTCACTGAAATGTCTTAAAAGAAATTTAGAAGTTCGAAATGTAATTCCAGTAGATCTGATGCATATGATTCAGAAATAATACTGTTCTGCGAACTTTTAACTAAACGTTTTAACTACAATCTAAAGTGAAGGTATGATACAGTTTTCTCTCTCACAATTTCACTTTGGTTTAGGTCATATACATTTGATCAGACTAGAACATGCAATTAAGAGCTAGGCGAAAGAAAGATTAAAATCTAGCAAGGTAAAGTATAATTCATGTCTGCAGTGTGAAGGCCCATCATGCTGCCTCGGAGAATTCAAAGCCAGTCTATATCTGTCGGAGGCCGCAGCGTTTCTTGTCTGTCGTTCGAAATTCGTATATGGTAGGCACTTTAAGTGATTAGTAAAGAGAAATAATTAAGCGTTGTTATCGAGTATTTGTTCATGGAAATAGTGATACTACAAGACAGGTAGCCTAATTTTTAATCGAAAGGGGCAATTTTCCCTTAAGGACTATTATTTTTTAATGATATTGTCAAGCAGTTAATCGATACTTTTGAGTTGTGCATTCTACATTATATATTTGTAAGCTTTTGTGAGAGGTGGATAAACAATTTTGTTAAATTTTTATTCTGTCTTACGTAGAAGTTAATTTTAGATAGTATGATAACTCGCTGTTAGCAAAGAAATAATTCTATGAAAATTACCATTAAGTAAGGCTTCATAATAATACTCCTCAAGCTGAAAACTTCTCTCTCCCATAGTTATGCAATAAGCCTGTACTATTGGTATAATAGCCAACTGCTTGTGTATGACAACAGTCGATTTCTTATTTTATCATACAAGAAAGAAAAACATAATATGCTAATATAAATTTAAGTGAAAAAATACTCACATCCAACTAGCATGACTATAATGGCAAAGATCTTCTCCATGTTGGTGTTTGGGGACACATTGCCGAAGCCTACGCTGGTCAGACTGGAGAAGGTGAAGTAGAGGGCCGTGACATACTTGGACTTGATGCTCGGTCCTCCTTGAGAATTGTTGTAATACTGATGAGTCATGTTGGCCAAAGCATCCAGCCATCCTATTTTAGGTTCCTGCATAGATCGCTCCGCGTTCGCTATTGCGTACCAAATGCATGCTAGCCAATGAGCAATCAGCGCGAAAGTTGCCACCAGAAGTAGAAGTACAGCGGCCCCATACTCCGAGTAACGATCAATTTTGCGGGCCACCCTCACCAGCCGTAGAAGGCGGGCCGTTTTCAGAAGGCCGATCAGGGTTGTCGTCTGTACAACAGGAAATACAAAAAATGAATTAAGTTGATTTTACGGTCAAGCACTATTGCATTTAATGAAAGTAAGCAGCCGGAGTTTTGCTTTTAATTTTGTTGCTAGCTGAAAATGAGACACAGGAGATACATCCATGTTTTAGTTTGAATGAAAGGCTTAATTTTGATTTCGAAATGTTCTTATTAAAAGAAATTGTTTCAGAAATGAGGTGAGGAAATCTTCTTTCTCCAGATATTATTAGCATAATTTAACGGAAATTTACTTACATTTATTTTAAAAATGTGTGTGCTTTTAGAGAAGGAAGAAAGCTGCACAGGGCCCAAATAGACTTATCTGGAGTTTCTCAATGCATAATTGTGCCATGTTTAATTTGCAGTGAAATTCATAAGAATCGTATCACAAGAATTTCTTACTTACTATACTTCTGATGAAAAGCATTAGGATACTTTTATCTTTCTCAGGCTAATCGTAATTCCTAGTTCTAGCCTCAGAAAGTATTTAAGATGAATAGTTCAGCTTTAAGAGGAAAGTCTGAAGACTGAGATTTTTGTGATATTAATAATTTTCAAATATTCTTTGAATGTGTAATGATTACGAAACGTTGAAACTTTACAATCGATTACAACGTTACAATGATTATGACGAGATTCCATATTTCGCTTATAATTTGTGGATTTGGCTGTAAGCAATCTTAAGTCGCATAAAAATACATTTTTGTTTAGCTAAGGAATAGTTTAAATACAACTATGCTTATAAAAATTTTCTTTCTTTTAAATTGTATGTACATTACGGAGGGAAATGAAAATTTAATTTGATGATGAACGAGACAAGGATTGCCCAGTTAAACTAATATCTATTAGTTGCTAAGGATTGAAAACTTTTGATAAAATGAAACGATATGTTGTTCTAGGCGCAAATAATCCTTATTAATGAGAAGCATAAATTAGGTGCTAATGAATGGCATCATTTGTCTTGTATCTTGCCAAAGATAAGGTCCTTGCTTTCCATTTATATCGCAAATTAGTTCCAAATCAGCGGCCACATGTTTTGCTTTTTATTCTTACAGTTTCTTAGAAGAGAATACAATAACATAAATTTTCAAAACTTGCATTGTGACCTATCTAATTATATATATGTATTATTATTTCAATAAAAGTTTCATTCATGTTCGCATAAGTTATTTCACTTTTGTATGAAAGCCTTTCCATAGTTAACATTAAAATTTTAATTCCGATTAATTTTCTAATGCCTTCAATATAATTTGCAAATTTAATTATTTTTTAATTTTGATTTATTTCGTCAAAACGTTTGGAAAAATGTAAGGAAAATAAATTAAATCCTAATGCTTATGGCGTTAGTATGAAAATTAAGTAAAAACTGCATTTAAGCTTAAAACTTTAAAATAATTTGGGGTAGTATGTTATAGTCCATGTACAAAATAGTCAAAAATTTTATTTCTGTTTTCTTATACTGAAAATTATTCATGTGCAAGACGTTTTCTGTGACAGGATTCGGAAATATATAAGATGTTTCCTGTAACAGGCTTTGGCATTGACGAATTAAATCTGCTTTATAAATTATCATATGAAATGGACTTTGATTTCTTTGTAAAGAGACTAACAAATAGCTTTCTTTTTTTCATAATTCGAGCTTGGGAAGGGTAAAAGTTATTACTTAGATGTTTTTATGACACAGTTTTAGGTAGAAGGTCTGAATAAATGTATTTTCATCCTTATTACTAGGAATCCAAAATCTATTTTTTACATTTAATTACAAGTGATTGCTTTAAAATTCAAAGCAACAGAATATAAATATCTTTTCAAATATTCAAATGTTATGAATCCTATAAATGCGATAGTAAATAATGCTAAATTGATATATTTATCAGAAAGAACAACAAAATCACTTGCATGCATTTAAGTTGTTTTATATTATAACAGAATGTGGTATTTATGTATATATAGTAAACAACAGTTTATGGTTGAACTAAGGCTTTAAAATTTTCCGAAGTCAATCAGAATCGTTAGTTAAATTATTTCCTGATAATTTCTTTTTTTATTCAAAAACTTGCTACAGAACTTTATGAATTCTATTTTGCTAAAACATTTTACATTTAATGAAAGCGTAAGAAATATGAATAATATAATTTTTCAGTGTAAAACATTTTAAATACTTTAATCAGTAGTGAACTGGTGGATTTATTAAGTAAGAATCCACCTCTATTGAACTGAGGACCAGATGGAAAACAGTCCGTTGCAATTTTATTTGAACGACCCCGTAAATCCGCCTTGATTTATAATGCCATTCATTTCATTTTAAAATCGTTTGCGATATTGTTTTAATGCTCAAAACGGATGGGATCACAACTTAAATATTAAATGTGAAGTGAAATATACCTGTGGGCTGCTAATTTATAAATTTAGTTTCGAATTAAATATTGTATTATAACATATCACCAGAAGTATTTTTGTTAAAGAGTTCTTTTTTTTTAACATAATTCCTTAAAATACTTCGTTCTTTTCCATGATTATCAGCAATTTCAGCGAGCTGCAATTAACGGATGTAGAATGCTGTGGTTTTCTTAGGATGACGAAATCCGTTTAGTTTGTCCTAAATAAGATATTGAGCTATAATAAATGTGGTCACTTCATAGCTGTAAATTGGTTTAATTTTGAGCATTTATTCTATGACTGAAAGTCATAGGACTAATATTTATAAATGGGGAGAAGTTACATTGAACAATTGTAAATATACCAAATCGCTAAACATACGAAGGATTTTAGCAGTTAAACAGCAAAATGCGAAAATATTGAAGAAAGAAAAATCTGCTTTGTAATTAATTTCAGATGCGCGCTGTAACTGTTTTGTGCTATATGAAAGACAATCATTTTAAAACTGAACCTCGCTGATGTCAGCAAAATAAGCTTCTGCGCAATTATCATGAATCGCCATTCCAAGCGTCATAATTACTAAAAGCCAAAATTTAATTCGCCAGTTTCAAAAAAGCAGCTTTTTCGTATCTTCCAGTTTATGACTAAAATCATTTTGTATTGTTTTAATTTTTAGATATTTCAGAAAAGGCAAAATACTACGATTTCCCAATAATTAGTTTCCAAATGTTGGCCAACGATCATCTGGAAATGTCTGCGTAAGAGAATAACAGCGCTTTGAATAGTTTTATAAATAATTAAACTTAAGATAGTTTTAACACATTACATTTTTCCATTTCACAAATAAAATATGCACGCTTTGATCAAAAAATAAAATTAGATTCAGAGGAGGATAAATAATAAATATTGTGAGAGCATTCGAATAAATAAATTATTATTTGCTCATATATTTATTTATTTAATGCTATTATGAGACCATCATTATTATAAAATCGCATAAATAATAAAAAATGTATATGTTCTTTTGACAGATAAAATGCGAATCAAAAATTAAGAATTTTTTTTATATATGTATGTGAATTATGAATCATGTCAAATTCATTTACATGTTCCAAAGCAAATTATTAAGTTCGATACGCGCTTTTTTTTCTGATTTATTTATGTGATATTGTGAGTTGATTAAAAATTTTTTAATCCGAGTTGTGCTAATGTTGATTTTGTTTCATTTCATTTTTAATAACTCGGGAAAGGAGAGCGAAACTACTTAAAGCAGCAACACCTGATTTACTCTTTTTCACTGCTTAGTAAATTCTAAAGTGAAGTTAAACAAAATAGAAATTATAACAGAAGCATGTATTTATTTTACGAAGGGTTAATTTCTTTTATAGGCTCAACAATATGTATTCGATTAATTTCAAAATGTATATAGGTCATTAATATTTTAATATCTTAGCAACTGTTTTATAGAATTAAAAAAATCTGATGTGTACACCACGGAATATTAAATTATACGCATTTTTTCTTGCATTTCTTTTGAACTTATTAGATTGAATTAAACCTATTTCGCCGACAGCGCATAAACCACAATAGAATAAATGCATTCTTTAAAATTCACTTTGTTTACCATAGCGACACTCTGGCGCTAGGTTTACTTAACAGTATTATATTTCGTTCATATTATAACTCAGAATGCACAAAATTTATATCATTTAAAGAATTATCTAATCTTCGCCACATGTTCTATTCAAATACTATAACAAAGCTAGAACGATGTATAAAAGAAATTAAGCAAACAAAAAAAAAAAAAAGTTTTTCACAGACGATTAAGTATTTCTCATTCAATTAATTCAGTATTCACTTCGCGACCAGGCAAAAATGCATAAAAACTCAAAATATCTGTATTAAAAATTACAAAGTAAATCTTAAACGCTCATTTCCTCGAAAAAATTCCAGAAAGGATTAAGCATGATTTAAATAATAAATGAAGGCGTTATCTTTGTTGTTGCGAAGCTAAGTTTCTCTAGATTGGCAACAGATCCGCTATCCTGCTGTTTGAAATGGAAACAAGAGTGCAGCTAAAAGTGGAAGTGCTGTAATCAAAATTAAATTTTATCCTTAAATTAATTATCGTGATTTATAACTTATATTTCACAAACAATAGTCAGTTATAACTAATATTCAGGCAATTAATATTACCGTTGACAGATTTACGCAGTGAAATAGCTGTACATTTATAACAAAATATAAGGTATAACTATTACATTAGAATATTTTTGTAAGATAGTTTTATTAGGAGGTTTGCTTTAAATTTTTTTCTACCACGATGTCGTACTTCTCTTACATTTAAGCACCGCTGCGACCTGGTTTCCCACTGAATGAAGCATGACTGCAGATTGCAGAAAATGACTGCGTGGAAAACTGTGTAGACCAGTTCCAACAAACATTTAGCCGTTTATCATTTTTCTTCATTAACTGATATCAATTGAAATTATTTGGAAAACAAAACCTGAATTTATTGTAGACGAAAAATGCTGTTGCATACAATTATAAAGAATGCGAATATTATTTCAAGCACTGCGATGTTTCTATACGGCCAAACATTCACGAAGAGCTGTAAAATGAACGAATACATTGCCCTTACTATAAAAACACTTTACTAATTTTGCATTTTTCATAAATCATGCTGCATAGAATTATTTTGTTCTTTCTTTTAGAAAAGACTCAGTATCAGTGTTCTTTGAGAGTTAGTCTTCCATGGTTATGTTATACATAAATACGAATCGAAATGTGGCAAGTGATTGCCTTAAATATCTACATTTAAGAAGAAAACATAAAATAATTAAATGTCTTTTTTGTGTGTGCGTGTCGTAAGTTTTTATCAAAGGATTATGCAGAAAGAACCAAGTCTCATCAAAATGACAAGGTAATTTGAAAAACACTATACCTTAAAAAGCAGAAACAGAATTAGTCTTACGATACTCTTTAATCTCGAAATCACTATGAAAGTTTAATTTTTTTTGGCTCGTTATAGACCTAACTCTCTATGTATGTCATTTCATATTGCTCACAAAACTTTTATATTTTCTAAACCAATTGCATTTTCGACTGCAATAATGCACCAAAAAGTTCTATCAAAAAGTTGCATGCATTTTCAATACAAATACTTTTCAAAATTTTTATTTTTATTTTGTTTCAGTAACATGTGTAGGCCTTTTAAGAAGATGGATCAATAATTTTTTAATATTGATTAATTTTAGTTTATTTACATACTAAACAGAAATTAATTAGATGTATTACAAAGATAATTTAGTTAAATATTATCCGTTAACCTTTATAACCCGCAGTCTTTTTATTAAGTTCTGTAACAAACAGTCCAGAGGCAAACGTTTAATTTGAAGGCAGATGTACTAAAGGCAGACAAAACGATTTATTCCCAGATTTATGTCATTTGCATAAATGAACGATATTGGGCTTTAAAAAATCCATATTTAGTACCTAAGTAGATGAATTATATTTATTAAAATTAATTTAAATTAAATTTTGGTAAAAGCAGTTTAGTTTTGCCATGGTAAATCGATGAATATTAAATCATTCAATAAGTATTGTATACTAATTGCTGTAATAGTTAACCTAATATTTATTATTTTTTCTAGCGAAAATAAAAATAAAGAGAAGACGCAATTGAATCTATTATTTTTCATGAAATTCGTTTTGCTCTGAGATGAATGTTTAAAAGTTAGTACAGTAATTACGTATATTGTAATTCTTCATTTTACAAGAGATCAGATCTTAACCCTAAAGAACGTTATACTTTATACACTATACCATTATTACATCGGTGTTCACAGATTTGTTTGGTATTTTATCAAGGAAATGGTTAAAAGCGCTGATTTTTATATCTTAATGATAATTTAATTGGTACTTATAACTTATTTTTAATGGATACAAGAATTAATTCTATAATGATAGTAAAGAATGAAGTTTTATAAGAATGACGCTCACAAATGTAGAAGATACTTAGTTGCGAATATAACAGTAGAAAATTCTACTTTTTTATGTTTTTTAAAGGCTAATTTAACTTTCCTTTAATCTTCTTCACTCTAATCAACGGTTGTTAACCTCTAATCAACTGGTTGTTAACCCTATTAATTGCACTCACAGGTCCAATTTAAGAGGTTAATGTCCGGTGAAATGAATTATGAATATCACATTCACTTTAAATGTCCCCACTTTAAAGAAGCTGTATGTTGCATTCAGTTGATGAAACTCCTTGTTTCCCAAGAGGGCATGCTGTTGCATTTTTCTGTTTAAAGATGAGACATGAATGTTTAGTAAGTTACTTACATAGATTTGGATTTCTCCCGAGTCTTAAATGTTTGGCTTCTGATGCCGAAGGTATGGATGCCAAACACGTTGAAACTTACCTACCTCAAATGGGAAACACTTTTAATAAATGCTGATGAATTAGGAAGATTATTCACATCTTACCGACTGGTTGCTCATTTCAAAATAATTCTGTTTTTACTTGGAAATCTTTTACCGTTTTAATATTTTTTTCCCTCTTAATGTATTTAATTTTTGTATTTCATTTGTGTGGCTTTAATTCTTTCTGTATCTGTCAGTTTAGTTTATTATTAGTCAGTTTCCACATTCTAATGAAAAACTATCAGTAAGTAACTATTGATGGAAATAAATAAAATAAAAGACATTTAGTTTTATTGTGATAAAACATATTTTAATATGAATTAAGAATTTGTATGATAAAAGTTTGCTCGCATTGTTTCATTAAATCAGCATGCTAAGCTGCAGAATAAAATTTAGCGTATTTAACTGTAATTTATTTCCCGAATAACTTGCGTTCCCCTGCAGATAATGCGTATTATTAATTTTTCCCCAAATCAGTTTGACTTAATAAAGAAAAAATGGTCTCTTACCTAAACATGATGTTGAATATTCTTCACGAACCAAAAAACGTAAGACCATTTTCGAATCCAAGTGAATTTCTAAAAATCGATTACGATTATTTTTTATCTAATTATTCTATTTATTTTAAAAATAGTTTAAATTGAAATGCAAGCAGATATATTAACAGGTTATTAATATTATACTGACTATGACATTAATAGACAAAAGGCTATTTGTGCATGCGATGAATTCCGATAAAATTAAGCAGCATCCATTATACATATATATATTACCGGTTGCATGTGTTCGGCAATACACAAAGATTCTTCAGATTTCAAAAGAATACACAAAGATTCCTCAGATTTCAAAAGCTTTTCCGAAGTTTCTACATGCCACTCTTCAATTCTATTGTAAATAGTTTCATTAAAACTTTAATTTTAATATATAATTTGAATTAAGAAAAAAAAAAAACTACTTTTATTTCACTATTTAAAATGTACACTGCAAGAAAAAAAGGGGACAGTTCTATATCTCCCGTTCTATTGCGCCGATGGGCGAAATTCAAATTGCGTTTTTAACGTCTCGAAAGCGAGACTTCGGAAAAAAAAAAAAAATTAAAGAAGGGGACAGTTCTATATCTTCTGTTCTACTGGGCCGATTGACGAAATTCAGCTTGGGTTTCTCATGTGTCGAAAGCGCGACTTAAGATATGTATTCAATTTATATATAGCATTATTCTAACATAGGTATTTTGACACAAAATCGGACTTTTCCTGGAATAACATACTACTTTTTTCCATATTTCGATTCTACAACTCAAATTATGCCTAGATATTAAATTTTGTTATTTTTGGTGAGAAATTTATGGAGAAATTTTAAAATATATCTTGGCGCATTTTTTTAACTGTCTGCGCCAAGAATAATTCACTTGGTGAAATTCTTAATTTTTGGTAACCTACTTACCTTCCCTTTTGTTCATTAATACTCGAGCGGATAAAAGGCCCACCGTTCATTCTTTAAAATAATTTCAACAAATGGGCGTAAACCACATTTTTTTTAATCGCTCATAATAAGTACCGAAAATTTCAAAACGCACAAATATATAAATTCACGTATATCTTCGGAAATTTTGAATAAAAAATTGTAATTTTCTTTCAGGTATGCTTACAAATACATCTACTTTAAAAAGATGGTAAAAATTTTATAGATCATAATTCAATTTGTTTTTCGAAAAATTTATAAAAAGTATTAAAAAATACTAATTTTAAAAATAAATCATAAGAAATGGGCGGATCTTATTTGGAATGAACCTAATTTTCGAATTCTGGAAAAAAAGGATCAAGTAAGTTTAATAAAAAAAAAAGTTATTAATAAAGATATATGTCAAATTCAATTAACATTGAAGAACTAAACTTTTCAGACCTAATTTTTTAGAGACTACTGGTGAAATTTTTACGAAATTTGGCAGTTTGGCATAATTTGAGTCGTAGAATCGAAATATGGAAAAACAAATGGCATGATGTCATTTCAGAAAAAGTCCGGTTTTGTGTCAAAATACCTATATCAGAACAATGCTGCATATAAATCTAGCGCATATCTTAAGTAGCATTTCCGAGACATGAAAAACACAAGTTGAATTTTGTCAATCGGCCAGACAACTTTTTTGTTTTATTGCATTATTTAGTATTTATTATATATATATTTGTCAATTATATGTGGGCCCACCAGCGGCCGAGCGGTAAAGACGCTGAACACTGGTAGTTCGGTCTGAGGTTCGAATCCCGCGAACGGGCTGGCTGCATGGGCGTTTTCGTGGTTTTCCCCATGTGTAACGTGTATACGAGCCAGTTTCCCTTAGAAAGTCCTCCACGAAAGGCATCCCTCCCTTTAGGCAGATAGCCCTCGTGTGCTTTGCCATAATTAAATACACCAACACCAACACCGTCAATTATATGTGTATATTGCTAATTACTACCGTAATAGAAATTGCATTTTTCTTATTAAATAATTTAACAAGTTACTGATTATAAATCAATACGTAAATTTAAGGGATAATAGTACTAAGATTTCACCGATTTTAACCAAAATTTGAATAACATATTTCTAAAGCTTATGTAAATGAATTAAAAAAAGAAGAAAGAATCTTCCGCTTTGCATAATTAGCCTGATTATTTTGAAATTAAGGATATTATAGATTAGGTTCTTTTCACATGATAGTAGTAAGTAATTATTGAAAAATAAATTCAAGCAACTAAAGCTTATAATTAAATATACAGGCATTTTATTTATCGTATTAAATATAAAGAAGTTGATTATACACATGTTGTTGAAGGTACAAAAGAAATTTACATAACTAATTACGTTTATATTATATAACTCGTTTATATATATAAAATTTCTCTTTTTCCTGCTGCTTTAAAAGATTTATTAATGCAATTTGAAGGGTATACTTCAATTAAAATTTTATGTCCTGCATTCCAATTATACATTTTCATTTTAGTTTTGCATAGCGCAATACGTTTTTTCTAAAGGAAATAAAAGGTTCAAAGGCTGTATTCATCACTTGATCAAGAGAATTTCTACATAAAGGCTAAACTAATTAAAATATTAATTAAGAATTTTTTCCGCTCTGTCTGTAGATAGGCTGCTTTCCCTGTAATAATGCTTAACAAGATTTCACACAACTACCTTTTTAGAAAGTGACTTACAATTCTGAGGGCTTATTAAATAACAAGATTTAATATCCTGATAATATCCTGATAATGAGATTTAATATCCTGCAGTCGCTTACGCAACGACCTCGACAAAAAGCCACAATAAACTAGAAAGAAATCAGTCAAAAATATCTCACATTCTGACACAAAAGTAATCAATCAAAAATGTTATAAATCCTTTTAATGCATTGACAACAAAGAAATCGTTCTTTATGGAAGAATAAATCAATGCGCGCAAAAGAACATCATTCAAGTTGTAACAAGGGCATTGTTGAGATCCATACACATGCTCAAACTGTCTTATTTCAATATTTTATTTATTCATCATACATATATATAAGCATATTACTCCTTTTATCACAGTTCATATATATTTCGGAATGTAAAGATTCCAAAACATCAAAAAGTGAATGAAGTAAAATATTTCTTCAACTCTTTAACACTAATTACACTAATTACTCAGTACGATTCGTATAAAAACTAATATATTCAATATTCATTCCAAAATGCAAAGCATTCTTTTCATTACTGTCTGTCCGTATCATTACTGATATTAAACATTTGAATTAATATTGAGTTTATCGTTATTTCTAAGAAAGATATTAAAACCATTTCCTATGGAAATTTTGAATTTTGTTACGATGACAAAATACTCTTAATTACAGAATCTAAAATTTGATTATATATATATGTGTGTATACATACGTACATGCATACCTCATGTGTAAGATTTAAACCGCATAGCTTAGTTATTTTGCATGCTTTATATTATTCTAGTTACAATTTTTTCATGTGAAGGAGGCTACGTTTATTCTAATAAATGTAATACGACTTATAGTACCTCTGGATGATTACTTTTGTTTGAGATAACTAATATCCATATGAGTCTAGCACAGATAAACTTAGTTTAGTTATTTATGGCTTCGAAAATAATACTCATAACTGGAAAGTACAAACACGCAGCTATGAACTCCACGGAAGATTTGATTGCCTTTTCAGATTGCAAATCGGCCTTGGAAGCTATCAGAAACGGAGAGATTAGCGTCACCTCAGCTATTAATTTCCTAGTAGAGCGGTTGCAGAGGAAGAGAAAAATCCTGTGTGCTACAGTGGATTCTTGCACATGTAAACATTGAGGGAAATGAGTGTGCTGACTCTTTGGCTATAAAAGTCAGAGACCTTGGACAATCCAATATCTCCATAATAGTCACAAATACAAATGCAGTAGCCAGATACAGACTTTTGACTTCTACTTTTAAGAAGCCGCAGTAATAGCTAGATTAAGAACAAATCACTTTAAGGGCATGAAAATTCATCAGGACAAATAAGGACCATACATTATCTGCAAAAACTGCCCGGAGGTCCAACTCACACCAGTACATGCCATTTGAGTGCCCTTTCGCCGCAAACATATTAAAACTCGGAATGGTGCCACTTATTGACAAAATGCAGGAAAGGGACCTATGCATGGAGCTAAAGCACCGAAGCTAGAGGCCGCAGTCGTCCGGACCTATGGGAAGGTCTGATCCCGGAACCGTGTTTTAAATCATATCGTCTTCTCACCGCTAATGAACACAAGAACATCAACAGCAACAACATATATACAATGCAATGATGTTTCTAAAATTAGAGATATATGTAAACTGATATATCGATTCTTTCATTTTATCTTGAAGTAATTTAATGAGAAATCACTGATAAAGTTGAAAATGAAAATACAATAATCTGGATTGTTCTACATAAACACCAACAAACGACGTTTCAAGAGACATAACTTTATTAAAACATGTTCGAATAAAAGACGGATATAATTATTTTGCATTGAAATCAAAATATGATTTTTATGCTTACAATAGTCATTGGAAAATATAGATAATTCCTTATATGACACACAGCTCGCTGAATGAAAATTGCATGACAAATTTGAAATTTATTTTATGACGGGTTTTTAAAGGAAATGATAACACGAAAATTTTTACTTATTTCTTTGAGTGAAACTAATTAATGTGGCTTGTTCTTACTTTTACTGTTGACAAACAGCTATTACTTTTGATAATAACAGAAATTTCTAGAATGAATTACTTTTATGCTATAGATTGGATGAAAGGGCAAAAACTAATTAAGATTCCATTGCATAAATGTAATTAACAACGGAAAACATTCATTTTAATCATATCACTCTAGTTACAATTTCTCATATTTTAAGCATACCGCAAGTAACAAAGAAAGAGGAAAGGACGAACTTAACTAATAAATTTTCTGAAATTAACTGAGAACTACTTAACTAAGAATTTTTCTAATAAGTTCTAAAATAATTTCTGCACTTACCTTTATACTAATGGTGTGTAAATTAGTTTAATATGAGTGCAATAAATTAATGCATTCATTCATTTTAACTCACAGTTATGTCATTTTTATTATGTCAAACTTTATGCTATTATTAGTTAAGATAAATATTATTTAGGAATAAATTTATGGAGTCATTAAATTGCCTGCGAAATCTGTTAAACACTATGTACTTATTTCTTTTGGATTTAGAAGGAAAAAGGGAAGCGAACTACTAATTAAATTTTAAAATGAACGTGTTTTAGTAATTTCTTTTAATTTCAGTAGAAAATGTAATTAAAAATGATCTGTATATATATTTAACATATTTAACGTTGCTTGACGCTTAGTACGTCATTAAAAGTGAGTAGTACCTATTTTGTTTCTTTCTTTTACACGTAATAATGCCTTCATCAGTTGATCGGTGAACAGCCTATTGCTAACAGATTGTAGGATTTCAAATAAAAGAAACTGCAGATTAAAACCATCGATTTAACTAGAATTTATTATATATAATTCATATTATCACACTAATTCTGAAAAATTCGCTTCACCACATTATATTCTCATTTACAAAGAGCGTGTGTAGAAAATTCAGCTTGATAATTTTTAAGAAAATAGCTTGAGAATGGATGACAGGATTTTAACTATGGCGATAAACATCATGAGTAAGTTAGTCAATAATTAATGCTATTAAATTTCAGAAGAATTTCGTTTTGAAAAATTTAGAAGAAAGGCATTTAGTTTTAAACTCTGCAAATATATTTAAATATGACTTACTATACCTCATCTACAGGAAAAGTTAGCTTTTGAAACATGTCTGACTTAAACTGTGATGCCTGATATTATCTTTAATCTCTGTTTTTTATGAAACGTAATTTCTATCTTTCCTTTAAATTTAAGTATATTATTATAATTGTCATATTAAACACGTCGCCGGGAATATATTCGATTCCCGGCGAAAGCGGTTGTACCTTCCAATTAACCTAATGACTCTACAGTTTAATGATGTCAAAATTTCAATGAATTCCTACGAAGATACCAGGCATTATTGTAGCTATTATGACTTCTGCTTAACTTTGAAGGAATATTTAGGATGTTTCCCTGAATTTTAAAATTTGTCTAAATAAAGTCCTGAACAGAATAGGTAAAATGGTGCTTAGGAAATAAAATTCAAGCCTACTTATGAAATTTCGAATTATTTTAGTAACTAAACTGTTTATATTTATTTTCTTCATTTTGTTTCTACTTCTTATTTACTATTCACACCATTTTTCTACTAGAAAATATAAACATATTTTAAGGCCAAAAAGGCCAACACCTCTTTTTCTGCTCTATATATTTTCTTCCTAACCATATTTAAATATTTAGTTAGGATATTCACGCCTCACAGGGAATATTTATCACGGAGATTCTAGTATGTGATCAGCATATGTTCATGTATACTAAGATTGAACGTAAAAGTTATATTCGCTAATCCGATTTAAAGCTTTAATTTTTGCTTAGCTGCTTGAAAATTTTTATGAAACTACATAGACTCTGATAGCTTACATATCGATTATGCACAGCCATTGGACAACAATGTGTAATTAATGTTAGGGAAAAACACAATATTGTAATGACGAGAAGCAATCTTTATCCGTTTTAGAGGGGAAAAAAGTGGAAATGGTGAAAGGAAATTTAATTTTCATACACAATGCTCCTCTTGATAAAAGCACTTGAGAACTCCCTTAACGTTATGTATGTCATTTGAACGTTATACGTGAACCTTAGGTAAAATATCATTCTAACAAAGATATTTTATCTTCTGGAACCGAATGCCCTCATTCTAAAAAACCGCTTCAGGCATTTTGAAACATGAAGTAAACGGAAGTGTTAACAGTCAATATGTCAATAAAAGTCTAGGAAAAGCCATGGCACTGCCTTTGTCACACGCCATTTATTTTAAAATAGAAATTTTATATTAGATGCTTTTAATAGTATAATTTTATTCTCTTATTTAATATCGTGATTTTTGATGTATTTCTGGCATAAATACAGTGCAGTGAGGGTAAAAGGTATCAACTTTAAATGCTTACATAAACATTTTCGTTAAAATACATTTCAAAAGCAGCGAATTAGAGGCCCACCAATTGTCATCGAAATGAAAACAGAACTTTTTGCCTGTTATATAGCTCTTAATACTGATAGAAGCGACAGGCAAACTGATGACCTCTAATATCTTTGTAAGAAAATGAAGAAAGATTTGCAGCTTTCTTTTAATTCAAAATTCCAACACAAATGTTTTAAACTGTTGTAGAAATTTATTAACAATAATTTATAATCGTTGAATATTGATGAAATATTCTCAGCATATTATAGTTATCTGATAATAAGCAAAGTTCATATATTGGATGCTATAAAAATGCATATTTTTTGGTAAGTGAAGCAAGCTAAAAGTTGTGCAGCATGGCGCCTGTGCAGTAAGCAAAGCATTCTAATATACATTCTAATACATATATTATTATTTTGACAATAATAATACAAATGTTTTAAACATATTTGATTATTTTCAGGTAAACAAGATGTTTTTCTTTTCTCAAAACATTTTAAGAAAATGTCCGATTTGAAAAGTGCGACTAATACTTGCAAAAAAAAAAAAAAAAAAAAAAAAAAAAAAAAAATCTCTGAATTCGGTCCTGATAACAGAAGAGAACCGAAAATAAAAATAATCTGAATCTGAGATAAGACATTATTCAAGTAAATATTTTGCTCAGATATGGTTCTTGAGATTTCATACCAAATACGTATATGAAACAACATATATCTGTAATTTTATTTGTAATTGTAATTATTAATTTCATTTTTTTCATACTGAAAGTGTATCCATATATAACTGTGTTAATTTTGATGATGTAAATATTGTAAGTGCTTTTACAGATTACTATTTTTCTATTGAAATATCTGAGATTAACCTGTCTAAAAATTTTTTAGTTCTTTGATGCAGATTAGATACAGAACAGTTCATAAAAGCCATATGTTCCATATTTTATTCTAATTATTTGTTGTTTGACAAAATTTTAATCTATCGCTAACTATGGCATTTTTTGTCATAAACTAAATGATTAAGCCAATAAATTGTTTTAAATAATTTGCTGAGTTATATGTAAATATTTTTAATTTATATAATAGACATATTTAAATAAAATACTTAAATTTACTAAACACTATATAATACTTTGTTTATATTTATTATATTATATTATTAAATATTTTTAATTATATTATTAAATATTTTTAATTTATAGGAAAAAATGATTAAATAAAATACTAAAATTTAAAACACTAAATAATGCTTTGTTTATATTTCAGTTTTCTGTTTTTCGGATTCCTATGTCACGTCAAACTATACGTCCCCCGAATTGAGTATTATTTTATAATTTTATTTTATTTCGCCGTAGAATGAAGGAATACTATTAATGATTTCATCTTTATATATGTTAAATAATTTTCATTTGATTGTAAATGATTTCCTGTTTTACATTGCAAATAACTGGCAAGATTACGTTTATATTTATATTCATTAAATGTTTCACGTAAATATTTCCTAATTTCATTAATAAACTAATAAATTATCTCATTAAAACAATAATAAATAATCTCATTAATAAATAGTCTCATTATTAAACAAGGGCATTTTATTAATTATTTTCCTAAAAAGAACTATGTTCATATTTATATATCAAAATAATCAGTAAATAACAAAACATTTGCATAAAAATATGTTATTTATTGCAGAGTATTTAGTATGGCGTTCTTATCTGTGTTCTCAGAACAGAAAATTCCTACAAAATTTTCTTTATCGGAGAAAAAGATTTTAAAATTCAAATATATTTAGTTAAAGATTTTGTATAACAGTAAACTATTTTAAGTTAAAAGAATTTACATTTCAAATGTTGCATTGTTTCGGTTAAAAATTATTTCATACATTTTTTAAACTATATACGTAGGAAATTTCTCGGAAGTCATCTCTATAATGAAGCTATAAATTCTAAAGGAGTGAGGGAATTCTATTGAAACTAACTGATTTATTACATCCATTTTAATAGCTAATATCTTTTCTGCATATTTAATCAAAATAATGAAAGAATTTTCATGATGTTTTGTACCAAAATAAATTGAATCTTTTTCTTTTAATGCCAGTTAATGATCACACGGGTCAATCTACAAAAGGCTGATATATTCATTCAGTTTTCTGTCTAAGGCGTTTTTCCAGAAACCGGTGGACTGCTTTAGATTTATCCATGGTATTTCCCTATGTAACGTAAATGGATGTAGTTTCATTTAAGTCCTCCACGAAGGTATCCTCCTTAGCAGAGATGCTAGACTACATTTCCAGATTAATTATTTACCTAAACTTTCATATTAATATCCGATTCGTAATTACGTTTACTTTCATTTCAATTTTCCCTCTGTCATAGAGTTATATATCAGTATTTGGATTTAAAAAGTAAAAATCTATATGGTATTTCCTAACGTGCATAGATATGCAAAGCCTAATGTAGTATTTTCTTTCTTCTTTACTATTACCTGTATAGTATTCCCTAAGCTAAAAATATTATCCTCATATAATTTCAACACATATCACTTATTTAAAGCCATGTCATTTAAATTAACGAAAGAAATTTGTAGATCTTAGATAAGCTAAGATACGTCGTATTATAAATATTGGCAAATATATAAATTATTGGATTAAGACGATATTATTGTACCTCATAAAATATATCTCTTCTTGATGAAGCAAAATGTTAAAAAAAAACTATATATTTTGGTGTACAGCAAAATATCATATCAGAGTAGAATCGCAGTGCTTCTACAGCTCATGGCAACTTGTGCGCTGGTTAGGCATCAGCAAGCAAAATAATGCAAACTGCAGTCGTTACGCAAAGCGCTAATGTTTATAACAATCATGAAACATAAATACTGTGAATAAAATGCATATAAAATTAAAATATTTCATATAAACATGAAGCCCTTGAATTCAAACAGCAAATATTTCGGTGGCACATGCTCTGCAAAATATGAAATAAGTAAGCATTTTAGTAATAAACAGCAATATAAAATACTCTAGCATTTTCAATAAACTTCCCTTCATTGAAATATTTTAAATACTTACAGAAAACGAAATATTTGATAAATATTGAATTTTAATAGGTTTTGATAAGAAAATATGAGACATACATATATTTTTTAGAATGTGAAAAGGAAGCATATTGCTATTTACATTTCGTATATCTGCTTTATTATTAAGCAGGTTTTAGTTATGCTTTGTTTATATTGTGACAGAAAGTCATTTATCTCAAGATTCCAATAACGCTCAGTGAATTTAAACTTTAAAGTGACGTTCCTCGCTAAAACGTTCTTTTTCATACTTTAAGTGAAAACAGTACTTAGATTTTATATTTTGATCACAAGTAAGTTAAATTACATAAATATTATACAGCATTATAAAAATTTTAGAGAATATTAAATGTATGAAAAAGAACTTTTAAAACAAAAAAGTTGCTTCAAAAAATTAAAATTAAATTTACTATTGTTGCAATACAGATACTTTTGCACATTACTTTTCAAATAACATGCTTGAAAGAAGGGGCTTAAGCACTTCACGAAATTAGTTATAAAATTGAAAAACGAAACGTGCTTAGGAAATAATTTATATCATGATGGATAACCTTTAAATTTGCGTGAAAAGACAGTTTTTTATTTTATTTAAATTTTAATCACTAAGATTTTAATTTATTCGTAATTATAGTGGTAAGATAATTCATTTGTACGACAGTTGTATCATTAGTTTACTCCTTAGTGATGAAAATCAAATAAATAAAAAGCACTTTATCAAAAAATCATAAAACATAGTCATATAAAATTATTTGCAATTCTACATTATATATATTTAAAATAGTTCAACAACACATTTAATTACATCGATAGAAAACTAATTACACTTCTAGCCATCTTGTAAATTACCCCGCATTTATCGAAAAAAAGCACTTTTATTCAATTTTCGAAATACAAATATTAATTTTATATTATTTTCCTGGAAAAAAAGAACAATAAAATTAGATCAGATTGAAAAAAAGAGGAACCAAAGTCTTCTTACAGTATTTATGTTTGATAATTTTTTATCTTATCTTTTTCGGCGAACGTCAAATCTTTTTGCCAGTTCCTTACAGCATTCGTTTCTAAATTCAACATTCGGGAAGAAAGGGCAGGAAAAGTTTCCGAACGCTATTTTTAATCCTATCTGCCTCTAGCTAGTAAAAGAATGATTTCGATGCGAACAAATTTCGTATAAAATTGTCTCATCAATCGAATTGGAAAGTTGCGTTTTCTGAAGAATAAGACTTGATTTTTGTTCCTTTTCCACATCAACCTAATTTTCTAGAATCCTAGAATCACTTTCCTTGGGGGACTTTACTCTCAGAAAAGAGCTTGCGATATTCCTTCTGTCGTTTTGAAAAATGCATCCTGAACAGCTCTAAGGTATGACTGTAGCTTTTATAGAAGTGATGAGGGAAAATAGTCTCAGATAATGGCCCTCAACTGATTTAAAACAGTGCTAACTGAATATTAGTTAACATAGATTTGAATTAAGTTTTAAACTGGAATTTGTGTTTGTAAGGAAAGCATAGATCACGGCCCTCAGTAAATATTATGAATGCGTGAAGAATAAGAAATAGTAA
Organism: Stegodyphus dumicola; assembly: GCF_044657685.1. Classification (NCBI taxonomy): domain Eukaryota; kingdom Metazoa; phylum Arthropoda; class Arachnida; order Araneae; family Eresidae; genus Stegodyphus; species Stegodyphus dumicola. The sequence continues at coordinate 34,686,801 of NC_140769.1, forward strand.
ATTACTTTTGTCAATGATTTTGAAATCGTGCGTTTAATTGAAGTATTTGATAAAGTAATGAAAATGTTACACATTCCTACAAATTGGAAATGTTAATTTTTAATATTATTTAGTAAAGCTTCCTCAAATATATATGTGGATAAAAGTGTTAATTCTCTGAAATAGATCATAATTCATTCTGCGATGTAGAATATTTAAACCGAATTTATAAAACAGAAAGTAAACACCCTAAAGTAAAACATAAAATTAGCAAACAACAGCCTTGTGTATAGCGTAGATTTACCCAAGAACTCTATTGATTTCTAGGGCCAACAGGTACAAGTCCCCCTTCATCAGGAGCAAAGAAATCTGCCTAACATACTCACCATCTTCCGAAAATGAAAGAATCTAGCAACCAAGTTGAATGGCGAAGCAAAAATAGCTAAGCTAAAGTGGCGCCAAAAAATAAAGTGTCCAAAATGGCGCAAGTTAGTAAAAATGGCGCAGCAGCTGGCTAAGCGCTAAAATGACGCAAGTGGCAAAACGATTCAAACTGGATAAATGTTTTCAAAAACGCCGGTTGATATAGCAAAAATTAAAACAGCTTCTTTCAGACGCAGATTTCTTTGCTTCTGATGAAAAGGGACCTGTACTTGTTTGCCTCCGAAACCCATACAGTTCTTGACCAAATCTACAACAAATACAAAGTTATTGCTTTGCTGGTTTTATATTATTATAGTTTTTTTATTTTAGCTTTTTGAAAATAGTTTTTACTTGGGTTATATTTACTTAATTTGTAAAAGTGCAGTTTTATTCTGATACATTTAAATATCGCTTACCAAATAAAGGTTATATACAAGAATATTTTGTGTTTTTTTACCCTTAATGCAGGTAACAATTCATAAGAATTTTCTTTATTGCATGAAATCATAGAAATATCATTTATTGTTTGTTTAAAGCTGATTGAAAAGATGGAAGTAGCTTAATTTTTCACCTTCTCGTAGTGGGGATGTACCACTTCATTTTGAAATTTCTTAAATGTTTTAATGAATTTGTATGCCATTAAAGAAATTTCTTAACGCGGCATATGGGAGATCAAATTGATTTAGGCAACTGAACTTTAAAACTGATTGATGGGCATAACGAGCTATTTATATGATTTTGTGAAATTAAAACTATGTTTGTAAACACATTTTAGAAGAAAATTAATGATGAATGATGGAAAGTCAAAATATCTTATTGTACTGAAATCCCAAATGCATATATTTTCATATAGATACTTAACATTAATGTATAAGTTAATAATATGAATTAAAATACTATTAACTATGCAAGTGTTTTTAATATTTGTATGCAAATTGTATGCGCATTCCTTATAGTTTACATTTATATGCGCATTCCTTATATTTTAATTTGCAGTAAAATTTGCATCGAATACTGCATTGAACAAAATTATTACCAAAACTAAATAATTAAAGATGTTCTGTTATCTGGCGAATATTAAGGAATTACTAAAAGACAGACAACACTATGAGAAATTTTATAACATTTCGCCTTTTCGTATATTCGGAAATTTCAAGAAATAATCGCATCTGCAAAAGCGAAATAGAAGGGTATCCAGTGGAATATCTTAAAGAAACATAGAAAAGAATTGACAAAATATTTTAGAAAGAAATAAGTATGCAAGTTCAATTGCCCAAAACGTAGCAATGATTGGAAAGAAATTGAAGATGTTATTGCGAAACTTCAGAATCAGAAATGCAATCTACAAAAGCAATTTCAAATTTTGTGAAAAGAATCGGGAACAAGAATTTTTTATAGTGGAGTAATTTTCCTAACTATTCCTGTAACGAAACTACGGTCAAACTAACCATATCGCTGTTTTGTTGAATTTTTATAATTTCCATCTTTATGCAATATTTTGGTTGCTGCATTTTTCATTATATCCTATTTTCCTTTTAGTAGAATATTTTTAAGAATCATAAGCTATTATAATTAAATAAAATAAACTATTATAATTTTTAAGAATCATAAACTTTTATAATTTCACATTTTTATTTTAATTTCTTCGTTGGAATATAAATGCAACTGCCATAAGAAAACAATTGTATTTCATATTATGTTTGATATATTGCTGGTTCTTTTATACTTAATGCTCCAAATCTACTATTACTTTCCTTAACATTTAGCCATATTAAAAGCAACTAAGAAAAAATAATTAAGACGAACACAGCTATTTACAGTGCCGTGCCAATTTTTCGTTTAACAAAAATACAACGCAAAACTGTTAAAGTTTTTTCCCTTTAAAGTAATTATTTCAATGAATTTCAATATAGTCGGTACGGATATTGCGACAAATATCCTAACAACAGTTGATCTCATTTGACGTTGCCTGAAATATGTTGGATTAACCGTCGCCAAATAGTCTTTATCGGAGCTTTTATGGGCAGAGGCGTCGTGGGCCTTAATCTGGTAAACAGTGTTTTTGACAACTCAGAAAAAAAAGTTGAATGGGATTAAATCTGGCTTCAGGAGGTTTTTAGATCACGTAATCCTCAGCAGTTTTTTTTTCCTTTTTTTTTTCTTCCAAACACGGATGCTTTTTCTTATTGGAGTGAATTTTGGTTTTAATTTTTCTGGCGCAAAACCTAAAAGGTTACATGCGCTAAAAGTGTTGTGTATATATCCCTTCTTGTTTGAGTACATTTTAAAATTTTAGAAATAGTTAAAATAGCGTGATGATGATAATTTATTAATATTATGATAATACATGAAATATACCATAGTTAAAAACAATTTAAATAATAAACTGATTAATATTATTTCATGCTACTATGAGAAAGTGCATAAAATTACCAAGATAAAAAAGATAAATCTAGGCAAAATCTGAATGAACTTAAATATTTGAAACTATTTCAGATTTAACAATAAAAACCAGTTTCAAATAAGTATTTAAACATTAATGCATTCAATTAAATATTTAAACATAAGGATTTGCGTCAGGAGCATAATACTGCACAAGAAGACTGCTGATAACACATGAAATAAGGACATTCTACATGTGTCACATTGAACAGAAGAACATTGGACATGGACCGTATGCCACACTGAAAATACAACATTATAAAAGGATCACATAGGTTCACTCTAGGCTCTTAATAAGGAACTGAGCGTTACTTGAGAGTGCGAGTCAATCTTAATACACTCATGTCCATAAATTAAGGATAATACAAAATCAGGCAAAGGAAGAGTTAGAAGCAAAACAAATTTGACTTATTTGTAAAGCTTATTTATTAAACAAAAGGTAAAGAGAAAAAAAAGATGCTATATGTTTGATATTATTAAAAAAATTAGCGAATTTTTCTTCCTGGAGCAAATTACAAAAAATACATATTTACAAAAAACCAATATTACATGGTTGGTATGATTGTTAATACACTGTATGTCTCCCAGACGATGCAATACAGTCCGTACAACGCCTAGGCATGCCAAGTATCAAATTATCGATCTGATCTTGGGGGATATTACACCACTCAAAAGCAATGCTCTCCAAAGTTCCGGTAGACATGTAGGAGGAGGTTGACGGGCTGCAACTCGTCGGCCAAGCATGCCCCACACGTGCTCTACTGGATTCAGTCCGGTGAGAATGCTGGCTAGTCCATACGGGTGATATCCTCCGATTGAAGGCATTCGCTTACGATGTTTGCACGGTGAGGACGGGCGTTGTCATCCATAAACACAAATTGTGCGCCCATGGCGCCCCGAAACAAACGTACATGTTGTTCCAGAATGACGTCCCGATAGATTTGGCTTGTCATGGTTTCAATTTGAACATGCAGGTCAGTTCTGGAACCCAGAATAATTCCATCCAAAACGAGCACTCCTGCACCACCGTAACGGTGTCGTTCAATGATGTTTTCTTGGTGGTAACGGGTACCTGGAGCTCTCCATATGAAAGTCCGGCGAGAATCAGACTGCAAGCTAAGCCTGGACTCGTCGGAAAACATCACACAAGCCCAATGCTGCGGTGTCCACAATGCAAGCTCTCTACTCCAGGCTAACCGCAGGCGACAGTTAGTTGCAGTAAATGGAACGCATCTGACAGGTCTATGAGCATATAGACCAATCTACCCTAAGCGTGTGTACACGTTCTGCCTTGAAATTGTCGTACCAGTGGCTGAAGAGAGCTGACGAGACAGGTCTGTCTGTTCCGTCTGTTTCTTTTGGCAGTAACTGCCAAATACCGGTCCTCATTCGGCGTTGTTACTCTGGGGCGGCCTGTGCTGTAACGTCTACTCACATTACCATCATCTTGGAATCGTTGACAAAGCCTGGAGATGACACTCTGGGAAATTCCAAGTTCGTCTGATACTTCCGGTTGGGTACGCCCACATTCCAGACGGCCGATAATTCTACCACGTAAAATTCATCCAAATGCGTCCTTTGTCTCATAACTATTCGGTTATTGCACTAAAATGCTTATAAAGCGCCTGCGAACAATTTTGCTTCTTTGTCTGTATTCCTTATATATCACTCTCTTACGCTGTCGTCATTGTGGCGTACCATCGGTGTCATCTGGTTACTTCCTGAAATTTGCATATGATTCTTGAAGATGTGTATAATGAATTTACACGTGATATATTTATTTTAGAGTTCGATTTCCGCGTGACTCCGAATTATCCTTAATTTATGGACATGAGTGTAGTTAATAGGAGTTACCCTTTCCGAATTTTATTTGTCTCCCAACATTCCACCCTAGGTTCTCAGTTACCCACTTCTCAGTTTATTATTTATCTGCATATCGCACGGTAATTACCCCTTGTTCAGAAGTTTAGATTTGATCACCATTTTAACTTCTTTCAAAGCAACAAGCCGATTAAATAACTCAAGAGTTGAATTTTATGAAATGTCTGCCAGCTTATTCCTTTTTGTTGCAACATGTCCAAAAATCCAGTAGTAATGAATTTGGAAACCACAACTTCTTAAGTTTTGATGTAGTCGTAGAACTTCTCTAACCACAAACTTCCTAAAGCTTTTAGCGCACTAATCGTGTCACTATACATTACAATGATTTCCTGGCAAAAATACGGAGCAAACGTTATATAATCTTCTGCCTTCTGTATGGTTTCCAATCACAAAGCAGCCGACATAACCAGCTTTTTTTTAATCATCTGTGTATCGGAATGTAACTTCTGCATTTGTGCCTGTGCTCAAGAAACAGTTGTCTATGTACTTGTTTCGGGTTTTATTACTAAGATTGTGGAAAACACCTACAAGCTCAGGTTTTATCCTAAGGCGAGATATCAAGATGTTTTACTTGATTCCTGCACATCGGATATGAAGTATTTTCATATCAGTGTCTAGGGACATCCAGGAAACAGAGGGCTTTTCAAAGAGGATTTGTTATAAAAAAGTGCATACAAAAATGCATACAAGGAGTCTTCTGTTTTGTAAACACAAATCTATGTTTCTTTAGCCATGTCTCGATCCTATTAAGGGCAATCTGAATTTGTCTCTCCTTATATCTTACATCTGCACCTTAACAATTAATCTACGGGTCATAGATACACTATGTGTAATCAATAGGATTACACTATGTGTGATATTTGTGCTGTATTTTCTTGTAAACTTTGAAGTGATTTTTTATTTTGTAAGCAAATTATTGTGTGAATGGCTATTGATCTTATAAGGTATTTCTCCCGCTTTCTTAGCATACCTTCGTAGTTTAGTGGTCAGCACGTCGGCGCGTATTCGAGAGGCCCGTGGTTTGAGTTCCGGCAAGGATATTGCTCATTTTTCACATCTCCTGATTCGAAATAACCTAATGTCTCTACAGGGGCGATGGTGATTCTTCGCCACCAAGATTCAGCGATTGTGTCCCCTAATCCCCAGTCGCTCTGTAAAAGGGGAGTATATAAGGTATTTCTCCCGCCTTCTTAGCATGCCTTCGTAGTCAACACGCTCGTTGCGTATTCGAGAAGCCCGTGGTTCGAGTCCCGGCGAAGGTGTTGCTCATTTCCATGTCTCTTCCTTCCAAATAACCTAATGTCTCTACAATCTGTCTGATTTTGTGACATAAGTTTAAGAAAGATATTTTTGGCTGCATTACTGTTACCAGTCGTCTTTCTTTCGCATATGAATATTTTTAGTGAATTTGATGGCTTGCACTTCTTTCTCTGATATTAATTTTGTGCATAGCCGAGAGAATGTCGTGTGATTCCCTTTGTAGTTAGCACATAGTGTACCTTTACTGCAATTATCACTTTCATGGCCTTCCACAGAGGAGAGCGCACAAGTGAGCTTACCGCGATAGCGAATTTTTGAGTGATCGAAACGCTGACACTGAAAGCCTCGCAACCGCTTTGATGTCTGTGGTCTACAGGGATAGTAAACGAATCCTCCTTAATGCCTTTTTGAAATATAAGGCAACTGAGAGTCAGGATTACGTATTTATCAACTGACTTTCTTTGCGCATTTTGATCAGCTTAGTAACATAAACATTCCACTTGGAGAGATCAGAAACAATTTTCTTTTCTGATACGCAAAGAAGGTTAAATCCGAAATTACGCCTCGGCAACAATTGAGTGTTTTCTGCTCTGAGACACTTATGTCGAGTATATTACAATTTCTTACTTCAAAGAGTGTGACTGGTTAAGATGGAGAAACATATTCAAGAAGAAGGTCTCCAGACCGTAGTCTTTTAATTTTCTTAATTTCACTACAGTTGATTGCATATGTTTGTGTGTCAGGAAAAGTGGTATCGCCTGTTAAAATTACTAATAAAAAGAAATAGAGTTGTTTTCTTTTGTCTTCGTTTGTATTTACGTTTACTTTTATCTTTATTTAAGAAAGATTCTTATTATAATTTGTTAAATTTCAATCTTCTATTAAAAAAAAAAAAAAAAAAAAAAAGAAGAAGAAGAAGATTCGGGCCGGGCGACCTCATCTATCACCTGGAGCATGGATCTGAGTCCAACAAGAGGACACAGATCCCTGTTCCAGGGCTAAACGGATCAATACGTAAAATGAAGCTCCACAGTCGTTTTTCACAGAAAGCTTATCTTCAAGCCACAGGCACAAGGACTAGTGACCAGCCAATTGACACTAGCGGTGACAACGACGTGCTTCCAATTTTGACTGAAGCAGAGACCAAAACAGTATTCTGGGGACAATACCTCACTCTTCAATTACCAGAACCCTTTTCTGCAGCCATACGCATCACGACGAGCAGTAAATGCGTAGGCAGCTTGCTCTCCCGGAGAACTTCATACAACGAGATGTAACAGAATCTCGCTTTGAGCTCCAACATCCGAAATCAAAACCCACATAGGATGGGAAAGTGGAAAAGGAACAGATAAAGAAGAGTTGGAAAGGAAAGGATGAAAGATCACTGGGGTTTCAGGATCGTGATTTCCGTTTCACGAAGAGAGGGTGATCCCTGAAGTATAAGGTACCTCGGGATTCCCACAACCGTACTCACAAGGAGTGAGCACCTGAGATTGCTTTCTTCTTGCCGTTCTAACAGCAGTAACATATTTTCATAAGCTTAAAAAAATGCGCATCTTCCCCTACATCAGTGGTCTCAAACTGGCCACCCATGCGGCTCTTGATGCAATTCCTCTCAATGTGTAAAATTCCTCTCAATGATTCCTTATAAATTGCGTATTTTTAGGCTGTACATGAAGCTTGAAATTGTAAATTATCATATTTATAGCATGTTATATCTATTAATTGCAAGTAATGTTGACTAGTCTCATAATTTTATTATGTAGTATTTGTTTTCGTTTTACATTAAATTGCTACTGGTAAATATTCCCCTATACATTAACAAAATATTTTTAAACCCAAAAATAATACATATTTTAGAAACATGTGCAGGCATTAGCTCTGTTATACGTATATAACAATTGTTTCTTAAGATATAATTTTGTAGGAATAAAATACATAGCTGTGATGCTAAGAATATAAAGAACTAAAACAAATTAGATATCTAAAGTATAAGGCCTATTAATTACTAATTAACAAAAAAAATTAAATTTTTTACATTATTAACAAACAAAATTAAAGCTTGTTATTAAATCATATAATTCAAACCATTACGTTTACTTTTTTAACATATAAAAGGTTTATTCTTTATTAAACTGATTTTTGTGTAAAATTATATACCTAGCTATACTTTACATCAATTCCACCTATATTATTCTTAATAAATATAGTCCTTTTAAATACTAAATCATGTTAAATACTAAAACACTGGAATCACAAAACGATGTTTTAAGAAAGTGTTCATATTATACATTGTTTTTGATTTAATCACTGTACATACATGCACGCAAGTGGTAACACAAATTTTAGGAGGAGAGCTGAACGATTTGTGAAACATAAATTTTTTAGCGTAATACTTTAGAAAACATATTTTTGTATTTGATCTGTTGACCCGGTTTGAAACCCTACCCATTTCTATATTCCCTTAAGGATAAATATTTTATCTAGGGCTGATGCTTTCTTGACAGTATTCATATTTCAAATGGAAAATTCTTTTTCGCTTGGATAATAGTTATAGTTAAAACTCATCTGGGATGGAATAAATAGCTCCGAATTTTCAAAGAAACGATGTGATTATAAATGAAAGTGTATTTTGACATTACATAAAATTTGTTTGTAAGGAAATATCAATATTTCATATTCAATAAATGCATCGCTTGTCTTAGTAAATCAAAAATTTAATAAAATAACAAGGAGTAGAACTGCTTGTTTTTATTTGCCGTAATATTTTATTGGTATAGAATTGAAAATCCTTGTTCTGAAGAACATTAGAAAGAGAAATAAATGATTACAAGTATCCTGCATATTACAATAGTGCAGAGTAAGATTTTATGATGCTATAAATTTAGAAAACATCTCACTTCTTAAGATTTTAGTGAGACTATAGATGCTGAATTCCGCTGAATTTTATTTTGCGTTTTGATACCTATTTCGATTTGTTTGTGAGCATATACTTCATCTCTAAGCATAATGGTTTTAATATCCTAACTAAATTAGAGATCCTTAAAAGCTAGAATACTAAAGAACTATGTAGCGTCTATTCGCTGATTTTTTGTGAATAGTAACAACTCCAGAGAAGAGTAAAATAACCCTTTTATTCCAACTCAAAGTATATTTTCAGATGCCCCTCTGGTTCGTACAAGAAGCCTCCACTTGGGCTTTATCTCAAAAGAGAAAATATTGAACTAATCTAATGTTACTAAAATTAACCAGCCGAAACTACAGAGAATTAAACTCGCGGAATTGGCACATAATTTAGGTGTAGGTTAGCAACCAAGTATTAAGTATGCCTGTAGAATAGCAAGCTTAAACTAAAAGCAACAAAGCAGAACACGCTTTCCTACTGAAGTGATCCAGACTTCAGCTTAAATACTCGCTTCTAACTTATTTACATAAATCATAATCCCGATAACTCATTTTTTTCCAATGGCAGGCACTTGCCTATGACCGCATCGGCCACTACTAAGGCCATATGTGGTGGTCTCGTTATTAATGAGGTACCTAATAGGTGGGCCACCTTCGCCTCCTATGAAGGGACAGACAATTTTACATCCATGCTTTCTCCGGGATTCGAAACCGTACCCTTCGGTATCGCAGTCAGGCTTCCCTAACCACTATACCGTCTTGGCGGCTTCCCGTAAACTCATTCTGACACGGAAACGTAAGTGAGAAACTAGAACGTAAAGGAAAAGCTTGTTCCAAAATTAAAAAAAAAAAAAACGCTTAAAAACCACTAGTAGAAAAATAAAATAAAACCCTATATATTTCAAAATTTAGTCTCCACTAATTAAATGACAAGCCTCACACTTCTAAGAATTCTATAAATATATAATGAAACAAAATCTTTTGAAAGTCTTTGCATTAGGACATTAGTTCTCGAAATTCTCAAGAAGACATACTATACCAAATATATATATATATATATATACTTATCTATGCTCAAATTTCTGTCTAAATTTTTTTTCGTTTTCTAAATGCGTTTTAAATCCTTTATATTTTCATGTATGTCAACATGCCTTTTTAGAGCATGGGTATGTTTTATTGCAATACAGAATTAACATTAAAGTACGAAATTGGTTATAATTATGCTTGAAATTGAAACGATTGAAAAAGCATTATCGCTTTTGCATGATATCTGGTAAAACAATGAATATAAAAATGGTTCCTTAACATGCTCGTTGGAGTTAGAGAAGATAATGCTGATCATATGTTCGATAGTTTCATCCACGTGCAACTCAATAACTCTTAATGGAATCAAGAATTCATGCTTCCATTACAGGATTACTACCTCTTAATGGAAACACGAATCTCCTTAATGATGAGGCACAAACTATGGCCAAGAATCTAATCTCAGCAACTACCAATATTTTCTGTATTCTTTAATGAAAATGCGATGAACAAATGAATGTGAAAATATCTTTTCGGAAATGTATGCTGCGAAATGGTAAGCATTTGATTGGATGAAAGATTTAATCCAATCCAACAATATTTCCCTAAACGTAATATGCAGATTGCAGATATTGCAAGATCTTTTAAAATTTCGATTGACGTATATCAAAATTAAACTAAATAATCTGATTTCTGATACTCTTAGCTACGTTTATCAAAATGTAGTTTTCAAAGTGAATGGAAGAATATAATTCCTTTACTTCAATCTTCAAAATAACAAAATTGTTTGCAAGAAATTAAAAAATATAGGCCAACCTACCATTGAGCTTATCTTCTGTCAGGCTCTGAAAGCGATAATTGTATGCTGTGCATATTTTGAAAGTAATTTAAGAAATATCAAAGGCTGTTTAAAATTTTGGTATCTAATACTTAAATTTAATAATTATTTTATTTAAATTTTTGCGGATCTTATGATGTTGTTCAAATGTTTTTAATTAAATCTAAGTAGGTAACATTATGAAAGTTTTGTTCTAAGTTTTCGAAGTCCCGATTATAGACACTTTAACATCGTTTTCAAGAATGTTAACTCTACTAGAAGCCGAGAAATGAAGTCGTTGAAAATCTGATAGTTTGACCTAGGTTCGAATCCAAAGGAATGAGCTGATTTCATGAGCATTTTCGTGGATTACCCTATGTGTAACATAAATACGGGCCACTTCCCCTTAAAAGTTCCTCCATGAAAGAATCCATTTCCTTAAGCAGATAGCCCTTTTTAAGCTTTGCCATTATCAAATAAACCAAGCCAAACCAATCAAGATAAACTGGTGATTAAATGCTAGAGCATAAAAGTCACATTAATATCATCATTGGTTAATACAATTTAAGACTAAGGAATTCATTTATGCGTTAAAACTTTGTTTTTAATGACAGCAATTAGATTATTGAAAACAATAAGTGCAGGAATTTAAATCTCTAACTACATACCTCTTAAAATAAACATAAGAACAAATATTACCTTCATCTAAAATGATGCTTTTGTTATAAGCTGAATTTCAAAAGATTCAAAGCAAACTCTTAGATACCACATATCTAAATAAAATAAAGGGACTTTCTTGGGCTAAAAGAGATTACATAATAGAAAGCTAGTATCAAATTTTGATAGTATTTTACGAACACAGTTTTAGGACTGAATGGTTCATAATAAAATGGCCTCTTGATAGTCACCGATCACATTAATAACGTGGTAACATTCCACCTACAATGTTGTTAAGCAGCTTTTATATGAGGATGTTTTCGTGACGTGAAGGTGATATCTTAACCTTATTGAACTGTTATTAACTGCATAAGGGAGATTTAAACTTATTACGTCCTACTTCCTGTCTTAATGATTCCAAATTCTGAGCTCAGAAACCAAGCAAAAGTAGGATGGTTAAGGTTAGTAATTTCAAAATATAGCAATTAATATCAATTATGTAAGTAAGAGACCAAATTATTAAAAGTTTTCTCTAGTCGTACTCAGGAAATATTTTTAAAACGGTTGAATTACCTTTGCTGTCAGGGAAATCATTTATAAAAATTAACTGCATTGTAATGCTATAAATTTAAATTTAACATAATATGACGACAGTGATAATTTAGGTTACACTATAGAGACATTAGGTATTCTGGAAGCAGGAGAAATGAAAAATGAGCAACGCTTTCGTCGGAAACGAGCCACAGACCTCTGGAATACACGCCCAGGGTGCTGACTACCACACCACGAAGGCACGCTAAGAAGGTTGAATAAATAAACTCCCCCTTTTAAAGGGCGATTGGGATTTTTACGGTACCAATCGCCATGTTATTTTGGAAGCAGGAGACACGAAAAATGAGCAACGCTTTCGCCGAGAATCGAACCATGGACCTCTAGATATACGCGACCAGTGTGCAGACCACCACACCACGAAGGCACAATACGAAGGCGGAAGAAATACCTTACAACACTTCTAAGAACAGATTCTAAGCAAAATAATAAAAGAACGAAAAATACATACGCTTAAAGTCACTGAATATTAACTTAGTCTTTGTAATAATATGAAGAAAGAACTGAGATTTATTTTTGGGAACATTTGTAAAATTCTAAAATTATTTGCTGTAAAATATTTCAGAAAGGGAGATTTATAAAAGTTTGATCTGCATGATAAACGGCAAATTATTTTACTTTTCTAGATTCTTTTGAGCTTATACAAAATGCAGTGCGAGATATCCGAACTTAAAATAACTTTCTATCTTTTTAAAATTGATTGTAGTTTCTTATGATTCAAGATTTCTTATGAAACAATGATTTGCTTTATTTTAAAGTTCAGATATGTCAAAAATTCCATATAAATAAATCTTAAGCTGGCCCTGAAATTTTGGGATTAGAAAGTAACATTTTATATGAAGCAAGTAAGCAAATAGGAATAATAAATATTATATGGCTTTTATGTTTATATTAAGTTTATATGAAGCAAGCATATGAAGTTTATATGAAGCAAGTAAGCAAGTAGGAACCAAAATATTATATGGCTTTTATGTTTAAAATAAGCACAAACAGTTGAATTGAAATATTATTCCAGAAGTACTAACTAGGAGAAATAAGTATTATTTTGATATGCTTGACTTCTGAGCTATGTCGAAAATTACAAATTGAATATAAAGATCGCATTTATTTTGAATGATCTTTAAAAATAACACACCACTTCTGTGAAGAAATGCCTATTAGATTATGTTAAGAAATGCAAAATATCTTTTACAGAGGAAGACTTCATGTTGTAAAATAGCTTATCTGCTTTTGGCCTCATGCTAAGGCCTGATGTTTGTGTTTTCTGTCAGTTTGAGAACACTGAATAAAAACAAAAGCAAGGAAACGTTTATTGTGGAAAGCAAATGAAGATTTTTAAATAATTAAAACAGTAATTGGTGTTTTCAGTTTTTAGAGTGAAAAATATTAATGAACTACATAAAAAGTGTTTATTAAGTCTACCTCTTTCCCCAAACCAAGCAATTGAAAAATTTCTCTTTATACGTATATCATTCTTATAAAACTTGCTCCTGATACAGAAATATTAGATGAAGTTTTACTTGATATATATTCTTGCAATCTAAAAGAAAAAGAAGACTGTAAAAATTTCGAAGTCATATGTTTAAAATGAATAGAGATTTTTCTTATAACTGACTTCAAACTGCGAAGTGAAGTGTCACTTATTTACGTTCAAATTTTCAGGAATCAAAACAACTACATACTGATCAATAGAAAATCCAGATTATTCAACTCATCTCCGCCATTTATTAAACTCAGATTGGCAAAAGATTGATCCTTTAGTACCAGGATATTCTACTTGCATCCATCAAAGCTTTACGTAATTCACCCATTTAATATATTGTGGATCGTGGCTTTATCGTTTAGCTATGTAGTGTTTCAATAAAACGGGTTTGATTGAAATGTTCTCCCCTACCGGTCCCTGTACCAGTGAGAAACTATTTTTAGAGTTCTTTGTCCGCACTGGATTTCAGAGTGGGTAGAAGTTTCTTAAGATTAACAAAAATAACCCTTTCCAGTAGAGGCTCTGTAAATGAATGAGGGTTCCTCTTCGAATGTCGATAAGTAGAAACGCAACTTCTGCGCCCCATATTTCAAGGTTTCCACACTCAAAATCTTTCCTTTGGAATAGACACGTTATGTTCACAGAGAGTTATACAAAATTTTCATGAAATGCTTCATGAACACTTTTTATCTATTTTTAGCGATGTTGGAACTTTTCATAGTATAGAGGGCGCTGTTGCGCCAAAAGAATTCTGTGTTTTTAACATTATGTAACTGTGGTTCGCCATTGCGATGTATGTGTATTGCTGTGATATATTTTGGTGTTTTCATTAAATATAAATGAAAGATATCGTCATGAATATTTTGTATCCAAATCAAGATCAAATTTACCACTGATGCATATTCGTCGAAACAAAATTAGCGTTCGAACAAGAATCGTCAAGTTATTACTAGCCTTCCGAACTACGCATTAGTATCGTTAATCGCTTCGTAACATGTGGTGCTGTCGCCGGGAATTATCGTAATGGTGGGGTGAGTAAATAGTTTTGTTGAAAATTTGGTTGAATAGAATATTTTGTAATTGTTGAAGTAGTAGGGTTGTTTGATGTTGTTGATCTTGTTTGGTAAAAATTTACAACTTTAGGTTTCGCATTTACTGAATATTTGCATTGGTATTTGAAAGTAAGAAAATGTTGTGCTTTCTTAGAAAAATTACAGTTTGTTTTCTTAGAATTCTAGAATTAGAATTTATTGTTAAAGTATTTGAGGGGTAAAATTTGTTGCTAGAAACTGCGAAAATGGCTAAATTGTTAAAGCTTCGAACTAAGCGTGACACACATCGTGAACAAACATTAAAGTTAGTAGAAAAAATAAACATATATTTGAATGAATCAGATATTGACATAGATGTATGTGATTCATGATAAACGGCAAATTATTTTACTTTTCTAGATTCTTTTGAGCTTATACAAAATGCAGTGCGAGATATCCGAACTTAAAATAACTTTCTATCTTTTTAAAATTGATTGTAGTTTCTTATGATTCAAGATTTCTTATGAAACAATGATTTGCTTTATTTTAAAGTTCAGATATGTCAAAAATTCCATATAAATAAATCTTAAGCTGGCTTGAATATTTAGAACAGTTGAATAGTAAAATTGAAATTATTAACATACTAAATAGTGACATTGATGAATTGTTGAAAGAAGAACAAGAAATTAAGGATGAAATTAACACAGTAGATGAATATAACGAAAAAATAATACCAGTTAAAGTAAAGTTGCAAAACAAAATTAAATCAATTGGAAAAGTTCCATATCAGTCAGGTGAACAAACAGTAAATCCAGAAAATGTTCACGTAGAAAATAAAACTTTAGGAAACAGAACTAAACTTCCTAAACTTTCGCTTCCTCGATTCTATGGTGAGCCTTCAGAATATTTAGATTTTTGGAATCAGTTTGAGAATTCTGTACATAATAATTCTAATTTAACTGAGGTTGACAAATTTTGCTATTTAAAGTCGTTATTAGGTGGTAAAGCCCTAGCTAGCATCAAAGGATTCTCAATTACTCCAGAGAATTATAAACAGGCTGTTAAATTAATTTCTGAAACATTTGGCCAAAGAGACATTTTAATAAATGCTCACTTGTCAAATTTATTAAATCTGGCACCTGTAAAAAATGCTTCTAACATTCAGGCCCTTCGTAACCTTTATTTTGAAGCCCAAACTCAAATTAGATGTTTAGAGGAATTAAATGTCAAATCGGAAACATACACAACAATACTGACTAACATAATACTAAAAAATCTGCCAGGAGAATTGACTCTTGAATTTTCGAAGCAAAATATAAATAATTGTCATGATTTACAGGAATTGATGAAGTTTTTACACAATGCTATTAGTGCAAGAGAAAAAGCATTCCGTATTAATTCTAATAATGTATCTTCATATAATAATTTTCATTCTAACCAACACAAACAAAACAATTTTCGAAATCAGAAACGAAACTTCCCTCCGAGTCGCAATAATCAACACGCGTCAGTAACAGAATTTATGGCGAAAACTTCCGAAGTTTGTTTATTCTGCGGTCAAGGTCACTGTAAGACTGAATGTGAGAACATGACTGTGCAACAAAAAAGGGATAAATTAATTAAGGAAAGGAGATGTCTGTTATGTTGTAACACAAACTGTTTTGTGAAAAAATGTAATGCTAAACAGTGTTCATTCTGCTTTGGTAGACACGCCAAAGCTATTTTTTAAATTTGAAAATTCTAGCAAGTGTAAATCTAATTCAAAACCGGAAGAAGAAAAACCAAAGGAATTGGAAATTCAGCCTACTATTTCGAATTCAGTTGTAAATGATAGGAATGTGATTTTATTGCAGTGTGTTAGGACAGAAATTGTTGGTCGTAAATCGTCAGGTACAGTTATTGCAATGTTTGATAACGGTAGTGAGAAGAGTTTTATTAAAAGAAATGTATCTATGAAGTTGGGATTAAAATGTCTAGGGTCAGAAACATTAAAGATTTATTCATTTGGAGCAAAGGATCCTAGGTTGCAAACATGTCGCAGAGTTGAAGTGAGATTACGAAATATTTTAGATGGAAATGAAGTCGTAATACAGGTGTTGGAAACAGATGAAATTTCGAGGGCGGCGATTAATTTGCCGAATGAGCGTATAAGAGCTGAAATGGAAGCCAAGGGATTAACTTTAACGTGGGGATATAATCAAGCGTCAGATGATAATGAAATTTCCTTGTTAATAGGTATATATTTTTATTGGAAGTTGACAAAAGGTTTTGAAAGGTTAAATACGTCTTTGGTAGCTGTAAACACAGAACTTGGATGGTCCTTGCAGGGAAATTGTGGTGATATGAGTAAAACGGCTGCTGTGAACTTAGTTTTAGGTGATCAAAGCACTGTATCAGCTGAACTCAGGCGTTTCTGGGAACTGGAAAGTTTAGGTATTGAAAACAAGGAAGCGGAGTGTTTGACTTTAGTGGAACAGGAGATACTTGATGAATTTAATAATTCTGTTGGGTTCGTAGATGGAAGGTATTGTGTAAAGTTGCCGTGGAAATCAGGTATGCAGGAGAAATTAGCAAATAATAGAGAAGTGGCTCGGAAACGTTTCGATAGTCTGGTTAGGAGATTTAGAAATGACACAGCTTTTTATGAGGATTACAAAAAGGTAATTGATGATTATCGTAGGGAAGGTATCATTGAGAATTCGTCGTCAGATACTGAAGTGTCATATTCTGAGCAGTCATTCTACTTACCCCACCACGCTGTCACTCGCGAGGACAAATCTACTAGTCGACTTCGAATCGTGTTTGATGGTTCTTCTCATGAAGGAGGACAACTTTCAACTAATGACTGTTTATTTAAAGGACTAAACTTGTATCCAAATCTATTTGAAATGATTTTAAAGTTTCGACAAAATACAATCGCCTTCACAGCGGATATAAAGCAAGCGTATCTACAAATTTTGATCGATCCTAGTGATAGAAAATTTACTAGATTCTTCTGGACTGATGATATCGGTTCTAATTCATATCAAGAAATGAACTTTAGTCGAGTTTTATTTGGACTAAAACCAAGTCCATATTTATTAGCTGCAACTCTGAAATATCATTTTGATAAATGTAAAGAAGAATTTCCTGATACTTGCAAATTACTGTCAGAATGGTTTTATGTCGACGATTTGATTGGAGGTGAAGAAGCTTTGCAAGCGGCTTTGAAAATTACGACTGAAAGTGTAGAAATTCTCAAAAGATGTGGCATGATATTACGAAAATGGAAAACCAATTCCATGGAACTGCGTAAGCTGTGGAAAGATGCTGAGTTCGACATCGATGAGGAAAAGAGCTCAAGTACGGGACTTGACTCACCATCCAAGGTGTTGGGTCTAGTTTGGGATCCAGATGCGGACAGTATATCTTTTAACGTGAAAGAATTATCAAAGTTTGTCAAGAATGGAACTGCTTCGAAAAGGTTTATTCTTCGAGTAGTGGGTCGTATTTATGATCCTATCGGATTTCTTGGGCCTTTCATCATAAAGCTGAAGTGCATTCTACAGGAACTGTGGAGTCATGACATAGACTGGGATGATAAACTTCCATCGTCACTGGATCACAAGTGGCAGTTGTGGTGCAGTGAAATCGAACACTTAGAAGATCTTCAGATTCCTAGATGTTATTTTTCAAATTTGAACTGTAAATTTATTTCATTTGAAATTCATTCTTTTTCAGATTCATCTCTTTTAGCCTATGGAACTGTATTGTATTTAAGAGCTATATCTGAATATGGGAGGATAAGTATCAGTTTTATTTGTTCTAAAAGTCGTGTAGCTCCTCTGAAAGGTCTTACATTACCAAGACTGGAATTAATGGGAGCTTTATTGTCCGCAAGATTAGTCCATCAAGTAAGTAAATGTCTTAAATTTAATACTTCTAGTTATTTTTGGACCGACTCGATGATTACATTATGTTGGATTAAGGGACAAGCTAGTAAATACAAAACTTTCGTAAAAAATAGAATAGAAGAAATTCAATCTTTATCAGATACCAATAATTGGGCTCATTGCCCTGGTAAGGATAACCTTGCAGATATCTTGTCCAGAGGAATTTCTGCAGCAAATTTAGCTACAAACCATATTTGGTGGAACGGTCCACCGTGGCTAAGCCAATCACCTGAATACTGGCCTACTGAAAGAGAGAACTTAAAATCTACAGACGTAGACTTAGAGCTAAAAAGAGAATTTGAAAGTACAGTGCAAAATAACTGTTTGGTAGAAAATTCGATATTTATTTTAGATTTAAGGAAATATAGTAGTTTGTTAAAGGTACTAAGAGTAACTGCACTAGTTAAACGGTTTGTTAATAAACTTCAAAAACGACAAACGATTGCAGGTCCCTTCACAGCAGAAGAACTTCAAAATGCTGAAATAGACTGGATAAAACATGAGCAAAACATAGAGTTCAACTTAGAATTGCAGAACCTTAAAAATGGTAAATCGATTCCTAAAAACTCTCCACTTTCAAATTTAGCCCCATTTCTCGACAGTTGTGGTGTATTGCGTATAAAAGGAAGGTTAGAACAAGGAGCGTTTACAAAGGATGAAGCTCATCCTATACTTCTTCCTAAGCAGTCTAAATTTACAGAGTTAATTATTATTCGAGAACATAATAAAATTTTTCATGGTGGAGTTACATTTACGCTAGCCAAAATTAGGTCTAGATTTTGGATTCCACGAGGTAGACAAATTATAAAAAGAGTATTAGGTAACTGCCTAATTTGTCGAAAGTATAAGTTGAAATCAGCTAAACAAATAACTAGTCAACTACCTAAATGTAGAATTACTGAAAACCCTCCTTTTACTGTAACTGGCATAGATTTCACTGGCCCAGTTTTAATAAAATCAGGAAAGGATACGCCTCAAAAGGCTTACATAACATTATTTACATGCAGTGTTACTAGAGCTGTGCACATAGAATTAATCACAAATATGTCAACAAAAAATTTTATTTTGTCATTAAGGAGATTTTTAGCTAGGAGAGGAAATTGTAAAGTTATCATTTCCGACAATGCTAAGAGCTTTAGAGCCACTAATGAAATTCTTAAAGAATTAGCAAAAATTATAATAGATTCAAAATTGAAAGATTTCATATCAATAAACGGCATAACTTGGCAATATATTGCGCCTCACGCGCCTTGGTGGGGTGGTTTTTATGAAAGGCTTATGAAAAGTATCAAAGATCCATTGAGAAAGGTTCTCGGAAGGGCTCTTCTTAACTTTGAGGAAATGATGAGTATTCTATCAGAAATTGAGTTAGTTTTAAATCATAGACCTCTTACTTATGTCCATAATGAAATAAAAGAGCCAGAAGCTCTTACACCTGCCCATTTCTTGTTTCCAGGGCAAGAAAATATTTCTTATCCTGTACATTCCGCCGACCTTTTCAGGAATGAACCATTGAACAGGCAGACTTTGACTAGGAGAAAACTGTATCAAACTAATCTTTTGAAACAAATTTGGAAAAAGTGGAAGGAGAATTATCTCCTCGAATTACGGTCTGCGCATACTTTTCTAAATCCATCTCCTGAAAGGAATCTTAAAAAGGGTGAGGTTGTATTGCTGGAGGGGTCGACGAAATCAAAATTTTTATGGCCTATTGGAATTATAGAAGAATTTTATAAAGGTAGGGATGGGTATGTGCGTTCATGTTTGATTCGTACTTCTCAAGGACTTTATCGAAGACCCGTCCAATTAATCTATCCTTTTGAAATTTAAAGTTATATATATATGTTTCTTTCATGTATTGTATTTAATTTGCAATGTAGTTTTCAGTATTAATTCGTGAATATTGATTTTGATTATATCTAAATATATTATTGATATGTAAATTTAATGTGCTCTTAAAAGAGCACAGGTGGGGTGTGTTGGAACTTTTCATAGTATAGAGGGCGCTGTTGCGCCAAAAGAATTCTGTGTTTTTAACATTATGTAACTGTGGTTCGCCATTGCGATGTATGTGTATTGCTGTGATATATTTTGGTGTTTTCATTAAATATAAATGAAAGATATCGTCATGAATATTTTGTATCCAAATCAAGATCAAATTTACCACTGATGCATATTCGTCGAAACAAAATTAGCGTTCGAACAAGAATCGTCAAGTTATTACTAGCCTTTCGAACTACGCATTAGTATCGTTAATCGCTTCGTAACAAGCGATATATATAAGATCTTTGAATGGTAGGGTGATAACTGTAAATTGAAATTAAAGTAAGGAAAGCGTTGATCATGCTATGAATCATGAAGTGACAAATCGACTCAGCAGACAAAGGGAAGTTTTTTTATTGGCTGGAAACGTAAGTTTTGGAATTTGAACAAATCATTAGAATAATGATTTTGTGGGCTTAACTTGTAACATGTTGCAGACGTCAAGCGAAAAGACTGGGATGAAAAAAAAGTATAAATTATTAAAGATATTTAATGTTCTTGGTCATTGCAGCCAGAAAAAGACCCAAACAGTACTGTGTAATTTACTTAAACAAGGAATTACAATTAATGAACAACTAATAAAACATGCAAATATCTCAGGGAAACGCAAAAATGAGAGAAAATCGAGACACGTTGAAATAACTTTTCTAGAAATTATCAAGTTATAAAACTAAAAAATGTTCTATTTCTAAAGCTTTTCTCACTACTTTTTGGCTGAACGCTAGAATAGAATTTTGTATCAGCTGACAGAAGCTTCACAAGTTGCAGAAAGAGAAATCCAGCATTGTTCATCAGAAACGTTTAGAGACATTAAGATTTTTGATGCTGAGAGACGTGAAAAAGGAACGATGCCCTTGCTGGGACTCGCTGAACGAAATCGTTTCAAGTTTGCTGACCATTACACCACGAAGGCATGTTAAGAAGGCGGGAGAAATACTTATATATTTCACCTTTTAAAGGTCAACTCTGGATTAGGGAAACCAAACTCCAAATCCTGGTGGTGGAGAATCATTATCCACCACCTTTTTTAGTTCGGACGCCACTGTAGAGACATTGGGTATTTTTAATGTTGGGTGACGTGAGAAATGTGCAGTGTTGTCGCCCGGACTCGAACCTCGGACCTCTCGAATACGCGCCGAGGGTGCTGACCATTACACCACGAAGGCATGCTAAGAAGGCGGGACAAATACCTTATAAACTGTCCTTTGACAAGAACGTATCAGATCATCATGCAGCTGATGACTGAATAAAAGACGTTTTACTTGGAATGCTAAATGAATGACACACGAAATTTATAATACAGACGAAACTAGACTGCGTTACAGAAAAGATGTTTAGAAAATGCTGAATAGAATTGAATTCTGTGACTGTAAAAACACTTGAGCAAGCACTTCAGCACTGTAAAAATGATAAATAAGTACATATCTCAGGTAGAGGCCCTGAATATTTTGGTAAATGGAGGGGTCAATCTCTTAAAAATCAATTAAAAGTTTCCGAAGGTATGACTCTCATGTCGAAGAAGCCGCAGAGAAACTGCAAACTGTAGCTAATGCTTCAAACATCATTGAGAGAAATTAAGGAGATTCAATTTTAGAATGTTTGCCATTCCGCAGCAGTATTTGGATAGCCTGCATTAAAACTGACTATGAAGGGTAACAGAAACTGACAGTGAAAATGATGCAGTAAAAGGGATGACATACATAATTAATCAAATCTAGAGATGTATTTTTAATGCTTTCAGTGCTGAAGAAAACGTTTGAGTTGAAATGTGCAATGCAATTGAGAAACTGTTGTTGAACGATATGAAATAAACATATTTAGAATAGTTGTATGTGACAGAAAATGCTCATCAAAAGCGTAATTATAAAAATATTTTTATTAAAAATTAAAAAATGAATTTCAAAGCTGCGAAGATAGTTTAATTTTATTATTAAATTTTAATTATTTTAATATACATTATTTGATTTATTCTCAGTTATTATATTTTACTTGAAAAGTTTAAAACTGCTATCACGATTAGCATTATGCAGATCACCGTTTAATTAACTCGCGTAATAAACTCAAATACATTTGAAACGGAAGTGATTTTAATAAACGGCGGGTCCTAAATAGATAAAATATAAAAAAATGTATTAATTGTTTTCTGTTTTCAAGGTCTATTAAGAGGAAGAATTTTATTTCGAAAAGTAATTTATTACATAAAACCTCATCTTTGTCAAAATAATCCAGCAAAGATTTCTGTTTTAATCCTGCTAATTCAACCACTAATTTACAAAGAAATCTTATTTTATAGTTTGGCCTTTGTCCAAAACCACTTAGCAACTTAAATGTTAGAAGCAAATTTTATCCTGGATAATTGATTTGAGTAACATCATCTTTCATGAAAGGTTGGGACACCAATTAATTTCGGTGATAAGAATTACTTTTAGGGGAATGAAAGGCTCATTTAAGATCACTTTTAAAAGCAGGTTCTTTTGACTCATTTTAAAGCTATTGCGTTATCCGACTGAGCATTCTGAAATAATCAGACTGCCTTATTATTCGTGATATTGATTTCCAATATTATATTTTATTTTGTGGAAGGAAACATGATCTTTCTCGTTCGGTTGAAGTTGACTCAATAAGTGTGTTGCACTAACAAAAACAGCAACAGTAATTGGTTAGGCTTTTTTCTAATATGGTATATAATTAATTCTATCGCTTTGAATGTAGATTACCATTTCCAAGTTTTGCGGTTTAGTGGTATTTAGAATCATGTTTACTCTATGAAATTTTGATTTGTTATATAAAAAATTCACGTTTTCATCACTTAATTTCTACATTTCCATAGCTGTAAACATAGCTCCAATCTTGCAAGCGATGCTACTCATTTTAGTGCCTAGCCGTCTATTAAACTCGCCTAATACACGTATAGCTTAGAATATGCTATGGACGCGAGTAACGTTACCCCTATTATTTTTAATGCTTAATGTAGTCATTTGTTATTCCATTACCCAGTTTTGATATAGTTATTGTTATTGTAATGAGGCTAATTACTGTTTTGTATTTTCGTATTTTCTAATTTTGTATTTTTTTTCATGCTCCAATCTCATACATCTTTGATGCAGGGAGGGCCAATGATGTATTTACTTTTAACATATTAAAAAAAAACAATGTTGGTAGAAACATAAAATAAAAGTAGAATGCACATAAATATCTAAACGTACACTGATGTACGGTACGTATTTTTCATTTTTTAGATACATTATTTAGTTCAGAGACACAATAATAAGCAATGAAATAGTAGATATGATACTGCATAGCCTATAATAATAACAAAGAAAGCTTCGGAATGACTGAAATATCCAGCCTTTAATTTTTTGTATTTTCCATACATGAAGACACTCCTCACCCACGATCATCAAACAAGTTATTTATAGATCGATGGACATGTAAGAACTGACTGAATTTTCGGAACTTGAGCACTGTAAATTGTACAATATTTTTAGCATTTCTTAAACTTACTCACTTGCAAGCGGAAAAAAGGAGAGTGAACATGTTAGACTAATAGAAAAATGATAGACAAATGTTACATAAGCAGAAAAAGATCGAATGCTTTCCCAAAATAGTCAAAAATACGCAAATATAGCTGAATTCAAACTTTGGTGTTACTCTGCATAGGTTACGCGTTTCATTTTCTGCTTACACTTTATAAACCACTTACATCTTATAAGATAATAAACGTGAAACTCAGGATCAGCTTTTGTAACAGTAAGGGGCTGTAAAAGAGGTTAAAAATCGAGATTAATAGAGATCAGATCTCATCTCTCTAGGATCTCTAAATACAAATGCTGTTTTTGAGGCGGCCTAAGCAAGTGAGAAATACAAGCCTCGAGAACTTTAAGAGTAAGCCGAAAATAGCATAATCTTTTCCAATATTTCATTTTATATTGCACATTGGTGTCATAAAATATGCAAAAAGATTAACAGTCACTGACTGCTGCTACCCTTGATTTCTTAATTTGTTTATTTATTAAGTTTCACTAAATAAAAACAGCAAGAACTTAAATTTTCAGGCTATCGTAGAAAAGCGAAAAAACGAAAGTGCTCATAAATGTTTATCGTTAAGACAAATAAAATATAAACGCTTTATGTCAGTGAGAACGCTTTATGAGTGTTAGATTTATTACAAGATGGCTAGAAGACTTATAAATCAAAATATAAGCTGAATAATAAGTCATTTTCATGATTTAATTTGTCAAGTATCTTATTGCTGTTATTGGTCAAGAAAAATGGTTATAAAGCAATACTATATTGCTGTAAAATCCTTTGCATTGCATTGTTGTAATATTATTTGTTTTCCAAAATAAGGGTAAGTTTCATAACTCTTATCACCTTGTACGTGCAAAATTCTTTTTAAATATTATTTCGGGTTGAAGCAAAGACATTAAATTATAAGAAATCGACAGTTTACCTCTTTTAATTGAATTAATTTAAATTTTAGTTATAGCTTAAGCTCCCACTTCCCTTGAAATCTGTATTTAAATTAGTTAAAAACTCACACATTTAGAATAAAATCTGGAAGACTTGCATAACTTCTTTACATGCTTAATAATATTGAGAAGCACCATAAAGTGGTAATGCAGTGATATTGATTCATGCTGTTGAATTCTATTTAAGTCTAATTTATTTGGTGATATTTTTATGCAATATTTAATTTAATAACTGGTACAACTACATTTATTCACTAGGCAAACGCGTCCAACCATTCATTTTCTTTAGAATCTACATGATTATTCCAAATCATAGGTATTTAAATTATTGCAATATAGTATTACTTATTAACAAATTTAAAAAATACATGGTATTATTCAATTTCATTTTAGTTACGTATTTCAAGCTGAAACTATGCAGTCTATTGGTATTGCTCCTTAAGGTTATTCACAAACTGGAAGATGTCATGAATAATATTGAGGATACTTTGGCACTTACCTCATCCGAGTTCTTTCCGACCAGGAGAAGATCGAAAGGTATGGCAGCGACGACGTCGATGATGAACCATCCCCGAAGGT
Organism: Stegodyphus dumicola; assembly: GCF_044657685.1. Taxonomy (NCBI): domain Eukaryota; kingdom Metazoa; phylum Arthropoda; class Arachnida; order Araneae; family Eresidae; genus Stegodyphus; species Stegodyphus dumicola. Next base: position 34,712,336 of record NC_140769.1, read on the forward strand.
AGTAGACGGCAATCTTGCCAGGTTGGCTGACCACCTCGTCATTGGAGTTAACGTAGGTGGTCCGAAAGTTGATGAGAATGTCTATGATGAACATGACGTCCACGATGAGATCAATGATGACGATGGGGCCGTCGTTGTCCAACCGCTCCTCGTTCAACAAAAAGGCCGCCACGTAAGGCGTGAAAATGGCTGTATAAATGACGAGCAGCAGGATAATCCAGTCCCATACCGCTTTGAAAGGAGAATAGTGGAGGATAGTCCATTTGTGAACTCGGGGTTTTTGGAGTTTGTACTCGGGCAGGACATCTGCTCCCAATGATAGCACCTGAGAAAAAATGAAAGAAGGAATGGAAAAATCTTAAGTGCTGGATTCTAACTGATACGTTTTTGTAGCCTTTTACATTAAGTTACACATATAATTAATTCACTTCCAAAAACTAAGACATGTTTGAAAATATAAAATTCAGATCTCTAAATGCCTTGATCTTAAATACCCAGATTAGCCTGCATTTGGCCAGTACGCTGGTAGATATCGGAACATTTACTACTTTGTAGGCAGGCTTCTTATTGGGTGAATAATATTTGCCGAAGGCATCCTAAGGTCTCGATCCATTTTTAAATAAGTAATTTTGTTCGAAGTAACAATAGCTGATTGTATAAAGACGACAACAGGAAAGCAACCCTTGTTGCTGCATACATATTAAAGATGATTTTCATATGAAGTTGCTTTAGCCAAATATGAACTTAAATGTAATAGGTAGGCTCCAGCCAGGGCGAATATTCGGTTATCATAGTGCGCGTTGTTACCTTCAATAAGTATCCATGTCATATCCAAGCTTAACACAAAGTTAAACTAAATATACTTAAGCAGAAACCAAACTAAAGAACACAAAGAACAAAGAAAATTTAACTCTTTTACTGAGATAGCAGACAGGTGCAACTGAATTGGGTCCACTTGCTTGTTGAACAGTATCTGAAGTTGTTCTTGATATGTCTGAAATTTGTTTCATTCCCTAAGCTGCATATTCTCATAAAATTAGTAACAAGTAATCAGATATTTTCTCTAGTTGGAGTAGATTTTTCATTACGCTCAAACTTGGCTCCAACATCTTCATATGATAATCTTTTCAAAGAGGCTACAAAAGCACTTGATTTTCAATTCAAGTTATTTTTTACGCATAGAAAAATTGAGAAACAAATGCTGTTTTATTAAAATGGATTGAAATTATTAACGCCACGTATGTAATTAAAAATCCTCATTCCCATATTAATGTTTAGAAAATACCTTTCATCAGAAATATAAATGTTCTTATAAGTTGTCTCATTCTTAGGATATCTATTAATTAAAAGAGTTTAGAATCAACCTTTCCTTACCCACCTAAATTTTATTCTAACTTGAATGATTAGTGTTATTTAATTTCATTTTTACATCACCCCCCCTCGAGTTAAACCCAGAAAATAATGTCTTCAGAACACTATTTTTCAAAATTTCAAATTTGAATATTTTTAATGATTTTCACTTCCCGATCTCTAAACGTAATTAAATTAATGTCATTAAAATTATTTCAATAATAATCATTTATTGAAAACATTTTAACTACTTAAATCGCTTAAGCTACATATCTTTTAATTCTCTTAAAAATGGTAAAAATTTGATCATATCTGTAGGAACACATGACTATTCTGTGGATTAAATCCATTATTTTTTGCTAAAAAACGTAATTATTTTACTGAGATACTTTAAGCCTTTGTAAAAAATTTTCATGCCAAAGTTTTGTCTGTATTGCATTATTTATATTAATTTAAACCTTTAATAATAAATAAACTACTGAAAAATATGACAAGCTAGATTTAGATAGTTTTTTTATAAATTATTTCAGGTATACTTTTAAATCAAAATACACAGTAGTAAAAAACGGAATTATCTTCGTACACAGTATTTTGATATAACATTGCTAGAGATTATCGTAACTTGACGAGTGTCACTTAAAAGTATCACTGGTGAGCACATTAATCAGAACTGATATTTGTTGTAGAAGCACTAGATATTTTAAAATCGCAGCATATGGGAATTCCCACTTCCTTAAAATTCATTCCCATTTCGAACTTTAAAATTCATTCTCACTTCCAACCTTAAAATTCAATTTTACAGTGACTATGTAACCTTGTAATTCCTAACTTCAAACAACTAGAGATATTTTTAGCTAAATTTGCTAGAAATGTCACTATATGGAACTCTACAGTGTATGTTAATGGCAAGTTAAGCATGTAGTAATGTGTTAATAGGAGAGTCCTATCGAAATTTTATTTAATTAACCAGGATCCCCAAACCTTGCTTGCTTTATGAAATTTATGTTCCCAAACCCAATCCATAAACAGCAGGCTCTTGAAATTCTATAGCTCTCCCTTATAATTACAAGACACAGATAGTAGGCCATTTTAACATGCTCTTCACTGCAAAAAGGTAAAAAGGTAGAGCACTTCTGTAGAGATATTAGGATTTTTGGAAGCAAGAGAGATGAAAAATTAGCAACCGCCTTCGCCGGGAATCAAAACAACGGACCTCGGGTATATAGGCCCAGTGTGCAGAACCCCTACACCACGAAGGCACGCCAGGAAAGCGGGAGAAATACCTTATACCTCAAGTAACATTTTAAGGACAAAATATTACCGAAGATTTAAATTTAAATTTTATTTTCAAACAAGATTTTATTATTTTATGAATATACATTCTTTAGAATTAAGCAAGAAAATATGAAAGCTAAAACAATATGTTATGGTACGAGTTTTAATAAAAAAAATCTTCAAAGAATCATTAGATAATGCATTTCAATCCAAAAAAAAACTTTCATATTTATAATTCAAATCATTATAATTTTAGTTTCCTCACTTTATAAAATTAGTTTTCATGTAGTCTGTAACGTTACCTCAGATTTAGTAGTCTTCTGGGAGGCTTTAAACTTAGCTGTGCATTATTTGTAATACTTGAGATAATAACTATTTTCCATCTGTTGCGTAAGAAAACCACTTTACAGGGGAAAAAAATATATTTGCTAAAAGTGTAGATCAATATATCTAAAAGCGGCTATTAATCAGAAGTCTTTTTTTTTTTTTTTTTAACTTCGAGCTAATTTTCCAGCCAAGATAGTTAAGTACATTATTTAAGATGATTAATTCTTAACCAAGAGAATTATTGGTAAGATTCTGAATGACGGCGTAGGTGATAGAGTTTGTAATTAAGAACATTTTTTTTTTTTATTATTATTTTCCTTGTCTTTCAAGATTCGCGTATAATTGGCCTTTTGAGCGTTAAGTTTGCATTTCTATCAAACAGCTTTTACGATGTTTGCTAACTGATTTGCAGAAAATCTTTCTTTAAGTTTGTGTTCCTGATTCCATTGATTTATGCAAAAGGGTCGCAAGAGATCTTTAGAATATGAGGAGCGTTATGAGAATCTCAGTATGTCTACAATTTAATGAGACTATTGCTATATGCATTGTGTTCATTGCAAAATTCTATATATGTTGAAGAATTATTATTGTGCCGATAAATCATAAATATGTTTATTTTTTTTATCGTTTAAAAAATTAAAGTGCATTAAACTTGTTTATTAAGCTCGGTTTACAGTGCTTGTGATTTGTGCCAAGCATTTGTACATTGCTTGTGATTTCGTCCAAACTCCTGTGTTCCAGGATGCTTATCAGTAAGTTATAATTATTATCAGAAATTAGAAAAACTCATGTTATTAGAAAGAACGCATCAGAATCATTCTCGAAATGACAACTTTCAAGTTTATCAAAGATTTAAATATATAGTGAAAAGAGTGGGATAAAATTATTTGCCAATTTTGTCGAAGCAATTAAAAATGCATTTCCATACAACATGGAGATTGCATACCATGATTTAGTGAAATTTTCTGCATTATTTCTCTTGTTTAAAATCTTCACTGAACACATTCTATACTCTCATCATTATCAGTTGATTACAGATAGTCACTTATCTTCACGATGTGAATTTCCATAAATATGGTTGTCGTTAACCTTGTAGAGACATTAGGTTATTTCGAAGCAGGAGAAGTGGAAAATTAGCAACGCCTTCGCTAGGAATCGAACCACGAACCTCTGGTATACGAACCCAGCGTGCAGGCCACCACATCACGAGGGCACGCTAAGAAGGTAGGAGAAATGCCTTATATGCTCCTCGTTTTAGGGCGACTGGTGTTTTAGGGGACCCAATCGCCAAATTCTGGGTGTGGAGAATCATCATCCACCACCCTTTTATTTCGGGTGCCACTATAGAGACATGCGGCATATGTTGCGACAATTAAAACTTTCATCGTTTAACACACTTGCATTTGCAACGAAGCTTATTCTAATGACCCGGAAGTAAAATTTGCAATATATCGTTTTTTTTCGGGGGGGGGGGGCTTATTATGTGCTCCGCCCTTAGGCATTACACGGAAAGGGAGGGATGCGCCGTGGAGGTCTTTTTAACGGAAACTGGCTCGTATCCACGTTGCACATGGGAAGAACTACGAAAACGCCCATGCAGCCAGCCCGTTCGCAGGGACTCGAACCCCGGACCGAACTACTAGTGTTCAGCGGCTTTTACCGCTCGGCCGCTGGTGGGCCTAATATATCGTGTTGGAGACATATGGAGACTTGGCTTGAATAACCGAAATTTTCGAATATGCATGAGGCCTGACAAGACTGCTCCCCCATATTATTGTGGAGCGGCATTTTTTGATTCCCTCTTACCTTTTGAGGAGACACTGCTATGATGCCTAATTATCTGTAGCCATCCGTAGAGATATGTTGATGATAGCGACGTGTTTCAGTACAAAATTCAGTATTTAGGAAGTTATCTTTCAGTAAGGTATTGTCCCTTCGCGCACGACGAACATCTTTAAGAAATTTACACGTAATGTCACAATTTCTTCGCCTTCCACATCTTTCCTGAACTGAACTTATAGGTGACATTTTGAGACGTCAGCCTTCCATGCATAATTTGCTCAGCGAATGCACATAGATTTGGTAAGTTTACTCAGTCGATCAATGATAGACCAGATAATCATTGAAATTTCTCTGAAAATCATCATCTTCAGGAAGGGGCGTGGTCGTTTTTATTAGTCGAGTAGCTCTACGAATCGGAGCGAAGAGGCGATGAAATGATTCTGTTATCGGTGATTCCAACAAGACTTCCGTAAATCATACAAAGGGAATAATATGTATTTTATTTATGCTATTAAGTCCGTTTCCGATAAATGATGTTGAAAAACCAAAAAGTAAAATTAATAGCGCTGTAATTTAAATATGTCAGCATTGAAAACACATGTAACTTATTAGAAATACGAAAGTTAAAAAAAGAACTTCATTACATGCCTTGACTTTACTCTTAAAAATCTCAAATGTCCTCTATATTTTCCAGTTTCAAGGAGGATTTGGGCAATGCTTTTAGCAATGGTGGAGTAGAACAATTTATAATTTATGGGCTTAGTTTTTCCGCATACAGCTTTACGTTTCTTAAAGCAAAATTTCAAAGTTTACTTGGTATGAATAAAGTATATTTAAGTTATACTGGAAAGGATTGTCATGAATACATCAGTGATTCACGTCAAAAGTGACCCTTACGGAACATAATGAGAATTTGATCAATTAATGAAAAAATTGATTGATTAAACTGAAAATTAATCTGTGGTATAATGCGAAAAAACTGTTTATAAGTGACAGAAGACAAAACGAAGTACAGCATTTAAATATTCATGATTGTGTGGAATGGAAGAATGGCATTTCTTAATGCAAACTGGAAAGCGTTTTAAGCATTTGACAAATGATATGAAGTGAGGAGCTTCCGACAGCAAATAAGTGTCTGACTAAATTCAGACTCTGAGTAGAAAAAATGAGGTTGGACGAAAAATAAGTTACCTTAAATGGTAGAAATTAGCAAAAGTCAATTATTATTATTCAATATTTGACAGCTATAAAGAATATGCAGCTGTTAATGCATTAAAATGTGTTAAAACACTTTTGCTCATTATATGCATCTCTGCTGCCTACTCTGCTTTGATTTACCGCTTTACCAGAAATTATGCATGCGAATTTATGTAAAAAGTACTTAAATAATTATAAAAAAATATTGCATTTTCTTAGCTGGCACTAATCTATTTAACTTTCTAGCTAGGTAAACTTTACTCTGAATATATGTTCAGAGAAAAAATCTAAAGTTTAGTTTTCTACTTGTTAGACTTTGATAACCATAGTAGAAAGGGATATAAAGTTAGGTGAAATACAGCTTTAAACTGGCGCACATTTTACATAAAGAGCACCTGAGTCACTGCTTTAATCTCCTTCATAACTTAAACCTAGCTATGAAGCACCATAATAAAAGCACCCAACTTTAATCCTCTTCAGGAGGAAGATAAACCCCATTTTTCTATGCTTCATCAGCCGCCTTCGAAATGGATTATATATTAATATACGCCAATCTTTGTTTGGTTTTCGCTTAATTGTGCGATTTATGTTTGCATGTGTCTTTTTCATTTATAATTAAAACCCACTTCTTGTTAAAACTCAGCAAGTTTTTTGAGCTCATTAAAAAGAGGTTGGTCAGATTTGGTCGGGAATAAAGAAAAAAAATTCCGTATTCAGGTAAAAACATTTTATATGGAAATTAAAAGTTTAGCTTTTATATGGGAAAAGCTCTCCGCTAAATTTCAAACGTACAAGAAATTTAAGGTAAAATAAATTATAGAAAACGCCATTTAACTAATAAAAACTTAAAAAATCTTACACTTAATTAAAAGGATTGTTTTTAGGTATTTAAGAAATCACATTTTTCTTTCTGTTCTAGTGCAAAGATGTTTAAAATATAGAATTCGTTCCTATTACAATCTAATAAAAATAACTACTTTTATACCTTTTATTAGTATAGATCTTTTTGTTGCTACGATTTTCAAATCTAAATACTGATTAAAATAGATAGCATTTGATACAAATGCATCGGCTATGTTATTATATCATCATGTCAATAGAAATGTGGCTGTCATTATGTGTTATTTATATCATTCACTTACTTCCACCTAAACAATCAAGGAAGGCAAAACACCATGAACGGCAAGTACATTCATAAAGTGCTTTACCAAAGTTTAATAAACTCCTACAATCTTACAACATTTTCATACAATAAATTAATACATACAGTTTTTAAATACTTATTTGTTCTCTTTGTCTTAGACATCTTCGAACACGAGTAGAAACAAATAACATTTTGATTATTTACATGCTATTGACCGCAAAATAACAATAAATATATCAAGAATTAGTTTGCAGATCACAATCTTAAGCATATTTTATATCTACATACAGAAACATTACGACAACAGATTTCTGTGACGTTCTTCTTGAAGCATATTTCATCATATCGATCCTGGACAGTCCTTTGCAAGAATTCGGAACTGACTTCGAAGCTTTCCCATGATAAATCGGCTCTTCCGGAGAAAGGCGAGAATGAAAAGGAAGAAATTTCTTTGACGTGTGAGAAAATTTATTGGAAAAGGCTGGAAATTTATTTCGAAGCTGATGTCTCTGGAAGCCGAAGTTAATGCACACAGCAAAGCGTGAGGAGAAGCACAGAAAGTGCTTTTTGTATGCAATAAAAAAAAAAAAAAAACACCGAAACGAAATACAGTCATATTTCTTTAACATTATCAGAAAAGGCTTATAGCGTGTAATATACCGGTAGCATGTTTGTATTTTTTCTCCCTGGAGCAAATTATAAAAAAAAACCTATTTACAAAAAACCAATACTACATGGTTGGTATAATTGTTAATACATTGTATGTCTCCCAGACGATGCAATACAGTCCGTAGAACGCCTAGCCATGATGAGTATCAGATTATCGAACTGATCTTGGGGGATATTACACTACTCAAAAAGCAATGCTCTCCGAAGTTCCGGTAGACATGTAGGAGGAGGTTGACGGGCTGCAACTCGTCGGCCAAGCATGTCCCACACGTGCTCTACTGGATTCAAGTCCGGTGAGAATGCTGGCCAGTCCATACGGGTGATATCCTCCGATTGAAGGCATTCGTTTAGGATGTTTGCACGGTGAGGACGGGCGTTGTCCTCCATAAACACAAATTGTGCGCCCATGGCGCCCTGAAACAAATGTACATGTTGTTCCAGAATGACGTCCCGATAGATTTGGCTTGTTATGGTTCCAATTTGAATATTCAGGTCAGTTCTGGAACCCAGAATAACTCCACCCCAAACGAGCACACCTGCACCACCGTAACGGTGTCGTTCAATGATGTTTTCTTGGTGGTAATTGGTACCTGGAGCTCTCCATATGAAAGTTCGGCGAGAATCAGACTGAAAGCTAAACCTGGACTCGTCGGAAAACATCCCACAAGCGCACTGTTGCGGTGTCCACAATGCATGCTCTCTACTCCAGGCTAACCGCAGGCGAAAGTGAGTTGCAGTAAGTGGAACGCATCTGACAGGTCTACGAGCATATAGACCAATCTGCCCTAAGCGTCTGTACACGGTCTGCCTTGAAATTGTCGTACTAGTGGCTGAAGAGAGCTGACGAGACAGGTCTGAGGCTGTGCTCAGCCTGTTTCTTTTGGCAGTAACTGCCAAATACCGGTCCTTATTCGGCGTTGTAACTCTGGGGCGACGTGTGCTGTAACGTCTACTCACATTACCATCATCTTGGAATCGTTGACAAAGCCTGGAGATGACACTGTGGGCAATTCGAAGTTCGTCTGATACTTCCAGTTGGGTACGCCCACATTCCAGACGGCCGATAATTCTACCACGTAAACAATCATCCAAATGCGTCCTTTGTGTCATAAATATTCGGTTATTGCACTGAAATGCTTATAAAGCGCCTGCGAAAAATTTTACTTCTTTGCCTGTATTTCTTATATATGACTCTTTTACACTCTCGTCATTGTGACGTACCATCGGTGTCATCTGGTTACTTCCTGAAATTTGCATATGATTCTTGAAGATGTGTGTAGTGATTTTACAGGTCACTTATTTATTTTAGAGTTCGATTTCCGCGTGACTCCGAATTATCCTTAATTTATGGACATGAGTGTAAAATACAGTAAGGGCTATTCCAAATCAAAGTTAGTATTTTAATTTATATACCTTTTAATTTGTTAGATATTTTTTGTATTTTAATCTGATATACATATGTTTGTGTGTGCGTGTGTGTGTGTGATGTTGTAATTTTCGGGAAAAATGAAACCAATTTACTTTTTCAGTCATGGCCGAAATAATTTTGCAGGTGAGAGCTGCAGTAGACTGGCAATGATAACGTAGATGTAACTTGGACACGTTTACTGCGTAGATGGAATTATGGGCCTGCAGACAGCTGTGGTCGAAATCAACATAATCTGATTATTGGATAAAATAATTTCTGGCTTTACGTATGATTATGTGTGCAACAGGCAACCCACAGGTTTGTATACTCAGTTACATTAAAAAAAAAAAAAAAAAAAAAATGGAAGAATGTGGTGAAGCGAAGAGACGTCATTTAGCAAGCGAGTTTAGGAGACAAAACAGGCTACTGGTGACTGATGGCAAATTTATCGAGCGAGAACAATGTTATCTACACTGCTGAATTACTTCCGATTTTACAGCTCATGATTTTGCAAAGTCCATGATAAGAGCGTATCTGCGAGTGCGGATGAGTGATGACGTAGATGAGGCTGCGCAGAACGCCGCTGAAGTATTTATAACTAGAAAATTCTTTGTTTGAGTTCTGGATAGCGTTTGGCCACGAGCTTTGCAATGTGGAATACTGCAGGCGTCAGGATGAAAAGGGGGTTGTATTTATATTTTGAATCAGAAATTGTTGTCTAACGTCAAAATTTCGTTGTGACTGTCTTTCATATTTTATATTTTACACATTCCTTGCCTCCTTCAAGCAGAAAAGACTTGAAAATAGAAAAGCCATTTGAAAAAAAAAAAGCATCAGAATGTTAGGAAAGGAAGGAAATTAAGGGAATTTTCATACAATCTTTACAATTTCAATAAGAAAGCAAATAAATGATTTTAGAAAGTAATTTAGAAATTCTAGAAAAAAAATATGATTCTGAAAATTAAATTTTGAATCCAATTTGAAAGCTTCTAAAATATAAGTTGTAATGTTCTTGAGGTGGCTTAACATAATTAAGTAATAAAAATAAATAAAAAATAAAATGAACTTTAGTAGTTTGCATCTAAAGACTGCAGCAGTTCATCACCAGAAATGTTTAAAGCTAAATTTAATTCTCACTTTTTTAACATAGTGTTTTTAACAGAATGCAGTAGGGAAAGAATTATTCTTATATTAATTATTAATTCAGCTAAGTATTACAAACTTATTATTCTAATTTTAAAATTACCATTTACCTCAACTCCTAGCTTTCAAATATATTGCTGCAAGGTAAAATATTCAAAGCATCTAATAAAACAATTTCAAAAATTTTAATTAGTTTATTCATAACAGTGTTTTTATATGTTCATTTTAATAAAGAAATCCTACAACGAAAATGGTTTTATAATATAAAAATGCGACAATTGTATTCATATTTTCAAATAGAAATTTTCATTTTATGCATTGCAATTATACCTTAATCGGATAGTTTAAGAAACAGGATTATTTGAAGTCTTCGAATCAGAAAACGACTATGCTATAAGTCTGAAACAAAATAAAGGAAGCCAAGCACATAAATTTTAAAGTTAAAATAATATTATACAGTTCTTATTACAGTTTAATGTATTATACACTTTTGCTAATAGTTTCGAAATTTAATTTTGTTTCCTTTATAAAATTTCGCACCAAAAATATGTAAAATTACTTGAAAAAGTGAATTTACTGAAAACATAAAGCTAATAAAATAAGAGATAAATATAGACAATGAAAGCGCCAAATGACCAGGATTTCTGCAAATTTAAATTACTGTTTTGATGAAAGTTTAACTTTTGGAGGTTACATCCAGCAGTAAACGTAATCTCACTTGTGTTTTGTTAATTGCTTTACTATCCCACGTTACTTTAGAATACGCGCTTCAAGGTAATTTTCCCTCACATATCCTGCCCATATCATATGACAACGGCCAAATCTCTTAATTCCCTCTGTGTAATGATGACGATACACATTAAGATCGTAAAGGTTAGTGTTTCTACGATTTCGAAGCGATTATTTAAAAGAAAATACAGTAGAGTTAAGAAGATATATCCTGTTCTAAAGATGCACAACTGAAGATTTGTATATGCTTCAACTAGAGTAATGGTGTGGTGGGGTGTATGTGTATTTTAATAATGGCAACGGACACTAGGGCTATCTGCCTAAGGGAAGGGATGCCTTCGTGGAGGACTTTCTAAAGGAACTGGCTCGTATACACGTTACACATGGGGAAAACCACGATAACACCCATGCAGCCAGCCCGTTCGCGGGATTCGAACCTCGGACCGAACTACCAGTGTTCAGCTACTTTACCGCTCGGCCGCTGGTGGGCCTAGAGTATCGGATATGAAGCTTTAGTATTCCCTTCCTGTCTTCGTTCTTATTACCATAATGGCATTTCTGTCTAAGATTAATGGACTTAGGTATTGGGTCATATAAAAAGTCTCCGCGCTTTTTTGTTACATTTTTTAACAAAAATGTTCTTTATTGAAAATAAGTTTTAATCATGTACATATTGATGATTATTATCTATGATCTTTTGCAATTTTTCGAGTAGCTTCATAATTCCTTCGGTGTAGAACTTCTGTGGTTTATTGTCGAAAAACTTGGGCGAGAGATTTTTCAGGGGCTCTTCGGTCGGCTAGTTTTTTACCATTAAATATAGTTTTGCGGAGACCGTGTAGAGTCATTAGGATTTATTGGAACCAGAAAAGATGAAAAATATGCAACCGCCTTCGCCGGGAATCGAACCACGGACCTCTGGAATACCGGCCCACGAAAGCACGCTAGGGAAGTGGGAGAAATACCTTATATACTCCCCTTTCTAAAGGGCGACTAGGGTTTTAGGGTACCTAGTTGCCAAATCCTGGGTGCGGAAAATCATCATCCACAACCCTTTTAGTTCGGGCGCCACTTGTAGAGACATTAGGATTTATTTGGAGGGCCGAAGAGATGAAAAATTAACAACGACTTCGGCGGGAATCGAACCACGGATCTCTGGAATACCGGCCCGGTGTGCTAGCGTTACACCACGAAGGCTCGCTAGGGAAGTGGGAGAAATACCTTATAACCGAAGAAAATGGTAGTCAGACGGCTCAAGGTTCGGGCTATATGGTGGATGTAACAAAACTTCCCAACCAAGTTCCGTCAATTTGTTCTAAGTTATCAAAGATGTGTGTGGCCGCGCATTGTCATTACGCGCATCTCGTAAAGTTAACAATTAAGGTTTCAAAAAATTTGAAACATAAACGTAAAAGGTATAAATATTCTTTCGATGCGTCCAAATTTCGCACAGTAATATCACTTCAAAGTCAAAACAATTTTAAAATAAGCATTTATGATTGGCCTACTTTAAGAACTAACTCTCAAGAATTCAAGATATAGAACATAAAAGTATAAATGAGTTGTTAAAAAAAATCCATGTACTGTACCCAATAAACGAAACATCGGGGATTTGGACACCACATGTTACTTGTACGGTATATTAAATTATACATATTTTTTGCAGATTTTCATTTAAAATTTGACCTCGAATTTCATTAGAGATCTATTTCGCATTCAATTAGTTCAATTCTCACTTCGCAGCAAGGCAAAAATACATAAAATATCTTTATTAAAAGTTGTAAAATACAAAAAAATATGAAACTCCAAAATACAGTTAAAACAGTTCAACAAATCAGTTTTCACAATTAAAATTAGAGTTTCTACCCAAAAACTTTTTCCTGCTGGCCAAAGCTATTCGGCCAGCAGGAAAAAGGCAGATTTTTCGGTGCACAAAGCTGAATGTATACTTTTGGTCCCACTCGTCAAAAAACTTTGAAGGTGCAGAAACTGACTTCATTCACTATTCTGCTAAGTTTCAAATATAAACAAATGGCTGTTCTTTTAGGCTTAGTCGCACTTAAACAACTTTTAAATCGTAGAAAATTCTACAATTACTGCATGCAGATTAACTAAAGGCATAAAATCCTTAACCGGAATATAAGAACAACATAATTCACTCGCTTTTAAAGCAAAATATAGACAATTTAAGACATGTAAGAAATAAAAATTCTGAGCTCACAGAGTAGGTGTGGGGACGATTGGAGATCTTTTTTCTGTCTGTACATACAGGTATCGTGCAAAAACATCGTTTAGATTTATTCGAGATCGGTAAAAATGGATATTTTCGTTGAAATAGGATACCCGAAATTTTTCGCGATTACAATACTTTACTTTGTATAAAGAGGTAAAAGCTTCCTCTGAAACGTTTAAAAATTATTCTTCATTTTAATAAATATGCTTCTATTAAATCAACATAACGAAATAATATAAAACAATAAATGACTGGAAAAAGCTTGCTATAATATCATCTTATCAGAATGAAATAATATAAAGAAATGGCTGAAGAAAACTTGCTATGATATTATTCCATCATAAATTATCGTCACGTGAAGACTTATTCAATAAAGAAAGGATTTAGAAAGAGTCAACGTTTCTATTTATTTAACTGGATAACTTGCTCTAAATGCTTGCAACAAGTATTTCGATATATTTTATTATGGCAGGTAGCTAAATCCGGTAAACAGTAAACACAAAGAGGCTTTCTTCGAGGCACTGAAACCTTTACCAAATGTATTATTTATTAAATGTAATTCTATCGTAATGAAATGATATAAAATTCAATTTCAAATATTTTATGATAAGCATTTTATTATTAAATCTTCTATATTCTCTGTTTTGATACACGTTTCATTTTAGATTAAAATTATTCCCATTTATTATTAAAAAAGTTTTATGCTCAGGCGCAAGACAAACGTGACTTAGACTCAGCAGCGTGAACTGAAATAATCATAATCGTATCGTGCTACTTGGGAAGATAAAAGAATAAAAATAAAATGCATACGTATGCGAATATATCCATAGCCAAGTTATTATATGGTTAAAATGCTACTTGAAAATTTATTCAACAAAGATAATATGAAATATAGTTCGGTTTAATTTTCTCCTTGCTTGTCTTCATTTGTATAATATTCCCAGGCGAGGAAACATTTCTTTGCTGACAAGAGATTTGTCATTTTCAATACATAATTAAAGATTATTAAAATGAAAAATGAAAAGTTTCGTTGTTTACTGTCATAATTAAACTTAAAGATTTCGAAACTAAGCGAGATAAATTTTGGATATGAAACTAATTACATGAATATGATGTATTTTCAAAGCAATTTGGATATGAAACTAATTACATGAATATGATGTATTTTCAAAGCAAATTTAAATGTTGAAAACTTTCAGTTTCTAATTTTTAAATCTTATTTGAAAATTTATTTTCGTATTTAATATTTATCTCTTGTTATTTAATTATTGTTGTCTCTCTTTAAGATATATCAGAGATTAATATTTGGTGTGAAGATAACATAATTTTCATACCTACGTATCTCATAATTTAGATATCTATTAATAATTTCCGAATCATATTATCACAAATTTAATTTTCTAATAACTAAATTAGTTTTATTTTAATTTTTAGGTTTTGATGCATCTGCATTTGAGACAGGTTCTTCATTTCAAAAAAGAAGTATTTTCTGCTAATTCGTATAGTTTAAATTCTCAAATGAAAGGCACAAAGAGTAAATATTATCCATCTTAACGTTTCCAGTTTTGGTTTGCATAAAATCAGTACATATATGCCTTTCATGATGAATTAATTTAAGCTAAATTTGTAAAAGCACTCACAAAATATTTACTGTGATAAGGGTACTTCCTTAGAAGAAGTTCTACTGATTTTTGCTTATAAATAGCCTTAAGAATAATCCGACCCCCCCAAAAAAAATCTTGAATATGTAAAAATTATTCTATGTTTCAGATCTAGGTATACATTTTAGGGGTATTCTTATCGGGCTGTTTGAAAAGTCATGACGCATTTTTCTTATGTTCTTCAAAGGTCCGTTATTTATAAAAGGAACAATGAGCAGTCGATAGCACATTGCCCATTTTGTTCGATAAATGTTTCCTTTTTTTAAATAATGAGCTTCGCTAATCCTCATTATCGCAAACGAACCTATTTTAATTTGGGGAAAAGGTGGACAAGGTGCTGATTTACGGCTTCGTCTGAATTTAATTTTTTCTGAATTCTACGAAAGAAATTTTGAAGAAAGAGAAGCAAGTGAAAAACTTAGGGCGCAACATCAAAGAGGGTCATCTTTTTTTTCTTTTTTCCTAATAAATTTGATCCAAATTTTCGGAATTATCTATCGAAAGCTTTTATTGTGTACATAATGATGGCATAAAAAAGTTATTGCAGTCATGGTACGATTTCAGTATTTCTTTTTATTCTTTTTGACAAACAATTTTTAGCAAACGCAGGTGAGTAAATTGCTTTTAAAAGCAGTGAAATGGGAATTAAATCTTTTTTTTTTTTTTTTTTCCTTCAAGAAACGGTACTATTTACAAACTTTATACGAACGATACTATATACAAAACGAATGTAGATATACTATCGACATTCATTGATAGATTAAATGCAAATACATGTTAATATTCCAAAGCTCACGTTATATGAAACGAATTTCGTGTATTAAAAGCATGGAACAAATTAAAAAACCAGAATGGGGGAAAGATAATTTTAGGTTACGTTTTCAACAGAACGTTTTTTGAAATTAAAATATAGGCAGACAACCACAAGAGCTTATGTATCTATGATAAAATCTTAGGGAATAGAAATTAAACAAAGCTGACCTTGCAATTCCACTTCGGAACAATTCCTCCTTCTCTTAACAATTCCTCCTTTCGCTTTCCCATTATCAGAAAACTGATTTATTTATTTGCCTATATAAAAACTGAATCCTGCTTTCCATCTAACTTCAAAAATGTAACACTTTGGCAGCCAAATGAAATGCAGATGGTTTAAAATTTAAAATAAAATCGAAACACTGATTAAAGACTAAAAAGTATAAATTAAAATTTATGCATTGCAACGAAATTTCAACTATAGAAATTATTTGGTCATATATTACTAAAAATCTTTCTTCTTAGAAATCCGATATAAGAGTTTTTCCATTTACAGTTAACGTTTCTCTAATGACAAGTTGAAAATAGTTACTCCTGTGAATTAGATGTAACAGTATGATGAAAATACAAGAAATTTCGGAGGATCAGCTCTTTAGAATAATTTTTCTGCTTTGTCGCACGATATGAAACAGCCAATTATCGTGCATCGTTTTGGAGTTACAGTATAAAGAGGAAACTCCCTTTACTTTGGTTCTCCATTACAAATCATGGTTTATGACGGGAAATGCAATGCTGATAGTTTAATTGTTAAAAACGAACAACTTATAATTTTTTGCAAAACAAAGGAACAAAACATGCTTCTTTCTTTCAACGGTAAATCAGGTAGAAAATTGTGTGAAACAATTGTTCGTCTGAAATAAATGGATGTGTGATACCAGCCTTAAAGATTAAATGGAGAGTTCCATTAATCGTTAAGGCTCAGAGGTTCCATAATTTTATAAAAAGCAAGTATTTGTCTCTGATAAATTAAATGTTTAACCGAATACATATCTGGGGGAAAATTAAATGCACCAGTTTATATATAATTAAATGGTTACGTATACATAGAAATACTGACAATAGTATAATGTTTCGTTCGAAATTATTCTATGTTATTCTTTATAAAACAATGTCCTTCCCAAGCAGGTGCTCCATGATTTTACATTTAGTCACATATGACCAAAATATTGTGATAGATAAAGGAAATTTTAATTTTTTAGAACATTTTACCAATATTGTAAAACTTAAAAAATGTCTTTACATGCATTTTATTCATTAGTCAAAATAAAAAAAGTATCTAGTTTATTAACGAAATTAAACATCTTATCTTTATCAACAACGGATGCATTTGTAAAGATAATTCAATTACTACTCTTGTAGGATTAAAATATCCTCCCCAAAATTTCCTAGCATAAAATATTTTGTGCAAAAAAGTTCTAACATGTTCATCGTGAATGATTATGAACTTCATTTCTATCTTTACGGAACTTATCTTCCTGTCGTTTCTGCACCATTCACGTTACCATGGTTACCACCGACGTGCCGATCAATGCTCGCATAGCACAGAAATTTTACGTTGTAAAGTACGTTCTTTTTCGTCGACAAAATATGCAAGTCTATTAGTACGAAATACATATTAAGTATATTATTTGGCACAAAATTATCTACATAATAATCCTTTAATGCGTGTATACCAGTGTTATATTATTTCCCTAATGTCTACAGAGATTTTTAATATTTATTTAAGAACTTAAGCTAGGTTTTTATTACTATTAAATATTTATTATGACAGTTTTAAAAATTGAAATTAAATCAAATTAAAAATTGAAGACGTAGAAAACTGACTTATTTACCAATTTTAAAATTTAACTGAATAAAGTTGGAAAACTCGACGGAAATATAAAAACTGATAATTAAAAATATTTGAGGTTATAAGATCAAAAGCCATCTTAATTGTCTTAATTATTGTTATCCCTAATAGAAGAAAAATCAATCTGATAAGGTAAAATAAGTTTTATTTTGTACAAATTAACACCAAGGAAAGATCATCATACAGTTAACAAAATTAGCAAGTTTATAAACTGTTATGGTTTCGTTTCAAGAATGAAGCATTTTAAATTGAAGATGTGAATAGCGGAAAAAATTTAAACACAGCTTTTAAAATACACATTTTTCATTACTCACAAAGGGATTTTTTAAAGGTTTGTGTGCTACCTTTATTTATTAAATAGCATGCTCTTCGCCTTTAAACCACACATAATTCAATCCAACAACAATATCACAAAATATTTAAAAACAGCATATCGTTAGAATTTCCGATAGACCGTGCTGGAGATAAAAGTGATCTTTTCCGTACAGTGTTTCCATTCAAAAATTCGTTAACGTTTTACAAAATATGAATTAGATAAAAAAATTCAAAATTCAAAATTCGGGCTTCCAGCTGCACCTGTTCAAGTGGAGGATAACGTTATTCAAAATTTGATGGCTCTAGGTACTGACGTTTTATCAGAATGCGAGAAACATACACACATACATTCATGCAGATTCTTCATTATTTAATTTATTTAAATATAATGCAGAGTTCTAATATTTGGTGGCCACAATTTAATAATTAATTCGCCGTTTATAGTTATACGGCTCAAAATGCCGTTTTGAGATTAATAGCCCTTCTGGACTACCGCGCCCTTGGGCTAAAAAGGAATAAACTGCTCATTACAATAAAATGAAGTTTATTTGAATTTTATTTTATTGATTTTGATAGAAGAAATAAGCTATAAATAAGTGACAATTTTCATAAAAACAGTTTTAAACAGACAGTAGGTATATTTAGATAATTTATTATAAAAGTACCTGAAGATTGTCAACCTTAGAAGGATTATTTTATGCATGATTTTGTAAAAATAAAAAACTAAATTCTCCATATGTATCAAAAGGCCCAGATGCCTTCAATCAAATTTTGCATTTAGGTTTTTCTCAACGCTTTCCTTCTGAAAGACTAATAATAAAAGTTTCATCGCACTAACAATTGACAACCAGAAGCCTAATAGTTGGTCTTTCCTCTAGTAACTACGAATAACTAAATTCTGAATATCTGTCATTTTCCTGTAAATAAAGATCAAATGAATTTGCTTTTCCCCTTGATTTTTTATACTATGAATAGAATGCTATAAGAGTATTATATAAATTAATCAGTTATTTATAATTTCAGCCTTTACTATGACTTATTAATAGTATTTCTATTGAAGATGGTATGAGGAGAAAATAAATGAAATCACAGAAATTCTTATTTAATAAGCTATTATATATATAAAAAGAAGTGAAACCTTTGAATACTATTTTATGCTTAAATTATAAAGGGCATTGCTTGCTTAAGGAATTTCGAACATAAGCGCATTTATCAACTGCTAGAAGACCAAGCACGAACTGAAAATACATATTGTTGCGGACGTTCGGGTCGGATAAAAAGTTCATAAAATTTATTCTAATCACAAGAAATATAACAAAACGCTGGAGTATCCCGCAAAGATATTCCTACAATATCACACAATATAAACAGTAGCTATATTTTAAACCACTAAAGCATTAAATAGAACGCAATGCAAAGCGCAGAGAAAGCAAATCCGATCTCACCGCGAATTCGCTACAATTAACAAACAATAGTTATCTAAACAACCACTGAGCTGAGATGTTTCTCTCCGGCTTTTATAGCTTTTTGAATCTGGAAATTTCTGGAAAGAAAAAAAGTGTAGAATTACGGTTTAGTTAACATTGTGGTCAATTACATGTAGTCAAATTAACTATCAGTTACGGAGATAAACTTTTATTAAAAGTTAAATGCACCTGCTCTTGTATTTTTACTTTTCCGGCGTAGCTTTCTCTTAAAATTCGTGACGCGCTGCATTGCACGGGGAAATAAAACAATTCTAATTACAGTTTTTCTAAAAATAGCCAACTAAATACAAAATCCCTATCAATGTCATATAAGTTCTGCAAATAACTTTGATATGCTTATAAGGTATTTCTCCCACTTCTTTAGCGTGCCTTCGTGGTGTAGTGGTTCTGCACACTGAGCCGGTATTTCAGAGGTCCGTGGTTCGATTCCCGGCGCATATTTTTCATCTTTTCTGCTTTTTTTTAAAAAAAAAAAAAAAAAAAAAAAAAAAAAAAACTACATGCTATACGTAAGTTTAAATTCGAAGAGGAAGTTAAGAAATTAAACTTTCTTCGTGCTTTCTCTTATATTCTGTAGCAAGAGGAAACAAAAGTAAAATTAATGTAAAAATCGGTGACTTCAAAAATATATCGTTAAGTTACACTTTTATCAGAAAAACGACTGCAGTTAATCAGAATTTAAAAAAAAAAATTGTTCACTTAAACTTAGAGCAGGTAAATGCAGGTAAACATGAAAGAAAATATTGCTACTCTTTCTTTTTTCGAAAAATCAGAGTTATTTGAAGCAAAGAGGGGAAGGAAAGGAGAAATACTTGCGTAATAGTCTTATTCTTTTTGCCAATTTTTCATTGTGAAAGTCTAGGTACTACTAATTATGCGGGGACTTTTGACGACTAATTAATTGATTAATCTGACGACTGATTTTTTTGATTAATCTCATTATATTTTGACGATATTTTCTGCCTCCAAATGAGGGCATGACTACGCGAGTAAACACGGTATGTGACATTTCAAAATTTTCGTCTAGATTCCATTAAAGGTTTGTTTCCTGATCCAAATGATACAAAACTGCGAGATCTGCAATGCAGCATGTAACCTTAAAAAGTAGTGAACTCTCTTGATATTTTACAAAATCTTAGCACTGAAGCTGTATTTTTTAATGCTTTAAACCAGAGTTTCTTAAACTGTGGGTCGCGAACCCCATGGGGTAGCGGGACCTGCAGCAGTGGGTCGCCAAAAGTTTTAGCAGTTTGGATATATCTTTAACTTAATAATTTTACAATTACCAAATATTTTTACAATATGTATCTGAAAATAGATAAATTATGACAATACAAACAAAGAAAACACGAAAACGTTTCAAAGCATTCTTCTTATAAACGTTTATTTTACTTGATATTTATTTTATTTGCACCTGACTCTGTCATTTTGTCTGTAACTTATTTAAAATCTTCACATTGTTCTATGTCTTAAAATTAGAAATTAAAGTTAATGATCTAAAACTACAAATATATTATATATATATATTACAGTAACAAGTGATAACATTGACAGTTTTATTCACGGGTGTATCGGATTTACGCAATGCTTATGGGGTCCCATAAAAATTTTCGTAAATATTATGGCTCCTGGGGTTGCGAAAAAAATAGCAGTGATAAAAAGGGGTGGCGACTGAAAAAAAGTTTAAGAAGTCCTGCTTTAAACTAAAGAAAAGAACACTCAGAAAAACGTCTGTTAAGGAATAATTTCTTCTGGTTCGAAACCTGATACGATCCGTCTGAATCGACTTTTTGTTCTATTTTGCAGGTTCTTAGTGAAAAAACTGAATGCGCTGAAACTTTCCAATCAAGCTGAATGTCTGAAAACTTGTATCAGAGAATTTGAGACTTAATTGGCTTTAGGCATGGAAGAGAGTTGCTCTATAATATACTCGGGTTCTAAAATAAGTTAGTTGAATCATATCAGATAGCTCAGTCGATCAGTCAGAAGTTGAATCGTATCAGAAGAATATGCTCAGAAAATGAAATTTAGTTTTAAAAGTAATTCGTATGCATACAATGACACAATTCTTCTTAGAGTAATAGATTTTATACCGAATAGAATTATAGCAGGTGATTAGTAGATGGGATAATAAAAGCCCTCATAAGTCAAGTCTGAATATTAATTGGTGTAATGAACATCAAAATTCTTTTAAACGTACAGGTTTTATAATTAAACGAATGTTTAAAAACTGATACAAAATTCGGAACATTAAATGGGTAAATGAAGATTATTAAACTCATTATATCGCATACTTAACTATAATTAAAAACTGATTGTTACAATTACCTGAAAGATCATAAAAGGTAAAAAGTCATTATTTCCCCAGTTAAGATTAATTTTTCGATTTCGATTTCGATATAGTGTTGAGGTGCCGACCTCATCTCGGGAAAATAAGGTGCAGGAAGTATGTAATACCAATACGCGTATATTGTTAAATCGATACCGTTAATCTTTTAAGTACTATTTTCAAAAAGAATAGTTGCATTTGCAAAGCGTAAAACAAATTCTCTGAAGAATAAACATTTTTTTTTTTTAAATTCCAATTTTGTTTTCTATTTAATATTTGTATTTTGGTTTCAGTTAAAGGCATATCAACTAGTAAAAGTCTTTAGAGGGGTGCTGAAAATTATGAATTAGATTATTTCCCCTTCCCCCAAAAAACGAACTGCATGAAAAAAATAATATTGCAAAATTGAAAGCTATTAAGTTACGATGAATCAAAGTTATTAAGGTATTCCAAGTCATTAACATAACAATTCAAATAATAAATCCTGAATTACATTTTAATCACAATGCCTCAAAATATGTGAAGACAGAAATGCCTCTTATTAATAATACTCACAGTATAAATATTGACGACATTATTATAAAGCATGCATTGCCTAGTTGCTACGATGTGCTGTGCGTAGAACTATAAATCCCAGTTCTCCAATGGTCGGATATCCGCTGGAAAGCTTTCACTCGGAATGGCCAAGCCCATAAATCATATAGACATCTATGTCATCGAGAACGTTGCCTATTGATGTTAAACGCACGAGAAGAAGTGAAAAGCACACAAGCAAAAACATAACTCACTTCCTTTGTTTGATCTAGTAATAACTCAATTACTCAGCCCGAGATCGAGTAGTGTTGTTAAGATAAAAGTAAAATTTTAAATCTTGCAAAGCGTGGAATAGCAGCAGCAACTCTCAGATTATCAGGTTAGGAGTTTATCGATAAGATTAAACAAATGTTAAATGTTTAGCAAATGGGGGCATTCTAGCAACGTAGAGTAAGATGGCATAACGTAACATAAAAATGGATTGTTTAGGCTGTGAAAATGTCCAATCCCAATAATGCCTGTCCACCCCCTCAAATAAAACAATACTAACTCAAATAATAGCTGCCCAGATGGTACAGTGGTTAGAAGAGATTATTGCGGTACCAAACGGTCCGAGTTCGAATCCCGGAGAAAGCATGGATGCTAGTAGATGTATAGTGTCTTTGCGGCATGAGGGCACTTTGCGGCATGACATGTGTGGCGAGCCGAAAGTCCTCTCATGCAGTTTGACGGCGAGGAAGAGGTGTGGGAGACCCTCGACGCCGCCCCCAGGAGCACTCTTCCTCAAAATTGAGGTGGAGGTAGAAATTCAGCCTCCTTGAGCCTCTGATAACCATTCTTCTATGAATTAGATATAGAAGACAACAACAAGTTACATTTTAAGTAAATTAAGAATAAACTTAATGGAAATGAAAAGAACACTTCCCAAATCTGAACAGATAACAGAGACGTTAGCACTATAATACAAAACTTTATTATTATATAATATTACTTCCAGAATATGACAAAAACGAATATTAATTCCAATGGAATTAAGAAAAGGCGAGATTAATTAATGCAATTAAATTCCCAAAAATGCAATACGTGAATGCACAACGTTAATGAATTTAAATTGGTATTTAAATTATGAGGGGAGGTACTCTTAGATATACTTCTTTCGCATTCAGAGCGCATTGATTAACTCTGTACAAGCTAAAGAAAAATTAAAAATTTACCTGGGCTTCCATTGCTTCATCTGTTAAGAGGAAATCCGCATCAATCACTCAGGCATACAGCGTCATTGCAACAACAAAATCACAAAAATGGAAGAAATAATCCAAATAATTACGAAAAAATACCTTCGGAATCGTCTTAATAAGCTGCTTAAGAAGACATAGGTCTCATAAGCATACGTTCATTAAGGCCAAGAATTATTACTCCTTTGAAACAGCAGTCAGTTTGCTTTGTTTGGCCGACAAACCACAAGGTCCGTTGAAAGCGGTGCTTGTCCCTGGGGGGGGGGAAGCTGTCTCAGAATCCTTCTCTTTGTTATGGAGAAAAGCTTCTTTCGAGGTTGAGCGTGAAAATAACACACGCGGATTGCCTTAATGTTAATTAAACAGTAACAGCGTGATCTACACTGAAGAGGCTTATATCAGAACAATCCTCTTGACTTGTACTACACGTTAAAACAACTTTCGTACACGAAACTTAAGTACGCGCGATACAGACGAAAACACCCAGCACGAAATATATGTATTACACATTCAAGATATCCAACTCCCCCCCCCGAAAAAAAAGAGAAAGAAAATAAATAAAAAAAAGTAGGCGACAGGGGTAGGAGACCCTCGTACCACCCCCCTCGGGGTGCTTTCCCTCAAAATTGGGGTGGAAGTAGAACTCCAACCTCTTTGAGGTTCTGGCAACCGTTCTTCCACGAATTCATGGACAAGAGAACAACAACAACATCGCAAATATTTGCCTTCAACGAAAGATGCGCATCACCCATTTATGAATACTCATTTCTTCCGAAAGACACGTTGCACTTCCAATTTATTTAGAATTATTCGTCCAAATGGGCTTGTCCCTGAAAGACTATTGCTTCCGTTTTGCGATTTTGCGTTGGAAACTTCGAAAAGGCTGTATCACTTTTCAAATCGTTGCCACCAAATACTATCGCCCTGTATTATATTGGAAGAATATTAAATAATTAAAAATAAGCATAAATGTATGTATATTTCTCGCATTGTGATAAAACAACGGTACCTAGAGCTATCCAGTTTTGAATGACGCATTCCTACTGCAAATATGAGCATCTGAAAGCCCAAATTTGAAATTTGGAATTTATTTTATTATCGATTTCATATTTTGTAAAACTTTAACGAATTTTTGATTAACAAACTCAACGATTTCAAAGCAAGCAATAGCAACACTCTACGGGGAAAGAAAAACCTTTTTATATCCAGCGCGCGGAACTGTGTATCGGAAATTCTAAAGATATGCTTATTAAAAATTATTTTGCGACATTGCTGTTGAACTGAATTTTATGGTTTAAGTGAGAAGAACATGATATTTAATAAATAAAGGTAACACACAAAACGTTATAAAAACGCCTCTTTGGACATCATATAAAATCTGAAACCTATCAGATTGTTTTTTAATATTATTTTCTGTTTTAATACATGAAGTTATATGAGAATATATTGTAATATAAGTAAATATGAAAATTCGCAGTGTAATTCAGGATAAGAGCAATCGTTTTTTTACCTTTTTGTAAGATTTTTCTCCCTTCGTAGTATAATTGGAAAGCACGTCCTGCCAGCAAACGGAAAGTCCAGAGTTCGAGTTCGGCGACGGCATTGCATATTTATTTTTAACGTCTGCTGCTCCAATAAATACCTAATGATTCTAAGACTATATCTCAAACTTAATATATTTAAATTAAAATAATAGCATCAGAAGCACGGGCAAAGTTAATTATATTTTAAAAACTACAATCAAAACTAATAAAATTACTTTTACAACCAAAGGGACTTTTTTAACGTTTTATGTGCTACCTTTATTTATTAAGTGTCATGTTCTTCGCACTTAAACCATAAAATTCAATTCAACAGCAATATCGCAAAATAATTTTAAAATGAGCAGATCTTTAGGATTTCCGATAGACAGTCTCGCGCGCTGGAGTTAAAAATGTTTTTCCCCCGTACTGTGTTGCCATTCCTCTCTTTGAAATCATTGAGTTTGTTAATAAAAAATTCGTTGAAGTGTTGCAAAATATAAAACCAATAATAATAATAATAAAAAAAAAAAAATAAAAAAAAAAATTCAAATTCCAAATTAGGTTTTCCAGATGCCCACATTCGGTGGAGGTTTACGTTATTTAAGATTTGATGGCTCTAGGTACCGTTGTTTTATCACAATGCGAGAAACATAGATACATTTATTCAGATTCTTCGTTATTTAATTTCTTTAAATATAATACAGGCGGTAATATTTGGAGGCAATAGTTTGAAAGTGAACCAAAGCAGAAGGTGAATCGACACAAAATCCCAAAAAGAAATTAATAACACTTCTGAGCTAATGCTCTTTGGGCTAAAAATGTTCCCAAAAGAGATAAGCTCTAACTCTGGACAGGCTAATGCGTTTTTAGAGTATAAATAACGTACTTCTTCCACAAGGTTAACAAAAAATGCAAATATTGCTAAACTTCATGTTTAAAATATTGATCATTTGGTTTAAGATTCTTCACTAAGCAGAAAAATAATTGTGGAATCATTTTAAAATTTCAATTTTTGAACATGATTATCCCAATTTGTCTTTGATGAGTTTAATTCCAATAATATCCATTTAGAAACATATTTGACATTTTTTTTTAAAAATCTGAAGCTCAGATCTTTTATTTCAAGCATTATTAAAGAATATTACCTATTTGAAGTACTTTATCATATATGTTTACGTCTATGGGAATGAGTTTCAAAACAAATTCACTTTTACGAAAGCTAATTGGTTAATTCACTGGAGCAAAAGCGATTGTAATATTGGAAAGGTTTGATGCTAGTTTACAAGGCTTCACACAAAATAAACTTAATTCAATCAGTATCGTATCTGATAGTTATCCAAACACGTAGACACGAAATCTAATTTTAGACTTAAAAGCTTGAAACCTTATATTCGTAGCTACAAGAAAAAGAGTTCCTTTAACTGTTTATTCGTCTTTGGCACGTGGAATGTATTTATGGAACTGTCTCTAAAAGGAATCGGACTTGAACGAAAAACAGTGAAACCATAATTCTGCCATACTATTTTTTAGCGTTTCCCTCAATTCGTCCTAATACAATAATTTTTACAATGCTCTAAAATCCTAGAAAAAATGCTGTAACTAGAATCGCTCTTTTCACTAAATTTGTCATATCTCAAGACTTCTCAGTCTACAGAAGAATTAATATTTTCTTTCTTGTTTGATAAATTTTTTAATACGTTTAAATTCCTTGTTTAATATCATAATATTAAAATAGTTCCTTTTCCTCTGCGTAAAACATATTAATTATTTTGCTGCAAATAAATTAAAAATTCCCTCCTCTTAATAATCTTGACTTGCCCATTTACTGGATTACCAGCTTCTGAAAAAAGTGGTGATAATTTGCACTGCCAACACTAATATCTTATGTGATAATTTTAAGCCTAGCTAAGTATTAAAAGACGTAAAAAGTGCATTTTCACTTGACTTTTAGTTCAGTTCAAAAGTTAGTTGCATTTTGAAAGAAGATTCTTAACTGGTTTTCTTGTCCCAAGCAACGGCGGAATTTTCGAATTAAAGAAAGCTGGCTCTCAGTTATTGCATCTAGAATATATTTAATGTTGTAACACCGTCACTTTGCGAATTCGAAGTTACGCAGTTCTTTAGTTTCGTTGGGGAATTATATAATCAAGGTATCTGAAAAAACATTTAATCATTCTTTTTCAAAGTCGAGACGAAAACAATTCCATAACTGATTTACTCCCATAATAGAAGAAATTGTCAATTTTACGAGGCAATTAGATTTCGATGTTGATACTGAAGACATATGCGAGGTGTTGGACGCGGGTAGCAAAGAGCTGACAGTCGATGAACTAACAGAAATGCGTAAACCAATCGATCCTTAAGAAGCTGAAACCTCAAATCCATATACACCAGAACAGAATAGCAATTGCAAGATTGAAAGAGACTCCCGAGCGGATGGAAATGGTTTGTTTAGAATCTAATGAAGAACATTTTCTATCAACTAGGTAAGAAGTAAAAATTTATTTGCTTGCAATGAAGAAATTTTACAGAATAAAAAATTATAACGTCGAGCAAGTTTTGCAAAATTTTAAAAAGCAGAGTTTTGACTACAGCGTCTTTCAATAGACCCTTGATTACAGTGGATGATCGTCCAGAGTAGGTATCATTTTCGAAGCTAAAATAGCTAAGCTTAAACTTCTCAAACCACCTTCAAACTATGTTATCATAAATACCCCTTTGCTTATTAAAATACAGCACAAAATTTACGAAGTCTGATTAGCATTTTTCATTTTTTTAATAAAAGATATGACAAAAATTAACTGGTTTCTCCATTCTAGCACTGCACTGAAACAATTATACCAGAATGTACAGTAAAATTATGCAACGTTGAGCGGAAAAAATAGCACGGAAACATCCGCTTTGATCAATGTCACTTCTTATCAGCAGTAGCAATGTAATTAGAAGGAAAAGCGCTGCGAATCTAAAAACCGCAGAACTTTCCGGATGACCCTAGTTTTCGGTATTAATTGACGAGATCGCTAATGAGCAAAATTTACGGCTAATGAAGGAACACAAACGTATTTTTATCTATGCAGTACAAATTTAAATAGCATACATGTGAATGTCATTATTAAGCATATCAAATAAAATGAAGCTACAGTTGAATTGAAAATCCTATGCGTCTAAAACTTTCAACTAACAGCTTTGCAGGCTTTTCGGCTAATTTTAAATATATGTACTTTGAAATCAAAAACAGTATTAATTTCATCAGAATATTTGACATTTAAGATTTAATGAATTCTAAATAGCGAAGTTAATCTTTTAGAGCATTTCAGGCACACTATAGATGAAAACTGAAATGAGAGATAAAAATAGATATGAGAGGTAATCTAAATGATAATATATCTATTTAAATCATTATACTCCTAAACGTAAAAGCTGAGACAAACTTAAAAAAACAAACTTCTCCAAGTAATGGAAAGAAATAAAATAGACCCTGGAAATTAAAACTAACCGATAATGACAACGCAAATTGTACTTTTCATAAAACTGTTTGTCGATTAACTCTTACATAAGACCGTCCCTTCCACATGTTACACTATATCGTTTTTAATGCAAGGAAAGAATGGAGTAAGGAAAGTCACCTGCGAGGGTGCAGAAGTTTTATTATTTACCAATGTATGGCCATTTGCCAGAGTGCTATTTGAACATGAAAAAAAAAAAATTAGTTTACGCATGCAAGAAATAAATGTTTGCCAAAATGCATTTCAACCGTTAGTCACACAGTGTGACAGCTATTTATATTTCGTTCTCTGAGAAAGAAATGTTGGATTTCATCCACTACGGGTTTCGATGCAAAGGTCGTAAGAGCAAAGGATACGCTACTATGGTATGAAATAAAAGTTTATACAATAATTTGAATAGTTTCGAAGGTCCAAATGGGCAATTATCAAATATGAATCAGGAATCACTTTAATTACTACATGAAGATGGACAGTACCGAAATCCACAGTAGTTAAATCTATTAATTGGATACCAAAATTGAAAATAAACATACTTTAATGCTAGCCTCATCAAGAATGAACGATAAAACTCATTAATCATTGTTTTAAAGAAGAGTGACTAAAACGATTTAAGGGAAAGATTTGATGAAAAATTCTGTGGGATAACTAACTGCATTTTTGGAGAAATTTAACCTAAATATTTTTGAGGAAACCAAAATAATTGTTAAGATTTATTTAATTTTAATATACATAAATTTCACTTATACACTCTAAATTATATATATATATATATATAATATATAAATTTCACTTATGATGCGTATATTTTTAACGTTATATGCTGTGTGTTCCCCCCCCCTACATAGCTAAAAATTGAGTATTATTTGTTATCTCAGTTACAAGTATCGTGACACTGAACCCTAAATCTTTCGACCACGGACTTCACCATATGTGATCGCAGGAGGGGAGCATAAACTGGAAGTGCTAAAGTATAAATAGTTTAAGTATGTTTTATAAGCTTTACTATAAATTACTTATCAGATCGTAAACCATCCATTAACTATTTACAAACAGTAATGGAATCATTTCATGTGCGAAAAGTACTTTACTTATGAGTAATGGTTCTTGTGAAATAGTATGTAAGATATTTTACAAGTTCGACTACAACATTTTGTTCAAGTAATGGATTTATTGCAATGTAAGTTTCAAGCTTGAATGTTTTTTCTTTAATTTATTCCGTATCTCTGCATCCTAAAATTAATTATTCTAGCTTTTCTTTGTTTTTGGTTTTGTTAAATGTTTGGAAAATAAGCGAATCTTTATATCGACAGTATTTCTCTTAATTTGTATAAAAACTACATAAGCAGCTACTTTGGCAGCTGAGGATGATGGTTCGGTAAAACCATCGGAAACTAGTCCTGTGAAAATTTGCAAACATAACCCTGATTTTTGTTGCTTAACTTCTAAATTAATACTTGTTCGTCGTGTTATTTTATCTTAATTAAACTACATAATGTTTTGTTTACCTGATTACTAGCTAGGCCCAAAGGACTGAGGGTTTTAAGGTTCTCAAAATCAGTCTTTTAGAAAAAAAAACGTATTCCAGTTTATTATATGTCTATATTTATTTTTATATTTAATTGCATATATATCTAGTCACATATTACTGTCTACAATAGTGTATTTACTCAGCATCATCTCATTCCTAACTTTGATATGTAAATTGCGTAATGTAGAAGAACACTTGGAACTGCATAATGCATTGATATTATATTGCACATAATCTGTCCATTTTACCATAAAGCATGTAATAATTTATATTATATTGCGCATAATTTAATGCAATACTCTGTTCATTTGTAAAACAACACCATGATGATGTCACTGATAATCCGGTACCGTGAATACCTTGATCAGAAGCCTGCTAAGCGGCGAGGAGTAGTAGTGGCTGGCCCCTGAATTTTTCAGAATTAAGGAATAGCGCATTCCATTCGTTACACAGCTACTTATGTGACTTTTCTCTATACAACAAGCTAAAGATATAAACATCGTAGATTCGTTGGCTGTTTGATTATTGCAAAATACATCAGCGCAGACTTTCTTGGAAAGTATAATGGCTCCACCCTGTACGACATTCTTATGGGTTCTTATTGTATTCACGTTACTTATGGTCGAAGACCAATAAAACGCTATTTAGCAGGAAATGATTCCATAACGAAGGATAAATGCTCAACAGTCTCATTCATTTAGACACCAGTGAACCGTTCCACAATATGTTTAAAAATGCTTTGTAACATTTTACTGTATTCTTTTAATTCAGTTATATCAATTAGATCTTTAGAACTATTGTTTACGATGCAGATCGAGTTGCAAAGCAATGGAGGTAATAATTCTATTTTAAGATTCCTTTAGAAGTTATTCTGAATGATTTTAACCGTGAAACAAGGAAACTGAGTTGCATGCCCCTTGTGGTTAAATAGTCTAAATGAATTTTCCTTTCAATTTATGTTTGTGTTACATAAATGCAACAGAGCTGCTCTTCGATAGGAAGCTTTTGGGTAATGCAATTACCTGGTCGCACCTCGGTTAACAACACTCGTTGCAAATGTTTCGAACTATTGAGAAAATGTTGATGGCCTCAGCTCTCTATCGAAAGAGTAACATTTTATTCTGATGAAATATACAAATATTTTTGTGCAGCCTATTCCATAAATTTTATTTTTATCATCAAAAAGATTTTTAAAAAAAAGCAGAACAGATAGGCGTGTCTTTTTTTTTACAACCTGCAGAAAGCAAATTTAATCGGAAATCAATAATTTAGAAATATATTTATATCAACAACCGTCACAGCTTCAGAAAATTAAAATATTGATATTTATTTGAAAAAGTAAGCTGATTCAGCTTTTAGAATTGCAAGTATCGAATATGGACAGAAATTGTCTAATGCAGAAGAAATTATAAAATTGCTTCTCGGAATGTCATTGGCATTACTTCTGTCATTAGCTGTATCTGCAGAACTAAATGTTTTGGAAGTTTCACATTTCTAGCCAGACACTAGTGACATAACTTCTAGATAAGTGTTTTTTTTTTTTTTTTACCCAAGAGGGTGAAAATATGCGATTTCAGTCTGATGAATTGCTAAGTGAAACTTTCTGGCTTTTGTAAGAAATTAGGTCTTAAAAAATAGAAATAAATTAATCAAAAATAATTAATTATATTTATGTGAAATATCTTTGCATGTTATTTATTGTGTTGAATTTTTCAGAAATGCATCATGACAGCTTTCAGTGCCTCCCAGAACTAATTACGATGCTTGAACAAATTTAATTAACTCCTTATTGCTTTATTAAAATGTCTAACGCATATTTACCTACTGCTTGAAAAAATTGTATATAAAATTAAAATTGAACCAAATGGTAGATTTTATTCAAATTTGCCAGAAGGGGAAAGAAATCAAAGGCAGGATTCTCTCACATGATTGCATGTCGTAATGAAAACATTTCGCAGTTTGGCTTTTAGATACACAGCCTCGCAAGTTTACGATCTAAAAAATGGTATTCATTTAAAAATTGAGAAATTCTTTAGTCTGTTTGTTTGGACGGTGACAGTAATACAGAAAAGAGTTGTAACAATCTAAAATCTGATATTCAGGAAGGGTAAATAAATGTCAGGAAAGTTAACCCAGAAATATATTAAAAGAGACCAGATTGTGGTCTCATTGAGTGTAATGATTCTGCACCAGGTTGCCTCAATCATTACAATCACTGAGAATAAATGACAATTTTAATTTAAAATTAAAGAAATTATACGTGGTTTATAGAGTTATTGAGGTTTTTTTAGGCCAAAGGGCGTTAGCCCAGAAGGGCTATTAATTTCGTTCTGGCTTTTTGCGTCGAAACATTTAAAAGTCTGAATCACTTTTCAAATTGCTGCCACCAAATATTATAGCCCTATATTGTTGTATATTTAAAGAAATTAAATAAAGAAGAATCTGCATAAATGTGTGTAAGTTTCTCGCATTGTGATAAAACAACTGTACCTAGAGCCATCAAATTTGAATAACGTACGTCTCCACCAGAATATGGGCATCTGGAAGCCCAAATTTAGAATTTGTTTTATTATCTACTAGCGGAACTACCCAATGCCAGTTAGATAAAACGTTATTTATCTAACAACAGAAAAAACGATACCGCTGTAATCCTTCTCTAATAACGATGCAAAATATACGCTTCATAGTCATATATTTTTCAGTCTTATGCAATATGGAACCCACATAAAAATATTCAGTAGAAAAATAAACTAAGTTATTATATCAGCAACAATGACACGTAGGTTTTAATGATTTTCGTCTTTCTAATCAAATGGTCGTAAAAGCTCAAGTTTCATCCATCCTGTAAGGGAAAAAAAAAACTTTTTTATCTCCAGTGTGCCAGACTGTGTATCGAAAATTCTAAAGATATGTTCTTTTTTAATTATTTTGCAATATTGTTGTTGAATTGAATTTTATGGTTTAAGTGCGAAGAACATGATATTTAATAAATAAAGGTTACACACAAAACGTTAAAAAAAGCGCCCTTTTGGGCGTAATATAAAATCTGAAAGCTTTCAAAGCAAGAAGAGGTGAAAAAAGTGCAGTACCCTCGCCGGGACGCAAATAAGCATTCCGTACTGCGACACGCGCATATGGAAAAATCCGTGCATACTTTCCGATGACGTCATATTCTCTTGGCGTATTGACGTTTAGGAGGGATTCTTACGGTTTGGTTTCGTTGAATGACGCACATGAGTGACACGAAAATGTTCAAATTATCGTTTGTTTTCTTTTAACAATAATGCCAGACGAAAGAATTTACTTGCAGCGTTCTGCATATGGCTCCCTGTTTTATGGAATAATAAAATTATAAATCCTTTAAAGATGATGTTAATACCATATGCAAACTTAAGTTCTTATATTATATAAATAGCAAGTTTAAGAATTTACTACAAAACCAAAACACATTGGATTACCAAACGATTTAAACGCAACTGTAAGCCCTTTGTGCCCTTTGTGCTCGTAAGTATATTATTATTGCAATTTTATCGAGTTCGTTTCCTTTCACATCGCAGAAAATATTTCTTTTGAAACTGCATATGTTATTTCCATGTTAGTGTCCATGTCTTTCCCATTTCTGTTGCCTTAAATAAAAGCAAAAGGGCATTCAGTTTTGTCGCTATATTTTAATACACGTGTATAGGGAAAGGAGCTTTCTTTTCTCATAAATCTATTTTTACACAAAGGTACGAAAGGTACTGCACATTAAAAAGGTGCAATAAAGTAATATTATTCAATTTTAACATACGTATTTTTATTTCTCTAATCGAAATCTATAGTAGTCCAATTTAAAAAAAAAAAAAAAAAAAAAAAAAAAAAAAAAAAAAAACTACTGTTACTGACTAACTACAAATATAGTGAATTTACTGTGTATTATGCTAACTCACAACATTTTTGCTATGAGCGAAAACTGACTTGTCTCATATTTTCAGAGATTAAATCTGCAGAGAATGGGCATATAATGAACGTGAAATAATAAAATAATAATCACCACAGCTTTACTATGAACTGTTTTAAAATTACATTTATTAAAAATCTCTGCACCTAATATTTATACACATTTACGGATTTAGCTTACAAGAAGTAATAATACTTTTCTCTAGGGAAAAAATTCACTGCATTTTTA
The DNA here is from genome assembly GCF_044657685.1 of Stegodyphus dumicola. Taxonomy (NCBI): domain Eukaryota; kingdom Metazoa; phylum Arthropoda; class Arachnida; order Araneae; family Eresidae; genus Stegodyphus; species Stegodyphus dumicola. The sequence continues at coordinate 34,746,541 of NC_140769.1, forward strand.
AATTTAATTCACCAAACTACAATGCCGTAAGAAGTGTAATCTCATGGCACCAAAAATACAGCGCACGTCATTAACAGTAATAATCTTTTCGATACCGCTATCAAAATATAAAAAATTGTATGGAGGTGTACTCTCGAATCTCGACAAAGGCTTCCTAAGCGTAGAGGAAATGATCTCAGCAGAAGCCATACCCAATCCCGAAGATGCATTTCCCCCTATGCGCGTGGTGTGGTACAGTAAGCTTATATGCCGCCGGGACTCCAACGTTGGACCCCTCAAACATGCGTCGAGTATGCTTCAAATTACACCATGAAGTCATGCGGAAAGGAGGGAGAAAACAGACTTTTATGAAATATTTGTGGTAAATTGTTAAATAGCAAAAGAGCTAAGAGTTAAATAACAGTACAGATTAGTTAATGCGCAGTATAGTTATTTTGCCATATACTTGGATTATCTATCAGATCTACCGGAAGTTATTAAAAAGCCGTAAATATACAAGGTAAAATTAATAGAGTACTAAGATATTTATTTGAGTTTTAATCCCTTTTGGACTATTTGAGTTTTAATCCCTTTTGTCCCATATTAGACTATGGAATTCGTATATCATTCAAATTTCAAATATCACAAATATAAAACAAAAGGCAGGTCAGATATAGGTATAGGGATTCTGTGGTGCCTTAATTAGGCCTAAATGCACAGGAAATCTGAAAAAAAAATGCACAATTTTAAAACAAGAACTGAAAATGGTTCTTCAGCTGAAATATTTATAAGCTGATTAAAAAGGTTTATGATTAATTTGTTGTATTATTCTTAGTTATGATATAGTAAGTGACTGTAATGTCATAATTAAATAATTTCAATCGATAAACGCTGACGTTAGTTTTTCAGAAACACCTGAAAATATCACAGATATCACAGACATTACTAAATCTATCAGCTTTGATGAGCCAAAAAACTTTTTGAAATAGTGAAACACTTTTCGTAAGAAACTGAATTAAAATATTATCTTAAAATTCAGAAAAATTAGACTAACCTTTACAAAGACTATTTAAAGCAGGAGACATGAAAAATGAGCAATACCGTCGCCGGGACTCGAACATGGACCTTTCGAAAACGCGCGGAGTGTTCTACTGTTACACGAAAGCATGCGGATAGGAGGTAGAAATTATCTTTAAAGGACGACTGACCTTTCGAATACGCGCCGAGTGTAACACCGTTACACCATGAAGATACGCAGAAAGAAGAGAGAAAATACCTTACACCTTATGGAAAAACGTTTTGGAAAAAATCATCGCAAGATCCTGCTAGAAAATCAACTGAATGAAGGGGCGGAAAAAATGTGCCAAAGCTTCTGGCATAAATTCTGCCGCTTAGTTAAATTTACTCGCTATGTTATGTGATTTCTGAAATAAATTATAGTTTTTTATTAAAGATTTTTAATAAAATTTTAGTTGCTTTGGTTTCACGAAAATATTGGTGTTTCTTATACAAAATAAAACATTTTATTAGAATTTTATATTTTGTTTTACAAGTGCGAGCTTTCAGTTAAATTTTTCATAGCTCACCATTGAATACAAAATATTAAATGTCCAAAATCAGTATCAGAGGAAACTGTCAAACAATAAGAGCTCCTACTCGTCGTTACATTGAATAAAATAGGTTTTGAATTTCTACCAGAGACATATCATTCCACATTGCTTCTATCCGAGTCTACGTGTGATACACGTTGGCTGTTGAACGAGTGTCATGCGTTTATGAACTGTGCATGAAATGTTCAATATATTAAAATGTGAAAGTTGTTAGCTGTTCAATAGGTGACATATGTTATGAACGGGAAGACCAAACAAGAAGCCATATCTGACATGTTGAGAAGAAGACTTAAGGATTTACAGCAATATGTGGTGGATATTGTTATCATTAGGAAGCGTCTGACATATATTTGACTATCACTGAACTCAAAACTAAAGCATGACTCATCATAAAGAACGATTTGTTGCCAATCGGCACTCCATTTGTCTGTGTTGATAAGCCAGATTTATTGAGGCAGAAGAACCTTGCATAAAAAATACATGCACATAAATGCAAGGTATAGGTGATGACAATCAGCTGTCGTAGCTGAATATGGCATACCTGTATCTCTGCATCATTACTGTGCCAACTGTCGACATGAAACTAGACGATACGTCACTGGCATGCAGATAAGGTGACGTTCATCCCGTGTTGATGTAACACTTCGTTGTCCATACACAAGCTTATGACATGTTCTTAGTCTTGAGCTTACTGTTTCCAATTAGACATTTCTGACGTGGCACTGGACGCCATATGAGCTGCGATTACGATAGAGAAATCCTTCTCGCAGGCCGCTCATTCTCGTCTATTCCAATAGCGTAACTTCCTTATATTGGGCCTTTTGTCGTCGACGAGGCATAGCAACTTCTCATTAAGTGTTTATCGCTGACAGTGAACGAAACATTACATTTAATTATATTCTGCTATAAATTGTATTTACATGGATAAAACTGCATTTCAGGAGACTTGCTTAGCTCAACCATTCGCTACCATTCTGATACTCTATTTATTTGCATATCATAAATAACTACGACAATTTGCATTTCCTATAAGATTCGGTTTATTCGCATGTTTACGTCCTGGTCTTGCAGGATTTTATGACACTGATGCTAGGAAGCAGTTAAAAATTACATCATCAATGCATCATTCTTTTATTTGACTTGGCTCTTAATCCCGTGTATATTCCGTAGCTTGGCTCTTAATCCCAGGTATGGAAATGACTCCCAGTCAGCTGGATGCTCTGTGCATACAAGCAAAATAACAAGAGGTAGGCTTTTATAATATTAATTTCAGATCACACGGTGTTGATAACACCAAAGTAATTACCTCATAATATGCTCTTTACCATACCGAAGTCTTAATGAAAATAAGGCCGTTGCTCAAAAGATGCAATGCATTGTAGAGAAGATTTAACTCTTTCTTGGCGTTTATTATTATTTTAACGTAACATTAATATGATGTGAAAATTTATTATCATATTTATTTATTACCAAAAATTATGCCTTGAATAACCCATTGAGGCGTATAAATCATGCTGAAACACAGAAAACATACATCTGCGTTCTTAAATATTTTCCTCGCTTCATACAGAAATAATTTGTAATCTGTAATATCGTATTTTTGGAATTCACTTCAATCGCTGCGAAAATATTTTTCCGCTTAAAGCAACTATTTTCTTTCTTAACTACTACTCGCGATTTAATCTATAAATTATTGCTACTCGAGGTTAATTATAAGTAGCCGCGTAAAATAGCAACTTTCGGAACTGGCAGTTTGCCGTGTTTTAAGAAGTACCTCATAAGCAATACTGTTTCCGTCTTATGTATGAGTATGGTGGTGAACTTTTAATTCTAAAATGCTTTCATAAAACTGGAATCAGCCATGGGAATATAAAATCTTATAAGCTGAATTATAATTATTGACAATAATTTAAACTGAATTTTATTGAAAAGCTTTAATGATAAATATATATTTTTGGCTTATATTAGTTTACGTAGTTTATTTAATTATGACAAAGCGTTCAAGGGCTATCTGCCTAACAGAAGGAACGTCTGCGTGGAAGACATCTTAAAGGAAAGTAAATAGTATACACGTTACACGTTGGGAAAAACCGCGGAAACACCCTTTCACGCTGCCATCCCATTTACGAGATTAGAACCTGGACTTAACTACCAGTGTTCAGCAAATTTACCGCTCGGCCGCCGGTAAGCCTGCTAGATATTAGAGTTTTATAATCTTAAATATTTCCATTGATATAATTCACATTTTCAGACTTTTATGCGTCAACGCTTCTTATTATATATACCTTTATATAAGAGTAATTCTTTAGAAAAGACCTTTTACTTTATCTTTAATATTTTATCTGAGCACACATTTTAAAGGGGTCGGAGGATAAAATTTGTTATCCTATTTTTCAAATGTTCACAGTTTTAGATTGCATATTTATTAAAGGACGAAAAATTACATTCTTGAATCTAAAGATATTTCAATACTTCCAGTTCATTTTAATTTTTAAATTCATTATCAGTTTGGTAACTTGTGAAAAGCTATAAAGTAGCTTTTCATTTGATTCGGAGAACAGAATTTTTACTAGGTTCGTAAAATTTAGCATCGTTAAAAGGAAGCACAGTTTTTTTCCTACACTTTTTCCATTTTTTTCCCATTAATCGATACTTTACATTGCTTTTCGCGTAGCATTAAAATACTCACTTCGTAGTTTAAGTCTATTCCTTATATTCTGAAAACTACTTTGAATTAATCTTAAATGCTTGTAATGTAATTATTACGAGCTTCTATATTTTATGACTTAGTTTTTCTCTTTTTAGATGTGCTTTTTAAATGTCAGCATACATATTTAAACTAAAGTTTTATAAAGAATTTTGCCAAGATTAAAAAGTAACCTTTTAGGGAAAAAATATTCGATAAGTACCAGTGCATTTGTTTTAAATTTAATGAACTGATTAAAAAAATGTGTAATAGTAGTCCTAACCTATCACAAACAACAAGTTTCTTTTCTTGATTAAAAAAAGACTAATGTTGCGTTAGCTTAAAGTTAAAATATTACGGCGCAGAATCAAAATATTTACGACTTAGAATATGGAACAATGTAACAGGAAATCAGATACATAGGTATTCACTTATCTCCATGACTCTAGTCGACATTCTGTCACAACATTTACATCTTTGTATTAGAAATGTCAGGTTGGAAAGCTACACGACCTAAGGAGATCTAAGAGCAAGATTTCGCTGTTTAGTTTAATAAGGCATCTAATAACATTGCTATTGCAATCTTTCAAGTAGAGATTGCCCAATAATTTTTGCTTCTTTGATTATGTTATAATGAATTAATTATCCAAATAAGATTGCGGTTGTTTATTCACACCTCTTTCTACCAACTTCTCCTAATCATGTGTGCATTTCTAAAATCATAGTCAAGATTGTTTCAAGACCTCAGCATATCTGAAGACATAACGTGTTTAAGGAAAAACAGCGCAATTTTAAATTAATTACATTTAAACTGAGCTAGTAACATTCCTTTCTTTTTGAAAAAAGGAAGAAAAAATGGTTACTAGCTTAATATAAAAGTATTGGCAACTGAAAATCAAATTTGTAAAAAACAGTTACTAAAAGCGAGCGGGTTCTTTCTTACCACTGTATGTAAGGTGGTTACATATCCTTGGGATAATAAAACATGTGAATGAATTTAATTATAAGGGATTGATGATCCATCCACTGTTAAATCATAATTAAATCGGATTTCAATAAGCCATGCCATCAAATGAAAAAATTATTTCAAACGATTTATTTAACACAGAATATATGAATTTCAGTGGATTTGTGTCAAAAGTGTCAGTTCCTGATGCATGTTTAGAAACAAATAACAATGGTATAAAAATTGTGTGAATAAGAATTTAAAATTTACTGCACAAAATGACAAAATTTGTGCACTTAGTTACATAAAGCAATTTATTTTGAAAAATTAATAATCAGAAATTCTAAGTGTTTGTAATAATCCTATTTAAATTCCTCTGATTGCTTTAATTTCCAGAGATAATTTACAATTATTTGATTAAAATTTATTCTAAATCTCTTCGTGTATAGTTAGAGTTGCTGCCTTTAACCATATTTGCGACATTGTATTGAAAAAAATATTAATTAATGAAAAAATACATAAATAATAAAGAAATAAAGGGGAAGAAAATCTGAAAGCTTTCAGATTTTATATTACGTTCTATGAGGCAATTTTTAACGCTTTGTGTGTTAACTTTATTTATTAAATATCATATTATTAACATTTAAACCATATAAAATTTAGCTGAACAGCAATATCACAAAATATTTAAAAACATCATATCTTTAGTCGGAAATGATGTTATATCTGTCTATCGGAAATGATGATATATTTATCATATATCATCATTTCCGATAGACAGTCTCGAGCGCTAGAGATAAAACGGGTTTTTTTCGTACAATGTTGCCACTGTTCGCTTTGAAATCGTTGATGTTGTTAATCAAAAATTCGTTTAAAGTTTATAAAATACGAAATAGATAATAAATAAAACAAATTCGAAACTCAAAATTCGGCTTTCTAGGTGCCCATGTTCACGTGGAGGATTACGTTATTCAAAATTTGATTTCTCTAAGTACAGTCTTTTCTTCACAGTGCCAGAAACATACAAACATTCATGCAGATTCTTCATTATTTAATTTCTTTAAATATAATATAGGCTGATAATAATTGGTGGCAACAATTTAAAAAGGTACTCGGCGTTTATAGTGAAACGACGCAAAATGCCGTTTCGAGACTAAATATCTCTTCTTGGCTAACGCTCCTGCGGGCTAAAAAGGAAAGAAAGATGACACCTACTTTGGAGGACGGAACCATTTTTATATGTATTCAAGATAATTACTTACTAATCTTAAGTCAAGACAGTGCGAATACATTTCCTGAGAGCAATTTCTATCTACCAAAAAAAGGAAGGTCCAAGAACGAAAACTCTACCTACATCTTGCTTTTTCTTTATTGTTGCATTTGATTAAATAATGCTATAACCCCAGTACGGCGTCCTTTAACACATAACATTCACTCCAAAATTAAATTAATATGTGCTTTATGCCAATTGAAAAGTGATCTGCTAGAAAATACTTAATCAATAGAATTCATATAAATTAAGTACCCCAACGTAAGGAAATTTATGCCTTAAATTTCTAGAGGTATACATGAAATTTCAACAGTATAAAATATAAATAAAATAAATAAATAAAAAATAAATTACTTTAAAATACAGTTGACTGCTTTCGAATAATAAATTCAACGCAAAATGTGTAACTTTAGAGTAAAAGCAAAATTTATTACTCGTTTTAACATGAAAATGACATTAAACATGAAAGATGTGTTAAACATTCGTAATTAAGTTAATTATATTATTCTTATATAATTAACGTTATTAAGTTAATTATAATTAACATTCATTTATTTAGTTAATTATAATAATTGTGCTTAGTGAGTTCATTTATTTCAGTGAGTTCATTGATTTATTGTTGCGAGAGGATAGGAGAGAAGAGGTTTTTCCCTTTGACTTTATAAGATCAACCGATTGTGTCCAAGCCACACAGATCTTTGTTTTTCCTCTTCATCTTTTCTAATATAAGAATTCCATACAATATTTAACGCGTAATTCTGACTTTTCATTGGTCCTGTTATGCTCTGTAAACATTCGTTTTGTCATACTTAAATCCGCCTGTTTATTTTACAGTACGTTCCTGTTATTCATAAAGTTATATATTTTTTGAAAAATCATTTGAAAATGATAAACAGTTGTATTTTTTCCTGAATACCCTGATATTTACGATTTTCGATGAGAAAATGGAATTAGAAAACTGAAAAAGTCTGGGTTTTCTTTTGATTGACAATTCGCAGTTTTGATAATATTAACATAAAAATGGTTATTAAATACATTTTAACTAATTTAAATACTAAACACATAAATCATTTCTATAAGATTTTCGAAAATCTCTGGTTTATACACTTTTCCTTGCGGAATTACATGCCATTTTCTATTAAAGTAGACTTAAGTATTCAATGAAGTCATATGTGGAGATATTCAATATTAAGCTCGCTTTAAATGTCAATGCAGCTCATAATCTGACATGCTTGCGTAATCAACGCTTGTGTATAAAGCCAATTACAATATTTTTCTGAGTAACATTGATTAATGCATCATGCATTAATAGTCAAAACATATTACTAGTATTTTAATCATACGCATTTGGGCTAATTGGATTATTTCGATTCTTCAAGAATTAAAATAATAATTGTAAATATTTCAGACTTCGTAAATTATATAGTCAGTACATATATTTGGTATTAATATATTTAAAATCGCTCATAATTAACTGGCAAAATTAATTGGAAAAAAATGTAAGGATGTTTTTAGTTTAACTTAAACAAACTCTTAAGTTTAAAAATCCAAGGTTTATAAAAATATCTTAATTTATAAAAGTGTTTTCGTATTTCTGTTTTATTCAATACCTGAAAAATTTATTCTTAAAACTTTCAAATTATTATGTATAATAGAAAAAGGTTCTAATTAGAGCAAAGAATAAGTAAAAAATTTAGCATACCGTTAATTTAAATTAGTAATATGTTTAAACATATTATTAGTTTAGTTTTTTTTGTTTAAATATATTACTAGTTTAGTTTTAAAAAACTAGTATATGTTTCTTATTTGTAAACTGAAAGATTTAATGGATTTCAAGGTTTTAAAAATATTCAGCACCTAACTTAGGATACATTCCATTTGTCTTTAAGATTGTTTTGTTCTTTAAGTAAAAAAAAAAAAAATCAAGCACATTTATCATTAAAAAATTGATTTATCATTAAAAGTTTAAGAATAATCTTAAATAAAGTACAGTTTTCATATTGATTTCACTATGGTGTAGGACTATAGTGGCTTGAATATTAAACTTAGTTAGAAGTGGGAGGCTAGGTAGGTTTTCTTTTACTTGGAAGATACTTTGCGAATCAATTTATTCTCCAAATGGAACGGCACTACCTTGTGCCGTATTGTATAATCAAGCTTTGTTTCGAAAAGATAATATATTGACATTCCAAATATTAATAGTCCTTTTTCTGTTAAAATATGTCAAATTGTTTTAAGCAAAGCTTCTAAGCACGCATGCTGCTACTTTTAAGCTTTTCCATTCCAAACAGTAAAGTTTTATCGAATGAAATAGCAACAAAATATTGTCGTTTACTTAAAGAAAGCATTATTTACATATAGTATTGTAGAACTGCAATTATCCCGGCTGAGACCATAGACCATTCAAATAATCGAAACGTACGAACAATAAGGATGACTTTTTTGCTGCGAAATTTATATTTAACACTACTCCACTCTAAAGTTTTTAGATACGCGCAGAACATAAGTGGCAAAAGAAAGTTAACGGTTAAATTTGAAAATATGAAATATTTTAACCAAGTAGACTATTTGTTATTGGTCAATCGCAAGTAGTTTACAATAGAATAAATTTTAGGTAGAAGAAAAAAGGGAGTTGACGCGAGAAAATTAGCGCGCTATGATTTTCTATTATTTTAAAGTGAGATTAAATTAATAAGCATTAAATGCATTAAACATCTACAATTAGCATTTGTAAATGAAGATCCATCTGGTCTACTGTTATTCCGATGGTTTATAGAATTCTACAGAGGTCGCATCTCTCTTCAGGACGGAGAAAACACAGGAAGGCTGTTATCAGCAATAATCCCGGATAATGTGTCTGTTATAAGGAAAATGTCAATCGATGATAATTGTTGCATCTACTAAATGCTACAGAATAAACTTAACATTGGATCCGCTGCCATACATAAAATTATTCATGAAGAATTGTATCGGGAAACCGTTGGGTCCCCTATCATTTAACTGAGCACCAAAAAGAGGATAATGTCAGAATCAGTAAGGAATCCATTAAATTGCTTAAGATGGTGACCACCGCATTATTTCTAAAATCGTAACTGGTGATGAAATGTACATACCATTTTTGACTTTCCAACGCACCAAGAAATTAAAGTGGGGGTCTTTGAAAATGATCTCACGCCCACAGTGGTGAAAAGAAAACGTGCCACGACAAAAGTAATTCATGCCCGTTTTCTTCACAAGTACAGCCATCAAACTGGAAAAACAGAAGAGAGTCACAGTTATCTGGTACACCACTAGTGTCTTCTAGAAATTTTCCAAGAAGTGAATGTTATAAGACTCATGCGCCATCATGATAGTGCTTCTCATTAAGCAAGACTGTGAGTAGTTTCTTGGAGGAAAAAAAAAAAAAAAAAAAAAAAAAACCACATCAGAGTGATAGAACATCCATTCCGTCCGACCTAGCTATGTGTGAAAATTGGCTATTTTTTAATCTGAAAAAGAACGTACTTGGACATCGTTTTCGGTCCTAAAATGAGATTGATGAAGATATAAATGCATTTTTTCATCGATTTCAAGAAATTAATAGCTTGAGGTATTTAGTATTTGGAAAATTAGCCTACAGAGATGAATTGATGCTGCAGAAGACTACTTTGAACGCACCTAGAATTTCGTTAGTATAACTTTAAAAATCTATGCGTATCTCAAAAATAACCAGTACTTACGCATCAAACTTATTAAAATCGAAATAACATTTTATCAAGAATAAAAAGGCAAGCGTATGCGAGCGCTCACACATAGTAAAGTAAAGTGACATTTCTTAAAAACACTGATATTCTGTTTCGTACTGAAATATATTTTATTTTTACTTATAGAGGAAACTAGCCACGTTTGTTTGCTCGTCACTAAATTTTTCTTTTCTCTTTTTAGGTTAAATTATTCAAATGCGGCAAAGAACGCAACGGCTCTTTCTTCTTAGGGAAATGCCTTCGTGAAAGGCTTGCTAAGCGAAACAGGTTGTATACACTTTACATATGAAGAAACCCTCAAAGCCCAATCATGCAGTCAGGCCGTTTTCACGTAATGGAACACAGGTCGATAATCTAGTATTTAGCATTCTTAACTGCTCAACCACTAGAGTCCCACTATTTTTAGGAACAAAGCTCTTATTAGGAATAAGAAATGACTCTGAAAAATCAACAACACTAGGGTCATTAAACTCACACGAGACAAAAACTTTTTTATTAATTAAATTCCAACTTTTTAAATCTCTGATTAATTTTAATTCTCTTTTATTCTGGAATTACATATAAATTATGTTAGAAAACGTATTAATCAATTCACATAATCCTGTTATTAATTATGTATTAAACTTATTTACTTACTCATTGTTTTTATTTTATTTTCATAACAGTTTAGCTCTTTTTAGTAAATGGCAGAATAAAATGAACACTGATAGCTTTGTTTCAGATAGGATACAATTATAAAAATTAGATACCTACTTAAACTCTTATTAAACCATAAATCGTATAATGACTTAATGCATTCATCTTAGAAGCTGTAAGCATTTAATGTACATATATGTAAAATTAGCAATTAGTGAGAGACCTTAAATGGCTCTTGCAAAGCAATTACTTTCCTTTTTAAGATGCACAAAATAAAGAGAATCCTATAATGTATTCGATTACAATTTTAAAATGTTTAAGAAAAGAATTTAAATTTCGATTATATAATTCACATTTAAATTACTCAATTTGTTTACAAAAAAATCCTCTCTACACTTAACTATAAATTACAAATTGGACTCTATCGCAATAGCTAAGTGCAGTATGAATTAAAATGATTATTAAATTAGTTAATAATTGAAACATTTCATACCAAATGGAACTAACATCTTATTTTATTTTTAAAACGCATTTTGCAAATGCGCTTTAAAAATAAAGCCGGTTTAAATTTTGTATTAAAACCAAAAACAACTGCATTTTGTATTTCTTTCCATTTTGGATCATACGATTTCTAGCAGAAACGTACTCGAGAAACATTTTGTTCTTAGATACATTTATCAGTATTTCCCTAATTCGATAGGCAGAAAAACACTTTAGACCATATGCATGTAATTATCATTTACTGCCTTTTTCTTTTTTCTTTCTTTTGTATATTCAGTCTGCCTTTTCTCATTTAGTTCAGAAAAAAAAAATATTTTTCGTGAATGTATTATTTTTAATTCTTAATAATTGGTAATAATTCTTTAAGTTCATGCTCTGTAAATATAACATTTAAATGCAATCTATTTGTGCCATAAATTATATTAGTAAGCTACCAAGTTGTTGCTGATTAGGTTATTTGAATATGGCAAATACACAACAGTTATCTGCCTAAGGGAAGGGATGCTTTTGTGGAGGACTTTCTAAGGTTTATTGTCTAGTATTTACATATTTGCTTCTTATGAAAAGGTGACAGAGTAAAAATAGGATTTCGGGATGAAAATACGGGAAAATCAATAGCTACGGGTATTCTAATCTTTTCTCTTAATTGTTTTGCTGTGAAACATAATTTATTGTCGAAACAAATTACTCAATGCTAGAAAGTAAAATACATTGGCTAAGTAATTTTAATAAAAACAATAATCTAGCTTTTCACATGAAATTAATCTGAAGAAAATTATGCGGAAGAAAAATATGCGGATATCATATCTACGCTAAATAATTTATATCATTATATAAGAACTTTATTGTCGAATAGATTTAATGATTTCAAGTTCTAATGCAAGTAATAACATATACTCTTAGTACATTTTGGTAAGATTGAAGATATATAATTAGTGCAATTTGTTATTGTATTTATCGTTTCTGATATCCTGATAGCCACTTATGTGTACCAGTTTAACAGTGCCACTTTAGCAGTAGGTCCCAGAAATGAAATTTCGTATCGTATTTGGTTTTCATTGGCAAGTAAGGAAAGCCCTACATTTTATAACTGTGTTTTAATTACTATATGCATTATATACTTATAAAAATGTGCAGTTAGAAAGACATATACCGTTTGCAAAAATATATATAATAGCTTAAACTTCTGTAGATTGCAAATGTCTGTTAAATATAAAATTACTGCTGTATTTAATGGAAAAAACTTCCACGTTGCTTGCGAGCCCCTTTTGACCCTATATTGTTTATAGTAATATTAAAAAAGTAACAAAATGCTGTAGCATTTGATATACGCAGACGTAAGATGCGTGAAATTTAAAACTTTAGAATCATTTCTATTACTTCATAATAAATTCAAATAGGGTTGATCACAGAACGCGTCTGATTTCTGAATATAATGTTTGCACTGAATTGGCGCTGGATCCAAGAAACTGATTTTTCAGGGAACCCTTTTGATCAGCAGTTACATTTTTCATGAAAGAATTTCCAGCGTCGTTGCTGAAAGCAATATAAAGAGCGAGCAGAACCGTAATAAACCTAGCTAAAGCTATTTCATAGTGAAGGAAGAACTTGAATGTCTGCAATTCTCTTTGGGCGTGTTATTGTGACTGAAGCGATTATGAGGCTCTTCTCAGGTACGATTTTTTTCGTTTGTATGCATTTATGTAATATCTCCCATTTTTGTTACTGTTACGCCTAACATACAATGGTCGGAGGAATTGAATAAATCCGCCTTCAATTCAATTCCTTTGAAATCAGAGAAAAACTTTATATTGCAGCAGAAAATTCACATAGGCAAAATTTAAAAAAAAAAAAAAAATTAAATTTTTTGAAGCTTTCTTTTATAGTGGATGCATTTTAAAGCAAGCATGTTTAAAAAATATTTTTTTTTTTGTAAAAAACAGAGTTCCGTTTTAGTATTTATTAAATGCTTCCACTTTTACATAAACTATATATATCCCTTTTATATTCTGTGAATTTATGTCTAAGTAGCAACAAAACAATAAAAGAAAATGAAATTTGATAACTGGGAGTTTGTATAGTCATTAGGTTATTTTTGATGCAGAAAACATGAAAAATGAGCATTGCCGTCGCCAGGACTGAAATAACTGTTTTACTAGAGGATTGGTCTAAAATTTATTATTATTTCCATTAGCCGTTATAGGTGTTGGTCACTAAGAAAGCTGAAAGTGGTGCTCACTTTATTATGGAGGCACCTAATGGTTGGGCCGTCGTTACCTCATATGAAACGATAGACAATTTACATCCGGGAGTCGAACCCGGGCCCTTCGGTGCAGCAATCAGAGTCACTAACCACATTCCCGTCAGGGCGACGGATTGCTCTAAAGATCTAAAGTATTTCTCAAATAAATAATTTGACTCGGGATCTCTCAGCAGAATAGCTGTCAATTCTGTTACTAACCTTTCTTCGGGAAACTGATGTAACCAAAAGCATCCACCTGGTCTTTTAAACTAAGGAATAAGATTCCTTATGTCAGGCTACCTCTCCCAATGAGTCAAGATTAATGTTAAATGTACACATGCCAACTGTAATATCTTTCCATGATAAACTGAATTAAAGTCATTAAAAGTGGAATTAATATAAAGCTATTAAAAGTTGTCAAGATCAACTCTAATTTTCTCTTCCTTTTTAGTAGATGTGGAAATACAAAAGTGGCGTACAAAAGTTTTGAAATAGGCGATTCGAGTCTTCGTTAAAATTTAACTCCGATGACTTGGCTCAAATTTTGAAACAAATGCATTCTCATCGAGGTGATTTTTACTACGTACAAACTTAAACAAAAAAGGCCTCGGGCATAAACACAAGCGTTTCTTCTATAAGACCACTGCTGTTTCTACATTACGAATAAGAATACTAGTGATTTAGGATTAGTAATTTTATTTAAAGCTTGTAGTTTCATGAACCACGATTGATTCTTAATTAGTTAAAATTACTTTCATTTGAATAATGAGAAGATTGCCGTAATGCTACAACACTTAAGAGTATTAGAAGATATGTATATACGGCATTAGAAGTCAATAACCGAACATAAAACCTTGTTGTTGAGTCCATATTTCATGGAATATTAGTTGCCAGAGCCTCAAAGAAGTTGAACTTCTACTTTCCATCCTGGTTTGAGGGAGAGCCCCCCCCGGTGAAGTGTTCGAGGGTCTCCCATGCCTCTCACCTACCACCAGATCATATTGAAAGGATATTCAGCTAACTAAATATTTAAACTGTCATAATGCTGCAAGGGACACTATATAAGGTAGTTCTTCCGATTTCCTAACGTGCCTTTGTGGTGTAGTGGTTTTGCACGCTGGGTCGGTATTCCATAGGTCTGTGGTTCGATTCCCGGCGAAAACGATTGCTCATTTTTCATCTTGCCTGCTTCCAAAAAATACCTAATGTCTCTACAGCGGCGCCCGAACTAAAAGGGTGTTGGATAATGATTCTCCTCGCCCAGGATTTGGCGATTGGGTCCCCTAAAAACCCTAGTAACCCTTTAAAAGGAGGAGCATATAAGGTATTTCTCCCGCCTTCCTACCGCGCCTTCGTGGTGTAGTGGTTCTGCACGCTGGGCTGATTCTGGTTTCACATGTAGAGACATTAGGTATATTTTGAAAGCAATGAGATGAAAAATTTACAATGTCCTCGCCGGGAATCGAACCACGGATCTCTCGAATACTCGCCAAGCGTATTGACCACTACACCTTGAAGGTATGCCAAGAAGGCGGGAGAAATACCTTATACACTTATCTAAATGAAAATTCAAGAATTGATATTAATACGGCTTTGAATACAAGAAAATAATATACGCGAAAATGTCTCCTGAACAAAAGTTTAAAAACATTATTATAATTGATGCTTACTTCGAGTTTTTAAGTGCAAAATGATAATGGTTATCGATCAACAACCTGTTGCTGCCTCCTCATATTATTTAGAGTTTAATACTTTCGAAATCTCCTTGTTTTTGTCATTTCTAATATCATCACTCTTCTCAGCCTGATTGGTTTTAAGAAACTAAGCAGTCCTTTCCACCTTTACACATATCCTCCAGGAAATACTTAATGCACATTTATCCATCATGCCGCAAATAATATATCACACCTGCCTTGAAATAGTTTTAATCCCCAAATACTTCTACCTAATTCTAAAGCATGCGAAGCTTATTTATGGGTATTCGATACTACTAATTTACTATTATCAAAATGTACGAGGTGCAATATTTAGCTTTTGTTCAATTACTAGCGTCTTATTCTTTTCTTGCATCAGTTGCATAATATTCATATCACACAACTGATGACAAGAGAGGAAGAAATCCTATGTACACCATAATATTTACATCCAGAAAACGAAAGACAGGTACACTATGCTGTTTACGCCCATGAATAATTTCTTTCTAGTTAACAAGCATAGAAAGAAAAAATGAGCTTTGTTGCAAATGTTCCAGTTAATTAAAAATATGACATCACTTGAAATATACTTGTCATTTACAGGTGATTTCCCTTGGAGGACTGCTAGGCATCAATGTTTCATATTATACCAAATTTGTGACGAACTACGAAAAATATATTAGAGAATTTTTTCTGGAAATATCAGATTCTTTCTTAGATTAGCATTTAATAGTTTTCATTCTTTCTTGCTGATGATCACCTTTCCAGCAAAGAAACTGGGAATGCAACCAATTTTGGGGACAACAAATGCAGATCTCCCATCATCATCAGAAAAAAAAAAATCTGCAAAGGAGGCTTTATTTATACCATTCACCAAACAGTAAAACCAACTCGCATCGCTTTGCCTTTTGGCTTCTCGTTATTTGCTTATACATTTTGGCTTTTGGTATAAATACAGCTTCCTTCTCTGAAGAATTTCTTTATTCCTGATAAGAAGGAACCTGAACCTATAGCTCTCGAAATCGATAGGAATCTTGGTTAGAATATACGTCAAACAAAATATTGTTTGTTACTTTTAATTTTATGTTTAACAAAATATTGTTACTTTTAATTTTATGTTTTACTCTAGCGCGTTTTTATTCTCTCTTGATGCAAATATATATATTATTTTTACTTCCTTGTACGAAGTAAAGGAAGTACTGTAATCAGGAAACATTACAGGTATCATATTTAAAACATATATATATATATACAAAATGGATATATATGTATATGTTGTATGATCTTAAATTCATTTATTGCGAAAACAAGTTACTACTACTTGCGCAATTGCTGCAAAGTAAGTTAATAATAATTTATTTACTAAAAAAAAAAAAGGGAGTCGAACTCCAGATCCCCCGACCGTTAATCGAAATTACGTTCAGAAGGAACTCGGTAAGAAGGAACAAAATACAGGCTTTTATTTAGGCACAGCACATGTTTCGCGTTGGTATTATGCCAAGCCCAGCCTGCCCACTATGCAGTTCGTTGAAAATCTCAGACTGAGCGATATTGGTTTACGAGACTGTGCATGGGTCAATGACTTTTACTTCTGTATTCTTTTGTATCTCATTTACGTATTTTATTATACTATCTTGCTCATGTCAAGTATTAATAGAAATTTAAAAAGGCCCAGCATGGCTTTGTGGGATTTCTGCACGATTTCTATTATCACAGATTCTGTTTGGCCAAAAAATTTTATAGAATTTTAAAAGAAGTAAGAAATAGTAATTTTTGAATTAATAGATAATATGCAGAATAGTTTAAAAAGCAGAAGGCCAAACTTAATGGCTGTCTTTCTCCACATGTAAAGTTTTATAATAAAACCACGGTAATTAAAAATTGTTTTTACTGATTTGCGACGGTCAGGAAGATCTGCTCTAGCACTCTAAAAATATCAGGTATAATGGAGATTTTCACTGAAATCTTGGTTGATTGCTGGAAATTTAATCGCCATTCTTTTGTGATGTTGTTATGGAACTGTTATCACACTGAGCTAGTTATTCAGAGAATACTATTCTAGTCTTAACGAGTACACAACTTGTTTTAAGCTATTTCTTCCTCATGAAATGTATCCCTTTTTTTGCTGTACTTACACATGTTCTATCTGTATTTATTTATATACAAGGTTTTAATGAAAATAATGATACAATATTAAAAAATTACAACTTTATACATCAGATAAATTCTTTCTTTCAAATTTATAAAGAATCCCGAACTGGAAGGCACTCGATGGAGTTTATCTCGCTGTCTGAAGCACATTACAACTATAGCGGTAGCCACCAGATCTATCAAATGAATAATGCTATTCTCGCATTCATTGTTATTAAGATGGTCAATGCTGTGTGTAGACTATATGATTCAAAACAGGTGACCGTGATAGCCGGATTAGGGGAAATTATCTCTCAACAATCCTGCCGTATGCAAAACGTGTCTAGAATACTCTTCGATATATTGATCAACGCCTGCATGGTTTGAATAATATATACGTATTTTGGATGTCAAACATCCAGATTATTAAGTAATATGGAATAGGAAACTGTTATAAAGGAAGATATAGCACAATAAGTTCAAAGAATACGCTATGAAATGTCAATAATTCTCTTCGCTTATTTATATTACGAAAAATAACGATTTCACAGCGTACTCAGTTACAAGTGCTAAACATTTGAATGGCAATTTTCCCAGTCATTCATGAGATAGAATTCGTTCTTATCATCATTTTATACTTTTATGTATCATAGTTTCATTAAATATAATAAATGTTACTTCTAATAAAAAATTATATTTTGAAAATGTTTTAAATAATAACGTGAACAAGAGATAATGATTTACACACACCTGTGAAGTTTGGTGATCAGTTTAATAGTTAATAATTATTAAAACGCTTACCTTGAATATAGAGTGAATTACAGATTTACAGCCACCTGGTAACGCATGATGTTTGATAAGGACACGAAATAAATAAGATTTAGAGACTTTTATATGGACTAGCAGAATTTTTTACATGTTGGCATTTTCATGGAATACTGAATTCTTACGTCGTTTGGAGTTTTACATCTGTTACAAAACAAAAATTTTAAGTATATAAGCAGAAAAACACCTGTCGCGAAGACAGCGCCACCTATACAGAAGGATAAAATAAGCTTATAAAGTCACAGCGACCCACGAGGAAGTATCTTCGGTCCAATGCTATATCTTTTCTACGTCTCGGATTTTCCGAACCCTGGTTTGGACAATTATTCTCTATTAGCATGAATCATTTTAAATCGAAGACTCACATGGTCCAACCACATTAAAATTGTCAAGAGCAAGGCCTTTGGTATCATGTGCAGATTTTCCCCTGTCATTGGAAAATACTCTAATCTTAGCTTGCGTACCAAAAGACATATCTATACCACATGAATTCGACCAATACTATGCTATGTTGCTCCTGCTTGGAACACGGTCACTCAACTCAGTTTCATCAACTACAAGTTGTACAGAACAAATTTTTGTGCATTATTACTGACTCCCACTATCTTATTCGTAATGAACTTTTACACACAGATTTAAAGCTTAAGACAATTCCAAATTATATCAGAAGATTCAACGAAAAATTCAACAAAGCCGTGCAATGTGACTTCGAAAATTATTCTCAAATTTTTAAATATGAAATTCTCTTCAAAGATAGAAGCTTGAGGCCACTAGCAGCGCACACCTTCATGGGAGGAGATTACAACTTGATCACTTAGCTCCTTAATTGGTAGCTGTTTATACTTCTAATGCATCTGATCTTGATAGAATTATTTCTGCTGTTTGAATATTGTTCTTAGGAAATTGCGGTATCTGTTGCTGTTGTAGTTTGCATTGTTGTGATGAAATTGCTGTGTTGTATTTTTGTAGTCTAGGTTGTTGTAGAATTGCTGTATTGAATTGTGTTGTACTGCTGTATTGGATTGTGTAGTATTCAGTTGTATTGATTGAGGTTGTTTTGAAGAATTGGAGTTTGTCATTGAAGCCATTACTGTATTGTATTTTTCTCCTATTGTTGTCATTGAACTGCATTGTCTTGGATTCTTCTGGAAAACTCTGATCGCTCGTCACGTTTTGAGAACTCGTCTGATTAGTTTGTCTTGCTCCTTTTGTCTTGTCCTTGTCTTGCTCCTCTTCTTCCCCTTTTCTTTTCTGAGATTGCTTCCACGTCCGGATTTCATTATGTCATGTGCCCTAGGGCTTTATTTCAGGAACCGGCAACGTCGCTCTTCGCAATATTTCGGTCAATTAATTATCGAGTCTAAGTCTAATTTAAAATGCTACTTTTTATGATATTTTTAGTATGTTATTTTACTTTTTTAGACTTAACGATAAATGCAGAAATTAAATTAATTTTTATATGAGTCAAAATTTAAGAGAAAAATCACCTTTTAAATTTAAATTACCGCATCGGAATGTATGATGGCATCACGTACAAGCCCATTCTCCCTCTTTGAAGACATTTTAGAAGAAAAAAAATGTTCTAGCATATATGAGTTGGATATATTGAACATATTTTACAAAGAAAAATAATCAGCTGGTTTAAGTACTCTATCTCAAGGTGAACTAAGTAACTACACTTTCCTTTAATGTAAAATTCACATTCGAAGTTATTAATTATCTTGATATGTTTGTTTAAATATTAGGCTGAAACTTAAGCAATATATTTCCTTCGACGCCACAATACAGAATTTTCCATTAGATTTCCCGGGGGACAGTTTGCGTCACGAAAACAAAAGACAAATATTTAAATCCTGGTTCTTGACATAATGAGGTTTAACTTATATTGTGTGTGGCATAAAGAGTGTATTGGATCAATAAATTGCCTCAGGGAATTCTTCCCGAATATGACGGGCAATTCCCTAGAGGTTGCGATTTTCTGATCGAATATGAGCCAAATAAATTTGGGATAAAATGTATAACCCGTTGTACCGCTAACGTTTTAAGGAGAAAAGTAAAGCGTAGTTTTGTCAAGATAAATCTGATAGTGCCAATTAATTTCGGGAAAGTTAGATAATTTTATGGCATGAAAAATCATACATTCGTTCATTTTCTTTTATAATCTAAAAGTATTTCGTAGTGAATTTATGGGAAGAAACTCTTTGCAAAATAATATTTTTAAACAGACAATTTGCACGAAAATATGTACGGCAGTTACGCGAATTAAAATTCATTTCTAAAAGAAATTGTGATAAGGTTTAATAGATGGTAAGAAAAAGTTTAAAATGAAAGAACAAAACAATAATCATAATAATACATCGAATTTAAAAAATAACGTAAGAACATAAAATATAAATAATGATATACACTAATTAAGACACAATAACACGCCGAATAAATACTAATTCAGAAGTCAAACAACAAAAATCAGCGTTATATTTACAAAATTTTCACAGGACTAGTTTCGATGGTTTTACCGAACCACCATCTTCAGCTGCAAAACCGCAAATGAACAAGATAGGAAATAATGATTAGATAAGATAAGAAAGCCTGGACAAGAATAAGCAAGTGGCGCCATCTGTTGGTAAAACCAGAACTAAAACATAATTTCTTTAAAGGCCGAAGGCAAATTTGGATTGGAATTAGGATCGTTAACTAGAACAGAAAGATTTTTATGAATGTGAAATGCCTCTAGAAAATCCAGTTCTCCAATGGAAGATGATTTTTGAATAATTTTGGCAGCAGAAAAACTGAAAGTGTGGTTTTCGGACCAACAATGTTGAGCAACAGAAGACTTCTGTGTTTCCTTTTTTCTAACATATGCCTCATGTTCCTTGACGCGAAATTTTAAGGCTCTCTTAGTTTGGCCAATGTAAATTAAACCACACTGGCAAGGAAT
The DNA here is from genome assembly GCF_044657685.1 of Stegodyphus dumicola. Lineage (NCBI taxonomy): Eukaryota > Metazoa > Arthropoda > Arachnida > Araneae > Eresidae > Stegodyphus > Stegodyphus dumicola. The sequence goes on from NC_140769.1 coordinate 34,767,741, forward strand.
CCTATAAATACCCCAGGAATTCATATCCGGAATAGGGTCCTTGAGTATGGAACTCGGAATTTTATTGATGGGAGAATAAACAACCCGAAAGTTAAATTTCTGCAAAATATGTGCAACTTTATAGCTAATTGATGGAAAGAAGGGAATGACAACAGAATTTTTATAATCTCCTAAAACAAGATTGTGCCTTTTAGTGTGTTGAGATGAGAATTTTTTAACTGCTTGATTAATAATGTTGGGTGGAAAGCCCCTGTCAATAGCTATTGCTTTTAAATACTTTAGTTCTTCATCAAGGGCTAGTTTGGAGGAGCAAACTTGAAGAGCACGGAAAACATAGGAATAAAATGAAGCTAACTTTTGTTTAGTCGGATGACATGATTTAAAGTGTGGTGGAAGGCAAACCGATGAAGGTTTACGGTAAACCGTAGTACTGAAGTTGGATGTGTTACGTGTGACCAGAATGTCGAGAAACGGAAGAGAATTGCAAGTCTCAATTTCAAAAGTGAACTGAATAGCAGGATCAATAGAATTCATTGTTGAAAGAACTTTATTTAAATCATCTTTATTACCTTTAAACAGAGTAAAAGCATCGTCTACGTAGCGGAACCATGCCGGGAAGTTTAAAGTTTCGAACAATTTTGATTCATAATAATGCGTGTAGATATCAGCCAGGATGGGACTGAGGGGGCTTCCCATGGCTAATCCCTCAGTTTGCTTGTAATATTTATTTTGGAAAACAAAATGTGTTTGTTTCAAACAGAGTTGAGTGAGAGAAATTAGCTCATCAATTTCGATGCAAGAGAAATGAAATTCGCGAAGTCTGGTTTCTAGACATCTTAATGCACCCTCCACTGGGACATTGGTGAATAATGATTTTACATCAAAAGAAACCATGAGTAAATTACTAGGAGAAATGTTTTAACTTTTTTTACAAACTCTATTGAATTTTTTATGGTGTAAATGTTATTGTCTAATAGAGTTGAAAATCTAGAAACTAAATATTTAGCTAATGGATACGAGGCAGTACCTAAATTTGATACAATAGGGCGGAAAGGAATACCACTTTTATGAATTTTGGGAAGAGCATATAATCTGGCACAATTCGCAAGAGATGGGATAAGTGAATGTTTTAAGTTGGCTGAAATGATTTGCGAAGATTTGATCGCAGTTTTTATTTTTGACAAATCCGAAAGTGAAGGATCTTTAGGGATCGGATTATATGGTCCTTCGTTTAAGAGTTTAGTGACACCATCGATGTAAGTGTTCCTATCCATGACGACTATCTGGCCACCTTTGTCGGCCTTTGAAATAATAATATCCGGGTTAGAATGAATTTCACGCAATGTAGCTCTTTCTCTCGCAGTTAGATTTGGTTTCAAAGGTTTATTATTCAATTTCACATTATGAGCGATAAGATGCCTAATCATTTCTTTCTGTGAATCTGAAACTTTACTGAACTTGAAAGCTTTTTCGATAGGAGCCAAAATCTTTGGAATCGAGGGTTTACAGGTTTGTGAGAAGTTAAAATTATATTTTAGAATTCTCTCTTGTTCTTCTGAAAGACTAACATTAGAAATATTAACTATTGGCTTGATGTTTACAATGGGAAGATTTTTTGAACTACTTGAACTGTAAGATTGTAAAAGAAGTTTTTCGAATTTAACTGCAAGGGTGTTTTTATGACGGTTAACTGCATTCTCCGTTCTAGACCAAGACTTTTGTTCAAGGGCAGTGAATTTTGGATATGATTTAGCGAGTTCCAGATGAAGCTTATAGAGTTCACGTTCAATTTTGGACAATTGTTGACGTGTATCCCTTATGACGGACCGAAGTAAGGCAAGCTTGCAATTTAACAGAATTCTTGAAACGCGACTCGAAGGTTTTTGATTAGATTTGATTTGAATAAAATTGGGGATCAATTTTCTACATTTACATTTAAGTAAAAAGTCAAGATGATTCAGGAATTTTTGCCGTTTCAGCTGTAATTTAGTGAAACGATTAACGGATGAAGGCATGATAAACAATACAGAAAATCAAACTAAATTAACTAAACAATAATAAAGCACACACAAAACAGCAGAAAAATCCCTCACTGAAATTAATAGAAAACAAAACGTTTGTAAGCAAAATGCATGAAATCAGACAAGCAAAGCACAATATCCAAATATACAAAATATAAACATAACTTGAAAATTGCAAAAAAAGTACTTACCGAAACTCATGCAATCACAAAATGGCGGCCACACCACGTGCAAAAAAGAAAGCAAAAAGTAAGCCTGTTTGGGGCTTCTATAATTAAGACACAATAACACGCCGAATAAATACTAATTCAGAAGTCAAACAACAAAAATCAGCGTTATATTTACAAAATTTTCACAGGACTAGTTTCTATGGTTTTACCGAACCACCATCTTCAGCTGCGAAACCGCAAATGAACAAGATAGGAAATAATGATTAGATAAGATAAGAAAGCCTGAACAAGAATAAGCAAGTGGCGCCATCTGTTGGTAAAACCAGAACTAAAACATAATTTCTTTAAAGGCCGAAGGCAAATTTGGATTGGAATTAGGATCGTTAACTAGAACAGAAAGATTTTTATGAATGTGAAATGCCTCTAGAAAATCCAGTTCTCCAATGGAAGATGATTTTTGAATAATTTTGGCAGCAGAAAAACTGAAAGTGTGGTTTTCGGACCAACAATGTTGAGCAACAGAAGACTTCTGTGGTTCCTTTTCTCTAACATATGCCTCATGTTCCTTGACGCGAAATTTTAAGGCTCTCTTAGTTTGGCCAATGTAAATTAAACCACACTGGCAAGGAATCCTATAAATACCCCAGGAATTCATATCCGGAATAGGGTCCTTGAGTATGGAACTCGGAATTTTATTGATGGGAGAATAAACAACCCGAAAGTTAAATTTCTGCAAAATATGTGCAACTTTATAGCTAATTGATGGAAAGAAGGGAATGACAACATAATTTTTATAATCTCCTAAAACAAGATTGTGCCTTTTAGTGTGTTGAGATGAGAATTTTTTAACTGCTTGATTAATAATGTTGGGTGGAAAGCCCCTGTCAATAGCTATTGCTTTTAAATACTTTAGTTCTTCATCAAGGGCTAGTTTGGAGGAGCAAACTTGGAGAGCACGGAAAACATAGGAATAAAATGAAGCTATTTTTTGTTTAGTCGGATGACATGATTTAAAGTGTGGTGGAAGGCAAACCGATGAAGGTTTACGGTAAACCGTAGTACTGAAGTTGGATGTGTTACGTGTGACCAGAATGTCGAGAAACGGAAGAGAATTGCAAGTCTCAACTTCAAAAGTGAACTGAATAGCAGGATCAATAGAATTCATTGTTGAAAGAACTTTATTTAAATCATCTTTATTACCTTTAAACAGAGTAAAAGCATCGTCTACGTAGCGGAACCATGCCGGGAAGTTTAAAGTTTCGAACAATTTTGATTCATAATAATGCATGTAGATATCAGCCAGGATGGGACTGAGGGAGCTTCCCATGGCTAATCCCTCAGTTTGCTTGTAATATTTATTTTGGAAAACAAAATGTGTTTGTTTCAAACAGAGTTGAGTGAGAGAAACCATCGAAACTAGTCCTGTGAAAATTTTGTAAATATAACGCTGATTTTTGTTGTTTGACTTCTGAATTAGAATGATATACACTGTTATTTGAATAGCTTGTTCTTTCTAAGCGAAGCAAACTTTAATTTGTTATTATTTTATTTAGTTGTTATGATTTAAAAAGTGCAAAAGGAGAAGCCGAGAGAGTATTTTAAAGATGATATTAGTTTATTTTAAATAAAATGGCAGTATGCTCATTTCTCTCTGAGATACACAATATCGCTTTGTCTTGCATTGTGCGGCAAGTATAGAAAAAAAAAAAAAAAAAAAAAAAAAAAAAAGAAAACAGTCGAATTATTCATAAATTTTGAAAAGCGAAGTGGGATATGGTCCCAGTTGATCGAGATAGATGAATTATCTTTGGAATTTTGAAAGAGTTTTCAGAATTTTATTAATTTTGGATTATACGAAACAAGAAAAGAAAGTAAACAATTTGAGAAAGAAACTTTTCAAACTGCTGCCACCAAATATTATCTCCCTGAATTATATTTAAAAAAATTAAATAATGAAGAATCTGCATAAATGTATATATGTGTGTTTCTGGCATTGTGATAAAACAACAGTACCTAGAGCCATCAAATTCTGAATAATGCAGTCCTCCATACTAATATGGCTACCTGGAAGCCCGAATGAATTTGGAATTTGTTTTATTGTGTATTTCATATTTTATAAACCTTTAACGAATTTCTGATTAACAAGCTCAACGATTTCAAAGCGACAACTGACAACACAATACGGAATAAAACGCATTTCTTTTTCAGCGCTAAAGATTGTTTATCGAATATTTTAAAGACATGCTTTTTATAAATATCTTGTGATTTTGCTGTCGAATTGATGTGGTGTAAGTGATATTTAATAAACAAAGTTAACATAAAACGTTAATAATAATAAGACAAAAAAATTAAACCATTTTATAAGGTAATTTTCCCACTTCCCTAGCGTGCCTTCGTGGTGTAGTATTTCTGCCAGCTGGGCCGGTATTCCAGAGGTCCGTGGGTGGTTTGATCCCCGAAGAAGCTCATTTTTTATCTTGCCTGCTTCCAAAAGTACCCAATGTCTCTACAATCTTACTAAGACAACTGAACACTTTTATGATGAACTGAGAAAAGACCGAAAAAATTAGAAAACTGTGTGCTAACACAACACCGCATCGCAAATTTTAAACATATGCCGCTTCTAAAATTTTTGTGATTTTGCTGTTGAATTGTGTGAAGAAAAGGATGCTTAATAATAAAGTTAAAAATACAAAAAGATGTCGGTTTGCAGGAGTAAGTGAAACAGCAGACTGGTAGACTGCGAGAGCGTAAAATACCTTAACAAACCCTTTTGGGCGACCATTAAAACCTGAAAACTGTCAGATTTTTTTGGAGGGGTCTGTTCCATTGCGAAGCTTTTGTCATAGTGATTGATTTGTGGAATTTCGCTATAAAATAGGTCGACTGCATCTTTCTTCTATGTATACATATATATAATACCGATCTTACCAAATTTACATAACTTCCTTTCAGATTTTTTAAATTATGTTTCTAATTTTGAGATACTGAACGTATCTTTTGCAAAGCGCTGTTTCTGAAAACATTCAATATTTTGAAGGGAAAAAGAACTCGCAGGAGGTCAACAGTTAACATTATATAGAAAACAATAAAATCTTCGCTGAAACAAATATATGGGTCGTGCACGAATAATTGACACAACGGCTCTCACAACGAAACTATTACGCTATGCCAAGGGAAAATTTAAGTGAAATAGTGAAAATTCAAGTGAAATAGACACAAGGAGGCGTAAGCTACTTAGAATGCATATATAGAGCTGTCCGCAAGCGGGAAACGGTATAAGTCATCGCCCGTCACTTTCGCCGTCGTCATTGAGAGCGTGGGCAGCAATGATGGAAGGCGATTATCACTGTCAGCGTTGGACAGCGTGGTTCCTATGCAAGGAACTGATACAGGTTAGTGATATCCATCGTCGCATGATGTCGGTGTACTGGAACAAAGCACCTTCAAGGCGTACCGTATCCCGTTGGTTGACCAAGTTCAGCAGATGAGTGGAGACCGCAGCCAAAGGTGGCAGCGCGGGACGATCAGCAACATCGCATACAGCAAGAAATATGGCAGCGGTGTCGGATTTGATCATGGCGAACAGGTGCATAACGTTCAACAAGATGCAGGAAGAGACAGGACTTGCGCAAGGAACATTGCAGGCTGTTGTGCTTGGTAATTTGGAGATGACAAATGTGTGTGCAAAATGGGTGCACCTCGGACCTCAAACCAAGAACCTCGGACTACGCGTTGCTTGACAAGACGAAGGACACAGTCAGGGGCTAACATGTTGAATCTTCTGCCGAATTGCATGCAATTGTCCATAGGTGGTACACCAACACCCCCAAAGACTGGGTTATTAAAGCTCTTCGAGACCTCCCAGCCAGATGACAGAAGTGTATTGACATGGGCGGAGATTATTTCTATCTGATGTATTATAAGTGTTTTGTTAATAAACTGTATTCCGCTCTGTGGCAGCATTTGTATCATTTATTTCTGTACGACCTAAATATATCTCATGTTAAATTAATATGAAATACATTTACATTTCTTCAGTAAACATGAATGTATATTCTTCAGTAAACATGAATGTATATAGAAAACAAGGATTAATATATAGAAGACTTTTAAATATTAAAATCATTCTAAGTATGATTTAGAATATTAAATCTTAGAATCCATTGTATCAATTCCGTTTCTTTCTTGCAAAACGAATAATCATATTTATTATCCATTTTTAAATACAAATGATCATCAGCCAGTTTAAACTGATCTGATCAAATACAAATGATCAGCTCAGTTTAGATACTTCATTACAAGTATATGATCTCAGAAGCAACTAATCAATTTAATAATCTGTTTCACAGCGTTACATGTAAATCAGTAACAGTTATAAAAATATTCCGTAAGAATAAAGTTAGAAAACAAAACACCTATTTACACTCAATAATTCTTCGCCTGCCCGTTTACTCATTTTTCACTTGAAGAATAATATTAATTATGTTTTACATCCTCCTGTATGTTAAACTACTTCTTTGAGTTATGGTTACAGCATATAATTTACGTTATTAATACTATCCATAATAATAATGCGAAATGTGTTAAAGCTGTATTTAAACTCACCGGCACATATGAATTAACATGAAAATTTCATCGTTTTCACAATTTTTTTACATGCATTTAATATGTATATTATAAACGCAATTCGTCGACAACAGAGATATCGACAATTTATAATTATACATTAGTTTTATTTATCAATTTTCATTTTCACGACCAGTTTTCTCAATATAATTAATTATTATTTATTGATAATTACTCTGGTTAATACTTATTTTTTTTAACTTACTGTTATTATAATTCTTTTTAATTTTTGTTCTCCTAATGCATTCAACGATAAATCATTGGAAACATATAAAGCAAAAATCTCCTTGCCCTTCTATTCTTTCGTCAGCCACATTTTTATTATTGATTTCTGCAACCAAAATTTAACAAATAAAGTACTTGACTAAAATTCTTGAACTTAACTCTTCATTTTCTGAATTCAAGATATTTCAATATAATCTAACAAATCTTATCTGACTAATAGTTAAAAAATTTTCTTATTTCCCTATGTTTAAAAGAGAAATTATTGTTTTAGGAATTAGTGCAGATAATTATTAAACATGGAACACTGATTTCGCTCTAGTAAATTAAGAATGTGGCACTTAGAGCCTCCGCGTATAGATATGGAGGATCTGGGTCCACGGAAACTACTAGAATCACCTCTTTTTAATGAGAGTTTCTTTTAGTCATCAATAAAATTAACCTCTCGAGGATTTGAATTAAAACGCTTAATTAGTTTTAAGTTTCGATTTGAAATTTGTGAAAGTTTAAATTCTGAAAAAGATGCAAAAAATGACTGGAGTCATAGAATCACGAATCTTTTTTATGATTCGTGGCATTCCAGTATTCGGATGTCTCAATAATGTTTGAATTTTCATGAAGGAATCTACCTATTCATATTTTTGAAAGGGAAAATTAAAAATCCATCTTTCTGAAGCATACTGTGCATTTGATAATCTCGATTAATACTAAGATATTTCCTATTATACCTAAGCACATTTATTTTCGAACAAGTCTTCCTTTACTTCCTTATATTATAAGGTGTTTTTCCCACTTCCCTAGCGTGCCTTCGTGGTGTAACGGTAGCACGCTGGGCCGGTATTCCAGAGGTCCGTGGTTCGATTCCCGGCGAAGGCTGTTGCATATTTTTCATCTTTTCTGCTTCCAATTAACCTAATGTCTCTACAATATATGCAGATTATTTTAGAAAGGAACGAGTAATTTTTCATTGGTTGTATATATGATTCAATATAAAAATTATTCATAAGCGCTGAATAATAGTGCTGAAGTACAAGGGAAAGACTTCACTGAGCTCTAAGCTTGTTACTTGAACATAATTGTTTCCACAACTCTTGATCGATCGAAATGCTGTTATGAACTTAACCTTCCAGATCCTCAGAATTGACATCTTGTGAATTTTTTCCTTAAGCATTAACCAAAGACTCTGTTGTATATGTCTGTTCTATGTACAGTATTATAATCAGTAGCAAAATCTTGCAGTAATATATTCTATAACTATTACGAAATTAACATGGGTGGTGTGGACATATACATTGATTTACAGAAAATGAAATTAAAAACTAACATATTAATGTGTTTCTGTCAGGTGATGTATGATACATTTTGGCATTAAAAGAAACAACAGTTTCTAATTAAATTTTGTTTAATCTAAAACGAAATTTAATTAAAAATTTTTAAATCTAAAACAAGCAATATTTTACGTTAAATTAACAAACCTCCTTACGTTTTGTAGGTACGAGAAAGAGGAGGAGAAAGAGTGTGGAATATATTTTACATTACTTTATTAGTTGTAATTACTAACTGTATTTAGGTTTATTAGTTATTACAGACTGTAATAGATTCTTTTACACAGACAATGTATTATTACATTATTTAATGTTGGCAGGTTCTTACTTTTACAGTTTGTCAATTAACCATTATGAATTTATCATCTAACGTTACTTAAATTACGTATGTTACATGAGTACGATGTTTCATATAGCATTGGCTATCCGCGGTTACATTTACAACATAATTTGTTACTTTTTGTTAACTAAAATTTCTTTTGAAAAATATATTATTTCAGGTTAATCTTGGTAACAAATCTGTTGCCGAAGTATAAACTGTACGTTCTAACTGAATATTTTATTATGCTACTGAAAAGAATTCCTCGGTTAATATTTCTTAGTAAAATTAAAGCATCATTAAATAAATTTTCTTTCTATGATTACATATATTTTCAAATATGCATGGATAGTCGTAATTGCTTAACAGTGAGAATATTTATTTCCTCATGCAGTCCAACGTTTAACAGAATGGCTAGTAATGTTTATTACCGGCATATAACTAACATTTTACTACCGTATTTATTAGTTCTGAAATTACTAGAACGCATTTAAGAGAGGGTATTTAGGAACATTAGTTTCCCAATAGCCTTTTCATGAATTGATTGTTGTTCAACACCTTCTCTTTTCATCACAGTATTCGTAAAAATGTTTCACAAATACGTTTTCATTGGAATTTAATCAGTGACATTTGATATATTACAAGTCGGACAGATTATAAGGAGCTTTCCCTTTCTCTAGAGCAGTGATTCTCAACTACTGTGCCACGGCACTTTTGTGTGCCGCCAAATTTTAGAAATGTAGTATATTGTAAAAGTTATAATGGGTTTAATCCTACAATGGTGTATACGGGACACGTGAGAATTGGCGAAATTCGGTTTTTAAGACATTAATAAGCGCGCCAATTGTGATATCAAAGCCGGGTTTGGTGCCCAAATTAACTTTGAAAGAAGAGGAAGAACTAATTTCGCTTTCTAATAATCGAGATTTAATTTTAAAACGTTCGGAAGAATCAATTAATTCATTTTGGATTAACATTAGATACGATTATCACATGATGACCAAAAAAACTTTAAAAATATTATAACAGTTTTCTACATCTTATTTTTGTAAATTCGGATTTTCAATATTAACCAACATATAAACGAAAAGAAGATCGAGACTGTTAAAGGTAGAAGACAATATGAGAATAGCATTGTCATTTTTACCATCAAATATAAATGAAATTATCAAAAACATCAAGCTCAAATTTCTCATTAAAAGTATTCTTATTATTATCTTGTAATTAATACTTTAATAAAGGTACTGCTGTTTTGTAGTACATATTATTTTATTTTACATTAAAAAATATTGTCATATACTATTTTGCACAGTGTATTACAGGTAATTAAACAACTTTTAAACTTATCTTTTTCTTTGTGTGCCGCCAAATTTTGAAATCGTTAAAAGTGTGCTGCGACAAAAAAAAAAAAAAAAAAAAAAGTGGAGAATCACTGCTCTAGAACTTGCAGCACGTTCAGCTAGTATCGCTAGTATGAATCCCAGTGAATGCAAAGTTAATTTTTCATATTCTTTTGCTCTGTAAAACCTAACTACAGTACAAAGTCTACAGGCTGATCTCAGAGCAGTGTTTGGTGGATCGTAGTTGTAAGATAACACTTCTTACGGGCAAACATGATCAACATACCACTGTAATAATAAGCAGAGTTTATTATCACAGATTGGATTATCACAAACATTTTAAACACATTAAACTTCGTGAATATGATAAGCAGCTCATATAAGTGCTTCCTTTACATAATTCGATCCCAGTAACGAAAACATTTGCCAGTCTTATCACAAATGCATACATAATCTTGCCGCCCAACCGGTACATTGGTTAGCGTCACTGACTACCTTGCCAAAGGTCCCAGGCTCGAATCTCAGAGAAGACATGGATGTTTGTAAATGTATAATGTCCGAGCAGCGTGGGGACAATCTAAATATGAGGCGATACGAAACTCCTCTTTAGAGGTTGTGGTAGGGGAAAGGGGTGGGAGACCCTTCGATCCGTCCCTCGGGGGTGCTTTCCACCAAAATTGGGAGCGGAACTGAGCCAAATCGCACTGTCACCTATAGGGGGCTCAAGGCTGTTCCCAACGACAGGCGTATCTTGCGCTCCTTGCCACGAGGATTGGGCTGACTATAGGTCAGACAATTGAGCCCCTTTCTCCGCCCCTTTTGCCCTACCACCAACCTCTCAAGAACAACAACAATACATAATCGTACTCAGAGTGTTAAGGATATTTATGATATTTAACGCAATGAATACCGTTTAAATGTCTATTGACTTTAAATCTGTATTGAAATGATCAAAAATAAAAGAGAACCATAAATTGACACCAGAAACGTATGACCCTATTAACTCTCAGTACATAAATAAAGACATGCAAAATGAATACATGCATATAAATAACATAAATTCTATAAATATTTTGGTGATTTTCTGTATAAAATTATTTTTTTAAAAATTCGAAGTTTACAAATTATTCTACACGGAATTTTTACACCACAGGAAATATCTATGGGGAATTTTTATAGCAAATTTACAAGCAGGAGTTCTTAAAATTGTAGGATTTCTTTCAGAACTTCTCTATATTTGTATAATAACTTTTAGGCGTATATTATAAACAAGAATTATTCAATTCCTCCGTTATTCTTTACTCAATAAAGGGAGTTAATGGAAAATTGTCATTCTAAGAATTTTTTTTTTACTTATTTTTTATTAGTTTTCCCTCTTTTTTTTTCATTTACATTTATATAAAAACTACAGACATTAAAATATCTCGAGAAAACATCTTCAAATTCAAAGTCAAGTACAGAATGTTGCAACATCGCTACAGAAATTTTAATATTTTAAATATTTCATAGTGCATTTTAAGGTAATATTTTACAGCATTTTTTTATTTCAATTCATCTAGGCTTAGAAAAATAAAATTATATTTTACATAGTAAATATAAATTTCATTTTGGAGAAAAAGTTCAAAAGAATAATAAAAGAATAGAATAACTTTTATTAAATTATTGACATGGAATTCATATTTAAGGTTAAAAAAATCTATTTATATTTCACGAAAGATGGGATTTTTTACTTCTGTCGCTATTTAGACTATTCGCCATTTTTTCTTTAAATGCACACGTAGTGAGTTGGAAATTATGAAGGGATATCAGAATGTGGAATTAGAAGGGATATCAGAATAGTGTTCCGTATCAAAATTAATTCCATTCAGTTCTATGATAGGACGTCTTGTTATTAAAATAAATTAAGCGATTCGGATATAAAGAACGTAATATATAGTTTATAAAACATAATTTTATTAATTACGAAAAAACTTCAGAGTTCATAAAAACTGCCATCTAAATATATTGTAAATTATACGCATTTTAATTTATGTTAACTATGTATATTATTCAAAACAGAATATCTCTGTTTGTTAAATAGTTAAAGTTTGAACAAATTAAAGATTTATGCCTTGTTGGATGGTAATACTCTAAAAGCTGATTGCTTGCGGTATAGTATGTAAATTAAAGTTCTTTTGTCGCATGTAAATGACATCACTTAACAGCTACAGCGAATCAAAAATTACACTGTAGAGAAGTATAAAATAACGCTCCATACTATTTAAGATACTCCATTACTGATGCATTAAACGTCAGACCTTTTAGGCGGAACATTGAGAACATGAAACGAACTCACTTGAAATAGAAAGAAAAGCCAAGTAAATATAGTAAGGCATATAGATATACACCTAAATTAATTAAGGTAAATATGCAAAACGAAAGCCTACATAAACTGTGTTATGCAATATGTAATGAAATAAAAGTTATTATTATATATATTTAGGCATTTTGATATATTTATATTACTATCAAATAGAAGAATGAATGTTTTACAAAATACTTTAAGTTATAAACTTAATTATACGTGCATAAAAATAATTTGAATTCAGTTACTTTTTCTGCATTTCAGCATTACGTAGAAAATTTGTGAACGTTAAGAATTATATTAATACAAATGAGTTTAAATTGATATTTTTTAAATTGATAAATTACCTTACATAGTCAAACAATCTTTCTATAAAATTATCAAAAATATTTTTGTCTATATTACTCTATCTGCTTCAGAAATAAAACATTCTTTTCTAGTGTATTTTTAAATGAATTTACTCCCAAGTGGAAAACACGAAAAATTAAATTTAATTACCCTCTATTAGACATAAAAATAAAAACTCAAAATAGATCAAAATTCAAAACAACAAACAGAGAGTTTTTAATCATTAAAATACATATTTCTTTTATACTGACTTCATTTCAGAACATAATATTTAATCAAAAAATGCAAATATTTGATTTCCTTACTCAGCAAGTAATCTATTATTTTTATCAACTCTTTTTCTTTTACTTATTTGTAATTTTCTTAATTAAAATTTAAAACATAATATTTTTTTTAATTTATTATTTTGATTAACACGAATTTATACGAAACTTTTACTAACATTGCTCCAACAATTTTACAGTGTAAGTCTTTTTTTTTAACTTCAACAGTCTGTTTATTTACCTTCTCGCTTTATATATACATACACATAAACTTGGAGCATCTAAATTTAAAAGTAAATGGGAGTCAAAGCAAGGCAATTCCTCAACAATATTAATATTTGCATTCTTGTATAAGAGGTTTAACACAATATTTAAACAATTAAAAATTAAAAATAAAAGGATCATGGTAGTACAAACTTGAAAATTAAAAATGCAAAAGGGAAAAAATTTACAAGAAATAAAAATATAAAAATTAATCTCCTTTTACTGAAACTCCAATTCAGAAATCATCAGGGGAAAATGAATTAAAGCTTCATAAAAATTGATTAATATGCTTCGAAAACGTGTTCCGTGCTCCTGCTTCATTTAAGATAAAACCAGAGAAAAGAAACAAATTTTTATTACATTAAAATATATATAAAACCGAAAAAGTGAATCTCAAATGTACCAGGACTTTCCCTACACGCCTTCGAAACACTTGGAAAAAAGAATAAAACATATGATATCAACGTGCACGTTGATTATTTCAAATTGACTACATAAAAGAAAACATAAAACTTTACATTATGTAAAATGACCATCCGAAAAAAAGCAAATTGGTCTAAAAGTATTATATGCAAATCCGAAATTAATAATCAAATATAAACATAGAGCTATACAAATATACTTTAAACCAAATATTCATTTAAACAATATTCTAACAATGGGCGGTCCACGATTATGAGAACGAAACACGTTTTCGAAGCATATTAATCAACTTTTATGAAGCTTTAATTCATTTTCCCATAATGAATTCTGAATTGAAGTTTCAGTAAAAGGAGATTAATTTTTATGTTTCTATTTCTTGTATATTTTTCCCTTTTGCATTTTTTATTTTCGTGTTTGTACTACTATGAGCTTTTTGTTTTATTCATTTTGAATTGCTTAGATATTGTGTTAAACCTCTTATACAAGGATGCAATTATTAATATCGTTGAGGGATTGCCTTGCTTTGATTCCAATTTAGTTTTATCTTTAGATGCTCAAAGTTTATTTAACTTCAATACTGCATCTATAGCACAGGACGGGTATAGGTGTGAACTTCAAGTGAAATTAAACTTGAAACTAAGTTATTGCACACTTCAGGTTAAGTTTTAAATTGAAGTTTCAGTGTACATATCTTCAACTGAAGTTTAAATTTTTTTTAAATACGAAATCATATTGAGCAAAACTAACATCATTAAATTAATATTTGTCTTAATATTTATATTCTTGTTATATTCAAAAATTACAAGCGTTAATGAAACTGGTGATACCGCTATTTGTTCTTTACTATGTACTAAATACATTACTTTTATATATTTATGCGTAACGATAGTAGGCTAATTCTAAAGTTATCACTTTCAGTGTATGGCCATTTAATTAATTGATTTTTCGAAAGCTCTGACTTGGAACCTGGAATTATTATTTTCTATTTTTTCCTGGGATTTTTTACTTCACTTTTACTAACGTAGCTTATTCAGCATTTTTTCATGTAAGTTTTCAGTTCTTTTTAATTTCTTGTCTCTTAAATCACTTAAAATTTACGAACTTTATATGAATAATGAAAATTTACTGACTAATATGATGTTACACGTTTATCTTAATTAGTATGATGTTATTAGTTAAATATTATTGTAGTTGATAATTATGGATACGATTATGCCACCCCAGATTAAATGCTGCACTGAATGAACTGCAGAAAGAACTGAGGACACCGAAAAATGGGCTCATTTGGTATATTGGTCTGAAATGGTTATTCATATAACATTAGATAAAAGCTGGAAATTAAATGTTAAAGGTTGCTTATAAAATGTATTATGAATGGTTACCAAAGAGTAGAAAGAAGACTTTTTCATTAAATCCAAGTTGTGTTTATTCTGGTTATCATTAAACCCAAGTTATGTTTTAATTATATGTTATATAAATGCACGTTGATATCATTAAGTGAATTTTAGTTAATGGCGACGCTTTCTACTTTAAGTGTACAGTAACTGTACAATGACGTGCTAACCTAACAAATTTGTCATTGCTGTGTCTTGCACACTTTAAAAATGTAAAAACTTTAAAAATGTAAAATTGTTTTACACTAAGAAGATAGAATTGAAAATCATCTATTTTATATTTTCTTCATTCTACAATTTCATTTATTATATATCCATATTAATCACATCACTTTCATATTTATTTAGTTTTATTTCACTTATTTAGTTTTATTTCATTTATGAGTAATTTGAAATTAAAAATCATTTTGCAGTGCTTTTAACTTAAAGAAATAAAACGCGTTTCAATTTAATTCAATATATTAACTGGGAAATAAAATTTATATTTTCAATTGTAACTATGGTTATAGAATATGTATTTTGTAATCGATTCAATTGTAATACAATACTTAATGAATCTTACAGTTCAAATTTTAGTCAAATAATAGTAATAATTATAACTTCTAATTGTTGTATCTCGAGATGATTGTAGTTTGTAGTTCAGGCACATATACATAAGCATATAAAGGAATTTTGACACAAAACGGAAATGATATTTGTCTAAAATTTCAAGAAGGTTACTTCATACAAACACACAACTAAAAATCACAAAAAATTTTAAAATTCATTACAATTTACTATATCTTTACGAAGTAAGAAAGAACAAAAGAAGAATAATGATTAAAATTCAAATTATAAATACTAGATAATAAAATATTTCGTAATAATAATAAAATATTTTGTACGGCACATAATATATTCGGTTTTGATGATTAATATTACAAAAACAATAAATTTCATGTATGCACACAATAAATTTCATGTCAAATTATTTACTTCTTATTGACAATTAAAATATTAAAAACGAAACTTATTACTTATAAAGATTACTAACAAACCCACTTATAAAACTTGCATTTTTATAGTAATGCAGATTACTATAAAAATCGTTATTAATTCTGACAGTGAAGATATAAGTTATATATAATTATTCTAATTATTCATACTTCTGTTTTGCAATAAAGCATCTACACTTTGAATAAAAATTCAACAGTTTACAGCATTTTCTTCATTTAACTATAAAATACATTAGGAGTAAATAAGATATATATGACAGTAGCTGTATTTATATTTGTGTATACCAAAAGTATTATTGGATGAAATACGGGAAACAAATTTAAGGAATAATAAAATTGAAATGACTAGTACAATTGAATAAAGGTATATTTATCTAACTTTTGCATACATGATCAATCCAAACATGAATTACAGTAATATTAAGAGATAGTGGTTTGGACTTACTGTATCTGTGGCAGAATGGTGAGATTTGACGCTAATGTTGCGTATCACAAACTGCTTCCAGGACCTCAGCTTGTGATGGACCGCACGAAAAACGTCATCCGGATCCTGCCTGTAATGCTCCTCTCTTCCAAAATACGCACGGGAGTTAAGCGTATCCAGTTTGACTATTTACAATGGAGCACCGCAAGTGCTCTTGATGACATACACAAATATCCAGTTGCACTTGGAAGCCGAAATCAAGTTCGATATGGACGATGCATGGCTCATGATTTTTGAGTCTTCAATCATGAGCTTACATTTCAGTTGGCACTGCTCCTGAGTGCCTTTACTTGCTGGCACGGAATAAATGGCTCATTTTTCATGAGCGTCATGATCTTAACTAAGACAATTTATGGGGACGTATTCCATTATTTTTGCCTAGAATAGCTAAAATTCTGTACTTCACGGAGACATTTCTTCTAGCAGATGTACGTATGTATCGCTAACATTTTTAATTTCGCTACCGTTGTTGATTTTGTAAGACTGAAGTCTACATAATAAAAAGATCTAACTGTTACACAAATTTTACAGGAAATGATGTCCTATTCTCGTTGTTGCTATCTTTTAAATACATATTTCCTTCTCTATAAAAATACTACACTTTTTTCCTTAACATCAGAAAGTTTTTAATTCTACTTAACATCACTGCTTAAGGAAACTCACTATCTAAGAAGCTGAAATGCATGCAATGAAATCTTCATTTTTATCTTTGGACAAAACTGGTTATACGACACTTGAGTGATTATCAATACACAGAAGCTTATATAAAAAGAATTCATTAAAAATATGGAACCGAGTTACCCGTTTTGGTAGAAATTCACATCAGGAACGCTGGAATAAAGACTTTGAATGATATATATCCGAAGTAGAAATAATTTTTGAAACACTTTGATGATTGTATTTGCAGATGTTGGAATGGAATTTTAAAAACATGAATAACATATGTAATCCACTTTGAATCTTTACATTTTGGAAGATATTAAACACATCGAAGATCATACGGGAAAGCTTAAAATTTAACCATAATTTTTCACTTATACTAAGATGGTTACGCTATAAAACGGTTACACACAGAAGTTATTGGTTTTTTCTTTCTCAAGAAGAGTATAACTAATTGAAAATATTACATTAAAACATTTATATACTGAAAGTACCTACATTATATTAAGGTAATAAATACACTTTGAATATGGAAGATATTTAGTGGAATCTAGTTAAAAATTCAGAATTATTCTTCAAATAGCTATCTCAGCAGAACTTCCGTTTTGAATAAATGTACAACTTCATTTATTCTTGATCATGAGAAATTGTAAAATTGTATACTTTCATTTTTTTTTTACCTAAAATCTTACGATTAAACCTCAACAAAGTTTATCCGGTGGGAATTTTAACGCCACTTACTTATTACATTTGTGTGAAGACTGGTGTATGAACACTACGTGAACTTTTGGCACAACAAGATAAGTAACGCCCATTCTGAACATTCAACTTTTGTAGTTAACCACAAGGATTTGAAGCACACTTGAAATTTCTCAACCTTAGGGAATAGTCATCACATTGGTTGCCTTTATTTCGAGAAGAATACTCTCTCTTCGGGGAAATAATAGCCCATCCTAATCCCCCTTTAAAGATCTTTTCGGACAAGCGTCGGTCTCAATAGGGATTTCGCCGTCAACAAATAATTCATGAAACCATAAAAAAGTGCTGCTAACGAATTCCATCTTTCCTATGGCGGTTAGTGCAAACTAGACTCGTTGTGAAGGAACACAGATCTAGTTATATACAGAGAGAGAGAGAGAGAATTTGGGGGGAGGATGAGGAGATGAGGATGCAGCTCCACCGTTGGAGTATCTGCTCCCCAAAATCATCCAGGATTCTGGTTGTGCTCAGTTCCATTGATTGGTAACCCACGTTGGAAGGGGTGTGCGCATGTCACGTGACCCACGTTTGATACGTCTCGGAGTCACGTTCGCTGTGGTGGGGGGGACGGCTGGGGGCGCGCTAGATTGAAATTTTGCCAACTTAGACAGGACAGAGGAAGCGAGAAAAAGATGAAGAGTTCTTCGAGTAATAGATGAGATGTAACAGATACACGATTTACCAACAGTTGTCTCAGATATATTGTGTTGCTAGTTCGACTGGCAGTCTCATTTGCTTAAAGCTAATAATGAAAACGTCCATGTAAACAGTTATTGTAACGTAAGTAATCTTTATGCCTAACACTATTTCGTTGCTACTAATCAAAATCAGTATAGCAATAAAAGAGACTATTTTATCACAGTTCATAGTTTTATGACAGATAATTCTGTTCATTCATTAAATGTACACAGATGCAAGATAAGGCGCAGATGGAAAGAAACTACTCCTGAACCGTAAAAAGGCTCATTAGCAACTGAATGTAAAGAAAAAAAAATAGTTTCTAATCATTTTATGTAGGATACCTTAAAACATACTAATATTACTTAATTTTTTTTTCTCCCGCGAAATACAACAGAGTAAAAAAAGCAAAATTTAAGGTGCATTACACAAGAAATTAAGGAATTAAATTTTGGCTTTTGATTTACGAAATAAATATTTGACTATTGATAGCAGTAGTAGAACGGATAATGTTATGAAGTATTTCTGTTTGATTTATGAAATAACATTTAAGTATTGGCGCCAGCAGTAAAACGGATAATGCTATGATATATTTTTAATTTACGAAATAACCATTTAACTAGTGGCACCAGAACAGAGAAGGCTTTTAAAGGAATTTCTTTAATTTACCAAAACACTGGTACCAGCAGTAGAACGGATAAAAGAGTGTTTTTGTTTGATTTACGAAATAGTTATTTTACTATTGCTAACAGAAGTAGAACGGATACTGAAATGACATATTTTGGTTTAATTTACAAAATGACACTTTAAGTATTGGCTTCAGCAATAGAACGTATAATGATATAAAGTGTTTTGGTTTCATTTACAAAACAACCGTTCAACTGTTGCCCCCCAGCCCACTAGCGTCCGACCGGTAAAAGCTACTGAACAGTCGTAGTTCGGTTCCCAGCGGACAGGCTTGCTGAAAGGGCATTTTATCGTTTTCCCCATGTGTAACGTGGATAGGAGCCAATTTTCCTTAAAAAGTGCTCCACGGGGTATCCCTTCCTTGCCGTGTAGTGCCTAAAGGTGAAGCACGTTCTAAATAATTAAATAAATAACTGTTCAGTAGTAGAATGGATAATCCTATGAGGTGTTTTTGTTTGATTTACGAAGGAACCGTTCAATCGCTGCCTCCAGCCCACCAGCGGCCGAGCGGTAAAAGCTGTTGAATAATGGTAGCCGCTTTCGGACTTCGAAATTCCCGGCAGATGGGCTGGCTGCATAAGCATTTTCGTTGTTTTACCCATACCAGTTTACCAGATACGAACCAATTTTCCTTCAAAAGTCACATACCTCTCTTTCCATGCAATGCCTCAAGATGGAGCACATGATAAATAATTAAATAAATAAATGTTGCGTATATTGCCATGAAGTGTTGTTATTTGATTTATGAAATACCTGTTTAAATATTATCACCAGCATTGGAATGGATTATGCTATACTTGTGTTTGATAAACAAAATAACCGTTTAAGTACTGGCACTACCAGCAGAATGAATAACTCTGTGAAGAGTTTTTGTTTATTTACGAAATAATCGTTAAAGTGTTGCCACCAACAGGACAATAACGCTATGAATTGTTTTTATTTGTTTCTTACGTTTGTTTGTCTGTGATGAATCGGGCTACTTACAATAGCATCTCTTAAAAGTATTCTTCACGAAAGCAATTTTCTGAAACCAAAAACATGAAAATAGAAAAATTAGCCATGAGTGTTTTATAGCATTATAATTTATAATTGAGTGTTTTATGAATCAATTATTTTCATATTTATAATTTACTGCGCTTTAATAAAGAAAATACGTTTAGTGTTATGGAATACCTTTGCATTTTACTATATATGCATTTATGGAACTCAGTTTGAGATTACTTTCCCTATCTACTGAAAAGGAATAACTCACGTTTCTTACAGCTACTGTGGTAAAAAAAAAAAAAAAAAAAAAAAAAAAAAAAAAAAAAAACTGCAGTTCCCTTTCATCTAGAAATATATCGTACATTTAATAATGTAAATCTTTAAAGAAAATGGTGGATGCTCATATTTTGCAAAATTTTAATAATTTTAATGTTTAAAGATGGTAAAGTATCTAATAAACTATGCATTAAACATTACAAAATGTATTACAAAATAAACATTAAAAAAAGACAAAAAACGTTTTCGTTAAATTTCATCTCTTTTTCTACTACATGTGTCATAAAATTAAAATTTTACCATATATATAACATTCAATCCAAACAGTTATTCGATACGTCTCACAGTCTTTCACGTTTAGCGCTTTTGAAATCACTTTCGTTGATTTATATACTCTTATATTTTGTTGATTTATACACATTATGTCGATATAGAATTTGTACATTATATCGAATTTCTAAACCCTAATGGACAGATATTAATCAAATTTCGTGTGAATACTCATTTATAACAGAGAAAGAGATGTATTATTCAAAAATCGTTTAATAAAGCCATGGTTATCAGTAAAGCTCACAGTGTAGGGATGTCCAAAATCCATGTTGTGATATCTAACTGAAAATAAGTCTAATATGGAGTATAGTCCCATTTTTCGAGCGAGCCAGGTCACGCAGCGTGACAGCATACTGGACAGGAGGTAACGGAGCAGTCCCTGTGGCATTCGATCCCACTCCTGCAGCAAGACAGCTTCTTAGTTCCGGAATGGTTTTCAGATGTGGACGGCGAGGATAGATGGCGACATAAGATTAAGGTCAGAAGATCTGGCTGGCCAGTCCATGTGGCTAATAACCTCACTTTTCAGGTAATCGTCGAACAGCTGAACACAATGGGCCTTGGACAATGGGCTGAACACAATGGAACTAGGGCTGTCATCCATTAACAGGAACCTAGAACCAACTACGCTCCTTAAAAGTCGAACATAGGATTCTATGTTCCCCTCTGTATAACTCATGGCAATCAGGAAACATTTGTTAAACACATGCAGGGATGTGAGTCTATTAAGCATAATGCCTACTCAAAGAATTACACCTCCACTAACGCAATGATTCCTTTCCCTCATGAGTCAAGGATGGTGAACTATTCGTGAACTATTCGAGGGAGACCCAATCCGCCTTGTCCCAGGCAAGGATGGTATCGTATTACAGACTCTGTTCAGGGTACAGGTCCGCTGAGAATCAGTGTCCAGGCTGAATCTCGACTCATATGTAAAAGGCAACGCACTCTATTGAAGTCCGGTCCAAGGCTATCATGTGTTTTGCACCATGCTAAACACGCTTCCAAGTGTGTTGCAATGAGCGGGAAACAAACAGCGAGTCTGGTAGCTTACAATCCTGATTCAAGAAGCCTTCGGGCAACTGTAGAATGTGAAACTCTAGTGGCAGCATATAGTTGAAGTGAAAGCCGTGATGCTGTAGCAGTCCTGTGTCGTCCGGCTAAAGAGCCAAATAACGATGCAAATTCGTAGTTACATGGGTCTTGGTCGATCTTGTCTGGGTCTTCTCGATATACTAGATCCTGTTTATATTCATACCATAATACACTTAAAATAAATAATAATAATAATAATTTAAAATCACAGTTACCATGAATTTACACAATGTCACTAGCGATTCATTCCAGAAATATAACTGGAGACGAATTTTGTATTTTACATCATTTTGTGTGGCGATGCGACTAAATGCAAAGTAAGTAGGGAATAACTCATACTACTCTCGATATGTATGCATTTAAAATTTTAAACACGCTACTAACGCGTGCCATCCAGACGGTATAGTGGTTAGGGAGCCTACTGCGGTACTGAAGGG
This sequence comes from Stegodyphus dumicola, assembly GCF_044657685.1. Lineage (NCBI taxonomy): Eukaryota > Metazoa > Arthropoda > Arachnida > Araneae > Eresidae > Stegodyphus > Stegodyphus dumicola. Next base: position 34,790,188 of record NC_140769.1, read on the forward strand.
TCCGGGTTCTAATCCCGGAGAAGACATGAATGTTTCCAAATGTAATAGTGCCTTTACATTTGGAATCATCCAGTTTACCAATGGCATGGGTGCACTCTAAACATATAGCGAGTCGCACGGCCTCTCGTATGTTTGGTGGTAGAGGAAAGGGGAGGATAACCCGTAGGGTGCTCTTACTCAAAATCGGGATGGAAGTAGAAGACCAACTTTCTTAAGGATTTGACAACCATTTCAGTACGGTGAGTTGTTCCATCAAATAGATGGCCAAGGCAACAACAACAACTAATGCACCGAGTAAAAAATCCTCAGGCAAAGTTACATAGAATCACAAATTATAACAAACATGAATTCTTTATTTAAGAAGAAGGAAACATTGCTCAGCTTAAGCACAGCAAAATAGATTAAAAACTTCAGGAACATATAAAATTAAAAAATAAGCTAAATGTTGGAAAGACAACTTATACAGATTCAATTCTCTCAAATATAACATTTGCTTTACCTTTCTGGGCGGCTTGCTTGCTACAGGGTCATTTTAGAAGAAAATAGTTTGGTACAATAGTAGAAGGCTCGTAGAATGGCAATTTTATTCGAGGGAAACTTAATTCGAGTTTTCGAGTTTCATTATGTGAAAATACTAAATTATTTTAACCTTTCCAAAGCTACTATTATTAATGTTTCTTAGACTTTTTAATTTTGCAACCTACAGGGATAGTACTGCTCTGAATGGAAGAAAGGTGGAAAAAAGAGACTCGCAGGAAAAAAAAAATTAAAAGCAACACAAATAAATATACATAGTTAATAACAATTTAATAGATAATCATAAATAATTTAGAAAATATAGATAAATATATGTAATTACACACTAAGCAAAAAAAAAAAAAAAAATTCGACCCATCAAAAATGACCCAGCGGTGGGTGGCAATCCACGCCTTAAAGAACCCTCGACTTCGCTGGTTTCTAATTCGTTTTTATTCGAGGACGTCCGAAAATACTTTGTTCTTACTATTTAGGCCACTCAAGCGGACATGTTGAAATAATGTTCATACGTCAGAGTTTGGATAGGTGAATTGAATATTGTGAAGCACATGAGGGCTGTCTGCGTAAGGGAGGGATGCTTTCTAAGAGAAATGGGCTCTTATTAATGTTGTACAGAGGGAAAACCAACCAGGAAGCAGGTCGTTCACCTGGCATCAAACACTCAGTTTTCAGAAGATAAACCCACCGATGAGACTCATGCACAAGTAAACCCTTCCAAAAATCCTTGCATATCGTAATTATAACTTTCATTAAGCGCATCATCTGCCGAGCGGTAAATGCGCTCAACACTGTAGGTCGGTTCGGTGTTCGAATACCGTCGAACGGGCTGTCTACATCGGCATTTCCGTGTTTTTCTCCATGTTTAACGTGTAAACGATCCAGTTTACCTTAGAAAGTCCTCCACGAAGGCATTTCTCCCTCAAGGCAGACAACCTTCGAGTGCTTTGCCGTAATCAAATAAACCAAACCAAAACTTTCATTCCCTTTTATACATTCCTCAGCAAAAAAATAACACAACTTTTCTGACAGGAAGCTTTAAGCAAAATGTAACTTAATCTTACATAAATCTAAATTAAACTTTGTCTTAAGTCAAATTAACAAAAATTTTCTTAAATATACTCAAATCATTAAAACTTATGCAACGAAATAAATCGTTAATTCCCAACATGTAGCTCCTGCGCTTTAGCCATTAAAAGATATATCACACTGGACGCCGCAGTACGGTGAGTTAGCGTTTAATACATTTGTTAAAATTATTAAAATTTTTAGTGATACAACAAGTCTTTACTATAATTTCCATTTATCAAGACCATTTTATTACAGTTCCATGATAATATATTGTATGCAATAAAATAGCAAATAAGAAATTAAATTGAAAAAGGACTCAGAAATACATTCGGAGATGATTAGGCTCTTCATCACTGTTTCTTTCGGAACCTCAGATAATGTCTTATGAAATACTAATGTTCTGGGGCGTCTCAATTCAGAAATTAACTTGTCGTCATGTAGCATGACTGCACTGAAGAACTGAAAAGATTAAGTGCAAAAAATTGGTATCCAGGCTTAATTAAGATTTTGTTCATATTGTTTATTCTAAAGAAAAGTGAAAGTTGTTCATGAAAAGAATAATTCAGAAGGAAACACGAAAAAGGTAAAATGCAGAAACTAAAGAACTTCGACACCCAGAAGCAAATTTTCAAAAACAGGAAGTGTAGCACCCTAACATTGTCAAAACCAGCTTTGTAATAAACGAAAGATTCACTAAGTTATTTGATAAAAGAAAAAGTAGCAAAAAGTGTCTGTTTGAGGTTGCAGGTATATAGTTCGACCGCCTCATTCGCGAACATGAGCGCAAACACGCATGCGCCATTCGCACCGAATTTTCTCAAAATAGGGTGGAAGAATGGGGACTTTCTTTCCCTCCAGCATAGCTCTTTCCGGAGAAGAGAAGACCTTTCACGTCGCAGCAAGTAATACCGCCCCTTTTGGACGAGTCTTGTGTTTTGGCAGAATGCCAACCAGGGTTGCGCTTGAGACGGTCGAACTATAATACTTCTGGAAAGGGAAAAGACTTCGAGAATATTCGCTTGTCAAGAAGTGCTATTGTCCAACTGGTAGAAATTATGGTTGTATGGCTGATGATGTCAAAAAAAAGTTTAAAAGAATGATTGAAAGAGTGGATACATTTTCAATTTATTTGGACGAAAGACCGCATAACTAGTGATGTTCACTACAGGAGTTCATGAGGGATTAAACATCACAGAAAACTCATTAGTGCTTTGGCTGCTGAAAGAAGCAACTACCGATGAATACAAACTTGAAACAGCGGTTTATTGGAATAGGTCATCAAAGAGAAATTGAACTTAAGATCTATTCTGAAAATTCAACAAGTTTTCATTGCATTTTCGAACCAACGAAATCTATGTCGTAAAATCAATTAAATTTACATGCGTTATGAAAATCGCAACAGCTAGTGTTAATTCACTAATCTGCGTGCACTTTATCGCCGTCAATTTAAAAAGTATTTTGTAGATCTGTATCCTCGGATTATGGAAATGTATCTTATATTAAAGAAAGTGGCCGAATAAAGGAAAAAGGTTAAAACGATTTTATGATCTGAGACATTACTGATTTTATGAAATAAAAATAAACAAAGTTAACCAAGTAAAACATGAGGAATTGCTATATGATTTGGCATTCTTTTCCAACTAAGTGATGCTCGATACCTTGTAGAGTCACTAGGTTTTATGAAGCAGGAGACATGAAAAATGAGCAGTGCCCTAGTCGGGACTCAAACTCGGATCTCTCGAATATGCACCAAGTGTGCTATCGTTACACCATGAAGGCATGCTGGAAGGAGGAAGGAAACACCCTACTGGTTTGGCCTGTTATGATAATAAGGCAAACTTGTTTGGTTAGATGGGTCAGGCTGCGCCTGCTTCTGGTACCTTATATACCCCCTTTTAAGGAACGATGGTATTAAGGGACCCAATCACTAAATCTTGGTAACGAATATCGTCTACCACTTTTAATTCGAGCGCCATTATTGAATCATAAGGTTATTTTAAAGCTGGAGACATGAAAAATATGCAACGCCTTCGCCGGGACACGAACCGTTGACTTCTCGAATACGCTTCGAATGTGCTACCGTTACACCACGAAGACATGCTGGAAGGAAGGAGAAAATACTTTATAATCTAAACGAAAATCATCTTGTATTGCAAGAAAAAGAACTGTTGGTTCGTTAGCTGCATAAATGTGTTAAATTGTTTTGCAATAAACTAAAATAGTTGGAAATTCAGACAAGAGCTAAACCTTGTACGCAGATTTAAAAAAATATCTCTTAAATTTGTAATGAAGATGAAATGTAGGCATCAATACAGAAGTCTGATGGAAATTTCGCCGACTTTTAAAGCAAAAACTCCATATTCGCAATATTTTCTCATCCAATAGACGCTGATGCAAAACAATGTAACAGAAAATTTACACATAGAACATACTGAGCTTCAGGCGGGATTCAGTGTTAAAAAGCACAGTTTAAAACATAAGTTTGACAAATTATTACAAATTTTGTTGCCTGGAAGAAAAATATAAATTTTTATGCGCTTTTAAGGGAAAATCCTTCACCCTTTCGGCAGCGTTTATACATGTAAGCAGTTTTATTATTGTTTTTTTCAAGGATACAGTAAATCGAAAATTCGGACAAAAATAACCTCGTAAATTATAAGTGTTTATTCTCGAGTAAGATTACCGTCAGTATTAAGTCTCATAGTTCAAGTACAAGGTCAGTTCTAACACTAAACTCTTGTTACTTATTAAATTGTAAAATTTATGTAGCATCATATTATAAATAAATGAAATAGGAAGTAGCAACTTAATTTTATTCATATCATATTAATTTACTTTATTTAATAATTTTGTTTGGCCTTTGGCTCGGACCCAGAATAATATTTGTGCCCAAACTAGGAGAGTTTTCCCCTGCCTCATTTAAATAATTCATTATATTTGTTATGGTTTGCTTTATTTGATTATGGCTAAATACTTGAGGGCTGTCTGCCCGAGGAATGTTTTCGCGGAAGACTTTCGAAAGGAAACTGACTCGTATCCACGTGATACATGCGGAAAACAACGAAAACACCCATGCAGCTATCCTATTCGTCGGGATTCGACCCTCGGACCCTGAAGAGGACAGACGAATGTGTTCTCCTGTTTTAAAATATTTCAAGTCTTAGTACCTGTGAAACAGATTTCTGTTCTTGTTGATTATATCAAAAATTCCACCAGTTTCGTTGCAGGGGACAGAAAGGCGCTAAAGTCGACAAATTAAGAAGCAGAAGCATAACGTAAATCTTTGGACACGTTATCACGAAATATGCATCTACGTTGTGTTTCTCTCATCAAAAATCTAAATAAATTTAATGTATTGCAAAGCGCGATGTAGCGAACGAATGTTCAGAATTGCTCAGAACATAGCCTCAGAGCATAGTTTGTGGAAACACGTTTTAGAAAGGTGAAACTGGTAATAAAGTGCACAACAATAGTTTGTTCACAAAACGACTTAAGCGAAAGTCCGTTATGTGACTCTACCAGAGAGAAGATATCACAGCAAAACTGTAAAAGCAAAATTGAAAGCGCACGCATTTAAATAATTGTTATGACCAGAGTAAGTAACGCAGTTCTGAATATCTGGGCGTTTTTCCCAAGATAGTTAAATTTCTTCTTTTTCATTCCTTTCAGTTTCTTTTTCATAGCATTTTTCGCGACTCTGTAGCCCAGATGAGTTTTCTTTCTCACCTCTATATAAAGAAATTCCACTTCTCAGCTACAACTGACTTAAGCGGCTAGGATTACTAGCTGCTCTCTTGGTCGGTTCTCGCTATGACACAAGCTAGCTACATCAATGCTTTCAGAATTTTTCCAGTGTAAAGAAAATATATGACATTATGTTCATTAAAGTGGTTTGCGTGATATATCCCCCCTCTCTCACTATGCAGTCTTTGACTAATTTAAAATGATTAATTAGGCAAGAAAACTCACAGTCCTTTGTACGAAGAAATTATCCTTTTAACATTACAAGCAACTTTAATGAGAGATAGCTCGGAGGATTCTAACGCATTGTATTTATTTCGTAATAAGTGTATAGTTAGACGCAACGTTAATGATTTTCCTATATGCCCGACATCAGAAACTAAGATTTATAGGAGGGAGAAGACAAGGAATCCGCCGTTTAAGTTAAAAAAATGCCTTTAGCAGTCCGAAACGTGAGTTCCTACATGCAAATTCTGAGCTGATGTATCAAAAAAGGAGTTGAAAATGATCCAAAGCAATACGTGCGCTCTGAGATTATAAAGTGCACCTTGCACAAAATAAAAAGAAGAGATAGTTCTATATCTTCCATTCTACTGGGCCTATTGACGCTTATTATGTGGGAACCGTTTATTATGTACACTTTCCAATATAATAAGGGCTTTATTTACGGTGCCATGAAATCAAAATTAATAGTCTGAAGAAAATGCTTGTTGCTTTCCATCCTTAAATTTATTTAGCTAGTTTATCTTATGACTTATTTATCATTCCTAAATTTTGGAAAAACGCCAAATGGTTGAATCAACTGCAGTCGAACTCGGTTACAACGGATGTGATATTTGCTTGTTTGTGTGTTCGCAATAAACGTGTTCGTGAAAAATACATAAAAATTCCTTCATACTTATTATATTAGATATATGTATTTTTTATTTCTCGACAATAGAAAAAAAAGTTGGTTAATTTGCCTAGAACTACCTTATAGTCTCTCTCTGGTGTTACTGTTTTTCGGTGAAGACTAATGGCCAGAAAGACATCGTCATTTTACTCCTGGCTTCGAAACAATTTGAAGTTTTTCTGCACGCTCAAAAGCCATTAAGTATGTTGAGAGCGATTAAGGTTGAAGTTCTTCACATTCATCATCATCATCATCGTCATTTTTATTATTTTTTTCATCTATTTTAGCTTGAATTTCAACTACAATATCATCCAAAGTTGGCGTCAAAAGATACATAATTTTAAAATCCTTCCTTACTCATTTCCAAATTTTCCAGGACGTCTACTTCTTCCTCAGTGATTTGCTGCTCTTGAGAAATGTCCAATCTAGCCTTGCGGAAGCAATTGATAATGCATGTTAATGTAACGTTATCAATGCATCCTTCATTAAACTTATCGCTTCGAGTAAGTTTACATTAGCATTTGCCCCGTTGTTCCTATTTTTTCTTTTCCATCGAGAAGCATCAAATTCAAATACTTACGAAAGTTTGATTTAAAACGTTTGATGATTCCTTGGTCCATAGGCTGGATAACACTTTTAGAATGAATTCGGTGGTAAAAACTCAATCCTGATCATTCCCCTACATATAAAAGGCCGGCGGCACGTGTTCCGAGAATTTATAACTCATCACTAACTTTCAGTTGACTTCGGAATGTTAAAAGAATTGGTTGAGCTGGAGAGGTGGAAGTCAACAGAAATTTATGAATCACAAAACTATTTCTTGCTATAAACGAAGTTTCCTCGTTAAAAGCGAATTGCGCTCCCATTGACTTAACATTGCACGAATTAAGTACTTTCGATTTCCTCCTTAAATTTAAGTTCTTGTTAAATCAGGACTCGTTATAAGCGAAATGTACTGTATAACAATTTTATTCTTTCGTATCCGTAGTTTAACAAATTATACTACTGTTATTTTACTTCCAACATATTTTAAATTTCAAAACAGTTTTCGATTGTTTTCCATCGTTGCTAAAACAATTATCGAAATGAGGACAAATAATGATAATAATAATATGAGAATAAAATTTAATCTTAAAAACATATTTTCGTTTAAAACAGCCTACCATTATAAAAATTTTAACGCCAAAAAAATTAATGTAATTGCTCTTCTTAATCAAATTTCATTCATTAAAATCTGGTTACGAAATTTTAGATAATATATTGTTAACGTAATATTTAATTATTAATTTTCCATTACGAATGTTGCTGATGTGTAATGATTTACCTCGTGAAGATTTACATGTTACCTGATGTGTAATGATTTACCTCGCCTTCAGTTCTTTTAATTGAATTGACAAGGCAGGTTGGGTGTCTCTTTATAAAATCCAAAGAAGAATTTTTCTTTCCTTTTGTTTTCCCTCACAAACCTTTTCAATATAGAAATTTATTTTGGCTAGATCTTTCTAACGAACATTTGAGCATTGTTACAGAAAATATATTTTTCTTGCCTTGTTTGTCAGTCTCAGCCCTCGAACGTGTTACTCTGAAAAAATTACAACTATATAAAAACATTCACATCTGGGTAAAATCAAATAATTTTTTAATGCATTAACGTTTTTATGTTCGAAACAGAATAGTAAATGAATACTAAAAATGAAGAAATTTTGGAATGTATAGGATATGTAGATTTAGTCCAATGCAATATTCGTCTCGAAACGGCATTTTGGGTTGAATCACTATAAACGACGTATCGCTCTTCAAATTGTTGCCACCAAATATTATCGTTCTGTATTTTATTAAAAAAAATAAATAACGAGGAATCTGCATGAATGTTTACATTTTCTTCGCACTGTAAAAAATCAAGGGTATCTAGAGCCAATGAATTTTGAATAACGTAGTCCTTCACTCTGAATTTCTAATTGGTTTTATCATCTATTTCATATTTCGTGAAACATCAACGAATGTTTGATTAACAAACTCAACGATTTAAAAGCGAGCAGTGGCAATACTGTACGGAAAAAGTATCTCGAGGGCGCGATTCTATCGGAAATTCTAGAGATATGCTGTTTTAAAATATTTTCTGCTGCTAAATCGAATTTTATGTGTCGTAAGCGCCAAGAACGTGATACTTTATAATTAAAGTAAACACACAAATCGTTAATAATAAAAAGACAAGAAAAAATTTCGTAAAGCCATCATAACAAGAAAACTGAACATTAATATGATGAATTTAAAAAAGACTGAAAAAACAGTGTATACCAACGCTGCATTGAGAATTCTAAACGTATATTGTTATGCGGCTGTGACATGTTTTTAACTTTGTTGTTGAATTGTTTATGACGTAAGTGTGATGAAAATGAAGTTTAATAATAAAGCTAAAAGACAACAAAATGGGTTAGTAAGAGTGAGTATAATAGCAGGCTGGTAGACTGCTAGCTCAGCGAAAGCATAAATACTTAACAAACCCTTTTTGGGTGATCTTTAAAATTTGAAACCTTCAATTTTTTTTTCCTTTTCCAGCTGCAAATTTCGTTGCGAAGTTTTTTTGTTGGAATGGTTGCTTTATGGGATTTCTCCATAAAATGTGTCAATTGTATTTCTTTTATATGTATGCATATACATAATACCTATCTTAGCAACTTACATAACTTCTTTTCGCACACTGGCATTCATTGCCTTTCCACTGAATGGTTTCGGGCGATATTGTTGCTCTTATACTGAAGGTTACATTTAATTCTTCTTTCTGGATTTTCTTAAGTGTGACCTTTTGCAACTATATGAAAGATCAATTTAGTTTTAAACAGTTGGACTATTTTCTTGAAAACATTCAAGCACAAAGTGATTACTACGCAACAATCAATGCATAAGAAATGTGAAAATTGTTACATAAGATCTCGTTTGAAGCAAAAAATGTGAATTATTTATATTCTGCCATTTATTTTTAAAAACTGATGAGGTAAAAGCTTAAAAACCTAAATATTTAAAAATTTATTTGCGAATAAATTCGGCTAGTTACAACTGAAGAGAAATATCTGCTATTCCCATTGAGATTTATACTGAAAAACTCTTTGGAAAAAAATTATGTCTAAAACAACGTTTTTACAAAAACTCGCCTTTCTTGTAAATTAGTGATTTCTGACTTTCATATTTGGGAAAAGAAATTGCGTTGAGTCGATTTTTTAAATTAAAACAAAGTATATGAGTAGGAAGTATATATGTTTTGAATCTTCTTTCGGCATGCCTTTATACTATATCAAACCTTTCCCCCCCTCAATAATACGCCATCAAAGAAACCGGTTTCTCAAAGGAATGAGAATACACTGGGAATCACTGGAAAAAGGATAGCACACAGAGAGTCATTGTAAGCAATAATTTATTATTCAAAATCTATATTAGAAATTCACAGATTTTTACGTTAAAGCTTGGTTTAACCAACAGATATTATAACCATTTTGCGCGAGGAATGGACTAAAGCTCTTCTGAAGAGTATGGAATATTATCATTTTTAAAAATTTCAGAGGATTCTTCCATGAACAAAGAATATTAAATTTAACGCAGACAGTTCATAAAATTATAACTGCTAATTTTGGTAATAAACGATGATATAACACACGATGCTAATTTTGGTAGATAAAGAGGTGGTTACATTTCTATGCAACAACAAACACGTATTCATTACGATAAATCAGAATATTTCTTCCAATGAGGACACCACTTAAAATCGGTGATTTAGAACAGGGCTGAGCAAAAGCAGAGAGAGCGGACCGAGTGAGGCAACTTTAACTGCTCAATTCCCGACGTTATGATATCCTGCTTAATGACATTTCTGTTTTTTCCCCACTCTATTTTGTACTCAAACTACCGAAAAAAGCAGCATGTGTGCGCTTCTTTTTTACAGTGCACATCCGCATATATACAGATGACTACCGTCAACCTTATAAAGTATTTCTCCCACCCTTTTAGCATGCCTTCGCAGTGCAGTGGTCAGCACGCTAGGCGCGTATTCCAGAGGTCCGCGGTTCGATTCCCGGTGAGAGAGCGTAGCTCATTTTTCATAGCTTTAAAAAAAATAACCTAATGTCTCTGCAACGTAATATGAGAATACTAGATAAACTGAAAATCATGTCCATCCCACGAAGACTATAGATCTAGCACTTAAAGCAGCTTTAATGACGAAATTAAGGAACAAACTATGAATATTGTTGAGGTTAAAAAGACTGATCGGTAAAAGAATCTTAAGAAAAGAATATTTCACTAATAAATTTTAGTTTAATAATGAAATAGTACACATGACGGGCCGTCGTGACTCCGCGTTTTATTTGAAGACAAGTTTATGGGAAATTGGCTTATCATCACGTTATATGCGAAAGAAACCACGAAAACTTCCATACAGCTAGTCGGTTCTCTGGAGTTTGGACTCGGGAAACTGCTATAACACTTAATCAACTAATATACTGCGATGAAATATGTTTTAATTTCTCTGTACTGCCATAATATTGAATCTGTTTGTCAATACAGTTACGTGGATATGGGCTCGTAATGAATTCTTTACACACTGTAGAGACATTAGGTATTTTTTGAAAGCATGAGAGATACAAAATGAGCATCGAACCACAGACCTCTGGAATGTGCGCCCAGTGTGCTGACCACTACACGACGGAGGCATTCTAAGAAGGCGGGAGAAATACTTTATATTCTCCTCCTTTTAAAGGGCGATTGGGGTTTTAGGGGACCCAATCCCCAAATCCTGGGTGTGGAGGATCATCATCCACCACCCTTTTAGTTCGGGCGCCCCTGTAGAGACATTAGGAATATTTTGAAAGCGGGAGAGATGAAAATTGAGCAACGACATCTCCAAGAATCGAACCACGGACCATAATGATCGACGAACGTACATCCGACACGTTTTCAACAGCGGATCTGTGACTGGCCAGAAATACCTAAATGAGGTCTTAAAAATTTATACAACACTTTCAGAGGTGCATAGGAATCTGCCTGTTCATTTATGGACGATGCCTGTGTACCTCAAGCAAAGCTTGTTAATAAATTCCTTTAAATTGAAAACACTGACCGAACACTGTGGCCAGCAAAATCTCTAGATCTTAACCCGACGGAGAACTTATGGAACTACCTTGAAAAGCACTTACACGGAAACATCCTCCTTCTAGGGATGTAAATGTCCTGAAGACCGCATTGCTGAAGAAGTGGAAATTAATTCCCCAAACGAGTATCAATAACTTTATTTCCAGCACAACTGCTGATTATGTTGATTACTTTAGCTCTCTAAATACCGACTGAAGTACTTATTTTTTTATCGTCTCGAAATTGAAGTTATCGATTACGCTTATAACTCATAAAGTTCCGAAAAATAATATTCAGTAAAAATAAATTAATAGATTATTGATCGAATGCGAAAATCGCCCACCCTTGATTTTGTCTACTAATGAGAAAGAGTTAACATTTAAATTTCTGGAGTAATATTGCATCAAACAATGATATATCAGTTCGATAAAACGGAAAAAGTATATTTTATTTAATTTTTTTTTTCTTGTAGCAGAGGATATTACTTTAACATATAATTACAGCTTATAGACCAGTCAATGGTGGAAAATTATTCAGCCTTCGGTTACAAATTGCCGGATCAATAAATTCCTGTAAAGATAAAAAAAAGAGTAAAGAATTCCTTTTCTTCTTTTGCTACAAACTCGAAACATTTACTTGGAGTTAATCTCCTCCGGTCACGGAAACGGTTTTTGTACTTCTTTCTCGTCGAACGGTATACACGTTTACAAATAAAACTGGGAGATTCTTTTACGTACTACAAAGGTGTTTTTAGCTCTGGAGTTAATAGTGAGAAGAGCTTAAAAGATTTCTAGCCTTTACTTGCGAAGCTTAGTTAAATTTCACTGAGTTAACTGAAAATGAAGAACAAATATATAATATAAATATTCTTTATAGTGTTCTAAGAAGAAAAAGACTATTATAATTCACTTTAATTTGAGAACGAAGTCGCTACTATTAAATTCTTTGCTCGTCTGTTTGTTTCTTTTGTGGCATCATCTCATCTGGAACGGCGGGGAGTTGAGTTTCCAGAGAGGTACCTCCAGATTCCAAAAATTCGTAGTCAGCCTTTTTGACCCTTCTCGTATTTGCAATACTTTAATTGATCGAGTCATTAATTAAAAATTCTGAAAATGCTCATTTTTGCACACATTTTTCCGAATAGCAAGAGTTTTCGCGAGTTGGCGATAAAATTCTGCTTTATTTCGAAAAGTGTTGCCACTGCTGGCTTTCTAATCGTAGGATTGTTAATAAAACATTTGTATATTTTACAAAGTATGAAATAAAAATAACATTGGCCAAGCATTAAAAAAATATTATTATTATATAAGCACGCGATTGCATGTGACATCGTTACATGTCGAAAGCCTTCCGTTAATGTCAGCATTTTAAATAAATAGCTGCTGATAACAACGTTTTTGTTTCAGATTAGGATCACTGATATGATGTGTTATTGCCACGTTAATTTCTTTATTAATACTGAGAAAAAGTTACCGCGTTACATTAAATTTAAATCTTGACATCATACGTATTAACCTAAAGTGTCAAACGTTTTTGTTTCCTGTTTGACAACAAAATAATTATTTACGAATTGGTTGTTGCTTGGAAAGACTGAACTGATTTCATTCATATTGAAATGTTTTTATACATTTTCTTTTCAGGTATGCATATAGCTTATAAATTTTGCTTTGGCCTCAGCCCGCTCATCTAGCAAGCTTGCCCTCTAGCGTAATTTATTCAGTCTACCCATGTAAGAAACATCTTTTCGTTTACTATGCACGTTTCCCTACCTTTAGTTTGCAATTCAAGTCTAGGATGTGTATCGCCAAATATTCGAAATAAATCGAGAGGAGTCATTATATTTTCCGAAGCAAGAAATATGAAAAAAAGTACACGGCCCTCGCCGGGGACCAGATTTGTCCGATCGTGAGATTTTTCAGGCATATATTAGCTTATAATTTAAAATACTTTGTTTTCTTACCTTAATGATTCTTACTTCTGACTTTTAATGATGTAAATATCATTTTAGTGAAAGTTAGTTTATGAAAACAGAGACTAAGACTAATAATGAAACAAATTTAGCTGAAAAATGCTGTTTACATGTGTTCATAAGTTGATCCAAGAAGATATGCCACTCAGTTAAAATCTTTTAAAAGTTTAGTTTTCAGTAAAGGTGAGGCGGTCCTTTATGCCCTGCCCGGGAATTCGAATCCGCCCCGATTTGAACTCCCATTCTATCCAGACATCTTCCGATTACACCACGAAGATCCCACCCCCAATAAGATGAGACCCAAAAACAAAAACAACCAAAAAAAAAAAAAAACTTACAACCTCCACTTGACCGGAACTTAAATATATTAAAATAGTAGCTATAGAGATGAAGCTACCTACTTGTGGAAGCTTTCATGATTTAAGGTTATTTTACTGTGCTTATTTCATAAAACATGTAAACATACGTGTTTTAGGTCATACGTGAAGCAGCATAAGTAAAGCGTATGGTGGTCCTCTATTTCGCACAAGATGTTAGGTCAAATACAGGTATGCGGTAAAGAAGCTGATAACGATACTTCATTTGTACCTTATTTTTTCAATCCAGCTTCCAGTGTTAGTCCTTAAATGTCAAAATTTCTGTTGTCATTTCTTTTACACACACACACACATATATATATATTAATTATATATTAATTATATATATATAATTAAAAAGCTAGGTAGAACTTACTATATAAAAAAGACCTATTTGGTCTAAACATTTTTTGCGCAATATGCTGCAAAATTAAGGAAATGAGTAGAAGATAAATTGTAGTTAGCTCTCCAAAAAGTTACCAGGAGCTGTGGCTCAGTGTATAGTCATTCTCAGGTTAATCGGGATCGTAAACCGGGTTGGAATTTAACTAGGTCCTGTCTAAAAATGTTAATTTTTTTTTTATTGTGGGGCAAAACAAAGATTATTCTCGGAAACATTCAGCGTAAAGCAAAACTGTGCATGGAAAATGCCAAAAAGGGAATAAAACGTGAGTATGCTAATAGCAATGTCTGCAGATATTACCATAGTGCTTGAGAGTTGTATTTGAATGCAATATTACACAATTTTACAGTACAAAATACGGATTGCATGAACATTGTTAAATCATCCGTTAAAAATTATTTGCTAAATTGTAAAATTAAATATAAGGTACAACAACTAATTTCCTCTATAACTTTGACTCTTATTTGAATAAAAGAGTAATGTGGACAAACAGCAAATGTATTGAATAATCAGCAGGAGATCTAAGCACTTACAAGACGATTTTAAACGCTGATTTAAATTACGTAAATAAATGAACATAATAATAGTACTTTGCTGTTATAATAATATAAGTTACTTCGTTTTCATGCACTTTTAATTACCCTCGAATGAACCGCGATTTGGAGAAAACTGTTGACATCAACTCCAAAATTAACTCGGTAAATCGAGAGTTGACTGTATTCAAGAATTCAGTTGAAACTTCAGTTTGTTTCTAAATTTTTCTTTGAATTATTTTTCTTAAAAAATCACTTTAATTAAATAGCTTATGGGTAATGCAACTGTAGCTTTCTCCTCTCTTTTATTAGATGTTAGAAACGACTTGGTAAACTTCACTTAAAGGGAAAAGAATAATTAAACTAAGCCTACTTATTTGAAAAATCAATATCTTTCGTTGCTTGTTATCAGTTTTCAAAAGCATGCAGGAAAAATCTAATGCGTTTCTGTGAATTTAAGAACCAAAAACTAAGTTTAATTTTTCTAAAAGCAAGCTTAGTTAAATTAATTATTTTTCTAGCACGATATTCTCCTAAACGCTGAACTTCTTGATATCCTATTAACAAACATTAGTCTACATAATTGCTATTTTGAGCTTAAGACCAAGTTTGCTCGTCGTTTCTGTTATGCATATATTATATTCCTAGACATTTTAAATCAAATCCTTTTCGTTTGAAGTCACGTGTATTTTATTTAAGCATAAGAAATAAAGAAATATCAGACTGAAAATATAATCTTTAACTCAGTCAAAAAAAGGCTCATGTTAACACTACATGATTTCCTTGTACGGCCTATTAAATTATACATATTTTTTGCTGCACTTCATGAAATACAGCAAAAAATGTGTACTCAAAATTTCAATGTTCTACGGCTAATCGTTTTTGGGTTATTCGAGATACATACGTACGAAATGCGTCAGAAAAAAAATCCTCCTATAAAAAATAAAATATATATATATATATGGGACAGTTCTATATCTATATAGGAAGGATGTGTCTTTTTTTCCGCTCAACAATGCACAATGTAAAAATGTAGGAACAAGGTGCCTTTTTTTACGCTTCGACATAATGGAAGGGTAAGGGAAATTGGTTGTCATATATTAAGAAGTTCGCCAAGTGAATTATTCTTGGCGCAAACTGAAAACGTTGCGCCAATATAAATATTTGAATTTCTCCATAAATTTATCATTTTACAAAATTTAATATCTAGGCATAATTTGAGTCGTAGAATCGAAATATAGAAATAAAATGGTACTTTTTTTCCGAAAATTTCTGATTTTGTGTCAAAATACTTATTTTAGAACAATGCTATATATAAATCTAATATATCCTAAGTCGCAATGAAAATGAGACATGAAAAACGCAATTTGAATTTTGTCAGTCGGCGCAGCAGAACGGAAGATATAGAAGTGTCCTCTTTTTTTGCGTAGTGTACGTACAGACGTCAAGCAAAAGAATCATTGAAATGTATTCAGGAACGGTCAAAGTGAATACTTCCTTTCAAACATGATACCCGAAATTTTCGCGATTAAAATGCTTCCTTTTACTTCGTACAAGGAAGAAAAACATCTGCGCATCGTGAGAAGGGCCCTTCATTTGGAGATAAATAATACTTAATTACAATGAACTTTCATTATCCCATGCAATAAGTATAAATTACGGAATAATGTAATTTCGTTTCTTATTTCTATTTGCTAAAAGCTGTTAGACTGAGTGATATTGTAAATAAAGCGAACATCTTGGCAAGAACTTTCCAAGAACTTTTCCTTTACGCCTTATTACGTGTATATAGATAAGAAGTTAGTTGCCAACAATGATAACATTTGTTTCTCATCTATTACTGAGTAAGTTGATTACTGATCCAGATGGCAAAAAGAACCTTCAGATTAAATCAATACTCAGTGCTCTAACGAACCTATTTGTTTTGCATTTACACACAGTTTTATACCGCCTAAGGTTTGGTGCAAATAGATAAAAAATAACGAAAACCATAATGTGAAAATTTAAAAATAATATTAGAGAGATTCCTACTGAACAATACGACAGATATTGAAACTGAACAAACTTCAGAGAGATCTTAATTTGGAAAGTAAAACTTGAAGAATAACGGTGGAGAGATTTGTATTTAGAAGCGAACGAACAACAGAGAGATCCGGATATGAAGCTTGAAAATTTAAGATTAACTGTCAAAAGATTCATAATTAGAGCTGAATGAACGACAGAGAGATACGATTTGAAACGTAAACGTGAAAATTAAAAAATAAGATGGGAGATATCAGAATTCCCCCCTTTAATTCAATCTCATGCCTTTCTTTCTTTTATTTGAAATAATGTTTTCTATATTTCACAATTAAAATAATAGCATTAATTATCATTTTCGATAAAAATTACTTTTATTTAATTTCCCATTTAATTCTCAATAACGAATGTTTATCTTTTGCCTTTATAATACTTTTGTTTGTTATGCCTAATTTTTAGCCCAAAGGGCATTAGCAAAGGGCTATTAATTTTGTTTGGCATTTTCGTCGAAAACTTCAAATGTCGCTTTTCAAATTGTTTCCACTTAATATTATCGCCCTGTATTATATTTAAAGAAATTACATAATGAAGAATCTGCATGAATGTATGTATGTTTCTCGCATTGTAATAAAACAACGGTACCTAGAGCCATCAATTTTGAATAGCGTTCGTTTCCACCCAAGGACCCCGTAATATTTACAAAAAGTTTGTGGTACCCCCATAAGCATTGCGCAAATCCGACAAACGCGTGAGTGAAACTGTCAATTTTTTCACTTGTATTGCAATATACTATTGACTTTTTAGGCCATTAACTTTAATTTCTAATTTTAAGACATAGACATAGGGTAACAGACGAAATGACAGCGTCACGAGCAAAGCAAGTAAAAGAAACGTTTACATTAAAAAAATCTGATGTGTACACCACATGACTTCCTTGTACGGAATATTAAATTATATGCATTTTTTCTTGCATTTCATTTAAACTTATTGGATTGAATTAAATCTACTTCGCCGACAGCGCATAAACCACAATAGAATAAATGCATTCTTTAAAATTCACTCTAGTATTTTTTTACCATAGCGACACTCTGGCGCTAGATTCACTTAACAGTATTAATAATTATATAACAGTTAACTTATATAATAATTATATAACGGAAACTAAGTTAACTGTTATATAATCCAATAATTATATAACAGTTAACTTATATATTTCGTTCATATTATAACTCATAATGCACAAAATTTATATCATTTAAAGAATAGAATTATCTAATCGTTGCCACATGTTCTATTCAAATACTAAAATAAAGCTAGAATGATGCATAAAAGAAATTAAGCAAACAAAACAAAAAAGAAACAGTTTTTCACAGACGATTGAGTATTTCTCATTTAATTAATTCGGTTCTCACTTCGTGAAAAGGCAAAAATACATAAAAACTCAAAATATCTATATTAAAAATTACGAAGTAAATTTTAAACACTTATTTCCTCGAAAAAATTAAGCATGATTTAATTGGCAATAATAAATGAATGCGTTATCTTTGTTGTTGCGAAGCTAAGTTTCTCTAGATTGGCAACAAATCCACTAGTCTCCTGTTTCAAATGTAAACATCAGTGGCCGCCATTAAAAAAAGGCTTAGCGGCACTTAGACAACTTTAAAATTGTTGATAATTCTAAAAGTATTGCATACAGATTTACTAAAGGCATAAACCCTTAACCGGAAGATAAAAACAACATAATACAATCATTTTTAAAGCAAAAAAATGTACAATTTACAAACATATAAGAGTAAAGAAACTGAGATCACTGAGCAGGGTAACAGAGTGGATATATATATAAATATATTTATATACGTTTGGTGCGGCCGATTGCAACCAAAATACGAGGTGCACATCTACATGTTATAGCAGTCCTATATACGAAATTTCAACGTCCTGAGGCTACTCGTTTTTGAGTTATGCGAGATACGTACGTACGCACGTACGTACATATGTTCGTACAGACGCCACGAAAAATTCTCTTCAGAATTAATTTTAAACCAGTTTTATAATTTTTTTGAAGGAAAAGAGTGTTTTATTCTGTCCTTACGTACAGATATCACGCAAAAACATCGTTAAATTGCATTCAGTAGTGGTCAAAATGAATATTTTCGTTGAAATATGCTGCCTGAAGCTTTTCGCGATTACAATACTTCCTTTTTACTTCGTACAAGGAAATAAAAAGAATGCGTAGAAACCTTTTCGTTTTTTCTTTGTATTTCCAGATACACTGTTTAAAAGTATTTGGTAAATGTAAAATTATTATAATATAATATGTTAAAGAAATATCAAAATTGGTAAAATTTTGGCGATCCCCTGTTGCAAGTCCCACGAGGCCCATGGGCGTCGCGACCCACATTTTAAGAAACTCTGTATTAAATTAATCTTTAACTGTCCAAATCTCTTGTCATACATTACAGATGCTATAGAGCATTTTTAATGCATGCCAAGAAACTTGATGAGATACAATAATAAGTCTGTGAAATCAGTCTAATAAGTCTGTGAAATCTAGTCTAAGTCTCGCGTAAGTCTGTAAAATCAAGCTTGAAATTATATAGGAGGAAACAACACTCCGTTCCTCTTCTCGATTTCACAATCGCCAGACCTAACTCCTTGAAGTATTTTCGAGGAAGGGGCAGCAGGTGGTGAGAATTAAAGACAAAGACTTTGATTTCAGGAAACCATAACCATTCAATCTTAATAAATTATAAATCTATATTATTCATGTCATTCTATTAATCAGAACGAATATGTTTCAGCATGTAAAGACTCAAAATTGGCAATATGTAATAAGCGAAAAAGAATTTAACACAAAATATCTATAATATACTACAAGAAATTTGGATAGTTAATTATGTTAAGCTGTTTTTTGTATGGAATCATTTGTAACAGAATAAATCTTTCTGATTTAGTCTTCATACGAGGCAGTTAACAATACAGGTGGGCAAAACGGCACTTTTATGGAATCAGATCAGAACCGTTCGTTTGCTCCAACGAGTTGATTTCTTTTTAGAGCCCACCACTCACTATCAGTAACCTTGATGAATAAGATCTCGAACGGAGAGTGAAACGAGAACGGTCTATGAGGATGAAGATTAAAGCGTGACAGAATTGAACGAACAATGGGATCAGGAGAATCGATTCAATCGAATCGCAAAATCGATCCTTGGACTGTTTTATTTCGACTGCAGTTTTGAAATTTCCTAAAACCTTCTTTCTGTATAGAACTAACAATAAAATTCTAGAATTTTTTTAAAGTTCAGAATTCACAAGTTTCTTGAGTAGCAATGAAATTAAATTCACTTTAAACTTGGGATGATAAATATTCTTCCTCCCCTAAAACTGGAAACGGACGTTCCAGGAGCTCTCCTTGGATGTATTCTAAAAGAACTTTCGGTTTTTTTTAAATCACCGTTCGCTCGCTTAGTAAGGTAAATCAGTTCTTTGAATCATTCCGCGGACGAACAGCATATCTTTGCCTGATGGAGGACTAGGGAGAGGCACGAGACCTAGTAGACCAAATTGAAGTGGGGATGACTTGTTTCGATCAAATTCAATTTAAGCAATGGAAGCTGCTATGTTTTTCTGAATAGAAAACAAGAATAATGAACTGCGTTGTTTAAAAGAATGTTGCCTTACAGAAAAGAAAAGAAAAGTTTGTGACTTTAATAAAAATATAAGCGGTTTTCAAATGAAAAGGTACGAAACGTCACTATGGGTATAACTGAAAATTTTATTCACAAGTAATCACCGCAGGGACAAGCACAACCATTCCATTGTTTCACGAGCCGAAGTATTCCTTATTCGCTGAATTTCTGTGGCTGTGACAGGAGCCAGACCTCCTCTGTGTCCTTCAGTTCGTCGTCCGAGTTGTAGCGCTTCTCTTTGAGATGTGATTTTAGTGGACTAAACACAAGGAAATCAGAGGGCGACATGTCCGTGGGTATGTTCAAACTGGAACTTGGCCATTAAACTTTATGTGACCCTGGAGACGTGTGCACGAGCGTTATCGTGGAGCACTTGCCGTGAGCAGCACAGGCTGTTTACTCTTGATGGACTTGCTTAGTTACGGAGTGCCTCACAGTATGCGTCACTGTTAATGTTTTTCCGTACTCGAGTAATTCGATGAGTATCGGACGTCGAAAAAGATGGTGAGCCTCACCTTTCCCGCTGAGAGCACAGCTCTGAATTTTTTAAGGGAAGGTGACGACGCATGCTTCCATTGCATGCTGCCCTACTTTGTCTATGGCTCGAAGTGATGGCACCAGCTCACGTCAACGGCGATGATTTACTCCAGGATACCAGGGTCTTCCTGATATCGAAACTGGTATTGAAGTGCTAGCCACATACGCTGTTCCTTTTGCGGTTCGCGGAGCTTCTTCGGAACCCAATGAATGCACATCTTCTGGTAACCCAAACTGTCATGCATGTCCATACTGTTCCAATGCTGTCCCCCACCCTTACTGCCAACATTCGCATTGTGACAGACCGATCATTTCTCACCAGATCGTTCACCTTGTTGATGAGTTCAGCAGTGATTACCGTGTTTACCTAGCCTGATCTCGGGTCATCACTCAAACATTCCCAGCCTTCACGAAAAGAGGCACTCCACTTTCTCAATGGCTTGTCGAACAAACAGTCTCCCAGGTATACGGACGCCATCTGGCGATAAATATCGACTGGTTTAGCTCCTTCCATAGTCATAAATTTGATAACACCTCACTACTCCTCAGTCATCGAATTTTGCATGTGAACGCTATGATCTCCTCACTCACACTACCGCATCAGTTTGACGGAACAAAAAACTAACTGCCTTCTCTCCTGCGTCATGTGCGAGCGCCCGCGCATGTGCAGAACCACAACGAATACGAAATTTTGATCATGTATGTTTTTGCAGATCCAATGAAATATTTCATCAGATTTAACTGAACCACATTCCTATCCCGATATCTCCCACTACGTTATCTCAAAACGGCATTTTCAAATTTCAACGAGTTTGGTTGTTATGACGCTTCGTACATTTTCATTTGAACACCCCTCTTAGTTTTGGTGTTCCAGAATAAATGAATAGTGTTCTATTATGTAAGTTCAGATCTTTTTTTCACATTCATCCCATGCATTTTATTACTTAATTTCTATGTTCTGTGTTCTGCATTTTTGTTGTGTACTTCATTTAGCACTACAATTATATCTGCTTGTAGTTTTAATATGTCAGTGATATCATTTAGAAGACTATTCATTTTCCACACTGAAAATAAATCCATACATTCTTGAACTCATAACTTGATTAACTCTCGAAATGTAAATTATATTGTAATAACAAATAAAGCGCCAAGTAACATTTTTGTAAAGGTTGTTTTTTTCTTTATTTGCTATAAATTTTGATCAAATGGAATTTTTGTAGGAGCTTTTAAACGCAAGTAATTATTAGAAGTTGTTTTTAATAATACTAAAAACAAAACTTAAAATACCGTCTTGAAAGTAGGCGTAGGCTATTAACATTAAAGCAAAAATCTGTTTCAAAACTCCCAGGTAATATGGTACAGCGAGGTTGCCAACAACTTTCATTTTAAATTTATTTTATTTTTATTTTGTCATTAAATTAGTCTCTATTTTATCTTTTTAAAAAGGCGCGAGAGAGGAAAAACCCGAAGAGGCTTCTGCAATTGTTTATTTTTAACTTTCAAAGCATAATCTAATCGTAGTATACTTAAGGAAAAACATTATCATTTAAAGAGCTGTTTTGTTTGTATTTGCCTTCGTCTAAAATACTAAGCATCTTCTTTTAAATTAATTGAAGTGTGTTGTCTGAAAACAGACGTTTTATATTATTTCATTATTTAATGTCACAGAACCCGCCCAAGCCAGATAGTGATTAATATGTTTTCAGATATTTTCTTGTCATATAATCACTTTACATATTTTTTATTACGCATTTTCAAAGATTTTTTTCGTTGCTTTATAGAACTAACTTATTTTCTCATTTATTTTTCTCCTTCAAATTTATACCAGCAACATATGGTAACATCAGTTGTTTATAATAACTTAAATGGATCATTCAATAGACGAATTTTAATTCACGAAACTCAAACAAGTTCTCGTTTGACAACTTTACAACGAGATGCGACGTTTTGTTAATAAGATTACTTTAACCTCTTAAGATCCATCACGTTACAGCTATAAACTGGTAACAAAATTCAACAACAACAAATTTCAGACAATACTAAAGATTAGGGTACATCTTTCTTATTTACTATATCTTATCTCGTTCATTTGCGCTTTTGCAGCTGAGGATGATTTTTCTATAAAACCATCGAAACTAGTTCTGTGAAAATTTGAAAACATAAGGCTGATATTTGTTTTTTGACTTTGTTGCCAACTGAATCAGTAAATTATTACTTTACTTATTTTGGATAATATAATGATACTCTACAATGGCAATGTTAATTTTTGCTATTTTGTAGCAAAGAAAAATACGTATTGATTCTGTTCATTTTGAAACATTTATTAGATACTAAATACAAGTTTCTAACTATATAGACATTTATATAATTTAGCAAAAAAATGTAACTTACTAAAATCTATAAATAGCTGTACAAGCGAAGTATAAATATAAATGTTAAATTCTTATTCTAATATTATAAATATTATTCGAAGATTAAGTCTGATGATAAAGTATATTTTGTCCGAAGATAAAGTACATAAAAATATGAAAATAGAATATTTTGTCGGAAGGTAAAATAGAGATTTGAAAATAAAAGTATTTTGTCTGAAGATAAAATAGGTAAAAATACGAAGGTAAAGTATCTTGTTACATAAATTACAAAATAAATGTCTTACTTTTAAAAAAGAAGATAAAGTAAAAATTAATTAATATTTACCTGAGATTCAATTTTTTTCAGCAGAATTATACAAAAAAAAAATGCTTTTGTATCAAATCCAATAAAGCAAAATCATACAGATTTTTCTTAGGTTTATAAGTTTAATTGTTTTTTCTTTAGAAATAAAATTAATATTTATTTTTAATTATACTTCATTTTCTCACTAGTTTCAATTTTATTTATTTCTCTCAAATCTTTCTCTGTTCTCCGTTCTGATGCACTTTATTGGCTAGCAATTTTATGTTATCTCTTTGTTTTCACTGACGGTTTTTTCATTAAAAATTTGTCTTTTTATAATATTAAAAATTCTTATTTGAATAAATATTATTATAATGAATTAAAGTGAGAGATTGAGACACCTTTGTATCAAATTATCTTTACTAATAACTGAATTAAAAAACTAATTACTTTATTCGGCATTTTCAATATTGTAAGGCAGAAGTAGAGTGTATGCGGCCTTTTCGAAATTTAATCAAGGTCTTTTATCCACTTGCTTTAAAACAAAATGTCGAACTTTCATTTCACTTTATACCACCAAACCCATACTATTTCTATGGTACATTTTGCCAATCCCTTTCTAATTCGCCATCATTTTATTACATTATGTAGTTTTATGCTGATAGAAATGGAATGTATAGATTATTACACACTTAGGATCTTTTCTTGTTAAAACAAATACTACCACTTCATGCAAAATCTCGATTATAATTTATATAGTTACCCAAAGGTTACATCTTAAAAGGTAATGATTAACTTAAAACAGAACAAAAGAATTTTTGAAATACGTAATATAAACCAATTTGTGCATGCACATATTTTATTAGTTGATCGTATTCCATAAGTGCTGTTGAATCATAGCCTGCGTCGCTTATACAAGGACTGACTCGAAAATAGATGTTACCATTGTTAATCAGGAGTGCCCCACACATTACATCTATCATTCAGAAGTTTCGAGTGCGTAAGACCAAACTATATTGCTCAAAACAGTGTTTTATCTATTGACAACAAGTTACTTATTTACAAATCCATCCTGCGTCCCATTCTCTGTTATGCATGCCCTATATGGGCATGTCAAATCGTTAGAGGTTACAAACTGCACAAAATTCTGTTCTAAGATAGATCACAAACTCCCTGTGATACGTTCGCAACAACAGACTCCACAGTGAGCTCAAAATTGTCCAATTGAGGATCCACTATTATAATTTTGCCAAAACATTTCACTAACGGCAGTGTACCATCAACAAGCCTGCTATGAAAATTTGTAGCCATAGTTATAATGACTAATCTTATGTCAATAGACCCCTTTCAGTGCTCAATGTTTATAATATGTAACCTCTGACTTTTCATTCCATTTTAATTCAAACTTTTCTTGTAATATTTAATATGCATATATCTAATATCTGTTCGCAACTTTGTAAATCCAGTCTACACTTCGAAAATCCACCGTTGGATTCGCACTAATCCTTCTCTTACAGGTTAAAGTCACTAGCTTGAAAGGCTCTCTGGAGTATTTTCGGCGTCTATTTGTATTTTTGGTATTGTTGCACATTCAAATTTCAATAATGCATACTGAACTATTCACAATTATCATTTTGCTTATACTCCTTATATATATTATATCCTTTTGCTATACGTATTTAATCTCTAATTATATACATATAAAAAAACACCCTATAATTTTATTCTATGCATAATATTAATTTACTATTAGATATCAATTATTCTTGCATACATAAAATTAAGAATGTTAATTGTTCTACAAGGGTTAACATCTCCGTAAGCAGGTACTCTAGTCACCGCTACTATTATACACCAGGAGCAGTGTTAAGTTAAAATACAGCGCCATCTAGTGTATATAGAAAGAAACTCTCACTTGGCCTTATGGATTCCGCTAAGCAATAAAGCTGACAGAGAATGTACTAGTACTAAATGTAGTAATTACAGTTAATAAAATAGTCATTCTCTATTTATACAGTTAATTCATTAGGTTATAATTATAGAATCTAAAGTACAAAGAGATTGAAGCAAAAATTAAGCTAAATTAACATTTTTATTTGAATCGTAACGGAGGAATCAGGGCAATTACGAGCAAAATTTTCCACAGCATCGTATATACTATAGTGTTTATATTTCAAGCTGCAGAAAAGCTTTCAGGGTACTATAAAATTTACATGACAATCAATAAAAGGTTTTCAAAAATTAGCATTTCTTAACATTTCGTATGCGATACTGACTGCATGATGTCGCATGTCTGCAGAACAACTCTCTGAAGAAAACGACTGCAAGAACAACCTACACCAACGACTTATAGAAATATTGGTCTGTATGCCCAGTTTCCACAATTTGTGTTCTGCTTATTTATAAGCCGAGACATTCGCTTTTAGAGTAATACTGAAACATTGAAATATAGACAGATGCTTTAAAACTGGACTTTAAAACACCGCAGAGTGTTCTCATCTAATGTTTACAAAATTCGTTTTGCAGACTGATTCACCTCCCCTAGCTACAATAGGAAACAAAGTATAAGTTACACTTTAACACAGAGGGTGTTCACACATATTTCAGACGATTTTGCTTTGCTATAAAATATCGTCTACTTGGAAAAGAAATTTTAACTATATTTTTGGAAGTATAAATCATCGCCTGCTATTTGAAAGTTTTGTTTTCATGCAAAATGGAGCTTTTAAAGAAGCAGTAGATGGGAGGCTAGGTTTGTGCTCTTTCTCAAGAAAATTATTCGTATCTAATTATTAATAACCGTGAAAAAGCAATGAGTTTCCTATAGCTAAAGCTATGATAGGTTATATTATCACAAGGAGAAAAAACATTAAAGTTTGGCTTCAAGTGAAAGAATTGTTCCAAATACATATCCAAAAAAAATCGGAATGTTTCGAATGTTACAAAGGTAAGATGCTTAATGTTAAAAGAAAATCGACCAAGAATCGTTTCAAAAAACAAAGAAAGAAAATCGTTTCAAAATCATTAAAAGTCAGTCTCAATTGAAAAAAAAAAGTAATTAATGCTGATTTAAATCTTAAAAAGTCGAAAAAATATGGTATATATCGTCTTTCTGCACGACAAATTGCCAAACGCAGAACCCGCTGCCGAATACTTTGTGAGAATCATTTATCCGGACAAAAATGAAAAACGTGTTGCCACGGTAGATGAATCTTGGGTTTCTTTAAATGCCTGAAATAAAAAGAGATCCATTTATTATCATCAAAGAGGAGAAAAAAATTTTTTAAAACGTGGTTCAAAGAATCTAACGAATGTTTTTCAAAGGAATTTATGATTGTCGCTGGTTTTTCATATAACGACAAAGGTTCAGAAAAATGCTAATGTCAACTCCACATATTATCAGGAACATATTTTATAACCAATTTTTAAATACTAAGTACCTTTGCCTTTCTAATTATTAAGTACCTTTTTTAAAATTTTAAGTCTCTTTGCCCATAATGTCATCAATCAGTAAAACTGCATCAAGACAAAGCAGGCAGCCACACGTCAAAATGCACTGTTAATTTCTTGGAAAAATGAACAAGAAATGGATGTCAAGGCCATACTCTTCACTTATATCCCTACTATATATCCTGATGCACCATCTATTTATTTTTGCACGTTTAGACTTTCAAAGAGCGGATTGTCGAAACGTTCGCCTACAATCCTCCTTGGACTTTCTAAAGTAGCCCAAGATGAGTGGGATAAAATACTTTTTCCGATACCTCAAAAGGTTTTATTGTAGAGACCCATACACATCCCAGATACTTATTCTTTGCGAACCTGCATCGGAAGAGATCCTAGAACACGATACCAGCCCTCCATCATCAGGGAGAAAGACCATTACGGTGGTGGAGGTGTAATGTTTTGGGAAGGCATTATGTTGGACGACAGCACTTCCTTCATGGGTTTGACAAAAGCTTCTTGACTGCTATGAAATATGGAAAGTAGATCGAAGAGTCCTCTATTCGACTTTGCGGGAGAGCAGTTATTTCTGTGTTCCTGTTAATGGATGATGACCGTCGTTCACACAGGTCGACCATTGCCTGGATTAACTAAATTGGTTGGAAAGTTGGGATATTCGCTGCATGTACTAGCCAACCAGATTCCCTGATCTTTACAGCATATCTAAGCCACTCTTCCCAGGGCAATTTCATCTCGCCATCCGTCACAGAGACCCATCTCAGAGTTGAAAACTGCCTTGCTGAAGGAGTGGAATAAACTGCCACGTGGACCCCTCAGTTTTCTTCTCTCGAATATGCCATCATGCAGCGCGACCTGTTTAGCTGTGTAAGGGAACATATCCTATGTTAGACTCATTTTAATTTCGATGTCACAGCTCGGATATTGGACATCCTTGCACTATTACTGATGATCACGCTTATATTAAAAAATGACTTTTGAATGGTACATCTCGTTCACTGTTATAAATGTATATTCGGACTAAATTTTATCGACATTTTTCCGTTAGTCTTTTAGAAATTCGACACAATCTGCAAGTTTCTGTAGCGATTCAACGCCACACTGTGTAAGTGGCAAGAAGCTAATACCATAAAGTAAGAAGAACTCTTTTGTTCCTCATTAAATCCCTTTACACTACTCGCTAAAACAGCAGCAATTGTTCATCAATAGTTAATTCATTTCATGTGTCCGTTTAGGTGGCCAGAAATATGTTAAAACAAATGTTGTAAAGTTTTGCAACTTCACTAATTATTTCAACAAATTATACGGTGCCCTACATAGGCTATCAACAGGACCAATGCGGATGAAGAGATCTATTAGTATAGGCAATCAAATTGTTGAACGCTCGCTTCGCAATGCTTTTTCTTTGCAGTGTAGCGAGTTCGTATGAGTATTCCTGAATGGTTTCTCGAGCTGTCACCCATCTCAGATTATCCAAAAATGTTTTTTAGAGATATCCAGGAATACAGCAACATCAAAGTCTTTGGATATGAACACCATCGAGTATGACTACCGTTGAAAAGGCGATTTCCAACTGCAAACCCACATTACTGATGTGAGAGTTCACAGAACATCTCATACAATGCATTATATAATAATAATTAAAACAAAATCTGAAAGCTTTCAGATTATTACGCCCAAAGGAGCATTTTTTAACGTTTTGTGTGTAACTTTATTTATTAAATATCATGTTATTCGCATCTAAACTATACAATTCAATTCAACAGCAATATCGCAAAATAATTTAAGAAGAGCATATATTTAGAATTTCCGATACACAGTCTCGAGCCCTGCATATATTTTTTTTTTTTTGTATAATGTTGCCATTGCTTGCTTTGAAATAATTGAGTTTGTTAATCAAAACTCATAAATGCTTTACAAAATATGAAATAGATAATAAAATAAAACTCAGATTCCAAATTTGAGCTCCTAGATGCCCATATTCGGGTGAAGACGTACGTTATTCAAAATTTGATGGCTGTAGGTACTGTTGTTTTATCACAATGCGAGAAACATGCATACTATGCAAATTATTCATTAATTAATTTCTTTAAATAAAATACAGGGCGATAACATTTGGTGGCAACAATTTGAAAAGTAATTCAGACGTTTAAAGTTTTCGACACAAAATGCCAAAACGAAATTAATAGGCCTTCCGGGCTGACGCCCTTTGGGCTAATAATCTGGGGATGGGTATGCGTGGTTGAAAGAGATGATCGCAAAATTTATTCATTCTCATGCGCAACTGTTTATATTTTTCACCTTTTTCTTACAATAAGTGAAAATTACGCTTTGGCATTTTAAAATATAATTACATTTCTCAATTCGTTTTCGAGACCTTTTTTTGTTGTCAAATTCTGCAATATCTTATTGTAAACACTTATGGAGTTACATTCTTGAGATTGTCGAATAAGGTAATATTCACAAGAACTGACATTATATATACATATGGATACCAGGCATGCTAAAGATAAAATATTAACAACAAATTACGCTTTGGCATTTTAAAACATATTTACATTTCTCAATTCGTTTTCGAGACCTTTTTTTGTTGTCAAATTCTGCAATATCTTATTGTAAACACTTATGGAGTTACATTCTTGGGATTGTCGAATAAGGTAATATTCACAAGTACTGACATTATATATACATATGGATACCAGGCATGCTAAAGATAAAATATTAACAACATATTACAAAACAACAGTACGTGGAATCGGGTATTTTGTAATGTATGATATTCAGTTTTACTTTATCAGGAAAAGTACTGAAAAAGTAGGAATCATCTGAAGCTACATTTTTCCAAAACAAAAAATGAAAAATAACATTTTTAGAGCATTTTGCAAAAATAAGAGTTAGAAAAACTAGGTTATTATTTTCTAAAAATGTGAAATTAAAGAACATTGGAATTAAAGCGTTTGAAATATGACTGAAGGTGAAATTATATTTACAATCTCTACTGCCACAGATTCCGATCGATTGCATACTGGCAAAGAGCCGAACAACCGCTAGGCCCTTTTTTCAAAATAGTTCTTTTTAATCCTCTTTTCTACTATCTTAAGCTTAGCTATCTCCCAATGCCTACACAAGCATTTCTTTAAATACTTCACAGAGCTACTTCCATTACATTACGAGATACTTCTTTTTAACACTATTCGGTTTTATGAAACATTCTAGTATTGTGTAACTTTCCTAGGCAACTTGCATTCATTCTTTGTTATGTTTCAATCATTGTTGCGTAAAGATTACTTTTCCCTTTAAAACTCACTTTTATAATAGTAAAAAATCTGATGTATGCACCACATGGCTTCCTTGTACGGAAAATTAAATTATGCGCATTTTTTCTTGCATTTCATTTAAACTTATTGGATTGAATTATATCTACTTCGTCGACAGCGCATAAACCACAATAGAATAAATGCCTTCTTTAAAATTCACTATATTTGTTTACCATAGCGACACTTTGGCGCTAGATTCACTTAACAGCGTTACATTTCGTTCATTTTTTAACTCATAATGCACAAAATTTATATCATCTTAAGAATTAACTAATCGCTGCCACATGTTCTATTTAAATACTATAATAAATCTAAAACGATGTATAAAAGAAATTAAGCAAAGAACAACAACAACAACAGAAAAGACGCAGTTTTTCGCAGACGATTTAGCATTTCTCATTCAATTAATTCAGTTCTCACTTCGCGACAAGGCAAAAATACACTAAAACTCAAAATGTCTGTATTGAAAATTATGAAGTAAATTTTAAACACTTATTTCCTCGAATAAATTCTAGAATGGATTCAGCATGATTTAATTCGCAATAATAAAAGAAGGCGTTATTGGGAGGCTTACTTTCTCTAGATTGGCAACAAATCTACTATTCTGCTGTTTCAAATGTAAACAAGCGATGGCCGCCATGGAAAAAATTATTAGGTTTAGCAGCACTTAAACAATTTTTAAATTGCTGATAATTCTAAAAATATTGCATACAGATTTACTAAAGGCATAAAAATTTAACCAGAGGATAAAAACAACATAATCCAATCATTTTTAAAGCAAAAAATGCACAATTTACAAACTTATAAGAATAAAGAAACTGAGATCACTGAGCCGAATACGAAGTGCACATCTACATGTTATAGCAGTCCTATATACAAAATTTCAAAGTTCTGAGGCTACTCGTTTTTGAGTTATGCGAGATACATACGTACGCACAGACGCCACGAAAAAGTCTCTTCAGAATTCATTCTAAATTAATTAGTTAACAAACTCTTAAATTAGTTTTACAATTTTTTGGGGGAAAAGAGTCATTTATCCTGTCCTTAGGTACGATGTCACGTAAAAACATCGTTAAATTGCATTCAATAGCGGTGAAAACGGATATTTGCGTTGAAATATGATGCCTGAAACTTTTCGCGATTACTATATTTCCTTTTTACTTCGTACAAGGAAGTAAAAAGAGAAATTATCTATATCATTTCCTTCTAGGATAGATAATTTCATTTACAGTCTACAATATTCCTCCTATCCACTGTGTCGCTTAAGTTAAGATACTTTTTAACATTTTAATATTTCGCACTCGGAGCCTTCTCGCGGCTGACCTACCGGATACGCGATGGCATTATTTACGAAAATGTAAGTTTCAAATTACGAAACTACAGAATGAAATGCATAACGTCTCGTATGCTTTGGTACCATAAACTGAGCTAGACGCTGTTTAAGGAATTATCTCTAAAACTTAAAGTATGACAATGTCAGGAGAAGCATGTAACGAACCCTTAATTGAAGTAAAGTTGACAGATGGCACCAACTCGTGCTTAGAAAAGCCAACACTTTTGGCTTAGCTCAGAAAAGCAAGGATATGATAAAGAAAGACTATAGCAAAGATGTGATATAATTAAATGAACTTATAATTTAGCCTAACAGCTTCACAGGCTAATTAATTCACAGGCTGTTTCTGACTGGAAAGTCGGAGTAAACAAGCTTAATGGCAAGAAGCGCTTAACGCCAGAAGTCTAATCGCTAGGAAATCAAAGATAGCAAAGTGGTCTTCAGCCAGGCAGAACACGCTCTATATTCATCTTCCAAAAGTCTCCTATAAATACGAACTTTTTTTCCTACCTCATTTGAATACACGAGCGCTAGATCATTTGCATTCTGGCAAAAAGGTATGAGTTGAAAGCAAAAGCGATAGAAAAGCAAAATAAAACAACTGTTAAGTAAATTAAATAAAAATCAAAACAACTTCACCAAAAAACGCAAAACTAAGTGCAAGTCTCTATCCAAACCGTTCTGTACTTTAGTACGAACTGAACTGAGTTGTGTAACTTTTTCTTTCTTTCAGGACTCTTCTTTCTCAAATTTGCTTAATTATACTGTACCTTCCGGAGAGGATACACAAACCTACTTACATATGCAAACAATCACTATCCTTTCTATTAAGGATGTGATTTAGGCTGTACTGTGACTCACATGTTACATTACTACTCACGTGGAACAGATGAACGAACTGATGTGTTTTCTTCCAACATAATGGAAAAAATAACGTGTACCGACGTAATGGATGAATTCCTTTCCGACAAAACACGCCTGAATTTTTTTTTTTTTTTAATATCTAGACATATAAGACATATTTTGGTTTGTTCTTTTTTATGTTATTTCTGTAAAAGTTTTTAAAAATGATACAATTTTCTTGTTGCAGAGTCATCAATTTTATAGGAGGAAGAAATATGAAAAATACGCAAAGCCCTCTTTGGGATTCGAACTCTGGACCTCCTGACTGCCAGTCGGGCGTCTTTCAGAAAATACCTAAAAGCGCAGATGTACCCTGTATAATCATTCATAAGCTTCACTTTCCCTGAAGGGAGACACTGGAGTGCTTTATTAGACTTATAGGAAAGTCTCAGAGGGAATAATAGAGTACATAGAACGTATATCTCTAAACGTTCATTTAAAAAAAAAAAGTCATCTGCAGTTTTCAAAACGTCTCCTTAAAGTTTTATACTTAAGGAAGTTTGCATAAGGAGAAGTGGAGTTTGCGAAGTAAAAATAAGGAAGTTTGCAATTAGAAATATATATCTAAAATCTACATTTAAGGAAATAATTTCGTACCTGCTTATGTCTATCACCTTTTAAATAAACACGCAGCATATCATCGTAACAATATCCATTTGTTATAACCTTTATAATATGCAATATTATTAGTTTGCAAAATTTATTCTGTATATGGCATTCTGTATGTACTCTGTATATAGTAGTCTAAAGCGTGTATATAGCAATCTCGAGCATATCCTAAATGATCTGTATCTGCAACATGTATGTTTAAATGCATAGCAATGTAATATGAGTCAGGTATCTGCAGCGGATGTAAGTAGTATTATCAATGTATTCAGTATCATGAGTAACATATCTACATTAAATGTACTTGGCATTATGTATCCTGTATATAGTAATCCCAAGTTTATTCTGTATGTAGTAGTCGTAAGCAGTATTATCAGTGTATTCAGTATTATGAGTAACATATCTACATTAACTGTATTTGGCATTATGTATATCAATGCATATTTTGAACATCCAATGCATATTCAAAATTGATCCTCAGCATAAGTACTAAACTATATACAAATGTGTGCTTAATGTGCTAGTTATGTGTATCTTCCTTCTGCTAAGCGCATGTACCTCCTTTATTAATAGTGCTTATGTGTTATGTTAATTTTTTTTAAATGTGTAACCAGTATGTTATGTTATGTATACCTTGCAAACCTAAAATCTGTAATACAACATAAATAGCCAATGTATCTCTCATCTGCTCTTGTATGGCAGGTGACAGGTGAGAGCAGGTCCGGACGGCTTACATAGACTAGTCGGGTATCGTCCGGATCCCGCAACTATCTGAAGCTACACTCCGAAAACAATACAAGGGCAAAGTACATGGCCATACAAGGGCAAAATATAGATTTTTCTGCATGCGAAATTAAACGTTTTCCTGGCTACATCGCATGTTAACACATTGCTACACATACTAGGGGCAATGTAATAATTCTTTTAAGATCTCAATAAACTCCCGGTAGATAGGGGAGGGTAGATATGCCTGTTTACCTCTGTTAAACATCAGGCGTCCCCGTCCTCCGTCACCTGTCACCTGTACTCACGAAAAAAAGTCACCATTTGGGACAATGCAAATTAAAGTAACAGTAAATTTCAGAATTAAAACTAAGTCTAATGGTCAAAGACTAACAAATTTATTTAACGCGAATTTGGCTCAAACTTCTCACCGGCATAGCAGTCTAAATGACGGCAGCTATAACGCAAAGACGAATAATACAATCTTATCTGAGCTAGCAGAAACCTAGACGGTAGCTAGTACAACTAGATAATAGCCTAGATAGTAGCTAGCAGAAACAGAGCGGTTTCCTGCGTCTCGAGGCCACCTCATGCTGCCTCGAGAGGAAGCAAAGCACTCGGTCTTACCCTTCGGAAACATAGCCTTAAATACTCTCAAACCTGATTTGTATTCTGGTAGGGAAACGGAAAGCAGAAGTAACAATAAAGTTCTAAATCATAATAACCAGTTAGATTAACATAATGGAACTTAACAACATCATCAGTTTTGCGCATAAAGTTATCATACTAAGCAAAAGCTTCAAAAGAACCTATGCTATGGTTTTAAATTTATGTCTCCAATCAACAAGTTTTCGGTAGTTTCTTTTGCTTTCAAGAAGTTGGCAAAGTTCCCGTGAGAATACTTGGATTTTAGAACAAAGCACTTGTTAAGTAAACAAAATAAAGAGAAACAAAATAAAGAGATTTTCCCTGTTTGTTGATATTTATCAAATCTCCCTCATTTAGCAAAGAATAAAGAAATAAACCTTTTTTGGTACTGAAACCAAAAATATAAATTTGTAGAAAAATATGAGCGAAAATTTTATTTAATGTAGTTTCAATGCGCGTATATTCATTAATGTACATTAAACATTCATTAACATTTAACATTTACATTCATTAAAATCCAATGAAGGCATCATATTGTATTTATTATGCATTATGTATGTTATGTGCATTTATTAATTATGAATTGTATTGTATTGTATTTAACATTCATTAAAATCAACCGTTTTATAGATGACTTCTCAGTTTTGTTTTTGGGACGTATAGCAGTTGCCTGACAGAAACATCAAATCAAGTCAGCGAATTTTATTGTGTGCAAAAGGCAAGGGTTGATATTGTTGTTGGCGTTAGACTTTGGGCACGAATTCTTCTCCTACCATCAGTCTCTAAAGAGAATTTCCGGATCGATGATACTTTAAGTGCCTCTCTACTACAGAGACACATTATACATTTGCAAATATCCGTGCTTACTCTGGGAATGGATTCAGGGCCCAAGGCTATGGCACTCGGCTCCCTTACCATCATGCCATTAAGGTGGACCTCACCACTTTTAGTTAATTTATTTACTAGATTGAAGCAAATGAAGAAAAAGCATATGAATTGGTTTTTAATAAAATTTAAAGTTACTGTACTAAAATTCATTTTTAATTTTGCATTCATTTCTAATTTTGTTGTTATTCTCAAGCTCACTTGTCTGAGAAAGGTCAGCACAAACCCACGACATTTATCAAGGGTATGAGTCATATGAGTCTTGAGCGCAGGGTAGCAGTGCGACTTTTAGCTAAGTCCCTCCCCCCAATTTTGAGGAAGAGGGACCTGGGAGGACGGGTCCATCGGGTCTCCCATCCCTCTTTCTCTGCCACCAATCTCTCGAAAGGACTTTCGGCTCATTGCATATTTAAAGTGCCCCCATGCCGCACAGAGGCTATAGATCTACAAACATCCATGCCTTCTTCGTAATTTTCGAACCCAGGCCCTTCGGTACGACAGTCAGAGTCACCAACCATTATCCTAGTTGGGCAACTCGTTTCTAATGAAAATTCTCAATGCATTTTTAAGGAATAAACACCGTGGTTACTTATGTCGAGAAAAAGACACTATGTCATCATTTTTTTGTTTTTTAAACGTATTGTGCCTTTCTTTTAAAATTAACCAATGAATTTTGAGAATTGTTTATAGTATTAGACCCCAAAATGAAGCGATTTTATGTGAATGCCAAACTGAACGGTTTAAATTTATCCGTTGATGACTTATATTTAATCTGCTTAAGTCTCTGAATATGTTCGAATTCTCAGCAGAACAATAAACTACTCTACACTCATTCATATGTGCAATTTAAGAAGCAGTACCGCAATAAACAGATTTCCGAACTCTCTTTGTTCCCATTACTTACTCTTGCGAAACAACAACTGAAATGAAGAAAAGATGTGATACAGAATTTTCGTGGTTTGTATGAAAATAACCTTAATCTTTTGGTAATTGATATAACAAGCAACTTTAACTCAAATTTCGTTGCTCTTACTATTAAGTGCGTAAATTAATTGCGACATATGCCAGTATTGATCATGATGATGAAACTCCGTGAGTCGATAAGCTACGATTCAATAATCCCAAGGTGAACGTGAATCCAAATAGAACGTGGTGCCATCTATCGATGATAAGGAGAATATCTGCTCTTTCAACTAACAGTGCAGAATATTAAGTCACATAAATTCAGGTGCTTTGATAATTGCAATTACGTTGACAGTCTCTTCTTCACGCTTCAACACCAGCTTTGAATTTTAAACAGGATAAATGAAGACCGGTGTACGGATTAATGTACAAGCTATGAAAAGCAAGAAGTTAGTTAAGCACTTTTCGAACATTTATAAAAAGAATTTCTCGATGGCAAACCAGTCGATTGCTGCCTGCATAAGAGGAAAGATGCCTTTGTGGAGGTTTTTTTTTTAAAGAAAACTGTCCCATATTTATCTTACAAATGGAAAAGATATGTCATGTAAGCGCGTATTCAGAAAGTCATTCTGCGGGATTCACCAGACTACCAGTATTTAAGGGCATTATTTACTCGATTGTTGATAGGTTCGAAAAGAGAAGCTGCTAATATTAGTCGTTAATAGAATTTAGAAAGTTAGAACTGGCATAGAACAAACATAAATTTTGTCCTTAACGAACCATATGTGCCTCAAGTGTTTAGGAGATTCATAATCACGAATGCTACAGAGCAACTGTTTTCAACCTTTTAACTAACGCTTACCACCTAAACAAGAATTGAAAACATTTAGTACCACCATTACAAAGTACTACTACGACCACAATTCTTGAACAAAGCTCAGGTCGCATAAATTTACGAGTGTTAAAGAAAAACCTCAATCAGGATGTTGGGGTTTTAGTTTTTGAATTTAATAGTTAAAAATACTTTGCTTCTTTTGAGTACCACCTTTTTTTCTCTTGCGTACCACCGGTTGAGAACCCCTTCTATAGTGACTTCATACAGCCAGTGGGAAAATACCGCCAGTATGAAGGTAATCACAGCCCAATGATGAGAGCTTTATACTGCCGAAGAGTGATACAGTAAAATATTTACATATGAAAGTCACTGTAAATGTCTGAAGATCGATAATATTTTATAAACATTGAAATAAAAATGCGAAATATTTACCAAAATATTTTAATTTCAGGTTTTTTTCAACACATGAAAGTAATTAGCTAGTCTTACAGGTGGACTGTTAAAAGCCAATTCAAGTCAATTTAAGTCTGAGTTTGGAATATAAATCTTTCATTCCTTAAACATGTCAATGTTTGCAGTTGGTACTTCTCTTATCTGACATGAACTTAAAAGCATTCAGAAACTTTTAATTTAGGGGTTTTCAATCAAATGTATTCTCCCGTGAGGAAAAAATTTCATAGTTTTAGGGAGGGAAATGCTGTCAACCTTTTATTTAGCTGTTAAGTATTTAGTTGTGATTTATGAATACAGAAAACTACTTTTATTTTAAGTTTTGTTATTCATCAACATTTTTTACACTTTTTGTTGTTTAATTAATAAAGAACATTAAAAAAATTAAAACCTAAATAAGTATGTATGTATTTCTCGAGTTTTGGAAAGCGGGAAATGACCTTCTAAAAATAGTGAAAGGGCTGCGTGGTGCAAAACATGAAGAGTATCAGCGTTTTAAGCAAATCGGCAAATACGGTACCCTCTTAGCTTTACTTTGCAAGGGCTCCTATTAAATGATAGCTAAGCAAAAGCGAAAGTTAGAGCAAAAATTAAATTTCATATTAAAAAAAATGCTATTCAAAATTGAAGCCAAATAAAAACCTGAAATTCTCCATAGCCTGCAAATTTGCAGAATAAGAAAAATAACAGTGAATGATTTTACAAATTAAAATTTATAAAATTGTAAGTGATTTAAATTTCCAAATTTTAATTAAATACCTGACTCATAACTACAGCTTTCTAATGAATCATACTTATAGTTCTTATAATAATTTAGCAAAATTTAATATATTAATTTCAGTGAAGCAAATACACTGTGGAAAATTACAGATTATATTTGCTTTATCCTTCACTGAAAATGACCTTTTCACGTTTGCCAAAACGTGAAAACCCTTTCAACGGTCCATACATCACAACACGGTTGCAGTAGTTGATCAGGCTCAAAAACTGTACGAATCTTATAACACCAGTAATCCAGTGACGAATGGTTGCGAATAGCTCAGATCGTCGGGAAGAAGTTTTGGTTTTGAATCTGAAGTTGATGGTGCTCGGTGGAGTTGAATATTTCGGCGACGATAATGTAAAATAGGAAGTCGTAAAAATAATATACAGGGAAACAAGCTCAATGTATCCATCCTCCAAAATGGTGGGAGATGAAGACGAAACTGGTCACATCACAATCGGAATAGTTAGTTTAGAATTCTTCGGAGTTCTGAGAGTTAATTTCCGACGCAAGTCAATGGCTTTCTGTAGATCAGCCGATAACATAACTGCCCACAAGAGGATATCATGAGTTTGGTCCCCTTAAAGGTTCTAAATCTTTAAAGTAGATTATAGATGATATGTATCTAAAGTAGAATACTTTCGGTGGCAAGATGCTGTCAACGGTCATAATTTTTGAACGAAATACGTCTCGACCTTGTGTAGGTTTTCAAATAAAATGGCCTTCTACAACAGTACAGACTTATTTTTTAAATTCAGTAGAATAATATATAATGCGAATCTTTCTATAGGATACCGTAGTTGAAGTCTCGCCGACTGCTAATAATTGTATTCAAACAGATGAGATAATTAGGAAATTTGTGTAGATCGAAATTCTTCCTCTCGTAGGACTACATGTAGTCAGTTCACATTTCTAAAAACTGTTGATATTCAGCGAATTTAAATCTGGGATAAGAACTAAAAAGTAAGAATTTCAAATAGCCTTGTAAATAAAAAATGGAATATCATATTAAATTCTCAGTACTTTTCAAAATAAAATGCAAATTTTTCAAATAGTTTGTCGCCACCAAACAAAAAGGGAAATAAAAAATGCCTTGTTTTATTTCTTCCCGCACTGCATTTCAGCAATTCCATTCAAGTTCTTTCTTATTTCGAAAAAGAATCCATTTCACTTTTTTTTTTTTTTTTTTTTTCCCCGAAGAAGAGCAAAGCTCGAGCATAATAGATTCAAGTAAGAATAAATTTGTCTCCAGAGGCAAAAAGGAAATGAGGCAAGTGAAGTTGAAACGTTGAGGCTATTTCCGCACAAACGAGTTAAATGCAAATCACGATCCATCTGGAATGACATGAAGGAAATGTTCATGTTTTCGGCGTTCTTGTGAATTTCATCAGGGCGATATCTTATTTCGATGGTCGAAAGAATTCAAATTGTCTAACATACATTTTATTGATTAACTTTCCTTGCTCCTTTCGTTAGAATGAAGAAACTGTACTCAGCTGTGCAAAGGAAATTCTTACATCTGTCTTGTTCGAGAAAGGAGCTGTACTACTTTACAGCAATTTTCGATAAACACAAATGAAATTATATAGATATATAATTTATCAGTAATAAATAAATTACGTAATATTTTGTACTTAAAAAGCCTAATACTAAAGCTGCTAAGTAAGAAAAAATAAGAAGTTATTTATTAGAACAGTTTTTGGATTACCTCAAAGGACAAAGAAATTAGGAAATTTAATAAAAAGTTAACTTTAATGTTAGTATAGTAAAAACGTCTTCTAGTATTATCTATAGCAAGTAATTTTTTTAATTAAAAGTAAATTTATGAAAACGGTATAAAACTATAATGTTAGGATAAAATGAATCAATTATTGCCATTAAAGGGATATTAATTGACTCCAAGAAATTTGCTACAGATTGCTCTAGCTATAGACTTCCCACCGTAGTGTGATTTAAAGCACTACGATTGCGCAGACTTTTGCCATCGTTTCGCTACACATCTGACTCCTTTGTGTTCATTACTAGTGAAAATGTAATATAGTGAACTGTACACTTGTGCCATAAAAATAATATTTCAGTATATGGATGAAAAAAGATTTTTCATCACTAACTCAAATAAAAAAAATCTGATGTGTACACCACATGACTTTCTTGTACAGAATATTAAATTATACGTATTTTTTCCTGCATTCCATTTAGACATATTGAATTCTTCTTTTTTCTTAACCACAACAAATTATACGCATAAACCACAACAGAATAAATGCACTCTTTAAAATGTAATATATTTATTTATCATAGACACACTCTGGCGCTAGGTTTAGTTAACAGCGTTACATCTCTTTCCTTTTATAATTCAGAATGCACAAAAATTATATCATCTGAAGAATTACCTAATCGTTTCCACATGTTCTATTCAGATACTACAATAAATCTAAAACGATGTATAAAAGAAATTAAACAAATAAAAAAGAAACTGTTTTCACAGGCGATTTAGCGACGTTTACCTAATGCGCATGCCCTACTCGTAAACATTCTGCTTCGTCCGAGACAGACTGGCAACAATACTTTCTGCTAATGCGAAACACTTATTTCATCGAATTTTATTAAATATATATTTCTCATTCAATTAATTCAGTTCTCAATTCGCGGCAAGGCAAAAATACATAAAAACTCAAAATATCTTCACTAAAAATTGAAAGATGTAGAAAAACATAAAACACCAAACACAATTAAAACAATTAAAAAAAAGCAACTTTTACAATTAAAATTAGAGTGTCTGCGCAAAAATAGGCAATTCGGGCATCAGGCAAGAAGGCAGATTTTACGGTACACAAAACTCAAAGTTTCAATTTGGTCCCACTCGACAAG
Source organism: Stegodyphus dumicola (assembly GCF_044657685.1). NCBI lineage: Eukaryota > Metazoa > Arthropoda > Arachnida > Araneae > Eresidae > Stegodyphus > Stegodyphus dumicola. The sequence continues at coordinate 34,831,407 of NC_140769.1, forward strand.
AAGACACTGAAGGTACAGGAAGACTCAATTTCCTATTCTGCTAAGTTTCAAATGTAAACAAATGTGGCTGATATGATAAGAAAAATTAAGCTCAGCCGCACTTGAACAACTTTTAAATTGCTGATAATTCTACAGCTATTGCATGCATATTAACTAAAAGCATAAAACCCTTAATCGGAAGATAAGAACAACATAATTCAATCAATTTTAAAAACAACATATTTCAATCAATTTTAAAAACAACATATTTCAATCGATTTTAAAGGAAAAAATACGCAATTTACCGACATATAAGAGCAAAAAAAAGAAGCTCACGGAGACGAGTAATAAAGTGGTTGCGACCGAATGCAACCAAATAGGGAGGTGCACATCTAGATATTATAGCAGTCCTATATACAAAATGTCAACGTTTTGAAGCTATTCGTTTTTGAGTTATACGATATAAATACATACATACGTACCTACATGCGTACAGACGCCATGAAATTATATCTTCTCAATCAATTTTAAATCAGTTTTATAATTCGTTTGGGGAAAAGAATCCTTTATTCTGTCCTTATGTACAAATGTCACGCAAAAACATCGTTCATTTGTATTCGATAAGAGTAGTTAGTAGGGACTAGCGAATAACGAAGGAAACGTGCTGTATGTCAGCTTGGATGCAAACTACGGAGTTATACTTGTGTGTTAATCGTTTGTACTTATTATTTTTATTTGTGTGTTAATAAAGTTTTGTGCCGTTAAAATGGCTGTTTTATGCGAGGCCCACATTACGAATACGTCTACGGTAGGAATTACATACATATCCAGAATCTACACGCCCAAAAAGAAGGATATGACACCCGGAATTTTTCGTGATTACACTACTTCCTTTACTTCGTACAAGGGAGTAAAAAAGTACTCAAAACCATTTGTTCTATTGGCCAATCTCAGACTTAAGTTTACCAGAATACATCCAATAGCTATGCTGAATCAGCATGCTCATTCATTACATTAACACTGTGGAAAAAGAACGCAGCTTAGAAAAGCTATGCAAGAACTGGAATGCTCATCAATCTCATTCATACAAGTAGTAACATTTGTTTAATTTTTATATCCTTGTACGAAGTAAAGGAAGTATTGTCGTCTAAATGAAATGTTGGGAACCATATTTCAACGAAAATATCCATTTTGCCCTTTCCCGAATCCATTTTGAATATTTTTTTGCTTGACTTCTGAACCAAATTACAAAATAAAGGGTTCGTTTTTCCAAAATAGATTGTAAAATGGATTTAATTTTTTTTGTAACTTTTGTATTTTCGTTTATATATACAAATATACGAATTGTTTATATATACAAATTTCGTTTATTATACAAATAGCTCAAAAAAGTCGCATAACTCAGAAACGATTAGCCGATGAACGCTGAAATTTTATATTTGGGACTATCGTAACATCTAGTTGTGCATCTCCCTTTTTATTGGAATCGACAATAAGAAATATATAAATATATATTTATATACCCACACCCCTTTTATTTTTGCAATCGTTGGTTGCAGTCATATACTTTCAATTACAGAAGTGCTTTAAATGACGAAAATATTCATGATTGGGCAATTTCAAATGAAAAAAGAAAAATATTTGGGACAAATAACGAAATCTGATTTTTAATGCTGTCTCATAAGTACTATTCTTATGAAAAAATAAAATTATTACAGCGGTTAGCGTCGTTGACTGGTGGGCCGAAGGACCCGGTTCGAAACCCGGATACGGCATGGACGTTTGTAAACGTATAGTATCCGTGCGGCATGGGGGCACTCTAAATATGCAGCGAGCCGAAAGTCCTCTCGAGAGATTCGTGGTAGGAGAAGAGGGCTGGAAAACCCTCGGACCCGTCTCCCACTCCCGGGGTGCTCTCCATTAAAATTGGGGGCGGAACTGACCTAAATCGTACTGTCACTGTAAGGTGCTCAAGGCTGTTGCCAACGTCAGGCGTAAACTTGGGCTTCTTATCACGAGGAATTCTGTGAGCTCGGGCTGACTATAGATAAGACAAGTGAGCATTAGCAACAACAACACTAACTAGATTGCATATATGCATTCGTAAATGATAATGAAAGTTAAAAAAAAAAAAAAAAAAAAGTTTTTTTTTAAATTAGAATTGAATTTTAATTAGATTTGTTTTACTTTCAATATAGGAAGATTATGTGTAAATATTAATGAAAGCTTCGCAATAATTTTAAGAGAATTTCATTTGTTTTCTAAATAAAATTGAATTATATGTTCTAAACAAAAAATCTATAAAATATCAAATAGCTCAGCTTCACTTACTAATAAATAATTTTTTCTCTCAAAATTTAATTAAAATTCTGTATTTATATAGTAACAAAAGCAAGAGAGCAGTTGCTGATGGAGTGTTGCCAAATGTTTTAAACGAAATTTGAGTAATCCATCTGCTTCACATTTGAGGATTTTAACAAGTACATTCAAGAGATATTTTTCTTGGTTTCAGTTCAACTTACCGAATATTTGCAGTTAAAGAGATTCTACTGAGAGAAGTTTAAATAAATTTTTATAAATTACAGCTGTAAAATTAACACAGTGTTTATAATACACATTTTCACAGCAACAACAATTTTACGGTTAATAAATTAACCGTAAAATTTTTACTATTTTTAGTCTTCCAACTATGGCAATATGATGCTCTTTTGCTTAAAACAATTCTTAAAGAACTTTAGAAAACGAGATGTTTTATCACGTGTTCATAGAATGAAACAATTGAGAGAAATCTTTGAATTTATGAAGGAAAAAACACTCTTCGTCGCATGGCTCTTCATATGGCAGATGCGTTACTATTATGTAAAGAAAGTTGATTTAATATTATGAATACCCAAAAGATGGCAGCACTAACTAAAAAGGTTAGCTCTTCTATGGTTATTGCAATTTTTTCCTACGCTGTAAACTTATGCGATTTATACTGCCCTCAAATTTATGCACTGTTAATAAATTAACCGTAATTTAGTAACAGATGACAAAATGTAATTTTGAAATACAAAATATATTTTAATGAATCACAAATGCATGGATATACATACTATTTAATACTGATTTAGATTTACCCTGAGGCACATGCGTTTGTATTTGGCCGTTGTCTTACTAGAGTGGCATTAACAGAGCAGAATCATATTTATATAACACAAATGCCAAAAGCCGCGTAAATTCTCACGAAGTTAATCTATCGACTGCGGTCTATAATTCTTTGACTAAAATTAAATATATATATTAAAACTGTAAGTAACTGATTTAAATTTTAAAATATTAAATAATAATATATCAACAATGCCGAAAAAAAGCGCACAATATCTGGGCAAACATTTGGATGAAACACAGATCATTTTGTGATTTTCAGGGTTTACTTTGGTTTCATTACAAAGAAACTGTAAGCGAATTTCGAGTTCAAGTTTTTTTTTTTTTTTTTTTTTTCCGAACATCATTTTAATCATAAAACAAGTAAAATCAATGTCAAGGTTTCCAAACTGGTTAAAAAAAATTACTAGCCAAATTCTGCAAATCAAGTATTTTTTCAGTGTTTTTTAGCTTTAGAGAGTTCTTTTCTCTCAGTATTATTAACATAAAAGTCTCATGCTCAGTTTCCTCATAAGCTTCCTACCAAAAATCAGTTTGATCCGTTTCCAAGGAAACTTTTACTTTCAAAACCACGTTATTTGTAACGTTTTAACGTTATTTTGTAACGTTCGAGCCCGCGCTACATATACAATAACAATAAAAAAAACTTACAGAAGTTAAGTGGTGTTGGAACCCCAAAATCTTCAAAAAATTGTGATTTCGGATTTTTGCATTTTCAAATTCTCTAACCTTTTATCTTTCTAAAAATACCATTCTTTAATGTCTATGAAAATTAGAACTGTAAAAAAATCTAGTTTTAATTTGTCATCGACTGCTTTGATCAATGAGGATTTTTACATAAACGATTTAAATTATACAATTCTACATTTTATACAACATATAATACACGGAAACTATGGGTTACATATAAAAATATATATTAAATATATGTAACGTATATAACATATGTAAATGGTAAATGTATTTTTTGGTGAAATAATTTTATGTTATTTATTAGGTAACTTACGAAATATTCATGTAATTCTCATTAGTGACCTCTAATTAATAAATTACTGTCATAATAACCAAGAAAATAAAAGAATTATAATAAAAGCATATATAATACAAATAATAATGTTATTATTAATAATAATAATAAATAATATTATATGTATAAAATAAAATTATTAATAATAAATAACTAATAACACGTAAAAAATAAAAATATACTATGTATAATATAGTATAATAAAGACATAAATATTATAGTAAAAATATGTAAAGAAGAAGTGCAATCTCTAATACTAGTATCAGCAGCTTAATTTCGAATACTAGTATCAGCAGTGTAATCTCTTATATAGTGTCAACAGTGTAATCTCTAATTCTAACTCCATTAGCGGTTTTGCGAAAAATATTCTGATTTGCAAATCGGATCTTAATTAAATTAATCCTTTTGAATATTAACTTGTACATTTTCATTCTCGTATATAATTTTCAATGTTTAATTTGTAATCAGTAAGGCATTTTTTCTGCATGTATTCAATAATTCATAGTTTTTAAATGATAACATATAAATTACCTCCATACAGGTAGTTGCATATTACAATGCGGTTTCAAAGAATAATTACGAGAAGAAAAATAACAAGGAAATAATTAAAGCATTAAATGGCAGATTATATCAACCTCTCCTAGCTATATAATGTTAGTGTGAAAATAACCTTTAGGTGTAGTTAATAAGAAGTTAAGAAAGGAGGACCATTATTTTTTAACTTGCCTAGAATAACATAATTCTAACTATTTTACTTTAGAACATTTATAAAAAATCGGCTTGTTCTTTTTTATTTTTTTATGACACGCGCATCTCGCACTTGGGAGAAAATTAAGACAATAAGCTTCAAAACACTGAGCAGATAAAATTACATTTAAAAAACAAGACAAAGGGTATTTTCATTACACCAACTAACATGTATCGCCGTCTGGTGGCCAAATAGACAAGTAATTTTGAGTGGTTAATGTCCGAATTGTAGAAACTCATTTACCCGAAGTACGTGGAACAAATAATTTTTTTTTCCTTACAATGCGCAGTCAGCTTGTTTTTATAAATGATTTACTTCTGCATGCGTCATACAATCAAAATATTTTACATACATTTAAGGTAACTGAATTTCAAAATTTCAAACCCTTTTATAAAATTTAAATTACATTAAGGAAATAATACGCAGTTGTAAAGAAAGGAAAAGTACATTTTTATGGCAAATTCGTATTACAGTATTTAGTGACATTTCCTCGCCTATACCGGATGTTACAAAAAAAAACTTTTAATTCAATAAATCTCTTAAGTTATTTAATTCAATAAATCTCTTAAGTTATTTAATTCAATAAACAATAACATAAATAAAATGATGTGCATTAAAAACATAAATAAAATGATGTGCATTAAAACATAAATAAAATAATGTGCATTAAAAACATAAATAAAATGATGTGCATTAAAAACATAAATAAAATGATGTGTAATTCTTGCTTTGAAAACAAGAAAACTGTTATAAGAGGTAAGAACTACTCATTTAATTTGCTACAACCAGTACTCATTTAATTTACTGCAACCAGTATGCAACGTTCACTCGTACACTTTTCTATAGAAAACTGAGTACTTTCTGATTATCCGCATTTCCCATAAAAGTCGCCAGCACAATGACAAATTTGGGAATTTGGAAGAAAACATTTCTTTGACTAACTTTACGTCTTATAGGCACTATTCTGTTTATAAATCACAATAAAAAGAAGCATTTCTTAAACAAAAAGACATTTTTTTATGAGACAAGACATTATGAGAGCAAAGTCTATGTCGCTAAGGTTTATATTGTTATATTTTAATGGGCATTTAAGCAATTTAAAGGAAAAGGATATAAATATGCGCGTGCTTAAACGCATATATGGAGTGCACGAACGAGTTGACTATTGTCACGTATATACCCCAATACACTCCAAGAACAAGGCAGTTTTCCCACGTTTCCATGTGCGGTAAGACATCGAGATGATTAGAAAGTACCGATTTTTTTTTTTTTTTTTTTTTTTTTTTTTTGCGCATGTTTTATGACAAACAAGGGAAAAAAGGCGGATAATAGATCTGAAATTTGAAAATTTTTAGCTCGCCCAAAACAGTTTGCTAAGGATTTTTGCGCTTTTGGTGAGCTCGCAGTCTACCAGTGTGCTCTTTTTTTTTTTTTTTTTTTTTTTTTTTTTGGGCTTCGCTTTTTTATTAGGCATCGTTTTATTTGAACTTACGCCATATGCAGTTCAAAGCAAAATAAAAAAAAAAATAAAATAAAATAAAAGCAGCATAGCAGCACATGTTTAAAGTTCGTGATGCAGTATGAAGTATTCGCATACATTTATATATAGTTTTTTGCAGTCTTTTGTCACTTCATATCAATGTTCAGGTTTCTTAGTAAGAAAGCTTGCAAAACTTCTTTTTGTCTTTTTATTACTAACGTTTGATGTGCCAACTTTATTTATTAAATATCATATTCTTCGCACTTACACCACATAAAGTTCAATTCAATAGCAAAATTACAAAATATTTAAAAACAGCACAACTTTAGAATTTCTGATAGATACTGTCGTGCAGGAGATAAAAAAGTTTCATTCCGTGCAGTGTTGCTACTGCTGGGTTTCAAATCGTCGTTGACAACTAAAATCGGTAAGGCCCGGCCAGCGGCCGAGCTGTAAAAGCCCCTGAACGCTGGTAGTTCGTTCGGGGCTCGAGTCCCTGCAAATGGGGTAACTGTATGGGCGTTTTGGTGGATTTCACCATTTGTAACGTGGATGTTAGAACCCAGCCTCAGTTGTTATTTTTCTTTTCATAGTTTATCACTGTAAGAGTGGCAACCAGCTGATTTTTGTTGTAGTTTCTTGTAGTTCTACGGATTTTGAAACTAAATATAACGATTTGGAATTTTATATGTAAAGTTATTTTATTTTAAGTTTATTAGGAGAAAGGAGAACGGGTGGTTCTTGCAAATCTCGAACAATTTTGGTGACGACGGAAGTGATCGGTAAAACAAGTCAAGGTAATTTTATTGGTTTTATCGAATTTAATTCTATTTGACTTTATTGAATTTATTTTTATTGAAAACGAATAGTTAATTGAGAAACGAAAACCTGTCAGAGCGTCTTTTACGAGAACAATTAATGCAATTTTGCAGGAATTAGAAAAGGAAATTCCTGATGAAGAATTTATAAAAACGAAACTTCTTATTTTTGAACATTTATCTGTTGAACGCAACGCATTTGATACTCAAATATTAAATCCAGAATTTTCTTCAAATGATCAGTTTGAAAATGAATGGGCGAAAATTGAAGAACACAAAGAAAAATTAGATTTAATACGAGTAGAAACGGAATTATTCTTCAATCGCCAAATGATACAATCTACTAGCAGTATTCCGCCGAATTCGAACAAACAGAAACTGAAATTACCTAAAATTGAGTTAAAACAATTCGGTGGCGAAATTAAAGATTAGTTACCGTTTTGTTGACAATTTCGGCGAATACATGAAGATAAAGAAATTCAAAATGAGGATAAGATGCATTATCTCGTTCAAGCGACCGTACCCGGTACGAGACCACGGGATATTGTAAACAGCTTCCCTGCAACTGCCGAAAATTATGAAAAAGTTATAGAAAGCTTAAAAAATAGGTTTGGCAGGGAAGAATTGTTGGTAGAATTCTATATTCCGGAATTATTACCTTTGATTATTAAAAATGTCACTGATCAAAAGAGAAAATGCAGTATATCAGAATTGTATGACAAGTTAGTGTCGTATTTACGTTCGGTGGAGTCAATAGGAATGACGAGCGATAAATACGCTGCAATGCTATTTCCGCTAGTGGAATCTTGCATTCACGAGAAAATTTTACGAGTTTGGATTAGAAATCATGCATTACAGCAGAAAATTCTTACTCTGAGAAATTGAAACAATTATTATTGTTTTTAAAAATGAAGTGGAAGGAGAGCAGAGAATTTCTTTGGCAAAAGCTGGATTTAAATTAATTGATTCGGGTGCCAAGAAAGAAAGTAGAAAAGATAAAAGGTACCAGAGTGAAAATTCGTGCCTACAGCAAATGATTTATTCTCAGGCCAAAATAAAGCAGCCAATATAGTGAGAAGAATTCCTGCATATTTTGTGAAAAATTTCATGAAAGTCGAGATTGTTTTGTTGCTCAGAAGATGCCTCTGAGTCAAAAGAATGATGAAATTAAAAAAAGAAGGGTTGCTTCTGCTGCCTCAAAATTGGACGCAGGACCAAGCAATGCAAGACAAATGTACGATGTTTGATATACTCGAAAAGACATTGCGGTGTCATGTGTCCGAATTTGCCCACCAATCAAAAGAGCAATGATGTTGAAAAGAATAAAGAAGAGGAAACACAAAACGTATCACTTGCGAGCACTAATTTCCTAGATGAAGTGTTTCTTCAAACACTATTAATTAATATAGACGCAAACAAAAAGCAGAAGACAGTAAGAGCACTTATCGATACAGGATCGCAACGTTTATACATATTAAAGGAGACTGCTGTAGACATAGGGTGCCACGCAATTGGATCTGAATCTTTAATCCATGCATTTTTTGGAGGAATAACAACAAAGAGAGAAATTCACAAACGCTATGAAGTAAACGTCAGAAGCCTAAGAGGTGATTTTTATAGACGACTAATCTTGTTGGAACAGTCGAAGATTTGTGGACCACTAGTCACTTTACAGCCTGGACCATGGATAGAAGAACTAAGACAGAAGAATACCCATGCATCTGATGTAGTAAAAAAGGATTTGAAAATAGAAGTTCTTATTGGAGCTGACGTCGCAAGTGCTCTGTTAACCGGAAGAATTCAGAAATTAGGAAATGGGTTGACTGCCGTGGAATCTTTACTTGGATGGACAATCATGGGAAAGATAAAAGATAACGTTTCAGAAAGAAACTCCTTGTCCATGTCTCCAACCATAACGTCGATGAAGCAGTGACATAGAAAACTTGTGGAAGCTAGAAGCACTGGGAATTACAGATGCCAAAGAAAGTAAAACTGACTGAGTTATCAGAAGCAGTGGGGGATCACTTTCACAAGACTCTGAAGAGGGTGGATGATCGTTATGAAGTCAGTTTACCTTGGATCAACGATAAAGAAGCTTTACCAAGTTGTTGAAAAGCGATTAATTTCCACGACAAAGAAGCTCATGTTGAAAGATAAATTTGAAACATACAATGCAGTGTTCGAAGAATGGCTCGAATCTGGAGTAATAGAAGAAGTAACAGAAGAAGAGGAACGAGTTAACAATCATTATCTTCCAAACAGACCAGTCTTCAAAGATAACTGTACAACAGCAGTAAGGTCTGTAGTTGACGCTTCGTGCAAGCAAAAAGATTTCCTGTCACTTAATGACTGTTTAGCAAAAGGTCAAAATTTAATTGAATTAATACTTAGATTGCTTCTTGAATTAGGCAAGGAAAGGAAGGAAGGAATTCTTAGGCAAGGAAAAATAGGGATTATCTCAGATATTAAAAGAGCTTTTCTTCAAATATCTGTTCAAAGATCTGATCGTGATTTACTAAGATACCTATGGTGGAAAAACTCGGAACAAAAGGAAATAAGAAAATTTCGCCATTGCAGAGTAGTCTTCGGACTAAAATGCAGTCCGTTTCTTTTAGGAGCAGTGATCAACTCTCATTTAGACCAATGTGAACCTTCTTTGAAGGAAGTGGCTACAAAATTGAAAAATTCCTTCTATATTTTGACAACTGTGTCACTTCAGTGAATTCGAATGAAGAAGCAGAATACTTTATTGCAAAATCAACTCAGTTAATGACAAGTGATAACTTTGACTTAAGAGGGTGGGAGCAAACAGAACTGAACAGTGGAAAATCTACAATGAGCGAACCATTGAAAGTACTTGGTCTTCTGTGGATAAATATGAAGATTCTTTGTTTTGTGACATCCCTAATATCAACTTGATTGATCTCTCAGTGACAAGACGAAACGTACTAACAATTGTACAGAGAGTTTTTTACTCAATAGGTTTCACATGCCCTTTTACACTCCTTCCAAAGTTATACTTGCAAAAGAGCTGGGAAACTAAATTGAGCTGGGATGCACAGCTACCTGAAGATATTAAAAGGAAATTCTTGAAGTGGGTCAAAGAATTGACCTTGTTATCCTCTGTGAAGATTCCCAGACTACTTTCATTGACAGAAGGATAATCTTTTAGTTTGCATACGTTTGCCGATGCTTCTCAGGGATCTTACGCAAGTGCAGTATATTTGAGAAGTCAAAATTAAGAAGTCAAAGTGACCCTAGTGCAAGCCAAAGCATGAGTGGCTCCCTTGAAAAAAATAAGTATACCACGACTTGAATTGCTTGCTTGTCTTATTGGGGTGCGATTAGCATCATTTGTCAAGAAGAACCTTAAGGTCGAAATTTTAAAGGAATATTACTGGACCGATTCGTCAACAGCACTGTTCTGGATAAAGAACGTAGAAGTTTGGAGCATTTTTGTGAATAACAGAGTTTCAAAAATTAGAATCCTATCGGATCGTGAAAATTGACATCATGTACCAGGTGCGGATAACCCAGCCGATATGCCATCAAGAGGATGTTCTGTGAAGAAACTCATTGAATCAAGATGGTGGGAGGGTCCACCTTGGTTGGGACTGCCGGAAGAAGAATGGCCTCGTTCTATCCCAATCGATAATAAAGAAGAGGTTAATACTGAAAAACGTAAAGCAGTTATAGTTTCGTTAAGCAATGTTAGCGATATATCTTCACAATTCTTTGGCTATTTTTCAAAGTATAAGAAAATACTTAGAATGATTGGGTAGATACACAGATTCATAGGAAATACCCGAAAGAGGAAAGAAGAAAGAGAATCAGGAGAGTTAAAAGTTTATGAATTGATAAGGGCTGAGAAATCTATCGTGAAGATTAATCAACATGATTCTTTTTCATCTGGTGATATTAAGAAGCTGAAGTCAACAAGTGTGTCCAAAGATGACGAAGGCATTTTACGTGTCAAGTCTAGGTTGACTGATAGGAAATACCATGAAAATTTTATTTATCCGATGTTACTTCCGAAGAATCGTAAGATTGTGGAGAAATTGATAATTGATAAACATCTATCTATGTCGCATGCAGGAATTCACGTACTGATGTCAACACTTAGAGAGAGGTTTTGGATCTTCAAAAGTAGAGCTATGATTCGAAAAGCTTTATATGCATGTGTCAGGTGCAGGAGACATGGAGACAAACGACTACAGACTGTGCCTGCTACTCTACCAGAAAACAGAGTTAGAGATGCTCGTGTTTTCGAGATTGTTGGCGTTGGTTTAGCTGACCCATTAATTTTGAAGGCTAAAAGAAAAGCTTGGATTTTACTTTTCCCATGTGCTGTTTTCAGGGCGGTCCATTTGGAACTGATTTTGTCCCTATCAACTCAAGGATTTTTACTTGGTCTTAGAAGATTTATTGCTCGTAGAGGAAGGCCATCGATAATTTATAGCGATAAGGGAAGCAATTTTGTCGGATCCAATAATCTCTTGAGATCGATTGAGTGGAATACCAATGACATAGAAGCCGCCACAAATAAGATCGATTGGAAGTTCAGTCCACCCGCAGCACCATAGTGGGGTGGCTTTTGGGAACGACTTGTTCAAATGATTAAGAAGCGTTTGCGTCGAGTTCTAGGCTAGTCATGTCTGAATTATGAAGAATTGATGAATGTGCTGTGCGACTGCGAAGCAACTGTGAATGCCAGACCACTCACTTATATGTCAGAGGACTCTGATGATCTCATCCCTTTGACACCGTCCTTGTTCTTAGGTGAAATTTCAGTCTTTGGAGTTCCTGACTTGGATCATCTTGATAAAGTTGATTTCAACAAGAGACTGAGACATTTACAGAATTTACGAGAGCTCTTGAGAAAGAGATTTAGAAATGAATATCTCGGCCTGCTAGTGCAACGTACATCTACAGTGCCGATTTCTCACCGGATAAAAATCGGGGATATAGTTCTTATCGAATGTGATGACAAACGCAAGGTGTTGTGGCCTCTAGCAAAAGTAATTGAACTATATCCCGGAAAAGACGGCAACATTCGAGTAGTTCGTGTCAAAAACAATGTCTGGAGAATTAGTTCGACCAATCCAGAGAATATTCCCTCTCGAAATACCTTCATCTTTGGAGTCAGATGAGGCAAATGAAACTGAGACGCAGAGTGAAGACAGTTTACAGTCTCTAAATTACCAAACAATAATTCAGCTGCAGATTTATCAAAGGACATTAAGACTGTCGTGACTAGAAGTGGACGACAAATTAAAATTCCATCTAGATTTCTAACCTGAACACTACTTGAGCTATTTTAAAGTAGATATTTAAGAACTTAATTTTTCTTTTGTTTATTATTTAGCCTTAATATTTGTGTGGACAGTATTTTTTATTATATTTTGTTTTGATTGATTAAGTATATATCATCAATCAAAAAGTGGGAGTATTGTTAGAACCCAGCCTCAGTTGTTATTTTTCTTTTCATAGTTTATCACTGCAAGAGTGGCAACCAGCTGATTTTTGTTGTAGTTTCTTGTAGTTCTACGGATTTTGAAAATAAATATGGCGATTAAGAATTTTATATGTAAAGTTATTTTATTTTAAGTTTATTAGGAGAAAGGAGAACGGGTAGTTCTTGCAAATCTCGAACAGTGGATACGAGACAGTTACCCTTACTCTTTGAAGATTAAAACGCTCGAGATGGCCTTTCAATCAAATGATCACAACCACCCGAAAAGGCCGAGATAGCGATATTGTTCTCTTCCCTCCCCCAAACATACGCAGTAGAAGGTGCAGTTTCCACAAATACATTGTATCAGTTTATTGCAGGCAGCTTGTCCTAAAAGGATTTATTTATGGTTTCATACCTTTAGGTTGTACTTGATCTTTGAAATCTTCACGCCTCTTTGTGCATTAATGAACAGGGAGAAGAGGAAATTGCGGTGAATCTCGAAAAGCATTTTGGCCATTTCTGTATTTTAAGAATACCGGTTAGCGAAGGCTTAGGTTTCCTAAGGCTTTCGAAGTCCTCCAAGAGGCATACCTCCCTTTCCGTGAAGTGCCAAATGGCGGAAAACGTAATAAATCAATAATAAACTAAAATGTGCAGAGAGCAGTAATTAACATATAGCATACGGGGATGCGAGCCCTAGAAAGTGTTCCACGAATATATATTCTATCCTTTAGGCTGATTGCTCTCAGTTAGTTTATCTTAATAAGTAAATAAGTCGTGTTACAACTGATCGCATGCTATTTAATGATATAATTATTTATAGTTATAGATATAATTATTTATAGGGTAGAGTTATTAAAAGACTAAGCAAACATTGCTTTTCTTTAAAAAATATTCTTTTTACATTTGGTGCAGGAAATTTGATAAAAAGGTTAAGACATTTTAAAGAGCAGTATATTATTTACGTTTTAGGGAATTTATGCAATACTCAGAGCGAACATCATTGAAAAATAAGGGTGTTTTTTTTTTTTTTTTTTTTTTTTTTTTTTTTTAACTGACTATATACCAAAACGATTTATTGGCATCAAAGTGCTTATTTGGTAAATGGTTTTTCTTTGAAAATTAATGCGCATTGTAGCACACCTATTACATTGCTAAAATATATATAGCGGCCAGTCAGGTAATTTAAGGTTATATTTTTATTTGTTCTTTAATTAACTGTTAAATCGATTCCTTCGTTTCTAAGTCACTTCCATTTTCTCCGAAATATGTAAAGAAGCGTAGTTATGGAATAAGAAGCGTATGAGGTCTGATGAATGATTGATTGTTTCTGTGACTTAGACGACGTAACTATGAGGGGGAGCTCTTCCGGAATCTTGCAGCTCTTATTCACTGTTAACATTTAGCTTCCATAATGGAAAATTTATGCAGTTGTTATGGTTCGTGAGCTACGAATTCACGAATAAAATTAAATTTTTGCGAAAACTTTTCAAAATTACTGAGAGATAGAATCACTAATTTCCTTTCAGAGTCAAATTTTTTCAGTGTTTTCGTTTCTCAGGCAAACACAATACGCCTTTATGTAAAAAAAATATCTCCAAACTAAAAGTTAAAACAGAGCCACTTAGGAAGAAAAATATGTCAGTCTTGAATTCTAGACATTGATCTAAAAAAATACACATGATTCGGTACTTAAAGAGTGGTATCAGTTAACGTTAGCTGCTAAATATCTGTATATAAGCCAAACAAAAACAAAAAATATTATGAATCTTTTTTTTTTCAGAGATGAACTTGCCAAAAGTTGGCACTATTCGGAAATTTTGTTGAGTTGCTACGACACCAATGTTCTGTTTCTATACTTTGCCGTAAAATCATGGGAACCAATGCCTTGTTACTACTTCCTCTTAGGGAGGAAACTAATGCAGAAACAGACAGGTGAAACCGTAACTATCTAAATATCAACTGAGAAAACTAAACTCTTAAGATTTTGCTAAATACCACACTTTTAGTGATCGTATAGGTAAAACGGTAATGCATTGCGTTGTGAAAATGCATCCGGGACCGCGCAGTGAGAGGATCGAATAAATAACATGTAAAATCAATATATATATATATATATATATATATATATATATATATATATAAGAAAAAAACACATAAAAGATATAAAGAAAACCTAAGTAATAGGTTTCCAGATTAAATATCAGTTTATTCAAATTCCTCACAATAAAAATTAAATCTTATCCTAATCAGAGAGTCAAATTTCTTATTTGTGTTACATTTTCAATTTACTTATTTTAGACACAGGGGAATTCTTCAATTTGTCATTTACTTTTTGTTACATTTAAATTCATGATTTGCAAATCTATTACATGACTCTTTTAATTTAACGGGTACCCGTTCTATAATTTCTAAGAGGTTAAGGAAAACATATTATTTGCAATTCACATCTGTTCTAAGGAAGATTACACAAACAACTAAAATTATTACATCCTAATTCATATGAAGACCTTAAGGTTTGTCTCGGTAAATTAGAAGGGGAAAGGGAAACAATTGAAAGCCTGAGAATTAATTTAAGATTCGACGTTGTTATTTTACATTCCAAGGAAGTCGTTGAAACCTTACTTAAAGTTCAAACACAAAAAAATAGAAACTTATCTTGTGGTGCACATCTTGAAGTGGAGGACTCGTATCGTAATAAGAGTTGACGTCGGCGGCGCTTAGCCATGGTTACAAATGGAAGTTTCAGAGGACATCGTCCTGTCCTGGCACTATTGGCGAAACACACACGGCAGGTAACTGGTTTTCATAACGACGAAGCAATTTTCACTGTGGAAATCAGAAACAGGAGCACTGCTGCCCAGCACGGCTGTCCGCCTGGTCTTCCCGCTTCGAAAAATCGGGCCACAAGTCTTAATCCTGAAAGTCTTAAATCCTTCCGAAAAAAAAAAAAAAAAAAAAACTCATGCAACGTAGGGCCGGGATTCTTAAACATTTTTAATATAATTCGCCCGGGTTCAATTTCGCCTTTTAACCAGAACGCGGCAGGGGAGCATGTTTGCAGCCCTGGCCGGAAACGTCTCTCTAGGCAATTACAGCTCGCCTTCTCTCGCTCATCCCAAGAGCAAGCTCGAAGTTACAATCTTAGCCCAAAAGTAAGTAAGTCCACCCAGTAAGTGATTCCAAGAGAAAGTGAGTAAAGTCTCTCGCCTCTTAGTCAAAACGCGGCCGGGGAGCATCTCTCTTCATAAATTACATCGTTTCTAACGCTCAACTCCAGAGCAAGTTTCAAGAGTAACGTCCAAAAGTAAGTTCCGCACGAAAAGTGATTCAAACTCGAATTTTCTTCGCCTCCTTCACAAACGCGGGCTCCCACTATAGCTTCAATTATCGCCCCCTTAATTTGGGCAAATTTTGCGTTTCAACCTCTGAATGAGGAAAAAAAAGCGAATGCGCGTGCGCGCCCCTCCTTCACCTAGCCAACAACCGGACCTTCCGATCGCCAAAACCTGAATGACTTACATTGAAGGTTAAGTGGCAACCTCTGACCCTTCTGTCACGTACTTCCTGTCCTAAGGTCAATTGCACAATGAATTTTCTTCTAGAACATTCTAAAGGACAAAGCGCGCGAAATCATGACTTAGCAAAATTGCCTCCCTTTCCCTGCTTCTTTTCACAATGAATCAAAGCTTGTACAAAAATTGCAAATAAAAGAAAAATAAATAATATCCTTTAAACTAAATAATATTCCCAGAAGCATCTGTTTTTCCCCAAAATTAAAGCATTAAAATAAATAATTCAGAATCAAATAAAATTAAGATTTTCATAAATCAGGAAATCATTCACTTAGTTTTTATAACGCGATCAGACAAATTCTCTACACAACAATTTTAAAAAGTCACGAAAGCAACTCAACATCACCAAAACCAAATATGGCTACATATATGAAAGATTAAATCAGCTTTAGCATTTAATTTAGCAATAGTTTCTTACAAATTCCTCAGTTTTAATATGCGTATTTCTGCACTGTATTCTAAAAGTCGCAATAACTTTTCAGGACTGCGTCATTTCTAGATTAATCTATGTCACTTGGTTTGCGTAATGCTGATGACGTAGCTGATTCGGAACTTCAACTCAAAATTTTGAGAACTAAAACCTTTCTAACCTAAACCCAAACCTTCTCTCGGTTAGCTTCCTATTGGATGATTGCGCATTTTGCTTCTTTCTTTCTAGCTCTCTTGCTGTTCAGAAACTGGCGTGCTGTTTTTCTTCCTATCGCAATAGTTTCAAAAATATAAATGTTTTTGAATAGACACGATTAGAGTGCCATATAAATTGCGGCCACAAATGTCAAATGAAACAAAAATCAATATTTTATCTTACTTGGCTGACAATTTTACAAGCCATTACACATTCAACATTTTAGCTTTCAACGTACTCAGACTTTCTCCTCTTCAATATGGATCTACAGTCTATGCATTTACGTCTGCGCCATCAAGTATTTATACGTTTCTCAGAGTTTCTACATCAGTAGTTCTATATTTGTTTTTATCATATGCATATATCTATATACATATACATGTAAGAGAGATAAAAAATGTAATGTAAACTAATGTAATTGAACGATAGAAAAATGTAATTTAAATTAGAAATATTCGCAATAATTTAAATTAGCATAAGCTCAAAATAGCTTAATTTTGAGTATTTCCCCCTTTCTATTCTAAAAATATAATCTCTTTCTGCACCACGTAATTTCGAGACTAATTCATGCAATATGATTCTTACGTAACGCTGGTGACGTAAATGGAACTAAAATAGCCAGTAATAATTTTACAGCAGTATTAATTATACAATCAAAATGCATTGAGAACTGAAACTAACTCATTCTGAATTTAAGATTTTGTCCTGAACACAACTTACTTGCTTTCTACGCTTCGGCCTAGCTGGACTGCTCCTTGCTGCTCTCTTCTTATTGCAAATCTATCAAAAATTTAAACGTTTGAAATAGGCACGTGTAGTATGACAAGTTATTTGTGGCCGCAACATATGTACTGACATAAAGATGACTATTTAGTCTGCCTTTAATGCCAAGTTACGCTTTATTGTGGATCAACATTCTACGCCATTAGTGTTTCTACAATATTGTGACAGCTCTGTCTGTTTCATTACACACACACACAAATATACATCTATGTGTGTGTGTATAATGTATACAACATCTCAACAAAGCGGCAAAGTCCCTGGTCGTGCTTATTTCACGCTCCTCGGTTTCTCAAGACTTCTTCGTATTCCTTGTAGCTTTTGACAAGAAATTTATTTCGACGGATAAAGTCAAGAAGAGTGCTTTGATGCTAATCACTTGCTTATACCCGAATTAGTTTTCAAGTAATTAATATTTTAGTAATTACATGTAATGACATTCGCACATGTAATGACAAGTTCTTAACTGCGGTTATTTGGGTCCGAGCTACTCAAGATTCATATCACTGGAAATGTTTAATACCATTTTTGGTAATTACAACTCCAATTAATCGGAATTTTGTTAATTTTTCACGTGGTGTGTTCAGCCAGCTCTGAATTCGGAAGACCACAGGTGCGGTTTTACTCCCGGATTTGGAAACCGCAAGGAGAACAAAAGGGACTGGCGGCAATTTTAAGGGGCATATCTTCGGAAATATTACGATCGTCTAAAATTAAAAAAAATATCTGCATTTTGCTTATGGAGACGATTCAGAAATGCTAAATTAGAAGTTCATTCGATAATTAGACGAGGATTTGCTAGTGATGCTTTATTTTCCTTCTGTACAATTTAACGAGAAAGAAAACTGCGTCGACCCTCCCCCACCCACGCGGAGAAAAATTTCATCTTGCTACGACTGCAGTTTTAACGGGAACAATAGATACTGGCGTTTTTCCCATCAAGGCAATTTTTCCGCGTGTAATTAACTTACAACAACGGGCCTGAGTGAGTTGGAATCAGCATATCTGGAGAATTCTGAAAGGGCCCGGGTCCAGATCCCGGAGAAGGCCTGGTTGTAATTGTCTGTCCCTTCATAGGAGGCAACGGTGGTCGCCGTTGCGTGCCTCCACAATTAGTACCTCCCCAATAAAATGGCCACCACTTCTGGCCTTAGGAGTGACTGGCCTTAGGAACAGGCCGCCATTTAAAAAGAGAAAGAAACTTTATTTAAGGTATTGCCTACTTTTATATATCTTGGCGTGAGTAAAATGTTAATGCAGCTCTTTTGCAAAGTCTGTACGGAAACTTTCGTAAAAAGTTAACAAATCATTACGGAAGTTCTGAATCTAGAATTTCCAGTTAATTAGACATTATTGATTCAATCGTGTTTTTTGCGTAACTTCTCTGTATTACACATTTAATCCGTAATCAGCATGTTAATCATCATGTAAAATGTACACATAGTTTTTGAATGAGAACCAACGTTATTATTTTCAGAACGTCATCGGCACATTTGTCAAACATTACATTTTTTTTTGTAATTTCTATTACTAACATTAAATTTTTAATTTCTATTTTTGGCATTACATTTTTTTTCTTTGCCTCTATATTTATTAAAAGGTTGGAGGCTCAACAGCGGCCGAACATTAAAGTTGCTGAATACTGCTACGCTGCTGTGAGTTCTAACCTCGGCGAGTGTGCTGGCTACATGGAAGTTGTCTTGTTTTCCTCCCCATGTAACGTGAATAGTGCAAGTTTCCGTTAAAATTCCGTCACGGGGAATCTCACCCCATAAGTTAATTTTCCTCCATCCTTTAATCAATTAACCTAACTTTAAAAGAGCTCAACAGCGGGCGAGCTCAGAGCGGTAATGTTGCTGAACACTGAATAGTTCCGACTTGGGTTCGACTCCCGGCGAACGGAGTCGGCGCACTGGCGTTTTCCCGAATTTCCCCATGCGTAACGTGTATACAGTGTGATTCAGAACTCATCATCAATATTTGGTGGGGAGGTAGGGAATAGGTAAAGAAGGATTGCATGGGCGCATATGCCAAGTAGTAGGGCAAAATGACCCCAGTTCAATGAAGGAAAGAACACATAAGAAGGAAGTAGTAAGGAAAAAAACATTTATTATCTTACATGTAACATTTCTTTGCATCGGTTTTACAGACTTGTGCTCAAACTGCTGACCATGTGTTAGAATGCATGACTCACAACGGCGTTGCATGGACAACCGGACCTTCTGGAATATGCCTGGCCTTTACATGCATATCTGCAGCTCATTCCACGTATACCGGTTCATGTTACTTCTGCAAAGTCACCTAGTCGAATGACGACTGGCTGCACACCAGTTCCAGCTCCAATGTTAAGCCGCGAGTACCTTGCAAATTTGCTCGCTTTGTTCCGGCTGTCGTCACGTACGTTGCTACCACGAGCGATGCAGTGAGTTGAATGCTCAGGGTGGGTGGCAGCACATGTTAAACAGCTGTGTTTATGTATGGAAGTTCTACACACACAGCGCCCTCTACACCACTATGCGTTCGTCTGTGCCCATACTTTTCTACGTGAAATCTCCTTCTTTTCCTATTCCCTACCTCCCCACCAAATATTGATGATGAATTCTGAATCACCAGGTATTACCCAGTTTCTCTTAGAAAGTCCTCCTCAAAGATTCCCTTCACTCGGTTAGTTTACTATAATCTGGTTCATACTGATAAAAATAATACTCTTTTTACGTTCTTCTTCAACAACGCACGCAAGAAGATACATATTAAATACATATATTGTTAATGTATTTATGTGTTATTTTACATTTTTATTACGAAAATCGATCATATTTTCAAAATTCTGAAACATTGCCATACAATGCTGCATCGTCAAGCTACTGTAATTTATATATAAGTTTTATTTACATTTACGGTATTTTAGCAGATAATGTTTTATTCATTGTTTTTTTTTAAATGAGCAGATTCACACATAATGTTTTCCCAAAGTAATAAAGTTTAAGGTTAAGTGATCTGGCTTGCTAATGATCTACTTTGTTAAGCTTGTCAATCAAGTTAGTGGTTTACATGAAGATCTTTAAATCCAGTTTCTTGTTACGAAGGGTGATAATTCAAAACTGACTAAACAATTTTCCAGCGTAATGGAAAACTCGTGTTCTGAAACATTCGAGAAAAAAATTGTAGTCTGTACTCCTTTTAACGTAGCCTCAGGTTTTTGTTACCAATACGATTTGGTTAGATTTTTATCTTTCTGTGCGTGTAAAGGAAAATTTAGCAAATCTGATCTGATAACAATTTTATATGGTAAAATTTAACTCAAGCCTATCAGAAACAAAAATTCACGAGAACGCAGTCTCAATCTAGTCTTCTTTCTAAAAAAAGTTTAGAATTCTTTGGTAATCTGGTACAAGCAATCCTATTTTAACAAGAGAATCGGAATCCATTTGGTTATTCGAGAATCGTAAGCATAATAGCAAAGCGCACCTCTCCATTCACTGCTTTTGAAATCTTGAATAGAGAATCCTGGACTTCTTTATCCTTTAGTTCATCACCATTGAAGATCAATAATGAAATGTAGATTTCTTGCGAGTTTTAAGATAATGGATTAAAATTACTCAAGGATGCTTTGTAATTTTCTTTTAATACCATGCTATGCTCGATTTATATCCTTAAATAAATATTTCTTATCACATTGTATTTGGAATCAATGTTACTTTATGCTATAAAAAGGGTTCTTTTTAATGCCTTTTTTATAGTAAAACATACTATAAAAAAGGATATAACCAGATAATGAAGCATTAAATCAAACATTTCCAAGAATTAGTTTCATTTTCCGAACATTAATGCCCACCTAGGGCTGAATGGCAAAGTCGGAGAACACGGTTAGTTTGACCTGAGTTTTAATTCTTTACGAAAGGGGTGACTGGCTGGGTGTTTTCGTGACTTTCTCGATGTTTAATGTGATTACAAGCCAGTTTCCCTTTGAAAATCATCCCCGAAGGCATTTCTCCTTTAATCAGATAGACCTCAACTGCTTTGCTATAATCAGATCATCCAGCCGCGTGTTAATGATTACTTGCCCGTATTCGCATTAAGTTTCCTGCAAATAAAATGCTTTCAAATGATTTTCAGTTAGTTGTGTGTATTGTGACTACTTGTCTGACAGTAACATCAGAGCAAGCCCACGAAATTCATCGTGGCAAAGAGTGCAAGATTGTGCATGCCGTTGCAAAGAGCCTGTAGCACTATACAGGTGACAGTTCGACTTTACTCAGTTCCGCCCACAGTTTTGATGGAGAGCATCCTGGAAGGGGACGGGTCCAAGGATCTCCTACCCCTCTTCACCTACCACAACCTCCCGAGAGGACTTTCGGCTGACCGTCGCTAACCACTATCCCGAATTCATATTTCGTAAGGGCACATCTGTATCGCCACCGAGGGAGTGGCTTTTAGATTGCACCAATGAGCTTCCAGTAATATTTCTGTCATTTTACATGACATTGGAGACGATTTAAGTAAGATGGTTGAAAATGTTTTGTCACGCAATTTCCTGTGCAAAATAATTAAAGCATCGTAGATTTCTTCTGAACATTTTTAGTGCAAAGTTAGATCAAATTCAAGCAGAATTATATATGTAAATAGTAGAAGTCTTAGCACTTTTTACTGCAATTAAACAATTATTTTTTACTGCACAAGAGCAATAGAAGCTCACTGGTCCATTTTTGAAACGCCCTCCCTCAGTGGGGATACTGATGTGCACTTGGGAATTATGTATCTCGCTTGGGCGGCACACACGGTTAAGATATCGATTTCATGCTTTCACGAATTATTTTGTGTTAATTCAAATTGTACTATCCAGTTAGTACAAATGAGAAAAAGATGTTTTATAATAATAGCCAATGCACAATTTTAGTTAAAGTTAACTTTACTGCATATTTAGTTTGTTAAATTTCACATTAATAACTGTTCATTTTTAAGTGCATTGCTTGCAAAAGAAATAATCTTCAAACATAATGAATGAATTTATCTTATTCACAACGAATTTATTTAATTTATTCCCATATAACATTTAATGTTAACTATGAGTACGTTAACAATGGCTAATAGGTATGTTAATATGTATGTAATGTAATAAGTATAATCAGATCATTCACAATATATATTTTGAAACTTACACATTCAAAATCAAAGGAATGCAACATTGTAACACTTCCAGTTTTCTCAATAAAAAAATTATACACTTGAACTCTCTTAATCCACAGGCATTAATTGGTAAATGCATAATATTCGCAGCTAATTGTAGCCTGAGTCATTTGCACGATATAAAGAACGATAGCGTTCTTTTGATTTCATATAAAAACGATATAAATAACGAACATTAATCCGAATATTTAGTGCGTGAGAAGATTCGCGAAAGTGAAATATTAACGATTAAACGAACTTATGAAATGAAAGCACTACAATATTTTCTACTAAAATGATAGCACCATTTATACTCCATAAATTTATACTTGCGAAACAAATGCAAAATAAAGCGTAAACAACAACATTTGCTCATATGCATAAATTCAAAGATTCAGTTTCACATTTAACGTCAGAAGCTCATTGGTCCATTTTTGAAACCCCCTCCCTCAGTGGCGATACTAATGTGCACTTGTGAATTATGCGTCCCGCTTGGGCGGCACACACAGTTTAGATATCGATTTCATGATTTCACGAATTATTTTGTGTTAATTCAAATTCTACTGTCTAGTTAATACAAATGAGACACAGATAATATATATTTCAAAATAATAACATTATTACAAATTTTTACATAAACGCTAATATTTACTTTAAACTTCTATTCAGATATATTTTATTAGTAAAAGTTTCGGTGATAAATTATTGTCATAGTAATATTTCCATTTTAGTTTTCAAGAGCTGTTCTGTACATCCAATGCAAATTAAAATGCAGAACATTTCTTTTTCCATCTAACGAAGAAATACTATTTAATAACATGCATGTTTATAAATGGAAGATCTGTAAAAGATAATTATGGCAGAGTTTGAATGCATTAAATTGCATCAAACTACCTTAGGACTACCTGCCTAAGAGAAATTATGCCTTCGTGGTAGACTTTCGAACTCAAATGAATAACTGATATCCAAGCGATTCATTAACTGCAAGTTGTACATGAAAATGTGAATAAAACTTTAAGAAGACGTACAATCTGAAATAATACAAGATTTACTTTTCACTAAAATAATATCATATTGACAAAGCTAAAGAAAATAATTTCACAATTTGATTATTAACTAAGCAGTTTTAATATAGATAACTTCAAGCAGTTTCTCAAAATTTCTTTTTCTAAGGAGTTTTAGATTCTCAAAATTTCCTTTTCTAATGACTATCTTTAGACTATATTTTACACGAAAAGCTATCAGTACTATTTTATAAAAGAGATTAATTAAATAATGATTTTTAACTGTTACTACATAAGTTTTAACTTCTATTAACTGTTATGCGTAGTACTGACTTTCTACTCATTTTCAGTTTTTCAATTCTCAAATTTCCTTGTTACTTTGTTAGCAAAAAATTATGAATTCATTCATAAATATGAAGGTGAAAAAAATCCTCATTGCTTCTTGCGCTCACAAATCGTCATGAGATGTACATTTATAGCTTTTAAAGCCCGAAAAACACGTGTCTGAGATGCTATCGTCATGCAGTGATTTGTAGATGCTTTACTTTATACCGTGATGTGTTCTATGGAGATGTTTAAAATTGCAATATTTTAAACCGCTTTATTTTCGGCTACGATGTTTTAGAACTGCTATGTTTTCTCCTTTCTTTTCACCAACGACGTTCTCTCTTTGCGTTGTTTTTCCACGATGTTTTCATCTACGATGTTTTCGTCTGTAACTCATCTGTAGTACCAACAGAACAGAGTACGAGAAGGAAAAGGCACTAAAACCTGGTTGGCTCAACGCTCAAGAACAACCTTCGATATCGACCCTGTGACGTCCCCAAAACCAAGAGGCACACAAAACAGTACCATATGGTCCCTGCCAAACTTGAAGACTGTTAACTTTTCCTCAGAAGTCGATCTGTCTAGATATTGACCCAGCCAGAACGCCAGGATTGCTCCGAGTCAGCCCCGAGGAGGATTTGTAATACCACAGATGATTGAGGTATTGCTGAACATTGTTAATTGTTGAGATTTCGCCGCAATTTTGAGGGAGAACACGCGACCTCTGCAAAGGATGGCTGCCAACCCTATCGACTGAAAAAAAAAAAAAAAAAAAGCCTAACAGCATTATTGCCATTCATGCAACAACCTTCTATTATCTACTGTTACTCCCCATAAGATGGTCAGGGGCTGTCCGAGAAACTCTTAACCTCTTTCCCTACCATTAACCTACCTTTCGGTTTGACATGTATTTTGAGTAACCCTTGCCACACAGACAATGAAACTTACAATCATTCATGCCTTTTCCGTGATTCGAGCCCGGGCCCATCGGTGCGGCAGTCAGCGTCACTAACCACTATACCGAATGGGCGGCTACTTAGTTATACACAAGCAAACAAATTATACACAAGCAAACAAAAGCAAACACTAAAAATGCACGATTTATTTTTGGAAATTGCATAATGATTGAAATAAAATACCGAATATCCTAATTTAGGAAAGTGTGTACATTTTAACATTATATAAGAAATTAATCCATGGAAGTGCATGAGACAATAAAGATTATATCCTCTGAAAGGTAACTGATTGCCTAAAAGTCTCAAATACTCAACGCTTGCTAATATTTACCAGTCGCAAAGAATGATTAAAATAATTTAAGTACCAAACGACAATTTATTATAAAAATGCATTCATGTCTTTAAATAATGTTGAAATCTTCAAACATTACGTTTATTATATTTCAAGTACTTGAAGAAACAGATTAGATTGATCCATTTACAGAACAGAGGATGAGATGCAAAATTTCCTCCTTCTTTTACCCATGAATATTCGAATAAATTACTCAGGAACACCATTTTTGCAATAAAGTTTCTAATAGCATATCTGCGAAAAAAATGGATATATTTGTCGTCGCAAGAAGACAGAATTTTATTTCATTACAAAAATTGCATATTACAGATAACAGAAACTGAAATATTTTTTCTTTACCAGACATTAGATTTCCTATTTACAATTTTAATTTATTTTACTATAGAAATAGAAACATAAAGTGTTTTCCTCTAATTGTTTCAGAAAATCTGCTTGAAAAATACGAAGAGGGAAGGAGAATTATAATGTGCATTGCGACGATATAAGTACATATTATTTCAAAAGGATTGTATGACTAAGTAGCTTTTGGAAACTTGTCATAAACCTATAATTCTAATTTAAGAAATGAACAATATAATTTAAGTTTTCAGGATAGGATGATTTTAGCTGTATTATGAATTTTCATGGAAATACAAGAAATTCAATTTTTATGCGAACCTGGAAGGAAAATTGAGCGAGAAGAAAATGTTTTTCCCTGATAATTAAAAATAAATGCATTCTAAAAACATCAAATGATGGACTAACAACTCAGACGAGACTTTAGAATTAAATGAATAAATATGCTACAGTTAAATAAATAAATATAATACATTTATTTCAAACGTATAGAATTAAACTGTTTCAGTCAAATATGCAATCCAAATAAAGAATTTAAATTCTTTGTTATTTACATTTTATTTTTGAGCTAAACTGGTCTAAGAAAGTAAATAACAAAAAGTTCAATTACAGTTTGGAAACGAAGATGAGCACTTGAAAAAATTTTAAAATGAAGTAAGTACTTCACAAATAATGCTTTATAGTTAAATGTTGTTCTCTTTTTTTTTTTTTTTTTTTTTTTTCCATTAGTTTTATTTTTAATCCAAAAGACAAGAACAGTAATTTTGCACAATCGATATTTCTTATTGCATCAGAGCTTAGTTTCTCAACGGGAGGAGGAATCCCCTCCTGGAGAGGATTTCATAGTTTCAAGGGGGGAATGCTGTCGACCTTTTATTTACCTTTTAAGTATTCACTTTTATTTTATGAATATAAAAAACTACTTTTTTTTAAGTTTGGTATTTATCAACATTTTCTATAATTTTTGTTTAATTTATAAAACACACTAAACATAATCTAAAATAAATATATACGCAATTTTTTAAATTTTGAATGAGGGGATGTTGGTCTAGTAATAGTGACAGGGGAGTCTGGGGCTAAAATGGTTGAGAACCAATGCACGTGAGCGTATTTTATTTAATACGTTGATAGTGTAAAATATCACTTTCTACCAAACGCTATTGATAAATGCAAAAAGGTGCAAGTAGAAGCTAGGCCAGCTTTTCTGTAATAACATAACCATTCCGTCTGGGTTGCTCTAGAAAAATATAGTTGATAGGTGACGAAAGACGGGAAAAAGTGATCTCTAATAGGGGTAAGCCGATATTTATCCTATGTATTTCCCTATCTAGAGATATTAAAACCTCTCGCGAAGTTCCTAAGGACACTCTACCGGGAATCTATTAACAACAGATTAATACATAAGTACAGAAGTGGCAGGAATTAAGCTCATACTCGTATATTATTATTATTATTATTTTTTTTTTTGTTTACACAAAAATGTCTACTCGAAGCCAGCATCTCTAAAGTAACACAGGTGATTGACATATTGCTGCGCTTAGCTAACTTCTTCCCCAGTGTGGAATTTCAGCGAGAACAACCCGGGAGCGATCAGAGGATCTCTCACTCTTCTCCTACCATCAATTTCTCGAGATGACTTCGCCTCGCCATATAATTTGACTATAGTGTCGCCGCGCAGACTCTATAAGCTTACAAACATCCATGCCTTCGCTGGGATTCGAACCCGGGACCTTCGGTACAGCACTCAGCGTCACTAACTACATTACGTTGCAATGCAAATATTTGTCTTTATTTCTCACTCCATGAGAAAAATACAAACGATGTTCCATTATGTTATATTTAATAAAGAACCACATATGTAATCAAGTACCTTTTAATTTTTACGCTATGTTTTACATGGAATTTTATATGCATGTGTTATGCCTTAATGTAGAGAAATATAGGGGCATTGTTCTCCCATGTAAAATTTTTCCTTGATAATAAATGGCGGCCGAACTGTGGGCCTGGATTCGGGCCAATGGTCTCGTAGTAAATGGTTGACATTTATTGGGTCGGTAACCGATTCCAAACGGATATTACGAAATATGCCTGGTGCGGAAGCCAATTTAGTAGTTTTTGTTAGTAACCACCATTCCGTCTGGGTGGCTACTGTTAAATACAGGTGGTAGGTGACAAAAGACGTGAATGAGTGGTGTCCCATCGGGGTAAGAAGGTATTTAACTCATGTCTTCCACTATCTGGAGATATTATCACTTCTCGGAAGCTTCCTAAGCACACTCAATCCGGAATATATTAACAACAGATTCATACATAAGTATAGAGGTGGCAGAAATTCTGCTCATATACATTAGTTTTTTACGTTTACACAGTAATGTCCAATATTATACATACGGCAGTAGAACGTAATTACAATGTGTATAATATATAACATAAATATAATACACTTCAAACATAACTAAGCAAAACATAACAATGTAACTAAAGAATTAAAACATACATAAGTTAGCCCACCAGCGGCCGAGCGGTAAAGACGCTGAACACTGGTAGTTCGGTCCGAGGTTCGAATCCCGCGAACGGGCTGGCTGCATGGGCGTTTTCGTGGTTTTCCCCATGTGTAACGTGTATACGAGCCAGTTTCCCTTAGAAAGTCCTCCACGAAAGGCATCCCTCCCCTTAGGCAGATAGCCCTAGTGTGCTTTGCCATAATTAAATACACCACCACACCACCATACATAAGTTAATAATTATAAGTGTATTCAAATTACAAATTTTTGATAATTTAAATTGAAAATAACTTGAGCGCTTAAACTAAATACGAATACATTTAGAACTTTCAACGCAAAATGGTCTTTCACTTATATATTTATAAGAAAAAATATTAAATAATTTTAATTATTAATATTAGAAATTAAATATTTAAAATGATGTTTTGAAGTGTACTTATTATAATTATTATAACTAACGCATAATATTAGTTACTATATTTGATAGTTGAATGTCTATTTCAGTTTTTAAAATTTGATTTAAAGTTCTTTAGATAGTTTTATAAGAAATTTTCTATTATTATTATCATTCTGAACATTATTGGTATCTTCATTCTGTTTGAAAAATATTTTGCCCCATAGCTGTTATTTGTATTGCAGATGTTCTTAACTCATGCACGGTTTTTGATAATAAATTTCTTAAGAGAGTCCATATAGAGTTGCGTTGATAAATGAGTGGCAACTTAAGTGGACAGTAAAAGACATAATGGCCAAGTGAACCCTTCTAATCCGCGTACGTATATCTGAGATGCAAAACGATGAAATATGCTATAAAGGGACTATGACCGGGCTTTAACCTATAACTTTTCTATAAACTTGACTATTATAATGTGAAAGACATTGGGTATTTACTATTAAGAGGGAAGTATGTTTGTAATTCAATTTTGAGATGAAAGTAGACATACGGTCAGTGTAGGTAATTGCATTTCCTGATGCGATTTTAATTACGTATTGGATCGTTGTTGCAAAAGCTAATGTTTCAGCTTAAAAGCTATTGTTCTATTCTTAAGGTGTCTTTTCCTGATATAAAGATCCCGTTCGCCATCTCATAGTGCAAAAGCGCTGCCTACTCCTTCAGAAGTTTTGAAACCATCTGTGAATATAATAATAGGTGTCTCATGCATAATAAGATGCTTTGCATATTGTTGATTAAGATGTGAGTGCGTGATCCTTTTGTTCTGGGAGGTATCTGTAAGTATAGGTTTAGTTCTTTAATAGGTCGTTTATATTGTGTTGGACTTCACCTGATATTGTTGAAAGTAGTATCTACATAGTTTTAGTTAAATATTACAGTCTTCTCTTCAATTCGTATGTGAAGCGGGATCAGTCCTGCTAGAACTATTGCTGCGGGGATGGCAGTTGTTCAATATGCTTAACACAGGTTCAGGGCGAACGGAGCGGAGCATTAATAGTTATTTGATTTTTCGCTTCCCATTGGTTGCGCTCACACTACTATTGCATAAAGTGCTATCGTTTCAGCTACGGTGTCATATATAACTTTTGAATATGTGGATGAATATTTAGCGTGTATGAAAAAGAGGAAAATTGCAATTCTCAATAATGAGAAGTGTTCTCTGGTGAGAGAGTTTTTGCGTACAGCTTCAATATGCCTCGTAGAAAAACTTGATTATCATTCGAGCACGTTTTTGAAGTCTACCGTGGCAGAATCGTTGCAAATATGGATTGCGGATTATCCTTCCGGGAAGTAGGTCATTGTATCGGAAGTAGTCAAGCAGCAGTCATGCGGATATGGAATCGGTGGATTCAGGAGAATACCACTTAAATATAGGAGCAATTGTAACCGCATTGTTGTATCACTGCACGGAAAGACAGGCATATTGTGCGCATGGCATCGATGTGCCACATCCGCAACCAAATCACAAAGAATGTAGCTTGTTATACAACGATCGGTATCAGCACGAAGAGTTATATGTCGTTTATAGTATAGGGAACCATCTGTTAGGTTTCCATTGCTTCGCTTACTTTTGAAACACCGGCGTTTACGTTTGCCGTGAAGCACTAAATGCGAAGATGAACACTCTAATGGCATGACAATTTGTTTTAATTTTTCACTGTATTTTTGTTTGTCTATGTTGAGTGTGTTTCATTAACCATGAGGCCGATTATTATCGGCCAGGAGAGTTGCAGCACTCTTGTATACTACATTACATTACTCGAATGGCATGACACTTTGTCTTCGGTCGGATGAAACTTCTACTTGAAGTACTAAGATAGTCGGATTAGAGTTTTGAGACACCGTGGAGAGAGGTTACTCGATCGTGTTATGTGTAATAAAGAAGTCCTGCATCCAGTGTTATAATGTTGGGTTGTATTGGATTCCACTCCCACACCCTTAATAAGCATTATTGTACACTTAACCAGCCAACACTATATCTCTGGGATTCAAGAGCTTGTTCTCCTTCCTTGAATTTAGAGCTTGCCTTCGGTCACATTTCAACAGGACAATGAGCTACCACACGTTGTACGAAATGTTCAAGCTTTCTTCTCAGATCACTATATCGCATTATACCCTGGTTGATCCGTCCTCCAGAACTATCACCAATCAGTCATATCTGGGCAATGATTGGAGAACACCTAGAATGGCATGCCGCACACGCTGGTACAGCAGGTGAGCTTTGGCTGCTGCTGAAGGCAGCATAGGTTACCATTCCTTAACAATACATCCTTAACACTACAACAATACAAGCTTCTTTCACGCAATGCCGCGCGATGTATCAGTGATTATTCACAAATATGAATGCAATACTCAATTCTGATATTCTCGTCTTCCTCACCTGAGAGGAGGCTATATTTCAAATCATTTAACATTGATAGTACATGAAGTAACTGAAATAAGTTTAAGATTTATATCTCTTGACTTTTTTTGTGTTACATTTTGGATGGTCAGCAGTGTACATATTAGGCAACCAAATTGCCGGGACACTATAAAATAACTTTAAAAAGTGGTTAGAATTACACTGCTGGTCATTAAAATTCTAACACCAGGAAGGTATAATCTGACGAACGTCAAAATCACATGAAAGGAAGAAGAGGTTGGGATAGGCAAATGATTAGTATTTCAGCGCATCCAAATGACGCAGAAAGGAGAAACGACATATGAAGAAATAAAGAAAAGAAACGTTGTATAGTGGATTCCTCATTCAGAAAGCGCTTTGTAAGGTCAGGGTTTGCTCAGAATATCGTGCATCGAATAATAAGAAGAAATGCTAACCAGCAAGTGTCGGAATTCGATAGAGGCAGAATCGTTGCCTATCGAGAGTGTGGATTATCGTTCTGAGATATCGTCCGTCGCACTGGTCAACATTATACCACTGTCATGCAAATATGGAATCAATGGGTTGCTGAGGGTAATACTGAACAGCATGCAGGATCTGAACGCCCTTCCATGATTAACCCCCGAGGGGTCAGACATATTGTGAGGTCAGCTCTGCAAAACTACAATCACATCACGAACCATTAGTCAGGAATTAGTCTGTACAACCATATCACGGACCATTAATCAAGAATTGGGCATGTTTGCAGCACGCCCAGTTCGTGCGGTGCGTCGACGTTTGCAGCAACGTAGACTATCAGCAGGGCGACCATTACTTTGGCTTCCCTTAGCAATGCAGTATATAGAGAGAAGGTGAGTATGGTGCGCCGAACAACAAAGCTGGATACGAGAGTGGTATAATGTCGTCTTTTCAGAGGAGTGACGATTCTGCGTGCAATATTCTGATAACCATATATGTGTCTGGAAGTTGAGAGGAGACTGCACGTAGCCTACTTGCATTCGGTATCGGCATATTGACCCTGCATCTGGTGTGATGGTTTGGGCAACCACTGGGTACACGACATGCAAATCTCTAGTTGAGATCGACGATGATTTGAACGCATATTGGTACATTTCTGAAATCGTACGTCCAGTGGTTGTGCTTTATCTTAGAGGCCTGACAAATGCCATCTTCCAACAAAATAATGGAAGACCACATGTTGCACGTCGTGTTCTGACCCTCCTCGATACACATGGTATTCGACAACTATCCTGGTCTGCACGGTCTCCAGATCTGTCACCCATTGAAAAACATCTGGTCACGGGTTGCTGAGAAACTAGCGCACCACCCCTCTTCCGCTAATACGGTTGATGAAGTGTGGCATAGACTTGAATCAGCATGGAATGTGTTGCCCGTTTCTGTCATTGAAGCCCAGTTCAACTCCATACCTAACCGGGTAAGGGCCGTTTTAGCTGCCAAGGGTGGCAGCTGTTTCTTTTAATTTCACCGCTTTGTAAACTCCCAAAATGGTTACAAATTTAATTGTTTTGTCATGCCATACTGTTTATGTACAGTGAATATCTTTTTTGTATTTGCTTTCTTTCATGGTGTTGCAATTTTAATGGCCAGCAGTGTATTTCAGTTTCTTTTCAGACATTTAATAAGATTTTTGTAAGATATAACTCGTTATTATTACCTTATTTAGAATAACATAAGAAAGTAATTTATATAATATAATGGTGAAAGTAGCAGACAAATATCAATGCATTTGCAAGGTGAAAGTTTTTCAATAATGCAAAGAGCTGAAAGACTGCTTAAAGAAGCGAAGAAATTCACTGTATTTATTTAATCTCGTTCTTCATAGACTACCCAAGTTGTTAGCACTTTATTAAATTCCTAGAATTCCTGGGATTAATAAAAACGAAAATGCCGGGCCTGAAGTTAAGAGGACAAACAATCGATTAATATCCTACCAAAAGAACCGGCTTCTTATTACAAGATATAGAGAAGTTTTCTTATTTTCTAAATCTTTGCAATCATTTTTCTGTGGTATGCTAGAGGATTTTCGATATCGAATTATGTGATTTAGGATAGATTTTTAAAAGCATTTAAAAAGCTAAAGAGACAGACTTTTTTATTCCTCAATAGATAGTTCAGTAAATTGTAATATCGTATCGTATGCATTAGTATATTATTTAGTATATTATAACTTTTAAATTAAGGCGGAGAATCCAAATACCAATAACCCTCGTTTAACTCAATTTTGATTTATGCCTCTTTTCGCTTTAACGGTGAAAATCAAAATTTTTTGGTTTAGGTTAGGTTATTTGAATGGAACAAATCTGTTGTGAAAGTTATTTGTCCTAGAAGGAGGGATGTCTTCGGCGATGATTTTGTAAGGGAAACTAGCTTGTAGTCATGTTACATATGGGAAAAACCATAAAACCCACCCATACAGCAGTCGAAACCAAGTAGAGCTACCAGTATTCAGCCGTCTTAACCACGATACCACTTCTTATTTATAGCAGATACCAGCTCAACACAAACCAGTCCATATGTTTTAGCCATGTTCAGTTTTTTAAGACCCTCATTTTTCAAAGAAATCTTCCAGACTTTTTTAGGGTGTGAAAGGAATTGTTTGAAAAGAAATTTCTATGTTATTTTTTTGACTGTATGCTAATCTCCTTGTTCTATATTAGTTTTAAATTTTTGCCTTGAAATCTTGCCAAAAATCAAACGGCGAACCCTAGGCGTGCCCAGACCGGGCTCACCAATAATCTAGGACAACTGAGAGTCTGTATTCTTTGTTTCTCCGCATCTTATCCGTCAGTTCATTGACAACAATGCTCGTTTAAGCACTCTTTTCGGAGCTCTATTCAATTAGTGTGCACTTTGGGCACAACCACGGAATTAAAATGATAAGTGCTATCTTCACAAAATTTTAGTTGTGTACTCCTCTAGGCCTAATTAGACTGCCTACCCTTTTTTTTAATCAAAACTCCAAATTTAAAAGGTAGCGTGCCGAAAAGGATTAAAGCTATGATTGAAAGGAAGCCGCCCAGCCGGTATAGTGGTCAGGGAAGCTGACTGCGATGCCGAAGGGCCTGAGTTCGAATCCCGCAGTAGGCATGGTTGTAACTGTCCGTTCCTTCATAGGAAAGGCGATGGCGGCCCGCCTATTAGGTGACTCCATAATAAAGAGATCACCACATCCAGCCTCGTATATATTAATGGACTGGGTACATTTGTAATTGTTCACAATCTGCCATTGGAAAAAAAAATGATTGAAAGGAATTGGCACAATAATTGTAAAAACATAGGTTTTAGTTAGTTTTAGAAGAAGGCCTTATTACCTACAAACAGCTACACGACAAAATAACTATACTAGTCTAAATAGCTGAACCTTTTTTGTAAAATAAGTTAGGGTACGTTATTTGACTATGATACGAGGTAGGGCCAATGGGCTATCTGCCTTTATATATAACCCAGAAAAGACGATAAACCTTGACTGTTTGTATTGTTGAAGCTGACCAGTAACCGAAAGGTAAGAGCGCTAAACTATTATAATTTAAAGTGTGTTCCAATTCCATGGAACCGGATGACTGCGGGAATTTCTCTTGTTTTTCCATATACGTAACACAATATGAGTCACTATTCCTTAAAAGGTTCTTTACGAAAACATTCCGCCCTTAAGGCAGATAGCTGTCGTGTACTTTGTGATAATCAAAATTAAATAAATCATATTGTCGCAAGCAGACGAAGGTGTTATTATAGTACTACGTAATATATGAAAATGATGTCTTCTCTACCTTTCACCGTACACATATGCATCTTGCGTTACTTAATCTCCGACAAATCAGCCCTATTTTCACTGTGATAATGATATCACTGTGATCACCTCTAAATTATTTACTGTGTTTGTTATTTTCTCATATCTGAGTGGTGTTATGTAGTAAATAACACCTTATGTTAATTCTTTCCTGTAATTCTTCAGCCAACCCTACCAGAATTCAAATTAAATAAAGTTTAAATAACAAGAAAATGTGTAATTTAAAAAAAGAATTTTGGTAACGCAGTCGTATTTAGTGATATTTTAAGTTTGATCCTTTCTTTGGTAGGATTTGATTATTTTGACACATCAAAGTTATTGCTTCCTCTAGCAGAAATTCATGTCCCGAAGAAAACGAAAACGGTAGCCCGTGACTTGCGAGAAATAATTGTTAGAAGCGTAAGCAATACAGTTAAAGAATTCCTAGTTACGACTGGAATAATTAAGCATTCTTATTTTATTACTAAGCGGAAGTACCTGATGGCAGTTAAGTTAGATTGAAAGTAATGCATCTAACCACAGAGAGAACGATACCACTGTAATCCTTCTCTAATAGCGATGCAAAAAATAAGATTCATAGTCATATAATTTTCAAGCTGTTGCGATATGGAACCCATATAAAACATTTCCATAGAAAATTAAACCAATTCTCTCTCATTATATCAGCAACATGGCACGCAGTTATTAATGATTTTCGTCTTTCTAATCAAATGGTCGTGAAAGCTCAAGTTCCTTCCAAATATTTCACCTATATTCAAATTTAGTCGATTCAATGTGGCAAAATATTGATCATAATCGATCAGAAATCAATAATGCGAACAAACAAACAAAGACGCATCATTCTTTATACATATAGATTTCGTAAAACTTTCAAATTTTTGATTAACAAACTTTATGATGTGGAAGCAAACAGTGGCAACTAAGTGAAGCAGATTTTTATCTCCAGCAAGCGAGATTGTTGCCACTCTGAAAAATAAGAGCGAAAGTTAGCGTTTTCAGTGTTATTAATTCATATCTCATCTGATTAAAGTCGTACGAAGATGAGAATAGTCGAAACGGCTTCGCATGAATTTTTGGAATCCGGGAGGTACCACTGTCGAAACTCAACTCCCCGCCGTTCCGGAGGAGATGACGTCACAAACAAATAAACAGACACGCACAGATTTTAATAGCGTAGACTGAGACAAAAAATAAATATATACCCAGAAAATATCAATATAAATTTTAGTAAATCACTAATGATTACTCTTAATTGAGATTTTTTTATCTATAACAAGAACTATTTCATAAATTATCCTGCAACTGAAACCCTATATTTAAGCGGTTAACTATTTACCAAACGGTGAAAAGCACACTTAATTCCTTTTCGCTGGAATTCTCTGATTAACACTAGAAAGGGAGTTTTGTTAATGTTAATTGCTAAGCTTAATACGACAGATCTTTACATTAAAAAGAAATGTTTTGAAGCATTAAATTAAAATTCTGAAATATATTTATTAAGGTTGACTCAGCAAGATAACGCTTAACTAATTAATTACGAGCAATGATTAATATTTGCTGAGAACGCAACAGTAGAAGTTAAATAATTTTTTTTAGAGTTTTTCACCCGTAGCGAATTTTTTTCACCTGTTTCTCAGTGGATTAAAAAAATTATTAGTTTTTTGCAGGAAGTTTCATACAGAAAATTTGGGAATTTTCAACTTCTGAATTGCTTTTTGCCTTTCAAAGTTGTTAGCAAAAAAACGACTTTGCTCTGACAAAAATTTACTTTGAATTTTCGGGAAGAATGAAATGATGCCAAAGATCGTTAGCAAATTGTAGTCATGGCTGACTGCATATACTTGAACAATAAATACTTAATGAATACTCCTTTATAAAAAAATACTTTTTAAACTTAATGATTTTTAACTTTTTTAATACTTAATAAATACTTCTTCCCAAAAACATTCCTACGATTTTTTTTTTGAAAAAAAAAGTAGACATTTTTGAAAATTGTCGTTTGTCTCCACTATTGTCGGTAAAGTCGCTGAACATTGGTAGTTCGAATCCCGCGAACGGGATAGCTGCATGGGCGTTTTCGTGATTTTCCCAATCTGTAACGTGTATACGAGTGTTTCCCTTAGAAAGTCCTCCCCTTCCCTTAGGCAGATAGCCTTTGAGGCTTAGCCTTAACCATATAAACCAAACCAAACCAAACTGACTGAAAACTCAAAAAGGAATATCTGCGATAGAAATCTAAAATAACAAGAATAATACGTGGCAATGATATTAAAAAAAAGATTAAAGTTTTAAGAAAATACCTTGGAAGCAAATTTTGACATTAGTAGGAACGTGACCGTACATATCACAATGTGATGTCCTCAGTAAGATAATTTTACTGGAATTTTGGGAAATTATGTCCAAGTAACATCTTTAATGCACTGGGATTGTTGGATTGAAGATGGAGCAGTAGCTTTTTTAAGGATGGCGAATAAGTATTTTACATTATTTAAACTAGGTGATTTGACTACCTTGTTTATTCTGTCAGTATTTCTGTGAGAGCTAGATGACAAGCAATTCATGAAAGTTTTCTGGATTTCGATTTGCTTTTATTAGTTTAAAAAGAACTGTAGAAATTGAAATGCACATGCATCGCTTAAATTTCTTACGTATAATGGCAGATTTCATCTCAATATCTCTATCCAAACATAGGTATTATGTCAAACGCATGAGAGAATACGTAAGAATACGAAAGAGAATACGTAATCGAAACATATCCCGATATCATTGCATCTACAACGACAAAGGTGGTATTTCACAGTGTTGCTGGGGATATTTCGTATTCTTTGTTCTTTTCAAATGAAAACCTGTTTAAAATCAAATGTTAAACTGAATTTATACTTTGAAGTGAATATAGGCTTTATATTCTAACAACAATATTCTCTGCTCCATTCAGATGAGCTTCCTTTTGTTGTAAAGTCGGCAAAATAAAAGCCAGTGATTTTCTTACTGATTTTTTTTTTATACACAGTTTACCAAAATACAAAAATTTGAGTGACGGCGCAGGCTATAAACTTATCTCGTAAACTGCAAACGTTCACAAAGAAGCATATTTTGTGAAAACGGGTCACTGCTTTATGTGACATTATTCCTTTACTTAATTTTGTTGATTTATAGGGTTACACTTGATCTGGTAATGCTACTTAAGTTCTATAAGCTTAACAGACAAAATGGGAGTAATCGTTATGTCTGAGAACAAAGATAAAGTCTTACGAATGCTAGAATAGCCTTTTTTACGTAAAGGGAACTATGAACATAAGTGCTCTTCTGCTACAATAAGCACAACTCGTGGTGATGCAAATAAACACAATAGTCAAATTTATGTTAAATTCTGAACAGTAGTCAAACATTGCACTATTAAATGCTACACCCGAAGCTGGCTGAAATACTTTGCCAGTGCATCAGATTTAAAGTGTCAGCAGCGAGGGACCTTCGAAGGTGACATTAATTACACTGTTATAGCTGTCGTAGCGCGCACGCTATGCCAGAAAAGTTCTCCGTTTCAAATTCAAAAACATCAGCCAAAATACTCCCAACTAATTTGCATTTTAATGAGCAATATGAAAAGGAAAAGTTATAGTAACGACTGAAATTATAACAACTGTTTTATTAACATGAGATACTCGAAGATTAGGATCCGATAATAATAATTTGATATGTCGTTTTCTAATTTCCTGCAAAATACGTACACAGAGGAATCTTTACAAAAAAAGCATTGTGTTTGCTAATGGTGCAAGACATTTGTCCCTTTTTGTCGCAAACCTTCGTGGTGTATCTGCGATTAAGAGTCGAGGTATGCCGAGTTCGAAATACGGCGACAGAATTGACAAATTTTCACGTTTTTACCTCCAAAATTCTTCACACATTCTATGGAAGAGTCCGAACTAAAATTCAATTGATGATAATTCGTCAACATCAGGATTTCGCGATTGTTTCTCGCCCTCCCCATTCGCCCTTTTATTAGGAGAGAATATAAGGTATTTTCTCCCTCCTTACTGCATTCCTTCAGGGTGTGACTCAAAAGCACGTCCGGTTAACAGCTAAGAGGTACGAAGTTCGAGTCCTGGCTACCGCACTGCTCATTTTTCCTGTTTCTTGCACCAAAATAAATCTAATTACCGTACAGTGTAAATATAATTTTGAATACCAGAATATTTCGTAACATTACGGAAATATCTGACTTCATTAACGTTAAGCAATCATAATATATAGTAGTAGAAGATAATTAAATCACTTGGCAAGGAAACCTTCAAGAACATCACACAAAATTTAGCTAAATGTTAAAATTGTTGTTGTTGTGACTTATCTCACTTGTCTGACAGTGACATAGAACAAACCCAGAATTCATTTCCACCTATTTTGGCAAGGGCATTAAACATGACAGTACGACTTTGCTCATTTTTGCTCTCCTCCCCCCCCCCCAAGTTTTGATAGAGAGCACCCCAGGGAGACTGGTTCGAGAGTCCCTCACCCTCTTCCCCTACCACCAATCTCTCGAAAAGATTTTCAACTTGCCTCATATTTTGAATGCCCCTATGTTGCACAGACATTACACATTTACAAACATCCATGTCTTCTCCGGGATTCGAAACGGGGCCCTTCGGTATGGCAGCCAACGTCATTAACCACTATCCTGGTTGGGCGCAAATGTTAAAGTAGGTAAAAAACTGCAATCCAAGATTGATATTATCTTCTATGGTTTGAACTGTAAGAAGAATAGTATCACTAAACAAAAATAAAAGCAAATGCACGTAACGTAATAGCTAGTAAAAAGAAAGAAGATATTCTGCTTGTTACAGCATTTACTCTGCTGCTTAAAGAAATTACATACTTATGTGAGCAGGGCAGCGACAACAATAGTTTAATTAGGCTTACATCGGAATCTCGACAAGAAAAGTGATGTTGTAGGCAAACTGTTGGCCGAGATGGAAGAAAGAAATGGAAAATGTATTATAGCAAGAGGTACTGCCTATAGTCAGAGGACCATTTTCACTGTCGATGACGTTATTCCGGAAGACGCAATGTTATGAGCTTCACTTACGGCTGATTGCATGTTAGATTGCAGATTTATGCTGCTGCTCAAATTCAACATAACGTAGAGACAATAGGTTATTTTGGAGCAAGAGCGCATGAAAAATGAGCAATGTGCTCCCACGGACTCGAGCCCACGAATATGCGCCGAGTGTGCTACCGTTACAAAACGAAGGGATGCGAAAAGGAAGCAGAACATACCTTTATACTCCCGTTTTAGAGTGCGACAGGGGATTAGGGAACCCAATCGCGAAATCCTGGTGGTGAAGAATCATCATCTATCACCATTTTTAGTTCGGGCGCCATTGTAGAGTTATTTGGAATTTTTGAAGCAGGAGTCATGAAAAATGAGCAATTTTCAGACAATTTGAATTTCAGGCAATAGACATTTCATTTCTACCAATTCCCTTTCAACATTGAAGACCCTAAAATATATTTATTCTTCTAATAACATAATCATCGAGATTCAAGGGTAACTTAAAAACTTAAAGGATAAAAACATTTCGGTTGCTTTTGTTTTTGTTTGTGAAGATACTGGAGTTGTTGCGAACGAAGGGCCAATTTCCTTGCGAAGACTGCCACCAAGCACGAAATTGACATTCTTGTCAATATCCTTTAATCCTTTCATAAGAAGGTCTTGAATGATAAAACAGTGGATTCGTGGAATCAAGAATACATAAGTTCAAATAAATGGAACTTAACTAAAAAATTTTTCTCTTCCATCAAAATGAGGTTATCATGTCATCATTTTTTTTCTTTTACAAATTATAAAATGACCCAATTCCTTATTGGCCACGGAAACTTTTTCATCTGAGCAGATTTAGTTCGGTTCATAGATAATTTGTGACTGCAGCGTCGGTGGCGAGAAAATTATTAAACATGCGCTCCTTCTATGTTTCAAATATGACAGTGAAAGACTGGCACTGAAAATTATTAATATTAACTGGCCTCCAGATATTCATTAGGTTATTTCCGAGCAAAGCGCCTTGATATTTTTGTAAAATTATTATAAATTTTTGTAATTTTTTCTAGTTTTATTTAAGATTTTTTCTTTACTGTTTATTTTTCTGTATTGTGTTCCATACGTACTTCTGTAAACCCCACGTGACACTTTGTGGTACTTGGAGAATTCTTTATGTTTTGAATGAAAGGAAATAGCTAAGAACTTAAACAGTTCAAATGATATAAAAAATGAATAAACTTGATTCGCAATAGCTCATATTCCGTTTTATATAAACTTTCAAATAGAAATTCCAAACATCGTTTTTAAACGTTCGCATGAAATATAAGAAAGTAAATTCCTAAACATGAACTGGAGATTAGAAATATATTCAAAATGATAGTTTCAAACCGTGTATAAATCAAATATTCCTACTAAATGGCATCTTTTAGCGTGTAGAGACGTAAGGTTTTTTTTTTCAAAGCAGAGATATGAAAAACGTACAATGCTCTCACCGGGACTCGAACCACGGACCTCTTGAATGCGCGCGGAGCGTGCTGACCATTACACTACGAAGGCATGCTAAGAGAAATACCTTATAAGCTTTATAGTGATTATACGCGTAAATCTACAAAACGTTTAATGTAAAATACATACGTTGTATGCGTTAGCTAATATTCTAAGATACTGGCCTTTTACTTGCTTAATGTTTGTAAAAAAATTATAATTTTTGCCTTTCTATGCGATTCAGTCTGATAAAAGCAGAGTTATTTCTAGGTATAAAAAGAACGTTACCCATAATTTTCATTCAAGTTTCTTTATGATTGGGATGAAAGGAAATAAAAAGAAATAATTAACAAGAGGAAAACTTTACTTAATTCTTCTTTTACGTTTAAGCGCTTCAAACTCAACTAATCTCTGTCGAAGACGTTTATGAAAAATATCCTTCCCATAATAAGATAGCACAAGGCTATTACTTGCAAAACAAATGACTCTGCTTCCTTGCGATGAGTTGATTAATAAATAACGTCATTTCATACGATGGATGTCAATGTAATCGCTATTTATTTTAACTAGGCTTCCTCTTTTGTCTTATGCAGTTAATATATTAAACTGCTTTTCTCTTGTTTATCACACAAATAAAAATACTTCCTAAGTTTAATTTATGATTTTTGAGCTTCTGTTTTCTGAATATTGCGGTTGTAAGTAAAAATGAAGTAAAGCCTATTTGAAATTAAATCTAAGCTTGAATTTTGCAAAATTCAAAAAAATTACCTTCGTTATTTTACAGGATAACAATTAACATAAATTTACATGTTTTTTCCATTTATTAGTAAGCAAAGTATTAACTTCTACCTGTTAACTATATTTGAACACATTTTGTGATAGTAAAGCAACAAATTAGGAAATGTATTTGCGCAGAAATATAGTAACTACACACTCTTTTATGATATCTTTTGCTACATCTGGAGAATAAAAATTAATATTTTTCTTGCTAACTTATGTGTTGAAATTAATGTTTAAGATGTTAAAACCTTTCCTTAAAATAAATAAAAAAAAAAAAAAAAAAAAAAAAAGGAGGTTTATATTTTGTTTTTGTTAAGTTTGTTATTGTGTTTGTTTTATTTTGTTTTGTTTTTGTTTGATTTGTGTTCCTTTTCTTTTGTTACAATAGAAATTTCTTTTTTTTTATTACAGTTTCTCATTCATCTCTGTATTTGTTGAATAAATAAGAAAAATAAATAAGAATAAACTCAAAATAAAAAAAAATATTTTCTCACGTTTTACTGATTTTATAAGGTACTTCTCCCAACTTCTTAACATGCCTTCGTGGTATAATGGTCAGCACACTCGGCGCGTATTTGGGAGGTACGAGGTTCGAGTCCCGGCGAGGACAATGTTCTTTTCCCACGTCTCTTAGCATCTAAATAACCTAATGTCTCTACAATTTCAGAATTCGTACTATAGCAGCTAAAGAACAGATTTTTATTTACATATTTTCATCTGAATAAATTCCATACAGATTTATAACGTTCAATAAAGATTTAATTTTTCAATTTAATGTTTTATTACAGTTTAAAACTTAAACATTTTGTACACCGAAGCACAATCGAAATATGGACATATTACTGTAGTTCAACCAATCAGGTTAAAAGTAATTATATTTATATGATTTTAAAGAACATCTATTCATTTAATTTTAGTAAACATACATATGCTTTTCAAAAAGTAAATTTTGTAAAACATACATTTTACATCAGGTTCGTATTTAAAATGTTTCAGTTTCGTATTTAAATGTTCGTAACGTGGCAAGGACAATAGTAAAAAGAAACTCGTTAATATTTTTCCTTCTCCAGTTTTTTTCCCTTAAAGAAATATTCTATAGTACCAAAAGTATCCTCAGTGTAACTACACGAAATAAAATTTAAATAAAACTTAATAAAAAATAAGTCCAACCTTTCAGTTTATTACTTTCAACACCTCTTTCTGTTAATTTTGAAATATTACTGTCAGAATTGCGTCTGACTCGAAATTGAATTCACCCGAATAGTATTCATTATTTGGGTGAATTTTCACTGAATAGTATTCAGTGGAGCTAAATCATGAACTAAGTCAAATTCTCCAAAACTCGTCTCATCAAACCAGTTTTGCACTTATT
The DNA here is from genome assembly GCF_044657685.1 of Stegodyphus dumicola. Taxonomy (NCBI): domain Eukaryota; kingdom Metazoa; phylum Arthropoda; class Arachnida; order Araneae; family Eresidae; genus Stegodyphus; species Stegodyphus dumicola. The sequence continues at coordinate 34,874,997 of NC_140769.1, forward strand.
ATGTAAGCAAAGACATTATGATGTTAATAAGGAGAAGAGCCTTTACAAATAAATGCTATAAAGAGAGGCACAGGTATGCTATATTTGAGACTTTTCGCCATTCAAATGATAAGTTACACAAATAGAGGGACCATCTAGAAATGCGAAAAATAATCTATGTCATGATGGCTCGTTTGACACACCTTCTGGGTGGGAATAACATATTGAATATATTGAGACAGGAAACATTCTTCTGGCAAACTAGTTCCCTCAGATAAAGGAGCACCATTAGTCATAATAAGTTCATTTGTTTCTTTGATGTTATCATAATACAAATTTGCACCGCATCCACCCTGTGGTTAATCATGAACCTGTGTGCTCTTTCTCTTTCCCTCAAAGGTATATTTTGTATCTTTGGATAAACATTACTGAAACCATTTTCACTTCCAAGTGTGTTTGTAAGTCTGTTAACCCAAACTGGGATGCAGTCAAAAACCACAGTGCATAACTCTCAATAAAATGGGTAATTAAAATTTGGGAAAGGAAATGCCATTCCTCCACCAACGTAATCTTCAAAGTAATGATGCACCTTAGAGAAGACATTCAGCGTGGAATAACTCCGTAAAGTATTTTTTTCGGTCCTTACAACGTGCTTTTATGACGTAACTGCATAGCACGCCTGGCTAGCAATCGGAATATCCAAAGTTTGAATGCCACCAAGGGAGCTGCACATTTCTCGTGTTTCTGAATTTCTCGCCAGAACTAAAATTAGTGGACTATAATTTATTAGTAAGAAAATACTGGAGACTGTGTCTCTTCTTTCCCAGTTGCTCTTTAAGTGGGAGACTGTAAAACATTTTCTCCCACCTTAACTGATGCCTTCGTGGCGTAATTGGAAACATGTTCGAATAGCAGTTTGGTTTGGTTTATTTATTTATGGCAAAGCACACTAGGGCTATCTGCCTAAGGGAAGACTTTCAAAGGAAGGACAGGGAAACTGACTCGTATACACGTTACACATGGGGAAAACCTCGAAAACGTCCATTCAGATAGCCCGTTCGCGGAATTCGAAACTCGGACCGAACTACCAGTGTTCAAAGACTTTACCGCTCGGCCGCTAATGAGAAAATAACCTTTTGAAAAAGCAAACTAATTTACCATTTGTTTTACAAAATTCACATATCTGCATATGCCTGTGTAATTATAAAGCATGAAAGTTATAAAACACACAAAAATTTTAAATTCATCAAAGGCTTATACCGTCTATGAAACTGAAATATAAATTATTGCATACACAAATTCCCAGAGTAGAAAATTCTTTTTTTTTACGAATAAAAACATATATGTAATAAACATTAAAAAGGGCCTTAAATGTATTTTAATTAATTAATGTATCCATTATAAATTATAAGTGGAAATATATAATGGATTTAAGATCGAAAGCATTTAGTTAACTATTTGTTTACGAAACAGACTCTTAGAAAAAAGAGGCCCACCAGCGGCCGAGCGGTAAAGTCGCTGAACACTGGTAATTCGGTCCGAGGTTCGAATCCCGCGAACAGGCTGGCTGCATGGGCGTTTTCGTGGTCTTCCCCATGTGTAACGTGTATACGAGCCAGTTTCCCTTAGAAAGTCCTCCACGAAGGCATCCCTCCTCTTAGGCAGATAGCCCTCGAGGCTTTGCCATAATCACACACACACACTTAGAAAAAAGATCCAAAAGATAAAAATTTAAGATAAACTTCGATATTAGTTTTTTAATGTTAATTAAAACGCTAATTCAAACATATTGTCGTTTGAGAGAAAAACAGCTTTATCACTAAATTTATACTGCAATGCACGTTTTGCTTAAGAATTGAACTAAGACATCTGACATATTTCTTTAATTCAAGAAAGCTTACAAGAAAGACCGTATTATAGTTCTCTGTTATGCTATTTACAAAATGTTCCAGGAACGTACTAGCATTCCTTTAGTGAAATTCCTTTAATGTGGTTATTCATTATTTTAAATCATATATTAGTTAACATTGTTTTAAGAAATTTTCTCTTTCCTTATCACGTGACTTTGTGGAATAATTGAAAGCATGTCCGGCTAGTAACTGGGATTTGGTCCGGAGTTCAAATCCCGATGACAGTGCTGATAATTTTTTCATGTTCCCGACCATGAAATAAACTAATGACTCTACGCAGTCAGAATTTTAAAATATTTTTTCTGCAAGGTCCATTGCATCACACTGTAGTAAAGAAAATGTCATGCGACTATCGATCTACTATACGTAAATATCTCTTTGTAGGATATATCGCGGAACTGATGAATTGTTGAAAAAATTAGACTATGCCACATAATAGTTGATTTTTGAATGTTTTCTGAAATTTTAATTGCTTTGTCGGCGTTTCTTTTCGTGGTCCCTATCTTTAATTTTCAACAATAGACCATAACAATTTCGATTGCTGTATGTGAGAAACTAACCATGAAACCACAAGCTAAATTGATGATTCTTGAGAATTTTTACTAACGAATAACTCCTACTTTCTCTGACTTTTTTTTGTTTGTTTTGTTTGTTTTTGTTTAATTAGTTCTACAAACAAAGCACGCAAGGGTGCTCTCACTAAGCGGAGGAAGGTTTCTTTAAGAACTTTCTAAGAAAAACATTTCCGTTTTAACGTTACATGTGATAATTTTTTTCCCAAACATTTTAAACACAAATTCCATTTGTTAAAACAACTGCTATTTTTGCTTTATGAGAAGATAATCGAATTGTGTAAGAAACTACAAAATGGGTTAAAACACTATGCATTAACATACAATAACACGCCGAACAAGTATTAATTTGGAAGACAAACAACAAATTCAAACAAACTTTCCATCAATTAGCTATAACATTGCACGTAATTTACAGAAATTTAACTTTCGGATCGTTTATTCTCCCATCAATAAAATTTCGAGTTCCATTCTCAAGGACCTCCATTACGGATATGAATTCCTAGTGTATTTACAGGATTCTTTGTCCGTGTGGTTTAATTTACATTGGTCAAACTAAGAGAGCCTTAAAATTTCGCGTTAAGGAACATGAAGCATAGAAAAAGAAACGCAGAAGTTCTCTGTTGCCCAGCCTTGTTGGTCCGAAAATCACACTTTAAATTTTTTTGCAGCCAAAATTATTCAAAAAATATTTTGCATTGATGAATTAGATTTTCTAGAGGCATTTCAGATTAAAAAAATCTTTCTGCTCTAGTTAACGACCCTAATTTCAATCCATCTTTGCCTTCAGCCTTTAAGGAAATTATGTTTTAGTTCTCGTTTCATCAACAGATGGCGCCAATAGCTTAGCTCCTGTCCAGTCTTTCTTATCTCATCTTATCTCGTGCATTTGCGCTTTTGCAGCTGAGGATGTTGGTTCGGTAAAACTATCGAAACTAGTCCTGTAAAAATTTAAAAATATAACGCTGATTTTTGATTTTTAACTTCCAAATTAACACTATGTATTGTTTGAAAAAACAAAGTTAAATTTTCTCTGCTCTTTGTACACTTCGAGAAAAATACGCATCTGAAATCATCAAAGTTTGTTTACGACTGATAAGCGTTAATTGTTTTGTATCCTTTGTATTCGTTAAACCTTTCGTTAGATAAAAATACATATTTCCGAGACAAATGCTTTACAGGCTGATATTTCGAGTAGACACGTTTTTTCATTATCCTAAAATAGGAATTCTGAGATAATATTTTCGCACTGTCTATCAAAACTGAACATGCGTTTTCTATATATGCTATATTGTTTGTGTCTGACTTGATTGAAACACATTAGATTTATTAGGGATGGAGTATCCGGATCTTGAGAAACACAAAATCTCAATTAAAAGATTGGAAATTGGTAAAATCGAATCTTGGCGCATTTTCTGTTAATTAAATCATTCAAATCCTAGGGTCAAGTGCATTTAAGCGTTGTACCTTAAAACTGACGAAATATTGGCTTTATTGACATTATTTAAAAGAATTTAGTAAAAAAGAATGCGAATAGTTGCAATTGAAGTCAAATAAAGTTTGCAATATAATCTATAATTTCGTGGAAAACAATATATCACTTTTTGAATTAGTTAGAGATAATTTAGTTTTCCATGTTTAAGATTAATCTATGATAACAATTATAAAAATTAATGCTTGCTTTGATTTAATAATATTAAAAAAATTAACTGTTACTGAAATTTATTTTATAAAACATGAACCTTAATTCAGGAGTTTAAATTATGCACATTTTTTTGCTGAATTTAATTTGTAGTTTCTTAATAGGTGTAGGTGCATTGTTAACTGCCATATTCTTAAATTTATTTTTTTTATAAAACTCATATTACAAGTTTTCCTTTAACTATAGATTTTAATTAAAAATTAAGAGTTTTTCCCTCCTTTTATTATCTACACATAATTGATATTTTGGATATGAGAACCTTTAAAGTCTTAAATCAGACTCGAGAAAATTTGTAATTCGTCCCTCCTCAACAATTTATGATAAATGAAATTTATGACTTCTAATATCACGTCGACGAGAATGCATGTTAGATGCATGAATTTGTAAAATATTGATTTATGAGTAACTGTGGATGCTTTAGGTTCAGGTTCAAGCGTCGCTTGGAAATTTTTTAGCCTTATATGCAGCAGATACTTGAGATTTTATTTATGTATTTTTCTTTAAAAAATCAAACCTCTCAGTTAGAGACATGAATCCCTTCCTAAGCAAATTCTATTACTTGGTGAACAAAAAGCTCTTTTTACAAGATAAACTTCCCAGTTTCTTCTCTTTCTTTAGTCCAAAGGGGCAATTTGCCCTGAAGGACTATTGATTTCGTTTTGGCATTTTGCGTCGAAAACTTTAAAAAGGCTGTATCACTTTTCAAATCGTTGCCACCATATATTATCGTCCTATCTTATATTTAAAGAAATTAAATAATGAAGACTCTGCATAAATGCTTGTCTGTTTCTCGCATTGTGATATAGCATGTATGTCTCGCATTCTGATAAAATAACGGTACCTAGAGCCATCAAAATTTGAATACCGTAATCTTCCAAGAACATGGGCATGTGGAAAGCTCTAATTTGAATTTTAAATTTGTTTCATTATCGATTTCAGATTTTGTAACATTTCAACGAACTTTTGATTAAAAAACTAAACGATTTCAAAGCGAGCAATAGCAACACTATACTTAAAAAAAAAAAAAAAAATCTCCAGCGCGCGAAACTGTATCGGAAATTCTAAAGATAGGCTCATTTTAAAATTAAACTGCTGTTGAACTGAATTTTATCGTACGTACAACATGATACTTAATAAATAAAGGTAGCACACAGCACACAAAACGTTACATAAACGCCCCTCTCGACGCAATTTAAAATTTAAAACCTTTCAGTTTTTTTTTTGTTTCTTTGTTTCGGTTACATGTATTCTCGAGATATAAATGAAGACTTTAATTGTTTTTCATATTTTTCAGTCTGAGTGATTACAAAATTCATAAAAAGTGAATAAAATGTTCACTTATTAAACCCAAGGCAAACACTACTTTCAACATTTACTAATATTTCGAAACTAGAAGGATCGTCGTAGTTCCAAATATGTTTTCCATCAAACTCTATAATTCTTGCAAAGTTTTATTTTTGTAATTTGGAACGATCTGAATGCCGAAAAAAGTTTTACAAGTAATGGCTTTTTGCTCAAAAATATTAAAAACTCTAAATATAGTGTTAATTGTCTAACATTTGAAAGTAAAGCATTAAATAAAGAATGAGAAATATAACTAATTTAAATCATATTTTCTTGACAGAATAAAAACAGCTTTGCTGGGAGAGTATCCAAATCAGCGTGTTAGCACTCTAAACCTATTATATTGCAAAAATTCATACCTGAAGGTTCAAAATTAGAAACAGAATATGATACCATGATGAAAAAATTTAAATTAGAAAACAAATCAGTTTTCGTCATTCTATAGAGCATAAACAAAATTTCGTAAAATACAACAGAACACAGAAACAAGACTTACTTGCGGAACCACGCTATTATGACGACTTGATTTTCTCACATTCTTATTAAAAACTGTCTTCAGATCTTCCCTAATGCTAAGTACATCCGAATGTGTGTCGTTGCACTCCAGCTGTACACTTCTGCGCGTCTTAATGTCTTTTTTGAGACTTAAGCCAAATGCACTGGACAATCTCCTTGCAATAGTAGGGGCATCCATACTACCAAACTTACGGTGTGGTATCCCTGTTTTACTTCTCTTATCCATAGCTTTGGGCACACGGCATGTATCAACAATATCCTCCTCTCCATCCTCATTTACACAAAGAATGACAATAGGAGGTTCGGGATTTTGACTATGAAATCCATTCGTAGGTGCTTTAGCATTGCCTTCAGATTTCGTCATGATTTGAGGCTGTTGATGTTTCTGTTGATCGTCGATTTCAGATTGTGGAATTTCATCATATTCAGTCGTAGTTCCTTTGCTCTGGGAAGACATGCTTTTCCAGTTTCTTAAGCGTTTACTAAGAATTTGATCATTTGGATTGATATTATGTGAAGGCGGAACAAGATTTTCACAATGACTATAGCTCTGATTTTTAATAGATTTGGATATTTCGGTGGTAACATTCCTGTCATCTAAGTATGTATCTTCAATGTAGGAGTCGCTAAGAAAATTATCCAGGCAGTTTATTGAATCTTTTTCATTTGATAGCTCTGATTCATATGAGAAATTGAAGCATTGCGTTGGTTCACATAAACTGTCGGTACTTGATCCCCTAGAGGAATCTTCAGTTCTCGAAGCAGATGTTTTACATTTATCGAAAGAAAACGTTTTGTATTTGCCTGTTAGATCACTAAGAGAACGGGACAGTCGAAATTTTGTCTTTAGAACTGGGAATGACATTTCATCCCCTCATCTATCAGTTTGTTCGAAATCATCAAGTTTTATAATAATTTAAATAATGTTTCTAAACGCGTTTATAAATTAAATTTGCCTAAAATTTTTACTTGAACTTTATTGTTACAAGATAATAATCTTCTCTGCATTTTTCTGACTTTAACTACTTAAAATACGAAAATATATTTTGTTTCCTAAATTTTAAAGTAATATAAGGCAGTGGAAGTAGAAATATTTCAAACAACATTCGGATAAAAATACATTTCTAATAAAAGACAAAATCCATAAACATACAAAATATATTTGTGTAAAATAGTAAGCTCAAATAAATTTCATTCAGATAAGAAAAGTCATGGAAGTATGTGAACATATAATTGACGTAATTAAAATGTGTAAAATTAAGACTACGATTTATTTAATTAATAAGTTGTTTTCTTCTTATAATACTATAGGGCTAAATGTCTTAGAGTAATCTTATAATTTAAATGAAAGATGAAATTGATAAATGCGATACTAATGTTTTGCATGTTAAGTACTTAAATATTTCACAGAGTTTCAGAAAATACCCTGAAATTATATAATTCACTATTAATATTATGTTATTAAAATTCATAACTATTAAGATTATTTTATCTATACTTTCGGAAACTTCTTTAGCATGATTTGCTAAATAAAATAAAAACTATCATAGCCTGAAAACATGGTTAATTTCGTTATATTGCTTATCAAAATACGTCCAGATGCGTTATATTAAATGCCTATATTTGCTTTCTATTCAGAAAATTTCTGATTGTTTCATTTTAGAGAATATATTTTAATATTCCTTTTAATAAAAGTGCTGAAAATAACTGATTTATGATGCACATTCCATGAATATAAAAATATGTATATGTTGATCATCGACTATAGCACGTGATTCGTGATTTCTAATTTTATGTCAGATGCTCAGGAACTACATCTAGTTGCATGTAACAAAAGAATAGCGAATGTATTCTGTTTTTAATAAGTGATATTTTATGTGTTTCTCTTAAATTAATTATCTTAATAAACTTTCTTTAAATGCCTACTTTTAAGCAGACTTGTACTATTTTCAATAGTATTATTTCATTTGTGCCGTGTTGTGCAATTTGTTCAGTTATTCCGTGATTTATTAACGAGCTATGAGGCCTAATCAGATACTATATTTTTAAGAATATGTTTTTGAAACATATATGCAATTATGTTGACAAATTTCCAAAAGTTGCATCAGTTATAATATGCATGTATGAAGCAAACATGCAATTCAGTATTAGCAACATATATATGGATAATACATTGTAAGTATTGTTTCACAAAAAGCGCTATAAAATCATTAAACATAAATTAAAATTGTATTATTATGTCTAAAAAGTAAACAGTAAACTACTTATTTCATATCTGTAATTAAAACATTTCACATCTTTATCCAAATATTTTAGTATTTATATCCCAGGAATGAAGGTGAAATTTGTACTGATTTCAGAACAATATTTATAAAATTCAATAAAATTTATAAATAGGAAATATTTGAATAACTAACAAAAATCTGCCAACACTGCCGGAATCTTATAAAGTTATTGTGTTATTTGTACTTAATTCGGTAACGTTTATTTTAATTTTTGATTTTTCTGGTCTTAAAATAGTTTGAATAATTAATTAAAGTTTTGTGCTCAAGTAATGTAACATTAAGTCGTTTAAAATATCCTTCAGGAGGTACTTGAAAGTTTCGATAATATGAAGGCCTTTTACAATAAATTTCACTACACATGTAATATTATTAATTATTTCATTGAACGCACATGTATTAAATAACATTAAGTTTTCTGTACTGTGATGAAATTGCTTTTCATGAGTTCATTAGTCTGACCGTGTATCAGTAAATGACTGGATACTGAAAACACACTTTACACTCCGAAACCTGTGTACTTTTATAATTTGCAATGAGGGTTTTATATTTGTTCGTAATATAAACACCGGATTGTTTGCAAAATACTTAGCAAAATGTAGACAATGCATTATTAAATTATTTAAACATGTGACAGCATCTTATCCTTCAAAATGTGATAAATATTATTCTAAAATATTAGCCCACAGGCTATTCAAGATGCTTAATATTGGATTATAAATGTAATACATTTGTATCCACGTGAAGTTATTGGGCTGAATTGCGTTACAGTACAACTGTTAATTTTCCACATGATTGAGTAATATATTTAAAATGTCCACTTTCACACTTGAGATTACTTGAAACATAGAATCACATTTGATCTTTCTGTGCAAAAACGAAGCTGCACAGATACTGCCATAAATACATCACAGAGAAAACAATTATATGTATTTTAGCCTCAGTGGGCTCTTGAAATTACACTCACCTTTAAGCACATTTAGAGACATGTATATATCACCAAAAAGCTGACGCTATATGATGCTTAATGCCCAAAATTAAAACACTTTTATGGGAAACATAAGTCACAAAGACATCATCACTGTGATAAGTAGTATGGAGCTAGAAAGATGTCAACACTGATAGTGTCGTAATGTAAGTGAGTTGAACTAAATAATAATTCATTTTTCATTTACTAATGATGCATATGAGGATAATAAAAGATTTAACACATATCTATTTTTATTTTGTGAACACTTCTGGTGTAATCTTCACCGAAGCAAAAGAATTACCAATTAATCTTGTATAAAATTTACGATTACTAGTATTTGCAAAGACAACAAACATTTTGAAACACATTTTTCTTTTTTTCCTACCGGAAATATAAAGGTGTTTAGCAACTTGAAGAACTTGGAGAAATGATCTGGAGACTTTTTGCTTTTAATCCCAAAGACACAATGGCACACTCTTTACGTGATCACCTTTTGCTTTCAGCCGCACAACAATGCAACACGTTTTACAAGCCACCATGTTTGTCCACGTATGCAGCCTTGTCCAGGGATCTTCAGGAGAGCTAACTGCACCTCGAACCTCCCAGCTCAGAATCCTTCAATGACGAAACTCTCCGGTTTCTCTCACTCTCGGAAGACCTCAGCGTCTAGCGGCGTTCCGAAAAAGCTCATGTCTTCGTTTACCAACGATCTATAAAGAATTCTAGCTCTTCCTCCCTCACCTCTACGCGCTTCCCTTTCTTTCTTTTCATATTAACGCAGTGAGAGGCCTTTACAATAACTCGGTTATTACGAAGAAAAATTTGGGCTCGAGCTGACGTAATTATCTACAAGGATAGAAGATGGAATGTCAACGCGTTATATATATATATATCCTTTGTGATCGTTATTAAAATTATTGGAAGTGATGTGTTTAGATGGGCTTTCACGACAACAACGTCTGTGGTTCTTTAGCGGAAGATTGGTGATATATATGAAAATTTGTGATGGAGAGAGAAGCATTTGAACTAAATGGGTTCTGTAAGTTTAATGAAACAACGAACTCAAAACATTTCTTTACTAAAAATGAAATATTAAAGAAGTTCATATTAGTAAGAACATTGCTAAGGCTTTAATATCTAAAATAACATATTAAAGGAAAGGATACTGGGTACTAATAGTTAAAGGTGGCTAAATGGTATCATTATCCGTGAAACTTAATTTCGTTGCCTTTTGAAACCGAGGAAAACATAAAATTCGTATTATTCCAAAGAAATATATTTGTGAAATTTAAAACAACATGTAGCTTTAATAAGCAGTAATAAATATAATTCAAGTTCTTAATCCGTAGTATCAAAAACAGTGAGGTAAATTTAATAAATAATTAAGATTTCCACTAAAATGGTGAAATGTTTCGGATAACTTTAAAATTCTAGTTGTTAAACAAAATCCAAACTTTAATTTTAATAAATATAAAGCGGGAAAAAGTCTGAGAGATTTCAGATTTTATATTGCACCTCAAAAGGCGTTTTTTAACGTTTTGTGTGTTAACTTTATTTATCAAGTATCATGTTCTTCGTACTTAAACCATAAAATTCAAACAGCAATATCAGAAAACATTTAAAAAGAGCATATCTTTAGAATTTTCAATACACAGTATCTAGCGCTGGAGATAAAAACGTTTTTTTGTTTCGTACAGTGATGCCATTTCTCGCTTTCAAATTGTTGAGTTTGTTAATCAAAAACTCGTGAGTGCTTTACAAAATATGAAATAGATGACAAAACAAATTCCAACTTTCAAATTTGGGCTTCCAGATGCCCATATTTGAGTAAAGAACTACGTTATTAAAAATTTGATGTAACGGTCGTTTTTTTACAGTGCGAGAAACATATTTAAAGTCATGCGGGTTCTTCATTATTTAATTTATTTAAATATAATGCAGGACTCTAATATTTGGTGGTAACAATTTGAAAAGTGAAACGCCTTTTTATAGTGGACGACACAAAATGTCAAAACGAAACTTATTAGTTTCGTTTTGGCATTTTGCCCCTTTGGGATAATATATATAGAGAGAGAGATAGATAGATAGATAAAAATAAAAAAATCACGCACACCATTCTGAATGGAGAGATAAAATTTGTTTTACCATTAGCGCATTAATATTTTAGTTTTATAGCTTCTTCAGACTTTTAATTAACGCTTATATATTATATATATACATTTTTTTCATTTTAAAATTGTAGTTAGTCTTCTTTTATCTAAATTACCATTTGAAGTGATTGTGTTAACGGCGAAATAAGAGTACCTAATCCTTTCTTCTCGCATTTTTTTTTTAAAGGATTATCCAACGGAAATTTTCATGTAACTACAGTTTAAAAATGTTGGTAATGTAAATAAAAGCCTTTTGTCATGTGTGTAAAGAAGTTTGAAAATAAGTATTCCCATTTCGTCAAATGATCGAACGTGTAATGCATCGTTTGCGTTTCATTTACTTTCATTTTATAAACAAGATGATTTATTGTACTATGTGATAAAGACTGCCTTAAAAGCGATTACCTTCTCTATATTATCTTCATATAGTCAGAATTATCTAAGGAATGTTTAATTAAAATTTATGGGACCAAATATTTCTAAAGATAGCTACATATTTTCCGAATGCAGATTTCTAAAGTGAGCTTTACGACAGATAAAACGCAGTGCAGAAATATGAGTTTCAAATTTATTTTAGTGAAATACTATTATCCGAGAGATAAAATTTTTGTGTGAGAGTTATATTAAATAAATTTGTACATTTAATTTGAATTTGCATTGTTTGTTATTAGAAACGCTGTTTTAGAAAATGATTTAACTTTTAATGTTTAAGGATTTATTCATTTCTAGTTAACTAGTTATTTTATCTTAAATAGTTTTACTGTCATTCTCCTTTTCCGTTTTCCGGCCAGAATGCAAATATTAGATCACGGATATTCAAATCAGGTAGAAAGAGATAGTATTTAAAGCAAGGGTTTTAGATTGTTTAATCAAAACATGTTCTGTCTGCTGAAGACCACGTTACTAGTTGAATCGTTTCTATAGACGTCTATTCTAGGCTTTGCGGTCTTTCTTGCCATTAGGGCATGTCATAGCTATTAGGTTTGAGTCAACTTGAGCGTTATTTCTGTGTAGCGTTTGACTAACTAATGACATTACGACTTAAGATTAATTGATTTACGGCTAACTTACGATTTACTAGTTAATTTTGATTTATATTCATTACTTTTGAGTTACGAAATAAGTGCCTAGTTTTGCAAGCACCAAAAGTAACTTCTGTTAAATTTTTTAATTTAATAAAAGGGTCTTTAATGTTTCTCTGTCTTCGCACTGAACATAGCGGTAAGTCGCTTAGCTCTCAGATTGAGTCTCAAATTAATTGTACTCTATTGTATTTAAATGTGCATTTTAATTGAACTTTTGTAACTGATCATTTTACCTGCTGTCATGTTCCAGATTCCGAAAAATACCGTCTTATGAATGGCTGTTAACTTTGAAGCTACATTTGCATAGGAATTGTTCATTGCATTAAGAGAGATTTTTCTGAAAATGCATATCCCTGAAGTAACTATTCTCTACAGAGTTGAAATAAAAATAGTTTCACAAAATATTCTTAAAAAAACATTAAAAAAAAAGATAAATGCAACGGAAATCTGAAAGCTTTCAGATTTTAAATTACGTCCAAAAGGGCGATTTTTTAACGTTTTGTGTACTACCTTCATTTATTAAATATCATATTCTACGTACTCAAACTATAAAATTCAGTTCAACAGCAACACTGCAAATTAATTTTAAAATGAGTATATGTGTAGAATTTCGAATGCAGAGTCTCACGCGTTGGAGATAAAAATGTTTTTTTTTTTTTTTTTTTTTTTTTTTTTTTTTTCATACAGTGTTGCTATTGTTCACTTTGAAATCGTTTATTTTTTTTAATCAAAAATTCGTTGAAGTGTTACAAAATCTAAAATCGATAATAAAACAAATTTCAAATTCAAATTAGGGCTTCCACGTGCCCATATTCTATGAAAGATTACGTTATTCAAATTTTGATGGTTCTAGGTGCCATTGTTTTATTACAATGCGAGAAACATACATACATTTATGCAGATTCTTCATTATTTAATTTCTTTAAATATAAGACAGCTTGATAATATGTGGTGGCAATGATTTGAAAAGTGATACAGCCTTTTAAGGTTTTCGATGCAAAATGCCAAAACGAAATTAATAGTCCTTCGGGGCAAATTACCCCTTTGGATTAATAATCTAAAATAATAGATAACCACAATAAAGAAATTTCACTAAAAAAATCCTTATACGTCTTTGGAAGATTTTGTAAACAGCGCAGCAGAAAGCTATTATTCGGTCTTTTTTGTAAGCTTTTTAGAATTGTGTTTAAAGAAACATATCAGATTTCTTAGTAAAATTATTAAGCAAAACGTTCATTGTAGTATAAATTTGGTAACAAAACTATTTTTCTTTCAAGCGACAAATGCTGGGATTAACGTTTTAATTAACGTAAAAACTAATACAGTGATACAACCTTTTAAAGGTTTCGACGTAAAATGCCAAAACGGAATTAATAGTCCTTCAGGGCAAATCCTCTTTGAACAAAATATAGTGAAGAGTTGACTGAGATCTTACTTAACAATTTATTTATAAGATAGTTAATGTAATTACTGACCTTAACGCTATAATAGAAGAATATAGACGCACATGTTATATTTGGTAGAATGCATGATGTGTGCTTTCCTTCATTGAAATAACCTAACTGATTTAACTACTATAGCAATGGTCACAGAACTGCAGGCACTGTTCTAAAAGCATGACTTTGCTGACTACTTCATTGCTGTTTTGGCTGGTAACATCTGACATAGCAATAGTATCCGAATATCTATTTAAATTGTGTTGTTTAATTTACTCCTAAGGCCTATCTACCATAGAAAAAATACCTTACTGGAGGAAGAGTTGAAGGAAACTAAAATACATTCGTGATTTATATATATATATATATATATATATATATATATATATATATATATATATATATATATATATATGAGAAAAGCCAGGAAACTGCACGTAATCAGCCCCTTATCGATCATTCGGAACCTAACTCTGGATAGTATCATATTCTTTTATTTTGCTAATCGACCAGAAGTAACAGTCTTTTCAGATCGGCAGAATTTCTTTACTATTTTACCGCATAACCATATCTGTCTAATACAATAACAATGATTACGTTCGTAGAGTCACTAGGTTTTTTTAAACAGGAGACGTGAAAAATGTGCGATGCCCTCCCTGGGACTCGAACCTTGTTCTCTCGAATATGCGCCGAGTGTGCTAATCGTTACACCACGAAAGCACGCTAGAAGGATGAAAAAAGTACCTTATCCTCAAGTGCAAAAGAGTGGTAATTAAATAACCCAGCTTAGATCAGAACTGCATGATACTCGGTTGCTCTTGTATAGCTGCTGAATTAAAATGCAGGATTCCAGTATCTATATAGCTACATTTTACTCTTAAGGTCCCCATCCTCCATTAAACATTAACTTATTCAGATGGGAGATAGAGAAATTTTTAAATACTTTTGGAAACATTTCTTAAACTTTACAAACTCGAGCATTAATAAAGTTTTTTAAGTAAGCAGTAACACAGTTCACCGAATGCAGCATTTCAGGTTTTTCCAAGTCGAAGTAATAAAATGTGACCGTAGATTTTGCTGATCACGTGGAGAGCGGAAACTTTCTGCTGAATTCTTAACGCACAATCCGCAAGATTTCGTTACAAAGTGCATGTCAAGAAAATAGATTTCTTGCTTCTGCATCAAAACGATCTAGAAGAACATGTCAATAGCAAAATGATTAAAACCTGAAGCCCATATGGAATCCGTTATTCGTTGTTGGCACTCTAGAAATTGTTTTTCTCAATGTACTCGTGTTGAACGTGATCTAGAAATCTTAAATCTTCTTGCTATAATAAGTTTGCAAAATTTTACAGTGTACACAGTATATTTTTCAGTTCAGTGTTCGATAACTCTATATCCTGAATAATTCACACCAGCAATTTTTCCCTAATAAAAGCCTGAGTTTCCAGTGCACAAATATTATATTTAGATATATCATTTTAAGAAGCAATTTACTTATTTTTTTAATTTAAAAATCTTTTAGAATAAAATAATTCTATAAATGTGTCGTGTGCATATGAAGTTGATAATATGCTTACAAAACCTACACAGAACGCGTAAATGTTTACCATTACTTATTTTTAATAACACTGTTAATCTCGACCTGCGATCTTTCTTATCATATAAGTGCACAATGCCAGATGACAAGTCTTATATTTTTAATAAATAATGGTCTTTATACCTGTTTGATTTGAGATTCTATTATTTGCGTTTAGAATTTTGCAGGAACTGAAAAACATATGACGCAAAATATTTAAAATTTAAATGACATATTTATTTCCCTGTCAGCCTTTATATAAAACAATTACGTTTAATTTGATAGGTAAGTAGCCAATTTAAGCAAGATATTAAGACTATAGAATCATCATTAAATGAAAGTCGTATTCTTACGTGCTAAAGCTATTTTTAAAGTATCGATTTAGAAGTATATTTAAATTAAAATTATTGATATACTTGACCTTTTTGGCATCTTTAGAAGATGCAGTATGTCACAATATTCCTTTGTAAATTTACGCCAAATTCTCTCATAAGAAGTTTCATCGTTTCAAATTCTTTTCATTTTTCACAAACAACGTACTTGAACTACAGATGAGGGGCAAGTAACTTGTAAATTTCAAGCAAAAAAAAAAAAAAAAAAAAAAACTTAACTAGCATATGAGGTAGCAGTGTTCTAGAGACATTAGGTTGTTTTGAAGCAGGAATGAAAATAATGTGAGATACCTTTGCTTTGACTCAATCTTGGAACTCTCGAATAGGTACCGAGTGTGCTACCGTTACACCACGAAGGCTTGCTACAAAGAGGGAGAAAATACCTTATGGTGGTGACGAATTATTGCCCTCCACCTTTTAGTTCGGGGGTCATTTGTAGAGACATTAGGTTATTCTGAAGCAGTAGATGGGAAAAAAACGCAATGCCCTTGCTGGGATTCGAACGCGGACCTCTCGAATACGCGCCGAGTGTGCTACCGTTACCCCGAGTGCGAACTATGCATTCCGGCAGGAAAAGAGAAATGTGAGTAAAGGTAATTAATATAAAATAACCGGTTAGAAGAATATGTAAATCCTTACAATTTAAAATCGTGAATTATTTTCAGCGTTAGTAGTGACATTATCACCTTGGCAGAGTTTCACGCTTAAAAACTTGAGTAAATAAAGTTAAAAAGAGAATCTATGGCTCCCTTCTGCACTGAGCATAACATTTTCATTACTAATAATGTATCATTAATCTCTTTTTATTGAACATTTTCGATGATAACAATGTATTATAATGTTAGTGAATATTTTATATTAAATTCTGTTTCCAAAATTGATTTGTATAAAGGAATACTGTTGCACTATAATAATAACCATTATCATAGATATAAGAAATGTTTCAGTACCGAATAAAAACTAATACGATTTGTATTCACACTATGAGTTCAGTTACTTAACGTTAAATTCATAATTTATAAGGTATTTCTCTCGCCTTCTTAGCATGCCTTCGTGGTGTAGCGGTCAGCACGCTCGACGCGTATTGGAGAGGGTCATGTTTCGAGTCCCGGCGAGGGCATTGCTCATTTTTCACGATTGTTGCTTCAAAAAAATCTAATGTCTGTACAGTGGCCCCCGAACTAAAAGGTGGTGAATGATGATTCTTGATCACCAGGATTTGGCGATTCGGTCCCCTTATTCCCAGTCACCCTTTAAAAGGGGGAGGCACTGCTCATTTTTTACGACTCCAGCTTCAAAAAAAAAAAAGGCTAATGTCTTTTAACAGTGCTGTGTTTTATAAAATTAAGAACACTATTCGGTATTTCGCACATTATTTGAATTTTCGAGCCCGCAAAAATTTTTTTCCCGCGCAAAATAAATTCCTGTTTTCTCGTTTATTCTTTCTGACAACTTGTATTTAGATGTTTTTTGCACATCTCAAATTTCAAAATTTAAAATTTCTTTAACTCACTTCGAAGGGATCAATATACAAACCAATCTGATAATTTTGTTTGAATTTTTATTTATGTTAGTAATATTTTTGTTTTTGAGTATGGCAAACCACGAGAAGGATTCCTAGGAAGAAGGTACTTTCGTAGAAAACCTTCAAAGGGAAACTGCTTAAAGAAAAAGAAGCTTTTGTAGAGGGACATGCTGAGGAAAACTGACTTGTAAACTGGAATTTCTTGGTAGTAGTTATTTAAACAGGTGCAATGAAAATAAATAAATAATTGTAAAGTGTAAGAAAATAAAATGAAAATAAAATGAAGAGGTATCTGTTCAGCAATACAGAGGCTATTCGCACATTTTTTCACGATTTTCATAGTATTTACAGAAATATTTCACCTAACATTTTTGAGTTTTGAATGTTCTGTTTGCTAACTCTCATCCTTCACTATATTTCTGCATCGTTATTTCCCAAGTTAATTTCCCAAGATGATCCCAAGATTCTTTTGTAATATCAGAAGAGGCATATTATCCCATTCCTCTTGAACAACTTTACGAAGGAGGGTTGCAGATCGACGTTCGGACAATCCATGAGTAATACATCAGGGGATTTAGTAGGGATACTAGTGAAAGTTCTGGCCCTGATACCCATTTCTTGTTCCATTTTTCCAAGAAATTAAAAATGAATTTTGACGTGTGGCTGTCTGCTTTGTCTTGATGCAGTTTTACTGATTCAGGGCACGTTGGGTAAAGAGAATGTATTTGATGTTTAAAAATCGGGTAAAAATATGTTTCTGGTTATATGCAGAGTTGATGTAAACATTTTTCTCCACACTCCTTATTTTTACTTCCTTGTATAAAGTAAAAAGGAAGTATTGTAATCACGAAAAGTTTCAGGCAGCATATTTAAACGAAAATAACCATTTTGACCGTTATCGAATACAATTTAACGATGTATTTGCATGACATCTGTACGTAAGGATGGAATGTATGACTCTTTCCCTCCAAATAAAAATTATAATACCACTGTAAAATGAATGCTGATAAGAATTTTTCACCACGACGTACTTATGTATCTCGCATAACTCAAACACGAGCCTCAGAACATTAAAATTTTGTATATAGGACTGCTATAACATGAAGATGTGCACCTCGTATTTTGGTTGCAATCAGCAGCACCAAACATATATAAATCTATTTATATATATATCCATTCTGTTACCCGGCTCAGTGATCTCAGTTTCTTTACTCTTATATGTTTGTAAATTGTGCATTTTTTGTTTTCAAAGTGATTGAATTATGTTGTTCTTATCTTAAGGTTTTTATGCCTTTAGGAAATCTGCAAGCAATATTTGTAGAATTATCAACAATTTAAAAGCTGTTTATGTGCGGTTAAGCCTAATTTTTATATAACATGGCTGATATGTTTGTTTATATTTGAAACAGCAGAATAGTAGATTTGTTGCCAATCTAGAGAGACTAAGATTTGCAACAACAAAGATAACGCTTTCATTTATTATTGCGAATTAAATCATGCTTAATTCTGTCTGGAATTTTTCCGAGGAAATAAGTGTTTAAGATTTACGTCGTAATTTTTAATATAGATATTTTGAGTTTTTATGTATTTTTGCCTTGTCGCGAAATGAGAACTGAATCAATTGAAAGAGAAATACTGAATCGTCTGTGAAAAACGTTTTTGTTTTTGTTTGCTTAATTTCTTTTATACATCGTTCTAGATTTATTATAATAATTGAATAGAACATGTCGCAACGATTAGATAATTCTTCAAATGATATAAATTTTGTGGATTCTGAGTCATAATATGAACGAAATATAACGCTGTTAAGTGAAACTAGCGTCAGAGTGTCGCTATAGTAAACAAATATAATGAATTTTAAATTGTATTGTGGTTTATGCTCTATCGGCGAAGTAGATTTAATTCAATCCAATAAGTTTAAATGAAATGCAAGAAAATGTGCGTATAACTTATTATTCCGTACAAGGAAGTCATGTGGTGTACACATCAGATTTTTTATTTGCCGTTATATGAATAGCCGGTAACAATCATAAATCTCTTTGAAAAACCTTCTTTAGGGATTCTTTGAACCATGCTTTAAGATTTTTTTCTCCTCTTTGATGACAATAAATGGATCTCTTTTTATTTTAGTAATTTAAATGCACCCAAGATTCATCTATTGTGACATCATTTTTTCAGTTTTGTCCGTATAAATGTTTCTCACAAAGAAATCTGCAGAGCGTTTTGCGATGTGTCGTGGAGAAAGACGATGCACACTATGTGTTTTCGAATTTTAAGATTCAAATCAGTATTAATCACATTTTTTTTACAGCTGAAATCGAGCATTTTAATGTTTTTGCAATTGTCCTTTGAGTTGACGGATTTTATTTTAACTTTTGCAACATTCGAAACATTCCGTTTATTTCCTTGGATATGAATTCGGAACAATTTGAGGACAAATTTTGATGTTTTTGTCCTTTCTTGTGAAAACATTACTTAGATATCGAAATAACATGGCTTTTACAGCGTTTTTGAATAACTAGAAAAGAATAATTTTCTTCGGAAAAGTACAAACATAGCTTTCTATTGACTGCTTCTTTAAAAGCCTATTTTGCAAGAGAACAAAACTGTAGAGTAGCAGATGATAATTTATACTTTCAAAAATATAACTGCAGTTAAATTTGTTTTCCAAGGAATTAAGTTTTTTTACAGCAGAGCAAAGTCGTCTAAAACATGTGCGAACAGCCTTTGTATAGAAATACCGCTGAAAATTGTTTTCCTTGGCAAAAAACACAAAGATTCCATTTTTTTCAGAATGCATTAATTTGTTTGGTAAACAAATCCTTTACTAATCTTTATTTAAGCTTTGCTTAAGATTTAAAATTCAAATCTCAGTCAATATTAACCTATTACTAAACGAATTTCGGTATTATTTGATTGATAAAAATATATAATAATTAATTAAATATTACAACAGTATTTTCTGGGGCAGCCCCAATAAATGTCGAAAACAACTTGTTTAAATTCTATGACATTTATTCCCTATGCAATCATTATTTGGCTTTTTATTTAACGCAACCGGGTTACTAAATGTGCAGTTCTTACGTTTAACCACAGGAATACCTTCTAATAATGTAAATAATTAATCCGTTACCTAATGCTCGCTGTGCAAAATCACTTTATTCAAATACTGTAATTACAGAAATAACAAAGATTCATCTATCAGTGAGCATAAATTAAATTAAAAAGAACTATAATAATAATAGAGGATAAAATTATTATTATCCTCCCCCCAATGCGGGGCACTAGCAGTTACAGTTAGTGGCTATTACTAAAGTCAAAAGCGGTAGTCACTTTATTGTGGAGGCACCTAATAGGTGGGCCGCCGTCGCCTCCTATTCAAGGTACAAACAATTTACATTCATGCCTTCTTCGGGATTTGAACCCGGGCCCTACGGTATGTAACTCCGAGTCACTAATCACTTTCCCGTCTGAGCAGTAAGGATAACATTCAAAGTCAATGAAATAAGCTGTTTAAATTTATGTGTAATGTCAATCTAAAACTAATTGGGCTATTTCTTTAAATTAAAAAGATTGAATAATTATCAACGTTTTCATCTTATGCAAGTATAAGATTTGCTTGAAATGCGAAATATATCGCTCATGAAATTCGAAGGAATAAGTTTAAATGAAGAACAGCAGAAATGCGTATAATTTAAGAAGCTGCACAAAGAAGTTATGTGGTGTCTATATTGTTTTTTTTTTTTTTTTTTTTTTTTTTTTCATTAGATATTAGAATAAGGGTAAGAAAGCGAAATAGATTATGAAATTTAAATCGAATTAATGAGAAATTAGGAAGAGTAAAAATAAATTACTGCAACAATCGTTCATCATCGAAATAAAATATTACAAAAAGTAAATTATAATAAATTGAAAATAAAATATTGCAACAACTAAAATTTGTTAATGAGTCGTTTGACCATCCCACCCTTCGTATTGGGTGTGACGTAGTAAGGGTATGTACTAGATATATTCATAATGCGTTTTTTTATTTCCCTTATTCTATATCACAGTTTTAATAGGCCTTAATTTCACTTATAATGTTCCACCGTCAATGGTATTTTGTCTTTTTTAACTAACTTTCTGATAAGCTATAGAGTTTAAATTTTGTACACACACTGTTTTTCAATGACAATGAAATGAAATCAAGCGCATTTTTCGAAATTCCATTTAAATTTTTTAAATTTTATTTTAAGGGATCTTTTTGCTTGTATTTTCTTTTACGAAATAAAATTCTAATATGCATATTAGAATTTTACTGTTTGCTTTTTTAGATTATTTGACTTTTATAATTTTCAAATTCGAATAACTAAAAATGTATCAAATAAAAAGTTTTAAAATTTTCACAGATTATAAAATACAATTTTTACCTTCTTTTAAAACAAGTATGATTAAAAAGAAATTTTAATTGAGAGATTTTCTACATTCCTTTTTAAAACTCTGTAGCAGTCGGAAGCAGAATGGAGAAAATAGCTTTTCTCGCGGAAAAACTTCTTTTGAATTTCCATCTTCGCACACTTAACGACGAACTGGCGATGTTCACTAGTTCATTTTAGCTTCAAGAAAAATGCTTATAATGTATATATGTTCGTATAATTGAGAATAAAACAGAAAATAAAATACAATTTAAAAAGTTTTTTGCAATTAAATTTTATTTGAAATGAATATGATAGTTAATGCATTAAAGGAGAAAAATAATTTATCATATAAGGAATTTAATAGAAGTATTAAATAAATTAAATAATTTATTTACTATCGGGAATGCTAAAAATGTGGGACGCCTTTATAACGAACACTACTAATTTAATTGCATTGTCAAATGGATAAGCTAGTATCGTTTTAAATTTATCATGGGCGCCTCACGCTTTTGTTATTTTATTTAAGATATAAAATTGTAGATGAATTATGTAAATAGAATTAATTATTTAATCTAATATTCCCATTTAACTATATTATAATTTTTTTTCTCGTTTCATAACATTAATTATCGTATCACTTTTGAATAAAAGCTTATTGTATAAAAACATTTTTTTAAATTTCATTTTATTTTATACATTTTTCTAAAACCAACTGAGAATACATTATTATTAGCCAATTTGAAGTTTTACCTTACATCTTGATAAATAACTGAGGATAAGTTATAATATAAGGAGAGGTAATATAAAGGAATACTCATATCTTTATTATATGTGGCTTAAGTGTCTGTTTGTCGCCGATAGTTTATTGGTCGCTTGCGTACTTTATTATAGGCGGCTTAAGTATCTGTTTGACGCCGACAGTTTATTGGTTGCTTGAGTAACTGTACTAACCAATGGGATAAAGTTGCCACGGCATTCAAATAGTCCATATACAGTGATACCATACATGCAGTTATCATTGTTTTAATTAAATTATCATGGTATTTAAGAACATTTAAATATTTGTAATTCATACAATTGTTGCTTATTATGCATTTAACTATATTTACATATGAATTACCTAAAAACTTGCAAACGTTGAGAAATTAAAGGAGACGAAACCAACTAACGAGTTGTGCGTAGTACATCTCATCAGGTAGGTTTACCCAAACTCCTATGCTAAATATCCTTTCGCGCAAAAAGATTAAAATTTTGCGCGATTTTATTCTGAGGTATTTTAAACTGAATTTTTAGCTGAACGCAAATTGAGAGTCTCAGGTGGAACGTGAACATTTGTTTGCATTAGCAATCATCTGTTTATAATCAATTTATGATCATCAATTTACAATATCTAAAACAGCGGTCATTTCGTATGATCACCGGGCTTTCTAGTAAGGATATAAGGATGTAAGGAGCCAATGATATGCATATAAGGAGTTCAAATCATGGAAGCACAAGGGCGCCGATACTTCGTTGCTGAAATCTCAAGATTTATGTAACTTGATTTGTGAATGGATGTATTATATTACTGTGTAAAATATACAAGACTATAAGCTTTGAGTGTTTCAAACGTCCGGCACAGTCTTTAATGCATTCGTATATATATTAAAAATATATTCATCTCCTCTTGTGTTTCGCATCTCATATTTTGTACATTACTGTCTCTGATTGTGTGTCTGATTGTCCACAATCAGCTGATACCATATGGCTGATTACATTACATATCTGATTACCTATAAGCTTGTACATATATAAAAACATATTTATATAACATACTTATGTATGCGTTAATTATTTACGCATAACATACGTATATATGCGTATATAACAATAACATACGTTTATATGCGCTTGTTATATACGAATAACATACGTATATATGCGCTTGTCATATACGATAAAAAGCTAGTTTTTGTGCTAGTTATTTTTTATCTTTAGCTATTTTTTACTTTTGCGTTAGTACGTATTTGTACTTAAGAAGAATTATATATTTATAAAATCCTGCATACGACACTAAAACTTCTACTGCTTTGGTAATCATAAAAAGAAATTCCTAACAATTGTAAATTCAATCCCGTTTTTGCAAAATCTTTTTGTGAAATCAAAGCTCTTTTAGCAAAATCACATTGTAAATCCAACATGTTAGTAAGCAAATAACCTATCACAAAACTCTGTTAGACCTGCCCTATGCCCATCAAATTTTCATAACACATTACAAATCGATCACCTCATGCGTCTTGAATAATACATCACAAATTCATCGGAAAGTATCTGGCAGTGAAGCAATGTTCTCTCAGAGAAGGCGCAAACTTCCTACTCTGAATAAAAGAAACGAAGATATTTACATTTTCCCAACGACGTATACAGCAATGTGTAAATGAATGCTTTCCTAGAGTTTTCATTCTCCGTCTTCAGAAATTTAAAACGGAAAAACAACGAATAAAAAAACACTTAGAATGGAATGCAATAAAAAGAGAATTCAGCTTTCCGTTGTTAGAATTTTTTTTCCCCATTTTCCGAATAGAGACATGTTTCTGATCGCGTAAGGTATTTCGGTGACTTTTTGAGCAACAAGTCTAGAATTTTATAGAATCAATATTGTGACCTTTCTGCATTTTATTTCAAAGAATTTTACCAAATGTAGTATACGTCTTTATATTCATATATATAAGAATATTAAATACGTCTTTATATTCATATATAAATAAACGTAATATACGTACAAATATACGTAAATAAATGTAATATTTATATTACGTATATATATAATAATATATATATACGTAAGTAAACGTATAAATATACGTAAATAAACGTAATATTTATATTACGTATATATATAATATATATATATATATATATATATTATATATATATAGCCCACAATTATGTCAAGCTCACAACGCATGAATGCATCTAAAAGTACTAACGCAAAAGTAGACATACATATTTATGGAAATTATTTTTCGTGGAGTGTTTTGAAATAATAATTTTATGTAAGATAAATTTTAATCCTTCGAAATTTGAATGAAATGTTGAAATAAGAATCAGAACTTTCAGATGGAGCACATATAAATACGTTCTGCTTGGATACGAAACATGCTAAACAAGTATTTTCTGAAATAAAGAAATATCAAAATGTTCTATGTAATCGTAAAGAAGGTTATATTAGGAAATGTCATCTGTAAACTATTAAGTTTCTCGAAATACATTTAAGAAAGGATTAACTGAAATTTTAATGATTCTTATATATATGAATATACAGACGTATACTTTACGTATATTTATACGTTTACTTACGTATATATGTATATATATATATATATATAATATAATGTCTACTTTTGCGTTAGTAGTTTTAGATGCATTCATGCGTTGTGAGCTTGACATAATTGTGGGCCACTTTGAATGTTTCTGATATTACTAAAACAAAAATGCAAGAAACCACGTTAAAGTTATTTAGAGATTTAACAGAGATATTATTAAACCGAGTGGCATTTACATCGACTTCTTAAGTTAAATGTTCCAAAAAATATAGCTGTTCAGCTTGGCGCATTTCTAGCAGACTTGTGATGAAGTTGAACGTTTTCTTTAATTATTGTATCATATGATGCAGGAACATTATAAAGAAATTTTATTAATTGCAAGGTACTTATTTGATAAGCAGAATTAACTTTTATATTTAGATCCACGTTTTAAAGCAGACGTTTCGGTTTCATCTGAAACAAGTGAAATGTTCTTGAGAAATATTCCAGTACTTGTTGTTGGAACCAATTGTGAAAGATATAATCTAGAATCAATTCATAAGAAAACGCTCTTTGTCTACAATAGTTTCAAAATAACGTAAATAAAATTTTATTACATATTGAGTTTAATTGTAATTTTCCTTACTATTGCTTGCTAAAATTGTATATAACTCATAGAGAATGTTTTTCTTCTGAAGCACTTTCGTTTTTAACCAAAATAGACATTAGCTGAAAAGGGCTATTAGACTCGAACTTTCCAAAGCAAAAAAATAAATCTCAGTTGAAGATACAAGAGGAGGAACCTATTTGGATGACTGCATTCCACGTAAAACCTCAGGAATCGCAATGGTGAAGACCAAGAAAGAGGGAAAAAAAGGATGTTGATGAATTATTAAATGTTGATGACTTGAATTAAATGAAGATGCTATGAAAGACATTTTATGCAAAGATTTTAACAATTCTGCAGAAGAAATTTAAATATCTTGAAGCCAGTTAAGTATACAACCAAGAAATCTGAAAATTTCCCCCAGAATGAAATTAACTCCGGAAATTATTATTACTTAGTTACTAGAAAAACAAACAAACGAACAAGGGTTTCAGATTTTAAATTACGTCCAAAGAAGTGCTCTTTTTAACGCTTTATGTGTTACCTTTGTTTATTAAATATTATGTTCTTCACACTTAAACCATAAAATTCAGTTCAATAGCAATATCGCAAAATAATTTTAAAATTAGCATATCTTCAGAATTTCTGATACGCAGTTTCGCGCGCTGGAGATAAAAAATGTCCCCACCCCCGTTTAGAGTGTTTCTATTGCTCGCTTTTATATCGTTGAGTTTGTTAATCAAAAATTCGTTAAAGTTTTACAAAATCTGAAATAGATAATAAAACAAATTCCAAATTTGGGCTTTCAGATGCCCATATTCGGGTGGAAAAGTACGTTATTTAAAACTGGATGGCTTTAGGTACCGTTGTTTTATCACAATGCGAGAAACATACACACATTTATGTAGATTCTTTATTATTTAATTTATTTAAATATAATACAGGGCGATAATATTTGGAGGCAACAATTTGAAAAGTGAATCGAATATTTATAGTGAACCAACGCAAAATGCCAAAACGAAAATAATAGTCCTTCAGGGCAAATTGCACCTTTGGAATAGAAAGGAGCTCACGATTGGTACTTATAAAAGAGAACTCTTGTCTGAATAAAAATTGTTGAAGCGAATCATGATGGTACAGTAATTTGGTGTATAGAAAGGTGTAGAAGATCATGAAATAAGCCAGACTGTCGTACTGATAAATTATTTTATAATAACAATAACATACTGGGTCACAAATCTAACAAGCAGAAATAAACGAGTTTTCGAAAGGCTTAAATAAAGCTTTGGCGCCTTTATTACAGAAGCATAATATTATTCACTGTTAAATAAAACTAAATATCTGCCTTGTTTAAAATATCACTTACCATTTAATCATTTAGACATTATTATCTATAGGTTTAAAAAATCTACATTTTCACTTACCTGAGAGTTGCGATGAATTGTAAAAATAAAGTAATTTCTGAAATAGATGATTTCATGGCCTGAAGAGTTATTCAAGATCTATTTTCTCAAGTTAATACGTAAATTATTTCTTCACAAGATCTTATAAGATCTGTTTCTAACTTATCCGATTGAAGCTTGGGCGCTGACTTGACGTGATGAGGAAGTGTTAGGGATTTTTGAGAGGAAAAAATTACGTTGCATACTTGATGAGGTCCGTGTGATTGGATTGTGGAGAAGAACTAATTTAGAGCTATACAAGATCTACAAACAACCTGATATAGTAAAATTCTTCAAACGACAGAGACTTAAATGTCCTGGTCATCTGGTCAGAACGAATGAAGATTAGTGTTTAAGAAAATCTTTCTGGAAAAGCCCATGGGAGCCAGACTTCGGAGTATACCCTAGTCAAATGGATTGATTGCACTGAAAATGACCTCCACAGTCTAAAGATCAAAAACTGGAAAAAAGTTGTCAAAAGCAGAAATGCCCGGAGAAGGTCAGGACCCATTCTGGGCTGTAGTCAATGAAGAATATTTTTCACATGTAAACGTGCCTTCCAACCGGGATATTGGTTAGCGAAGCTGACTGCTGTACTGGAAGTCGCGGGTTAAAATTCCGGAGAAAGCAGGGACGTTTGTAAATGTATAGTGTTTGTGCGGCATAGGGGCCCTCTAAATATGAGGCCAACAGAAAGTCCTCTGAAGAGTTTGTTGGTAGAGGAAGAGTGCTAAGAGCCCCGATAACCGTCTTCCGGGCGTGCTCTCTTTCATAATTGAGGGAGAAACCGAAAAAATTGTACTGTTACTTAAATGGTGCTCAGGAATCTCGCCAAGGACGGGAGCAATCTTGCCTCCTCACCACGATGAATTTCGTGGGCTTGCTTTGATATCAGACCAGCAAGATTAGTCACAGCAATAAGTACAATAAGTTGTTCATCAATACAAAAATAACAACAACGGCAATGCAAAAATAACAACAATACGTTGTTCATCAGTATCTTTTGACATAATCACAATTATTCTAGATTCAAAATTTTTATTTGCGTTTCTGAAAAGTCTATATTAGAATTATGGAAACGATTCGTGAAAATGAATGTTTTATTCACCTCATAGTCGAAAGAAATATTATAAAAGTACCAATGTTTTAAATATTTTATTAATTGTTTTATATAGTACATAACAATGATACGTATTTTGAGTAATTTAAAACATTCATAATATTAATTTACATATTATAAATTTTAAACGCTCCGTTTCGGGGTACTTTTAGGGGGGCATTTTCGGGGTACGGTCTATTTCGGGGCCAAGAAGGCGGGAGAAATACCTTATATACTCCCCCTTCTAAAGGGCGACTGAGGTTTTTTAGGGGACCCGGTCGACAAATCCTGGGTGAGGAGAATCATCATCCAACACCCTCTTTAGTTCGGGGGCCACTATAGAGTTATTAGGTATTTTTTGGAAGCAGGCAAGATGAAATATATGCAATGCCTTCCTTAGGAATCGAAGCACGGACCTATGGAATACGCATCCAGCGTGTAGACCACCACACCACGAAGGCATGCCAAGAAGGCGGGAGAAATACCCTGTAACAGGACTTCCTTGTATGGCCTATTAAATTATGCACATTTTTGCCGTATTTCATTTAAACTTCTTTCCCCGAATTTCATTAGAGATATGTTTCACATTATATTAATTCAATTTTCACTTTGCTGCGAAACAAAAATATATAAAAACTCAAACATTTTCATTAAAAATTGTAAAGCACAGAAAAACATAAAGCACCAAACACAGTTAAAAAACAATTTTTACAATTAAAGTAAAAAAATTTACAAACAATTTTTAGAATTAAAAAATAACAGTTTAGAGGCAAAAACAATCAGTTCAGCCAGCGGGCAAGAAGGCAGATTTTTCGCTGTACAAAACTTAAAGTTTACTTTTGGTTCTACTCGTCAAAAAGACATTAAAGATACAGAAACTGACTACTCTACTGAGTTTCAAATGTAAACAAATAGCATCCTGTTTAACTCGGCACTTAAAGCTTTAAATTGTTGCTAATTCTACAGCTATTGCATGGAGATACCTAAAGGCATAAAAATCTTAACTGGAACATAAAAATCACACAATTCAATCCCTTTTAAAGCAAAAAAAAAAAAAAATGCACAATTTATCAACATAAAAGAATCGAAAAGCTCACCCAGCCAGGTAACAGAGTAGGAATATATATATATATATATATATATATATATGATTGATGCAGGCGATTGCGACTAAAAAGGGAGGTGCGCAACTACATGCTATAGGACAGTGATGGCGAACCTATGGCACGCATGCCACATTCGGCACGCGAATAAAATATTACTTTCTTAGTCAACAATCACAAATTAAACTTTATAATTTAAATAAGTGTTTTAGTTTGTTTTTGAACCTTTCACTTACTTACTTATCTCATAATGCCATTGGCATAGGGCCTAAGCCCTGTGCCAATGGCTTAGGCTTAAACCATGCACTGCACATGAACATAGATATAAGATTTTCATAAATCACCAAAGAAATGATATACATATTTATTGACCCAATTTATGACGTTTCAGTTGTTTAGTCCAATCATATTACTTGTTACATGGCAAAGAATACGCCAGCAGCTAATGTTTCCTAAAATGAATTCAAATTTATTACAGACTTCTGGTGAGTTTTAATACTTTGTTGTTAAATAGATTCCAGTTTCCAAAGCATTTTTAAGTAACTTATGAATAATTCTAATTTAAGAAATTAATCTGAGCTCAATTAAATTAACATGCTTACAAATATAACTGCGAGTATCTACATGTCTGTTTATTTAAATAGGAAAGACGTGTTATTTTCCTTAGATTACCGTTGTCGATACTAATTTTCTTTAAATTCAGAAGTGAAATATTTGTATGATTTATCGCTGCTTTGTATATTCAGCAAACTTCAGTTTCAATAATTAGGAGATTTACAATTCATATTTTGTTTACATGTCATATATATGCAAGTATTTCTGATTATTTAAACATTTCTTTCAGAAATGCTTTTCGAGCAGTTTTATTTCAAACATTTAAGAAAGCAATTTGTGATGCCTTTTAGATGCTTGCTCAAATCCGAAAGTTCAGACTAGTAGTTTTTATGTATATTTATTTTATTGTTCTTATACCATTTCACAACTGCGCACACTGTTTTCGTTATTCATGGAAAATTTTCCAGATATCACAATTTTTTTATCTAATAAAACTTTACATTTGGAAGAAAAAGGCATATGAAAATACAAGAGTTTGTATGCTTTTTTTTATACATAATTTTAAAATTCGAAGTGAATGTGCATCAAATTGCCTTCCATTATGATCGAAGCACTACACATGAACATTTAGCATGTAAAAAGATGTTAAAGCAAAAAGATATCAGTAGCTTAATGCTAAAATATCATAGCTATGCAAGTTAGAACTGAATAAATGTAGTCTTTCGCAAACGAACACAGCTGTAACAGGAACTTGCGTCTAAACCGAGAGTGAGAAGATAAGTAATAACAAATTATTAGGCCAAGAAAAATCTTTTCTAATTAAAACGCTATTTGAGGCACGTGCGAAAGCTTATACCTTCGAAATTACAGATATTACATTCAATTTAAATATCATGCTCTTCGCACTTAAACCCCATAAAATTCAATTCAACAGCAATATCACAAAATATTTAAAAACAGGAAAACAGCTTATCTTTAGAATTTCCGGTACACAGTATCGCGCGCTGGAGATAAAAAATTTTTTTTCGTACAGTGTTGCCATTGCTCGCTTTCAAATCTTTGAGTTTGTTAATCTGTTAATCAAAAATTGTTCATGCATATATTGAAATGCTATTTTTAAAGCACAAATGTACAGTTCACAGTATTGCATTTTCATTAGTAATGAGCACAAAAACGTCAGATGTGTAGCGAAACGATGGCAAAAGTCCCCGAAATCATAGTGCTTTAAATCAACGGATGTCGACCCTTAGAACTTCATGAACCACTACATATATAATTTTATATTTGGCGGACCACTAATATGAATTAAAAAAAATCTGAAAGGTTTCAGATTTTAAATTACGTGAAAAAGGGCTTTTTTTAACGTTTTGTGTGTTATCTTTATTTATTAAATGTCATTTTCTTTGCACTTAAACCATAAAATTCAGTTCAACATCAATTCGCAAAATAATTTTAAAATGAGCATATCTTTAGAATTTCCGATATACAGTTCCGCGCCCCGCTGCAGATAAAAAGGTCTTTTTTCCCCCGTAGAGTGTTGCCAGTGCTCGCTTTTAAGTCGCTGAGTTTGTTAATCAAAAATGTATTTAAAAGTTATACAAAATTTGAAATAGATAATGAAACAATTTTGAAATTCAAAATTCGGGCTTCCAAATACCCATGTTCGGTTGGAGGACTACCTTATTCAAAACTGAATGGCTCTAGGTATCGTTGTTTTTTCACAATGCGTGAAACATTCATGCAGATTTTTCAGTATTTAGTTTCTTTAAATATAACATATGGCGATAATGTTTGGTGGCAACAGTTTGAAAAGTAAATTAACGCAAAAAGTGAAACGCCGCCAAAATGCCGTTTTGAGACTAGTAGCCCTTTGGACTAAAAGAATTAGACAAATGGTATACGCATAATAACTCGTCAGACTTGCAGTGTTTACTGATTTTTATTTTATTTCACCAAGTAGCAAGGTCATCTGGTAGACAGTCGCGCGTAGACTAATAGTAGTTGCGCTTTGACTAAAAATAGTTGCGCGTGGACTCAAAGTAAAATAAAATAAAACGCATGCGTGTGTAAAATTCCTTATTTTATTTGTGCTATAACATCTTCACACTTCCAAGAAAAATATGGATTTTGTAAAAATAGCTCGTTACTTCAGACTGAAATTAGAAAATAATGTTTTTCATGCATATAGTATAATAAACAATGCACTCACTCATAGGTGTTGAAAAGGAAACAAAAAACCTAAGATCACTCATTATATTAAAATAACATAACTAGATACAAATTTTATCAGACATACTTTTGATTTATAACATTATCCGCTTTTATTTCTTTCTTTATCTCAAAACACAGATGCAAATCCCATGGATTGACTGAAATAATTTCACTGCTGTTAATTCGGATAAGAAGATCCTATGTTCCTTCATGTTAATTAAAAAAAAAGCTAATACTTAAGCTAAAAATATGCTTTAAATAAAATTCGAGTAATTATTTGTGAAAGTAAATTTACAATTAATTTCAAAAATACATTTCAGTGTTAATATTAGATAGGCTGTACATTAAAATCACTCTGAAAACTGAAATGCACTATATTTCATCCTGAGATGGCATTTATTAATTTATTTTCAATACGCTTTCATCGAAAGCACGGGCAAAATTAAAAAACTTTGTATCTTTTTATCCCTAAGACCGAAACCAGCTGATCGAACCAAATTAATCTAATAAATTTTGATAAAGTACAGACACTGATGACTTTGAGCATGCTCCAATGAGCGTTTCGCTTACAATGCTAACCACTTTATTTTTTTTCTTTTTTGTCAGAAATAAGCGAGTTGGGTATGAAGTGCTTTTTCTTCTCGTGAATTGTACAAAAATAATTCCTTACAATTTTAGCAGATTCTAAAAATATTTTTAAGCATCATTCGATAACATCTTACAAAATAAACGGGAAAACTTTAAAAAAAATTATTTCATGTTTGAAAAGATCTTTCATATTAAAGAATGAAACTTCGTATATTCAGAGTATCACACAAAAACACTTGAGCTCATTTGTTTGAAAAAACTTGAGCTTTGTTTTCTCTACTGTAACTGAAATGGAGTGGATCCTTTTTTCTTTGGTTAAGTAAAACAGAAACAACATCGATTCGCCCAGAGAGAAGTAATTAAATTATCTGTTAGAGTCTAGAAACCCTAATGTGCGGAACTTACAGATAATCAAATAAATTTCAGCTTTATTTGGTTTACTGATGATGAGACTATTTTCTTGTTGAAATGAGCTTAGTCTACCTTTTAAAAGAAAATAACTCTTAATATTTAATGTTAGTGATTTTACACTGCAAATGGCTAGTACATTACATCCTAATATATATGTTTCAGTCCTTGAGGTTATGTTCATCTATACTATCACAACTTAAAATACATTAAGAAAGGCAATGCATTTCACGCAAGAATTTTCTATATGACAGCATTTATTTTTAAGTAAATTGCTTAAACAAATATTCGTATTTTTGATTGGATTTAGTGAAGAGACAGTAAGGTGCAACGGCACGTACTTTAACAAACAGCAAAATTCAGCTTTTTTATAATGAATTTGACAAAAACTTTTTTAATTTTCTCAAAAAGCAAATTCGCTATCGAGAGCAGGAAGCTTTATTTACACTTGCGTTTGCCAGATTGCACAAAAACATGTACTTATTGAACACTCTGTATTTGCTAAGATGCTAAACGTCATGGGTCATGTATCTGACAACAAGATAGTAGCCAATTAAATATCCATGGGCGTATGTGACTCAAGTCTATTAATATGTAACGATGTGTAATTAAGTTACGAAGTAAGTTACAATGTATGACCGTGGCATGTTTAACGAAGTACTGAAATTGATGTCAATTTATTTTTATCTTCATTAATTTTTCTAATAAAATATCATTCTCAGATACATAATGCATATGTCGACATATAAATAACTAAATTTTAAGACTATATGTCATGCACATACTCCGTAAGGGGATGCTACCGACCAAGCTTAGCGGAAGAACAGTTAAGCCAACGACTTATAGCTGAAAGGAGAGAGAAGAAAATCTGGCAACGAGAAGAAGCGTGCTTGATGCGAGAAGAACGGCATGCTCGTGTGAAAAAAAAAAACAGTTTATCTGAAAGGAGAGGGAAAAATATCTGGCAACGGGAAGAAGAAACGTGC
Source organism: Stegodyphus dumicola (assembly GCF_044657685.1). Lineage (NCBI taxonomy): Eukaryota > Metazoa > Arthropoda > Arachnida > Araneae > Eresidae > Stegodyphus > Stegodyphus dumicola. Next base: position 34,909,119 of record NC_140769.1, read on the forward strand.
TTGATGCGAGAAGGACGGCATGCTCGTGAGAAAAAAATTGAAAATTAGTTTGGCTGTATTCCGAGAGTAGAGTTGGTCTTTCTTGTTTTTTGTTAAGAACGGAGAGATGCAATGTATTACTTGGGCGTTTGATGTAAATGTGAATAAAAGCAATACTTTGTGAAAAGTTAATGTGTATTTATATAATTAAAATATAGCTCATGTTATTCTTAAACCTGCATAAGTGTCCCAGTTTATTTCCTGCAAATAGAGTTGACTAATAACATTCATAAGTGGATGGAAAACGAACCGACAAAGATGAAGTGTCAAAGGATCGATGTATGACAACTATATATACATTTATATGCACAAAATTTAATGTGCATATTATAATCTTGCGTTTGCTCATGGTACTGTTCTATGTGGAAAAATTTTTTATAACTAATAGCTCTTGGAATAACCTTTAATTATTATCCCAAGTTAATTATTATTAGGCTTAATAACATAGGCTCAATAATAACTTTCTATATAAAACATATTTTTGAGCCTGAATTCTTAGCCCTTGTAAGTCTAGAATTTGAACTCCACTATTATGAAAAAGCTGGTCTTCCTCAAAACCTCAGATGCGAGCCTCAGCAACTCAGCGAATTATCTTTTCTATTCGTAGGATCTTCCTTTATAAGCTACTTAATTTTGAAATTTTAAACTTTAGAAATGTCACAAAATGTTATCCTCAGAATCTAAGCTTCATTGTTATTGTTGTTGTTGCTTATGCTCACTTGTCTGACGTAGTCAGCCCAAGCCCACGAAATTCATCTTGGCGAGGAGCGCTACATTAGGCCTGTTGATAACATGTTCAAGCACCGAACAGGTGACTGTGCGACTTGGCTCAGTTCCGTCCTCAATTTTGATGAAGAGCAGCCCAGAGGGGACAGGTCCGAGTGTCTCCCTCCTCTCTTCTATTTCACCAAACCACACGAGAGGACATTCGGCTCGCCGCATATTTAGAGTGCCGCCATGCCGCATCGACACTACACATTTACAAACATTCATGCCTTCTCCGGGATTCGAACCCAGGGACTACGGCACGGCAGTCAGCGACGCTAACCAGTATTTGGGAGGCATAAAAAGCTTTAAATAGGAAAATTTTATAATGCAAAATATTTACTCATCGATATGGATTAGATGTAATTCAAATTAGAATTGTAAAGATTAAAAATCATGAAAACTCTAATTTGCTAAAACACAAAGCAAAAGAAACTGATAAAAAATGTTTCCTTATTTAAGTGAAAGAATACTGAAGGTTGCAGTTTAAGAAAATAAAATTTCATTACGGAACTTTAAGTAAGAACACTCTGATAATTGCAATTTATAAGTCAATGATTGCTGATATGTTGGTACTTTAAACCACACGAATTGACGATAATCACACTAAACGAAAAATCTCCATAAAAGTCAGAATTGTGTAATTTGATTATAGCAAAACATCCTAACGCTGCCTACCTAAAGGAAGGGATGCCTTTGCAGAGGACTTTAATACAGAAATTCTCGGCAAAATCTCGGAATTATTTATTTTATTCAGACTATTAGAGACTGTCATAAAATGCTAGAAAATTTAGTCATTCCCTATTGCATCCGTAACATAACCATATTTACGCGAATCAAAGACTTTTTTTATGTTTAAGATAATGTTTTGGATTTTAAAATGTAGCTGAATTTTTAATGAGAATAGCAATGGCTCTGACTATAATGAAAGCTAATCTGCGTAATGAAATACGATATTTTACAATGAAGCAGGAAAAACTATTAGAGAAAGTTATTGATCTTCAAGCATGCCAGTAGCCAGTATAGTGGATGCAAGTCTAAAATTTAAAATCTCATGTTAGACTTGTATATTATTATTAGTGGTATTTATACAATTTTACATATGATAACAACATTTAAGTAATCATAATTTTTAGTATTTAACATTATTACGTTAACCTTTAGTATTGAAACAATGTAATTGATATACATAGTTGGTTAATTAAGCTCCTTTCTTCCATTACAAATTTAATTTATCAAAATATCCGTTTATAAGACTATACCAAATACTGGAACAGAATATAGCAAGAGAAAAGGGGTTGCTTGATTTCGAGTAAACACGGTATATCATTCCAGTAGGCAGAAGTAGCACTGTGAACATAATAAATGCTTTCATGTTAAGTTGTATTGCAAGCGAATGGTATAGTGGTTAGAGGAGCTTACTGCGGTACCGAAAGTCCAGCTTTCGATTCCTGTATAAGGCAAGGATGTTTGTAAATGTATAGTGTCTTTGTGGCATGGAGATACTCTAAATATATGGCAAGCCAAATGTCCTCTCATGCGGTTTGGTGGTAGGGAAGAGGGATGGTACACCTTCGGAACCCCCCTCCCGGATATGCTCTCCCTCAAAATTGGGATGGATGTCCAACCTTCTTGAGGTTCTGGAAACCATTCTTCCACCAATTACATAGACAACAACAAAAACAAGTTGCATTGCAAGTGAATAAAGCATAAATTTAGTTTGAAATAAAAAGAAATTTGAAAGTTTCATTTATTGTTTTGAGCAAGAAATAGAACTACTGAGGCAAACAATAAGTAATTATTGGATTCATGTATACTAAGCTTATTTTCATTGTATTCCACAAATGTTGCAAGCAATTTGCATTAGAGCTAAATATTATATGCTGTAACATCAACGGAATATTCCTCAATCCATTATCCGACAACCAATGACTTGTGGAATTTTGCTTTCCCTCACTGTTAAAATATTCTTTAATCATCGGGATGTTCGAGAATAACAAAGGGATGTATATAATCTTCAAGAGTTTTCCAATAAGATATAACGTTGCCCAAGCATTTTTCAGTCAGTGTTTCCCAAATGATTTTCATGTGGGGACCACTTTTATAAATTAGAATGTGCTGCGGACCTCCTTACTGTTATCCGTCTTCGAAAGCACTACTTTTAGCAAATGTTACCACCAATATACTTACAGGGTTTGTCCAAAAACTCCGGATTGAAAATTTTTTTAAAATTTTTATTCACAGTTTTAACCATGAAATTAATAGTTTTAAAAATATGTCCCTTCTGCATCAATAAAGCGTTTTAAGCGACTCTGCCAATCACTGAAGGCACCCTGGGACGCAAAAACTGGAATACTCTTCAGCTTCCTCATTACGGTTTCTTGAATGGCCTGGAGCGAGCCGAGGTGCCGTCTTTTCATGACCCTTTTCACTCGGGAAAGAGGAAGAAGTCTGAAGGAGCAACATCTGGGCTGTACCTGTACTTGAAAAACTCAGAAAACGAGTCGCTCGCGTCCGAGACTACATCACGACAATGAGCAGAGCACTTTGCTGTTATGGACTTCCTCATCAAACATGACATCATACAGCTTCTCCAGCCACGCTATAGCCCAGTTTTCGCTTCTTCAGACTTCATCATCTTCCTCCGACTGAAAAGGGTCATGAACGGATAGCACCACGGCTAGGTCCAGACTGTTCAAGAAGCCGTAATGAGGGAGCTGAAGAACATTCCAGCTTTTGCCTTCCAGGAAGCCTTCAGTGATTGGGAGAGTGGATGGAAAAGCTGTGTTGATGCAGAAGAGGTTTTTTTTTTTAAAACTATTATTTCGATGTGTCAAAATTGTGAAAAATTTTTTTAATTCACTCCTACTACTTTCCGGTCAAACCCTCTAATTTTTAAAATACCGTTAATAAAATTCCTTAGTTTTATAATATTATTAAGTTCATGAAAGCAGTTTTACATTCTATAGTAGGTTAAGGTTTATATCATTAACTATAAATTAAATAAGTATTGGTACTCACATTAATTAGATGGATGAGCTTGCCGATTCTTGTACAGTTGGTTTGTTATTTTGCTAAAGAGTTGTAAGACAAGTTCACAGTGCTTACGTATTTTGTTGTTTGGATAAATCTGTATAGTAGTGAGTGCTTTAAATATCTGCTTTAAATGCCTCTTTTGATGATAAGGCTAACGTGGAAAGTCCATAGGTAGAATAACCGGTAATAAGTTTTATAAAATATCGGTCTTGAGACAAAAAAATGATAGGCCATTACCATGTGTAATTTCCCGACTCCAAGTCTCTCAGTTACACACAGTTAATTAGAATGTTACTTATTGTTGTTTTGGGAAATACAGGATGGCCAGCAAACTTAAAAGACAACTTTCAGTCCGTGAACGAATGTGAAGAAATGCTGCTCTAACTATTTCCTTCAAGAGAGAACTTGAACATAATCTTGAAACGTGGATCACTAACAGTCAACTATATGTCTTAAAACCAGCAACAAGGAATAAAAGAAATAAACATTTTATTAATGGTTGAAATCAGAGTGGGATACGGTATTTAGTTGTAAGTTCCCCCCTTACTACTAAATACCGTACCCCACTCTGACTAATTTTTAAATCCGAGTATATCTAGAATTTTTTAATTAAACAACTACATCAGAGACTACTTTCGAACTGTCAGTAGATTTAATGATTAAAGCCACAAATCTCAGCGTGAGTTAGGAAGAAATAAATTTTACTTCTGTCAAAATGCAGCGTGGATTACATATTCTATTCTACGTTCGCTTTATAAAATATTTAGCATAAATGGCCAGCATTCAAATATTTGTAACGTAAGATTTATAATATGCATTTTAAAGAATATATAAGCTGAACCTACAACGAGAAATCGTCTTCCAGTATTTGTGGCAGATCTGACTTATGTCGCAAAATCCGAGTATGCGGAACTTCTCTTCTTTATGAGTAGCTATCAACGAAAAGACAGAAAATAAAAGAAATCTTTCTTTTGGGTTGAACGGAAATGAGATGCATTAACGACAGAGAAAAGGCTTATCCGAGAAAATAAATGCTGAGAAAAATGATGGCCGTAAAATGAATATCGCTGGCATAGAACCAACTTTCCAAGGAAAGTTGCTATTCCGTTTACAAAAATTTCTACTCTTTTTCCCTCCTCGCAGTAACTGTAGGATAACTCGCTTCCGTTTTCTGGGATTTGGGATATTTCTGTACTTCAGGAGCGACAAGCAGAAATGTTTATTTTAATTATGTTATTCAGTGGAGTCAGATTTGTCTCATGGAAAGACTTTTATTATATTCTGGTATTAGGAAATGTCATTGAAAAAGCAACACAAGTTTGAATTTTTATAACTTAAGGAATGGTGGAATCAGCATGCCTCATTTAATAATTTCCAAGTTATTAAACTAATTATTATCATTATTCTAGTTATTATTTATATACATTTAAAAGCAAATATATGGTATATATAACAATAAAAAGCATTTTCACCAGAGGGAAAATATTTATTACAATTCTTACGCAAATGATCAAATAAAATACATGCATACGTATATCTAGAGTAATTAAAAATTAAGTAATTATATAATAATTAATAATCTTTAATTTTCTATGAAAATTATTATATCAAGTGATTTTTCTACCATTTGGCTGTGCCACTTAGAACAAATCATTTTAAATAAAAGATTCAAAGCTCTAAATCTGTCATTTCGATGAATGAATTCTTAGACTGGTAAGCTTATCGTAAACTCCTAACTTAATTCTAAGATTACGAATTCATTTGCCTCTTTGGGCCAAAAGTGTCCTGTTGGCAGTCAAAAACTTAAAACACTTTCAGGTGTTCGACTGAAATCTAAATGTGAAAATAAGATTGCAACAGATCTTTACCTCAAACATTTTATATTTTGAGTGTTTAATTAATTTTCTTTAGAATTTTAAAGTAAGATCTTCATCGTGTTTCATAGTCATCGTAAGTTTTCAAACTCCACTTCTTTTCTACCTCTTGTCAATATGTGGTGGTGTAAAATATTTTCGGTCAAAAAATTCGATATCAGTTTTTAGTGAATAAGCGCCAATTAGAGTACCCACAACACGTTATTTTTACAATGAATATCTATCTCCCTGGGTGTCTGTATGTGTGTGATGATTTTTTTCGTCTACCGTAACTCCAAAAATCAAACATCAAAATATTTCTATTTTCCGTACTTGAGATTTCTGTATTCATATAAAGAACTGATTATATTTGGGGAAAAATTGGGAAAACCAAAGCGGAACTGTAACTTAAAACCATAACAGTTTTTAATGAACAACAGAAATGATACTTTACTTGAAGTCCATAAGAGCTTTTAATGAACAACAGGAAGCTCATAAGAGTTTCAATGTGAAACTATATTAAAAAAAAAAAAAAACAAAATCTGAAAGGTTTCAGATTTTAAATTACGTCCAAAGGGGCGTTTTTTTAACGTTTTGTGTTACCTTTATTTATTAAATATCCTGTTCTTCGCACTTACCATAAATTTCAGTTCAATAGCAATGTCGCAAAATAATTTTAAAATGAGCCTATCTTTAGAATTTCCGATACACCGTTCCGCATGCTGGAGATAAAGAGGTTTTCTTTTTTCCCCCGTAGATTGGTGCCATTGCTCGCTTTCAAATCGTTGGGTTTGTTACTCAAAAATTCGTATTCAAGTTTTACAAAATATGAAACCGATAATAAAAGAAACTCCAAATTTCAAATTTGGGCTTCCACATGCCCATATTCGCAGTAGGATTACGTCATTCAAAATTCGATGGCTCTATGAACCGTTGTTTTATCACAATGCGAGAAATATACATACATTTATGCAGATTTTTCTTAATTTAATTTCTTCAAATATAATGCAGGACTCTAACATTTGGTGGCAACAGGTTAAAAAGTGAAACATACATTTATAGTGATTCAACGCAAAATCGCAAAACGAAAACAATAGTCCTTCAGAGACAAAGCCTCTTTGGTCTAAATATAATTCTAAATATACGGATGGTATTCATCGAAACAACATTCCCGGATACCTTTCGAAACTCCTAGAGGATGTGAATCATCGGCTGGATGCAATTCTTCCGAATTTCTATGGAAAGACCCATTTGGTTTTTGTCTCCCAGTTTCTTACTCCGACATGGGCCATATTCCAGTAATTTATCTTCCATTTCTGAATTACATAGGCAACTGTCGATTTTGAGTAATTCAGATCACTAGATACGGCTCCTTAAAATTAACCATTTCTGTGATACTCATCGATTACAACTTCCTCAAAATCAGACAACTCTGCATTTCGTGGCATCTTGCATGCGACTAAAGCCAATGTTGTTTCCTACACGATATTTAACGGCGGAGGGCGTGACGTATATCAGGACTGCAGATATCGGCATTTACGTGGGTGTCCAAATACTTATTGGTAAATAGTGTATATCTAGACATGATATTTGTTAATATCTAACCGAAGAAGGAAATAATATTTTAACAGCGTTTCATTTGCGACACTTCGAAAATTTAGAAATGCAGGCATGTCACCCAAAATGCACTTGTTATTCTTTTGCACTGTTGATTATGAGGAAGCACGAGAGCAAATAGCAAATTCGAAAAACATATTACCTATTATCTTTTTACTGATTCCGAAACACACGGTATTCCGTCCTAATTGTTTACTGATACCTAAATATCTCGAGGATAATATATGTGCAGATCAAAATGAAATTCAGATATGCTGATATTGTAGAAACAACACAGAAGAAAATTAAATTATGGTAGTCGTTTCAAAGCAGTTATTTTAAATATATGATAAATGTTTAATTTTCTTCAGTTTTGTTTTTCCAATGGCGGGCAGAAGTCATCATAGTCCACTATTAAGACCAGATGCGGTGGTTACTTTATTATAGAGGCACCTCATAGGAAGGCCACTTTTGCTTCTTGTGAAGGAATGGAGAGCTGCAACCATGTCTTCTCCGAGATTCGAACCCGGGATCTTTGGTATCGCAATCGGCTTCCCTAACCACTATACTGTCAGGGAGGAATTTTCTTCAATTAAAAACTAATTAAAAATCAACAGAAACCAATTAAATTGCATGTTATTCAATTGTATAATAAAATGCGATTTTAAATAAAAAGAAATGAAAGAGGCAAACATTTGATTATTTTGATAAATTTTAAAAAGCCAACTTTAACGCATGGTCAATTATACCCAATCCATAATTTTGAATTACAGACCTTTCTATTTATTGGATTAATAAATTAGATTTTCTTTAAGAATGATCAACGGAAGTGATACCTTGCTTAAAGATCGTTGCTATTGAAAACTTGGAATTGACAGGAAGTCACGTGGGGACCACACAAAGAATTTTTTTTTAATGGATTTGAAGCGAACTGTAAACATTGCAGTTTTCACGGCATAGATGATCACAAAATCAGAATCTGTATCAATCAGTTCAAATTACATATTTCACAAAAGCTTGTTAGCCTTTTTCACGGCAATCATGACCGTCGACAAAAATACCCAAGCGTTGTCTTTAAAAAAATTACAGAGTATCCGAGAAAGAAATGGTTGTTTCAGCAATTCGGTTACAAATTTTCAGAAGAGTACACGTAGACGATGGAAAATCACAGAGCAATGCATGGTCGGAAACGCTTTCATGGCGCGGTAGTGACGACGCAAAACACAAGAAACGAAGGACACGGACCGGACGAGAAAGCAAGTTTATTATGCTCAGCATAGCTAAAATCTTGGGAATCTTAAAATTTTGCATACATTAACAGCTTTGATGTGCGTCTTCACATGAATTCTATGTATCCTTAACATTGGATCAGCAGAGGTGGTCAGTCGATTGACCAGCATAATCGCTACATCTCACTTGCATTGACACTTTCTCTGGGGGTAAATCAAGAGACTCGTATACGAAACCCAGTTAACAATGCTCAGGAACTTGATGTAGGCATCGGGGCAGCTGCTGAGGGAGTCCGAGACATGCCAGGTTATTTTCCAGAACATCAGATCTTCCATGTGCCAGTGATGTGAGAGTCACAGTCCGGGGTCGTAATTTCAATGTCGTAAAATTTAATTCTTTCTTTGATGACAATTGTTGACGGTTTGTGTTTTCATTTCTTGGCTTCTGTTGTACTAAGCATAATAAACATGTTTTCTCACCCTGTTCGTGTCCTTCATTTCTTGTGTTTTGTGTCATTACTACCGCACCAGGAAAGCGTTTCCGACCATGCACTGCTGTGTGATTTTCCATTGTCCAGGTGTGCTATATCTCTCCTGAATGTTTGTAACGGAATTGCTGAAACACCCTGTATATGAAACTAACGTGTTTATTGCACTGAAATTTTCATAGCTAGGAAGAAGAAATGAACAAATTTTACTACATCGCTATGTAAGTAGTATTTCTGTGTCTAGGCGATACTTTATCTCATTCCGTATGTTCGAAAGCATCATAGGTGTGAAGTAGTCCTAGCGTTTCAACAATTGAGGCACGCAAACCTAATGAGGCCAGGTCTGCTGTTCTTCAGTCTTTACAGCGAACAAAACATTTTGAATTCTCCTTTCTAGCTTCATATAAACCGCAGTGCAGTAAACACATTGATTATGTACGTATGTGTTTTATTTTTCATCACTTTTTCCCGGGCACCCTGTAGTGCAAATGGGTGTGGTTCGTGAAGCACTCGATAATATCTCAGTCATGACTTGACTCACTTTATAACGCTTTATGTCTGTAGGGTTTTCTTTGTAACTGGAACCTAAAGTTACAATCTTGTAGATCCTACTGGACTAATAGTGAGTTGTTGCTATGTCTTAAACAATTCATAAAATACAAAAAATAACTAATTAGATTAAAATAATTTTCCATTCAGTTTAAAGTTGAACGAAACAGGTATAACTTTTCCTACAGATGAAATTCCCACTACTTGCTGAAACATGTTTACTTGTGGGATTTAAATTAACATAACTAAAGTTAAATTCCAAAATGTAGGTAATGTAGTCGGAAAAAACACAGAAAATAGTCCAAATTAAGCTGGCTCAGAATTTTACCATTGTATATTTTGAAACATTGGCTAGCAATAAAGCTGGAAAAATTTAAGCAGACAGCTGTCATAACTAACAGCAAGACATGTTTTCCAGAAACTGTAATCCACTGTTGCCAGAAACTGTAAATTCTAGCATCGTGGAGAATTATCTCTAGGGGGCAATTTTAAAGTTTCAGGGAGGAAATACGGTCAACATTTTGTTTAGCTTGTAGACACATTAGGATTTTTGATGCTGAGAGACGTGAAAAATGAGCAATGCCCTCGCCAGGACTCGAACCACGGAACTCTCGAATACGCATCGAGCGTGCTTACCACTACACCACGAAGGCATACTAAGAAAGCAGGAGAAATACCTTATAAGCTGTTCAATATTTAGAATTAATTTATGAATATAAAAAGCTACTAATTTTGGGTATTTATCAATATTTTGTACACCTTTTGTTATTTAAATATTTTTGTTATATAAACTTTGTTATATACTTTTTGTTATTATACACTTCTTACTATAAAAATACACGTTAAAAATAATTTAAATCTGTTGTGTTGTTACGACGTATCTCACTTGTCTGAGACAACATTAGAGTAATCCCACGAAATTCGTCGTGGATTCATCGTGCAAGATTGCGTCTCTCGTTGGCAACAGCCTTCAGCACATTACTGGTGACAATGCGACTTTGCTCAGTTACGCCGCCAATTTTGTTGGAGGATAATCTAAATCTAAATAAATGAACATGTATTGTTCGAGTTTACAAAAGGAGGAGGGAAATGAACTTCTAACCATGTGGGAAAGGGATGCTTGTGGAAAAAACGTTTGAGAACCCCTGCTCTAGTCTTAAAATTCAAAACCTTTAGCTTAAATACACACAGTCCTTATTTGCATTCTGATAAGTAATACGCAAAGGAGAAGTTACAGTTAAGACTAAAATCTGTAACTGGTTTATTGATATAAAATACGTTAGATGCCTTAACAACGAACACAGAAAATATTTAATGCAATTCCATAGAGTATTAATGAAAATATATTACCATACATCTAGTTAAATCAACTTCCAAAACTTTTACTTTTAATCAAATGAAATGGGCAGCTTGCTACTTGACAGTCTTACAACACCGATCTAAGTAATTTAGCAACGCCCTTGGCCAGGTAAGGTATTTGTTCAGCGCAACAAATGTCATAAAAATCCCGTGCTTTTCGATTACAAATAACTACTTTCTTACAGTAAGTCCCGATAATATCCTGACCAACTTATAATTTTATAAAAATGGCTTGCCTAGGAATCTGGTGAAATTGTGCGAAAATTAGTATATGGGTATATTGGAACATGACAAAGCACATTCCGGCCACCTGCTTGTGGGTAGAGATGTATTTTTTAAGGTTTATGTATTAATTAAAAAATAAAAAGTGGATAACGTTTTCTTTGCACATGATAACTAAGTAAAGTAACTTCGAAACCAAATTTTTCATTCCTTCAATATTCATTTCATGGTGAAGATTTATTATACTGATTTCAAAGTTAATTCATTTCAAACAACAATTAGTTACACTATTTGTAATTTCGTAAATTATGTAAGTATATTCATTCATTTAGAAATTAATTAATATTTGGCTTTAGTATTATTGTATTCACTACAGATAGAGGTTGAAGAATGGCCGACACTTGCGCATCCAGGTATTAGGTATCGCCGAGCTTCGTCAATTGCTAAGCTTCCGGCCCGCATGGAAATTCCGAGAGACAACACCCCAGGATGCGGCCCAAGTGTCTCCCACCCCCTAATTCGATAAGATTCAGAATCATCGTCGTTTGGCAAGAGGATTTGTTTCCTCTAACCCCTATGCGTGAGGCGAAGCTGGATCCACAGATCATTGCACAATAACATGCCCACTTACAGAAGCGTGACACATGCAGTTGTCAGACACTGATGATCCATTTAACTGATTCTTCAACAGTCAGACTGCCATCCTTAAGAAATTAAAAAATATAATGGAAAACTTAGAGGCACTAGGATGGGACCTGTGTCATGCTGATTAGTGTGCTCCTTTGTAATAAAAAAGGCATAGAATGAATAGTATATGCACTGTATGTAGTCATACTTGCACGCTATGTCTGTAGTATACTGTCCGTAACGAAATACAACGACTGTATTATTCATGACACAGTAATGAATTTTCATGAGTAACTAGTACTGATAACTACTTTACTACTGGCTGTCATGAGTAAGTAGTACTCATAACTACGACACGTACTACTGTGCGCGTCAAGTCCACTGCGGCATAATAGACAAAGAACTACTGCACTTAATATAATGTGGGATAGGCGTTTAAAATGTATTTAATGAAAAGCATATATATTTAGCATATTGTATCCAATAAATGTAGCATTCTGTATTTTACATCCAATGAATATTTTAGATCCTTATCCAATGAATGTAGCATTCTGTATTTTATATTTAATGTATTGCAACAGTGTTATGATATTGTTATGATATAATTTGAGTAATTTTGTATTGCGCTTTGTAATGTTCAGCTATTTCGTATAATCTGTATTATGTGTATTTTGTTGTTATTGCAATAATTGTATTATATGTGTTAGATGTAAATTTGAAATTATTAAGTTCTAATGCCAATGGTTATGTAGAATGTAAATCTAACAAACACCGAATGCGGCTCTAGTAGGACACGGACAGTACTGCTCTGGGATCCGGACAACGCCTGATCAGTCTATGAAAGCCGCCCGGGTATCCGGACCTGTCATCTATTCACCTATATGTAGCCAGCTTTACAAATAAGTCTAGTTGCCTTTTCCTAAATTACTGTGAACATTTGTGTGTTCATACAACTCGAGATAGGTATCACTTTAATAGCTCTTGAATGTGCAATAACCATTTCACTGTTATTTGTTTTGTGAGTATCTAAATTCAGCTATACAGCTAACATCACTAGTATAATTTTAAGTTCTATATTTTGGGAGTTATTCCCTTGTTAAACCTCACTTTACACAATTAAGATCTTTTAATTTCGTAAACAGTGAACATTAAACATTTCATTGTGATGTATAATTTTACTTGCTCCAGTTCTCTCAAACTTTAAAACAATTCTTTTTCTTTCGCTGAAGCTTTGATAACCAATATCAAAAAGTTAATTTTCCTCCTACTTCGAGAAATATTTCAAGGCATATTAAAATTATTTTTTAATTAAACTTGCGAGATCCCGAATTCTGCAGAATAGGCTCTGCATGTTTACAAATTTAATTAAATATTCCGTAATCAGTTATTTATTTAAAAAACCTCCATGGCAGAATGAGAGGATTAGAAAGTTGAGAAGGATGAAGGAACTTGGAAATAAGTCCCGATAATTTTCGACTTTCTGATTTTTTTTCTTTTAATAAAATACAATGCAAAATCATTTTGGTTTGTTTGTTTGCTTTATATGTCACCAACTATTTATAATATATAAACTTTTTTTCCTTGAATTTACAGATTGTTTTAATTTTATCATATTAAAAGAAATTGCTATTGCTGAAAAATAGAATTATTATCGTGCTTTGTTGATTGCACAGCATCCGCAATTGGGGATGATGTTCTTGGACCACATCTCTGGTCCTCAAGGTATCTGCTCAAGCAACAAACTTTCTGCAGAAATGACTGTTTTACTGTGTTGGAATTTATCTTTTTTACTGTGTTCTACAGTATGAAAATTCAAGATTTTCCCCCCTTACATATCGAGGCAAAGATACACGTGCCGTTGAATAATTGCACACGTTGCAGCAGAGTGGTGTCTACCAAATTACACGCAGCATGAATACGAGAAACTAAGTCACTATCTGTAGTTTTCTAAGTCTCGACAGACCAATTCTTTCGAATGACGCCACAGGAAAAAAAGCCAAAGGTGTCAGATCTGGCGTTTGTAATGACCATAAAACCAGATCCGCCCGTCCATCCAGCGCAGGATCAAGGATCAAGGAAGGAATTAGTTACAGAATACATAGGTACTAAGCCTTTTACATTCACATCATCAAAAGAATTAAAATTTACTTCAGAAAAGACGTTCATCAAATAAGGTAAAAATTTTGTAAGGCAAATAACGTAGTATAAAGAGAACTAACTACTTTCTACAATGAAAACAGTTAAAAACACCGAAGGATGTTTTATTTAAATTTTGCATTGAAATTTCTGCACCAGAATCAATTTTGAAAGGGTTACGGTCATCGAATATTGAATAGAATTATAAAGAGGAGTTGAGCTTTGATCATGTTTTGTAAAAAACACATGAACGGACTACGAAATCATGACCTGAAATTTCTTCTCGGTGTAACACCAATCCAGCCAATCACACTTAGTATCGCATGAAATGCGCCAGAGTTCCATCATGTTGGAACCGTTGGCTTATGAAATGATGCTGTAGAGACATTAGGTTATTTGGAGACGGGAAAGATGAAAAATTAGCAACGCCTTCGCCAGGCACCGAACCACGGACCTCTAAGAATACCGGCCTAGCGTACAGAACTACCACACCCCGAAGACAGGCTAGGAAGGCGGGAGAGATACCTTATATACTCCCCTTTTAAAGGGCAACTGGGATTTTTTTAGAGGAGCTAATCACCAAATCCTGGGTGTGGAGAAACCTCATCCAACACCCTTTTATTTCGGACGCCACTGTAGAGACATTAGGTTAATGTCAGAAGCAGGAAACTTGAAAAATAAGCAACGCCTGCGCCGGAAATCGAACCACGGAGCTCTGGAACACGCGCCCACCTTGCAGACGCACTACACCACGAAGGCACGCTAGGAAGGCGGGAGAAATACCTTATAACGCCATATTCTTTTTTTCGCATTTATCTCGAAAAGTATGAGTCGTACAAGTATATTTCTTTGCAAACCTTTTTTTGTATTTCCAGGGAGGAACTTGGCTGTACAGAATTTGGGCGGTCTTGAGTGGACACCCTGCATTAGTCGAGCTCATTCTAGCAATTAGATAAAACAGCCTTTCCAAAGAGGTGCGAAATGAAATGAAGACAATTGGTAACTACTTTTTTTCATGGTAGATGTCTGGATGAGGTTTATGACAATTTTTCAACAATTAAGCCTACTAATATTCGTCTACAAACAGCATTTCTACTGTAACTTAAAATTTTGTACCAAAATTCAATTACCACTATGAGAGGTAAATCCAGATAAATGGAAAAAATGTATTTGAAATGCATTTTATCACAGAAAACGATTCAAAAATCACATAATATACATTTTTTATTATACCTACTACATTTTTTATAAATGCTTAGACAATAACAAGGTGGAAACTCTGTGCAATATGTAGCATTGATTGTTTTTCACTTTAAATATTAAACAGTTTCAATTCGTTGATAATCTAATAAAATTATTCTAAGTATTTCTTAAATACTGTTATTATTTACACAGACAGCAAGGTTTTTTTGTGTGTAATTTAAATCTACTTTAATAAAATGTTAATAAAGAAATCTGAAGTTACTTTTGTTGTAGTTAAATATTTTAAAAAGAATATTTATTTACTACTTCTATCACTGTTATAAATATTTCACTAAAGAATTAAAAAATGCATTAGAACTGTTAACAAACTATACACTACAGACAAATAACATTTCTTTTCGCCGTCATCTAGAAGAACCGATACCTTTCAGTAGACACACAAATGAGTAAATAATTAGTTATACCCTCACACACCTTATAAAGAAAGACACTTCTAAGTCATTTCGAGGTAACTAAATATATGTCTCTTGAGAGTAATTAACTGAAGATAAGAAACAGAACTTTGCCGATGAGTTTCTTTTTGATAGAGCGATCCCTTTCCTGTCGCAAAGAAAACAACTTCTACTTGACTACTTGACTTCCCAAAGAAACTGGATGGAAGCCTAAATAACGTTATTGTATCGACATCCAATGGTGGGCCGAAAGAAGTGCTGTAAGAAACATTGTATAGACAAATCCTAATCAAGTAAATGAAGTATCAAAACGTCTTAATTTAAATTAATAATTAAGCCCTAACACATTGTATACTTTTAAATTAAAAAGAAATCTAGTATGGATACCTCATGCCTTCCTTGTATACTGAGCAACAAAAAATAAATAAAGAAAGAAAGAAAGAAAGAAAGGAGGGGGACAGTTCTCTCAATCTCCCGTTATACTGCGCCTATTGACAAAATTCAATTTGCGTTTTCATATCTCAATAGCGCGACTTAGGATAGATATTAGATTGATATATAACATTGTTTAACATAGGTATTTTGACACAGAATCGGACTTTTTCTGAAATGACACAACAATTTGTTTTCCATATTTCGATTTTACGACTCAAAATTATGCTTAGATATTAAATTTTGTAATTTTTGGTGAGAAATTTATGGAGAAATTTAAAAATTTATCTTGCCTCATTTTTTTAAGTTTGCACGAAGGATAATTCATTTGGCGAACTTCCTAATTTATAGCAACCTATTTTATTTCCCTCCCCTCCTTTTTTTGGTCCACGAGCGGAAAAAAAGTTATCGTTCATACTTTCAAATAATTTTAACAAAGTGCGTAAGCCACATTTTCGTTATTATCGCTTATGATAAATATGCCAAATTTCAAAACGCACAAATATATAAATTCGCGTATATCTTGGGAAATTTTGAATAAAAAATTGTATTTTTAGCAGGTATGCTTAGAAATACATCTACTTTAAGACGATGGCAAAAATTTTATAGGTTATAATTCAAGTTTTTTGCTAAAAATTTATAAAAATTACTTAAAAATACAAATTTTAAAATTAAATCATAAAAAATTGGAGAATTTTATTTTGAATAAACTTAAATTTCGAAATATGAAAAGAAGAATAAAATACATTTAATTAAAAAAGAGATATTAATATCAAATTCAGTTAACAGTGAGGTGCTAAACTTTTGAGAGCTAATTTTTTAAGAACTACCCGTGCGATTTTTACAAAACTTGGCATTTTGTCATAATTTGAGTCGTAGAATCGATATATAGAACAAAATTGGCATATCAGTTCAGAAAAAGTCCGATTTGTTTCAAAATACCTATATTAGAACAACGCTTCATATAAATCCAATACATATCCAAAGTTGTGCTTTCGAGACATGGAAAACGCAAGTTAAATTTCGTCAATCGGCCCAGTAGAACGGGAGATATAGAACTGTCCTCCCCCCCCCGTAGTGTACGTCCTGTTAAATTATTTTACTGCACATTTTACTTACATTTTTTGCTGCACTTGATTGAAACTCATTTCCTTGAATTATTCTAATCTCAATAACTGATTCCTCAAGGAAAATTAAAAATGATATCAAAAATTGAAAATTTTGAAATTAAAATTCCGGTTAATTTTTGTCGTACAGGAGTCAAACGAATTATAATTTTATTTTCCCATAACGAGTATAAAATTTTCCTATGTGTAAGTATAGGAACCGGGAAATGACACTAAAAGTTAGATTTCGTCTTTTGCCGAAATGAATTTTTCTTTACTTTTTTAATTTGACATCGACAAAAATGAATATTTTCATCATTTAAACACTTCTGTAATGGAAAATACAAGACTATGACCAACGATTGCGAAAATAAAGGCCAGGTAAAGACTTTCAAGCCCGTTAAGTGAGTTTGGTACATTTGGTACTGTCGATTGCCATTAAGAAGGGACTAGATGTTACAGCAGCCCGTAGTCCCGCAAACAAGTCGCCTAAATGGGTTCTGGAACGATCAAAATGGATATTTTCTTTGATATATGATACCCGAAATTTTTCGCTTTTACGGTACTTCCTTTATTTCGTACAAGGAAGTAAAATCACTTTCGAAGGGTTACTGAAGTTAATTAGCTTCTTATATATGTTTAAAAAATGCAATAAATTAGAAAACTAATTTCATTTCAAAATGAACAAAAACTTACCTTAAAGTACATTGCTTCACCACAGTCTTGACAATCAATGTACATTTGTACTTATTAAAGAAGTCGGAAGATAACTTAGCCTTCATTAAAGGAAACATTCAACAGTCTTAATTGTGATGTAGAAAAGGACTTTGAAAGATTTTGTAGAGCTGATATTGCTGTTATTGCTGGCGGTTGTGAATCAGAAGGATTAGGAACGAGAGGTGATCATGTCAAATGATGTCTTGAAATAAAGAAACAATGAAGCTTGCTACGCTGATAATTTTTGCATTTTTAATGAATCCTTTTTAACCGATTATTCGCTTTCGAAGTACATTTTAAAATTTTGTACTGCTTTCGAAATTAGAATTTAGTTTCCTCCAGAGTGTAGCTGCACGGTTTGCTTCAAAAATCCTCCACCAAAATCTTCATCTCTCGAGGCTTATCAAAACCATCATGCAGAAATTCTTGTTCCTTCAACAAACTTCCACGCTCTTCAATTAACTGACACTCCTCATTAGATAGAATCCATTCAAACAACCCACACTAATCTTCAGCTGAAGTTCGAATTCTATTCCTTTTCCATATCAACAAGATCTGAAGTTGCTGTCAGCACTGGATCCTTAAGAGGACAGGATAAAACCTACAACTGGCATTGTTAAATTCATCATTTATATACAGTCATTATCTTAGAAAGTATAAAAATTAGAAATATAATGTATTATGACAGTTAAAATAATTTTCTCCATATGCCACATCGGCTTATTATATTATTACCTAAAATATTAAATTTAATTAATATTTTAATTGGAAATCATTTTCGAATTTGTAGTTTTCACAATATTATTTTTTCGAAACAAATAACGTTTGTTTGAACTTAAATATTTAGTGTTAGAACAGAAATGTATCCAAAGTATAGGTTATTTAGTTAATTAAATAATTAAAAATAATTAATAAAAGAATATTTAAAGAGCTTTAAAAATGATAAAATATTTTTTTGAAAATTTTTGCTTAATAATTTAACTACAGTTTGAATTACTAATTATTTCCTTCTCATGCAACGCGTCATACAGTCAGTTGCTATTAGCCTATACGACGTTAGCCCAGAACGGCTATATTAATTTTATTTTGGCATTTTGCGTCGAAAACTTTAAATGTCCGTTTCACTTTTCAAATTGCCGCCACCAAATATTATCGCCTTGTGCTATATTTAAATAAATTAAATTATGAAGAATCTGCATAAATGTATATATTGATCCGTGCGTACGGGTTAGTAACAAATTGAATGCAAAAGTTCGATAAAAGGTTCGTAAAATTTATTCTTATCGCAAGAAACATAATAAAACGCTGGAACTTTTCTCAGCGTACAATATCACGCAATATAATCAGTAGCTATACTTTAAACTACTCGAAACGTTAAAATACAGCGCAATGCAAAGAGAAAGCTAATCCGATCTCACCGTTACAGCTAACACAGTAGTCAATTACATTGTTCAATTTAAATATAAACTATGATATATCTATTTACTAAAATGTTAAATGCTCGTGCTCCTGTATTTTGAATTTTCCGTCTTAGCTTTCTCTTAAAATATGTCTCGTGCTGCATTGCACGGAAAAATTAAGCAATTTTAATTATAATTCTACTCAAAATATCTAACTAGGTACAAAATTCGTAACAGTATGTTTCTCGCATTGCGATAAAACAACGGTACTTCGATGCATCCAATTTTGAATTTTGAATAACGTAATACTCCACCGAATATAAGCATCTGGAAGCTCTGATTTGGTTATTTTATTATTGATTTCTAATTGTACCACTTTAACGAATTTTTGATTAAGAAACTGAACGGTGTCAAAACGAGCCCTGGCAACACTGTACGAAAAAAAAAATTACCTACAGAGCGTGAAACGGTGTATCGGAAATTCTAAAGATATGCTCATTTTAAAATTATTTTGCGATATTGCTGTTGAAATGAATGTTGTGATCTAAATGCGAAGAGCATGATATTTTAATAAATAAAGGTAACATGTAAAACGTTAGAAAAAAAGTCCGCATGGACATAATATAAAATCTGAAAGCTTTCAGAATTTTTTTCCTTTTATAATATTATTTAATTTTATTATTTATAATGCTTTAATCGCTTATGCTTTTTGGCATTTTTATGCTCTTTGCCCAATTGCTAGCAGTGATTTAATTCTAACCCTAGCACAATTCTAAAACATTTTAACATTTTTTTTTGACGAAACATTCTAAAGTATACGAAAATAATTTCACCATAAGATGTCTTTATTCATAAACTACGACTGTTTTTGAATTTTATATGAACAGATAATTTTTATTCTACTTTAATTCATCATACTGTACAAAAGAAAACTGCTTTAATGTATTGCTAGTAAATAAAATTTCATTTGACTGCACTTTACTCGTCTGCATGGTCTCAGAACCCTGAAAATTCTTTCCGGTATAAGAATGCTATAGCACTTCTAAAAATTCAGTTTACTGCCCATCATTCCAAATGAAATTTCATACAGTGACAGTAGTACTTTGAAGTACTTCAGGGCGAAAACTCTGAGGTTTGATGTTCTTGGCAAAACCGGCGAGTAATGAAAGTTAAACTGGTATATTTAGATACAAATAAGTCTCAGTTTCGTAGGTAATCTCAGTTATTTCAATAAAACGCTACTTATACGAGAAAAAATTAACAGAAATCATATTATTGTATAGTTACAAGTCAACCCAAAACTATACTATTTATAATTAACTATTGATTTATTATGGTATATCAAGAAAAGTTTTGCAATTCTATTCGGTTCAACGTAACATTTCACATCACAAACTCCATTTTTTTAATATGAATTTTTTCAGACTCCATAAAATTTCCACAGTGATTGGGAATTAATTTCATCTTACTTTTTCTTCAAAGTAACATAAAGAAATAGTTCCAAGCAGTTCAACACTTAACGAATTCATAGATCTATTGAAATCTTAAAGAATATAACCAAGGTTGAATTTTTTTTTTCACTTTTCCTTGCCACAGCATTTCCTCCCCCTCATTTTCATTTTGCTCTTGCTCATTTTTACTCCTTATAAGTGCTTATATCAGAAGATAACACATCTGTATGGTGTATATACTAAACCTAACTATATCTTATATACGAAGATGTCCTAACACATCTGAAGAGATCCTTGTTTCATTTATGAAAAGTCCCGCCACTGCCCGAATGTTAAGACCATTGAACACTGGTAATGCGAAACACAATCAAATCCCTCGAACGGTGCAGGCTGCAGGGATGGTTCCATGGTTTACCCATATAATGAGACAATTTTGTTTATAAAGCCTTCTACGAATGAATCAGGTTTCCTTATTCCTTCTCAAAAACATCAAATTTCCTTATAAAGACCATCATGAAGACATCCCTGTCCATTAAGAAAGCAAGCTTTTTGTGATTAAGACACAATAACACGCCGAACAAATACTAATTCATAAGTCAAAGAACAAAAATCAGCGTTATATTTTCAAATTTTCACATGATGAGATTATCCTATCTCGTTCATTTACGTTTTTGCAGCTGACGATGATGGTTCGGTAAAACCATCGAAACTAGTCCTGTGAAAATTTGAAAATATAGCGCTGATTTTTGTTGTTTGACTTCTGAATTAAGCTTTTTGTGCTTTGGCATTTTTAATTAAACAAACCAATAAGCAGATACGGATTTCGATTTCTTCTCGTAAGTAATTCAATAATTACTCACAAGAAAGATTCCTAATTATTCCAGTTTTTCTATTCAAAGCATCGTCATGCTGCGTTGGGGTTCAAATAACCCCGCTGTTTTTTTTTTGTTTTTTTTTTGTTATTGATTTTATTATCTTAATGGAGGTTTTATGCAACATTTAGTTTCTTATATTAAACTGAACACATATTTTATGTTAGTCAGTAAGTAGAATATTTAAAACTGTTGTAGAGTCATTAGGTTTTCTTTAAAGCAGGGTACGGGAAGAATGTGCAGTGCCTCGCTGGAACCCGAACCCTGGACCTCACAAATACGCGTGGAGTATGCTTGGAATTACACTACGAAGGAAACGGAAAGGGAGGAGAAATACTTTACAAACTACCCCTTTAAAAGGGCGACTGGGAATGACAGGACCCCCCCTTTTTTTTTTTTTTTTTTTTCTACCTCTCGAATGCGCGTGGAGTGTGCTACCAGTTACATCATGAACGCATGCGGAAAGGAGGTAAAAAATGTTTTACTATTTAACGCGGAAAATTTTTATAAATATTTCTCATATATGTGTGCATAGTCATTGGTTTTGCCGCAATGAGATAAATGTTACGTGTAGTAATATGTTGCAAAGAATATATAGTGTATTAAGTGTAGCACTGAGTTGTAAATGTGCCTTAAATACAGTGCAATGATCAACGCAATGCATATTATGAAATGTATATTGTAGAGAGTATGTGTAGTAATGTGTTAGCATGCGATGTAGCCAGGAAAATGTTTAATTTCGCACGCAGAAATTCTATATTTTGCCCTTGTATGGCCATGTTCTTTGCTCTTGTATTGTTTTCGGAGTGTAGCTTCAGATAGTTGCGGGATCCGGACGATACCCGACTAGTCTATGTAAGCCGTCCGGGTATCCGGAGCTCCTCTCACCTGTCACCTGTTGTGTGTACCTGCACAAAATATTGTAAATAGCAATTCGGCAGCATTTGGTGATATGTATTTATACTCCATAGGTGTCAGAAGCTTGGAATCTGATCAATGTTTCAAATCACAGATCTGAAATTCTCTGGTTTTCCTCCTAACTTACCAAACCCTTTTAAAAGGGCACTGTAATCACTTATTGAGTTAATATAAGTATAATATAATAGCCCTGTAAGTTTAGGGCTGTGAGATTTTATTGTCAGGTAATTTAACTGAATAAGCAGAGAAATATTGATGGATATTTTTGAGCCAGTGTTTTCGTTTAATTTTATTCTCGGTATATCCGATCTTCGCTGCTTGTTCAGTATCGAAGGGTAAGAAACGCCTTTCTGTTTCTAAAATACATAATTGAGATTCTCCGATAACTCTGGAAATGCAGAAGTAGTCTTTAATACTGCCTCTCGTTTTTAATCACCGCGTGTCCGTTATGGATTTTACACTAATAAATGTGAAATATTTGTGACTAATCATTTCATTTTTTGAGAAAATCAATCTAAAATATGAAAACAGGATCAAATGGACATTTTGTTTAACGTTCGTCTAATTTATTATAACTTGTACCACATATTAATTACAATTACTTGCAGTGCGGTGTTTTTTGCCCTGTATATTGATTTAATTTACATTCAAGTTTTCTTGTAAATGCTGTTTCTTTCATGCCTTTTATAACTTAATTTCTTCATTTTGAACGAAGTTCTTTACAGTGTTTTCTTTTTGTTTCAAGTTTTGATTTAATTTTCATGAATGCTTGAAAATATTTTCCAGATTATATTGCTCGTCAAATTGTTTATTTTACTTTTAAAGGGTTATTCTTCTTTCCAGTATTTTTTAACAGCCCTCGGTAAACCGTGATTTAAGTTAATAGTTGTTACATTTCTTGTTATTATCTTAAACAATTAAGTTAATAGTTGACACCTTTTTTGTTATGATCTTGAATAATTGGAAGATAACTAGATTTTCTATGATGCTTATTTATTGCTGATTGCAACTATTACAACATTATTAGCTACAAATTAATTTAGTATTTCATCCACGTTAATAAATAGTATATTTTCCCCATAATACTTTTACTAATATACTTCATATTTGCTAAATAATTACAAACTACCATTGTATTTTTCCTTTCATAGCAATGAACAGATAAGAAAATAGATTAATGGTATTTTTATTTACTATATAATTTAATTCAGCTTCGTAATTATCTTTCTTAGTCATGCTCTTACTCATCTGCATAATACTTTTAATGATGAACGCCAAATTTTATTAGAGAATTAGAAAGCGTTCCTGCCTTTTATTGTACATGCGTGTGTAGATGTAAACAAAAATACATGCAAAATAGTTGTAAAAACCCAAATCTGCAATTGGATGTAGTCGCAAAGTTCTCATATTAAACCGTTTATTCTACAATGTTCCTCCATTGGATACAAAAGAAAATAAGGGCATATATTAATTATTTTTAAGATGTTATGAAACAACTCATTTTTCTATCTATCGACAGAGAAAAATTGTCTGTTGTTTGAAAAAATGAGAAATGAAAAATTGTCATTTTTTCTGGTTATTTCGACTATTCTCATCTTCGTACTACTTTAATCAGTGGAGATATTAATAAAACACTCTGACAACGCTAATTTCCGTACTCATTTCTTCTGAGTGGCAACAGTCTTGCGCGCCAGTGTTACAACTGCTCGCTTTCAAATCGTAGAGTTTGTTAGTAAAACATTTGTAAGTTTGTAGAAACATTAGGTATTTTGGAAGCAGGAGACGTAAAAAATGAGCAATGCTCTTACCAGGACTCGAACCCCGGACCCCTCGAATACGTGCCGAGAGTGCTGGCCACTACACTACGAAGGCATGCTAAGAAGGCGAGAGAAATACCTTATAAGTTTTACAAAATGTGAAATAAAAATAGTTTTGTCAAACATTAAATATATTATTATATATGGTCATATTCTGACGTTAAAGAAAGCACGTGATTGCATCATGCAATCACATGCAGCATGTGACCTCATTGCATGTCGAAAATGTTTCGTTAAACGTACGTCAGCGTTTTAAATAAATAGCTGCTCTTGGCAACTTTTCTGTGTCAGGTTAAGATGGCACGATATGTTAGTGCCACGTTAATTCTTTTATTGATATTGAAAAACTTTCCTTATATTACATTAAATTTAAATCATGACGTCATACTCATACCTGAAGTGTCAAAAGATTTTTTATTTCTTGGTTTTGGAGTCAAAAAATTATTTACGAATTGATTGTTGCTTGGAAAGAATGAACTGACTTCCTTCATACTGAAATGTTTTTATACATTTTCTTTTCAAGCGTACATAGAACTTCTAAATTTTGTTTTGTCCGCAGCCAACTAGTGTACTTTTATTTCTTGCGAACGGAAGTTTTAAATTAGCATTAATGATTTCTTTTAAATGCATTAAAATGGAACGAGCAGCAATTTAAAATAACAAAATTCAAAATTCTAAATTATTCTTTAGCAATTACTATTTAACATCATTCTAAAGACGATTTGTGTTGTGTAATATACAATGCAAACAAACTCATTAAAGACGATGCACGAGCTGAGGCCATTTTCAGATAAGAACATACGAAAATTCTATACAGAGCTTTCCCTTCATATCGTTAATATTTCATAAATTTCTAACTCTGATTGAATTTTAAGGATAAACGGTTTATCATTCCAATATGCACCAGAAAGAAATCGAAATAACCTAGTAATTAGCAAAATCTTCCAATCTTAATAATTCTTATATTTACCATTGGGTAAACGTTTTACTAAGTAGGTGTTCTCATTCTTGAAAAATAAAGAACTCCGTAGATCAAGCAAAAAGTGTTCCCGCCCTTCTGGTTACCTTAAACAACATTTTGTGCTTGTCCCAAACCACCTGCCTTTCCATAAAAATGACTATTGATTATATGTCCAGTCACAACCCGTGCTTCGCTGGAATAAAATAAAGGACTATAGCTCTGGTCTAAGAATCATTATGTTGTCATAAATTCGCTGAGGTAATACACTAGATATGGTATTGATTTATGAAGCTTTCATAAGTTGATGACCTCAAGATGGTGAACTGGAGACATCGCCCCTATAAGAATTATTATATTTCCAATATTCACATCATAAAAATGAGCAGCTAATAATATTTTTTATATGAGGCTACCCACGTGCTGCTAAAAAAGGATCAAGCTGTACATACTGAAAATATAGTTTGTTTATACTTAAAGCTAATAAAATATACGATCTTTTAAGGTCTTCAGAATAGTAGCATGAAATTAAATTAAATAATGACGGTAACGATTAAGAAAATAAGACATATTTGATTGATTTAATCAAATGAATGCTTTTTTATTATTTAAGATACTTAGGATTTTATTAAATGTAACCATTTTTAAAATAACTAAAACAAAGAATAACTAAAAGATCATCGAAAATCAGAAATTCATATAAAAACTAATAAGCCAATCGTCTTCTGGATTTACATCTGAAAGATGCATTTTAGATTTTTTTTTAAATTTTAGCTTGCATGTATTACTTTTAAATACTATCGATTTAAATGTTAATTGTTTTAGTATGTTGAAAATAAAATCTTTAACTGCGTTCTGTAACGTATACAGAAATAGAATTAAGAGTTATAAGAAATAATAATAATAAAAAAAATACTGCACTGATCGAATTTCTTTGAAACAGATATCAGCAAAAAATGCTAATAATTAGTTTTCTTATTCAATATTTATTAATTATATTGCGAATTAATAAGCGGTTTTGCTAATACTTAAGTATCCATAAATATCCTAAAAACTGATTGACAAAAGTAATTGTGAATACAGTTGCATTATATAAAAACAAATATTTCTACATAAATCCATTAAAATCAATCCCCCAAGAAAGTAAGTTTTAAAAGACAAGCCCATATATTCAAAGCATGCAAAATTTTATTTCACTACTTAAGTTAGCTAAAATTTTTAATTTTTCATTTAACGTGCATGATGGCAAAATATATAAACCATAATTCTTATTTTAATAAATGACATATTTGCCAGAGTGCATTTGCCTAATAAAATGTATTTACATTTGCCTAATAAAAACTCAAATCTAATTTTCGATATCCTGTGATAATTATTTTAAATTTTTCCCATAGTTAAGCTCAAGCTAAACACTTATTATTATTTTGCCCTACCTTCTCTTTGATTCATGTCAAATATACTTGCTCAGAAAATCGGGTATATTTACTTATCAATCAAATATTGTGGTCGAATATACTTGCTCAGACCAAAATGTTGTGCAAATGTAAAAGCCACGTAAGAAAATTTAGAAGTTAGCTAAGATTAACTGCAATTTACGCTTTGTTGCGTGAAGATCTAGAGCCTATCCCATTATTTTCGTCGGATGCAGTGTAGAGTCATCTATCTACTATTTTAAATTGGAAAGTAAACACCTTCTAAGTTGATTACTTAAAGATTGAAACTGTTCGCTTCCCACGATATAGGGATGCTTATATCCCCTGTGCAAATAGTCTGATTGGCTTGCAGATACAGTCATTTGTACTACAGGCTGATTTTTTTTTAAATAGGAACTTCAACGTTTTTTTAACCTCCATCTGAATTGCTCCATAACTATGGGGATGACAACTGCAGCAAATTATTTGATTCCTCTATTTTTATTTTTCGTCTGCTTATTTCTATGTAGCGTGTTTCGCTTCACGAAAAGCGCGCGAATGAAACCTGACTTCAGCTACAGTCTCAGGTGAGGTGGAGGAAATAAGCGCTGCGCGATTATGACGACACACATTACGATTGCAAATAGGGAGGACTGGCAATAACCTTGAAGTGCCCTAAAACACTATAATACAAGTAATGTCATACTAATTGATGGAGATAGAAATTTGCATTTCTTTAGTTCGCGGTTGCGCTGAGCAGAAAGGGCAAACTATATGATTGCGTAAGTTTCCTGCCGAAAAGGAGAGGAGGGAGGACGAGGAGAGACGAACAAGTAGTCTGTCTTCCCGATTCTGAGGGTCCTGATGTCTGACCTCCCTGCTACGCCTATCTCATGAAGTTTGCCGCTGTGATTCTCTCAAGCATGGTGCAGAAACATGATGGAAGGAGTCCTACTAAGGAATAAATTTTGGAAGCAAGAATCTACTCAAGTTACCTGGATTATTCATCAACATTGCCAAATACCTGCCCATAGGAAAAGGACTGTTAAGCAGGATCAATTCATAGTGTACCAATCTAGTGCATTTTGTACGTTATCCATGAGTTCATTAATGTGTCAAAGCCTGACACGTATGTTCATCTATGTTGTTAAATCTTAAGGATAGAAAACGCTGATTAAATTTTATGTTTAATTATTCAACTTAGTGCATTTTATACTTCTGGAGCAGAGAACCTTGGTGCTACACCCAAAGAACTCGCTTTCAAAGAATACCAAAATCTTCAAATATAATACTTGTTTATATTTGTTTCTTCAAAATGTAGTAATATATATGTTAAGCAGTGTAATTTCTATCTACATAGGCTTTATTTAATACATACACTATATAAAATTAAATTTTAATCGTTATTTGATAAATATATACCGTTCCTGCTTAATAATGTAATGGAATTTTGTGGAATATTAGGTTTTAAATACTAAAATTTCGAAGTGTGTTTTCGTTTTCAGCATTCCCTAAATTCTTTGAGAAATAATTCACCACGTTTTTTACTCTCTGTTGATAGTTTCATCAATTAAGATATTGCAAAGTAATATTTTTCTCGTTAAGTAGAAAAAATTTTGGCACAATTTTCAGCATCTAGTACTGAGACTTTTAACTTCTTTGCAAAGTGTTTCACAATTCCCAACTAAACCTACTTGATTTCTTTTCAAATAGAAGACTTTTACTCTCTGACATATACTTCTGCAATAAATACAGTCAGAACAATAAGTAAAGTATAAGCTCATAAGATATTGTTTAAAGCTATAAAACTTAATTAATTTTTAACAACTAAATAAGAACTTTAGTAAGAATAGGTGTTCTGGAGCGTGATTTAGTAAGATAGTACAATGCTGACTATTTTGTTTAGAAAATGCATGCCTACTGAATAAAAAATCATACAGTAACCAAAAATAATACTACGTATTCAGGCCTCAAAACCTGTTCTACATCATGCCAGATTCTCAAGTTCATTACCTAAATGCTTCAGAGACTAATCTTAAAACATATGCTAAAGTTTAACATGAAAGTCCCAATCATGCTGAATAGATTTTTCAAACCAATTGCTATGAATATCCATGCTCAAATCAATTCTGATCATGTATTACTAAATATTTACTACACGTCTCTACAATACAGTATAGAAGAGTTATGATGACTTGACTACATCTGTGAAAACATTTTTTACTAAAATTCATGCACAGTGTTTAACACATTTGTAAAGAATTAAATGATCATTATAATATTTCATTTATGAAACAACTCAGTATTTTGCATATCAGTATATATCGTATGTATAATTAATATTTAATCAATATGTTATTAACAGCTCATTTGCTTATTGACTAAGCATCTCCATTTAAAAATGTTATTTCTCATGCTTCAAATAATATTAGGTTATCGATCCTTTATTACTTATAATGTGATTTTATATAAGCATTCTGCTGCTGTGTATGCAATCTTTGTTTAAAAAAAAAAAAAAAAAAATCCTGAAGAACTAATGTTGAAAATATTTTCCATGTTTTGTTGTAGTTTTAGTGTATACTTTTACTACAAAAAATTTAAAAAGGATAAATGTGACTTAAATGCATTGTCATATGCATAAGATATATCACTAGGTGCAATGACATTTCTATAAGTGCAAAATGGAGAAATATCTGTCAGAAGAATCATAAACTTGGTGAAAAATGTTGCAGTGTGAAATGCGTCGCAGGCAACTTACCCATGTTGGTTCTTGATGTAGTGGTAGAGCGACTTTTCCCAAAATCTTTAACTATGGAAATGGAAATTAATAATTTGATTGAAAAATCATCAATAGTTAATGCTATATTTTCTCAAGACTATGTTTAATAATCATTTTGCTTTAATGTATTAAACAAACGGAAATTGAATTCGCATATTGTACAAACACAAGGAAATATTTCAGTCATGTTCCTTATATATTCATCAAAATTCAAATAAAATTTTCCTTTCTTATTAAAGATGAAACGCAATTAAACAAAGTCCAAAGAAATGTGCAAATATTACCTCTCGGAATTCTGTAAATGTTTGGTGGTGCTGCCATCTAGGACTGTGTGTTGAAACTAAATATCAAACTATGACTGATAGATCTAAATTTTGTTATGTGTTATTACTATTAGTACAGGAAAACGA
Organism: Stegodyphus dumicola; assembly: GCF_044657685.1. Classification (NCBI taxonomy): domain Eukaryota; kingdom Metazoa; phylum Arthropoda; class Arachnida; order Araneae; family Eresidae; genus Stegodyphus; species Stegodyphus dumicola. Next base: position 34,938,945 of record NC_140769.1, read on the forward strand.
TAAAGCTTATACTAGGCTGTTTTCCGCAATGTAATTATTTTTGTTTATTTTGTCAACATTTGGTCATTTTTTTTTTCATTTCATACGTTATAATAATTTCTTCTTTTAACAAAATGTAACAAAACATTTGCGTTAACATGATTTTCAAACATTCGTGCATAATTTTCTATCTCATTTACTATTTTCAGTAATTTAAAAATCCTTTGCAAAATATTCCTGTTATATTATTATCAGTAATACAGAGACGGTAAAAAAGAATGAACACATTTTAAAAAAACATATGACCCGAAACTTGTTAAACATATCGTTATGATTCAATAGCAGAATGTTTAGAAATGTCTGACGTTCCCATCTTATCATACCATAAATGATTCTTTCAATCATCACATGAATGATCTTGAAACATATTCAGTGTCACACCATATCAGTAGAATTTTGGAGTTACAACTGCCATTCTCCACACTTGTCCCTGGGGGTAACGAAACGTTTTACCACATACAGTATTAACAGGTATTTAAAAAAAAAATACAGAGGTTAAAACAACATGCTGTTATACTTAAGAGTTTTTCAGGCATTGCTTCTAGAAGGTCGACCAGTCGGTTTAAGAATAAAGAAATCTTCATTCACATTTTTACTCCCCATGCATCAAAATGCAAATTAATTCGATTAATTTTATCATTTGAATCATTTCGATGTGTTTAACAGTCTGAGAAGAGCTCATCTTTGTACTGATGAATTTGTATTTATGACTCTTTAACATAATTTGTGATTATGAGACTTTTTTAAATGCTTGTAATAAGGCAGAGTGAACGTAAATGCCTCGAAAGTACATGCCAGTGGAAGATGGACTTACCTGTGCAACCTTCTCCCCGACATGATGCTTGCTGTGGGCCTGCATGTCCCTCAAGAATTTGGACGTTGTAGATGATTGGCTGTTATCTTTACCCGTTCTGGCTGCACCGTCGGGAGTGTCATTGCATATGGATGGGGACTTGTGCCGATACCGGGGCAAGTCCGAATCCGACGACGCATTTGGAAGCGACTTGACGAGATTATTAGCTGTTGCTGAAGAAAGAGGACATTGAACATTAATCTGACATGGTATCAGTAGACCATACGTGGTTCAAGGTTTGATTAAAAATACGCTATAATAAATATATTTAAACTCCGCTAAACAGCCAGATGTTTTTAGAATAAAATTGCTTATGGGCTCTACGTGAAGCCTGAGAACTCGAACTTGCAAGAATTATTATGCTTAAAAGCATATTAATCCGAATTCTTCCCAAACTGATCTAATCATGAACTTCATGCAAAAACAACAAGTGTCATTTGACCATGTAAAAAAAAAAAAAAAAAAAAAAAGATTTTAAACATGTAAAAGAAGGATTCTAAATTCTCTTCTCTTAATTATTTAACCATACATATCAAGGGAAAGTTAAGTCTCCTGGATGCTCAGTCTCAGGCACGTACACTCAAATTGTAACAAAAATCTCGTTGGACAGATTAGCAAAGGACCGATTAAAATCGTATAAGACGCAAGCCGAGGAATTAATTTAAGCTTGATGTACATGTAGCAAAAGGACAGAAACGTTTCATTGTTGCATATGTGAAATCGACTAATAATTTATATATAATAATTTATGCATTAGTAGACATGTAAATGTTTATATATTTTTTGTATACAAATACTTGGCTTTAAGCACTTAAACTATTAGCCGCAGCATATATTTATTAAATGAAATAAGCAACTGATGCATAAATAACTTTGTAAGACAATTTTATAGTATATTACAATTAAATTTTCTGTCTTATGTATACTTAGAAGTGCTATTTAAGAAGAAAAAACTTAAAAGGTGTTTTGATATATTATATAGTAGGGGGAATGAAGCGATAATGCGATCCGCTAGATTATGTCGATTTATTTTGAGTTAGCTATGTCACTATATATAACCATCGTATACTTCGGCATAATAAGTAACCTAATCTATTCATTCATTTATTAATAAATAAATATTAAATAAATAAAATTCAGTAAAACATGAAAGCCTAACTATTGTTTTTAACAATTTTTGTATATTTCTTTCCTCTAAGACAGTAACGCTATAATTAATAATTTAAGCGTCTTTTACTTTGCCTGTAAATAAAGGAAGGGTTTCTAATGTAATTGCATTATGTTACTGGCTGGTTTTGGAAACAACATTTAAAAGCAGGACTAGTAGTAATACTAATATTTCAACAATCGGTTCACTGCGTATGCGAAATACAGATTATTACCAACGGAATTCTTTCATACATCAAGTGAACTATTTTAAGTGTAGCGATTTTTATTTTCAAAGAATAAACTATATTTTATTTATCATATTAATTAATAAACTAATTTTCAAAAATACCGAATTTTAGCATATGTTTTGCATATTAATACTCGAATTTTCATATTTTCAAAAGTTTAACGAAACTTTGAAGAAACGCGAAACAAGGAATATTCGATGAACAAAAACATTTAATAAAAATAATTTTTAAATAAATTTAAAAAAATATTTTCTTTAATTTTTTTAAATAATTTCTAAGTAAGTATGCGCGAAATACATCAACATTTTCTTTCAAAATTTGGTAGCGAATTATGAACGACAACATGTAAAAATATTCCCGGGGATATCACGAAATTCAGAAAAATGACGACAATATAATAAACTGTATGGCAATATCTTTCCTATAAATTATAATTTTTTAAGTTAGAGGACACTGCAAGTGAGCTTCTCAACTTTTAAGTAACTAAACCAAAAAGAAAAAGTGCACAAATTAGCTACAATAGGACTCGTTATTTATCGATTTTTTTTTTTTTTTAATTTACACGTTAATCACATGGCATTATTATATATATTTTGTTACCAAATTATGAAAGAAAAAAGTTGACATATTTTATGCATGTAGAGTTAAAAGTTATTTAAATTTCAGATTAATATTCATTTATCTTGAACATTGTCAAGTTTAGATAATATGTCTGCATCTTATGGGCATAAATCATGCGGAAATAGCTGAAATTCATTAAAGAAACTTTTATGCTTTCTTCAATACATATATAGCTTGGACGGTGAAAATTGCACTTGATATGTAAAATATTTTGTGAAAATTATAGATAATTTAAGTTAAAGGTCATCAAAAATACGTTTTTTCTTAATCGTTATGTTGTTGGTTCTCTAAACGCAGACGTGACTGAGAGGAGGAATTCAAATATGTTATTTACATGGTGGTAGTTACAGAGCTATTGAGCAAGCTGTCAGGCTTTTATTTAACTGATAAGTATTTAGTTTCAGATTCATTAAAACTGCTTTTACTTAAGTTTTTGTACGAGTATTTAACAATATTTTCAATATTTTTTGTTGTTTAATTTATAAAACACGTAATAAAATAATATAAATTTAAATAAATGTATATGTATTTTTTAACTTGGAAGAGACGAAAGGAAACGAATTTCTGGGAATTATGAAAAGGTATAGGGTAAAATAGGTTGAGAGCTACAATGTTAGATCGAAAAAGTGATCAACCAAGAATTGTTTGAACCGTTGAAGTGCTGCCATCTGCTATCGAAGAAGGAAACTAACTTTGCAATGTTAAAGTGTTTTCTAATACCTTTGCAGGCTTAATCTTGACAATACAAGATTGTCAAGATTTTGCAAGCATGTAATACTATAATTATATACGAAATGCAGACTTGGAATATACTCGAATCCAAATACTGTTAGAATTTTAAAACTATGCCTTTTTAAACTCTATGCCAACATGAGAATGCTGTTTTATCTCTATGAAAACGTTACACTAATTTGTTTCTTTTCAAATAAAATTAACAAATAAAATGATTAATGCATATTCAATTTATTTTGAATTTAAATTGTCAAAAAGTGTCGAATTTCCTAATTTTGAATTTTTTCTCTCTCCGATTGATTAAATTAAATAATCATTTTGAAACTATACGTAAACTCTGTTCACAGCTTCAAGCAGAAGCTTGCGTCATGTACTAGAATAACAAAATTCACAATAAATTTCAAAATTTGGGAATAAGAAAAAATAAATGTAAAAATTTATTATTTTATTAGATAATGTATTATTATTATTTTAAGAAAAGAAATAAAGAAATGTATTAATCACATGTTATCTTAAAAGGAAAATCAAACGAGCGAAATCTCAAAGCATATCTCAAACAATGATGTTTCTTCTCAAGTCTCTTGATGTAAGTAGTTAGAATCTTGTATTCTATTAAATGTAAGTAGTTAGAATCAAACTCTATGAATTAAAAAAAGTAGCTTTTTACTACAAAGTTCGTGCGAAAGTGATTTACCAAATGTAAAAAATAACTACGAAGAAGGTACCGTCGAAAAAATGCGAGTTCACAGGCAAACAGTTTTCATGTGCATATACCTATGTTTATTTTTAGATATTTAGGCTATTTAAAGCACAGGGCTATGTAGGCTCTAAATGAATATGAAGAAGAGATATAACATCTGTTTGCAGATGTTCTGTCAGGTCATCGACTAGGTCTTTCAAGAACATATCATCGAGAATACTAAAAAATTTATAAGGGAGTTTAGAGAATGAAATCGTTGAAGCTTACGCATACATTAATGCCTGATTTCTTTTCTATGTAAATATTGCTTAAAATAAGTTCGTAAAAGTTCTTTCATAGTGTTTTGCATATAAAATAGCTGTCATTTATTTACTTTAACTAAACCTTCATACTAAAGTGATATATAGCTTTTGTGCTTCACTGCAGACATGTATATTAAAATTTCCCGGCTTAATTACTAATTTATCAAGACAAACACTTTATTAAATCATTAAATCCTTATTCGAATATGTTAGAATTTTACATCAGAAAATACAGTGATCCAAAAGTAATCAAAAAGGAAAATTCAATATTTCAAAAGGTGTAGACAACAGATACAGCCCGTAGTTGCAACAGCTTGTAGCCATGAGAAATACCTTATATACTCCCCCTTTTAAAGGGCGACTGGGTATTAGGGGGCATAATCGCCAAATCCTGGTAGTGGAGAATCATCATCGGTAATTCCTTTTAGTTTCGGAGCCACTATAGATATTTTTCGCAGCAGCAGAGATATGGTATGGTCACTTTATTTAACCTGTTCCGCCAAACTATGTTAATGACACGACAGGGTTAGAAAGTTATCCTAGTCGTTGCTAGCAGTCTGACGGTTAGGCCGCCTTTCTATATCTTACATTAATCTTCAGTTTCTTTGATATAATTCTTTTCATTCACTTGCTTTATTATCTCTAAGATGCCCTTGCTGCAGTAACAGTCTGTGAACAGTCTATTCACAGGTTATGTGATGTAGTCGGAAAGAAAGAACTGCTATCGAAAGTGCTCTGTCAGAGGGCAGGAGAGCAGGTAATGAAGTGCGTCCGCGTCTTCCTCGCGAAGACCGCACGAACAGTTGACGTCCCGTCTGAGGAATCGTCTGTAATACGCTGGAAATTTCTGGTGGTTGGTATAGGCCTGAACCAGAAGAGATGAAAAATGAGCGATGCCCTGGCCTGGGCGTGTTGACCATTACACGACGAAGGCATGCTAAGAAGGCGGGAGAAATACCCTACAAGGTACTCGCTAAGCACTCGACTGTCGTTTGATACGGAAACTCTTGTTGAAAATTTTATTCGCTCGTGTAGGATTTTTTTTTTTTTTTTTTTTTTTTTCGTTTTGAATTTGCAACCTTTCAGCAGACTTGAATTTACCAATGGACAGGTTTGCACTCCCGGGCTATCATCATGAAGGTAGGTTATTTCTATATCCATGGGTTATCATCATGGAGGTAGGTTATTTCTATATCCATGGGTTATCATCATGGAGGTAGGTTATTTCTATATCCATGGGTTATCATCATGGAGGTAGGTTATTTCTATATCCATGGATACCATAACACACAGGGCAGGAAGCAGTGGGCTAGACAACAAAACTTCATTAGCGGTTTCACAGGTATGGTTCCCTCTGCACTAAATGCACAATTCGTCCCATTTTGGACGAAGAACAGCTCGAAGACAATCTGAGGTTCCTTCGCTCATTTTACCTTATCAGCAAGATGTGGTTTTCGCAGAAATTCGCAGAAAGACATGAATTATTGTTTTCTAATAATGAAAGATTCTATTGCCAGAATAGTTACATTTATCACCAACATGTTTTCCTTCATTTGTGTCAGAAATCCGTACAGTGACGTAGCATAAGTTCTCAATGCAGCTAGAATTACAAATGTTCAATGTAACGGCCGTCGCCGTTACATTGAAGAGAAGGACAGTCAGACTTGGCATGATACTCTGCACAGTATGTACGAATGTTCACCTATGATTTGCGTTACAAGATGGAGAAAACTTTCTTCCAGCTTGGATTTTAACGTCGGCAGAAACACGTAACTATTCCGACAGTAATATTTTTCATTGTCAAAAACTATCCCATGCTTTTCTGAGCAGGTTCGTGAAAAATCTCATTGTACTATTGTTTATAATTTTAGAATTACTAAATTTTTACTTCTTCTGTTACTTTTGGATTACCCGGTATGCATATTAAAATAAAGTACTGTTTTTCGTAATTATCTACTACTGCTTTTAAATATAATGAAATGTATTTAATGAGATTAGCTTTAATCTTTCATGATTACTTTAACATGGGAGTTTGCTTTATATTATAAGGTGCGCCCATAAAGTAACCGGGCGATTTTTGATAAATAAGAAAAAGATAATTGACCTTCAAATAAATTTGTCTCCTTCAAAATAATTGCCAAAGGAGTTTATACAATTTTTCCAACGTTTCTTCATGTCATCCATACACTGTTTACAAGCAATGGAACTAATATTTCGCAAAATAAGCGCAGCATTTGAAGTTGAAGGTCACCCTGTTATTGGTTTATCTTGAACGCTGTCGCGCTCACATTTAAAACGGTTGTACCACTCATACACATGCGTTTCTGATTACGATGCATCACCCTGTAGTGTTCCAATCATCTCTAATGTTTTGGTAGCAGATTTATCTAATTTGTAACAAAATTTAATGTTACAACATTATTCCAACTCGAGCAAATGTTTTTGTACAATGTCTTCTCAGAAAATGAAAATGACCGCGACGTTTTGATATGCAAACGACAAAATAACCAATTTAAACTGGGTCTTTAACAAAAGTTGAGGTATCACTCTTTCTAAACGCACATTTACTCTTTCACTGTTTTATTTTATCGTTTGGCCTTCAAATTTGTCTGGTTACATTGTCGGCGTAACTTCTAAATTATTAGCTTCGTTTGCTGTGGGAGGTAAAGTAATATTCAAATCATTAGAAATTATAAATTTATAAATTTTTAAGCATAAATGTATAAATAAATAAAATCTGTATAGATTTAAAATTTTAAAAACATTAAATATTCAACACGAAATATAAAGTTCTGGATCAAGTAAAATAAATACAAATATTTCCGATCATCTAGAAAATTGTTGGTTCCGAAGTATACATTATACGCGTTCCACGATGTTGTTCAAAATATTCTTTCTGATTTAGAGCTCTCAGAATTAATATACGAGTTCTTTTAGAATACCAGTTCATAAGTAAACATGAAAAATTGCAGTGTCTTTGAAAGATTCGAACTCTGGACCTCTCGAATTGTATGTGATTTCCAGTTATGTTACGAAAACATGTAGCAGAGGGAAGAAAACGCCTTGCATTCTCTCCGATTAAAAGGAGGACTTGAGAGTAGAAGACTCAACCGCTAAATCCAGATAATGTCTAATTTTTGGTCGGGTGCCACTTGTAGAGTTATGTAAAAATTTTAGGAAATGGAAACGTGACAAAATCAGCCATTCCCTTTTCCGCATTCAAACACAGGATCTCCCGATGCTAGCCGAACGATTTTCCAATTACGCCGTGAAGGCATGCGGTAAGAGGAAAAAATTTCTTCCAAACGTTTTAATATATATTTCAGTTTTTCTGGTTACTGAAGTTCATGATGCTATGCTGAAATCAAATAAATATGGTAGTAACTTTTTACCACATTTATTTGGAGGAAAATAAAGATTCCCTTTTCACAGTTACTACCTTTTTTCATTGCAGATTGACGTCTTTAAAAAATCTGATATTATCTTGGTAAGTCTCATTTAATAACGTATATTTGTGTCTTAACGTATATTTATTAATAAATAATATGTAAATTATTTCAATGAACTAGTAACTTCAGGTTTTTCTTTTCTTTTGCAACATTTTTCAAAAGATCTTAAATTCACGCATCAAGGGATATTTAACATTTTCAATTGACTTATTTCCTTTCAGTCAAAATTTTAAGAAATATACTATATATATGCATTATAATTTATAAATTATCACGCATATATATATCTTAAATTAGCAATGAGCATTTTTAAATTTTTGGTTTTTAGAAATTATTAAAAGACAGGTCTTTTTTGCTTAAAACTTAGTTTTGCAAATCAGCATACAAATACGAATTCATATCATTAAATTAAAAATTATAAAAAATTAAAATATTCTATTTAAAAAATCCGACGTGGACACCACATGACTTCCTTGTGCGGCATATTAAATTATACGCAATTTTGCTGCATTTCATTTAATCTTACTTCCCCGATATTCATTAGAGATATATTTCTTTTTTCAATTTATTTAGTTCTCCCTTCGCAGAAAGGAAAAAAATACCTAAAAACTCAAAACATCGTCATTAAAAATGTTAAAATATAGAAAACCCAAAAACATAGGTAGAGTTAAAAACCCTTAAAAATTTTTGCAATTAAAACTAGAGTTTAAATTAATTAAAATTAGGTGGAAAGACAGAATTTTTTGGTGCACAAAACTTTTGGCCCCACTCTCGGCATCTGCATGTTAAAGGAGTCCCATATACAAAATTTCAACGCTCTGAGACTAATCGTTTTTTAGTTATGCGAGATACATACAGATATGTACAGATGTCATAGAAACAATCTCTTTTAAACCCATTTCACAACTCGTTTTGGGAAAAAGTGCCCATTATTGTTTACGTAAGTACATATGTAACGCAAAAACATCGTTCAAATGGAATCGAAAGTGGCCAAAATGGATATTTTTGCTGAAATACGATATCCGAAATTTTTCGCGTTTACAGTACTCTCTTTACTTCGTACAAGGAAGTAAAAAAAATGAGCGATTTTTACAAAACTTGGGACTTTGGCATAATTTTAGTCCTAGAATCAAATACGGAAAAAAATTCCATGCCGTTTCAGAAAAATCCAATTTTGTGTCAAAGTTCGAACGTTATATTAATGCTATATATAAATCTAATATATATTCTAAGATTCGATTTCGAGACATGAAAAATACAAGTTGAATTTAATCGGTCGGCCGAGAAGAACGGGAGGTATAGAACTGTCCGTTTTTTTTTCTTTTGAGTGAGTGTATATTACATCAGTTAAAAAAAAAAAAAAAAAAAAAAAAAAGAGTGTTTTTTTTTACCCATTAATTATAAATGAATCTATACTATTTTACAGCTTTATTTCATGTAAAATCCTATTATTATATATTATTTTTTCTTACTATATATAATAATATAATATGATATGGTTACTTCAAAGCCAAAATAAACATATTTTTTGTGATACTTCTTTGGAAATATGAAGCAACTCTAATGATGGAACACAGAAAAAACTTTATTTAGCACTCAAAATGGCGACATACAAAACAAGAAGAAGAAAGAATTCTAACATTTAAAAATAAATTACATTCTTCGTGCGAGAGTCGCACGTGGCACTCTAGTTTGGTTTCAAATATTGCCATTCACAAATATCTTAATGTGCATCTATTTAAATTATTTAAACTACAAGATTTTTAATACTATTTAAAGCTGTCACAACCTCTCCCCCAAATGAGAGACTTTTTCCGAAGGGAAAAGTTCTGTGAAATTCGACAGTTTAATAAGCTCGGCTTGCTCATTTGTTAAAAAAGAAAAGGTAACTTTTCTCATAAGTTTCCAAATTTCAGGCCAAAAATTTTAAGTTTTAAACAAATACTTTTACACCACATTTAAATAGAAAAAATGGATAACGTACAAATAAATCAGTTGAGCATACATTAAATAATAAAATAAATTCCAAAACATGGTTACATACACTAAGAGTTATTATATTACTTAATTCTACTCAAAACATCTACGTTCTTGTGCAAAGATCCTTTGCGATGAATGACCTTAAAATTATAAAGTTGTAATGAGAGTGCCCAGTGCATCAATCTAGAGTTACATTTGGCGTTGGATTGTAGCCGGACCAAAGGGTTATGATCAGTTTGAATAGAGAATTCTTGTTGACCATCCAGATAAAAATGCAGTTTCTTGATAGCGCAGAAGATAGCAGCGCACTCCTTTTCAGTAGCACAATAATTCTTTTCAAACTTAGTAAATGTTTTGCTTATATACAAGATAGGATGTTCACGTTGTTCTTTTTCGAATTGGCATAGTACTATACCCATGGCATTGTCTGAGGCATCAGTTTGTATAATAAACCTTTTATCAAAGTCGGGAGCATACAGAATTGGTTTTTTGCATAGCAATTCTTTTAAATTTTTAAAAGCTTTGTAACATATTTCAGACCATTGTATATTTCCTTTTTTTGTTACCCCCTTCAAAGCGTCCGTGAGGGGTGAAGCAATTTCCGAAAATCTCGGTATGTACTGGCGCTAATACCCTACAGTCGTAAGAAAGCACGTACTTCTGTTTTGGTTTTAGGTGTAGGATCTTTACTTCATCCGGGATTCGTTGTCCTTGTCCCACAACATGGCCTAGGTATCTCACTTGATCTTGTGAAAATTTATATCTTGATGGTTTTAGTCGTAAGTTTGTTTTCTGTATTCTCTCTAGAACAGAAGTTAAGTTTTTAAGGTGCTCTTCCCAGTTTTCTGAGTAAATGGCAATGTCATCCAAATATGGTACAGCGAATCCTTCGCATGTAGCAAGGACTTTAGTCATAACTTTGCTAAAAAAATATGTGGCATTTTTTAATCCAAAGGGTAAACGTACCTCTGGATAAAAAAATCCGGAGTACTATTAACTACTAACTAATTCATCCTTTTTGAGAATTTCAGTCTGTCGGGGTGACAGTCTGTATGGCTTTATTTGTATTGGTTCGTTATTTAATAGCTCAATATCGTGACAAACTAAGTTTGTTAGTCCATGATTATTTGAAAAACAACCAGAATATTTCCATAAAATCTTTCGTAAATCTTCTATTTGCTCGGGTTTCAACCTTTTCTCGAGTTCATTATCCTCTATGATGTCCGAGAAATTTAATGTACTTGGATTGGAAGGTAAATGAGGAATGTCCATTTCTAAGTCTCCTTCCACTTCAGTTATCATATTAATCATTTCTGGTCTTTTGTAATATGGTTAAGCTTGATTTCGCTCATTTTGTTCCTCGACTTACAATATAATTGGTTTCTGAAATTTTCTGCTCTTTTTTTCCAGGTCCTTTCCATTGTACTTCTAGTTTACTTTGACGATTCGTTGATAAAACAAGAACTAAATCTCCTCTAACAAATTCTCTTTTCACTGCGTTTCGATCGTATCATGTTTTCCTCCGTTGTTGAGCTTCTTTCATATTTTCCACGGCAAGTTCTTGGCATTTCTTCATTCGATTAATAAGTTCGAAAACGTAACTGACAACGTTATTACTTTCTTCAATCGGTTCTAGCCACTGCTCATAAAATAAAGTGACTAGCGTTCGTAGGTTTTTGCCATGAACTAATTCTGCTGGTGTTTAAAACCAGTGCTTTCGTGTGTGACTGTTCTGAGAGCAAAATGAACTGATGGTAGATAATTCTCCCAATCAGAAGTGTCTCCTATACATACGACTCTTAACATCCTTTTTAGCGTTCTATGGAATCGCTCAACGGAATTACTCTGCGGATGACACACAGAGGCTTCTTACATGTTTAATTCCGAAACGATCCAAAAATTCCTCTGTCAAAGCACTGACGAAAGAAGTCCCCTGATCTGTTTGGATCACTTTTGGGAAACCCATACGACTGAAATCTCTAAGAAAGCATCAATTACAGATGGCGAAGAAATGTCTGTCACCGCAACAGCATCTAGATATTTGGACGACATACACAGAGCTGTAATAATATATTTTTTTCCAGTCTTTGAAATAGGTAGCGGACCAACAGCATCGACATTTATTTTAGTGAATATTTCGGAAATTACTGGTACTAATGTAATTGGAGCCTTTTTTTCGTCATTTCCTTTTCCAGCGCGCTGACAAGCATCACAGATTCTTACAAAGTCTTCAGTTTCTTTGTAACACCTCGTCCAGTAAAAATATCTAGCAAGTCTGTCTTTGGTCTTTTTGACACCCAAATGACCAGAAGTTCCTTCGTGGCACATCTTTATAATTGACGGCTTGAGTTTTTCAGGTATAACGACAAGCTGTCTTTCAAAGCCCATTTTATCCGTCGTTTTTTTAACTAAAAGCTCTTTTCTTGTCAGACTATAGTTCTCATTTTTGCATGTACCTTCTTTAACTTCTTTGATGATTTGAGACAGTTCCTTATGTAAGCTGAAGTAAGCTGAAGTTGTGCAACTTCTGAGTCAATGTTTACCAGCTTCATGAGAGCTTCATCTTCCGTATTTAGTTCCGGTAAATTATCTTCTTCTTCAAAAACATCTCTGCATGCTTTATTTTCTTCCTCCATCGGTTCCAAGATCTTCTCTTCAGCTATTTCTCTTTTCCTTTGAACTCTAGTAGAGACAGCATTAACCTGGTGTAACTATCAGGCTCCTTTCCTTGTTTATTAAACAGTGCAAAAGTTCGATTGCTTAATAAATATCTTCCTTTGTCGAGTTCATTTCTAATAATGGCAACCTTAGTTATTACTCGCCCAAGATCGCAATTTAGTTCGATATCAGCCAATGGTAAACAGGTTGGATTCAAATCTAATGGCTATTGCACCCACACATTTTCACCTGTCAGCATTTCCGGCGTGATGTATTTGCGACAAAGTATATCAATACTTGCACCTGAATCCCTTAATATAGGAATTTTATGACCATTTACGTAACCCATACTAGCATAAGGTAATAGAAATTTATCCTCTGGTTTTGCACTAATTCTGTTAAGATTAGCAGGAGATTCAGTACTATTCTTAAGTTTTGGACACTGGGGTCATAAATGTTGATAGGACCCACACTGATAGCATTGTGGCGTCTTTCGTTTTTCATATTTATCATCTGGACGTGGACTTCTAGGCCTATGAAACCAGCTTTGCGAATTAAATCCTGATGACAAATTTTTTTTCAATTTTATTTTTATTATCTGAACTCAATTTACCTTGAGTTAGTGCATTGCATCTTTCTTTCTGCCGATCCACTACAGGCCTTTTTTGAATGTTTCCGCAAACGTTTTCATAGGCATCAAGTTTTTCAGCTAATTGTTTAGATGAAATCATCTCTACCCACTCATCAAGAAAATGATCTCGAATTTCAGGAGGAACTCGACGTTTAAGTTGGTCAATCACCATCAAATCTAGCAACTGATCAGAAGTCGTAACTCCTAGACCAGTCATCCATTCTTTGCAATAATTTTCTATTTCATAATTGAAATCCACCCATGTGGATTCGGTACTCTTTTGATGTTTCATAAATTTCTGTCTAAACTTTTCCGGGCTTAGTTTAAATCGTCTTAACAATAAATTCTTCACGTGTTCATAGTCTTTAGCTTTATCGGAGGATTCTCTAGCTATTAACTGGGTTACTTCGTAAGGAAGTAGTCCTAGTAAATGAGATACAAATTTTTCTTTATCAATTTGAGCCCATTCTGCTTGCCTTTCAAACAATAGCAAATATAGTCTGATATCTCCTTTCTTGTCATCGAATTTCTGCATAAGGTGACGCTGCTCCGTTTTCGGCCGGATCTGTCCGGTATTTTGAGACTTTGTCTCTGCTTCAAGTCTTAATCTCTCTAATTCATACTGTTCTTTCCTTCTCCGGTCTTCCGCTTCTTCCTGTCTTCTACGTTCTTCTCTTTCCTCCCTCTCTTTCCGTTCTTCTCTTTCCCTTTCCGTTCTTCAATTATTGTGTCTAAGACTCCTTTGACGAATACTTCATCATAATCTCTACTTTCAACAATTTTCTGTTTTAAATCGACTATTTTCAAATCTGCAGTCACATGAACTCCCAGTTCAACCGCGAGATTTTGCAAATCTTCCTTACGAGCTCTCCTAAGTAAGACATTGTTTCTATGTTTAAAATTAACGAACACTGTGTTCTTTATACTTCCTAAAATAGCTCAATTCAATTACTTTAATTAATTAATGCAGTCGGGAATCACAAAATTAAATGCACTCTGTTAAAACGTATACCTCAAAAATGAAATATTTAAATTATATGAAGTTCATACTCTCTACCACATAATTGTGACTAAAATAAGAATAACAACATAGAGCAATATATATATCTACCGTCTGGACAACTAAAATGAATATTAGAAATAATATGCAATACGGTAATAAAATAAGACAATTCAATATTAACAGGAAGTAATAATCTGGTATCGCTAATATTATGTTCAGTGATGGACTAATAAAATAAAAATACACACTATTATTCGATCTCGGTCGGTGCCTCCAAAATAATGATGACTGTGATACTTCTTTGGAAATATGAAGGAACACAGAAAAAACTTTGTTTAGCACTCAAAATGGCGACATACAAAACAAGAAGAAGAAAGAATTCTAACATTTAAAAATAAATTACATTCTTCGTGCGAGAGTCGCACGTGGCACTCGAGTCTGGTTTCAAATATTGCCATTCACAAATACCTTAATGTGCATCTATTTAAATTATTTAAACTACAAGATTTCAATACTATTTAAAGCTGTTACACTTTTCATTACATGGAGTTTGTTCACAGGGATACTTGGTGCCTAGGTTTTTACAAGACGAGAGGGCTCAAATATCAAATATTAAAGCAAAATCTGTTTCGAATTATAAATAAACAAAGCTAATTTACTAGGTATTACGATTGATTAGTTATCATAGTACAACAAAGTTTATATTTTAAAATAATGTAAAAATTAAATTACGTATGTTAATCAATATAAATCCTTTAAAAAATTGACCTTGCCCTATTTAATCACACTTCTCCGGCTAGGATAAAATTTCTCAGAATGAATATGTAATGTCCATTTTTGCGAAAAAACATAAAGCTAAATATTTTACCAGCTTTCAAATCTCTGCTGAACGATTCTAGTACACTGTTTGTTTGGAGATGAAGCATTTTTGATAATCAAGTATCCCCAGGGTAATATATTTCAAGCGTTTGTTCAGTTCAGTGGTAATAGATTTGAATTTTTAGTTGAAGCCAAGTAATAATTACAAAGATCCGGCGAAAAGTCTTTTTTCCAATTTTGGCTACTTTTTCATTCTGTCATCACACGAAGAGCTCCAAATACAGATAACCTCTATTATTTGCAAGAAAATGTATACGATCTGGCATAAACTATGTCAGATGAAAATGTTTTGTTGCCTTAAAAATATGACAAAGTTCATACAGCCTCTATTTATCAGCAACAACGTCTTTCCAGTTCTCTGTATAATATAAAGCAGTGGTCTCAAACTAAACTTGCATGTGGGCGGAATTCACTATCTAAAAACAACTGAAGGGCCAGACTTTTTTTTATAACGAAACAGAAAGTTTTCATTACCAAAGTAAAATATATTTTAAATACATTTTAAATCTCGCGTACTAAATATTTAGCAAAACATACGTTGTAGAGACGTTGTATTTCGTAAGTTAATTGGAAGCAGGAGAGATGAAAAAGGAGGAATGCCTTCGCCAGAAATCGAACAAGGGACATCTGGAATACGCGCCCAGCTTGTAGACCACCACACCACGAAGGCATGCTAGGAAGGCTTGAGATATACCTTATAACGTAAACAGTAATAATAATATCGCAAAGGGAAGAAAATCAAGTTTATATTTACTTTCGATTTGAAATCTAATGTGGTGACTGCAAGACATTTTTGTTCGTTACAACCTTGCTATTCAATTTGTAGAACCATTATAATATAATAACAGTTTTAATGCAATTACAAATTTCATTAAACAACTATTTTAATACAATGTAATAAACATGTTAGAACTGTTGTTAATAAATGCAGTTCCGATTTATTTAAAATAGTTTTATCATGTTTAATTAATCGTTAAATAACTTACGTTAATTTATCAAACTAAAAATAAACATGTTATGAAAACTTTCTAAGTTTTCAAAGAAAATTTTCCGAGTGAGACAAAGCTTGAGAATAAATAATAAAAATTTACTTTCTTTCCAATATTTATTAGATTTTTCTTAGACGCGTTAAGTAAAAATACATATTTTCTAATGTAAATAATTATAAACTTCTTTATTTCTTACTACAGCTTGACTCTTGAAAGAGTTTCGATTCTAATAAAGTTTGTAGTTTGGGAGCGAAATTTTTAAAACATTATCTTCACTGATTCTAGATGCTCATCGGTCAATCGTGTTCTTTTCTTATCATTTTGGGCTACGATGAAAGGCTATTCACATATAAATGTATTCCCAAACAAAGCGATTATTCTTAGTGCAAATATTCGTAATGAGTTTATTTAATTTTTGACAGAAGTAGGAATAAAATTTAGCAAAATCTGTATCTTCAAATCTTTGAAAAAGATTTATAGCCCACTGTAAACTAATTAGCTCCATTTAATCGTAGATTTTCGGGTGCGTTATTAATGGTAAGGAAAATAATGTAAACTTGGACTTCAACTACGAAAATCCTGAAAGCTTTATAATATAGAATTTAAAACAAACACGCAATTGAAATCGCGGTCTATAAAACGTCATGGGAAGCATAAATCAATTCGGAGCCCGTATGGGGAAAGTGGACCATAGGGTTTGAGACCACTGACGTAAGTCGTAGGAAGCCTGAATCATAATTATTTAATATTACATCTTCGTGGTCGTTGCTGGATAAATATTAATTATATCGTGATGCATCGAATTTGGAAAATAATGGAATCTAAGTTTTGATTTTATATCAGTATTACTGCATATTTTTTCAATGGAAAAATCCCAAAGTGCCTCCTTCCGGAGGTAAAAGCATTTTTATATGTTAACTAGCAAAAACATAAACTGAGGAAAATGCATTTATGTAAGTAGTTTTAGAATGCAAAAAAGGGTAGAAAAACAAAAAGCAAATAAAATTATCTGATACCAGAAAACCTCTGGGAACAAGAGGTTATAATTCCGCAATTTGGTTTTAAAAAGTCAATTTGACAATTTTGATCAGTTATGTCAATATTAATTACTTTCTTAATAAATTTCTGATTACATAAGTACATTTAGTTAACCTCATTAATTTGCATTTTAGATAAATATTTCAAGGAAATCTCAGAATTTTTTTTTTTTTTCAATTTTAAGAAATGATTATAAATTTTTTTAAATTTATTATTGATCGAAAACGATTTTGTTCCTTTGTTATTTAGATTTGTTTATTATAGCTTTATAGACTGCTAAATAGCAGTCTTTTTCTCTTTTTGTGTTTCTGAGCATAGTTTCCGGGGATGGGGAAGGAAAGTCCAGACGATAATGAGCAACATACCATTCTTCTGTAAATCGATTCGTCATGCAAAGGAATTCTTTAGGTAACTACGATTACATCAGAATTGGATTATCATTAATAATAAACGATATATCTCTGTATTTCAAATTATTTTTCTGTTTCCTAGCATAAAGTTGAATTCACATTTAATTTATTATAATATATTTTTATCGAAAGGGATACATTCGCTAGGGAAAAAATTTTGTTTTTCAGAGTGATAATATGGAAAATTCCGAAATGCTTCAATAATTTTTTTTTTCTTAAGCAGAGTAAATTCTTGTCTCACTGTAATGCGCTAAAAGGCGAATTTATATCATACTCTTTTAATGAATAAAGAAAAGGAGATGGTTAAATATCCTTTGACAAAAGAAATTTTAGATGATTGAGGTTTATATTAAAGAATTTAAAGAAGTAGTCTTCTCTTCAAATTGCGAACAAAATCCTCTTACAGCAAATTATCAAATGAAAAGTTATGCTGTTTTGTAAAATGCCTCATTTACATTGTGGAACATCTTTAATTTATCTTCCAATCATAACAGTACACTGTTTATCACTATATTAATATGATCCATTTAAAAATTATTGCGTACATTAGAATTATATTTGGATATTTTTCGTTGCTAACAATTTAAAAAATAAATATGTGATTAGTATACTTAATAAATGTTTCTAGCGCCATTATTAATTCTTTTATTTATACTGCTACAGAATTTTTATTTAATTCTCTTCCCTATATATTTTTTTTTTTCTGTGGGAGGAAGAGACTTTAAAAATATGATGATAAAAAAATTTCTGAACAAGAAGGGAAGCAAAATATTAACATGATTTTTAGGTGATTTTTACATCAGCAAAATTCGGTTAGTCAAATTAGGAATCCTTTATTCTTATTTAAATTACGTATTATACTTGTGAACAAACAAATATCTGTCAGTAATTTGATTTTGATTTTTTTTTTGTTTTCCTCCTCCCTGCTTTACATTTTCTGGATACTAATTTTTAATATTCTCCATTTATTAAAGAGGCAGAGAAAATCGAACTTCATTTACTTAAAATTTTGTTCACAACAGTGATAAAAAAAATCAAAACTCGACAAGTTTGGTTTATTTTGGTATACCTTTTTGTCAATTGTATTTAACTTTAAACATATACGTGTGTAAAATAAGAAATATACATCAAAACATAGCTTTATTTCCACTACTCCCGTAACTCTCCATTTTAATTTTAGCATTTCCCCTTTTGTGTCCTAAAAATAACAACTGCTAATAATAAATCTCTCTAAATTGCATCCTTTTAAAATTAATCGTTATCGCAAGATTCTTACACAAAGCTAATGACTCAGCTTCGAAATAAAGCTTTAGCCAATGATGATTACAAATTTGAACAACGGAACCAGTTAACAACCAGTTGGGACTGATTTCATTTAAAACCGATGCTTTCTGAATCGAGTTTTCATTTTAAGGCACATCGTATTCTCTCCTACCAATATACTGCTGCTCCTTTCTCTAAGTATGTTTAAAGAACGTGAAAGCTCTCGATGCAGTTCTACAGGAACACAGGCCCTTTTTGCATTAAGTTATAAATGACTGCATACGTGAACAATAAAAATATGTTCACCCGACCACGATGACTGTTATTATCTTCATGCATTATTATCTAAATTATTTCATACATGTAACTGAAACTTAAGTTAACTTATTAATACGATAGATAAAGATGACAGCATTAATTAGTAAAATTTTTAATCTTAATCAGTAGCTTAACAATACTGAGATTTCCATTCGAGAAGAATTATCTAAGTTCTTATTTTTATATAATAAAATATCAATTTTTAGCATGCTGCACATTTTCGTAAAATGTAAACTTATATCTCTAAGAATTACATATAATCACAAGTAGTCGATAGTCACTATTGCTTCCAAGAACATACTTTTCTGCTTAGATATATATGTGCATATATACAGACTACTCGTTAAATTAAAAACTAAGGTATAGTGAAAAGTATGACATAATTATACATTAAATTGAAAGAAACGTATAAAAAATTTCAATTTCACGTAACATGTAACAAATTAGTTACGATTTTAACTAATAAGGACCGGATTCACTTCTAAACTGAATAAGAACTCTTTTTTTTTTTTTTTTAAATTTCTTGCGTGCTTCGCTATTAGCCACTACACGGAAAGGAACGGATGCCTCGTGCAGGACTTTTGAAAGGAAACTCTCTCGTATTCAGTTTACACATGTGGAAAATCACGAAAACGCCAGTGTAGCCAGCCCGTTCGCCGGAACTCAAACCTCAGACCAAACTATCAGTGTCCAACGGCTTTTACCACTCGGCGGTTTGTGAGCAATAATAAAATTTCTCTGGATAATAAGAACCTTACTATACTAGACAATAGATATAGGTTAAGAATCAAATTAAGAAAGAAACAATTTACATTTATTAAGATATTTACTATACTTTCAGCGGGCAAAATAGCCTCGAGCTAGAACTCGTAAATACATATACTTACGCTACATATTTCAGGAACCATTAAGTTTCCAGTAGTTTGTTTCCATTTAAAAAGATGCAAACTATCCAAAACTGTGATAGCCAAGGCAGAGATACATCACTTTCCTTCCAAGACACGTCACATTTCCTTTTCCGTGAAAATCTAACCACCTTTTCACCACAACAATACAAAAAACTTGACATAAGTTAACCCTAGACCGCATTTTAAAGAAAGACTTTTTCCAATATCGCGGCAACTTTTGTAAAAGATGTTTCAGTATTCAAATCCAGGATACATCTCTTCGCCGGCAGGTGGCACAATGGTATCACAGAGGAAGCACTGACTGACTTGCTCCCAGGGAATTTAGAAAGACGGTTGCAAGGCTTCAATCGATGGGGATTAGAGACACGTGGAAAATTTAAATATCGTCGATACTAGATGGAAGACACAGATAAATATTTGAGGAATAGCAATTCGATTCTGTGAGACCTGCAAGACCGTATTCGACTGGAGAAAAATTTGATTTTTTTTTTTTTTTTTTTTTTTTTTTTTGAGTCATTGTCGTGTAGCAAGAGCAGATGAATGGAGCAGAATATGTGTCCAAAGCTTCTTGGATTTGAATCTATGAATCTGAAGAAATTCACATTTTACATTTTTGTAAACAAATAGATTTTCTTTCTTCTTTGGTTTATAGTCTATAGTTATTTCACGCGTGAATTCCATAACTGCATGAAAAGTTTTAAAAAAATTTTAAACTAGAATGCATATAGTAGAAGAGATGTTAACACTTACTTCACGTTTCAGGCACTTTGGCCATCGACATTGTGTGAGATTAGTGTGAGTTTGTAGCTATGGCTAATTTCACACCGATCGTAAACTTTACAGACGACAAGTGTATTTGAAATTAGTTTATTTACAGTTTTTCCTCTATACTATATTTTCCGAGGCATTGCTAATGAAGGTAAAGTGTATAGACCGCTAATTACGTTTTTAAAAAAATCCATGCTGTGCGAATTCATGTTAAACGAACAAAATAAATAGTGCTAAATCAGAATTAGGTTAAACAATTTAAAAAAGAAAAACAATACTTTTATTTTATAAATGAGAGAAATATATTTATTTGACACTAACTGATAAATATATGGTTTTTACTTCCTTGTACGAAGTAAAAAGGAAGTAGTGTAATCGCGAAAATTTTCAGGCATCATATTTCAACGCAAATATTTTTATCGCTGTCAAATGCAATTAAACGTTTTTCCGTGACATCTGTACGTAAAGACAGAATAAAGGACTATTTCATCTCCCCCCAAAAAAATATTAAACTAATTTATAATGAATTCTGAAGAGAATTTTTCGTGGCGTCTGTGCATACCTACTTATGTACGTATCTCGCAAAACTCAAAAACGAATAGCCTCAAAAGGTTGAAATTTTGTATATAGGACTGCTATAACATGTAGATGTGCACCTCGTATTTTGGTTGCAATCGGCCGCAAGGAAAGTATGTAAATATATGTATATATATATCCACTCTGTTACTCGGCTCAGTGATCTCAGTTTCTTTATTCTTATATGTTTGTAAATTGTGCATTTTTTACTTTAAAAATGATTGAATTATGTTGTTCTTATCTTCCGGTTAAAGTTTTTATGCCTTTAATAAATCAGTATGCAATATTTGTAGAATTATCAACAATTTAAAAGTTGTGTAAGTGCGGCTAAGCCTAATTATTTTTGCCATGGTGGTCATGTTTGTTTACATTTGAAACTTGGCAGAATAGTGATTTGTTACAGTCTAGAGAAACTAGGCTGCGCAACAACAAATATAACCTCTTCTTTTATTATTGCGAATTAAATCATGCTTAATCCATTCTGGAATTTATTGGAGGAAATAATTGTTTAAGTTTTAATTCGTAATATTTAATATAGATATTTTGAGTTTTTGTGTATTTTTGCCTTGTAACGAAGTGAGAACTGAATTAATTGAATGAGAAATACTGAATCGTCTGTGAAAACTGTTTCTTTTTCGTTTTGTTTGCTTAATTTTTTTATACATCGTTCTAGATTTATTATAGTATTTGAATAGAACATGTGGCTACGATTACATAATTCTTCAAATGATATCAATTTTGTGTATTCTGAGTTATAATATGAACGAAATATAACGCTGTTAAGTGAACCTAGCGCCAGAGTGTCACTATGGTAAACAAATAGAGTGAATTTTAAAGAGTGCATTTATTCTATTGTGGTTTATGCGCTATCGACGAAGTAGATTTAATTCAATCCTATAAGTTTAAATGAAGTGAATGAAAAAATGCGTATAATTTAATATTCCGTACAAGGGAGTCATTTGGTGTACACATCAGATTTTTTAAATTTTAAATTCAACTTACTGTGATACATATTAGCTTATTTGATTTTTAAAACATGCACCACTCAGTAGCTTTTAGAGCTCTTTGGAAAAAAAATTAAAGAAGACAGATATTAAGTCTGTTATAGTGTCTACCAAGACTAAAATAACAAACAGCGTTTTAGAAAAGATTTAAAAAAAAAAACTGATTCTTTTTCTTTATATACTCTATATGGTACGATCTAAACTTATAAAAGGTAATTACTGCTTAATATTAAAAGTTACAACTAATTATTGAGTTGTCTGAGATTTTCGATTATTGCTTTTTATAGCTTTTCGAAATTTTCACAATTAACATTTTAATTCGCGTTTTATAAAGGAGAACAAAATATGTGTTTGAAAGACTAAAATTAGTTACTCTTTTAATTTAAATACATAAAATCAAAGAGAAAGACTTTTTAAAATGTGAAATTTGGCTGCCAAGACGGGAAAGTGGTTAGTGATTCTAAGTGCTGTACCGAAATACTGGGTTCGAATCCCAGGCATGAATGGAAATTATATGTCCTTTTATAGGAGGTAACGGTGGCGGATTGCTAGGTGTGTCCATAATAAAATAGTACCCGCTTCGGGCCTTAGTAGTGGCAAAAGCCTAAAGTAGCTAAAGTCCGCCACTAAAAAAAAGAAAGCGGAAAAAACAAGAAAAAGAAAAAATTCTGAAAGCTTCAGATTTCATATTACGCCTATAGGGTTGCATTTTTCCTTCAAAAAACATATACACGTTTCGAGGGGGTTTTGGCTAACTCTGTTTAATCTAAAATATTTAAAAACAGCATATCTTAGAGAATTTCTGATAGACAATCTCGCGCGCAAGAGATAGAAATGCTTTAATCGGTACAGTGTTTCTGCTTCTCTCTTTGAAATCGTTGAGTTTTTAATAAAAACTTTATTAAAAGTTTACATAATATAAAATCGATATTGAAACTAACTAGAAATTCAAAATTCGGGCTTCCAGGTGCACATGTTCGGATGGAGGACAACGTTATTCAAAATTTGATGTATTTACGTACTTTTGTTTTTCACAGTGCAAGAAACATACATACATTCATGCAGGTTCTTCGTTATTTAATTTCTTTAAATATAATAGAGGGAGATAATATTTAGTGACAACATTCTGAAAAGTGATTCAACGCTTTTAGCGATTCGACGCAAAATGCCGTTTCGAGACTAATTGCCCTTCTGGACCAACGTCCCTTTGCGCTAAAAAAATGCGAAATATGTAATAAAAGCATGTCCAGTTTATATGTACATGCGTATGAAATTAAATACGTAGACGTTTTTGCCATTAGGATATTGTGGTTTGCCATTAGGATATTGTGGTTATAAAGGCTGAGGAACAAGTTTTTCGGCATTTGAATTCAGAGACAAAATAGTTTCCCCCCACCCCCGGGTATGAGGGAACAATGATATGGATGCTTATTCCTTGAGTTTCATACATAAGTAAATCAACAAATTCTAATAAGTCCGCTCAGTTTTTTCGGAGGGGGGGTGGTAAGGCAAAAATATAATAAAAAGGTTTTAACATTGCATTTTTTTTAACATTGCAGGAACACAACGATATACATTTATATTTTTTATGGTGAAAGAAAAACAGGCATTAAATAAATATAAAAAAAAAAAACTTTTTTTTAAAAATTTCATGGCATAGATTAAATTTCTTTTGTCTTTCTAACTGAAGCTTTCAAAATACAAATGTTCAAAATGTTGTCAGAAATAATTCGCTACCTCATGTTTTAAGAAAGTATCTTAGGAGTTTTACCTGTATAACACGGGTAGCGAAACTTCATGTTCGTAACAACTGCATGTTGGAATTCTGGAAAGTTTGATAGCCGCAACTAAGGCTTTCCAAAAGCCACAAGTCTATCTTTAAATCATCTTAAAAATAGTGAAACAGGTTTTAAAGGGAAGAAATATCTGATTCGAAACAACAGTTCAATGAGAATTTGCCTTCAGTATAAATGATGCATTCGAAACAATGCGAAGTTTTGTATGCGTTCCTTTTTTTTTTAATTACAGTCTTATACGGTAAAAAGTACTCTTTTTCAGTTTTTAAATATTTCGACTCTTCCACGATATCTTCTTGTAAATGGTAATTTAACAATGCTTTGTAATACTCTCGGGCAGTCTTCTTAAATCTTTACTACAGAGATTTAAATCGTTTTTCTGCTACTTTAGAATTATCCCGTAATTCCTCTGAATGATTATTCCATGCCAAGCAAGTCGTATATTTGGGGTCCTCAAATTTTAAGGATTCATGAAATTTTCTAAAGGTAACATGGTCTTCTAAGCTGTGCTTGACATCTGATTTATTAGAAATACCTAAAGCTTCCTATTGCCATAAGTGCGAGAAGTTTTTCTCATCATTTCTGACATCAACCGAACTTATAAACTATTTTTAACTCGTATCGAATCCTGTATGACAAGGAAGATCAGTCTATCGACTTCTACACTACAAAGAGGACCTTCACACTAAAGAAGATTTACATCTATTCTATGCCAGCATAGAAAGCTTCCAAGATCCCCCTATCTTACGTTAGGCTCTTCCATCCTTTTAAAGATCAACTGGATAAAAGGACATACCGGGCAGAAAGGCAACGAACGAGGGGATGAACTAGCTAAGATTCCAGCTCTCAAACCAGAAATTGACAAAGAAGTTCCACTTTCCGCAGAAGTTGCAAAAAAGCTCCCCAAGACAACATTCCAAGATACATGGTCATCACGATGGTAGGAAAATTTACTTACAATATCTTCCCAATACCTTCTCTCAAGAGGCTCAAATGCAACCGACTCTTCCTCCAGGCCTGTACCAACCACGGGAAATTCCCAGAGTATTACAGATGATTCCTCAGACGACACGTCAACTGTTCTTGCGGTTTTCGCGGGGAAGACGCGGCTGCACTTCATTACCTGCTCTCCTGCCCTCTGACAGAGCATCTTCGACAGCAGTCCTTTCCTTCCGACTACATCACATATCCTGTGAATAGACTGTTGACGGACTATTACTGCAACAAGGGCATCTTAGAGATAACGAAGCAAGTGAATGAAAATAATTATATCCAAGAAACGAAAGATTATTGTAAAATGTAGAAAGTCGGCCTAACAGTCAGATTGCTAGCAATGACTAGGATGACTTTCGAACCCTGTAGTGCCATTAACTTAGTTTGGCGGAACAGGTTAATTAAAGTGACCATATGTCGTACTACATGCGCTTTCTGTTCCGCTCAGACACTACCCCAAGTTAGTTTGTACCGTTACCAATGACTCAAAAATTCAGCAGACCCTTTCTGTAAAGCAGCGGTCTTCAAACTGTGTTCCGCGTAACCCTAGAATTCCGCAAGCCAAAATGAAAATGCTTAAAGAAGATTATAAAGCTCCCACTACTTGATTAGTGTTTATTAACTAAAACAATTACATTTAGTTATAAATTAGTTTTAAAACTTGATATTTGGTCATCATATGTTATCATATCATCAGATGTAAATAGTGCAAAGTATCAAAAGTAATCAGTTTTCTAGCGGAAAATGGTGCATTTAGACGACAGTGTTAAACGTTTTGCAAAGGAATAACTTTTTCAATTTAAAAAAGCTACTTGTATAAAAGATTATTTCCCTAAACAGCTATAAGCATTTTAATGCCCATCGTAGCAACGTATTTAAGTGAAAACCTTTCTCAACGTACGTGGCAACAAAAATGAAACATAGAAACAAATTAAATGCATATTATAAAATGCGACTTCCAATAATATAAATAAAGGACTTGGACAGTTTGTGTAAAAAATATAAGCACATACCCCTAGCTAAATATAACGCAAGGGTTATCAGGTTCTGTGTTTCTCCTTACTTGCTTGGGGAACATGCAAAGACCTGACTCGGAACAGGGAGTTTACTAAAGCTATGTTCAATAAATGTGGGAAGTAGACAAGATACACAGGAAGGGTATACGAAACCCTTTATTTTTCACTCTTTACAATAATTTCCGTACTTCGGAATACAGAGACCAACTACTTGTGGTCTGAACGTAAGAATATAAAAATATTTAACTAAACTCTAACTTAACTTTGGAATAACAAACGTGGAAGATTGGCCGTATATTAACAGGAAGCCGTATGTAGTACAGAGAACTGTTAACACTACAATACGTTTAATCCTCTAGATTAAACCTCTGGCCTGGAAGGCAACCAGCAACCGAGTAAAACTTCAAAGGCAAGCGGCCTGCTTCGACTAACTCCTTCCTCTCTCTCGCTTGGCAAAAAGCCACAACTTAAGTACTTGGCGTTCGCCAGACAAATTTGCATAAATAAGTTAAAGCTTTTAATTCTGGCCGGAAGTAGAAAATAAGAAGTGATAGTAAAGATTTAAAATAAAATAAACGTTAGTAAAACTTAAGATCCTTACAGGGTAAATGACACTTGAAATACGAGCTAATGCTATTAATTAGTAAATTACATTAATATTACGTTAAAAGTTTTTACAAAAAAACAAAATACAAACACTTCTCTTGAATTGTATTTAGATAAAGTACCTATAACATACTGACTTACTTTAGATATTTTTTTAAGAGTGGGAGAAGGATCATAGAAAAAAACCTTACAGTTCTAAGGGTCCTTTGAATCGACAAAGTTTGACCACCATTGCTGTAAAGCATTCAAGAGAATATATCAATCCATTCGTAAAACATGCACAAACGAACTTAACATTTAATGGTTTTCTTTACAAAACATTTCAATGGAATCATTATAATATTTATTAGTCCAAAGGGACGTCAGCCCGAAGGGCTATTAATTTCAAAACGGCGTTTTGCGTCAGATCAAGTATAAACGGTTGTATTACTTTTCCAATTGCTGCCACCGAGTATTAGCGTCTTGTATTATATTTAAAGAAATTAAATAATGAAGAATCTGCATGAATGTTTATTGAACTGTGCAAAAAGACGGTACTTTTATAAAATTCTGAATAATGTAGTCCTCCACCTAAATATGGTCACCTGGAAGCCTGAATCTTGAATTTAAAATTTGGTTTATTATATATTTCATACTTTTTAAACTTTAACTAATTTTTGATTAAGAAACTCAACGATTTCAAAACGAGCAGTGGCAACACACTGTACAGATTAAAATACTTTTATGCGCACAAGACTGTCTGCCGGAAATTTTAAACATATGCCGCTGCTAAATATTTTTAGCCCAAATGCTCTCGACAGATGTATGCACGTGTAAATGAAATATTTTATGTTACGCCCTTTTGCGCGTGATATAAAATCTGAAAGCTTTAAGATTTTTTTCTTTTGTTATGGTAATGCTTTTTGCACGTTGTTATATTTATGTTTTTAATAACATTATTAAACACTGAACAAGAAACACAATAAAAACTTTTCTAATAAGAAATGAATTTCTTTCTAAGAAATAAAATAAAATAATTACGTTTCGATATTGATCAGTTTACTAATGTTAAATTGCTTAAGTTCACGCCGGGAAATAATGTTATGAATCTTACTTCACGGCACCAATGTTATATCTTAAATTCATATAAAATGTTAAATATGAAACTACTTGCCGTTAAAGGGAGTGATCGTATAGTGAAACGTGTACAGCATTTTTGCGTTGTGAAAAAAATGCATTCTGGGACCGCGCCGTGAGAGGATCGAAAACATAAAACATATACAAGATATAAAGGAAAAGTTCCTATTAAATATATAAAGAAAACATACTGTAAGAGGTTCCAGATTAAATATCAGTTTATTCAATTACAACACAATAAGAAAAATCTTAACCTCATCTGAGAGTCTGTTCATTTAAATTCATAAAAAAACTTAAGGTTTGTCTGGTGATTTAAAAGAAACGAAAGGGAAACAATTTAAGGCCTGAGAGTTAAATTTTAGATTTGACGTTGTTTTTTTTTCTGCTAAGGACGTTTTTGAAAAGCTTGCCTAAAGTTCAAACACACCAAAAAAATAAAACTTATCTTGAAGGGACATCTTGAAGCGGAGGACTCTTATCTTATCCCGCGTTGATGTCGGCCGGGCTCATCTTGACACTGGTTCTAAAAATGTAGACCCACTTCACTACTGTAGAACAGAAACAGGAGCACTGCTGCCCAGGACGGCTATCCGCTTGGTCCTGAAAGTCCTATGTCAACACGCAGGTAACTCGTTCAAATTTCGCCGGTCAGAAACGTTGTTGCTAGGAAATTACGGCTCGCCTGTTCTTACTCATCCCAAGAGCAAGCTTCACGGGTAACGTCCCAAGTAAGTTCCAGAGTAACATCCACAAGTCCGGCCAACCAGTAAGTGCGCGAGTCCAAAAGTAAGAGTGTCCAGAGTAAGTGTGTAAGAGAGTCTCGCCTCTTAACCAAAACGCGGCCGGGGAGCATATTTGCCGCTCCCCGCCGGAAAACACCTCTCGGAGTCACTTACATTTTGTCCAGCAAGCCCAAAAATCAGCGAGTCAGTCCGAGAGTCAGCCAAAAGTAAGTGTGTCCAACTCAAATTTTCTTCTTGTCCTTCACCAAACGGGCTCCCACTATGGCTTCACTTATCGCCCCCTTAATTATGGCAAAATCTTCGTTTTCAACTCCAGAATGCGGAAATAAGGGTGATCGCGCATGCGCGCCCTTCTTCACTTAGCCAACAACCGGACCCTCAATCGCCAAAAACCTGAATGACTTACATTGAAAGACAAGTAGCAACCTTTGATCTTTCCGTCACGTACTTTCCTCTCTTAAGGTCAACTAACAATGAAAATTCTTTCTCGAACATTCTAAAGCGCGCGAAATCATGACTTGGCGAAAATTGCCTCCCTTTCCCTGCTTCTTTCACAATGAATAAAAGTTTGTACAAGATTTGCAAATAAAAGAAAATAAATAATATTCATTTATACTAAATAATATTTCCCGAAGCATCTGTTTCTCCCCAAAATTAAAGCCTTAAATTAAATAATTCAGAATCAAAATAAAATTTAAATTTCCATAAATCATAAAATCATTCACCTAATTTTTATAACGCTATCCGGTAATTTCTCTACATAACACTAATAACTTTTTAAAAAGAAATGAAGTAAATTAATTACTTCTCTGGGACATTGAACCGATTTAGTTTACTATATTTCATACATGTATTTAATTTGCCACACAGCTCGCCTACGAGAGCCGCATTTGGCCACGCGTGCTGCATAATCATGCATGTTTACCTATTAAAATAAGTGAGAAAAATTGAATGTTTCAAAGAGTTTAAAATAAAATGTATGAAAGTGCCGTTGCTTGAAATTTTATACGTTCAGAAAACGTGTGACAAAAGATAATTTAAATGTCTTTAAACTATGAAGGGATCCAGCAAGGTACTCCGGTCGAGAAATTTTGCAGCGCTTCATCTTGCAAACATTTCCGAAAAATTATCCATTACTTGAAGCTCTTGAAATGAGTACCGTGAACTTAAAAAAGTGTACTTAGAAGGCATTCGAGAGAGCTTAATAACTGAATAATTTAATATATTCTTAGGATAGTAGAACAGTCTTTTCTTAAAGTAACACGTAACGCATTCTGTTTGCCATTAGTCGTATTTCCTTCTGGATTTCATATTTTCGTTTCTGTTTAAGGCTATAATCCTGAATTTTGTTGATACTTTATATACCATAAAACATTTGAGTTGTTTTACTGTGTTCACTTGAAGTTGAAAAAATCTGAAAAAAAAATTATCCTTCTATTCTTCAGTAAGTACGCAAGGAATTTTCTCCCTCCTCATTGCATGCTTTCGTGGTGTAATTGGTAGCACGTCCGGCTGGCAACGGAAAGTTCGAATCCGAGCAAGGATACGGCTGATTTCTTACATTTCCGAGTCTCCGAATTTGTAAATAGACTCTACAGGTAGTACCTGACTAAAATGATGTGGCCTACAACTCGTCCACTTCCTTCCCAGACGCTCCTTAAGTGGGTGGGAATGTAAAGAAGTTTCTTCTTCCTCACCGCATGGGAAAAAACGAATTTAATAAATATGAGATATATTTTACGCAACATTTTCCTCTTGTTTGTCCCTTTTTGAAAAAGCTTGCAAATTATTGTCCCTTTCATTTATTGTTAATGTACAAAAATTGAAGCAGTAAAAATGCATAAAGTTTTCATTGCTTTTCACATCAGTGAGAATAAAGTAATTATTGTAAAAATGTATTACTGAAAAGAAATGCGTTAACTTGTTTTGGAATAAAATGGAAATTACAGAACTAAACCTTCGTTTCAATCAATCAGTTTTATTATGGTCTTATTTAAATTATTTAAAAGATACAAATTTATAAAAATCTTTAAATGCACTAATCAGGAATGCAAATGCCCTACGTCATATGTTTATGTTTCACTTAATTTACCGGAGTGAGACTGCCAGTTGTTTGGCAACATAACCCCCTCCCAGGCAGATGGGTTTTAGATACCTTTCATCAACTTGTTAAAACGCATATATACGAAATAAAATTTTACAAGCTCAGTTTGTATTTCACTATAGGTGTGCATCGAAAGAAACCGGTTTTTTTTTTTCTTTTATTCTTTAACAGATGAAATGCGGAGCTCTACGGGAAATTTTCCACTTGTAAAATGCTATTCCTAAAGGTTTATTTATCTATCTAAGAAAAAATATTCAATAAGTTTCTGTTCTTTAAAATTGTTTATTCCAGTTAAATCTTAAACAATTTTAATTCTGTCAACTCCTATGTTAATATCATATTAGTTATACATTGGAACCAATAATGTTGGGAGTCAAAGATTTTTCTCTGTACCGAGTAACAGTGTTTCCAAAATCTTACATTTCTGTTATCCAGGGTTACCTGTTATTATAGAAGAATATATATGTATTTTATAGTATTCATTATCAGATAATTGTAAAAACTATGCGAAATAAAATGTACCAATAAAGGGTTCAATCTTTTAACAAATAAACTTGAATTACAACGAAAAAGTATTCTGAATGTTAATACTACATGATCATTAGGATTACCTCAATTAGAAATATGTAGATGCAATTATCATATAAGATAGAATAAAACTACTTTGGTCAAATTTTATTTTATCATTCAGTATTGATGAAATTCATTTTAGCCAGAAAAGTGTCACTTATTTTCGTCTTTAAACTGACACAATATCTACTCTACTCTACCCTAATTTTTATAAAAAGCTTTTTATAATGGAAACGTTATACGACCATTTTTTATGCTTTAAACTGCTAGAAAGATATATACTCTACGCTAATAGTAACGACAAGCTGCTTACTGACTTGCTTTTATAACTTTTTTAGAAATATTTTTTTCTTTTAATTAGTAAAATAGACCTGTGTTTTTAGATAAGCTAATTCTGTACTTAAACGCATAAATTTTTTATATAAATTCCAGTCCATAAAATGCTTATTTTTTCTGTTTACTTACAGTATTGAGATATTTCTTAAAATAATTTTCATTTGCAGCATTACCTTTACTAATTAACCAGTTTACCAAATAATTTTACTAATTAACCAGTTTCATTAACTAAAACGTTATCATTATTATTACTGTTAGCTTCAGTTACCGTAGTTTGATAATGCAATAATAAAATAATTTATCTTGTTAATCATAATTATTTCTGGAATTATTGGTGGCAAATAAAGCATAAGTGGAATATTATATGGGCCTTTACCTTTTTGAGAAGCAATAGAAAATTCACAAGGCCTCTTCAAGTCCGGCTGGGAAACTGCAAAGTCAGGCTGGCGCGCTAGATACAAAAAATGTTCATCACCTTCATAGTGGTGAAAATATTTAGTGCTATCTCTCTAGCATGATAAACAAAGAGTGAAAACTGTGGCGATATTTCTCTTAATCAACTTAATTAGTATACCAATACCTTAATCACTTATAATTATTTAATGACCTAAAATTAAAGAATTGTTATGAAAAAAAAAAAAAAAAAAAAAAAAAAAGAAAAAAAAAAAGAAACAGTCTTTCACCTTATACCTACCCTTGCTTCGATAGGGCTGTCACGCTTTTAGCTGTTAAGGAAATAGCTTGTTTTAAAAAATCTAGAACATGTACATAAAACCAGAATAAATTTCCTCGTTATTTATTTAGTTCTGGTAAGAAATTGATCCAAATCCATTATTCAGCAATTCTTATTTTTCTTTATTATGCCTACAGATATTACTAATTCAAAATTTGCTTTTGTGCTCAGTCTTTGCATTGCAAGAAAAAAAAAAAAACAGAAAATAAATAATTTTTATCCTTGACTGTCTTCAAAAGGATTCTATTATCAAAACGTATTACAAATATTAATATTCTAGGGTTTTATTTATTTTTAATAATGATTATTTTAATTTGTGAGCCTTATCTGCCTTCTCTTATTCCTCTTACTTTTCCTCACCGGGATAATCTACACTCGTTCACCTTATAAGGTGAACGAGTGTGTTTAAACTGATGTAGCGAAAAGATTAGTCAGAGGGTGATTTCGCTATTATGAGCCCACGTTGATATTCTGCCAGCTATTAACTTGAATATCTGCTAATATTCTTGCCGCCGAATTTTTATCCTGCCTGAATCAGCCTGATAGATTAAACTGCATTGTGTAGTTTGTACTAATCTTACCTTTAAATTTAGTATTACGTAGCTTTTAAGTTCTCATCGCAATTGGTCAGTATCTGTAAGCACATTAAGTTCGTGCTGCTTGTAAACTATAAAGTGTTCAATAAAAGGGTCTTTTTCAACTTTTTTCTAGTTGTGTTCATCTTCAAGCATGTGCAAGAAGTCGCAAGGATTAACACTTAAGTAGATCTAATTTATGTTAGCTAAGAGAATTAGAACCTTCAGTTTAAAAAGAGCGATAACGAAATATTTCCCACTGAGGTAGAAAATGAAAAATATTAATTATATATGGTAGACCAAGCAAATGCATATCAACCATACATAATGGTTACTACTAAATATTTTATTAAAAATGCATTCCAGAACTTTTCACGTTAATATATTAAAATTGTTTTCAATTTCAGACAAGTGAAGCAGAGGATATTTTAGGGCTACAGAAAATTAACAGATAGTTTAATTTACCCTAGAATAAAATTGAAATTTTTGGCAAATATAAAGTTTTGGAAATGCATTCAACAGAAATATTCAATAAATGTCGAGAACATAGCATTATATGAATCTGTTCTTAACAAATGCTATCGAAATTGCGTTTATATTTTCTATATTCTTAGAGTATAAGCATTTTCTTAACCGTTAACTTAAGTCGTTTTATTGGCTTTCATTTAATCTTTATTCAGCTATGAATAACTCATTTAATTATAAACTCGATTTTAACTCCTTAAATAATGATAATATGTATAGATAATTTCTAACACATTCTATGTTTACAAATCTTAATTTAATTGAAATTACTGAAATTTTTTAAAATTATTTTATTATTAAAAATATGCATATTTAGATTTTGCCAGATTATTGGATTTTATAGTTCTATTTGGCTGCTGTATAGTATATTTATTATAAAGCTATTACATAAGCTTTATATATTAGGAGCCTGTACGTTTAGCAGTTGATATATACTGCTGGCATATACGTCTACAGAAGGGTAAATTTAATTTTTTTCAATAGTTTCATTGTAATATATTTTTTCCTTTGTCTATGCTAGTTTCGCTCCAGAAATTACAATTTTACTTTTTCCTTTGGCAAAATTTTTTCATTTCGCAAAATAATTGATACTTTACTTAAATGAGCCAGCCCTAGTTTAGGATATATATACTATGACTGCACAATTTAATTTTCAATTTTAAAATTAAATTGATTCATAAATTCTGTAAGCAAAATTTATTTTTATTTTTGTATTGCATTTCGTTCATAGCCTTTTTAGGCTTTTTTAGGTAATTTGTTTGCAAGTGTACATAATTGTTTGTACTATATGAGTGCGAAGGTGTGTAGGGAAAAGAAGTGAATTTTATCAGCCTTTTAAAATAAATTATGTTTGAAAAGAAAGTTGGCAAGTTCTATTTGAAGCATTAAACAAAGGAGATTAAATTTTTATTTTTTGGTTTTATTATGTACAAATTTCCCTTTTTTTATATTTTTGATCTTTGAGAACATCTTTTTATTACAATTTTGTGATTTTCTTTAATTTGCGTTTTACCAGTTTATATTGTAACACGGAGAAAATAGTACGGCATTTTAATCGTTTTCGTTCCGATTTTTGAGAATTTGACATATGTATATTAATAATAATATTTTTATTTTTGCTTTAAATATTTTACATTAATAACAACTATCTACTTTAGTGTGTAGCTAACTGCTACATAAAATACAAAAATTCAATGATGTTACTTTAATAAATCAACACAATAACTGAATTAAATTAGCACAATTTATGTATGGAATTAAATCAGTAATAATATATAAAGAAAATTTTATAAAATAAGCATGCTAAAGCAAGGTAATATTAAAGACTGAGATCAATTATATGCGATAATAAGACATGACTAAATTAAAGGAATATTAAAAAAATTTAGTGATAATGATAGAGATTGTTTTCTTTTAAAAAACAAAGGAAACTGCAGTAAGAGAAAAAGTATTTAAATAAAAAATATCTCATAAGTAAGTTAAAATTACTGCTTCTTCTCAACATATTGTTCCTAAAAGTAACATTCCTAAAAGTTCCTAAAGTTTTCTTAAGTTTAATACAGAGATGTATAACTTTAATGGAAACTGGAATAGACTTTAATAAAAATATTTCAAGCATATTTTTTACAAAATGTTTTTTCACTTGCCTTTGAATACGTTAGAAAATGCTTTAGTAAATTTTCTATTAATCAAATACTAATGAATATATTTTCTTCATTAGGATGTTATCATTCTCTATGACAAAACACGAGAACCATTTTTAGCACATATGGAGAAATGGTATTTGTTTCTTCTCAATAATATTTTTCATTTATGCTCAGTTTTTGTATGATTTGTTTCCCTACACATTTATCAACTGCTATATAAGAAAAGAGTGTTTTAAGCGATCAGGTCTAATATGAAAAGTTCGCAGTTCATTTTAAATTGCATTTACGTATATATTATGTACAGTATGAATACTAGGTAAATGTATAACGAAGTAAATATATGCATATGTATGGGTTTGTTCATAAGGTGTATTGGTAAATTTATTTGAATGTTTTAAACGGGCTTCCTTTGAATATTAAAGTGGATGATGAATGAAATAAAATATGAAGTAAAATATAATTATATTTTCTCGTTTAAATTTTCTATTTAGAGCTCATTAAGATATGTTTATTATTTCATACATTTTATCATCAAGTTAAAAGAATAATATTAGTGAAATTCTTACCAGTATATTTTCTCTAGTTACATTATATTTAAAACTACGTATTAAAAAATTGAATTCCCAAGAAAACAGCTATATTTAACAAAAATAATCTACTACATGCACAAAAAATATATGACACTGAAAAACTCATCTTTGAATTCTCTTTAAAAAAAACAATATGTCATAAGATATAAAGAACAATATTTTCTCTCAAAATGCAAAGACTCCTTATAGTTCTGAAGTTGTGTAAAATATATCTTTTTTCAAGAAAGGATTTTGCATTCTTCTAAAATATTCGTTTTTTGCTCTAACATTTGTAAGAAGAATATATTTTTTTTCAGTTCTGGAAAATATTATTCTGTAGAAAAATTTCAATACGAGAAACAATATTGGGTTCTGAAGCACGTTTTATTGCCTTTTTAGCCGATGTATTGAACTGCATATGAAGCCTTTATATATTAAGTCATTTGATGAGACTATTTCTATAAACAGTGATGTTTTAATTACTGTTTTATTCACTACTTAAATGCAAGTCTGTTTAGGCAACTTTAGCTTTTCTTACTTTTGAATTTTTTATTTGTCATTTACTCATCCGTATTTTCCATTTACGAGTCCACAGTCCATTTTACACGCATCTGTAGTTACGCCTGTAATATTTTCTATTCGAAAAATCATTAAACGACTGCGTGAACTTTAATTTTTTTTAAATGTAATTCCGTTACAAATTCATTAATGTAAATATAAAAAAATCTTGGATATCATATAGTTAGAATATAAGCTTTCAATAGAAGTATGGCTTGAAGCCATGTTTTGCCATATTTTCTTTAAAGAACCATATTTTCCATATTTTAGAAAAGAACCATATTTTCCCTATTTTAGAAAAGAACGATATTTTCTTTAAAGAAAATATGGCTTCAAGAAAATGATCAATTAAAATTTTCATGTCAGTAGCACTGCTAAAATTAAAACAAAATATATATTAGTTTCGTAGAAGAGAGAAATATAATTATGCTTGCGTGGAAGAAGAAAGCGTGGAATTAAGAATTACCAAATTATATAAATAATTTAAAACTTTAAATTAGAGAAATATCTCAATAAGTTTCGAAACAACGAATCGGTACATAGTATGAATACTTATTAACAAAATATTGACCTAAATACATTGGAATTAAGCAATGGGAATTAATGAGACCTAAGCTTTTAATGCGTTGAAAAAAAATCTGTAGCAAATAGAATGTGTAGATATGAGAGAGAAAAATGACTGTAATTTTTATTTTATTATTATTATCAGATAAATAGGAAAATTTAGTTTTACATCAAAATCAGTCGACAGAATCACCACAGTTTCACTCTTCGTTTCTACTGCGCACGAAAATGAGATTCATGTGAGTACGCATGCTCGTGAACTTACTAGGCTTAGGCTACGTGTGCTAGTGCAAGTACTATGCTAGTTATTTTATCCGCAAAGCCCTAAAATAGGTGAGTTTTCTATTATCTAAGAAAATCTATTTTGTTATCTACTGGCTATAATTCATTGGTGCAGTAAATGGTGCAGACAGCTATGCTACGCATTTGATGTAAAAATAAGCGAACTTATCATAGAAGCTATAACACTTTGAAAAAAATTCTTTCATATAAACTTTATTCTAAAATATTGCACATGTTCGTTCGAAACTCGCAGAATGAAAACCACTTTTCTTTTTGTATGAAAGAATATATTACGCAACCTTTTCTTTCTATCAGTAATAATATTAAAAAAAATATTTTTAGTAAAGATTTCCTTTAAGTCCCTTTTTTGCTTCAAAATTTGCTAGCACTTAAAAGAATACACCAAAAACAGAATTTATAGTACTTTTAAAATTTAAATATATTGTAACAGATAGTTATGGTAAAATAAATTTAAATTTTTAAATGCAGTTTTCAACGTTGTAACCTTCGCATAGTAATAGTAACTGACAGAAAACTGTAAATTAAATTTTTAATAAATATTCATAAGCAAAGCATGAAATTGTATGCTCAACTTCCAAGGAGGAGCATTCATTAGGGAAAATTGTCATATATTAATCGTAACAAAGTAACAAAAATCATTTAACTTTTAATTTTGTAATATAACTTATCACCTAATTTTAAAATTTGTTAGAACTGAGCAGTTTTTTTATCCGAAAAATTAGTAAATTTCTTTCACTCTTATAACAATATCATTAACTTATGTTATTATTCTATAGTAGTGAAGAAGATATAATTGACTCTAAATATTTTATATTCCTTATATAATAAAAGTTTGCAAATATCTTAAGTAATTTTGTATATTTTTGAGCTCATACATGAACAAATCTAGGTTTGGGAACGAAATATCTAAAAGTGAGCAATTTGTAGAATCTAAGTCTTTAAAATGGTTTCTAATAATTGTAAAAAAATTCTTTCATGAAATGATTAGTCGAAAAATAGTCTCATGATAAAAATTTCGTGTGTTGAAACATTTTGTATTTGATTTTACTTAGTTCTTTTACGTTACATTAGTTTCGTTCTTCAGTGTTTATTCCATTAAATTACCATTTTGAGAAGACAATTGTATTTCTACAGTGTGACGTTTATGAGGTTGTGTTTCTTTATCATAGATTCTTTGTTCGTTCTCTCCCATAAACAGTACAATTTACTTTTCAGATTTTAACATACAAAATAAAGAGTTAAAGCCTTTAACAGACCTAAGAAAATTAAATGCATATTTAAATTATGTACACATTAATTCGTAAAAACGTAGCTGAAACGTAAGTTTCATGTTTAAGTGCTACAGTTCTGAAGAAAAGAAATTATTTTGATATCTTTCTCAATCACAATAATTTTGTGGAGGCTTAGTATAACAATTATACGTAATTTTTACTTATGTATATATACTTAGATGTACTATAACTCGAATTAGAAGAAACTGAGGGACAATCTTTAATCATTACTCACTGAGTACACATAATTTTGTTACCTGCAAACTACAGTTTTCATATGTGGGTGAATAAAAAATTAAATTAATCATTATAACAACACATATTCGCACCACACCTACCATTTACCTCAATTTATTTGTTATATTATTCAAGAATACTTTGTAGCTAGCACACAAAAAATTAATTTATAATATACTTCTTTTTAAATATTGCAAATATTGCGATTTCTTATAATTGCAGACATTATCTACTTATTAAAGTATATGTGTGGTAGTATCTAAATATTTCATATTTGATAAATTCCATTTAATATATATATTAATACATTTATAGAGATAACATTTAAGTAGTAAGTAAAAATACATATACCAGACATGCAATGTGCAAACTCAATCGAAAAGCATGCAAGAACAAGTTAAATCATGCAAATATACAACATGTACATAAAATCCACATTGGAAAATAGAATATATAAAACAGTTAGAAGAAAACATACCAATAGCAGAATAGTGTTAAGTTTAGAAATAGGAACTATGAATTAAATATGATAAGCAGCAGAAATTCATTCCTATCATAATAAGCAGCACACATTTCATCTGCATTTCACATATAATAACCACACATTGTTAGTAAAATCACAATTTACTTTTGCTTGGAAAAAAATCTAAAATTTGAGAATAAATAATCATAATATACATTAATTTATAAATATTTATTAAGGGAGAAATAAATGAATGTTAATTATTAAAGGATAAATCATAATCTTAATGTAATTTTTTTTTAAAATACGTAAATGTACGAAAGCAGTAAAAAAATAAACATACACGTAATACTCTTGCAAACAATAATGCAATTTAAAACTAAATAACAGATTTTACATTCATCAGACATATATTTTACATCTATCAGACTCAATATAATTAATAATAACACATTAAATAAAAAATTAATA
Source organism: Stegodyphus dumicola (assembly GCF_044657685.1). Lineage (NCBI taxonomy): Eukaryota > Metazoa > Arthropoda > Arachnida > Araneae > Eresidae > Stegodyphus > Stegodyphus dumicola. The sequence continues at coordinate 34,978,658 of NC_140769.1, forward strand.
TTGCGAAAAAGACTTTACAAATTCACATGCGTCTCAAAATCTTCTGCAACTAAATAGTTTTAAAAGCGAATTTAAGAATTTAAAAGTGTCTTCAAATATGTTGTCTTGTTTATAATATTTTAATATTTTAAAAAGAGATTGAAATTTTGATTTTTATTTTTTATCTCAATAATATTTTGTGAATGATATGTGTTATATTTTATACAGAGTTTTAGAGTAACATTTAACTAAAAAGCTATTGATGATAAAAATTGTTAAACCTATAGCAAGATTTCAAGTTCTCGCATTTGTGTTGTTTTACAAGTAATCGTTCAAGTGGATTTAAATTTTAAAACTAACATACTTTAGTTATAACATGTAAGAAATACACAAGAGTTAATTTTTTACAGTTACTCGTAAATGAAAGAAATGGCTGCATAATACTGATATTCTCATTCAGAAGTGAAAAAAAATCTACGATATAATATATAAATAATTATTGAAACTGTTTAAATATTAACAAAAATTTAGAATACCTTAACGAACTTTTAATGAAATCAACAAAAATTTAATTTTACAACTCAACCTTAAATTTTCTTTTATGCTGAATTTAAAATCAAATATTAAGTATAAAATTAAATCTTAAAGTACTTTCTCTCCGTGTTCTCAATACAATTTTTAGAAATCTGCAACTCAAAAATTAAAAATATTTTCGCGAAATTTATACGTTTTATGTAATATCAAACTTTGTGCAATCATTAATTTAAAGGTTCTGAATAAATTATTGTTTTTCAGCTCTTTTAAATTTAAATTCTATATCATTTCTTACAGTTTCTTGGAAATATATTTAAGTTTTCAATAACCACTTTTGGTCAAAAAGCATTCAATTAACTATATTTAAAAAGGTGATTGTTGTTTTAAAAAAGTAAATTAACACCAAGGCTGTTCGCACATTTTAGACGACTTTGCTTTGCTATTAAAAACTGTCCGCTTGGAAAATTATTTTTAATTAAAACTATATTTTTGAAAGTGTAAATTATAGTCTGCTACTTGACAATCTTGTTTTCATGCAAAATGGCGCTTTTGAAGAAGCAATAGACGAAAGGCTAAGTTTGTGCTCTTTCCGAATAAAATTATTCGTATTCAGTTGTTAAAAATGCTCTGAAAGCCATGATGTTTCGGTATCTAAAGCAACGATAGATAGTATTGTCAATAAGAAAAGAAAAAACGTTTGGCTTTAAGGAGAAAAATTGTTCAAAATACATATCCAAGGAAAACACGTAACGTTTCGAATGTTATAAAGCTAAGAACTTTAATGTTAAAAGAAAATATGCGAATCACCGGACAGTTGAATAATTATTAAAATGCTCAGTGCCAACTGCAAACAAAGTGATTAATGCTGATTTGAATTTTAAAAGGCGAAAAAACGTAATGTACATCGTCTTCATGATATATCGCCGAAAACATAAAACGCACTGCATAATTCCCTATGAGAAACAATTACTCGGTCAAAAATAGAAATATGTTGTGACAATAGATGAATCTTGGGTATATTTAAATGACTGCGATAAAAGAGATCCATTATTATCATCAAAGAAATGAATAAAAGCTTAGAACATGGTTCAAAGAATCTAAAGAAAGTTTTTCAAAAGAATTTATGATTGTTGCTGGTTTTTGACGTAACGACAAATGAATGTTAAAGGGAGTGCAAAAAACTGTTAAGGTTAACTCTTTATATTATCAGGAATATATTTCATACAAGGTTTTCAAATGTGAAATATCTTCTCTTGACTTACAGTGCCCTCAATCAGAAGAACTGCATCAAGACAAAGCAAACAGCCGGCACAGCAAAATCCACTGTTAATTTCCTGGAAAAAAAAATGGAACAAGAAACGTATATAAAGGCCCTTCACTAACATTTCTACTAAATCTCATGATGTATCATCTACTGATTTTTATGCTTTTTGGACTTTTAAAAGGCGATTTGCCCAAACTTGACCTACAACCCTTCTTAAAACTTTGGAAAGTTGTTCAAGAAGAACGGGATTAAATACCTCTTTAGATGCTAAAATATACTTTATTATCTTTGAAATTACGGTCCAGAAAGATAGTGGAGAGTAAGGGTTATCAAATGGAACATTTAAAACACAACAATTTTAGATTAGATAAACTATTGTTACGAATTTGGTATTTAAAAAGCTAATGTTAGTTTAATTATAAATTAAATGGTTTTATTTCTCGCGCAGTGCAGCGCGTGACGAATATTAAAAGAAAGCTAAGCCGGAAAATTGAAAATACAAGAGCGCGTGCATTAAATAAATAAATATCTCTTTTTGATTTCGAGAAAGTACTGGAAAATTCTAGCGCGTGATTTTAAAATCTTATACGAGTAAAAGGAGGAAAACATCTCAGTTTGTAGCAGTTGCTTAGTTTGTTGTTGTTTAGAAAACTGCTGTTGTTGATTATAGCGAATTCGCGGATTAGCGTTCTTTAGCTGTTATGAATTACGTTCTATTGTACATTTGAGTAGTTAAAAGATAACTACTGTGAGATATTGTAATACTGCATGATAATTTGAGAAAATTTAAGCATTTTTGTTGTGATAATAATAAATTTTTGTTCATTTTTCATCGGATTTGTGCATTCATTTCATAACGAACCCGTACGTACGCAACACTATTTATGTTAAAACAATGAAAATCGTCTAAAATATGTGCGAGTGGCCTCTGCAACCTAATCATACTATAAGACACACGCATGCGGAAGAGCAAGCACACACGCACACACAATGCAGTATTTAATGTGAAATTCCTTGTTCAACTTACAGGAAAATTGTTTGGATCGGGAATTTTCGCTTCCTACGTCCGCGCCTGCTACCGATGTTCGAGGGGCAGCATAATCCCCCCTTGTCGACTGAGAGTCCGGGTCTTTCCCACAACTCACTGTGACCACATGAGTCCGGGAACGCTGCTGGATGGAGTCCGGAGATTCGGGAGTCAGTTCTTGGTCCTCTTGCTTTGTGCGAGCTCCGGCTACCTTCATTCGCATCTTCTTCAACCGATCTGGAGGTTGGGGAAATTTACATTCAAAAGCAGATAAATGAAAGACAGTTAAAAATCCTTGAACGTCCTATGTGATAAAAAAATTGAATCTTAGACTTGATGCATTTTCATTTAAGTTAAAACAATAAAGGGAACTCTGTCTCGAAGATGTAGAATTAAAAAGCAGATTCACAATTTGAAAAGAATTAAAATAAGTTCAGTTGGATTAAAATGCATTTTTCAGAGCTTAAAATCTTAAAACATTGCATGGATTTTCATAAAAATCTGTTTTAGATAAATTTAATCACTTTAGGAATAATTACGCGATAGCTGGTTGTTGCGGCAAAGCCAGCGAACTATTAAAAATAACATTACCCTTTTTGTGAATGGCATCACTTACGTTTTTTGTATTTATAAATGTTCTTTTGCTTGTTCTATACTTCATGTTTATGTTAGGAAATAAATAAGTATAAAATACTATCTCCTAATATCTGGTGCCGAAAAAACCATTTACGAAACAGGACCTTGAACTTATACTTCCTACTGTTGGATTATTCTTGCTGAAATATTTTACTTCCGACATTAAAACTTAGTTTTGTTTTTTGTTCTTTTCTACTATTCGGGCAATGGCGCCGACCGGTGAAGCTGTAGACAAAATGACGCAACTGAAACGAAAGCGGAAAGCCGTGCGAAGTAATGTTTCTCGCTTTTCTACTGAAATTGACACTTTGAACGATGATTTCTCAATTGAGAAAGTTCAATATATTTGTAATCGCTTAACAACTGCTTTAAATGATATGAAACTAATAGATAACGAAATTCACAACTTCCTTTCTGACGATGAATATGAAAGTGATAATTTGCAGTGTGAAAACTACATAGATACTGGTGAATCCGCAATTTTCAAAGCACGAAAAATTATTCAAAATAAATTATCGCCAACTCCAAATAATGTTACTGCTTCGAATATGGATACCAATGATTTAGCGATGACAATTGGCGACCCTCCTACTACAGTGCCAGTGACTCAACCATATACAGTTAAATTGCCAACAATTAAACTACAGTCATTTACAGGAGAAATTGAACAGTGGCAATGTTTTTGGGAACAGTTTAAATCTTCTATAGATGCCAATCCACATATTTCTGTTGTTGATAAACATGTTTTCCTCAGAGGTTATTTAGATGGTGAAGCTAAACGCCTTGTTGATGGAATTAGCGTAATAGGAGACACCTATGAAACAACAAAAAAATTGTTGGAGGAAAGATATGGAAATAAAGATCGAATTATTCAATCACACTTAAATTACTTAGAACATTTAAATGTTATTCAAGACCCATCTCCTACGCATCTAAATGATCTTTACATAGAATGTAACAGAAGAATTCAAGCTTTAACTGCTCTGGGTGAAAATATTGAAGCATAGGGTAGAATCTTAGTGCCAAAAATTATTCGTGCATTCCCCAATGATATTTGTTGCCGCTGGATTATCTATGCCAAGCGTGAAAAACTAAACGAAGGTAATATTACTAGATTGATGCAGTTCTTGGCAGAAGAAGTGGAAGGTGTAGTTGCAGCACAAAGAGTTAAAGGTACGTCTTTTTCTGATCACACCGTAAAGTGCACTGTAGAAAATTTTAATATCAATTCCAAAACAGTAAACAAACGTAAGAAAATTTCACCATTTTGTTCATTTTGTGATACTACAGGACATTGGCCTCAATATTGTGAAACTGTTACAGACTATGATACTCGTGTTCAGAAACTTAGAACTTCAAATCGCTTCTTTCTGTGTACTAACCGTGGTCATAGAGTTTCAAACTGCCCAAGAAAAAATACTGCACGGTGCACTAAATGCAAGAAAATGCATCATGTTTCTATTTGTCCTCCTGTTGAAAACAATCTACTGCGGATAACTAACAGTGCTGTAAATCACATAATTTTTCCTAAAACAATTTTCACACATTTGCAAACTGCTCGTGTGTACGTTACTGGCCCCACAGGCAAATTAAAACGTTGCATTTTAGATGGTGGTAGCCAAGCAAGTTTTGTTCACACAAACCTCATTGAAAAACTGAAGCTTAAAGTTGTCAGTTCTGCCTCACTTTCAGTTCAAGCATTTGAATCTTTTACTTCACAAGAACAACGTAGATGTGTTCAACTGTCACTTTCAAGTTTGTGGAGCAACCAAGCATTTTTGATCTCCGCATTTGAAAGCTACAATTCCTATACTACACATCCTACTGCTCCACCAGAAATAGTGCACTTTGCTCAGAAGAAAAGATTGAGAATTGCTGATCCTCCGGATGACTCTTCACTGCCCATAGAAATACTTATTGGTGGTGATCATTATTGGCAAATTGTTTCCACAGAAGCTCCAATCAAGCTTTCAGAATCTTTTGTTATGGTACCGTCAGTGTTTGGATGGGTTCTTAGTGGAACAAGAACACATACTACAATCGCTGAGAAGACTTCTGTCCATCAAGTTTGTGTGCAAGTTAAAACTGATTGTTTAAATGATCAGGTACCTCGCTTCTGGGAATTAGACTCCATAGGGATACAAGATGCGCAGAAACGAAAAATGACTACTCGAGATGAAGAAATTTTGTCAGAATTTCACAAAACTTACAACACTGAAGACAATCGAAGAATCGTGTCTCTGCCTAGAAAACCATTGGTCACACCTTTGCCTACAAACAAAATTATAGCGGAGAACAGATTTCATTCTCTTAAAAAAAGACTTGCATCTAGTGATGTGTTAAAGACACAATATGACAACTGCATGCTGAATTACATTGAACAAAGGCATGTTGAAGTTTGTTCCATAGATGAATCCAATGAGAAGCCAGTATATTACCTTCCTCATCATGCAAGAAAGAAAACACAATCTGAAACCAAGTGGAGAATTGTGTTTGATGCTTCCTCGCATGCTCCAGGAATGATTTCACTGAACGATACCTTGGAAGCTGGCCCGAATCTTCTTCCTGAATCTATTGGTTGTCTACTAAGATTTCGATTGCATGAATTCGCTGTTACATGTGATGGTAAGCAAGCTTTTTTACAGTTGTCACTACATAAAGTAGATAGGGACGTCACAAAATTTTTATGGTACAAATTAAAATCTGATTCATCTCAGATTTTACAGACGAAATAACTGTTTACAGATTTACTCGTTTACCATTTGGCCTTACTTGCAGTCCGTTTTTACTCTGTGCTGCGACACGAGAATTGGCTGCAAAACATATCGCAGAATTTCCAATTGCTGCACCAATGATAGATAAACATCTCTATATGGATGACTTTCTTGCTAGTATAGAATCTGAATCACGCATTATAATGCTATATCACGAGATCAAGAATTTAATGTCTCTAATAAAATTGCGTATGGAAAAATGGGCTACAAACTCTTTGAAACTCAAAGATGTACTACAAACACATGAAGAATCTCACAAAACGGAAACAACTGTCTTAGGTATTGGCTGGAATACAACTTCTGATACTTTGAAGCATGCATTCAAGACTTCCCTCTGTGTTTTTACAGACCAACCACTTACAAAGAGATGGTTACTCCGCTGCATTGCTAGTTTTTATGATCCCTTAGGCCTTTTTTCACCGTTTACTATTCTTGGGAAAATCTTATTCCAAGATACATGGATTCTTGGAATCAAGAGGGATGAATTACTACCTGCTAATTTATCAACTTTATGGTATGCAGCTGTGAAAGAACTTGATGACATTTGCTCCCTTCAAATTCCTCGATCCATAGGGATTTTATCACATGTTCCTTTTGCTATTCATGTGTTTTGTGACGCATCTGTTATGGTTCAGTTCTGTACATTGTTACCTTTAAAGGTGACCAATCGAATGTGAATTTAGTGTGTAGTCGCAACAAACTAGCTCCTATAAAGAAAGTTACCTTACCTCGTTTGGAGCTCTTGGCCGCCCTGATGGGAGCACGATTGTTGCAATTCTGTGCTAAAACAAACATCTGTTCGTCAAATGCTACATTGTGGAGTGATTCTGAAGTTGTCTTAGGGTAGATACGCAGTGACCCCAACAAATGGAAAACTTTTGTTAGCAACAGAGTAACAGAAATTATTTCCTATACCATTCCTTCACAATGGAGACACTGCCCTGGCAAAGACAATCCAGCTGACAAACATTCTCGAGGTGTTTCACCATCAACACTAAAAAACCTGGAAATTTGGTGGAACGGCCCTCCATGGTTAATCAAATCTCTAGAATATTGGCCTCATTCTGATACTATTTCTCAAGATTACAGTCATAACTTAGGCAAAGAAAGAAAAAGTTCAGGCCCTTCACATCGTATCTACTCAACCAATCATAAAGGCTGGAAACTACAGTTCTTACGTTGGATTGTTACGTGTAACATCTTGAATTCTTCGCTTTATTCACAACTGTAGGAAACAAAAAAAGTTAGCGGGTGAGTTACATGCCACAGAACTGAATCAAGCTCGTATTTATTGGATACAGACCGTTCAGAAAGAATCCTTTCCTTCAGAATATGAAGCTCTGTTGACAGGAAAATCACTCCCTAAGAAATCAAGGATAAAACAATTTAACCCTTTCTTCAAGAACAATATTATACTTCTTGGTGGTCGACTACAATTTTCTGATTTATCTCATGCTGAAAAACATCCCATATTATTGGAAGGTTCTCATCCTTTTACAAGCCTACTGATACGCCAAACACATTTACGAATGCATCATCTCGGTGTTCGGATTGTACTTTCTCAGCTTCGTTCAGAATATTGGATATTAAGAGCACGACAAGCCATTAAAAAGTGATAAAGACTTGCCTTCCATGTAAAGTACTGAAACAAAAGAGAAGTGAACAGATAGAAGCTCCACTACCAGCTGAGCGAATTCAAAAGTCATCTCCTTTCGAAACTACCGGAATTGCTTTTGCTGGACGACTCTACGTAAAAAATAATAACTCCGTTACAAAAGCCTACATTGTCATCTTCACATGTGCTACAACTCGAGCTATCCACTTGGAATTAGTTTCCGATCTGCGTACTGACGTCTTTCTACTTGCATTACAACGTTTTGTCTCTAGACGTTCACTTCCTCATACAGTGCACACTGATAATGCCACAACGTTCTGCGCTGCAGACAAAGAGCTGAAATTATTGTGGGATACTATATCCTCTGCCAAGGCACAACAGTTTTATGCCCACCACAACATCAAATGGAAATTCATCTCTCCCCGAGCGGCTTGGTGGGGAGGATGGTGGGAAAGAATGATTGGCTCTATTAAGCGATGCCTTTGGAAAACATTAGGTAAGGCTCTTTTGGATGACGCTGGTTTGATCACTGTATTATGTGATATTGAAGCCGCTCTTAACAGTAGACCGATTGTCCACGAATATGGAATAAAAAATGACTCTGAGGAAGCTTTAACAAACTCGCACTTCCTCATAGGAAAGAAATTAACCACTATTCCTTCCAGCCCCACAAATCCTGAAACAAATTTAAATCATATGTGGAAAAATCGTCAACATTTGATGGACTCCTTTGGAAAAGATGGCAAAAGGAATATTTGATGGACTTGCGTACATTTCATCAAGTGCGGAATCCATCTGAAACAAATAAAATACTGAAAGGGGACATTGTCCTACTATAAGAAGATGTTAGACTTCGCCACACCTGGAAGAAGGCCCGTGTTGAGGAGCTAATCCTTGGCCGCGACAAAAGAGTCCGTACTTGTGTTCTGCGCACCAATGGACATACCATTACCCGACCTGTGCAGCTGGTCATCCCCCTGGAGGTTGACCAGGATGGGGAGGATGTTACGGCAAAGCCAGCGAACTATTAAAAATAACATTACCCTTTTTGTGAATGGCATCACTTACGTTTTTTGTATTTATAAATGTTCTTTTGCTTGTTCTATACTTCATGTTTATGTTAGGAAATAAATAAGTATAAAATACTATCTCCTAATACTGGTTTTTAAAGCCACAATTGCAAGTGCAAGATTACTTGGAGTTTATTTGAAGTAGTCAAGTATCATTCGAAAACTATGAAAATTATATAAGACTTTAAATACTTTCCTCTCAGTCTACATAAGTTTCATTGGAACAGCAGAGTGAGCAAAAATCAGTACCTTGTACGATGTGAGTATTAATAATCAACAAGTGTATTTGAAATGCACTCGTTATTAATTCTTTCTGTATTGCATTACTAAGTAATCTAGCCAAATTACTAAGTAATCTAGATGATGATCGGCTATTGTAATTGGCTAAAACTAATAATGATTTTTTGCAAAGATTCCTTCCACGTATTTGGAAATAATTATGAGAATATAAAAATAGGCAAAAGCTTAATATTGATAACTGTTTCATCTTTAATAGTTATGGAAGCTGTAAAACCAATTCCTCCGTTTTTTCAGCTGCTGAAATATCAAGGTTTTTGTATTAAATCACAAGCCATATCTATACGAAACACAGCAACGTTTGGTGAAAATGATATCGTATCTGTTTACTATTGCTATTTGTTAATTTACTTTTACTATTAGCAAATTAGTTTTAAGTGAGAGCTGATAATCATGAAATTTTACAACGAATAATTTAATGAAGCTATGTCTATGTTAAGGTACAATGACACGCCGAACAAATAACAACAAAAATCAGTGTTATATTTTGAAATTTTCACACGACTAGTTTCGATGGTTTTACCGAACCACCATCCTCAGCTTGAAAAAGCACAAATGAACGAGATAGGATATAATGATTAGATAAGATAAGAAAGCCTAGACAGAAAAAAGCTAGTGGCGCAATCTGTTGATGAAGCCAAAAATAAAACATAATTTCTTTAAAGGCCAAAAGTAAAGATGGATTGGAATTAAGATCGTTAACTAGAACAGAAAGATTTTTTTTGAATGTGAAATGCCTCTAAAAAATCCAGTTCTCCAATGGAAGATATTTTTTGAATAATTTTGGAAGCCGAAAAATTGAAAGTGTGATTTTCGGACCAACAATGTTGGGCAACAGGAGACTTCTGTGTTTCCTTTTTTCTAACATATGCCTCATGTTCCTTGACGCGAAATTTTAAGGCTCTCTGAATTTGGCCAATGTAAGTTAAACCACACTGGCAAGAAAGTCGATAAATACCTCAGGAATTCATATCTGGAATGGGGTCCTTGAGTATGAAACTCGAAATTTTATTGATGGGAGAATAAACGACCCGAAAGTTAAATTTCTGCAAAATATGGCCAACTTTATAGCTAACTGATGGAAAGAAGGGAATGACAACAGAAATTATATAATCTCCTAAAACAAAAGCATGCCTTTTAGTGTGTTGCGATGAGTATTTTTTAACTGCTTGATTAATAATGTTGGGTGAAAAGCCTCTGTCACACGCCGAAAGGTACAATGACACGCCGAACAAATAACAACAAAAATCAGTGTTATATTTTGAAATTTTCACACGACTAGTTTCGATGGTTTTACCGAACCACCATCCTCAGCTTGAAAAAGCACAAATGAACGAGATAGGATATAATGATTAGATAAGATAAGAAAGCCTAGACAGAAAAAAGCTAGTGGCGCAATCTGTTGATGAAGCCAAAAATAAAACATAATTTCTTTAAAGGCCAAAAGTAAAGATGGATTGGAATTAAGATCGTTAACTAGAACAGAAAGATTTTTTTTGAATGTGAAATGCCTCTAAAAAATCCAGTTCTCCAATGGAAGATATTTTTTGAATAATTTTGGAAGCCGAAAAATTGAAAGTGTGATTTTCGGACCAACAATGTTGGGCAACAGGAGACTTCTGTGTTTCCTTTTTTCTAACATATGCCTCATGTTCCTTGACGCGAAATTTTAAGGCTCTCTGAATTTGGCCAATGTAAGTTAAACCACACTGGCAAGAAAGTCGATAAATACCTCAGGAATTCATATCTGGAATGGGGTCCTTGAGTATGAAACTCGAAATTTTATTGATGGGAGAATAAACGACCCGAAAGTTAAATTTCTGCAAAATATGGCCAACTTTATAGCTAACTGATGGAAAGAAGGGAATGACAACAGAAATTATATAATCTCCTAAAACAAAAGCATGCCTTTTAGTGTGTTGCGATGAGTATTTTTTAACTGCTTGATTAATAATGTTGGGTGAAAAGCCTCTGTCAATATCTATAGCTTTTCATTAATTTAGTTCTTCAGCAAGGAATAGTTTCGAGAAGCAAACTTAAAGAGCACGGAAAACATAGGAATAAAATAAAGCTAACTTTTGTTTAGTCGGATAACATGATTTAAAGAGTGATGGAAGACAAACCTATGGACGGTTTACGGTAAACCGTAGTACTGAAGTTGGATGTATTACGTGTGACCAGAATGTCGAGAAACGGAAGAGAATTGCAAGTCTCAAGTTGAAAAGTGAACTGAATAGCAGGATCAATAGAATTCATTGTTGAAAGAACTTTATTTAAATCATCTTTATTACCTTCAAACAGGGTAAAAGTATCGTCTACGTAGCGGAACCATACCGAGAAGTTTAAAGTTTCAAACAATTTAGTTCATAATAATGCATGTAGAACTGAATAGCAGGATCAATAGAATTCATTGTTGAAAGAACTTTATTTAAATCATCTTTATTACCTTCAAACAGGGTAAAAGTATCGTCTACGTAGCGGAACCATACCGAGAAGTTTAAAGTTTCAAACAATTTAGTTCATAATAATGCATGTAGATATGAGCCAGGATGGGACTGAGGGGGCTTCCTATGGCTAATCCCTCAGTTTGCTTGTAATATTTATTTTGGAAAACAAAATGTGTTTCATACAAAGTTGAGTGAGAGAAATTAGCTCATCAATTTCGATGCAAGAGAAATGAAATTCGCGAAGTCTGGTTTCTAGACATCTTAATGCACCCTCCACTGGAACATTGGTGAATAATGATTTTACATCAAAAGAAACTATGAGTAAATTTCTAGGAGAAATGTTTTTAACTTTTTTTACAAACTCTATTGAATATTTTATGGTGTAAATGTTATTGTCTAATAGAGTTGAAAATCTAGAAACTAAAATATTTAGCTAATGGATACGAGGCAGTACCCAAATTTGATATTATAGGGTGGAAAGGAATACCACTTTTATGAATTTTGGGAAGAACATATAATCTGGCACAATTCGCAATAGACGAGATAAGCGAATGTTTTAAGTTGCTTGAAATGATTTGTGAATATTTGATCGCATTTTTATTTTTGACAGGTTCGAAGGTGAATGATCTTTAGGGATCGGATTATATGGTCCTTCGTTTAAGAGTTTAGTGACATCATCGATGTACGTGTTCTTATCCATGACGACATAAAAATTCAATAGAGTTTGTAAAAAAGATTAAAAACATTTCTCCTAGAAATTTACTCATGGTTTCTTTTGATGTAAAATCATTATTCACCAACGTGCCAGTGGAGTGCATTAAGATATCTAGAAACCAGACTTCGCGAATTTCATTTCTCTTGGATCGAAATTGATGAGCTAATTTCTCTCCCTGAACTCTGTATGAAACAAACACATTTTTTTTTCAGAATAAGTATTACAAGCAAACTGAGGGATTAGCAATGGGAAGTCCCCTCAGTCCCATCCTGGTTGATATCTACATGCATTATTATGAATCAAAATTGTTTGAAACTTTAAACTTCCCGGTATGGTTCCGCTACGTTGACGATACTTTTACCCTGTTTGAAGGTAATAAAGATGATTTAAATAAAGTTCTTTCAACAATGAATTCTATTGATCCTGCTATTCAGTTCACTTTTGAACTTGAGACTTGCAATTCTCTTCCGTTTCTCAACATTCTAGTCACACATAACACATACAACTTCAATACTACGGTTTACCGTAAACCTTCATCGGCTTGCCTTCCACCACACTTTAAATCATGTCATCCGACTAAAGAAAAGTTAGTTTCATTTTATTCCTATTGTTCACTTCCACGCCTGTCGAATTAATTTCTACCTTTTCTTTGCCCTGCGTTGGCAACACGCTTTTGAGATTTGTCGTTCGTAGAATTCGGTCGCTAAAAGCGTAGCTGGCCTATAACGGTTGTAAATCCTTATTTTATGCTTATCTGTACTCCTGAATTATTACTAAATGTTTACGTGTGAATTTTATATCATTAAATGTCTTCAGTTTGATTTAAATACACCAAGAGTCTTGAATTTATTAAGGATATTAAAAAACGAAACTGCGTCATCCATGTCGGCGCCATTCTAATACGAGGATCGTCAACACCTATGTTTTCCGTGCTCTTCCAAAATGTTTGCTCCTCCAAACTTCCCTTGATGAAGAACTAAATTTTTAAAAGTAATAGCTTTTGACAGAGGCTTTTCACCCAACATTATTAATCAAGCAATTAAACAATTATCATCTCAACACACTAAAAGGCACACTCTTGTTTTAGGAGATTATAAAAATTACATTGTCATTCCCTTCTTTCCATCAATTAGCTATAAAGTTGCACTTATTTTGTAGAAATTTAACTTTCGGGTCGTTTATTCTCCCATCAATAAAATTCCGAGTTCCATACTCAAGGACCCCATTCCGGATATGAATTCCTGAGGTATTTATAGGTTTCCTTGCCAGTGTGGTTTAACTTATATTGGCCAAATTCAGACAGCCTTAAAATTTTGAGTCAAGGAACATGAGGCATATGTTAGAAAAAAGGAAACACAGAAGTCCGCTGTTGCCCAACATTGTTGGTCCGAAAATCACACTTTCAATTTTTCGGCTGCCAAAATTATTCAAAAAACATCTTCCATTGGAGAATTGGATTTTCTAGAGGCATTTCACATTCAAAAAAATCTTTCTTATCTAGTTAACGATCCTAATTCCAATCCATCTTTGTCTTCGGCCTTTAAAGAAATTATGTTTTAGTTCTGCTTTCATCAACAGATGGCGCCACTAGCTTATTTTCTGTTTATGCTTTCTTATCTCATCTAATCATTATATCCTATCTCGTTCATTTGCGCTCTTGCAGCTGAGGATGGTGGGGCGGTAAAACCATCGAAATTAGGCCTGTAAAAATTTGAAAATATAACGCTGATTTTTGTTGTTTGACTTCTGAATTAGTACTATGTCAATGTGTTAGACTATAGGTGTTTGGTGACAGAGCAAAAAGTGGGAAACCCCCGGAGCCTCCTCCGGGGGGCTTTCCCTCAAAACTGGGGTGGAAGTAGACGTTCAAACTCCCTGAGGCTCTTTCAACCATTCTTGCCGAAATACATGGACAAAACAACTTGACTTTTCACTAAGAAATCATCACACTTTTCAACGTTCTCCAATAAAAGCAACTGGTTAAAGGATATAAAAATGAACTTAAAAGTCACGAATGACCTTCTCATTCATTTGATTTGAATCCAACTTACAGATGATCGTATGAATTAGAAAGTTTATTTTGAGCTCGTGACCCTTCGCCATTGATTTTGATTGCCGTAAGTTTAGAGGTCTTAGGAATGGAGAGTAGTAATACCACTTTTCCATTCCCAGCATCCCGTTTAATCCTCAAAATATGTCTATTGTTAGAACAAAATAGCAAACTAGCAACCACGAAATTTAAGTCAGACTTTTGCTCTTGTAATCTCTTATTCCTGGGTACTTCAGCCTAACAAGAGCGTATTTTCTGGTTCTTTCAATGACATTCTTAAATTCTAGAATTATAATGTCTGTTTTGAAGAAATATACGCATTTCTAATTCATAAAAATTCTCTTTTACATATTTGCTTATTTATCTCTTTAAAATCTTTTGAATCCTCATTAATTACAATTAGCATTGTCGTAATGTAGATCACTCTAAAACAAAATAGGAAAATATTAGTACATGGCTCATAATTTAAAATAAAAATTCTTTTAAAAAAGACACTCGAGCTGTATTAAAGTACATTTCATAATAATAGAAGTAAATATACGAACCTAAACCAATTTATCTATCGCCAGCATTGTATTTGCTCTATGTTACTAAAATAATTAGTTTCTATGAATATTTTATTTCTTTGAAACATTTTACTTCAGAAAGGGTAAGTTACTATGAATTCTGTTGAATATAATCATGTGGCAATATATAAACATGATTTGCTTCAAGTTACAAAGAAAACATGGCTAACAAATAAGCAGAAAACATACATTAATGCATATATATATATATTATATTATATTACAGGAATATATTAGATAATTCTTTGTCAATCAAATATTCACATTTAGTTTACAAAATACATTAGTGTCACATATGTAAATGAAAATTAATAAGAAAAGCATATATTTCGAAACAATCGCACTTTTTCAAAAGTTACAATCATGCCTTTTTACTTTATTATATTTGCGTTTCAGCTAACTAGAGCCAAAGCAAGCAATAAATTGAATAGAATGATTATGTAATTTTTGTTTCAAATATTAAACGGCTTAAAACTAAATATATCCAGAGTAAATGAAATTATGAAAAAGTAAACCCTGGAATAAAATTTACATAATTTTTATTTAAAAAATGTTGCAAAAGTTTTTTCAAAAATTGTGAAATATACAAAAAATTCTGCATTATATATAATATATTTAGAAGACTCAATAAAGATTGTTTTTTCATTTGATATTAAAATGATTTTACAAACAGTAAAATCAAGATTATTAGTAAAATTATTTAACTGTTATTTTTCAAGATTATTATTCAGTTTCAAATTAGTACTTTTTCACTGATAAATCATTGCATGCAATAAGTAAATTAAAATTAATTTGTTAGTAAATTCAAAAACGTTATATCCAATGCACTGGAATCAAGCAAACTACCACTAATGGGGGTCAGTGCAAAGCCAATTTGTTGAATTATGAAGCAAAGCAAATAACGTAAATCCTCTAATAAAGCAGTTATGTGCAATACTTTTATGTAAGCATTATAAGTACTCAAGAGAAAAGGTTAAGGAAATCATCTGAGGTGTGTGGTTATGAATACATAGTATATCTACATTAGCTGGTTCGGCCTGGATAACTCTCTTCCCATTTAATCCTATTTTTTTTTAAATTGATTTTAAATATTTAAAAGATTTTTTAAAGATTTCTAGAGTTATGATATTTACATATAGATATTATCCGAAAATTTAGATTATTCACAAACAGTCCTTTGCATGTACATTAGAAACCAAATTCGTTGGCTCATTATTCATAAGTTATCCTTTCAAGAATAAGGCCCACAATTTTATTGCTTTTATATTTCACTAACAATTATAATAATTCAGCTTCACTTAACAAAAGATTTCTATTCATGATGGTTGCAGTTGTTTTATCAGTTTCTTTAAAGCTTTGAAAAATACTCGTATTTTCTTAAAATGTAATTTCTGTTTAAAAAAAAAAAAAAAAAAAAAAAAAAAAAAGGAAAACGGTTCAAAAGCGCAAAATAGTTTTAAACCGTCACTGAGAAATTAGAATTTTAAGAGTGGAACATTCAAATATTCAAAATCTCCCATTCCACGAATCTTAAAGCTGTTTCGATATTCGAAACCTCAAATCGACGCGCTATTTTTCTTCACTCGAATATTTCGAATCCTAAAAATACGTTTAATGTTTTAATTCAAAACATTTTAGAAAATCAGTTTTATAGGTGTCTAGTCAAAACATTTATATAAAAAGTACATCATTGTTGAAACTTCAATGGAGTTGGTTTACCAATATCGTCTCATGATGAACCGGATTCTGAATTTTCCGGAGAGAATGTTACATGTTTAATATTTATTTACGCTAATCCATGAAACAATCTTTCTTTTAACATTTAGCTCTGATACGGGAAAAATGTAGAAAAATTGAGTGATTGCTCAACTTTTTTATTTTTTCTTTCTTTTCGCTAATTATACTGAGAAAATTAACTTAAAGATTTAAGAATTTTAATAATGTAATTAATTTACTAAATTTTATTTGCACCTTCTTGGTATGTAAAAGTGCATTGTTTTAAAAACTACATTATTAATCTCCTCGTCAATTACATGTAGATCTGAAATTTTAAATTAATTTACAGCTTTGAATGTTATGCAAAAATCATTATTTTTTTTAGGGGTAAAAATTCCACAGATTAAAAATTCCGAAAATTCCAGAATATTTCAGGAGCGGGAACCGAGGAAATTCAGAGTTCATTCCAAGTTTCAATCATTATCAACTTATATTTATTTATTCAGATGTTTAGCCTCAGACATGTTTCAAACATAAGAATTTTCCACTGAACAGGCACTTATATCCATAAGGCGAGATAAATTAATGAGGATAGAGATGTTGAAGCAACAGAAATCAGCTGTAATTATAAAAAAATTGAAGTCGTACTAGTTTCAAAGTTGTAAATACAGAATCGTTTTCTTCATCTGTAGACGTGAAACTGACAAAAGCAAACAATAAACCAGAAAATTCCATTAATGAAGCAGTAAACTAAGTTACTAGCGTCATGTTTTGATAGAAAATGAGAGCATTTACGGAAAAATATACTTAAAGCTGAGTGTAAAATAGGACTGGAATTTGGATCATTGCCTGGAACTGAAAGATTTTTATAAATTGAAACGTTTCTAGAAAATCTAATTCGCCACCTGAATATGTTTCTAAATAGCTAAGATGCAGAAAAATGGAAAAAGGGATTTTTTGACCAACAACGTTGGGCAGCAAAGGATTTATGCGCTTCTTTTCTCCTAACATAAGCTTCGTGTTTCTTAAAGCGGACTTTTAGTTTCTCTTGTTTGACCAATGTATGTGTCAATCTACCATTGGCGAGGAATATACTCTACCCTAGGAGTTTAATCCGAAATAAGGTTTTTAAGCGCTGAATTGAACATTTTACTGGCAGAATAAAAAAACAGTACGAAGCTAAACTTCTGTACAATGAGCGCAATTTTATGAAAATTACCTCTGACTGCTGTTTCACCAACATTCTAACAATCATTATTCGGCGTGTTATTTTTAATTTAATTATATATTGGTAATTAACATTAAAAAAAGAATCGAGCTTGTGACGCTTTTAACATTCCATATCAAATTCCAATTTCATTTTAGCAGTTAAATTGGTGTTTCTCAGAAATTAATTGTTTAGTTATTAAAATTTACGTTTGCCCTGATAAAGAGTTGAGACTTAGATTATCACCCAAACCGGTTAATTGAAACACCTAGTTAGGAAAAAAAAATTCACAACAACTGGCAAAGGTTTAAATGTTGTTCTGGATCTTGAAGCTTTTGGATAATTTGAATGTTTTTGAATAATTTAGAATTTTTTTAATGTTTTTGAATAATTTAGAAGCTAGAATAAAGGGAAATATATCGTTACACAAAAATATCAAAGTGAGAAATATTAACACCTAAACTATGAAAACATATTATTTTTATTTTGTAACTGCCAAAAGAACTGAAGGGGATCTGTAAAGCCAGATAATAAGTCTCAGCTAAAATGAGAAAGACTGTTATTAAGTACATTAATTAACTGCAAGTTATTTTATTTATATTTATTTACCTGCTGTCTTCCGAATCAACTTACTGCATCTTTTCACTAATAGGTTATCATCCTATAAATTTACATTTCTGTAACTGCACTTCTAGCATAATTAAGATAGTATTTCATGAAATAAAATGCATGTAACCTATGCTCCCATAAATGTTGTATTCATGTTCTAAACTATCGACTAAATATTTGAGGTTAATGATGCGGAAATTACATATATAATCAATTTTTAAAAGTACAAATTTATTTTAACTTAATATTCACCTAACTATTCGTTTTCAGTACCTCAACTATTTACCAATTATGAGCTTCGAAAGCGTTAAATATGATAAATTCCTTTTAGAGCATAATTTACTATTTCAGATCATTAAATCTTTTCAAACATTACATTATGTGACAATAAATAAATTAAGTATTTTAATTCTATCGGAGGTTGCGTACTATGAATAAACTAGCTGAATAATGAATTGTGTTTCTATAAGCAGCAGTATATAATTAGATCTGTTGCAGTATGTTGCTTTTAATCGCTTTAACAAAAGAAACATTTTAGACTTATATTTTATCTTATAAAATTTTTGTGCACCTTATTCCTGATGGATATAAAAATGTCAATTAAAATATACATATATTTAATTAACAATAATTAATACATATATCAAATTAAGTATTTTAATTCTATCGGAGGTTGCGTACTATGAATAAACTAGCTGAATAATGAATTGTGTTTCTATAAGCAGCAGTATATAATTAGATCTGTTGCAGTATGTTGCTTTTAATCGCTTTAACAAAAGAAACATTTTAGACTTATATTTTATCTTATAAAATTTTTGTGCACCTTATTCCTGATGGATATAAAAATGTCAATTAAAATATACATATATTTAATTAACACTAATTAATACATATATCAAATTAAGTATTTTAATTCTATCGGAGGTTGCGTACTATGAATAAACTAGCTGAATAATGAATTGTGTTTCTATAAGCAGCAGTATATAATTAGATCTGTTGCAGTATGTTGCTTTTAATCGCTTTAACAAAAGAAACATTTTAGACTTATATTTTATCTTATAAAATTTTTGTGCACCTTATTCCTGATGGATATAAAAATGTCAATTAAAATATACATATATTTAATTAACAATAATTAATACATATATCAAATTAAGTATTTTAATTCTATCGGAGGTTGCGTACTATGAATAAACTAGCTGAATAATGAATTGTGTTTCTATAAGCAGCAGTATATAATTAGATCTGTTGCAGTATGTTGCTTTTAATCGCTTTAACAAAAGAAACATTTTAGACTTATATTTTATCTTATAAAATTTTTGTGCACCTTATTCCTGATGGATATAAAAACGTCAATTAAAATATACATATATTTTAACATATTTATTTGAATTACGTAAATTCATTAAATATATGCGATTTCAAAAATAAAATCTTTAGGATATTAAATATATACATCAAGAAATCTGCAAATTACTATCATGTGTTTAGGTTTACTATGAAAACAAATTTTCATTCAGATAAATAATTGACTTCAGAGAAGATATCCAGACCACATATAACCAGATTCAGGCTATAGATATAATATGCATTTTAGATCAGGTAAAAGATATCGAAATGCAAAAGTGGTGTTTATTACTGTTTATAATTAGGGCTGCCAACTTATTTCAAATTTTCTTTCTATTGCAATTAATATGAAAAGAAACATATTTATTATTTATTTCGAAAAATGTATTATAAAATGGTATGCTTAAAATTCCATATTTTATTATGAATGCTAATTATTTTTAACAAGCATTTAAAATGAAGTTTAGCAACCTCAAAATACTTACTTCTAACGGTATAAAAATAACAGGTTATAAATTAACTAGCTCTTAAAAATCTCTTATACGTAAAAAGGGTTCGGAACACAAGTGGCGAACTCTAACGTAAATGCTTTCGTGCAAAATATGCATTCATTAAAAATGTAATAAAAATGAGATGGCCGAAAATTTTTATTTCTACTTATATAAGATAAAAGATTTATTAAATGCTTATGAAAAATTAATCTATCTTGAAAGCTGGGTTAATTGATGGATGCAAACAACAAAAGGGTTATTTACTTCTGAGAAGGGCGTCTTCTTGACATTTTTATAAAGGAAACTTGTATTTGCTTTACACTTGGGGAACAAATTTAAAAACTGTCATGCAAGCAAAGCCTGCACTGAAGCCATTTCGAACTACTACTTTTCAGAGTTCTTATTTTTCGGCAACTTGTGGGCCTACGTTGCAAGACAAAATATTGGGTGGGTGAAAGATTTATCATCTGTAAAAAGAACAGCGGTAAACACGAAAAGTAAAATGCTCGTGGTTTACCATCATTTTCCATTATTATGTGTGGTCTCTTGCTATTTGTCTGGAAGGAATTTTATCTAGCATCAATGAAACTCCTCTATTTGAACTACAAAAAGTTTTATAATGTTGTTTTCTCAGCCTTCATATAACTGAAGGCTGAAGGCGTTCTATTATGCACTAAGACAGTATTTTGTAACTGTATGTTCAAGGGACTATATTGAGTGGAGCCAGCCGCACTTCCCAATCAAAGTCCAATAATTTCTGAATGTTGTTTAAAGGAGCATAAAGTCTGGTGTTATCACTATGTAAAATAATGCGATTAATATGTAAAATTTGCTATTAACAAATGCTGGTCTTCTTTATCAGTTCCCTTCTCAATTTGTCCAACTGTTGATAGTAAAGTTCAGCATTTATCGCCGATTATATCCAAGTAGATTATTCTCTTGACATCCAATTATGCATGTAACAAAATTAGGATGCAATCCTCTCACAAGTTCCACGACTTGAATTTATGATAAATACTCGGTTTCCATTCCCTGTTACAGTTCTTTCCAAAATGACTTACTTCTGTAACAAAAGTAAAGAACATTGATATTGATTTTCTCCTCTGGATGCTTTACAGGATTCATGTACTGAGTATTTATTCATTATATTGAGCCTAAGTATATATACCCCATGTGTTTATTCAATATACAGAGCCTAAGCACCAGCATTTATCGTTCAGCGCTGATCTGAGCATCACCAAATTGTCTCAAGAATACAGACGAATGAATGGAAGATCATCTTTGTTTGTTTTGAATCAACTTTGAATTTTTGCTCCAGAATTTAGTCAGAAACCACTAATGGACACGCAGATTATTGATAAATATGTACACCACGTTTCTTCAGCCTTGAAGTTCCCAAAACAACGACGGCATGTGCTGTCATGAACTACATCTTCTCCATCACTTGACAAACGTTGCAACAAATTATGACAGCAGCACAGATCTAATTCTCACTTAAATACTGTTCGATATACTCCGCAATGCTTGCAATTATATGAAGTTACATATCAAAGTACGTATTAATCATTTTCATATTAGACATAATATTATGAACCTTGTGCAAAACAAGTAGAAAAAGTTTTGTTATTTTTTAATATATGAATGATAAAATTTCAGGTTTTATTTCTAATTATTTCGAATTGCATCTTACCATAGTGGTATCCGCTCTCGGTGTTATACTTAGTATTTTACTATGGCATTAGCACTCTGGGGGAACAAACACACGAGCGTGGCTTTTTCAGAACCCTGAAGGAAGATCGTTCAATACGGTTGGGATTGGCTGTATGTTCCCATTCTTGTGGTATCCTTAAAGGCACGGCTTGACCAGAATTCCGTATAATTCCATTTAGGTGTCAGTAGCGATGCAACAGCTAGTCCCTTGTATATCACAGAACGCTGTGTAATCCCTTCATTGTGGGATGATCACGTATTACTGGCGGGGGCATAGAGCCACACTCCATGGTGGTCTTTGGTCCCCGGCAGTGATGAATCAGTCGAGCAGTTCAATCATGAGTTTGAGAGATCATTGAGTGTCTGTCGCCTGTAAGTATGGAACGGACGGCAGCAGAGCGAATTTCATATGCTCTTGGTGGCGTGATTTGCCAAACAGATCAACCTGCTAAGTTGGGGCGAGTCCTAAGTTGGGGTCGGGTCTGGTTGTGCATCTATCAGAGTTCACGGTACTAGCAGTTAACAAAACTATTTACCATGGTGGTAAAACGAAGAACTATATTTAAGATAATCGGGCATGCCATTTTTCTTGGCAAGCATAGCATTACTTTTAGAATGTTCCTTTCGTTGTGTTCTAGAATCTGAGGATGTCTTTACTGCCTTATCTCATGGAAATCCACTTAGTAAATCTGTTATTTGGACTATAATTTCCTTAAATATGTAATTAAATGGAGCTGTGGTTTATATTCCTTACATATATGCCGCAGTTCTTAGCCATTAAACTTTCAATCATGTAATCTCTTTTTCTAAGTCCTGTATAATTTAATAAATGCATTCCCTGGAATACTTTTATAGTGACTTTAGAAGATTCAGCTTATTTACATGTAACTTTTATTATGAACAAATGAACTTATTTTCTATAAAAAAGAGACGTATCCTATATAAAAATGTAGCGCACCATGACGGCATTTTTGGCAGAATTTACAAATTTATGAACTAGTTAGAACATTAAAAGTTTGTTATTTTGCCCTCTCGTATACATGTTTAATTCAAATTTAATTAAAAATGAAGTTATTCGACTTCTGCTTTGAACTCCTCATATAGTTTCACAAACACACTGTTGTAATAATTACACGATTTTCTTGCTACCTTCAGAGGACTAGAAAGGATCTGCAAAGAATTCCTGCACCAGCATGAGCTACAAGGGACCAAAAGAGTTGCAATTTCAAAAGAGTGGCTGTGAAAAGCTTTCAAACATTTTCTTGTGTGAGATATGTCTATATGTTTAATAAATTTGATTAACTATTTAAAGAAGAAGCCTAGTGAACTACTTTTTCTTGTAGGCATGGTTCATGATCTCGTACTAAAATAACACAGCTCTTATACAGTTTATTATTCTACCCAATTTTTCTGAATGCATTTTATAATAAGTTGACAACCCTGTAAAGTTAAGGGAATGGTCGTTCAGGCAACTATCTACCTCTAGCGTCTGTAGATGTTAGTTTGGCAAGTGGGCAAAGCTCTCAGTTTAGCAGCGTGCTGAGAATAGGTGAGAGCTCAGAATGAGAAGTCTTATATAAACCTTCGCAGGCTTTGATTTCTAGGTCTCTGACTTGAGCCGGCTTCAGACGGCTTCGTGGTATGAGACGCCATAAAGTTGGAAATCTGGTCAGCACTGGAATACGGAGAAAGGTTAATAAAATTTAATGAATTGGATGTGACGAGCGAAGACTTCCAGATACAAACTGCGTTAAAGAACATCGCTTTAGACTTCAACTTTTATAACAAAAATTACATTTCACTCTTATCATAAAAAATGACTGGCCTATTTTAATTTATTTTTTTATTTGATTTTTACTTTGATGACTTGATGACTTGAATCTTAAATATCAACGAATGCAAGAGTTAATAGTATTACTACGCTATGATTTCTTTCCTTTTAGTAATTTGTGATTAACTATAACTATATTTAGTGCTAAGGTATGAATTAAATATATTTGTAATCTAATTTCTATAAGCAAATTAACATACTGAATAAGATATAACTGAGATTGTATTTCACCTACACCATACATTTAAAACTATATTAAGTCAATTTATCACATACCTAATACCACTAGTCTCCATGGAGGTAAGAATAAAAGGAGACGGACTCCCCCCCCCCACTATGGTTGACGCAGTGCTGCTGAGCTATGTTAGCCAAATGAGGTGTGTTTTGCTTACATGCAGATCATGTTGACGGCGGTTTGATGGTACCATGGATAATATTATTAACAACCCCCCTTTTTTATCCCTTTCAGAAACACCGATGGAAAGTTAAGTACATGGAAATCAGAAACCAGAAGCAATATTTAACGTATTGCACTATTAAAATAAAAGGTGCTTTAATTTGAAATGAACTAAACAGAGCATCAGTTGCAGAGGGACTATGATTTTCTGATTTAAAGATGCCTTAAAAGCTGAAAATCATCTCATATTTGAGAAAATATTTCAGAAAGAAGTTCTGTAAATAGAAAACAAATAACGCGTTATTTTAATGTTAGTAATACAATAAACTTTGATTTAAATTTTTTTATTCGTTAACCGAATGAAATCGAATTACTTTAAAATTTCTTTTAAATGTAATTGGAGAAAACTTGTGAAAATCTTTCATTCAAATTAAAACTGTTCTGGGAAGAGCATTTAGTTCCTAGTTCCGTTCAGAACGAAATGCTGTTTAAAAATGCATTCTTTCACATACTTAGTACTCTCAAATAGTGTAGAAAAAGAAAATATTGCACACTACGTACATTATTTTTATAATTACCACATAATTACAAAGTGTTTACCTCTGATATTGTCAAACCCAATTGATTTTAACGGTAAGTCACTGAATGTTTTGGGCACCAAGAAGAGTGCCTCACTGCTTCAAGGCAGTGCATTTAAAAAAACAGTTCGGGCCTCTCCTCTATTTCCTACCTCCTTGATAGTCTCAAATTCAGATCGCATGAGGGTCAAATGCACGATCTGAAAACATCTGAAGGGCCAGATTATTTTTTTAACAAAATGAAACATTTCACTAGCAAAATAAAAAGTGTTTTAAATAAATTTTAAATTCGCTTAGTTAATATCTATCAAAACATGTATAAATAATAATAATGCAAAGGGAAAAAATTCAAATTTTATATTTTGTTCTATAAGAAATCTGAAATTTTGTATCTGCAAGAAATTTTGTTGGTTACACATTGCTATTTAAATATTTCGGCAGATAACTATTAAATTCCTTAACTGATATTTCTTTAAAATAACTCCAACATGTTTAATTAATCATTCAATAACGTTCTTTAATTTAAACTAGAAATAAATAAATTATGAACATTTTTGAAGTTTTGACAATCTACTCTCTTCAGTTTATTTATATTTTTTTTTTCGATATAGTTAAAAGTATATATGTTTGAATGTAAATAATTATAAACTTCTTTACTTTAGTATAACTTGACACTGGATCGTGTTTCGATTCTGATAAAATTTATAGCTTTAGAAAAAAAAAAGTAGAAATTATCTTCGGTACGTTTTGTAGATGACTATCAGACAATCGGTTTATTTTGTGTTAAAAAAATTATAAAATAAAACAAACAAAGAGTTATTCTTATTGAAAAAATTCGAAGCTCTTTATTTTTTGACAACTACGAATAAAATTTAATAAAATCTACTTTATCAAATCTTTGAATAAGATAAATAGAGTATTGTACGAGTAATTTAATTAGCTCCATTTATAGATTTTCTGGTTCGGTTATTCATGTTTTGTTTTTAATAGAAATGAAAATAATATGAACTCAGATTTCAAGTAAGTAAATTCTTGAAATCTTTGCAACATCGTATTTTCAAAGAAAAACTCATAATTAAAATGTCTTCGCGGGCCGCATAAAATTGCTACGGAAGCTTCCAGCTGCTGCTTAATGCATCAGTTCTTAAATGGAATAATTGAACTTAAGGAAAGCAAAGGGGGGGGGAGATGGCTCGTTCCTCCCTTCTAAAGCATCTACAAAAATGCTGGTATCTTATATGTGGAGTTGACTTATTTTGGAGCAAATACGATAATTGCATAATTAGCTCAACTTAAAATTAATTAATTAAGTAATTAGTTCAACGTATTGGTGAAATTAGCTCAACATAATTAGCTCCTACTACGTAATTAGCTTATTTATGCAATTAGCTCAACTATAGCTTAAATGTAAATCATAAATCACAACGTAAATTTAAATTTCAGATTTAATATAAATTTAATTCCAAAACGTAATGATGACATTTCTAAAATATAGCATAATACCGATATGTCGATATATACCGATATATGTTTCCAAGATTTTCATATCCGTATCAGTTTCGAAGGCTAAATGTTTTACTGAGATTTACTTTTAATCTTTTTGATAATTGAATACATATGGACCCTTTATTAGAAAGCCTTTATTAAAATTAAATGAAATTATTAAAAAACTTGTATCAATGCTTAAAAGAAAAATTGCGATATTTATTGAAAATTATGATCCATTCAAATGAATAAATTTGTCTTCTTATTTAATTAAAAATGTATTAGTTTGCAACTCTAATACAAACTACATGGTTTTAAGCATTTGAGATGCATTAATATGATGGAAAAATAGACATATATAAACAGTTTAAATTAACTAAATATCTTAGTATGTTAATAATGTCTATACTTTTACACCGATTTTTTTCAGAGAAATCTGGAAGTCTGCGCATCGCACTTTTTTTCCATGTTCATTCGTACAATATTGGAGAATTTTATTACCAGTCACACTCCCTTTAGATCATACAGAAACATTTGAAAGCTGCAATATTATACATAAATATACAATTGTACTTAAGAGCAATACGTAAATTACTTCACTCATTTTTTTATTTATTAAAAGATAATAAATGTGGAAATACTGCAAAGTATTTCATATACGTAACTAGTATTTATCAGCATAACAAAATAAAATATACAACTTTTGATAGACATAGTTGAAAATATTTCGATCTTAATTACTGCATTTCACAAATTTTAATTTGAAATTTATACACGAAGGAAAATAAAATGTTTGAATGCACGCTTTAGGTTCAAACACATGTTCATCAGTAATATGGATAACGTTATTCAGATTGAGGAATAAATTACGGCCTGTCATTTCTTAAATGGCTTCTCTTCTGCAATACTATTTAATTTTAGATTGTCTCTATATTTATATGCATACTCTATCCACAAAGGTTCCTATTCGGGCTTTATTTTCACAATTATTGGTCAAAGATATATGCTTTCAATTACGAAAAATGTTTTAACCCTTTCAGTCCCAGTGCTGCCATTTGGAACCATAACATTTAATATTTTTTTTTCTCTCCACCTAAACCTCGCACTGATTTAAAATGAACACTATTATAATTTACTTACATTTCCCGACCGAAATATATTTTTTCGTTACCAGCAGATGGCTCGCTATTGATGATTGAAACGATGTTTGTTTTAATTGTACTTTGTTGAGATAAACATATCAAAAACAATTTCAATTTGGAGACAATTAAAGTGTATTAACAATTATACAATTTTTCACTTAATTACTTAATATTTATAGATAGTATTTTAAACATTTTTAATAAATATTTCTTTTAAAATGTCTGTATTTTTACTTATCGAAAAGTTATGATTCCAAATGTTTTATTTATTTTATTTTATTTAACAATGGCAAAGCACTCAAGGGTTGTCTGCCTAAGGGGAGAGATGCTTTCGTGGAGGGCTTTCTTTATAAGTTACCGATGACAGAAACCAAGGAAAATTTTATGCAACCAGCCCGTTCTCCTGGAATCGAGCCCCCGAGCTAACTACCAGTATTTAGTGACTTTACCACTCGGCCACTGGTGAACTGATTCCATATGACATCAGTGGGAGTTGAGCACAACTCAACATCTCCTGGGTGCTTCCGAGGAGGAAATTTGTTAAAATGTTACACGGATTTGATCTAAGGATGATAAAATCCGAAATGGAGTTGGGAATGAAACTTAATGGATGAAATCAATCTCGAATTATTCTAATTTATTTATTAACCGAAAATAGTCAAAGCAAATGGAAAATTATGTCATATATCTCAAATTTTAAATTAAATACCCCATACGGGAGTCCCACATTTATCTATTTACTTTTTAACGTAGAATAACGTTTCTTTATTTTGGTCTGATGGGATTTGAGGTATGCGCGAATGCTTATATCTTCGAAGCTATATATGTTTTAATCAATTTAATACATCATTAAATGGATGAAAGAGCGCACTAAGCAAGCAGGAACAAACACATACACAAAATTAATTGAGCAATGTCTATACGCATACACTAAAAATATACGAAGCTAAAAAAATGGGAAGATTTACGTATATGCGGTAAACATATGTAAATGTTCACCAGAAATATACGTAAATTTTTGAAATGTACATGTATCATACGTAAAATCTACGAATAAAGCGCGATGATTTACATGAATATACCTAATTTTTACGTATATTGTAACGCACAAATATACGTAAATATCTACTGTTTTTTCCGGACAGTTTATGATATTTTTACTTTCAAGTTTTACGTTTTTTATATGAACAGTCATTCGTATATTGCAAATATTTTTCGCGTGCAATTTACGAATGCATGCTGCCTGGGTAATGTCTCAAAAATAGCGAAATTTAGGTGAAATCAAAGTTTCGTACGCATGCGCAACAGCGTGTGAGTGGCAAAGCCATCTAGTACAAAGAATCTCCTTAGAGATTCTTTGTCTAGTAGATGGTAGTTCGTAAACAATCAGGGTGTCCGGGTTGTGTCTGTTGCATTTAATTTTATTTCGCCAAACTAGTGGTGTTTCCGAGCTGATAACTAACCCTAAATCTCTTTTTTAGGCCTGCTTTGTACTTGACCAATAGATGGCGCCACAAGAAGCCTAAATCTCCTTTCCGGACCAGCTTACCAGATAACCAATAGAAGGCAGCACACAAGCTTATCACTTTTCTCTCTAGCACTTAGGAGGTGCATAATCTTTCCCATCATAAATGGGTACGAACTATTTTAGGATCCCTCATTAGGGTACGATAACTGTGTATTGGGAAGGGCCCTCATTAGGGGCGTATACCAATCAGATAGGCATAGGAGGAGGTTTTCTCTCTAGCACTTAGGAGGTGCTGAATCTTTCCCATCATAAATGGGTACGAACTATTTTAGGATCCCTCATTAGGGTACGATAACTATGTATTGGGAAGGGCCCTCATTAGGGGCGTATACCAATCAGATAGGCATAGGATAGGGATTCGGAGGATACTAGTGGTGTTGCGATTTATAGAAATTTGACGAATTTTACAGATTGTGCACCAATAGAATTTACTGTTAAGCAGCTTGAGAGAATACAGGATTCAGAAGCAGGCGATATTTGTATAGTTGATGTAATTGTTAATGGACAGTCAAGATTTGTTCTAGCATCCGTATATATTCATCTAATTGTTAACGCAAGAGATTTGAAGCTGTTCTGGTTTAGTGTATTGATGAAATATTCTGAGACTACTTTGTTGATCTATGAGTTTATTGTAGATACAAATGTTTCTACTATTATGATGGGAGATTCCAAAGTAGACATCAAACGAAACGAAAAGGCATTTGACTTATTAAACATCTTTTTTATTCACACTGTGGTGCTAAGCAACTAACAGAGCACACTTGTAAATTCATTTATAGATTTAATATTTACTAAAATTATAATTGCAGACATCTTAAATTATGTATCTCATTTCTCATTTCAACGACCGATTTTACATAGGGTCATTTTGAATTAATAAATGTAATAAATAATTAAATAAAATAATATATATATTGATTTTATTTGTTTTATAACACCTTCACACTTCCGTTAGTAATCCTACGCATTAAACACCAACGGCTCTTGAAACTAAAAGAGAGAGAGCCTACTGTCAATTTTTAATTTTTTAAGGGAATTAATTTACTAAATATAAACATATAATATTCGGAACATAGTATAAAATGTTAGAATTCGCGAATTTTTATAAAATATTTTTTTTAACTTTAAATCTAGCAGAACTTAATTTTTTTGTCACTTAAAACATTTTCGTAATGGAAGTATAAGTTTCCGACCAACAGTTGTGAAATTAAAGCCGGGTAGATATTTTGTGGATAAGGTGTATATAAATAATATATATCAATATACTGCGCACTTGTTTATAAGCTATACTTGATTTATGTTTTTAACGTTAAAGCAAATAAATGTTTTATCAAATTGAGATATTTCTAGGACTGTATAATCCCAGGCACTAAACGCTAATTGTGAGATGTTATCCGTTACGAATTATCCATTTACCAAAGTTACGTTTTGAAGCTGAAAACGGTATTCATTTTCATTCATTCCAGTTTTACTAGATCCTTAACATAAAAAACTGCCATAAGTGCATAATACAATCTAAAATCATACCTAAATGATATGCAAAATTTGCCATAAAACTCCATTTAACATTAATTTAACGTTATGCATCAATTTCATTTGTTTGACAAACTCTGCAAGTTTAGCTTTCAGTAACAAAACCAGTCTGAAAAATATAACAGAATATTACACATATCTGGAAAGTAATATAAATATGTAGAATGCACACTACATCAACTACTTTTAGAGATGAATATTTGAAAAGGAAATATAATATATCGAAAATACATATAAATACATGAGAATTTCAATAACACTATTGACTTTTCTTCTTATGTATCCTAAGTTCCTCCAAACGCCTTTCTTCGGAAATGTCAGACCACGTTATACTATTATCAATATCCATTACCAAACAATGTCACTGCTGGAAAAGGAAGAGAACGATTACTTACGGATTCTGGCTGGAGTTGGTAGAGGTGATATCACAGCATCCCTGTAGGGAGCATTCGTGATGTCCTCGAAATTGACAATGAACATACATATCACTCCGTCTTCGTTGCTAATGGGGGCTGTCACCTGACTGCACAGGAACTTTGAGCCTAGATATTGATGGACATAAAAAGACACGTTATTGTCACAGAAAGGAGATTCGGTTTCAGCAATTATGAGACATTTTTTCTCTCTATTTATCACAGAAGTCAGTAATATCGTCCGTACATACACCTCTATTTATGTAACGGGAAAGACATTTACGTATATATGGATAACTGGATCAGTTTTGTATTGAAACATGGATTAAATAAAAAAAAAAACAGCAATTTCCTCTTATGTACCGAAAAAGTTTTCAATTTTGAAAGCGGTTTCCATTTGAAAACAGGTAAAGTTCAACCTTATATTGTTGCTGATCTTATAAACTAGCTCTAAATATGCGGATGATATCTCGCAATCATTCTTGGTTTTCAAGTCGCAAACGAATTTCTGAGCTACTTCGTCATTTGAATAACGAAATGTCATTTAAATAAAGGAAATGAAAAAATATGTCACTTAAATAAAGGAAATAAAAATAAAAATAAAAGAACTGAAAACTTTCAGATTTTATATTACGCCAAAAGGAGCGCTTTCTTTAACATTTTGTGTGTTACCTTCATTTATTAAATACCATGTTCTTCGCATTTAAACCATAAAATTCAATTCAACATCAATATCGCAAAATATTTAAAAAGAGTATCTCTTTAGAATTTCCGCTACACAGGCTGGAGATAAATGTTTTTTTCTTCGTACAGTGTGGTCCTTGTTCGCTTTGAAATTGTTGAGTTTCTTAATAAAAGACTTATGCTTTACAAAATATGAAATAACTAATAAAACAAAATCCCTTTTCCAAATTTGGGCTTTCAGACGCCCATATTCGGGCCATATCGTTATTCAAAATTCGATAGTCACAGTGCGAGAAGCATACATACATTTATGCAAATTCTTCATTATTTAATTTCTTTAAATATAATACAGGGCTCTAATATTTGGTGGCAAGAATTTAAAAAGTGATTCGTCGTTTGTTGTGAATCGACGCAAAATTTCAAAACGAAATTAATAGCCCTTCTGGGCAAATTGCTTCTTTGGACTAAAATGGGAGATACAGAAAGTAACGGAGAATATTATTAGGTTAAGTTCCGTAGTCGAAAAATATTAAGTTTGAAGGCGAAAAAAATCATCGAGACTGTAAACTTTTATGAAACATTGATCAAAGAGTAAAGAGAAATGAAATGCTATCAAAACAAATTGCGCAATAGCTTTCCATCTATTGATATTCCTAACATATAATTAATTTCGCCTCCCCCCCCAAAAAAAAAACGTAAAAAAAAGGGGTTGTCCTTTCCCTTCTCCGACAGGTCTCCAAGGTGTAAAGTAACGAGAAAGCGACGCTGAACAATAACTTACTCTCACGTCAGTCAGTGTCAGGATGCGGAATAAACCAACATCTTCATCCAACTTTTCTTTGCGCAAAGTTGTACGGAATTTTGTGAAGTCCTCTTTCGTAAATTTAAAGCCTCTCGAGCCTTATAAATGTAGGTGACCAATATATGAGAGTTGCTAAACGCAAACGTTTTATTTGATTTATTCCGGCATTTGAGCTTTTCATAGTCTAAATGTAAAATTTCTATCATAAGCTAACGCTAATTAATAACCGAATTCTGAGTACTTTTAAAGATCATACTAATAAATGTCTGCTTCAATCATAGTTATCATATAGCCATAATTCATATATCTTCAGCCATAGTTATAGCTTTAGTTGTGTTCTTTATAAACCATGTTTTGTTTGCGCCATTGTTTAACCTAGAAAACTGCAACAATGTATAAATTATTCAACAAAATTGAACACAAATGGAGCGCAAGAATGTTTTCAATGGGTTGCTTTGGTTGCATGATGTTTAATGGTTAACTCCCTTTTCCAAACTTGCTATTTTATCTTGCAAGAACTGGCTCAAGAGGCTCAAGTTGGCTGTTAAGTGTTCTGATTGTGCAAATCAAATTAAGTTGAGCTTATCCTACTTAAAACACCTCTAAAGAAGCTTTGTGAAGATTCATTGATTTCATTTCGTAGATTTGCTTCTCGGCAAAATTTGAAGTGTTGCCACTTAAGAGAAACAATAGCTCTATTGAGTATTGAATATGCTTTGAAAATGACTTTCGGTGACTAAAATATCTCAAATTTCAATAAAAGTATGTAATAGTAAATATTGGAACTTCGACAAAACCTTGTAGAATCATTAACTTATATTGAAACAGGATATGTGAAAAATAAGAAATGCCCTTGCCGGGGCTCGAACCTGAATTTATCGAATACGCACCAAGTATGCTACCGTTACACCAAGAAGGCATGCTAGAAGGACAGAGAAAGTACCTTATATACTCTCCCGTTTAGTCGCCAAATCCTGTTAGAACCTTTTAGTTCGGGTGCCACTGTAAAGTCATTAGTTTATTTTGAAGCGGGAGACACAAAACTTGAGCAATGCCCTCGCCGGGACTCGAACCTGAACCTCTCGAGTACTCACCTAGTGTGCTACCGTTACACTACGAAGGCATGCTGGAAGGAGGGAGAAGTTACATCAGATTCAATTAACATAGAGGAGCTAAAATGTTGAGGGCTAATTTTTTAAAAACAACCTGCGCGATTTTTACAAAACTTGGCAGTTTGGCATAATTTGAGTCGTAGAATCGAGTTATGGAAAGAGACCGGCATGTCGTTTCAGAAAGGGTCCGATTTGGGGTCAAAATATCTGTGTTTGAACGCTGCTGTATTTACATAAATGTAATATATATCCTGGGTCGCGCTTTCGAGACATGAAGAACTCAAGCTGAGTTTCGTCAATCGGCCCAGTGGAGCGGGAGATATAGAACTACCCCCGCCTTTTTTTTTCACAGTGTGCATTATATATGATTAAAAAACACAATTTTAACAACTTTGCATCTGCGGTTAGGATCTGTGACGGGCATCGTTTTTGGGAATCCGCAGTTTAGCAGGCTTGGCTCATGATAGAAACCGGTGAAGAAAAGGAACATTGACAGAAATTAATTCATTCCCACTTTTTTTAACTAACTTTCCTTTTCCTTTCCCATTTAAAAGCATATTAAGAATAAATCTTAACAATTATAGAGATAGAAATACATGATTTATTATAAAAGTATATGTATGCAGAGAACTGTGAAATCTGTTTCAAAGAGTCAATTTTAAAACCTGCCCTTGGGGAGGAATAAAAAGAATATCCCTCATTATTTGAAACAAAATTCGGTATTTCTATTAATTTTCATGTAAGCATCTTTAGCATGTTAAAAATTAAAGGGCAAAACCGAAAGCCAAATAATTTTGCACAGAACAATTCAAATGAGGAAAACATCTACCTTTTTACTTCCTGGTACGAAGTAAAAAGGAAGTATTGTAATCGCGAAAAGTTTCAGGCAGCATATTTCAATGAAAATATCCATTTCGACAGCTTTCGAATGCAATTAACGATGTTTTTTTCATAATATCTGTACGTAAGGACAGAATAAAAGACTCTTTTCCTCCAAAAAAATTATAAAACTGCTTTAAAATGAATTCTGAAGAGAGTTTTCCGTGGTGTCTGAACGAACGTATGTATGTACGTATCTCGCATAACTCAAAAACGGGTAGCCTCAGAACGTTGAAATTTTGTATATAGGACTACTATAACATGTAGATGTTCACCTCGTATTTTGGCTGCAATCGGCGGCGCCAAACGTATATAAATATATTTATATATATATCCACTCTATTACCCGGCTCAGTGATCTCAGTTTCTTTTACTCTTATATGTTTGTAAACTGTATATTTTTTGCTTTAAAAATGATTGAATTATGTTGTTCTTATCTTCCAGTTAAAATTTTTATGTCATTAGTAAATCTGTATGCAATAGGCTTAGAATTATCAACAATTTTAAAGTTGTTTAAGTGCCGCTATGCCTAATAATTTTTTTGATGGCGGCCATTGCTTGTTTACATTTGAAACAGCAGAGTGTGGATTTGTTGCCAATCTACAGAAACGTAGCTTCGCAACAAGAAAAATAACGCCTTCATTTATTATTGCGAATTAAATCATGCTTAATCCTTTCTCGAATTTTTTCGAGAAAAAGAGTGTTTAAGATATACTTCGTAATTTTTAATACAGATATTTTGAATTTTTATGTATTCTTGCCTTGTCGCGAAATGAGAACTGAATTAATTGAATGAGAAATACTCAATCGTCTGTGAAAAACTGTTCCTTTTTTGTTTTGTTTGCTTAATTTCTTTTAGACATCGTTCTAGCTTTATTATAGTACTTGAATAGAACATGTGGCAACGATTAGATAATTCTTTAAATGATATAAATTTTGTGCATTCTGAGTTATAATTTGAACGAAATATAATACTGTTAAGAGAACCTAGCGCCAGTGTGTCGCTATTTTAAACAAATAGAGTAAATTTTAAAGAATGCATTTATTCTGTTGTGGTTTATGCGCTGTCAGCGAAGTAGATTTAATTCAATCCAATAAGTGTAAAAGAAATGCAAGAAAAAATGCGTATAATTTAATATTCCGTACAAGGAAATCATCACAGTACAAGGAAGTACACATCAGATTTTTTCAATAAGTTTAGCCAATATAGTAACACACACTCAGTTCACTCAGAAACGGGTAACATCGCGCCCAAGGCATTAGCGTGCTTGATTTTTTCATAGATAAATCCTTACAACCTTTAGAAAGTTATGACGTAATCAATGTTTGTTTCTGATAGACTTCGCAGATTTGGGAAGTTTTCGTAACTGCTAGAATGGTTTGACGAAGTCAGAATCAATAATTAATAGAGTATTTGAAAAAAAAAAACCAAAAGGCTTAATCTGTTGAACAAACACGACTTGAGTAATTTCAGCATAAATTATATAACCACTTAATATTTTACAATTTTTAAATTAAGTTTCTTTTTTTTTTACACTTTCTAAATTTAAAGAAAATTTCTTCCATTTTTTTTTTTATTTTTACTCTTTCTAAATTCGAAACCATATAGTCGTTAAGTCTGAATTTACTTCTCCGGGAGTTTTTCCTCATTTCAGGCATGTTTTCAAATCTTATCGCATATATTTTAAAAAGTCATAAATAGAAGTAAACATTTTACAAAAAAAGCATGCTATCCGAATGGATATATTACACGTATTAATTAAGGAAATTTTCTCTTGACTAATATTTAATAACTTCCTGGTTTATAAATTTTGCTGAAAAGTATTATATAGTTAATTCGATATTTTGTTGGAGAACTTTCTTAATAATTAAAATAATATTATAAATTAGCTTCTGAAAAAGCTAAGAAATTCCGAAATTTTGTTATTTTATTTGCGAGATGCAGGTAATAAAAAAGGAGTTATTATATTTCCCAAGAACAATGACACAAAAATATTCCTTGCTCTTTTATTCGCTTCTCTTCTCGTTATAGCCCCTAATTTTTCCGCTCAAGGGCCATCGAGAGTTAGGAGGAAGGATTTAGGACCATAAGACCATCACTTTATGTCTCTGAACCAAGCGCGGAGAATGTGATTTCTAAAAAAGGATCCCAGAAAAAAAATGTAAACGTAATTATTCTGG
This sequence comes from Stegodyphus dumicola, assembly GCF_044657685.1. NCBI lineage: Eukaryota > Metazoa > Arthropoda > Arachnida > Araneae > Eresidae > Stegodyphus > Stegodyphus dumicola. The sequence goes on from NC_140769.1 coordinate 35,015,277, forward strand.
TACATGCATCAAATAGATGTTTTAGAGAAAACTGGTTTGAGTCAAAAAGGAAGTCTTATTCATTTGCACGCTTTCAAGGCTTTTGCATGGTATCTGAGAAAACATTTAAATGCTTGAGCTTTACATTTTTCACTCAATTTCTGTTGCTTAGCAAGTTCAATAGAGATACAATTTTAAACCGTGCGTAATTAAATAAATTAATCACAGAAAACTTTAAAATTTGAAATATAATTAAAGCAATGTATTTTCTTTTGTATATTTTGCACTTTAAAATATTCGAATAGATTAGATTTTGCATTACAACCTAAGAGGCGTTTTTTTAAAGTTTTGTGGGTTACCTTTATTTATTAAATATCATGTTCTTCGCATTTAAACCATAAAATTCAGTTAATAATTAAATAATGTTAAAATGAACATGTCTTTAGAATTTCCTATACACAGTCTCGCGCGCTGGAGATAATTTTTATTTTTTTAGTACAGTGTTGCCATTGCTCGCTTTGAAATCGTTGAGTTTGTTAATCAAAAATTCGTTAAAGTTTTACAAGATATGAAAGAAATAATACAACAAATTCCAAATTCGGGCTTCTAATTTCCCATATTCGGGAGGAAACGTACGTTATTCAAAATTGGATGGTTGTAGGTCCCAGTGCGAGAAACATGCATACATTCATACAGATTCTTCATAATTTCATTTCTTTAAATATAATATTTTGTAACAACAGTTTGAAAATTGAAGAGTTGAAAATTAAAGGAAAATGCGAAACGAAATTAATAACCCTTCTGGGTTAACGCCCTTTAGGCTAGTTATATAATAAAATTACTCTTTCGTATTTACAAACTATTTGTATATTCACTTATATGCCATTTGCTTATAAGTTTTATTTTCATAAAACATCCTTTTTTATGTATTATTATTTCTAATTAGATTTATCTAACATTTTCTTCTGTAAAGAGCATTATTTATATAATTATGTTTAGGAGGTATTTTTCGCAACCTTTATAATTCCTCGATAAGGCTTATAGTCGAATCGATAGAATACATGTAATACTTGCTCATATGCTAGAGATATGAGTGAGATAATTTAAGAACTTAGCTTTTTTTAGATATTAGGAGCGGAGATCGAGAAAAAATAGTCAACGTTTATTTTGAACTGAAGTTAAAATTTATTAAACATTAGTTTGGTTCGATTTTTGAATAAAATTTTATCTATGTCAAGTAGCTTTTTGCTTAGTTTAAAATTTTTTGTCGGCATATTTCTCTTCCATTTTCAAATGCAAATTTTTGAGAAGTAGGGTTATTATTTATGCACTAGCGTTCAAAATTCCAGAGACAGATAGATAGCCGTCGCAAGTTTGCCGTAATCAATCGAATCAAACCAAACGAGTTCGAAATTAAGATAATAAACATGTTTTTTCAAATATCTCAAAATCTATGAGAGAGAATTCGAAAATTAATCAGGAAAGAGCAATGAAACATAGATACAAATTACTATAAAACAGTTCTCTTTCTATTTACCTATGTATATTGTTACGAATTTTGTATATACGCTGCTGGCCACCCAAATTGCAACACCAAGAAAGACAAGAGATATTACAACAAAATTTATTTAGTATATAACATGTTGACCAAGTATCAAATGATTAAATTTATAGACTTCTGTGAAGTGTGGTTCCTTCTAGAATCAGTAGCCGCCGTTGTTGGAGATCACCGCTGCCACGCGCCTCGTCATTGATTCAAAGAGACTTTGGATGTGTTCTTGGGGTACAGCAGACCAAACAGCTTCCACACGTTGCCACAGCTGCTCTGGTGTGGCGGCTTGGGATGAAATCTGGGTCAATTGTTCAGCAACCATGGACCACATGTTTTCTATCGGCGAAAGATCCGGAGAGCGAGCCAGCCAAGGAAACAATTCAATCTGGTGATTGACGAAGAACCCTTGGACAATGCGTGCCACGTGTGGTCGTGCATTATCCTGTTGAAATATAGCTGTGGGCAAGCCCTGAAGGTAAGGAAGGACAACTGGCTCCAACACCTCAAAGATGTATCGTTGACTGTTTAAAGCACCGATAATTCGTACTAGAGGAGTGCGAGAGTGATATCCAATACCGCCCCATACCATAATACCCGGTGCAGAACCAGTGTGGCGGTGCATAACGCAGCTGTTCAGCATCATCTCTCCAAGGTGTCTTCAGACTTGAATTTGACAATCGTGGTGTTGCAGACTCGTCAGTAAAGACAATTTCATTCCATTCTGCCGTCCATATTCTTCTTTCATCGCACCAGTGGCGGCTGAGACGTCTGTGGTTCTGCGTCAAGGGTAGACGAAGCAATGGACGTCTTGCGGACAGACCACTCTGCCGTAAACGGCGTCGAATGGTACGCGCAGACACTGGATGATGCGTTACAGACAATGTGCTGTGCTATGGTTCTTTATGTGACTGAGAGATCCGTCACTGCCTTGCGCACAATGTTCCTGTCATCACGTGAAGTGGTACACTGAGGTGGATGCGATCGAACACGTCGGACCGTCGTACTCTCCTGCATCCAACGGTCACATATCCGCATTACAGTTGTTTGGTTTCGTCCAACACGACTACCGATTTCCCTAAAAGATAATCCACACTCTCGGTAGGCCACCATTTCCTCTGTCGAACTCGGATACTTGATCAAACGATGATCGCTGTTTACTACGAGGCATAATTGATCTTTTTTTTTTTTTTTTTTTTTTTTTTTAAACACAAGAAAACACAATTGCCGAACTTGAAATCGTCAGAACCTCCAAGCCTTAAATAGAGCTTTGAAGTGGCTCCACAGGCGCGCGTGATGTGCGTCTGCCTTGAAATTCTAATCATTTGCATATCTTACGTCCGCTAATGCATGTTGTAAATTTCATGTTATTTGCATGCGTCCTTCGGGTATTGCATTTACGGTGGCCAGCAGTATATGTAAATAATTGTAGTGAAATTAATTATTAAATTTAATGAAACTGTGGTATCTTTTGTATAATAGAACATGCAAATTTGAAGAGGCAAAGCTTCGCAGAAAAATTAAGAATACAGTGGCAAATCTATTTAACAATGAGTAAATGGCTGTCTCGTCAAATTGGCGAGATATCGCCTGCCTGAAGATGGTTTTGGTGGCTAATTTTGTCTCCATGTTTGGCGAGAAATCGACAAAATTGGCGACATTTTTGGTCCGGTCGATGTATATGTAACTGGTATTGCGATTGAATAAATCTAATTAATCTATGTATGTAACAGACACAGTATCCGGCGATCATATACCTTCCAGCAATTTCGAGAAGGGAAAAGTACTAGAGATTTCTTAGCGGTCGGGGGGAAAACTATATAAGATGGGGGAGGGCATCCGATTCTGAGCTGTTATTTCAGACCTGAATTCGGAATATTGAGATAACTGTGAGAGCTTCGTTTTTTAGATGCGCTTTGCATTGCGTTGTGTTTAACGGTCTAGTAATTTGAAGTGTAACTACTGATTATGGTCTGTGATATTAAGAAGAGCTATCCGAGTATTTTTTGTGAAAAGTTCGAGAACTGTAAAGTGTTTCTTTTGGTAAAATAAATTTCATCAAGCTGTCGAGGTTTGAATCCCGCGAACGGGCTGGCTGCATGGGCGTTTTCGTGGTTTTCCCCATGTGTAACGTGTATACGAGCCAGTTTCCCTTAGAAAGTCCTCCACGAAAGGCATCCCTTCCCTTAGGCAGATAGCCCTAGTGCGCTTTGCCATAATTAAATACACCACCACCATCAAGCTGTCATTGGTTCTGTGTTCATTCAATCTATTACAAACCCGTACGCACACAAATATGATCAAGGGATAAAAATTAAATCAAAAGTAGGTGGCCAACAACCTGACAGGAACAGTACTAAACAAAACTGAAACAAAAGCATTAAATTAATATATATATATATATATATTTAATAGCGGGTACTAGCCTATAACGGCATTGGCCACTACTAAGGCAAGAAGTGGTGACCATTTTATTGTGGAGGCACCTAACAGGTGACCACCGGTACCTTCTATGAAGGGACAGACAATTTTACATCCATGCCTTCTCCAGGATTCAAACCCGGGCGCTTCGTTATCGCAGTCAGTCTTCCCTAACCACTACACCATATGGATCACCATACATCCGATAAAATAATATAGGAAAAATAATATGATAAAATAAATGGTTAAACATTCTTCGGTCTTTTTAAGGAGCAGCCGAAAATTTTTCCGCAGAACCACGTTTCTGAAATATACTTGGATGATTATATAGCAAATGGAAACTAAACACAAATTATATATATATAAAATGCAGACTAAACACAAATTAAAATTTATTTAAACTAAAAAAAAGGTAATTCAAAATGTAACGTAATCAATTTTCAACATTAAATTAAATAAAATTAAAATATAACGTTGTTGAATAAAGTAAAAATTTGTAGAAAGATTTATTTAATTAATCATAAGCATTTAATCTGCTCTGAAACAAATAATAGAGTATGAAAAGTAAACAACATCAAATTAGAACACTCCAAACAAAAAACAGAGAAAGAAAGGGGCTAATTAAAATAATTTAGTAAATTAATAGTAAATTTAATATTCAGCTAATAAATACTAACCTAAGAAACGACAAAATTGCTAAAGTATTATTGCCAAACAAAAGTAATTAAACTTTAAAGTCAAAATTTAACAAAACGAAATTAAATAATTTAAGAAGGTAATTCACCTAAAATAAGAGCATAAACAAAACTTTTATTATAACTTGTACATAAAACAGACTTCCAAAACTGAAGAAATAGAGAAAAAGTGAACAAAGAAAAATGAAGAAAAGTGTGTAAAGTGAAACGAATGGCAATTAGCCCAATATTTTGGAAAAATTACATTTTATTTGACTATCATCATGGATTTTTAATCAATTTCGCATTATACTGCGCAACTTTAATAACTTTAATTTTGAAATTTCTTAACTTTTTTTATATATAGTTTTGTTTATATACACACGTACATACCATTCAGCAGTGAAACCTTTCGCTTACAATCACGGGTAAGACTCAATGAGAGCAGGTATAGTATTTAAAACTGACGTATCTAGATGATGCCTAAAATGAGACGAAGAGATATTGTCATCTCTAACCGACTCTCAGATGATATATTTTCTTATGGTGTGTTTCTTATGTAATATATGTGCGTGTGTATTAATTTTTAAACCACTTAAACATTGATGATTTTAGCACACATTAAACACAGTTTTTTTCCTTTCTTCCGACAGAAAATTTTATGCTTTTCTTCACAATTTTTCACTTATCAGAAGTATGTGTAATTCATAGCCTTAATTTAAAGAGCATAATTATTTTCCAATTAAGATTCAATTAAAGCTGATTAATTGTTTATTTGCATGCGGAAATCTCTGCGATATTTCATTCAAATTACCCAGACTTTCATTTAATTTTGGATATTTTACTTTATTTGTGACAACGCACGAATAAAAATGCGAATAAAAAAGCTGCATCATTTGCATATTTGGAAACTAAAATAAAAAGCGTGGAAACAAAAACAAAAAGAAACAAACTAAATTCCTGACTTTTTCTCATGACTCAGGGTTTGCAAGAATAATTAGCATTCATTAACACCATATTTCAAACACATCAGTAGTAAAAACAACTGTATATCCCCCTTTTTTCCCCACCACTGATTTCCGAGTGGAAGAAGGATGGTGTATTTGGTGTATTTAATTATGGCAAAGCATACGAGGGCTATCTGCCTAAGGGATGGGATGCCTTCGGAGGACTTTCTAAGGGAAACTGGTTCGTATACACGTTATCACATAGGGAAAACCACGAAAACGCCCATGCAGCCAGCCCGTTCGCGGAATTCGAACCTCTGACTGAACTACCAGTTTTCAGCGGCTTTACAGCTCACCCGCTGGTCGGAGTGGAAGAAGGAATCGCACCATATTGCCATATATTTGTGTACTTTGTAATCTTAGTTTCTTATAGTATATAAGTTAATATACGTATTTAAACATGAAACACGAAGTAAGCGAACAGTGAAAAACCGTATTTGTACGATAAAAGGGTGTATTATCATTTAATAGGAACTTATTTACTGAGATGTTGGCAATAGGTTTAGCTTAAAGCTATTAAAATGGTTTTTAGGTTACAAACGCTATAAAATAATGAATGTTAACTATGCATGCATAATTATATATGTACCAAAAATTATTTGTCACAGAGGTTTGAGTAATTTGATTCGAAAAAGTTAATGTTTTAATATACACTGAGAAGATATGATTACTAATAAAATAAATAATATCTCATCATATTTCAGATTTGGGATTTTTATTTTGCACAATAAAATGATTTATAACTATAATTTTCATTGCATTGAGGTTTGGTATGTTTCCGGTTAGTAGTAACGATTTATGTGGATTCCTTGTAGGAATGCTTCAAATTGAAGTACAATAATGTAAAATATACAATATAATTTCCGAACTTTTCAATAAAGAATTTAAACTACAGTTCGTATATTGTTACGTACGTATACGTACACATTTTATACCATATTATGGAAAAAACATATTATATACTGTAAATCTAGGACAGTTCGTCGGAGAAATCAAAATAAACTGCAGTTTCCTCATTGTTAATCAACATTTCTTTTAGTATTATGAGCGGTATTTTTGCTGAACACTGGTAAATCTACGGGGTTTCAAATTATTGAGAAAGGGCTGGATGTAGAGGTGTTTTCGTAATTTTCCCCAAGTGTGACGTGGATATGAGCCATCTGTGCACTAAAACAATTAACACAAACCACAGTTCCTATATTGCTACATACACACACTGGCCAACGAAATAGAAACCTTTCAGATTTTCATTTAAATGCGTGCTAGGAATGAAGTAAGCAAATTTTTATGACTGAAATTACATGTCGTTAGAATGCAAGTATAAGTAAGGTCTAAGAGTGCTTTTCACGATGGATGAAGTAAAATGGGAGAAACGGCAGATCTTTCACCATTTGAAAAAGGGCTTATTGTTGGTGCCTGTTTAGCAGGGACCTCAATTTCGAAGACAACAAATTTCACTTTGTTCTCAAAAGCAGCTACATCAAAAGTTTTCAAAAGTTGGAATCAGAACCTACAGTTCTTCCCTAGAAGACGTAACTGCAGTTCGAGCACAGTTTTCCAAGAAAGTGATCGGTGGTGTCTCCGACGAATTGGTACCGCAGAACAAGGACTCTATAACAAATTTCAGCTCGAACCATTCGCATAGAATAGGAATGCATAGTCGGGTGCCTGTGAGAAAATCACTCATTTCGACTCTACATGCAAGAATTCGTTTGCAGTGATGTCGGGAAAGAAGACACTGCACATCTGAGATTTGGAAACGGGTAATGTGGTCGTATGAATCACCCTACACCTTATCTTGCACTGATGGAGGACGTCGAATATGACGTGAACCTCATGAAGTCATGAATCCAACTTGTCTTACTGTGCAAGAGTCTGGTGGGAGTGCCATATTCTGCTGGCATGGGAGTGGTTCCCTGGTATTTCTCGAGGGTAAACAAACAGCCATGAAATACCTAGATATACTGGCAGATCAAGTGCACCTTGTAATGTTGTATTTTACCCCATTAGAAACGGATACTTCTTGGACGATAATGCAACTATACATCGCGCCAGAAGTGCTCAAAATTAGTTCGCTGAACATTAGTCTGACTTCCTACACCTTCTCTGGCAACCGCATAGCCTTGATCTGAACCCCATAGAAAATGTTGGTGATATGGTTGAAAGACTCATTTGACAGAACTCTCCTATTCCATTTAATTTACAAGATCTAAAAAGCTGCATAGCCTATGAATGGTATTCTCTGGACGTAAATGCACTCCAGAAGCATGTAAACTCAATGCCCAAACGAATCAGAGCAATAACTACTCTGATTCGTACAAAAGGTGGTCCAATAAAATATTGATCTTGGGTTTCTAATTCATTGGCCATTGTGTGTAATATTTCGTCTCCTTAAAATGTTGGAAATGCTATCAAGAAAATACAGCTTCCACATCTTAATGCTGTTTTCTTGAATTTTCACAGTTCAATTGGATTCCAAGATTCATTATTGTATTCTAGCATTCCCTACTCCCTCAAACATATGTATACGACTATCTTAATTGTGTGTTCAAAAATGTATTCCATATCATTATTCAAAGAATATTCTACTGCATAAAAATTGTAGTCCCAAAATCTTCACTGTCCACCCAGCTTTGCGGAGATCACTGAGAATCTTGGTTTGCCAATTTAACTATGTTAGCTCTCATTTTCGACACCAGCATAAGTTCTTGATGTAATGTTCTTAATCTAATTAAGAATCAAACATACAGACGAATACTTTCCATTGTAGAAGCAAAGCCACCACTCCTGACGTTGTTTTCAGTTCTACAGAAAGTAGATACGAAGATGTTTCAAACATATGTCCAAAGGAGTAGCCATGGTCATTTCAATACAGCAAAGAATGTGAGTGCTATGTGAGGGAGGAATGACTTCGTGGAGTACTATTTAAGGGAAACTCGCTTCTATACACATTACTTAAGAAAACAAACCTACAAAACCAACCGTGCAACCAGTTCGTTCACTAGAAATGAATCCACTAACCACTGTGTTGGGTTGAGTCAAAAGTGAGTTGGTTTCCATAGCAATCATTTCCATCTTGACTCAAAGTATTGCCAATACTTATTTACTCAAGTACAAGAAATTTAATAATGTGTTCACATTTATTGTGTAATCAAATGTAATAGGGAAATATTTCTGAATTTATTAATGATATAAAAATTGCCCTACAATAAGTGCATCTAATGTCACTTTTAAATATAAAATTTGACTGCACCATTACTCCTCTAAACATTCCCGTTATTTGCTGTAAATGATTATGAGTGAAAATAACTCAGGTATCGACGAAGATTTCGTATTTCTTGGTGAAACCTATCAGGCGAGAGCGGAAGCTGAATTTTGCGTATTTGTGGAGGAAAGAACTCTTTACGATCATTACAGAAGGCCAAAGTATTTCTTTTTCTCTTTTCGTTCTCTTTTTGGAAGTTTCAACTTTCGACTTGCCATTTTCTTTATTATATTACTTTTGGGAAAGTGATGCTTCAATTTTATCTCTTGCTGCGAAACAAATCAATATTTCGTCCCAGAGGTGTGAAACGTTTCGAATGCGTTTTATAACTGTTATTTTGCAGATACAGAAGAAGATTTTGTTTGAGATGGTCATGCACTAGATTCCGAATTTGTTTTCAATGTAAAAAACATTCACCATGAATTAAAACATAGTTATCAAGGAACAAAAGTGAATAACTTATTATTTTTAGAAATCTTATTTTAAAGCAAGGGAAATTTTGAATATCATGAATGAATATTTAGAAAAGTTAGCTTTCCTTAAAACTCTAAATCCCTAGGTTAATTAATTTAAATACCCTGTTTTAGAAAAATTGCATACTAATTTCCCGATACATTAATTTTTAGGAATTCATTAAGTTCGTTAACATTAGGGGGAAAATTTTTAGTTCTGTCATATAATCTAGATAAAGAAAGTGCTGCCCAACGCGATAGAGGTTAGCGACGCTGGCCGAGTTCGAATCTCGGAGAAGGCATGGATGTTTGCAAATGTATAAGCGTCTGTGCGGCATGAGGGTACTTTAAATACGCGACAGGCCGAAAGTCCTCTCGAGAGGTTAGTAGTGGGGAAAAGGGGAGAGACACACGGACCCAAGCCCTCAAAGTGATCTTCATCAAAATTGAGTGTGGAACCAATCAAAGCCGTTCTGTCACCTATATGTTGCTCAAAGCTCTTGCCAACGACAAGCGCCATCTTGCTCTTCTTGCCACAATAGCACAACAGATAAAGTATGTTACTCAACCCAATCAGTAAAATTTACCAATACTATTACTTCTGTAGAAGAAAAAAATAAGTGAATTTTAATTTTCATAAAATGTAGATCATAATTTTCTGATTTAAAGAGAATTAACTTTCTTTGAACTAAACTAATAATTTGATGAGACAATTAAAAATAGCTTAAGTTCATGAATATATTTTTCTATATTACATAAATTAGAAGTAAAAAATTAATTGTTATAGAGTTCTGCAAAGATCACATCATGCGAGCATCACCTCGAACAAGTGAAATTCAAGGACAGATGTTTTAGAAAAATCCCTTTAAGTAATTTGTTAGAACTAACCTCAGAATGGCTACCAAGGCTACGTAAGAAACCCACTTCCTTATAGATTAACACTCTCTACTATGACTTCATTACTGTGCACTACACATTTTGGATTTAAATACCTTTAACTGACACTTTTATTTCGGGGATTTAAGTACACGAATTTAACTAAGTTAGAGCTCGCTTAATTTAATTGTATCGATATATGGGAGGATTACATGTTACGCAAATATTTCACTTTCCTCCCAATGTAGGTTAATTAGATCCTTTATCATACAAACCACACATAAACATAGGAACATTTACGCGATGTAATGCAATCCAATGCATTGTTAACCCATTTCTGTATTCTATGTGATGATACCGACCTTAAAAATGCTTTTAGATTCAGTTCTTTACTTAACAAAAATTAAGTTACTCTGGTTTTTGTCAGCTATTGATTGACTCTGATATAAGAAAGTTCTGGTGCATTTTTCGATATAGTAGGTTTCTTAAACTCTCATAGTTATTCAACAATTCGGCCTTCTTTTCTTACTTTATTAGTAGCAACATTAAATGCTATTGAAACTCGAAATGAATGAACAGTCCAGCAATTTTCGTAAGCAATTCGTAATTCATTAATAAAAGATTAATTACCAAATTAACAAATTTATAAAGTTTTATTACATAAGTTAATTAATTTATTGATTGCGAATTAATTAATTAGCGCACATAACGAATTATTTGGAAAGAAATAAATTAATTTATTAAGAATTCATTAATTAGTTGCAATAATAAATTCTGAAAAATCATGTCATTAGCTTAATTATGCCCAAAATTATTGGTACCTTGGTTATAAGTTTTCATTGCATGTATAAAGCATTGGCCTGTGCCTTGGAAATGAAAACTCTGATAGGTAAACTTAATGCGTGAAACCGAAATATTTTTTTTTCTAAATCCTAATTTTTTGCATATGATACATGTGTAGATGAAAAAAAGGTACGGCATAATTCTAATTTTAATCTGCAATAATCCCTAAACTCTCCAGTTTAAACTTGAGTATTTCTCCTTTCCATTCTAAACATAGAAACTCCTCATGTAAACTTGCTCTAAACTGTGTTATTTCAAAATTAATCGTTGTCATGCCATTTTTATACAACGCATTTAGCCAACGCTTCAGTAAATTATAATTTCAGAAACTCAATTCAAACATTAATTACCGCTTCAGCCAATAATAATTTCAGAAATTTAAATTACCCATCACGATCATCATCATAGGTAGCCAGATAGCCAATTGCGAGTCAATGCTTTCCTTTGAAGATTTGTTCACGATGACTTTTTAGTTATCTTCGATGTCCAGTTCCTTTCATTTGTTGCTAGAATATTCGACTCCAGTGAATCAGTTCATCCCAACCATGGTCTTCCCAGCTTTCGGGTTTTAGTCGGTTTAAAAAGTAGTACTTTTTAAATAATATTGCCCTTTCGCATTTGAATTGCATGAGCCATTTAATTCATTTTGTTAATTTTTATATAAACATAGTAAATTGACTATTAATCTTCTAAAGCTCAAAATTGTGTCTCCTTTTCCAATTATTACCTTTTCTTGTACCACTAAAATGCTCCGTAGAATTTTTCTTTCAGAATTTCCAATACGATTTTTCTCTAGTCTTATTATTGTCAAAGTCTGAGGCGTGTATTGTCTTTTTAGGTACGATTAATTGTAAAGGCAATTTATAGTTTCTTATGGATTTATACTTTGAATTAGAATAATTACTTTCTAACTCGTTATATACATTTGTAAAACAAATAATAATTATATTACTGACTTAAAGTTTAAATAATAAGAATGAAAATCTAAGGTACGTTTGTATGGAAGAAAAGAACATAAGTGAACAGGAACTAGAAAGAATGATTTTAAACATTTCTCCTATTTGGAGCTGTCGAATGGATGGTTCACGTCTAATGAGTACAGAAACGTTGAGAACAATGAGTAGCTTCTCTTTTATGGTAAAAAAAATATTGTCTTTGCCGCAGGAAACTGACCATGACCTGAGACTCATTACCAGTTTTGGACATGAGGACGATAAATAACCCTCCGTTTCGATTAAGAGAGAGGACTGAGTGGATGGACAGAAAAAGACATATAGTTGTGGAGAAAGTGAAAAGTTGGGGTAAGGATCCCAAATATACCCATTTCGACGAGAAGGTAGGAGGTAGTGGACGGACAGAAAAAAGGCCGTGTAGTGGTGGACGGAGGAAGCCAAAAAGAGTGGTTGAACCTCTTTCGAAAATCCTCGTTTAGTAAAGCGGACTACAATAACAGTGGACTAGGAAGAAGCAATTATCTTCCAAGAACAGCCTTCCCCGTGCGGGAAATGTGCAGAAAAATGTCGAAACAGGTGTGACAAGCTTTTCAAAAACTTTGTTTTTCTGTAAAGAAATGTAGATCTGAAAACCTTCTTAACCAATATAGTAAAGTATTATTTGCCAGACATTGCAGATTCTGGATTTCAGTAGATAAGTAATAATAGGTTCCAAATAGACAAAATTCCTTACAGATTCAGATTTATAAGTGTCTGTTTGAAGACAGGGAACAGGTATTATATTAACTAATCAAAATGAAACTAAAACGAAACCAAATAAATTTTCATCTTTGACACGCCGCGTTCGCTCTCTGTTGCTCTGGTTGCTGTTGTTAGTTTTTTTATGGCAACGTCTCAAAAAAATGTAAAACGTATTGAAAACTGAGTTTAAATTTATCAGTGATACATCCAAACTGCTTGTAAATAAAAACTTTGAAAAGAAAAAATAAAATTAATCGGCCGCTGCGACTGCAACTACATGTTTATGGATCTACATGACATTAGATTCAAATTATTTGAATTATATAAAATGAACTGATTGTAAATAATTTGAATTATTATACTCTATATACATATAAATACGATTTAATATTATATAAAGTACGCAAAAATAAATATATATGCCATACATTTCTTATACTTAAATATGAGGCTATCAATAGTTGTTACAAAATAAAGTGCAGTCACACTGGCGCATAACAATGCAGCAGTAAGCAATCAAGGTGTAATAGCGTAATAGTCATCCATGCTCATCCAGTTTCGTATTTGTAACTATTTACGTTCAACACAAAAGGAACAGTTTGTAGAAGGGTTAGCTATTTATCGCAATTACGAAATTTCAGCAATGTCCCTCATCAAGCTCCGAACACATGCACATGTAACATATTATGCTCCGAACACAGTAAGCAGTCGGAAGTACATGTAGCTTCCGACTGCTAGCTGCATGTGCTTCTTCCAATTACATTACACACGGACGTGATGAGGAAGAAGAAAATTCTTTATAAGTAATTGACTTAAACAACCATTTTGCCCGTCGAATTTGTTTGCAACATTAGGTATTCAATTAGAAACCAGTTTGATTAATTTAACAATATTCTTACATCCATTTTATTTTTGCGTCCATTGCTGTTGATAGTATTTTGGAATTGTAAATTGATTTAGGGTTCTAGGTCTAGAAATTCGGGAATCTTCGGAAATTTTTCATTTTCCACATAGCGGTTCTATTTTCAAATTTTGCTGGATATCGTCAAAGAAATAATTCATTTAGACTATTAAGCACAGTTTTCATGTTTTACAAATTTTATTAATGAGCTTTCTCTTATTTCATTGACGAAATATATTTTTAAATATTTCGCATTTTACGCAGAAGACTGACAGAATTTATTACACAATATATTCATTTACATAAAAAAATTATTTTACATAGATTCTCCCTTGTCAGGACTGATGTACATAAAATAATGAAAATTGAATTTTTAATTATTTTAGATTGTTCTCCAATCTGTTTAATCTCAATATAAGCCATGATATTTAATTGTAGGATCTAATATTGCAATTTCTGTTTTAGGCAGTTGTAGACTATAGTCATTATTCATAAACGCGAAATTTACGTAAATGTTTTTCCTACATTGAACTTTAATTTAAGCGTTCTTACGAGTAATCTTCAACGAAACTTCATAAAATTATGTTTTTTCCTAAAACGTAATTACTGCTGTTCAAATATTAAAAAAGAAAATTCGCCCACCAGTGTTTTATTCTATAGCTGTGGTATACCTTATATATACCTTATACTTAAAGAAACAAGCATTTCTGATAAGAAATTTATATACACAACAGCTTTTTTACAGTATGATAATATAAAGATAATTTGCGCTTTACTAAAAATGACAAATATTCATGAAAATCTCAAAATTGCTTCAATATTTAAAAGGTTGTGTGCTATTTTGTACAGTATTTAACCCCATATCTATGAAAATACACTCTGTTACAAAAGAATATATACACTCAGAAGAAAACGAACTATGAACTCCTATCACGTAACTTAATATGCATATAGTGTATGAGGAAATTAACAGGCCATTACAAATTCAGAACAAAATATTCTTTTATGAAAAAGTTATGGCATGAAAAAGGTTACAAATCAGTAAGTAGTATAGCCACCTCTAGCAGCTATTCAAACCGAAACACGGCATGGCTTTGAATCAAGTATGATCTATGATCCTATAGATCCTATAGTTCATAGATCAAGTATGATCTATGAACCTATGATCATCAGCGAAATATCATAACATATTCTTTGCAACGGGGCAGTTAATTAACCAATATTCCGGGACGGCTGCAGCTGCCTTCCGAACAGAAGTACGCCTTATCCTTGAAAACATTGTTGAAAGAGCGCGCACTATGTGGACGCGCATTGTCTTGCTGATAAATGACACCTGGGCAACTTAATAGCATAAGCAGTACAACCGGCGTTAATATGTCGTCCACGTAACTGCGAGACGCCATAGTGCCTTGAAAGACTACTAGAGGTGATCGTATGTCCCAAAAAAATCGCTCCTTACACTGTCACACCTTTTTAATCGCCATATGACGCTCGTCAACAGATGCCGGATTGGACCGCTGGCCTGGCTGCTTCCACACGCATGTGCGTTGGTCATCAGCATTGAGACTGAATCGGGATTCATCGCTGAAGATCACACGCGTCCAGTCAGTCATACCCCATCTTGCCCGAGTTCAGCCAAAAACTCAATCGACACTGCCTTTGATGTGGGCTCAGTGGTAGGCGTCTTAATGGATGTCGGCTGGATCTACCACCGTCTGCCAGTCGTCTCCGAATGGTTTCACTTTATACCACCATATGCCTATAAGATGGTAAATGGCGTCGAATCGATGCTAGGGACGTTGCTGGTGCGGAAGTGGGTGCTCTTATGATTTCAAGATTCTTATGCTCATTTGTGTTCCTGGGACGCCTTGACCTTCCGCGACGGTAGACTATCTCCTCCGTTATACATTGTCGCCATCCCCGAGGAATACCATATCACTCCGAACGAGGTGGCTGCCGATACGCCTATTCGACCACCATCATCTTTGAGGCCTACTATATGCTTCTTTTAAAAGTCCGACATCTGTTTATACTGCGACCGGTTACGTCTTAGAGGCATTTCTATTCACAATACAGTCCATCCAAGTCGGCAGATTCGTTTCAATCACGAGCACAAGCTCGAGCAATCATGCACGAGCAATAAACGCTTCAAGGTGCGCAACTGATAGGCGCACAGCGTTCTTATCCTTGTTTCATTGGCTTGAAAATTTAAATCATTTGCATATATCTTGCCAGACTACATTCCTGCTGAATTTCGTGATTGTGGTTCGATTTCATCTGGGTGCATACATTTTTGTGACAAAGTGTATATAGAAAGCTACCATATATTATGTATTTAAATGTAAAAGGTTAAAAAGTATAAAAAAATGAAACGCTGTATGACATTAATTATTAACAGCACAAATTTTCAAAGGTTGTCTTTTCCGAAACATGTAGCACTACATTTAACATATACACGTTGTTTGTCTTTAATATAAGTTTTAACAAACATCTGAATTTTTGAAATTTCAAAAGAAGTATTTAAATTCAAAATACCGATTTTGCATGAAAAATATATTACAGTTTAGTGAAAATATTTTAGAGTAGCTTTTCTATCCAGAGATAAAATTAAATAAATAAAAACAAATTTGCTGGGAGAAACTATGCAACATACCCTTTCTCAGTTTATTTTCGAAATATTTTGCTGCAGTTATTACTAAACTAAATACTTATATTTATTGCTGCAGTATTGAATTTGCAAGAGAATAAACCAGAATAAAAATATGTGAAGCGCAATTCATAGTGGAAATTACATTAGAAATTCTAACCATTTTAAAAATTTTCTTTCAATAAACAAACGATATTAAATGCAACTGGAAAATATATTTAATACAGCTTAATGAATTTTGTGCCATCTTAGTACTTTCCAATTAATATTTGTTCATTTATTAGATTATGCATGTTTTCATAAAAATAATTTATTTCCCATCTATTTATTCGAGATTTAACAAGCGAATTTATTCAATATTTCCAAACACTTTCGTGTATTTGTTTTTCTGCATAAATAAGTCATTACACTCGATTGCTTATTCATTTCTTCACCAATGCGAACATTAGACTTACATGACATTTCTGTATTCTCCGATTTATAGTTCTCAAAGTAAGACTTATTTGCATTGGATGGAATTGCGTAGGTAGTGGTTATTGTTACCTAATGCTCACTTGTTTGACTTATAGTAAGCCCAAGCCCACGAAATACCTCGTGGCAAGGACCGCAAAATTATGTCTGTCGTTGGCAACAGCATTGAGCAACTTACAGGTGTCAGTGCAATTTAACTCAGTTCCGCCCCCAATTTTGATGGAGAGCATCGCGGGGGGGGGGGGACGAATCCAAGGATTTCCCAACCCTCTTTCTCTACCAAGTCTTTCGGCTCGCGACATATTTATAGTGCCCCCATGCCGCACGGACATTATTCAATTACAAACATCCATGCCTTCTTCGAGATTCCAGACTTCGGCACGGCAATCAGCGACACTAATCAACGATTATTAAAATCATCTATTCCAATATCGGGGGTAGTGTACCTAAAGACCAATTGTTGACAGACGAAATATACGCAAAGATTACATAGCACTTATAAATATCGGAAAACAGGTCTCTTATTTATTACTATTTGCTGTCTACTTTTAACGTAGATGATTCATGTGTAAAGATGTTAGTTAGATATGGAGGTTTTAGTCGAAAGGATACGCTAATCATTTTGAAATGTTGAGATCAAATTTGGCTAAAAATTAAGTCCTTATTAATCGACCTTAATTGAACTGGTCCCTTAAATTTAGGGCACTTAGATTTTAATTAACATGAAACTGTTGCTAATTGCTCAGGTTCATTTTGGTTTTGGTCTTGCTGTTTGTTTTAGTCGAGTATGAAAAAACACACGAGGAAAGGGTACTCTTTTTTTAAGGAACGGATATCTTGATGGAGAATGTTCTAAAAAAAAATGGCTCATATTTATGTTTACATTTCCAACTAAAAGCCGGCATTTCCATAAAAAGAGTAACTACTAGAGATATCAGAACAGCGAATTAAAATTTATTTTCATAATCTTTATTCTAAGCCAGCGACACTTACATTTAGAAGGACTGGTTAGTTTGCCTTGGAACCTCAAAAGAATAGGAAAGAAGGAGGAATAAAAAACTATAGACATGATGTTTTATGTATATTACAAAATATGGATAATAATTCATAAGGATGTGACATTTTATTTACTAACAGCTATCTTTATCTGGATTCAGTGCCTTACGCCTCGTTTCGTTGCGTATTTGCTTAAATCAGAAATTTATATCAATTTTATAGCAAGAGGTGTAAGTTAAAAGGATGAGAAAAAATTGCAGTCGGCATGAGAGGGTTCATGCAAAAAATAATTAGATAGTGAAAAGTTATGCCTGAGTTCATCCAGATGTAGAACAGTAAACATCTAACCACTGACTTCAGCAAAAGTTTATGTAAATTTTCTCCCTCTTTCCAGCATGTCTTCTCTGTGTAACAGTTAGCCCACTCGGCGCGTATTCGAGAGGTCCAGGTGCGAGTCCCGGCGATGGCATTGCTCATTTTTCACGTTTCCAGCTTCAAAAAAATAATGTAATGGGTCTACAATATGATTGAGAGATTTTTCTTCTTTCTTGCTAGGATACAATATATAGCATATAAATTAGCAGCATATGAATTAATCGGAAGGGTTAGCAGAAGTGAAATTAAATTGATTAGAAAAATAACCTTTTTCCTTTGTAGTTTATAAACTAAGAACGCTAATAAATATTTTGCAAAAAGTTGAGTCATATTTTGGAATAAGTCTACACGTTGATTAATTAATTTAACTGAAGTAGGGAAGTAGTTATACAAGAATATTTCAAAGTAAATTTTCCGGATACACTTTGCAAATATGACAAATCAGAATTAAGCCATTAATGATAATATTTCTGGAACAAAACGTAGAAACCGAAAATCTCTTACCGTTCTAATGTTCTTTAAAACGAAACTAAATTGAGTATATTACTCCAAAGATAAGTGATCCAGAGCTGATAATCCAAGCACTAATTGCTCTTACAGACATAAATATTGCAATACTTTACTACCATAGCTAATAAAAGTATTTATTTTCACAATGAATAAAACTCTTAATACTCTTAAGAAATATTAGGCTTCTCTTTCGTGTTTACACTTTATAATTCAAAAAGGAAAATAGAATCGAATTCTCAAGTAAAAGAATGCCAGATGTTTGAGGAGCAGTTAGAGAATTAAATTTCCGGTTTATGAAAGTATCAATGGTTTAGTACAATTAGCAATAATGTTGGTTTAAAGATTCATGAATAAAACATTTATTAGGAAATGACTTTATGTTCATTATTATGACGATAATTCAAAAAATAATCATTAAGTATTCTATTATGAAATCTGTACCTACAACATAGAATTCCTTTCTCATGCAAAACCCGCCATCATAAATCTAAAAGATTAATTTCACAAGAGAAGGAAAAGCACCTGAACAACCTTTGAAACAAGTCCAGAAAACCCGAACATTACCTTAATCAATAAAAGTAATCTAATATAATTGCAGAAGTCCGGGTAGTTGAATGACAGAGAAGCTGGAGTTGGTGATAATACGTATTCGTTGTGTATTACCATAGAAAATTCGTAAAAAGAGGAAACGAAAATAAATTGACTCTTTTATTCGAAAAATAAGTGATTCAGAACTGATAATCTTAAGTACTAAATACTATTACAAATATAAATATTTAATACTTTACTAGCATAACTAATAAAATGTTTAATTTCATAAACAATAAAACTCTTAACATTTAGAAATATTAGGCTTCTCAATCATTTTCATACTTCCTTCTTCAAAAACAAAAATCAAATCGAATTTTAAAGTAAGAGAATACCAGGGGTTGCCGAACAATTAGAGAATTAAATTTATAAAAGTGTCAATGGTTTATTACAATCAGCAATAATGTTGGCTTAAAGATTCATGAATAAAATATTTATTCGCAAATGACTTTATGTTCATAACTAAACGTGATGTTAGTCATGAACTGTTCATGACTATAACGAGAATTCAAAAAGCGGTCATCAAAAATTTTATTCTGAATCGGAATTTACTACATAGAATATCCTTCCCATGAAAAACGCGCCACCATAAATCTAAAAGATTCATTTCACAAGAGAAGGACAAGCAGTTGAACAACCTTTGAAACAAGTCCAGAAAATCCGAACATTGCCTAAATCAATAAAACTAATGTGATGTAATTGCAGAAGTTCAGGTAATTTTCCAGGTAATGTCAGAGAAGCGGAGTTGATGATGATGTTATTCGTTGCATATTACCATTAAAAAATTATTAAAAAGACCTATATATTTATATTAAATAACTTTTGTCTATCTATCTACTGGAATTTTAAGTATGGTATGCTACATTTTTATTGGCAATGAATCGTTTATTTTTTATTTGAAATATGTAAATGTTTTTAATTCTAAAAAGCATTTTAGCGCAAGACGTTAGAAAATTGCTTCAAAATCAATATTCGTTTTCCTGGGCATGAATAAGAAATAATTTATCACTTTATTTACTTACAGAAAGACTATAATACTGAGTCAAATATCGCTAAGACTTTATAGCACTCAACAAAATTTTAAAAAGTATAAAAAAAAGATCTGAAAAATAAATAAAAAAATACTTTTACAGATTACAGTTTCCAACCAGTATCCAATTCTTAAAATTTCTATATTAGTTATCTATAAATTAATGCAAAATTACTTTTGCGCAAAGATTACCGCATAAAATATGCAAATTGGATGAATGATAACATGTTCGAATTCGAGTGAGTAATGTTGTTCAAAGGTAATGTTGTTTTTAACACAAATCAGAATTCATTAGTTGTAACTTAAAGGCATCATCTAAATAAAAACAAAAATGGCGACCAGATAATAGACCAGGGGGTTTAAACGCAAATGGAGATTGCCCAAGTTCTGAATATTCCTCAAAGTACAATGTCAAGAGTTTGTAGCCACTTTTCAAGTAGTGAATTCGTCAGTAAACAGCCTGTTAAGGTTCACCAAGAACAGTAACTGAACAAATGAATAGAGAAATAGATTATTTTGGTCTCATTCACTTCATCTTCTAAAGGAGACTGTTTAAACTAGTGTCGTCATGATGTTGATTGGAGTCAAGTGAAGTAGGAAAATGTAGTGTTTATTGACAAGTCAAATATAGCTTGAGCGTAATTCTAAACTGGTTTTGATGTTGAGTAACGCACGATTAGCCTTCTTTTGTTCAATGAAGACTCCTTTCCCACAGAAAAAATTTCACGGTTTGGGGTGGAATAAGCAAAAATGGTCGCGCTGAGCTGTCTATCTTTGATGGGAGATTCTGTAACCCGTCACAGATAGAGTATTTAGTGTCACAGTGTTTAGAGGTGCTTTTGGCACAGATGTTTTGCCTAATGGATGACAATTCTTGTCCGCATCGATAGTCTGTGGTGTCAGAATACTTGGAAACACAAGACAGTCAAATGTACTGCACAGCTTACTCACCAGGTTTTGAATCCAGCTGACTCTGAGTAAAATCGTTAGGTTGCCAAACTATAGCAAGGTAAGTGCAATTCGATAGGACTAGCATTTGTAGTTTTCTAAATTATATGAATTCGATCTAGAAGCTAGTAATTTGTTGCAAAACAGTATAGATAGAGTTTCAGTCGTTCTAAAATTTACTAAATATATGAAGATTAACCAAATGGCAAACAAAGTAATTTATTTTAAATAAGGCTTTGTATAACTTCCGCTTAATCATTTTCAACAATGAAAAGTTCAGTTTTATTTCTGTCAATATCCTTTAATTTTGATGAGCAGAATAACGCAAATTAAATTTTTAAATCCTATTTCATTATTCAGTAATTATCAATACTATTGATTAATCAATAGTATAAATATTTGGCTCTGCATTAGCGTGTTAATTATTTTGATGAATGAAACATTTGGTAATTGCATATAAACATTCTTTTTTAAGACTATTCTTTGTTTTGATGCAGAAAACTATACTTGTCATTTTAACAAAGGGGACTTTAAATACCAACACTTCATAAGCCCTTTTATGCGGTCCCGCAAATGTTTGATCTCGATGAAATAGTTATCAAGCTTAAATGCGTTTAATAGGAGATTTTTTGAATAAATAAAAAAAGAATATTAATTATCACACTAACTGACACTTTAAATCTTAACCTCATTTAAGGTAACATTTACAATAAAAATTTAAGAAAAATTTAATGAATTTTGCATAATGAAGCTGCTGTTGCATGTATTTTCATTGCTTTAGATTCAATAACCACCTAATAATGATGGGCATTCATTTTAACTTTTGAGAAAAGGATTTAACCCTCTAACCTGCAAGGGCGTATAAATACGGCCTAGAATATTTTTGATACCTGTAAGAACGTATATATAAGTGCATATAAAAATATGTCAAAGAAATCAAGGCAATATAATGAAAATACACAAATTCAGGTATAGAATACCAGGAGAATTTTTACGTTAAAATAAAGAAAATATTTTTTTCTCATAGTAGATTTGGAAAATTTCTGCTTTCTTAGCGGAAAGCCTGGCCGGTCAGAGGGTTTTAACATAAACATTAGCAACACTTTAAAAAATTATTTAAACCTGTTATATTTTTTATCCTAATTAATTAACAAAATCTAGCAAATCTAATTTCTTATTTTGTATATCTGTCTGGTATCCATAGTTTGATTATGTAGACAGTATTAAATTATATTCTGATTAAGAACGAAATAAAGAAACGTGGCTTTCAGTTTATATATATGGCTAGATAAATGCTTGTTTCTTCACTGTATTTAATGTTTTTCTCAAGTTAATTAATTAATCTCTTTTAATATACACTTATTCGCATTCCAGATTCCAAAGCTACTCATGCGGAAAAAAACCAAGATTTATCAGTTTTATCGGCCCTGCCACTAGCTGAGGGGCTAAGATTGCTACGTACTGGGAATCTGACCTGGTTTCGATCCTAGACTAGCAGTCAGATTGCAGTACTAATTTTCGTAATTTTACCCATGTTGTTAGTAAATACAAGCTAGTTTCACTCAGAAGTATTTGCACAAAGGCGTCCCTTTAGGAAGATGGCTTTACCATATTCGAACAACCTAAACTAACCTATTAATTTTATAACTTTTTCATTTACGCAAACCGCTACTGTTGAAAAATAGTAAATCTGAAAATGAAACATTGGTTTCTGAATTTTTTTTTTTAATGAATTTATTTTTTATACTAATGAAAGTTTTATGCAAACGATTTCTATCATTTTCAGTATAATTTAAGTGTGATCTCTTAACTTTAGCTACAAGCTATTGTTTTAATACATCGTAAATATACCTGTTTTCAGTCACAGCAACTATAAACGTTACTGATAAAATTATCATTCACAGTGGAAAACTTTTATTCTAAAATTTACTTTATCAGAAGTCGCTTAATTTGTTCTTTTAATCTATCGTAAATAATATATTTTAAGTGTTATTAAACATATAATTTTTTTGTGCTTTGCCATGATAAGCAACCTAATCTAAACCAATGAAACTCCTTATTTCTGAAAATATTACTTCAGTGTAATCAACTAAAATAAATCTTTTAATATAGCAAACACACAACACTTGTAATTATTGATCCCAAAAACGTTACTTGGATTTATATGCATGCGTTATTTTTAAATAAGAAAGTAGAAAAATGTAGATAAGTTAGGTTATTTATCTACTAATGAAGATGAAAACGAATTTCCTAGCAATTCGAGAATGGAGGGTAATAGCTAAGAGTAAAATCCTCCCCATAAAGCATAAATTATGTGCTAAAATTAGAGCAAACTCGATAAGAAAACGTGAGGATCCGAATTTTATGGCTCAGTTTTACTGCATTGGTTAATCATTTAATTATAATTTCAGAAAGCTGTTTGCTAAATAAGTTAAAAAGATATTTAAATTAACTCGTAAGAATGCAGGCATTAGGTAATTAAAAACTATTTTTGAGTTGTACGTAATAGTCAAATAGGCAGTTATAAAGGTTTGAAGAAAACGCAGCCTTAATAGCTAAATTAGTGGTTAAACACAGTACAACATTATTTAGTTGAAAAAGGTCCAAAAGGACGTAATAACATACAACAATTTTAATTTAATATTGACAAAATGTTTCCTCCATTATAAATATGTATTAATTTCAATGTGAACATTGCTGATGTTGTGGCAAACATCCAGTCGATCTCATTTCATGTAGCCTTATTTAACGGCAGGCAACTACTTCTGTTTTGCGGTTTTAAGCGTTGATAGCTTTTGACATTGGCAACATTGACTTAACATCTCAAAGAAAAAGGGGTATCTAAATTCAGTGTAAAAGAATATGTAGCAGTGACTCATCCTTTCAGGGCCCATATGTCCTCTATTTTTTGTCTTAACTCGCAATGTGATATTAAACATTAAAGCTGAAATATCACGCAGAATCAGAAATCTTATAACTTATCTTTTAAGTTATTTTCTATATGCAATTTTCTCTTGAAATATAGTACTGCTACTGAGCACATCTACATTCGGTAGTTGGGGGCTACCAGCTGGCCAAGCGGTAATTCCGAGCTGGTTTCGATTCCAGGCGAACGGACTGGTTGCATAGGCGTTTCCAGGATTTTCATCATGTGTAACCTGCATACGAACTGATTTCCTTTAGAAAGTGTTCCACTAAGGCATCCCTCAGCTATGGCGTGCTTTGCCGACCTTTGGTAGCTAGCGAGTGCTTGTCGGTAGATTATCATTAGGCCTATGAGCGTGAAAGACACATTGAGAACAAATTAAAGAATTACCCTTGAGTGTGCAAACCGGAATTTATCTGAATGAATATTATCGGAGCTGTAATTTCATTGTTTCGGATTACTTTCAGCTGAGCACTCCATATTTAGGATATTTGCGTTAGACAAAACAAAACAAAGTACTATAATGTAATGTCTAAAAGCTGCTACTATTGAAAACACTCCTAAATGAAGAAAGATTTTTCTGCGTAATTTTCTCTGCTTACGAGAATATTTTACTTCTAAATGAGTTTACTTGAAGAAAAAGTAAGAATTAGTGTTACTGGCTGTATTCTTGATGGCATTGTACAGGTAAAGTGCTATCTTTCTTCGTGTTTTAAATTGGTATTAGTTTGGTAGCTTCCTTGCTCCGTAACATAACTCTAACAACAATGTTTAAGGCGCAATGTATGAGGTTTAATCTCCATCAATTTTCTTTTACGTCATGGAGGTATTTGCCAAACTGTCTACCATTTCCTACGTCTGTTCTTGATTTCATTGTATAGGTAAAACATTTTGTCTATCCAAGATTGCGTTTGAAGATGCGAAAGCAATTATTGGTCTATCAGCTTTCAAGATAACTTTCTTGTCAAACAAGTTGTATTCTAATTTAGACGTCAGCTACAAAGACATTGCAAAATTTTAAGATATCATGACGGTAGAGTGATTAGGGAAGCCTACTGCTGTACCGAAGGACCCGGGTTCGAAGGCATGAGTGTTTGTAAATGTATAGTGTCTTTGTGGCATGAGGCACTCTTTATACGGGGCGAGACGAAAGTCCTCTCTAGAGTTGATGGTAGGATAAGAAGGGTGGGAGACTCTCGGATGCGTACTTCCCCTGGGGTACTCTCCATCAAATTTAAGGGCGGACCTGTATGATGCTCAAGGCTCTTGCCAACGACAGGCGCAATGTTGCTGTCCTTGCCATGGTGAATTTGGTGGACTTATTCTGATCTTACTATCATACAAGTGAGATAAGTCACAACAACAAGCTATCGTGAAGGAACATCCCAAAGCTCTTGAATATCTTTTAGTGACGAATGAACTTATTTTATACTAATATGTTGTTCTGACTCAAAATAAAAATTCTTCTCTATTTTTAAACATATGACGTTGCTTACTTGTCCTTTTCGTCTTGAAAACGCTTCATATTAAATGCATGCATGTTTGAAACTTTTATTAAAGATAATAATCTAGAGACAAAACTCGCACAGTTTTGTTTCTTATGTAATGTAATCTAAGTTAATTCTTATGCATAAATCAAAAATCCAAAGTAAAATGCGAAGAAATGAAGTTAATTTATATACTAAAATGTTTTATTACCAGTGTCAATTTTTCTTCTTCCTTGAAAGAAAATAAACTTTGAGAAAAAGTAAAAGCTGAGTTTCGATAAACTCGAAAATAATCCGAAAAATATCATTCTAACACAATTGGAGAGTAGATAAATTATGATGTTTCGCTTAGTAGATTATAGAAAAGCACACTAGGGCTATCTACTTAAGGGGAGGGATGCTTTCGTGGTGAACTTTCTAAGTGAAACTGGCTTGTATACATACTACACATGGAGAAAACCACGAAAACGCACATGCAGTCAGTCCGTTCACCAGTATGGGCCGCTGGTGGGCTCAAATGAATCACGAGGCGTTACGTTTCTTATGTCTTTAAAAAAAATCTAAGGCTAATGATTGGAAATTAAGTTCTTTTTTATAATAAGAGCTATAAGTGAATACATTTGAAACTTATTTTAAACCGAAATAAAAGTTATTTAAAAACATTTCATTAAAAATATATTCATTTTGTTTTAATTTCGGAATAAAAGGAAATCTTCGAAGGTAAAATTATTTCGCGATAATCTAATGCTGCTCTTTCGGGGAAAACGAACTTCCGGTATAACTAAGGGAAAAACAAAGCACAAATTTTTAAATTAAAGTAAACAAATTGAATGCGTTATAACACTTATATTGTAAGACAAATCATCATATTACTTACCTTCAACCTATAACGAAAGCATTCTATTTAATTTCGAACTTTTGAGCAACTTTCTAAGTTGTCGACCTACTTTTTTAATTTGAATTTCACTATGCAAAACTGAGAGAGTAAATTGCAGTGGTAGGTGGAACAATAGATTTAATAAAGATAAATAAAGATTTCTTTCAATAAAACAAATTTTAATACTGGAAGTCTTTGATCCATGCCTAATGAATATTAACAATTTTTTAAAAATTGTATTTTATAATTTTAGTAATTGTAGCTACACAATCTTGTAAAAAATAGCAACCAGTTAAATCCTGATTTTTTTTTTTTTTGGTCAAATAATCTTTCCATAATTAACTAAACACAGTGCGTATTATTTGAAAGTATTATTACGAAATGTCCAGCTGCGGTAAGATAGCTTCCCCGCAAAGCGGATTTAGTGTTGCCAGAAAGTGTCAAGAGAAAGTAGGGCTGCCATATTTGGCAAGAAATTGCCCATTTGGCTACACAATTGGCGGTATGTCATAGACGAATGAATAACCTTCTAGAACGAATTCTTACCGGTTTGTACCAGAATGTTCCCGAAGGCAGCCCAAAAGCTATATAAACCCTGCTGGTACACGGGGTAGCAGTCAGTTAACAGTCAATGAGTGAGTGTCTCGCAGTGTAGCAGCGGGTTGATCGTCAGTCTATCGAATTGATCGCGAGTTCAAAATTTAATTCATTTAATATCTCAAATAAAATGCTAAGCTATTTAATAAGTGGATATTAAAATTAAGCTACGTAATTTATTCGTATTCGTATAGTTCCACAGGAAACTTACGCAAGAATAAATTACAAAAGCATTATTATATAATGAGCAGGAAATTAAATACGCCCTACAACTCGAAAAAAAAAAAATAAAACAGAACTTTTCAGACGTTATTATTATAGAATCGTAATTGTTCAAAAGTACGCCTTCAGATCAAAGTTGAGTACTTTTTTGTAGTTTCCATATTACAAGAGAGGGTGGAGCCTTCCTCTTTTCAATGCTATTTAATATTTTGCAACATGAGCCTTTTTTATTGTGGAACAAATTCATTCGACTGAGGTACTTCTATGCTATTAAGCAGAATATCTTATTCGGAAGAGCGGGAGGGGAAATGTAGAACTTCTTTTTTTAAAACAATCTTTTAAGTAAATTTCTCTTTCCCATTCATTACAATAGTTTTTGCGCGCATACGTTGCGAAGTACAGTTATTCAATATGTGCATATACAATTATTCACTACGTACAGTTATTCGATTATTCACTATGTACACATAATAGGAATTCTTCGTAGTGAGGGAAAAAACACTTTTCATCTCATTAATGTTACACTTCAGTCTAATTTAAAGTTTAACGAAGCAAAAAATTGAATTTTTACATATAGTCTCAATTTTACAATTTGTTAAGGATAAAAGTAAAATTTTTAAAGCCAAAAGTTTCCAAATAGGAATGGAATTAAAAAATATAAACCTTCTCAAGGAGAAGATGACGATTAAAAAATAGGAAAAATCCTGAATATCGTATAAACTTGAGTTTACAGTAATCTTGTGCGGTTATATGAAGTGTAAGCTCATGACTACCTTTGAAAATAGTATACAGTCATCTATGGCGCGTGCGCTTTAAAGAAAGGCCTTTGTGAAAACTCAGTAAAATTAGTGATTTAGAAGCCTAATTAATGTTTGGAAAAATTTCATGTAGGCATGAATAAAAAGTTCTACAGTGTAAACTGCTAAGCCATTTAATAACGGAACGTAAGTAAACTAATTTCTAATTACTAGAAACAACAACATTCAAATTGTAAATTCTCCCACCTTCTCGGCGTGCCTTCGTAATGAAGTGGTTCTGCACGCTGGGCCGGTATTCCAGAGGTCGTCCCGGAGAAGGCGTTTGCTTATTTTTCATCTCTCCTTCTTCCAAAAAAGTACCTAATGTCTCTACAGTGGCGCCCGAACTAAAAAAGTGTTGGATGATGATTCTCTTCACCCAGCATTTGGCGATTGGGTTCCCTAAAAAACTCCAGTCGCCCTTTAAAAGGGGGAGTATATAAGGTATTTCTCCCGCCTTCCTAACATGCCTCGTGTGTAGTGGTCAGCACACTGAGCCGGTATTTCAGAGGTCTGTGGTTCGATTCCCGGTGAAGGCGTATGCTCATTTTTCAATCTCTCTTGCTTCCAAAAAAATCCTAATGTCTCTACAGTATATATTAAAGTATGAATTTCTGAAAAGTTAAAACACTTTTCTGAATGTTGTTAGCATGATAATTTTTTGATTTTAATAATAAGAAAAAAAGAATATAGAGTAGAAAAAAAAAAAAAAAAAAAAAAAAAAAAAAAAAAAAAACAAGACTCAATAGCATTTAGTTTTTCAGTTGAGAACTTCACATTTATTGTCGATGAGTTTATTGCCGAATATTCATCAAGTAATTTAGAAACACATTTCACTTAATAATAATTTTTATAGTTCTAATAAATATATTGCTTTCGTTTAAGTAAAACTGTTTTAGCAAAATAAAATCTGTAGACACTGTCATACTTTGAAAAGTAACGGATAATGACAGACAAAAAGTATAGACAGAATCTAGAAGCAGCCCTTATAAGGGTTGCCACAAAGCGAAACATCAAATCTGGCCAACCATTAATGTTATATACGTAGAAAATGTACAGATCCTACTATTTTAGAATCGTTTCCCTGCTAAGTGAGATGCTGATCCAAACGTCAAAACATGAATCCTCTCCGTTTCTGGAGTACAGATGTGTTATAAAGTTTTATTGTAATGACATAACGTCATCACTTAGCCAGAGCTAAAGAATTTCGTAACTGGACCATGGAATATTATAAATGGATGATTAATTCTGCTTTAAACCTCATCGCACAATGAGAGGGTCTGGACATTTTGTGAGATACATATGACTCATCCATGAGATACCATAAGCCGGACATCTGTTGGACCTCCATCATATATATAAAAAATACAGGGAGTACTGGTAAGTAAAGTTCGGGCCTAATAGTTTTCACCTGTTTTTCATGTATCTCGACAAAGATGGAGGTAACTAATAAGAGTATTATTAATTTTAATATAGTTAAGATTGGCTTTTGTTAAGTTGTAGGAGCTTTTCTTTGTTTCTGATATCATTAACTCCTAAAACATAAGAGCTTAAATTTGTAAAATATCGCTGGTAGGGTACCCCTTTTAGTCCTTATTCCGTCACTGATGATTTAGAATAATTTGAGAACAGGAACATTTCAGGTAGCTTATTCTCCTCTCATAAAGTGGTAACTATTGTGAGGGCTTAGCAATTTCACTGACATTCTGTAGACAGAACTAGGGGCTTCTTTATTCATTTAATACTTCAGTACAGATACGAATCATTTCAGAATTAATGACAAAATTTCCAAGTATGTCTACGTAAACTACACATTATCTATTTGCAACGAATTCTTCATCTTTTAGTTAAATATTAAAGTTAGAATTCAATATATCTTAACGGTTTATATTATCACAGCAAATGAGTATATTACACTTATTATGTACACGTTTCAGTAAATATAAATGAATCGTTGATGGTTTAAGACATTAGAAACTAAGATATTTTCTAGCTGAGATATTTTTTACCTCAGCTCACTAGTGTAGGTGACGAAAAAATAAACTATTTTTCTGTAATAGTAGCTTCAGAAGAGATTATTTGAAAGGTATATTTAGCTTGCCTATTGTTGTCCTCATGCTGGAGGAAAGATGAGAAAGTGAGTATTCCTAGCGAGTAAAAGGCGTGGAAAGAGAGAAGAATAGTCACGTGGATACCATAGCTATTGCGTTCCTTAATGGCATTTATTTTTGAAAGCAAAACGTGCCTTCAAGGAGGGTCTGACAAATTGAGTCATTTGAAGCAAGCAGATGTGGCGAGAGAATCAGGAAACGGGAGCTCGCAGATTATTTATTATAACTCCTTCTCTCTTACGCTATTTCCTGTTGTCTTGCGTTGCAATGAAGATTCATAACATTGCTTTATGAACAGGAGTTACCAGATTACAAAACATACATAATATAACTGTTTCAGTTTTATATGAGTAATTCCATGTACCCTTGTGTCTATAATAACAAAATAATAATTAACCAAAATAGCATGAATAGTCAAAAAGCCGCTTAAAAAGAAATAATTTTAAAACGTTTTAATTTATCTTTATGTGATTTTTCAAACATTTCACATTAAAATACTCCAAGTGGCATTACCGCTTTTATCAAAGGTGAGAATTTGACACTCCGTATGTTTAATTTGGAAGACAACCTCTTTAGTCTTTCAAACTTTTTTTTAGTCTTTGAAATAGTTTTCTTATTTTCGTTACCGACTTGCTAATTTATTTTGTGACGTATGGCGATCCATATGCGAATAGTTACTCTACAAAACAGAACGACGAGAAAAAAAGAAGAATCTCAGAAGAAAACAATGTAATAATCTATACTATTAAAATCTGTGCGCGCCTGTCTGTTTGTTTGTTTGTGGCATCATCTCCGGAACGGCAAGGAGTTGAGTTTCGAGAGAGGTACCCCCCCGGAATCCAAAAATTCTTGGAAGCTATTTCGTCCATTCTCATCGTCTTACGATTTTAATCAGCTGAAATATTAATTAATAACTCTGAAAACGCTAAGTTTTGCACTCATTTTACCGAGTGACAACAGTCTCGAGCGCTGCAAATAAAAATCTGCTTCGTATCGAAAAGTGTTGTCACTGCTCGCTTTCAAATCATAGGGTTTGTTAGTAAAAAATTTGTAATTTTAACAAGATGTGAAATAAAAATAGCATTGCCAAACATTAAATAGATTATTACTATATAAGGTCATATTCGAACGTTGAAGAAAGCACGTGACTGTATGTGCCTGTCTATTTGTTTAAAATGCATGTCAGCATTTTAAATAAATAGACGCTATTGGCAACTTTTTTGTTTCAGGTTAAGATAACTGATACGATATGTTATGTTATTGCCCCGTTAATTCTTTTATTGATCTTGAGAAAAAGTTGTTATTAGCCCAAAGAGGCAATTTACCCAGAAGGGCTATTCATTTCGTTTTGGCATTTTGCGGCGGTTCACTATAAATTTTGGTTCGTATTTCAACGAAAATATCATATCCATACGTACGGTTCATATTTCAATGAAAGTATTCATACGTACTTACGAAAATCGCCTTGTAAAACGGATTTAAAATGGATTCACAAAGGATTTTTTTTTCGTGACGTCGGTATGTACGAGCGCACGTACGTAATTATCTCCCGAAACTCACAAACTCAAAAGCGATTAACAGCAGAGCGTTGAAAATTTGTATTAAATTTACAATAGGTTTTTCACACACATTTATTTCTACAAATAATCCAAGTTTAATAATCTACAATTTCGTTAACTAAATTATTTTCTTCTTAGCTGCACTAGCGCTAGATTTTAAATTTGATTGGCTATATAATCACTTATATTTTTACATTCATATGAGCAATGCATATGGGCATGTATATGGGCAATGTATATGAGCAATTTACATAGATACATTATGGCACAATCTTTTATCTTTAGTTTCCATTCTTATACTTTTGAAATGATTGAAAAGAATTACGTATATATGAATAATATTTCCTTGTTAACAGGGGATTGATATTTAAAGTAACTAATAAAGTAACATTTTCTGAAGCTGGCTTAGATTACGAGGTATACGTAACTTCTAAGATTCATTTATTTCTATGAAATAGATGACAATTTTTAATTTTTTGCGCTGAACGGAATTTTCATATCCACTTATTTTTATATGCTTTCTTATCAGTTATTTTAGTTTAAACCCAGTCTAAATTCGATAAGCCAGATTTGAAGGGAAAAACAAAAACACATTTTACGTAGTAAAAAGAAAAATTCAATTAAAGAGGTTTTCGCCAAACAAAACTAAAAATGCTTAGGATTCTTCTTAGATGCGAATATAAACGTATATAAAAATGCGAAACAGAAAATATTGCACATATTAGTGATGTCAAGTAAAATTGAAAGATGAATCAAGAATAGAATCATTAAATTCAATTTTCAAACCTTACATTTACAATAGAAAAATGGTATCTAAACTGATTTCTTGAATTGACTACATTTGGTTCTTGACTACATTTGGTTGTCTTGCTACATTGTTGTCTACATCGTTGTCTTGCTACATTTGGTTGTCTTGCTACATTGTTGTCTACATCGTTGTCTTGCTACATTTGGTTGTCTTGCTACATTGTTGTCTACATCGTTGTCTTGCTACATTTGGTTCTTAGCTACATTGTCTTGACTACATTTGGTCCTAGTTAAGAATTAAATGGCATACACCCTTTGCAAGTGGCAAGCGGCATTAATAGTATATATATATATATATATGTGTGTAAGATATAACAAAATGCAATGGTTGCTTTAAAAATAATTGACGACCTTTAAAACCAACTATTATAGACTTGGTGCTGTCCCCCTAAATTCATCTGTTCTCCTAAATTCGAGATGTTTCCATGTTATATAACGGTACTTGAAAAGTGGAATTAAAATCCGAAATTAACCAATCTTAGCTTAGAGTACGTTCCTTATATACCTCGATATAAATACCGCTCGCATTCCTGCTCTGCCAACACCGCGCTGCTTCGCTTCTCAGATGCCTACGCCTTACTTTTAAAATCAGTGAATATAAAATTATCGGGTCGAAATATGATTGGATAAATCCCTTGCCTACAAAAATGATCTGATATGAAATATAATGAAATAAAATTATATTTTGAAACGGCACATCTGGAAGTTTGTGGTTTATGCATCCATCTATCTAACTGCGTAGACTTCAAGCTGCATCGCATCAAAATATCCATCCTCCGGCCATGAAGACTGCAAGCTGATTCCTCCTACGCATTAAATTATGAATATATATATATATATAAATTTCAGATTTAGTAACAATTTATTTTTCTTTTAACATATAACGTTGCGCGCCTCTAACTAGCACGCAACCTAGAGGTGACTGTGAAAGCTTGTATAAACCACAGAGTCTTATAAAGGGTTTAAGTCCCTTTTTATTCAACGTAATAAATTACAATGGCGTCCTCTTGACGCTTACAGACTGTGCCCACTAGGCAGTCAAATAAAAATAATAACCTGAAAAAGAAAGTAAAGACAATATTCTAACTACGAGGCTCTCTAAAATAACTAACTCACCGCGTTTTACAAATACCGCAGCTAATTCAGCAGACTTGAAGCTCACTGGAACAATTGCAACTACTTCCCGCCAAGCACATAGGCCGCAACGCGGGGTTCTTCAATTCTCGATAACTACCTCCGCGCTCGCTAAGTAAGAATAACCCTCACACCGAACTTGTTTCCTTCTATTTAAATCATACTACTTCCGCTGATAATTTGAATGCTTGCGCGTTCTACTCAAATTTACATATTCTGGCATTGGCAGTTCCAGGGGAAAGTAAGGCTTGACAGGAAAGATAGTTTAAACTTAAAATAAATGTTAGTTAAAATAAATATAAACCCTACATTTGCCGCTGCCAGAATTTGGAAAACTTGGAAGCAGATCCTACAAACGACCTGTTGTAAATTTATCTAATTCTGAACTAACTGGCAAAAGCCTCGTTTACACAAAAAAAAATCTTATGTAACAATTATATATTAAAATTCTGTTATTCGTTACAAAGCTTTCTTCTTACAGCAACTTTTCCTGGACTTCATCAATCAATCTTGGTCTTTCCTTCCAGCATCTGGAAGGAATAAGTATCAGTATCTTTCTACATACATTATAATTTACACTTCTTGACACAATAAATTTTTGTTTTTAACGTTTCGTTTTTCTTAGTTATTGCTTACTTCACATTGATTCAATTTTTCAAGCATTAATTTAACTTTACCCTGGCTCTCCACCATGTGTGGTGTCAAACGGGAATATTCGTGTTTTAGTCTTACAACACTTCCCCTAACCACCATGATTTGTTAGAATTCAACAACCAAATAGACACACCTTACTCGACATTCTACAACTCAATGAGCTACTTTAATATTCTTAAAAATTCAAATGTAGGTGGAGAACCCTACAAAACACATTCATTCTAACTTCCCCCTCATTCATCTTTAAACATGCAGGCTTTCGCTCTAAAGCATGACTTTACAGTTTAATACTTAAATTTTGACTTATTGCTTTTAAGCATTCACTTTTAGCATCTACAATTTTATGCTTCTAGACTAAATTCTACTTTTACATAACATGCAAGTATTTACATACATTTACAAAAGTTTAATACATATGCTTTTTACAATTTACCATAAAATGAATAAAAGAAAATAAATTTTTACTTTACTCATTCTTCGCCAAACTGGCGGCACTGAAACTAAAATTCTTATTAGTACAAGAATACGAAGTTATTTTTATCTCCGGCCAAATTTTGGCTTTAACATAACAGAATTAGTCTTTCGACCAACAGAAAATGCTTGTTTTTAGCTTTTACACTTAAAGAAAATAATACTTTTGCCTTAGCTAAATAAAGTAAAACAAAACTAAGTCTCAACCGAGACATATTGACTTTCGTCAAAACATAGAACTTCGTACTTATGCATAACATTTCGGAACAAAAGAGAAAAAAAAAATTATAGAAGGTTTTAACTTATCTTTGAGTTTTCGATGCTTGAAATTCGGTCATCCGTTTTTGGCAAAATTGATCCCAAGTTAGAGGTTTCATGGATGTCAATCTTCTCCTTATTGATCTCCGAGTGTCGTCCCCGTTGCTCTTTCTTTTGCGTCCTCTACATGCTGGCCTCTTGACGGAGTAATCGTCTGGTTGTTGACCTTTCCGCTTCTGCCTGGGACGGCTGGTCTTGACGTCCTCCGGTCTGGAGTCCTTCTTGACTTTCTTCTGTTCGTCGTATTTTTGTGCCTCCTGTTGGCGTTTCAGTTTCCGGAACGGCGGCCTTGCTGGCACCTGACTCTGTGGCCGTGTGCGCATTCTCCTTGATGTGTAATTTCTCCTGCCATCTTTTGTAGGTGGTGTTTTCGTCTTTACCACGGTTTCTTTACCCGGTTCATCTGTATTTTTGTTTTTCTTAAACGCCGGAGTTTGAAAATCATTTTTTCTTTTTGATACCGACGTCCGGGTTGTAGAAGTGCTAGGTCTCTCTTCAGTTCTCCGTTTCTTGGGTGGTGGAATAGTTGTTGCAGTCTCTGGCCCTTCTATTTCGTTTAGACTTGAGTCCCGCAAGAAACTTTTAAGGATTTCAAAATCATTTGGATTATAGTATTTTTTCACCTGGTCGGGACTTGCTTTACAGATTTCCCCTCTCTCGTTTTTAAGATATAAGACTACTCCTTTGATTTCCTGAATTACATAGGGGCCTTCAAACTTTGGAGCTAGCTTTGCCATAAAATTGTCTGGGGCACTTGATAAAGAAAATTTCCGTTTCAATACTTTATCCCCAACTTTAAAATCTGCTTCACGGCGTTTTCTATCGTAATATAACTTTTGTCTATTTCTTGCCGTATCCGAAGTTTTAAGCGCCTGATCAATCAACTTTTGCACGTCTTGTTGTCTAAATTCCTGCTCTCTTTGTTGCACAAAGAATAATTTATCTAAAGGCGTAATTAACTTTCTGCCTAAAAATAATTCTGCTGGAGTTTTTCCCGTAGTATCATGATGTGCCGTTCTTAAAGCATAAGCTAATTCATTTATGTAGCCATCCCAGCGCTTGTGATGTGTGCTAACGTAACTGCGAATTATTTTTACAATGTTTTTATTAACTCTTTCTGCTATGTTAGCCTGTGGTCTATACGGAACCATTTTGATATGGCGTATGCCAAGTCCATTGCATATGTTTTCAAATATTTGACTAATGAATTGTTTTCCGTTATCGCTAATGACTTTTATCGGTGCACCGTATTTTAAAATGTATCTGTGTAAGAATGCATCTGCGACTGTTTTGGCTGACGCGCGTTTAAGTGGAACAATTTCTATCCATTTTGAAAAATGATCTACTATTACTAAAAGAAAACGATTTTTATTTAACTCGCTCTGGGGGAAGGGACCAAGGAGATCTATGCCTAAAATTTCATTCGGAAATGTAGCGCGAATGCTATTTAAGTACCCGGCGGGGCTGTAATTAATATCATTTATTAACTGACATTGATTGCAGGACCTGACATACGCCGTTACTATTTTGTATAATTGCGGGAAATATACCGCCTCGCGTACCCTTTTTAAAGTCTTTCTGACCCCGAGGTGGCCCGCTGTTTTTTTCTCGTGCAACTCCTTCAAAATGCTTAATCGAAGCGAGGCTGGGATGACTGGCTTATACTCAAGATTTTCGTTTGTTGTTTTCGTATAGAATAATAAATTATCTATTATTTCATAGTTTTTTGCTCTATTTCTTATCGCATCGATATCTGTGTGCTCAAAGCTTTCGGGGTCTTTCAAATAAGCATAGATCTTTCCAAATTCAGGATCAGCTTTCAGTTCAGTAATAACCGTATCTCTAGAATCTAAAATTTTTGAAGTCAACACAGCGCATTTAAGTTCATTACCTTCATCGTCCAGTTTTATACGAGAAAGTGCGTCAGCTACATTGTTTTCCTTACCCGGTTTATATTTTATTGTGATATTATATTCTTGGAGTTTTAAAGCCCATCTTATTAACCTGGGCGTTAGGTTTTTTCCCGAGTAAAGTCTACCAACAGCCGCATGATCCGAAAAGACTGTTACTGGCGATTTGCCGAAATAAACTCGAAATTTGTGTACAGCCATTAATACGGCTAATGTTTCTCTTTCTGTAGCTGTATAATTCCTTTGTGTTTGATTCAATGTTTTACTAAAAAATGCCAGCGGATGGTTATTTTGCATAAGAACCGCACCCACCGCATAGTCTGATGCATCTGCCGCAATTTCCGGGTTTTCGTCCCCCTCAGGGAATTTTAAAACAGGGGCATTAATAAGCGCTTCTTTTAATCTTTCAAAAGCTGTGTTAGCTTCAGCTGTCCACGTAAATTTACTCTTTTTTCTTTTGATTACTAAGAGTGGTTCAACAATATTAGCGAAATCTTTTATGAAAGATCGATAGTAAGAACATAGTCCAAGGAAAGACGAAAGTTTCTTGGCGGTGTTGGGCGGTGGGAAATTCTTAATAGCTTTTATTTTTGAATCTTGCGTTTCTATACCCTTTTCCGAAATTTTATAACCGGGATATTTAAGTTCTTTAGTTGCGAACTTGCATTTTGAGGCGTTAATTGTAAGACCGGCCTCTTTTAATAATTTAAAAACTTGTTCGAGGTCATTAATGTGTTGTTCCAACGTATTACTCGTTATAATTATATCATCTAGATAAATTAAAGTTGATTTTCCTAGGACAGGCTTTAGAACAATGTCCATAGCTCTCTGGAATGTTGATGG
Source organism: Stegodyphus dumicola (assembly GCF_044657685.1). Classification (NCBI taxonomy): domain Eukaryota; kingdom Metazoa; phylum Arthropoda; class Arachnida; order Araneae; family Eresidae; genus Stegodyphus; species Stegodyphus dumicola. The sequence goes on from NC_140769.1 coordinate 35,053,216, forward strand.
GGCCCCACACAACCCAAAAGGCATGCGTAAAAATGCATAAGTGCCCGATTTTGTTATAAACGCGGTTTTATGTATATCTTCGGGTCTCATAGCTATTTGATAGTAGCCAGACGTTAAGTCCAAAGTAGACATATATCTCGTCGATTTGATCTGTCTAATGATCTCGTCTATAACCGGCAAAGGGTAAACTGGAAATTTAGTTATGCTATTTAGTTTTCTATAGTCGATAGCAAACCTCCAAGCCCTTTTATCCGAAGGAGGAAACTCGTTCTTTTTCCTACATAGTACGACTGGACTCGCGTACTCACTATTTATGGGCGTTATTAATTTATTCTTTAACATCTCCTGAATATGTTCTTCGATGATTAAGTCTTTTTGTTTATCATAGCAATACGGTTTAGTCCTACAAGGTTTTTCGGCATTTAATTGAATCTTGTGAGTCACGAGTCACGATCTGACAGTTTCCCGGTTTTTCTGAAAACAAATGAGAAAAATTACTCACCACTTGCTGTATTGCTTTACTTTCCTTGGTCATTCAAATGGCTAAGGTCCAATTCAGGTGTCTCCACCGGTTCCACCACTCCATCTCCAGCACCACGGAACTATCTTGAAAATTTAATTTGGCCCTCGCGGCCCTTAAAAAGTCCATACCTAAAATAAGAGAGTGTTGGAGGTCTTTCACCACAAAAATTAATACTTTGAGATTTTCCTCTTTTATCTGTAAGTTTAATGATACTTTCCCGATGCAGTGACATGTTTTTCCTTGCGCCGCTATAATTTCCGTATTTCTGGTTTTAAAGAGTCGTATCCTATAAAAATTCTTTTTGAAGAACTTTTCACTCATGAAATTTCCTTCTGCCCCTGTATCGATGAGGGCTTCTACTGGTACATCGCCAACCAGGACTTGTATAATTGGTAGCTGTGAGTTTTTTACGATGACTGTATTTAGATGTCTATTTGAGGGTTTTTCTAAAACTTCCGGGGTCTGGACCCTCCCTTTCACAGGCCCCTCTAGTCGTTTAAAGCTTTCCTTTCAATCTGTGTCTTCTGGGTACGCGGATGCTTATTTTCAAATTTTCTTTTTGGGCCTTGACCTTCGAGTTTCGATGCGTTAGCTTGATAGTTCTTTCCCCCATACGAGCGATTTCCATTTCTGGTTTTATCCTTCCTTCTGGTACTTTGAGAATATGTTTCCCCTCTCGCTCTTTCCGCTATTCTGCGATTTTGAAATTTCACCGCCAATTCGAAAAGTTCCTGCAATGTGGTTGGGTTTCTAATTTCAAAGTAGTCTTGGACAGCGGGTAAAAATCTTGGTAATATTATTTCAATTATCTCCGCATCGGGTTTTTTCCCATACAACATATCCGTTAGTTTGATTTTTCGTAAAATAAAGTCCGTCAATTGTGCTGTATCCCGTTGATAGAAACTATATAGCTCGGCTTCCAGCCGTGCGCGATCTTTCACTATGGGGAAGGCCTTTACTAACGATTTTTTGAAATTTTCAAATGTATACGTCGGGCTTCCAAATTCACCTAGAAGAAATTTGCCTATATTTTCCACCATGTCCTCTTAGTGCTGATGTGGCGATGGCAACTTTTTGTCTTTCAGGCACAGGGTAGAGCTGAAAGTGGTTTTCTATACCTTCTAAAAATACGGACACCGAATTTTTTCCGTCGAAATAGACGTTTGGCTTGATTGATGCTCTCAAAGTCTGGACCAGGTATCCAAATCCTTCTAACTGCGTTGTCATTTCTTGGTGTTGTCCAGCGGCTTCCATCCAGTTTTCGGCCATTTCAGTTCGATAAGTGTTCGGGCGCCAATATAACGTTGCGCGCCTCTAACTAGCACGCAACCTAGAGGTGACTGTGAAAGCTTGTATAAACCACAGAGTCTTATAAAGGGTTTAAGTCCCTTTTTATTCAACGTAATAAATTACAATGGCGTCCTCTTGACGCTTACAGACTGTGCCCACTAGGCAGTCAAATAAAAATAATAACCTGAAAAAGAAAGTAAAGACAATATTCTAACTACGAGGCTCTCTAAAATAACTAACTCACCGCGTTTTACAAATACCGCAGCTAATTCAGCAGACTTGAAACTCACTGGAACAATTGCAACTACTTCCCGCCAAGCACATAGGCCGCAACGCGGGGTTCTTCAATTCTCGATAACTACCTCCGCGCTCGCTAAGTAAGAATAACTCTCACACCGAACTTGTTTCCTTCTATTTAAATCATACTACTTCCGCTGATAATTTGAATGCTTGCGCGTTCTACTCAAATTTACATATTCTGGCATTGGCAGTTCCAGGGGAAAGTAAGGCTTGACAGGAAAGATAGTTTAAACTTAAAATAAATGTTAGTTAAAATAAATATAAACCCTACAAACAGCAAACATATTATGTTATTACATATACATATATTCATTAAATGTTTTTAAAAGGAATAACAGTGCATAGCGTGAAATAGATTAAATTTGTTTTAAAGGAAATAAAATTGCAAATCTTATGTCTAGAATAATTTAGAATATTCAGAGAAACTGAGTTAGATATATATACTGAAAATGATCATAGGAGTACATGCCAGGCAGAATTAATTGTTCCATAGTTGCTTGGAAAAGTGATGAAAATGACCCACAATACTACGATAATGCAAATAACGTCATGCTTAAGGATTATTCAAAGAAGGAATATCGATAATATCCCCCTTCAAATTAGCAAAAAACATGTAAATAAAATATTTTCTGCTTCATTCGAAATTCAATTACTATAAACCATTTTCAGTTAAAGCAATTCGGTGAATGAATATATATATATATATATATATATAGTCTGAAAGCTTTCTGATTTTGTATATATATATAATCTGAAAGCGTCCATATTTTATATTACGCCCGAAAGGACCTTTTTAATGTTTTGTCTGTTATCTTTATTTATTAAATATCATGTTCTTCGCACTTACAGTACCGAAAATTCAATTCAACAGCAATATCACAAAATATTTAAAAAACAGCATATCTTTAGAATTTCCGATAGGCAGTCTCGCGCGCTGGAGGTAAAATTTTTTTTTGGTATAGTGTTGCCACTGCCCGCTCTGAAATCGCTTTGAAATTCTAGATGCTCATGTTCGGATGGAGGTATTACTTTATTTAAATTGTGAGGCTATAGGCACCGTCGTTTTTCACAATGCGAGAAACATAAATACATTCATGCAGATTTTTCATTATTTAATTTCTTTAAATATAAAACAGGGCAATAATATTTGGTGGCAACGATTTAAAAAGAGAAACGCCACAAAATGCCGTTTTGAGACTAGTTAGTTTTTCTGAATTAATAAATGTAACCTTTGAGGAAAAAATAATTCGATTTATCGAAGACTTCGATTTATCAAAGGAATTGAAGTTCCCTTATAATTATTTTAACTTACATTTATACCTATTTAAACATAATGATATAAATAAACCTAATATTTACTTTAAAATTTTGCAACATTGCGTTTTGAATCGACATTAGTCTCATAGAATATCTGTATGATTAAACTTTTATCAAAATTTTGCACATATTTTAGTATATATTACGTTTTCGTTAAAATGTGTTCAAAATTAATTTTTTCCCATCTAATAAATTATTGAAAGTGCATTAAAGTTTACATTTAAGACAAGATTCCAAACATTCTGTTTTCCTTGTCGATAAAACTCCTTACTCCTTACTTTCAGACTCAAACAATAGAATTTCACAGTAAAGTTTATCACATTGCGAGTACAATACATAAAAAAGTGTACAATACATTTTCTTGACATACGAAAAATTCTTTTAAGTTAAATTTCCCGCTTCATATTTTAGGAGGAACTCTGAATGATATAAATCGCATCTCCTTTCAAACAAAATTCTTTTAGAAGAACATTTTCATCTTTATAAAAATAATTCACCCTCAGATTTTATATCGTTACTACATGGTGACAATGCAAGAAAAAACGTTTAACACTTTAATGAATTATACGATAAAGCAAAAATTGTAAAATAGGGAATTCCGAGAACCCACTAATGATGTTTAAAGCGAAAATAATGATCTATGTAAGAAAGAAAGAATTCCTCTATGATTAATTTTGAAAAGTTTTTGGAAAAGAAAAGGAAAAAAAGGGAAAATTTTTGGCTGGACAGGGATTAACGAGGGAAATGGATTTCAGAACTTGTACTCGAACGATGGTACACAGAGCTGAAGATGGCATTTGGTTTATGAGATACTTAGAAAACGAAGAATTTGTTGATGTAGGAGTAAGGTAAAAATTAATTAGAAAAGAAATATCTAAAGAAAACAGACAATGCGTTTATGACATGGTAAATATTGGAAAGAATTACATCATGATGTGTTTCAAAATCCGACTGAGATAATATTAACGCTTTGAAAACCGAAGCCTTCGCTAACCTGTATGTTAAAACACCGAACCTCCTGAAAGCGTTTTCGAGAGTCACAGCAATTTCCTCACCTCCCCATCCATTAACACGCAGAGAAGTGTTAAGATTTCAAATAACATCCTTTCTACTTTTAACAAATAAAGATAAGAAACCACAAATAAATCCTTTTATGGCAAGCTGTCTGCAATAAACCGATACAATGCATTTGAGGAAACTACACTTCCTACTGCATACCTAAGGGGACGGAAGGAAACAGCATCGGAATTTCGGCCGTTTGGGGCGGTTCTGGTCATTTGAATGAAAGGCCGTCTGGGCCGTTATGGTCTTCAAAGAGTTATGACAAAAATGCACTTTTAAAGTTTTGTTGAATAAAATATCACATTATTAAGTATCTATAGATCTGCAGTTCAATTAAGATGTATGCGTATTGAAAACGTTTTTTAAATTATGAACTTTAAACACGTAAATATGTAAGACAATAGCTGTTACCCAGAATACAGTGCAATGCTATTTAATAGGAAAAGAAGTGTTCGTGTTTTAATTCTATTTATTGAAGTGCGTTTGGACACATAATGCTTTTTGTTTTTCCATATGGTGCAGAATATTTCACTTTTCCACAAGCGCAGCACATTTTTGGCGCTTTATTTTTAAATTTGAGGGTTCTGCATATGTGCATAATTTATACATATTTCTAATGAGCACACTTGGATGAAAATTGTAACCATAGTTAGCATAGTAATAGAATGCACCAAGATTTAAATCAGCCTGTAGTACTCGTCTGGATCAAGTAGCACGTACTCAAGCGTTTTCTAGTCATGCTTCCCGTTGCTTGTCTGTTTCAGACGAACAGGCTTCAGCAGTGCATAATCAAACATTTTACAGTCTTCATTTCCGTTGCATGTCTGTTTGAGACGAACGGGCTTGAACAGTGCATAATTGAACATTTTCCAATCTTGTTTTCCGTTCCTCGTTTATTTTTGAAGCTAGAGTGATACTTTTACTTTCGTGCTTAAAGGTGCAGATTGAGCAATCGATTTTCGTTTTCGTGGCATAATTGATTTCACAGCGAAAGTCATGCTTTGTGATGACTATCACAAATTCACTTTCAAAAAGCAAAGAAAATGTATGTGATGCAACGACATGCATGTTAAATGCGTTAAAAACTAATTTTACTAAACTGTTACTGTGTTAACTGCATGTTACTGAGTTAAAAACTAATTAAAACTAAGTTTTACGTTTTGCTGAACAATAACACACTTTAAAATATTTTTATTTGGGCAGTGGCAACACATTTCTCTTAAATAGCCGAGTTTGTTTCAAGTTAATATAATTGCCTTTTTCTCGATTAGCAGCACTTTTTTATATATATCGCCGTGTTTTTTGATTAAATTTGAAACATATATATCTTACGCTTTGCAGAATGGTAAAGGAAAACTTTTAAATCGCTGAGATTTTAATCAAAATTTCATTCAATAAGGGCAAAATGGTACTTTTCCCGTTTTGCCGGCGCAGGCGATAAAGTTGCCACTAATGCTACAACTGATGCCAAACGGAATATCCTCAATGGTAACCTTTTACGCCTCATTTTCAAAACAAGTCGTAAACATATCTTATCAGATTGATCGGTTCTTCAATACTGGCATACAATTACACAGAAATTTTACCAGATAATACAATTTTATGCCCTAAGTCTATTCGCGGTAATTAAGTCAATTAGAATTCAATCACACTGCTCACCCGAAGGCGAAAATATAAAAAATGCAAAGTCGAGGGTTAAATTCATCAATTCTAATGAGAATACACTAGTGAAGTAAAGCACTGCGGTTTTACATAATTTCTGAGTAAGCTATTCGTACAAATTCAAATAATTCTTGCATTTAAACTTGTATTCCAAATTAAGATTTAACTTAAAATTAATGTAGATAATTACTGAGAAAATTAGACTTTTGTAGCTTAGTTTACGTGAGATAAGATCACTTGGGGTCACGTGATATGAACCGGCGAATCAGCTTGTTGAACCATGAAAGCATAATATATTCTTAAATTAATGTATTTTTACAAATTTATTATCTTTCAAAATTTGCGCCGGCGAAACGGAAAAGTACCCGTAAAAAATATATATGTAAAGAATGCGGACCTCGGGCAGGTTTTTTTTAAGAAATTTTACGTAGACAGTGTGACCTTTCTCTTTTCTTGAAGGTCGAGTGTGGCAAGTTTCACAAAAATCGGAATTAAATTTTAGATTTGTATAAAAGGCAAACAAACATGAATTTATATACATATAGTTATTTCAAAATAATATTAATTTTCACAGCCAATAATTATTTTTCTTTTTTTAACCAGATAATGCAAAATATACGACTAATAATCTAAAAATAAAAGTAAAACATTATTTAGATAAAATAATCTGCGTAATTTCTAGTGACACTGGTAAATATTTCCTGCAAGAAAAAGTAAAAATGCTCACTATTTATTATTTTTTAAGCTTATATTTCAGTCATGGTGTTTCTCTCTATTTGTTGGAAGTTTTTTACCAGTGTTTATTCTATTTCCTGATGAGTTGTCGAGTTTAAATTTCCTATACACACCGTTTGTGGATGACAAAGATATGCGCTGAAGGAATTTTTTCAAAATTGAATTTATAACTTTTTAATTTAATGTTTAAACTTTAAACGATTTTTGCTAATCTGGTTTAAGGAACATAATTAAACAAATCTCAGATTTACTATCTGCATTACTGTATAGAAGGTAAAATCTTTTAAATGAAATTTCTGTGAATTTTTTAGGGCATTTTTAGTGTTTCTGGCGAATTTTCGAAAGACTATTGGACGTTTATGATTTTTAAGTTGTAGCATTTAAAAATGCATCGTTTATAAATCTTGAAAATTTTACAGATTAGAAAACAAACTCTTCAGCCTCTTTTAAAACAAGAATGAAAAAGATACTAATTGGGCGATTTTCTACATTTTGTTTTTTAAAATATGATACAATGCGAAAAAAAACGCTTCTTCTTTCGGCATTGCTGGGCAACATAGTTTCAAAGTTACGTTGTTTCTGCGTCATAACAAAATCTACCACGTTATGTTTAACATTTGCCTATTTTATTTAAGAGTATATATATATTTTCTCAGTATTTTATTTTAAGGGTTGACTTTCTTAATTTCATTGTGGTGGGAAATCTCTTGGGCTTTCATGTTAAATTTTTTGTTGAGGCTAGGCTAGACTCTCATTCTTGACCGCTTATCATGGATGTCACATTTGCATTATTTAAAGGATAAAATTTGTACGCTTCCCAATACATTGCAACGTATAACAAGATATATTAGAAGGTAATTACAGGATTTGGGCATTCCCACTCCGCGTGTCTCTTGGATTCGCTCTGTGGTCCCCTCACCCCGCAGAACCAGGCACAGAGGTTCAACCTCCGCCCTTGCACCTTGGAGAAGGAGACGCACCGCCTAAACCGAAGTCTAGAGGGCACTGGTGATTATTTTCCTACCTACCAGTCGTTCGGGCTGTCCGTCGCAGCTTGACATTACCCAGCGAACCCGGGACGCTACCCTCCGCGCTACTAGAACCACACCTCGCCAGACCACGGGCCGGCCAATAAGCGACCTTTATATAAGGTAATATATTAATAAGAGCCTTCAGAACCACGAAGTTCATAAATTTATTCCCTAAGATACTATGATGTTAAATACTAGATTTCTGCTACACTGTGGTAGTACTTCCCAGTAGCTTGAAAGAACTCTCGAAGGACCTGGCTTTGTGGAGAAGTCAAGTGGATCCTGTAGTAGGAAGTTGTCAGGCGGAAGCTAAAAGAGAAGAAAAAATCGCCATCTGATGAAGGTGGAAGTGAAGATAAGCAGTGGAAAAGATGAGAAAGCTTTTTAAAGGTACATGTAGAAACTGAAGTTGCTTGGGTGGCGCCAGCTCTCGTCAGTCGTGGAAAGTGAGCCCAAAGTCGAGATTTAGGATTAGCTGGGGGTTGAACGTTGTACCATCTGGTGCTTGTTTCTGCAACTGATATTGCACTGGATATGTTTGAGAGATCGGACGTGTGTCGTTTCGCTCCTGTTTTTTCGAGATTTTCTATTGGAAGTTCTGCCGCCGAAAGTGTACCGTTGGTTTTAAAGTGTGTATGAATATCTGCTGCATACGTGGATACTTTGTTTATGTATGTGTGACCATTTTTTACGGAGATATAAGTGTTTTAGTGCAATAACAAAGGATTATAGGCTGCTGCAATTTCAGCGGACTTCTGTTCACTTACCTCGCCGCCTTCCCTACGGAAGGTTCCCGCCGGCCAACCACGTGGCACCGAAGTAGGCTTAACTTTTTGCTTGAAATTTTCTAAGTCCAGAGATTAGACAATTGTTTTCAAAAATCCATAACTCTTCAAATTTTAGTGATTTTCATACCGGGTTTTGTTCAAAATGTGTTAAATTTTAAGTTCTATCTTTTTGTATTACTTAATATAATCTTGTATTGATATTTAACGAGATAGGATATAATATCTATGTTTTTTGCACTTATGCTAAATTTCACCCTGTATTTAAATAGGCTTAACTGTATTTTCATATGTATTTGCTCCAAAGGGCTTGTCGTTTTGGCAGTTGCTTTTCGTGAAATTTTTAACATTGTCGAGAAGTTGAACTTTTTGTCGAGATCCAGTTCTCGTCATTAGACTATTGTCGAATCTCACTCGACAAGTGTTCGGTTTTCGTTTTTTGACATTTGTATTGATTAAAATAGTGTTTTAAGTATATTTCTTGATCTCTCAACTGTCTTATAATATTTCTTAAGCATTGTTTCACTTTATTTTATGGTTTTTTTATGTAATTTAATTAATTTTACTGGACTTAGCTGTTTCATATTATGAAGATTGAAATCTATAATCTCTGCCTATATTTAGTGTCTTGCTATTATAACTGCTGATAATATACCTCGATATGTATTTTAGTCAGTTAAAATTTTAGTCATTCTGCTGTCTAAACATTACTTTGTGTATATTGATTAGTTATACAGGAATTTTGCTTGTATTATTCTCTGTTATCACGTGTCACATAGATATTTTAATCTGATCGTTCTTAGTGACTTTTGGACATTGCACTTTTAGTCTATGTTTTATTACTGCTCTTTACTACTTTATAATGTCCCGTAAATCTGTTTAAACAACTGCCAGAGAAACATCACAGGGGGCTACTAGCGCACCCGATTTGTTAGACTCTGACTTACCTTATGCAGATAAAATTACACTACTCTGTGCTGATATACGCAAAGTAGCTACCACCAGCAGAGGTGGCAGAATCCTCTTATCTTCGGACCTTCGAGAGCATCTGTTACAATCTCTGACAACTTTGCAAACTTTGGCCTTACAGGGGCCTGAGGGCTTACCTATTCCAGAATTGGTGGACGCTGAAGTCAATACATCTACCATACTTTGCTGTGAAGCGGTTCGACAACATTCTTTCTAGTCACCTGTTCTCCCATCTACAGCTGATCAGGCTTTGGCTGCTGCTCCATCTTTTGCGGATATTGTTCGACGACCTAAAAAGCCTAGCCTTATTATTCGTCCTAAAGCTGACTCTACTAGTGATACGCTTAAAGAACAGCTTAATACCAAAGTTCCGCTCTCACAACTTAAAGTTGGAATAGATCGTATTACTAAAATAAATAACGGAGGTTTGGAGGTCTTCTGTCAAACCCCTGATGATATTGCGACACTCGAAAAAGAACTCAAGCGCTCTGATGTACCAGCAGATGTCAGTAGACCAATCAGACGAAAACCAAGAATTGCTATCCATGACTTGCCAGAATCAATCACACCGGAAACAGTACTTTCAGAACTCAGCGGAGCCACGGGATTGACAGAAACAGCATTCACGATGCGATTCCGTCTCAGGGAGCGACGGAAGGGATACATTAAATGGATTGTTGAATGTGACTCCCCAGGTTTTGCTGCGGTCATGCGTCGTCAAAAAATTTTCGTCGGCTGGCAAGCACACAGAGCCACTGAATTTATTTGAATTAAAAGATGTTACTCCTGTCGGCAATATGGCCATGTGCAAACAGAATGCAAGAGTAAGAATATTGACTTCATCTTAATCCAGGAGCCGTATTGTCTAAATGGTAAGGCGGTTGGCTTTCCACTGCACTGGACACTATATCAAAAGGAAGATCCTTTACTTCCACCCCGTGAAATTATTGTCAATTGTAATCCTTCCTGGTCTCCTTTACTTGTCACTGCGCAGCGAGATATTGTTGCTGTTCTTCTGGAAGTTCATCATCTGACAGTCCTCCTGGTTTCCATTTATTCCTCACCGTCTTCAGAAATCGAACCTGTGCTCTCTGCGATGCAAGATTTACTGACCTCAATTCAAATTCCAAATTTGCTCTTTTCTGGTGATTTTAATGCTCATAATGTTTCGTGGGGATATGCTACTACGGACGTAAAGGGTAGACTTCTGGAAGATTTTATATCCAGTTTTAATCTCGTGAAACATAATTCACATGATGCTCCTCCGACTTTTGATCGTCAACATTCACATGGTTGGCCAGATTTGACTTTGTCTACTCTGCCTATGGCCTCTCTTCTTCAAGATTGGCGAGTAATTGAGGGTCTAAGTCTATCAGACCATAACTATATACGTTTTTCACTCGCGGGAACTACAGCCACCTCCATCATACGGCGTTATAATTTACTTGGCCGAAAGGTCAGACAGTTTACTGCAGCCATTCAAGCCAATTTGGCCTCTTATCATTCTCGTCTTCAATCTCTGCATTCTCGTGAAGATCTACAAAGTTTTACTAGTGATCTTATGGCTACCATTCAAACAGTATGTGATAGTGTTTTGCCTATTCGTACCAATAAGAAGTTATGTACATTAAATTGGTGGAATGCTCAGCTTCGTACTCAACAACAAAAATGTAGAGCTCTTCGACGTCGGCTAAAGCAAGAGCGTCGAAATAATATCAGCTCAAATACTCTGCTTCTTTACCGACAGGAAAGAGCATGTTACAAACAAATGGTTATACGTGCCAAATTAACTAGCTGGCGCAAATTTTGTTCTGAGACAGAATCTGTTTATGGTATTCATCATAAGATTGCGACCGACAAGCTGTTTAAGCCAGCAACTTTCCATCTTTTACCTACAGTTAGTCCTAATAGTCACCTGACTGAATCAACTCTATCAGAAGTCCTTGACACGGTTTTTTCTAAAGATGATAATTCAACTGATTCCTCCTTTCATCAGACTTTTCGAAATTAAACTTCTAGTCTTCAAACACCAGACGATGTTATTTTTACTACTCAAGAAATTCGGCAAATCTTACGCCAACTCCCTAATAAGCGCGCACCGGGTCCAGATGGTGTTGACTATCGTATTGTCAAATTGATTATTAGCACCAATCTCAGTCTCTTCCAAAGCCTGTTTAATAAGCTATTCAATAGTGGAACTTTTCCTCAATGTTTTAAAATTGGCCAGATGATCTTATTTTTAAAGAAACACCGTGATCCAGCCCGAGCCGATTCTTATCGCCCTATTTGTTTGTTGTCAGCTTTTGGCAAAACTTTTGAAAAACTTCTTATGGGACGATTGAGATTTCATTTGCACTCAACAAATTATCTGTGTCCTTTTTAATACGGTTTTCGCACCAAAAGATCAACACTGCATGCTTTAAAGGAAGTTCATGATACCATCCTGCGCAATAAGTTCTCCGGCCACCAGACAGCGTTTATCTCAGTGGATTTAAAGAGCGCCTTCGATACGCTGTGGTGGCCGGCAGTTCTATATGCATTAAGAGATGCCAATTGCCCCCGCAATTTATATAATACTCTTGCACATTATCTGTCCGATCGACATTTGATCGTTTCCTATAATGGAGGCCTGGTACATAGATGCTAGACTCGAGGGTTCCCGCAGGGTTCATGTGCGAGCCCCTTTCTCTGGAATGTGACATACAATCTTATCCTTAAGCAGCCATGGCCTGAATATACTAATGTGGTTACTTATGCTGATGATACCGCGTTCATAGTGCAAGGTAGGACTCGTGATCAACTTCAAGCAAACTCACAGGAGACCTGTTCTTTGTTTCAGACTATATGTGAAGATTTTAAATTGCAAAGCTCTGAAGAGAAATCGCAAATTCTGATCATTCCTAAGAAGGGTGGTTCTATGACTCGTCAGCCGAGAATAACCATAAATGGCAAGCGTCTTCGTATTAAACGTGAACTTAAATACCTTGGAATTATATTCGACGGCAAACTCAATTGGATTCCCCATGTCTTAGATCTCAAGAAGCGTACTGCTGTGATTGCTCAACGCCTTAAACTTATGAAGGGAATCCATTGGGGCTTAAATCCGCATCTTCTTAAAGTTTTATATGCAACAGTAACTGAAAAGATTGTTTCATATGGTGCTGCAATTTGGGCAGCACCAATGCAAGGACGCAAAGTCCGACATTTAAATAGTATACAGAGACCATTTCTCTTAAATATCACTCGTGCCTTCCGCCCATCACCAACTAACGCCCTTGCAGTTGCAGCTGGAGTCTTGCCTTTACCTATTGCGGTTGAAAAGGACGCAGCTTATCAGTTGATTAGACAACTTGGCTGTTCAGTTCAATTTGGAGATCACTCTTTCTCCTCCCATGATTACGAAGCAGCAATAAACAGAGAAGATCAACACCCCTCCCTCTATGGAACGGGAGTTAAAGTTAATCTCAAACCGAGTCATCAGGTTTCTCATGCTGATCTGGTCTTTTATACTGATGGCTCCAAATTGGAAGATCAGGTTGGCTGTGCATATATAGCCATACTGCAAGATCAGACAACTCTTCACCAGTGGAAATGTCATCTGTCTTCTTTTAACAGCGTCTTCCAGAATGAGGCTATTGCTATTCGACAAGCCATACAAACAATCATTAATCATCGATATTCACATTCCTATGTTCTTACCGATAGTCTCTCCACATTGTATGCCATTTTAAATCCTCTGCATTCATCCCCCATTATTGTGGACATTCAAACTAGCTTGTCTCGACATAAAAATCTACGCATTTGTTTAGAATGGACAAAAGCTCATGTGGGGAACTACGGTAATGAAACTGTCTATAGGCTTGCTAAAGAAGCAGCACAGAATCACGAGATAACACAGACCTTGACGGTTTCACGCCCAGTATCTAATCTAAAGCGTCACTTACTTCTCACAGCCATCTCCTTGTGGCAAAATGCATGGAATTCGGAGGAAACTGGTCGCCGAGCATTTGCTCATGTCCCTAAAGTAGATTTAGACCGATTAATCATGCCACCACAGCTGATCTTCTACATTACGGGCCACGGGCCTTTTCCCTTATATTTCGAGAGACATGGACTCTCTTCCTCAGCACTCTGTAGTTGTGGACAACTGGGCAATCCAGAACACTATCTAATCGATTTTCCACTTACTACTGAATTCCATATTCCTTTTCCACCAACGGATAGGACTGCCTTTAGTCGTTTTTTGATTAAGCAACGGCATCAAGTCAAAAAGATAGTCCGTTTAATTGACAAACTAATGAATTTGGGACTTGATCTTTGTGCCTTATAATATCGACATATGATTCAACTTCTTCAACTGCTTGTATATATTATAACCTATCTACTTTTATGCTTTGAAGTGTTTGTAACCTAATCTATTGTAATCCATCTGTTATAAGTCGCTGTGTATAGCAGCAGTCAAATATTTGTATATTCCCTCTCAGCATCTTTTTCTAAGTGCAATCAGGTAATATTGTCTATAACAGCTGTCCCTGTACCTATGGTACATTTAATACCAGGTGCTGTTTAGTATCTGTATATCTTGCATTTGCCTATTTGCCAATGAATAATAATGTTAACTTTTGTATATGCACATTTATTATCAAGTGCTGTTAAATATCAGTATATATTGAATTTGCATATTTATCTGTTACATATGAATTGTCCTAATAGTCTCTTTGCTGTCCATAGCAGCTATCAATGTACTTATGGTACATTTATTACCAGGTGCTGTTAAATATCTGAATATATTGAATTCGCATATTTATCTGTTGCATATGTCCCGTCCTAATAATCTCTTTGCTGTCCATAGCAGCTATCAATGTACTTATGGTACATTTTTTACCAGGTGCTGTTAAATATCTGAATATATTAAATCTGCATATTTACCTATGAATAATAATGTTATTGTCTTTATTTTTATCTTTTGCCCATGTATTATCATACATATAACAGTCTGTATTCCCTCATAATGCACTATGATAATATCTACATTGAACGTATTTTGTGTTTTTCACTGTATAATAGTATATAATATCTTGGCATATCTAGTTGTGCGTATTAATGATACATTGTTTGCCAGTTGCTGTTCAACATCGGTATACCATATACTTGCATATTTGGCTATACATTATACTGTTACTGTCTTCTTTTCATCAATTGCCCATGTAAAATCATACATTTAATTCTCTGTGTAATAATAACACTGAATGTATTGGGGTCGCTAGAGATTTTCATTGTATAATATATCCAACCATTATCCATTGTTTTAAATATATCCATTCTATTTATACCAACATTGAATGTATTTTGTGTTTTTCACGGTATAATATATGTTCATAATTTGTAGCATACTTAAGTCTATATTTCATGCTTTGCAAATGTATAGTAACACATTTAACTGTCTGCATCAATTTATTTGCTGCATAAGGATCACAGGTGTCATGACAATTTTAAATGTATATTTGTGTTACCAACACTGAATGTATTTTATATTTTCATTGTATAGTATTGTATAGTATCTACTGTATCGTATCGTATTGCGGTATTGTTTAGTATTGTATAGTATCTTATATCAGTTGGCTTTATACAGGTTAAATATGTTAATTTTTATTCATTATAATCGTTTAATTAGCTTTTGTATTGTATTGTATTGTAGTATTGTATAGTATTGTATGGTATCTTATATTAGTTATCTTTTATGCAGGTAACTGCATCAATTTATTTGCTGCATTAGGATCACTGGTGTCATGACAATTTTAAATGTATTTTTGTGTCACCAACACTGAATGTATTTTGTATTTTCATCACTAGTGTAATGACAATTTTAAATGTATTTTTGTGTCACCAACACTGAATGTATTTTGTATTTTCATCACTAGTGTCATGACAATTTTAAATGTATTTTTGTGTCACCAACACTGAATGTATTTTTATTTTCATTATATAGTACTGTATAGCATCTACTGTATCGTATTGTATTGTGGTATTGTATCTACTGTATCGTATTGTATAGTATCTTATATCAGTTGGCTTTTAGTACAGGTTAAATATGTTAATTTTTTTTGTATTGTATTGTATTGTAATATTGTATAGTATTGTATGGTATCTTATATTCGTTAACTTTTATGCAGGCTAAATATGTTATTTTTATTCCTCATAATCGTATAATTAGCCTTATTGCATGTTTTTCCCACAATACCACGTGATCAATTGTATTGTACCGCTATTGCATTCTGTTACTAAGTGTGGTACGAGTCCTGTACCATAATTGGTAGTAACCAATGTATCGACCTTTGTATTTCTTAAACACAGTTGCATGCTAAATATATTTTGTATAACATATTCCTTTTTCCTAACTATTGTTGTACTATAGGGATTGAATGCGTACCGAGATCAAATTATATTGTACGCTACCTACTTCTTCTGTATCACATCACTACCTGCGGTATTGTAACATGACTTTGTCATAGCGAATATCTAGTTTATTACACTGACTTTCAATATGTTGCTTTGTCAAATATATGTACTTGGCTATGCAATGTATCCCGATCCAGTTGTTAGTCTTCTGAATTAAGTCGAATTCTGAATGCTTTACGCATTTCCCATGTATCAGTACTTCCAGTCACACACTGATGGCTATTGTATTCTTTTATTTTTATTTCTTCTGGTATATCCTCTGTGTATTGCTGTAATCATTTACATTCATTATGTCACTATGTTCTCTGTTTTATGTTATATTGTCATTAAGTCTAATTCTACTATCTATATTTTACTCATACTTGGGCTGCCCAACATCAGACTGTACTTTAACCTATGTATATTCTATATTTGTGTGTATTACACCTTTGTAAAATTTTCGCTTATTGTCAAAACTCGCCCTTGTTTGGCCCTGTATGATTTTGTTATTTTATTTAATAAATGTGGGGCCTGGGCGGTTGTTGGGACTGTCTTTCGTGGGCATTCGGTCTGTTGGACTGCCCCCGGTTTGAATTTGGCTTTGGGTTTGGGCGCCCGGTGCGTGGCGTCTTATGATTCCTCTTTAGGCTCTAGATATAGGTGGACGTGGTGCTATACCGATTAACCTTTTGGTAAAGGGACAGTGCCCACGTCCTCCGTTGCTTATCACTTATCGCTTCTGCAACTGATCTTGAAATTGAGATTTAGGATTAGCTGTGGCTCTAGGGCCCAGACTGCTTAAGTACAGATACTAGCCAGTAGCTTCACAGAATTCTCTACGTCGACCCCCGGCGGGATGAAGAAGGTTATGGGGGAGTGAACCCCGGGGAGGAGAAAGAATATATTAGAAGGTGGCATTTCATCACCATTGCTGAGGACATGGTACCATGCAATTGCTGAGCGATTAGATCTTTATGCAGCTTTAATTTCTTTATGTAACGTATTATTCTTTATGCATTTGGGTATGATAATTAACTTCGCACATGACAAAAACTGCTCACAGTTCAATGACAGCAGGTGTTGCTCATATCCACAGCCTATTGAATTACTCCAACATTCTGCGCTCCAAGTTATTGCGAGTCGCCCCTGCTTGACTTGTTGAGAAAGAGGTTGTTGATAGATAGTTGAGAAAAAGGCTACGGTTTTGAGAGCTACGAGATTTAATTTTGAAAACAGTCTGTGGAGACGTACATACTTTCCTTCTGCCTAAGAAATATATAATCCTGCAGGTATCTGCTATCCGATCCACCGCAACTTTCAGCAGAATGTCTTCTTTATTCAATCAACAGATCTCCAATAAAATAGATCTCTGTATACAGATGGCTGTAAGACATAGCCAGTTCATGCACATAACTTTTAAATGGTGTCGAAAGAGTGCCTCTTAATCTCTTGGGTTATCATTTAGAAAATGTTACCAGGCGGCATATCTAAAACTGAAAGGATGGATCAAGGAAATAAAACTTTTCTTCCAATGAAAGGTTTAATGGTATTTGTGGCTGGACGTGGGCAAAAATTTACTTTGTTTTACTTTTAAATTCATAACATAGGCTGCATAATAAACTGCATAATAAAAATGTTCTAGTTATTTTTAATTTTGTAAGCCTGAAATATATAAGGGAAGATCATTTGAAATGTATTAGTACACGATGTACCAGAATTTGAGATAGAACTTTTCTAGTCACTTGCCAACATGATGTTATCGATCTAAAATAAAGAAGTTATTGTTTGATAGTGTGAAACGTAACTTTATAAACATAAGATATGAAACATCATTTAAACCAATGTTTTACATCTTATTAAAAACTAGTTGGTAGCATATTCTCTTTTCTAGCAGCATATTGTTTCTGAAAACTTAATAATTGTTAAAGTGTTTTAAATAAAAAGGTTATTTTAATTCAATAAAAAAGGATGATTTTAAAATTAACATTTTTAAGCAGGACATATTTTCTTTTCATTTGATCAATTTAGCTACGTAAAAATTCTTCGTATTTATAATTTTCTTTTCTGTGTTGCTCGTTTAACAATTTATAGTTCCCATCTTTCTAATAAAGCATGTCACTTGACAAAAACTGTCTCAAATTAA
Source organism: Stegodyphus dumicola (assembly GCF_044657685.1). Classification (NCBI taxonomy): domain Eukaryota; kingdom Metazoa; phylum Arthropoda; class Arachnida; order Araneae; family Eresidae; genus Stegodyphus; species Stegodyphus dumicola. The sequence goes on from NC_140769.1 coordinate 35,071,471, forward strand.
CCAAAAGATAATTTCTTAGACTGGAACCATGGATATATGAATTGCCGTTAGCGAAAATTTTATTTGCACATATATTTTACATTGTTTGAGTTCTTTTCTGGAATTGATTAAAATATTTCGATCTTAAAATATTATTCAAGCAAAAATGTACTTCCCGTATGAAGTTTATGTTTGGTATTTATTTTGGCCAACTGAAATCAGGCTTAAATTTTGTTACTACCATTATACTTTGCATCTGATGTTTTATATATGTTTTTTTTAACAAACTGATACATTCTTCTTTCTTTATTTTTATTATCTATTTAACAACATGTTATTAATGCGTTTGTATATCTTTAAAAGCTATTACACATTTATTCCTTTTTGGCAGTGAATACTGTTATAATATTAAAATAAAATTTCTTTGCACAGAGAAAATCATCTTTGTTAAGCGCAAAGTATAACCTTTTTATTTCGGTTGTACCATGCACTTACTAGTGAACTTTGTATATCTCTCCACAATATGTCGAAGGATAACATCACTTCTTTATAAGACCTGCGTAATATTTTTGTTGAATACTCTGCTTCAGGAAGAGATCTGCTAAATAAATTTCCTGTACTTATCTAGACTGCATAACTACTAAGTAGAGTAGGTCATCTGGAATAGTTACTTTCTTTTATGAGTTTATCGAGATTCTCTTTTAGTGAGGCTTCCCGAGAATAAGCAGTTTTATTGGACTTCAGTACTAAGTTATTCCATGGTGGTTACATTCTGATAGATTTCAGATATAAGATTCCAGCCTATAACAAACTTGACTATATATGTTTTCGCAGTAAACTGAAGGATACTAAATGATGTTTCAACCTATAGAAATTTTCTCCCAAATAATTAAGATTAATTATTGGGAAGTCTGCATATTCTCTGTTACAATTCAGTTCAAAAATCGCAAGAATTAATTCTCAGATAAGCAATATCTCACAGTAGTTATATTTTAAACTACTAAAACGTTAAATAGAACTCAATTCAAAATACAGAGAAAGCTAATCCGTTTCACCGCGAATTAGCTACAATCAACAACAAGAACTAAGTAAACAACGGAAATGAGTTGTTTTCCTCCGGCTTTTATACGCTTTTTAAGGGGTATCAGAAACCCCTATACCGACAATGTTAAATTGGCCATTTTTGACGTAGCTTTTCTCAAAGTCTGCTGTAGATACAAGTTTGAAATTTTTTCTGTAGTTAAAGTATACCTATCTGATTATAGTGAAATGAGCTTTTGAAAGATTTTGAATTTTAGAGTAAATAACAGAATATTTTGTTAGGCATAGTAAAATTTAGCACTTTTCTCACACAAAAAAATTAAAAATTTTTTTCTAAGTTTATTACAAAAAGCTCATTTCAGTAAATATTAGGAAACCTAATAAATAAGCCATAAAAAGTTTAGATACCTGTGAGCAGTAGTTCCTGAGAAAAGGTACATTGAGTATAAAAAAATCACGTTAGGAGAAAAACGCGTTTTTATGTAAAAATCCTCATTGACCAAAGCAGTAGATGACAAATTAAAACTAGATTTTTTTTTACAGTTCTAATTTTCATAGAGATTAAAGAATGGTATTTTTATAAAGATAAAAGTGTAGAGAATTTGAAAATGCAAAAATCCGAAATCACAATTTTGTGAAGATTTTGGGGTTCCAACACCCCTTAATCATCTACGAGAACATTCTGGTATTTTCTCGATAGCAAAAGAGTACAGTTACGAGATATCTATTTATTAAAATGTTAAATGCGCGTGCTTCTGTATTTTAATTTTTCCGGCTTCGCTTTCTCTTCAAATAAGTCTCGTGCTGCATTGCACGGGATTATAAAACAATTTTTATTACAAATTCTACTAAAAATAGCTAAATAAATAACAAATTCGTAACAATATTGCACGATGATATATAATTTCAGCTTAGAAAGGAAGCCTTCATTTGTTAAAAAAGAAGGCATCAGTTACTTTGGGGAACTACTTCTTGGTCATTTCTATGCCTAGAGAATTTGTTTCGTATTCCTTCGAGAAAGGCTATAAAATATTCCCCATTAGCCCCGAGAATTGAATCCTAGTCGAACTTTCAGTGTTCGCAGTCTTGGAATCAGCTCATGTATTGATTAATAAACACTTGGTAAGAAAGTTTCAAGAACTAGTCTACGAAAGTTTATGAAATATCTCAATCTATCTTATTTTAATATATGCATCAATTATAATTAAGCAGCTTAGAATATGATTCTCAGATGATAAATGCATGCTTATTTCTGGAAAGCATTCAAGAGATCTTCTGTAAAATGGCAGAAAACAGTTAAATATGAAAATGATTAATTTTTCAGTCACACGCATGAAAAGGGTTTCTAACCATACTTTAAATGAAGCGCAGTTAATTAGATACTCACTTAGATGACCTGCATTTCGACCAATTAATTAGAATCCATATGTCGTTCTAAAGCATTTCAGCTTTTATTAAATTCTCTCTTTTAAATTCTGTTTCAAATTTTAGCCAAACATGTTTAAGGAAACAGAAAACAATTTTACGGATGTCAGCGAGTTTATTTATGTGCAGAAGAGATTCTTTTTTTACCAAGTAAAGGTATTTCTTGCATTGTGATGCGTGGATATAATCAATCAATAAAAGCGAGCAATCAGATATACATCTCACGACTTCCAGTACAAACCAAGAAGATTTTTTTGTTATCGAAGCACACAAGTGTTCTTTCTTTTGGTTTCATTATTGATGGTGTAATGGAAAGTAATGCGAAAGGCTATAGAGTTATTTCATATAGTTCTCTCTCTTCTGATGCATTTCAAACGCTCAAAGCTCATTGAGAGACCTTTTACCAAACTATTTGCAGTCTATCGTGATATCGACAGGTGCCGTAACAATTTTTTCCCCTTTTACGTTAAATGGGGAAAAAAATGTGAATTTCTTTGCATACGTGAAAATGAATATTGTTTAACTAAGCATTCCTTTTCATGAGTCATTTTATGCAAAATAGGTATTATTCAAGCTAGAATTGTATGAATTTGTGTGTGTTTGTGATATTATAACTTGTATTATATTAGATAATAGATAGTAAATAATTTTAAGATGTTTAACTAGTTGCGAAATAAGGAATACTGCTTATCATTCATCTGAAAAGTGCAAAATGCAAATGTTACCTAGTAAAATTCGGGGAAAGAATTTTGCATCGAAAATTATGCATTTAAAACGTAAGCAAATTTTCTAAACCAAACAATTTATTTCAAATCTGTATTAGGTTATAAAATTAAAATGAACAAACATAAACTCGCAACATGAATTCAACTAAACCCTATCAGTTCTAGATTAGATCGCATTCAAAGAATAAAAACCTAAATTTACGGTAACTACACTTACTTTCAGTTTAATCTAAACTACAAGAAAACGTTTATTTAAATTCAAAAGCATTTAAATATTTTCCTTCCCTGAAAATATTGGCATTATTGAAAGGTTATTTTTTGCCACTGGATTCTAACTGAACAGTGCAAATAGCATGGAGCAATATTTTATTAATTTCTTTTAGCAAAGTAGATAAACTATAATTTACGTCCTCACTTTTTTGGCGGGAGAGTGACTTAAGTTCTTTCAGACGAAGGAAGAAGTCCTAAATTATGTTTAACAATGTGAAATCGCATCATTTTAACTGTTTCACTACCACCAGGACTTATATATATTCCGACAGCAGTTTCAAATGACCACTGGGATATATTTATCCCAGTACATCACAACAATGGGACACACATCGAAACAATGGGACACTTATGTCCCACTGAACCTTCCTTTCCTGGTAATTTATTTTTCATTTTTTTTCAGCATAAAATCGATATTTATAATGCATTTGATGTATTTATAATGTATTATAGTATTTACTTTATTTTTTCTCAGGGAAAGATATGATAGTGAAAAGGTTTAAAAAAATGCGAAAATGAATACAACATGACATTGCATTTGACATTGGATAAATATAAGTTCTTTAAGATTAAAGGATTATATTTCTTTGTCATTAATATTTTCTTTATAAAAGTCATTTGTAAATATGATCTACACTGATAGCCATTAAAACTGCTGCACCAAGAAAGAGGCATGCAACAACCGCCAAATGCGCCCGAATGGTACTCTATGCTGGGATATGCAAATGATTAGCATTTCATCGCATGCGTACAAAGAGCATATATGAGTAAAGATACCTACATTGTATTGCGCCGCCCAGCGAAGATAATGATTAGTGACTCTGTTTGCAGTACCGAAAGGCCCGGCTTCGAATCCCGGCATGGATGTTTGTAAATGTATAGTGCCTGTACGACGTGGGAGCACTCTACGTGACGAGTCGAAAGAAAGATTATGGTTTAGGAACATGTGTGGGAACCTGCGGACCATTCCTTCCAGAGTAGTCTCCGACAAAATTGAGGGAAGAACTTAGCACAGTCGTATTGCCACCTGGATGATGCTCAAGGAAGTTGCCAACGACAAGCGCAACCTTGCAGATCTTACCACAATGGATTTCGTGAGCTTCTTCTGATGTTGCTGTCAGACAAGTGAGATAAGTCCCAACAACAACACTACTGCACAGCGTTTCATTTAGAGGTCTCATCTGTGCATTCGTTCTTTGTTGTAAAGGTCATGTTCTGTCTCGTATAAGAAGGCATTTCTACAAGCACGTGTCGGAATTCAGCGGCTACGGAATCGTAGCACGTTGGAATGCGTTTCATTGTTCTGCGCCATCCTTTTCGTGTTGGTTGATATTCCATGAACATCAGAAGAATATGGAATGGATGGACGCAAGAAAGCCACACCGAGCGCCATACTGGATCTTAGAGGCGACAGGTTACTATCCGAGAGAACAGACATGCTGCCTCTGGGAACTGCGGGATTGTACAGCCACGTCACGTACCCCAATCCCGACTTTGGCTCGTGCACAGTATGTCGAGTGTCTGCCCAGGCAGTGAGACGACGTCTGCAGCACCACGGCCTGTCCACACGGCAACCACAGCTGCTGCCTCCACTGACTGCACGACAAGAGCACCTGCAATGGCGCTACAACGATGGTAATAGAAACAGAAGCGGCACCGCGTCGTCTTTGCCGACGAATCCTGGTTCTGAATGCAGCATCATCATGGATGTATCTGTGTGCTGAGGTGCCGAGTAAAATGAATGTTGTCAACTTGCATAATTCAACGGACTAAGAGGAAAACGGATGTTGTCAACTTTCATAATTCATCGGAATAAGGGGCCCAGCACCCTGCGTTCTGGTATCGAGCGCCACTGGATACATATCTCGGTTACCTCTTGTTCACAAAGTCGATAATGTGGAGAGTCACCGTTACATGAAGTGCTAAAACCCGTAGCTGTGCCCTGTCTTCTGAGCGTGCCTTATGCCATCTTTTACAAAATAATGCACGTTATCTGTGCTGTCCTGACCTTCCTTAATATAGAGGATGTTTAGTTATTGCCCTAGTGAGCACGATCCTCATATTGCGAAAAACTGGTCATGAATTGTCGAGAGACTGACACGCGAGCTGTCTTAGTTGCTTCTCTATCTCTGTTGTCCCCGGCAGTCAGTTCACTTCGGACACCAAAAACTGTTGCTTGCGTATGGTTTCGTAATGGATTGAATGCACACAGGACCGATGATAACTTGATAAAATTTATTTTCCAAAAAGAAACACTTTACATTTCTGGAAGTTTTCCACAAAAGTACTCAATATGACAAAGCTTCTCAATTTGATACAGCATAGTTAGTAGCTTCCACTTCAAACTACCAAGAATTTTAAACACAGCGTAATGCAAAGCACTCTAAAGAGTTAAGCTCGCAGGGCGATCTTTCAATACTTCGAAGTCGATTCTGAACTAAAATAAACTGAGAACTGAGGCTGTCTCCTGTCGTATATAGTTTTCCCCAGGCGCCGAGCAATCTCTAGTAGCTTCCATTTCTCGAAATTACTGGAAAGCATATACGGTTAAAGTTGCATATAAGGGCCGGATACGGTTACAGTTATATAAAAGGATCAATTACAGTTATACGGGAACCGGAACCAAATGTGGTCAACCAAATGTGGTCAACAGGAACCAAATATGGTCAATGACTTTTGGCAAATTCTCACCAAATTTAGCGACAAAACTGAGTCGGCAAAAGCATCGCAACTTTGAAATATCTCGATAATTTAGCAAGATAGTCATTTATTTCAATGTTAAATTGACTAGTTCCTGTAATCTTATGTTTACGGCAGAGCTTCGCTGTACTTGAAACCCTTCATGTTATATTCTACAAAATTTTTAACTTTATGTGTGTGTTTTAATTAAAAGTGAATTAGTTGATATGAAATAATATTAATATCATTAACACATAAGAATATTTAGAAAATTACATTAAGGACATGAATATTACTTCATATCCCCTTTCTTTACAGAATCCAAAGTTATAAATAAAAACTTAAAAATTGCAACTGTGTCTTGAAGAAAATGCCATAACTTTTCTTTGAAATAAAAAGATAAGAATAAATTGAAACGTGAGTAGCAGAGATCAAAAGTGTGTAAAACTTGTCGATAGAAGTGAAAAGTTGGGTAATTTCTTTTTAACAGGCTCATGCAATTCAACGAAGGGGGAAAAACATAAAATGATAAATTATGCAATGCTTATTTTTTTCAAAAGCACTGGCGTCAAAGGATCACAAAAGTACATAGACATTTTCAAATTGAGTTATTTTGGCACTTTATCATTTTGGTCAGCTACATTTCTGTACGGTATTTCTTTACAGTTGTTAAAATTCATAGCTATAATGGACAATGAATTTTTTTTCCTTTCATTTCTTCATCCGAATATGAATTATATGAAATAATGCCTCTATGTTAGATAAAGTTAATACTTTTTCATTTAAATTTTCACCAAGCATAGTATGACTTTTTATGTTTAAAATTAGACAAAATTCAGCCGAAATTTGGAAATTGTTTTTAAAAATTGCAATACAAATTTTCTTTTTTATTTTTTAATGAGAAGGTAAACATTCAATGCTGTTTTTCAAAATATCTTTCGTTTGATATAAAAAAAAAACGAAATATAATTTATTTTGATATAAAAACAAATCAGATAATGTTGTTCTATTTTATTTTAATATAAAATATTTATTGTAAAATTATCCATGATTCAAGTATTCTCCGATTATTGTAGATAAAATTTCAAAAAGATAATTCCATATTATTTTGCGGAGAAAATCTCAAAAATTGAGTTATAAACTTACCCAGATTTATATTTTAATGAGATGAGATGTGAAATACTCTGTACTGTTTCGCAAGTACTCTGTACTGTTTTACTGTATTTTAATATGAATACACTTTAATACGAGCATAAACGGGATACAATTATTCTATTAACACTTTCACAATCAAAGCGTCCAAGACGGACTTTCATCGAAACGACCAACGGCCTCCTGAACGGCTGAGACTGCATGCTGTGTTTCTATCCCCGTCCGAAAGTATACAATAGCTAGGCCTTAGGGTACAGTTTCCATATCAATTCATCTTCATTTTAGACAGTCTTATTCTAAAAGGATTCTTTTCTGGTCCCTTTCCTGTAGGTTATAAGTGGCTCAGTGGCTAATGGAAGACCTTTTGTTAGGAACTAGAAACGATATCATTTGAAACTTTCACATCTCTCTATTCTTTAATTAACGGGGAGAGGGGAGATTTTGTTGTGAATTTGAAATGGAATTTGATGCGTTTTGGCATTTTAAGCAAACAGTTAAGCGAATGCCTTGCCTTCAAAAGGTTAAGTAGGATTTTTAGTCTAAACAAATTTCTCTAATATTCTTATTAATTCAGTTACGAGGTATACATGTATTCAACTATCATCGCAGATATCTTTCAAAACGAAAATTTCATTTTATTTGGTAAAAACTCAAGAGCTCCGATATCAAAACTGCTTACACATATTTACTGAAAATTAGTCACTGCAGGCTAAATTAATTGTTAATAAATACTGAATCTAAGAGCAATGATGATCCATTTAGAGTTTTATAATCGACACTGAAAAAGAATTCATAAAATTTATGACTCGACTACAAATATATACATGAAGTATTTGAATCCACTAGATATATGTACTTTTCCTCGGTTTCAGATTGTAGATTGACTTTGTCTGTCTTAGAACATAAGACAAACAACATTCAGGAATCTCGCATAACGGAACGATGGAGGAAAAAACTTGAAAACAATCATTGAATTTCGAAAGTTAGCTATTTTACCTCCCGCTAACTGATATCTATAGGTAATGGATATAATGGTTTTCGGTTCAAAAAATCAATAGTATGTTTTCAGTGAATAAACATCAAGCAGCCCATTTCCACTATTTTTTTGAATATGTCTGTCTTCCTGTGTGTCTGTCTGTGAGAATGTGTGTTTTGTCCACATATATGAAATATCCAAAAAATTCCATTTACTATATTAAGCTTTCTGTATTCGTATAAGGAGTTGATTAGATCTGAGGTAAAATTGCTTAACTGGAGGTGATAATTTATATGAAAGCCCTTAATTGGTTTTAATGAGCAAACGGAAATGGTATTTTACTTGAAGCCTGTAAATGCTTTTAATGAAAATGTATTAAAATCTAATGCACAACTTTCTAGTTTCAGTAAACAAAACATTTATATCGAATATAAATAATGGAAACAAGTATTATGTCCAACTAGGCTAAACCTTTTAGCCAAACAGGTGTTAGCCCGGACTCACTTTAAACGGCGAATCACTTTTCAAATTGTTGCCACCAAATATTTTCGCTCTCTATTATATTTAAAGAAATTAAATAATGAAAAATTTGCATGAATGTATGTTTTTTTTTTTTTTTTTTTTTTTTTTTTTTTTCATTGTTTTGCTGCTTTGTTTCACCTTGGCCGTTTTTCTCTTCATTTTTTTATGTTAATATGCTTTAAAGCTTTGGAAAACCAAGTTGAGTTTATATAACATATAAAGCATTCTTTTGAACTTTTTGTATTTATTTTGTCTATTTTGATATAGTTAACTGCTTGCATCTGCAGAAACATTTTGTTAAAAATTACAGAAAAGCGTGTTATGTTATAAGGTATTTCTCCCGCCTTCCTAGCGTGCCTTCGTGGTGTAGTGGTTCTGCACGCTGGGCCGGTATTTCAAAGGTCCGTGGTTCGATTCCCGGCGAAGGCGATTGCTCATTTTTCATCTTGCCTGCTTTCAAAAATACCTAATATCTCTACAATAGCACCCGAACTAAAAAGGGTGTTGGATGAGGATTCTCCACACACAGGATTTGACGATTGGGTCGCTAGGCATGTTTTTGAAAAACGTCTCAACATATAAAGGCTTTTATGGAAAATATTTGCATAATTTCTTTCATAGTTTCAGAAGTTTCATAAAGTTTCAAAGTGCAGTTTTTAAATGCCAGCCTCCTCCCCGATGTATAAAAAATCGTACGTTTATTGCCAATTTATAATATTTTAGGAGATACTTAATGATATTCAGGACTAATATTATCAATATTTATATCTGATTATCAAAACATTTACCGTTCAAAAGTCTAGGATATTGAATTTTTTACTTAAATCCTTTTATTGTACATTCATACAAAATAAGTTGTAGGTTCTTCGGCAGACTGGGTTAAACTCAAAACTCCTTTTGTACTTCGGTAAATATCTGCAAAATTTTCTCTATAGATTAACGAAAAAGAAATAGGCAAAGAATATTTCTTATCAGTTATAAGGTATTTGCTCATTCCCTTCCGCATGCCTTCGTGGTGTAATTGGAATTATACTCGATGCGTATTCAATAAGTATAAGTCTAGGGTTCAGGTTCTGGCGAGGGCATTGTACATTTTCCACTTCTTCTGCTTAAAAAAAATCTGGAAGTTTTTCAAATTTTTATATTACATCCGCAGGGGAGTTTTTTTAACTTCTTGTTTGTTACCTTTATTTATTAAATATCATGTTCTTTGCACTTAAACCATAAAATTCAGTTAAAGAGCAGTATCACAAAATAATTTAAAAAGAGCAAATCTTTAGAATTTCCGATAAACAGTCTGGCGCGTTGGGGATAATTTTTTTTTCCATACAGTGTTGCCATTGCTCGCTTTGAAATCTTTGAGTTTCTTAATCAAAAGTTCATAAATGCTTTACAAAATATGAAATACGTAATAAAAAAATTCTAAATTCCAAATTTGGCCTTCCATACTCGGGTGGAGGTTTAAATTACCGTTGTTTTATCACAATGCGAGAAACATGCATACATTTATGCAGATTGTTCATTATTTAATTTCTTTGAATTTAGTACAGGGCGATATGGTGGCAACAATTTGTTTGGCTTTCGTTTTGACTTTCGTTTTGGCTTTCGTTTTCGCTTTGGGTTTAAGAAAAAAAACCTAATTTCACTACACGGTTATAATAATTTCTTGACACCTCCGTTACAAAAGGCATACATTTTGCTTTCGTTTTAATTACCAAACATAATAAAATCCCCCCCCCGAAAAAAAAACTGATCACTATGATATAAAACAAAGGATCTAAAAGGTAAAAAATAATTCGATACTTCACTGTTCTTATGAAATCTAATACCGACCCTTCTAGCATATTTCTCTCCAGAAAGTTCTCCTACTATGTACAAGGAGCTTACATTTTTAAAATGAACTCCTCACGTGTCACTGGAAAATGGATTTAGTTTAGGACCACACCCTTGAAATATGAATGAAGTCGCCGAAAGCTGTGTAGGCAAAATGACATTTACGTGACGAATCTTGATAATGGAGATCACTGTCAGATGACATCAGAGTAAGTTTTCTTTAAGTAATAAAATCTCCTAGAGAATAACAAAAAATGAGTATATCCTGCTAAGCTTAAGCTTTATAAAACTCCTTTTAAGCACTATAAAATGAATTTCTTTTTATTTTAAAAGAAACATTTAGTTAATAATGTAAAGCATTAAGATTAACAGCATTTAACGTTAAAGCTTGATCTATTCATAAAATGAATTATTTTTACTGTATGAAGCAATGCAGCATATCTTCAAAGAAGGATTTTTACTAATTTCAAAAAGAAAAAGATTTCGCTTACCAACTATGACCAGTCATATACGACTAACTGTTGCCATTGTTACTTGAACTAAGTGCTTTTAATTACGAAGGAATTCATTTAACTACAACAAAAAGCCGTTGCCATCAATTGATTTATGGAAACAAATATCCGAGAAAAGTAATTGTTCCGTAATGGGAGTATTAGCGAAAGTTGATTGCTTAAATCCCGCATGAGGTCGCTCTTGGGCGTAAATTTAAGACGATAATGGCCATTTCGAGCGACGGAAGACATTTGCATGAGCGAGAGAAAAACAAGCACATCTGCAACTTTTTTACCCTCCTCCCTAGACCGTAAGTACTTTTAGGGAATAAACTAATATTCGAAAGCCACTAGATACTGTTAATGAAGTTTTCCTTTTAATAACTGGAAATAGTTTTTATGCAACGGATGTCGTATTAGTTATTTTTGTACATCCTGATATGTCATGAAAAGGTAGCTGTAAAGTTATCGTCTTTAAGCGTTTCTTCTGCTCGTATAAGCGTGCAAAATTTAGATGTTAATAATGATGATATTTTTAGCAATTACTTGTTACATTTTTTAGTCTTTTAAGTTCGTTCAGTTTTAGATAATTTTAGAGAAGAAATATTTCTAAATTGAAAACAGAGAATAATTTACTGCACAAATTCTTAATGCTTTTTTTTTTCTTTATATATATATATATATATATATATATATATATATTACCAACTATTTGAAATTTTACACGATAAATAAAGAAAAGTATTCCTAAATAAATAAAACGACAGAGCTTTGTAAATCAGCTAGCGGCATAGATACAGGAAGCCGTATGCCCCCGGTGACACAATTTTAGAGGACATATTTTGCGTAAAACATTTTTTGTAGAAGTTAATCAAATGAATCGTCAAATCAGAGAATAACTAGATTCTAAATTGCCATATAGAATTAAATTGAGAAGGAAAGGAGTAACTGCTGTGTTGTGTTGTTACGACATGTTACGACTTCCTTGTCTGACAATAACATCAGAACAAGCCCACGGAATTCTTTATGGCAACGAGCACGACAAGACAATGCCTGTCGTTGGCAAAACAGCCTTGAGCACCGTACATGGGACAGTACGACTTTGCCTCCAATTTTGATGCAAAGCGCCTCGGAGGGGGACGGCTTTGAAAAATCTCCCACCCCTCTTCTGATGCCACAAATTTCTCCTAAGGACTTTCGGCTCGCTACATATTTAGATACCCCCATGCCGTAAAGACACAGTACATGCACAAACATCCATGTCTTTTCCGGGATTCGAACCCAGGACTTTCGGTCCGGCAGTCGGTGTCGCTAATCACTATCCCGTTTTATCCTAGGTAAAGTAGTCAAAGAAATCACCACGCGATTTCAACAGCTACATACATTTGTTATACCTTTCTGTCTCCATCGAAACTTTTGAATGCAAATTACGAATACAAATAAACTAAATTGTGGTCATGATGATACCCAAGAACCCAATTTGGTGTTTCATTTCCATGATTGCTAATAAAATCGAAACAGGAATGTAGAAGAGCAGTCCTTTTGAATTTTTACAGTTTACTCTAAATTCAAAGTTCCAAATATTTTAATACTATTGCAAACTTTTATTATTTGCTGTAAGTGTTTCTATTTTGTGAGGAGCGTGTTCTAAATAAAAATCATTTAGACATATTTAAGAACTACAGATATATATTTTGCACTTCAGAAAAATTTCTCCTCTACACAACAGCAGTTGGAGCAATCAAATAGACTTCTACAATGCCATTAATGGTTTTGGAAAGAAAAAAAAATCATATAATTTAAAAATGTTGGAATTGAAGTTTTTCTTCAAAAACAATGTAGAGTTTTAATTTATTTCTCTACAGGTCATTTTGATATTTTTTGTAGTTATTTGTATGTGAAGAGAGGAGCAAACTCAGATTCCCTCCCACGCGGCAAAAGTTCTAGCTATGCGACTGAAATCATAGTTTTGCTATGTGTCCACGCATTCCCTCCCATTGATTAAGAAAGTTAAGTTCGCATTGGTTAAGAAAGATGCGTCAAATTTTTATATCTTTGCATATAAACAATAAAACTAACATAACAGCTAAGTTGACTTTTAGAAGAATTCCAGTTTTCTTATGCTATAATGTTGGGAGGCTCCAACTTGTCAGCAACAGTAGTAGTGACTGCTATGAACTGGAAATTACACAAACTCTTAAGAAGGGTTTAACTCCCTTTTTATTTCACTTTAGAAATCACAGTTGCGTTCACTTGACGCTCACAAACTACGCCGACCCTGCGGTTGAACAAAATAGACAAAAATGCAACTAAAAATAAATGACAGGATGAATAAATAACGAAGTTACTACCTACGAGGCTCTATAATCGTAACTAACTTAACCGCGTTCTAAGATACAGCTGAGATTCAGCAAACTTTCTGATTAAGAATTTAAAAGATTCAACGAACTGTCGAAATAAGCACACAGGCCGAAACGCGCGGTTCTACCAAGCAACCTTCAATTCAAAATTTGAATACTTTGCGCGTTCTACTACGATTTACATACTCTGGCATTGGCAATTCTAGGGGAAAGTAAAGGCTTGACAGGAAAGATAGCTTAAAATAAATGTTAGTTAAAATAAATATAAACCCTACAATGCTACAGTTATTCCTAGAGGTTTTGTAATATTATAAACGCAGAGAAAAATGAGTTTATTAAAATTAGTATTTTTTTATTTGCAGTTTAGCTCTGTCTCTATAGAACGGTAGAATAAACTTTAAGATATTTTTTCTCTCCTTTCCGAAAGCTTTCTTGGCGTTGGAAGCATATTCGACGCGTATTAGAAAGAGGTCCAAGGTTCAAGTCCCCGCGAGGGCATTGCCCATTTTTCTCATTTCCTGCTTCAAAATGATCTAATGACTCTACAAACTAAAGCAAAAGTTCTAAACTTCTACTTTTTTCAGTTACGTGCTATACGCTGCAATAACCAATGGCAATATTAATAAATTAAATCGAAAATTTAAGCTCAATATGTATTTAAAATTCTAAAATGTTGGTAATAATAAAATTATTCTGCAAAAGCAATAAAATATTACGAAAAGTAAGAAAATGTGCCCAGTTTAAAATTTTGTAATCAACAAATGCAAAAAATAATAAAATTATTAATGTAAAATTAAAAACAGAAGAATTTACACTTCCTAGTCCGTCATCTTCAGATGGTGTACTGACAGACGTAAATGGATCAGCTTGTTTCTGAGATGATAATGACACAAATTTACTAAATAAAAATCCTATAAATTACAAAATAATCTGTGTCTTCATCAGTCAAACCCCTACAGGCAAGACTGAGAAAGGCACCTAGCCCAAATTCACCACAAAGCTAAATCCATTACTTTTATACTAATACTTTTTTGAAATTTTGGATGGCAACAAATCTGAAGTACCAACGGAATCTAACGAAGTTTGTGTTATCATCAATTCAAAAACAGGTTATTCCATTTCCTTTTCTCATTACAACAAACTCCTGTATTAAAAACTACAAATTAAATAAAGAACAGAAAATGCTACTAAATTCTACTTTAATTTTGCATTTTTTGCACTTGTTGATTATTTAATAGGAAAACTGGGCACGTTTTCTTATTTTTTCACAAAGGTTTATTGCTTCTGAAAAATATGTTATTTATTACTAACTCTTTATGAAAAGTTGAACATGTATTGAATTAATTTATTACTCCCTCTCTGTATATATATATATATTTACAAAATAAAAGTAATTAAAAGTAAATTAAAAAGCCTATGAATTGCTCTAAAGTTGCAAAGTAATAAACCAATATTTGAAAATAATTGAAAATAAGAAAACTTTTCAAGTACCATCTCCAAGGAACACAAATTCAATTTAAAACCGTGAACGAAAACAATTTAGTCAGAATTTTAATTACTATTTTAAATAGTATTTTCAAGACCTTCTTGCTTAAAAACATCAAAATCTGCTAAGAAAAATTTTCAATCGCAAAAATACCCGAAACCAAAAGTAAACATTTTAAGCATTGAAAAAGTAGCTATTGTCATTCATCGCAGATTAATCCACTTATCAAGGGGATAAACCAATCTACCATCAATTAACAACTAAATTTAGGGTAAACTTTCTTAAATAGAAAACTACACTTTAATGACAATCCTTTTAGTACTTCCAATCACTTATTACTTGAATTTCCAGCCGATTGGTTTTAAAATTTTGAAGGCAAGTTAGTTAATTTACTAGTTTGATCTTTAAATTTTAATTAACTACTTGTTTTAAACTTTAATTTTAAGGATTGTATCATTTTTTGAATTTGAATTACCTTTTAATGTTCTAAAATATATACTTTTTTTTTTTTAGTTTGAAAATAAGTGTGTAGGGGATATGTCTTCTAAAGTAAGCATCCCGTTCAGTTTAATTGTGTTCTAAATGAGAAACTTTAATTTTAAAGATTATTTGCTATTTATTTTGTTTTGGCTTAAATGGACTAATGTCCTTATTTGGATTGAGTATTAATTGTGACTTATGATTTGGATATATCAAACAATTGGGTGCTTACTTGGAAGTAAGATGAAACACTATTTCTTAATTTAGCTGTTGTTAATTGACGGTAGATTGGTATGTTCCCTTGATAAATCGATTAATCTAAGAGTTTTCTTATTAAAAATTATTTTATATATAGTATAATACTCTCTCTGTGTATATATATATATATATATATATATATATATATATATATATATATATGTACGTGTAGTATTATACCTATTTTAAGAAAACCGTAAATTTTAATCATAATAATTAATAGAAATTTTTCATTTGAAATACAGTCAAACAAAATTTTGTTTTCGATGCATTTTATAGAATCACGCGAAGTATTCATGAAAAAAATGTCATTTCCTCCTGAAGTGCGCTAAGAATAGCAAAAACCGAATAGGATACATTTTTGTCAGACTATCACTATAAAACTTAAGAAGTCACATTCGCTTGCAGGAAAGATATGTTTCTATATTGAGATGTATCTTTTGGTTGAGTTACCGTAGGAAAAGGCTCGAGGGCACGGGAGTTTGTTTCTAAACAACGAAAAATATTTGACTACAAATCGTAAAAGGTATTTTATGCCATTCAATAAAGTGGTATCGGAGGAAAAGAACGAGATTGATATTTTTCTTCTAGAAGAATATTTTGATCTTTAAATAAATTTGCCAAAGAAAAGGTATTTCCTGATATACCCAAGAAATGTCAGGCCCATGAGTCAAACTTAACATATATTACACCTTTACAAGAATTCTAGAATGCAGATGATAATTAACTGTAGGGTTTATTTTCTTATTAGTTACTTTTATTTTGGAACAAGCCTTGCCTTTACCTTCGCGTTTCCCACCTACATTTCGTCGCCGGAAAACGTTTTCAGGATTTCGGTGTATGTAAATGCGGTAGAAACGAGTATTTAAGCTGAAATCTGGGTTACTTCAGTAGACCGTTTTCTGCCTTTCGGCCACATTGTTGCTCCTAGTCTAAGCTGTCTGTTTCATAGCCGTATTGTTACTTGCCTGCTAATATACACTGCTCGACATTCAAAATGCAATACCAAGATGGAGTGGTCAGAAAGTGATGAAATTTGGAAAAAGGACAGAGACAGCAAGCAGCAATAAGTGATCTTTATTTCAAAATGATAGTCAAAATACAGAACGAGAACGGCGTCGGCTGAGTAGAATGTAGGATCACCGCGGACAGCGAAGACAAAACACGTCTAGGCATAAAGTCAATAAGAGTGCGGATGGTGTCCTGAGGGATGGTTCTCCATTCCCTTTCAACCATTTGCCACAGTTCGTCTTCTGAAAGAGGCAGGGGCAGAGTCTGCAAACGGCGTCCAATCACATCCCACACATATTCGATTGGTGAGAAATCAGGAGCGTACGGTGGCCAGGGAAGCATCTGCATACCTCGCAGAGCATGTTGGCAGATGTTCGCACTGTGTGCTCGGGCGTTATCCTGCTGAAAAATTGCATTAGGCAGCCCCTGAAGAAGATTGCCACCGGCCGCAGTACATTATCTAAGTATCGTTGGGTCGTCATAGTGCCCTGAATACGAACTAGAGGTGATCTGGAATCGTAGGCAATAGCGCCTCAAACCATTATGCCACGTTGTCGCGCGGTGGGGCGTTCCACAGTTACTGCCGGATTAGATCTGTCTCGACCTCGATGCCACACACGTATGCGTCGACTGTCACTGGATAAACAGAAGCGTGACTCATCTGAGAACATGACGTTTCGCCATTCTGTCGTCCACATCGCTCCAGTCCGGCACCATTCTAAACGTTGGTGTCTATGCTGTGGGGCCAATGGCAGTCTTCTTAACGGACGCAGTGAATAGTGAGTGAACCTCTACCACTCTTTGTTTCGACGAATTCAAGCATGCATTGCTGCCAGGGGCGGTTCGTTCAACTATGAATTTGAGCACATAATGGGTGATTGTGAGCCGTGAACAGGTACTGTGACCTTGATCTTTTAATAATTTTATTATCTGTGTATGAGCTATACACATTCAATTTCACCAAAAACAACCACTTCCTGGTTCTTCGACTTGCAAAAGATTGTATATTGGCGCATTTTGAAATTTGGCATATTTGTTATAAGCGACAATAACGCCAAATGTGTTTACGACTTGGTTAAAATTATTTGAAAGTATTGACGATGTTCCTTTTTTTCCATTCATGCACAATGAAGAAAGGGAAAGGAAAATTGGCTACTATACATTAAGAATATAGCCAAGTGGCGCAAACTGAAAAAGTGCGCCAAGCTAAATTTTTAAATTTCTCTGTAAATTTCTCACAAAATTTTACAATATTTAATATTTGGGCATAATTGCGTCGTAGAGCCGAAATATAGAAAAAAATCGGCATTTCAGAAAAAGTTCGATTTTTTTGTCAAAATACCTGTATTAGAGCAATGCTATACATAAATATAATATTTATCGTAAGTCGCGCTTTCGAAACATGAAAAACGCAAGTTCACTTTCGGCCCAGTAGACCCCCTCTTTTCTTGTGCAAGGTGTATATTTATTAGATTTCAGTAAAATACTTAAGCGACTTTACACAGTCTCCTCTCCCCTATTCACCACAGTGCGGGATGTATGAAAAAATACAAATGCTTAGTAAAACCTAATTCTGAATAGAGCAGCAAAATAGAAACAGAAATCATAATACTCATTCTAGGCAGTATAACCATACAATAGTTCATTATAATAAAATGGCATGTTGTCATATTATGCAGTGGCACATTACGCATACAGTACTAAATATATGGGATAAACATCATACAATCGGTGTACATAACAAAATTTTACCATTGGTAGGAAGAAACATAAAATATTCATCTCAGAAATATTTCTTAGAAAATGTCTCTTAAATAGGTTTATGCCTTGTGAAGAATTTCATTTAATGTGTTCACTAGGTACCCTACGATTCAGAATATTTTATCAGTGCTCGGCGTGTCCAGAACTCACACATTTTGCAGAAGTTTTGACTTTCAAGTATCACAGCTTTAGGCTATTTATTTATTCATCGCTTCAGAGTTTTTTCCTAAGAAACTCAATAAAAAAACCCGTTTGATAAGCAACGTAAGCACAAATTTTTAATGTTATTTTCACCATGTGTTAATGTCGTAATAAAAATAAAATTGTGAAATATATATAAATAAATTGTGAAGCATATATAAATATATGCTTCCCGGAGGTATTTAAATTGCTCCTGAATTTTAAGTTTGTGTTATATTTTTACTTGTTGACATGACGGAATATCTTGACACGTTCCCTACATTTTGTGGAAAAAAGAAGTAAAATTTGCAAATTTTTTCTACATTGCTATTTTATTTTACTTCATTTATTATTACAAATAACTTTCCTTCGAGTATGCTAGACTTCACATATTCAGCCACAAATATACTTTCTCAAAATTTCATAACCAATATTACTTGACGAGAGATAAGGATACGCAGACAGAGAGAGAACTGCATTTTGATGATATATTACTTTAATTCACAGAGCTGCAAGCATTTTTAGAGTAGATTCAAATGAAAAAAAGGGGTGGATAAATAAGATTTCTAATGCATGAAAGTTTATTCAATATATTCAAGTTCTCTGAAATTTGATAGCCACTTATTTTCCGTTCATCCTTATATTTCAAACCTAAAATAAGAATAAAATTTCTGACGCCGCCTTATCTCATTCTTTTACTATATAAATATCGGTGATATTTTGTGAGTGAAAATCAAAAAATATTGTACACTAGCGGAAGTACCCGATGGCAATTAAGTTAGAATGAGAGTAATGCTTCTAACAACAGAGAGAACGATATTTCTGTAATCCTCCTCTAATAACGACGCAAAAAATACAATTCATAGTCATACATTTCTCAATCTGATGCGATATGGAACCCGTAAAAATTTCTATAGAAAAATAAGCTAATTCTCTTTTATTACATCAGCAACAATGGCCCGCTGTTTTTAATGATTTTCGTATTTCTGATCAAATGGTCGTAACAGCTCAAGTTCCATTCAATATTTCACCTATATCCAATTTTAGTCGATTTAGTGCGGTAAATGTTTCATCATAACTGATCAGAAATCAATAACGCGAACAAACAAACAAACATTCTTCTTTATATATACAGCTTTTGTAAAACTTACAAATTTTTGATTAACAAGCTCTACGATTTGTAAGAGAGCAGTAGCGACACTTTTTCAAAATAAAGCAATTTTAACTCCACCATACGAGATTGTTGCCACTCGGAAAACTTAGTGCGAAAATTAGCGCTTTAAGAGTTTTTAATTAATATTTCGGCTGATTAAAGTCGTACGAAGACGGGAACAGTCAAAATGCGTTCCCACGAATTTTCGGACTCGGGAATAATGTTTGCTAATGCTATTTTTATTTCATCTTAAAATTTCGAAATTTTTTAATTAGGATTTGAAAGCGAGCAGTGGCAGCAACTTCCGAAATAAAGCAGATTTTTATCTCCAGAATGCGAGATTGCTGCCACTCGGAGAAATTAGCGTTTTTAGAGTTTTTAATTAATATCTCTAATTTTAGCTCTTTTTTTCGGGGGGGGGGAACGTAAGCATCGAACTTTCTCAGACCTGGAAAAGAATTGTAGAATGTTTGATGACGATAGCTATACTAGTGACTGAATTATTAGCGAACAAACAAACACGCAGACTTTCTTCTTTATATATAAATTGTTTCTACAATGTCTAAGTATATATTTTCAAACCACCTTTGAGAATTATAAAATTTTGATGCAATAAATGCAAAAGGAAAAAATAAAGATAAAAATCCAAAAGCTTTCAGATTTTACATTACGCCCAAAGGAACTTTTTTAACGTTTTGTGTGTTACCTTTATTTATTAAGTATCCTGTTCTTTGCACATAAACCATAAAATTCAGTTCACGAGCAATATCGCAACATAATTTTAAAAGGAGCATATCATTAGAATTTCCGTTACACAGTCTCGCGCGTTGGAGATGAAAATGTTTTTATCTCCCCGTACAGTGTTGCCATTGCTCGCTTTGAAATCGTTTCGTTTGTTAATCAAAAACTGGTTAAAGTGTTACAAAATATAAAATCAGAAATAAAGCAAATTTCAAATTCAAATTAGGACTTCAAAATGCCCATATTCGGTGAAAGATTAAGTTATTCAAAATTTGAGGGCTCTAGGTACCGTCGTTATATCACAATACGAGAAACATACTTATATTTATGCAGATTCTTCATTATTTTGTAGGGTTTATATTTATTTTAACTAACATTTATTTTAAGTTTAAACTATCTTTCCTGTGAAGCCTTACTTTCCCCTGGAATTGCCAATGCCAGAGTATGTAAATTTTAGTAGAACGCTCAAGGATTCAAATTGTCAGCGGAAGTAATCTGAGTTAAATAGAAGGGAAACGAGTACGAAAGTGTGCTTTCTTGCTTCACGAGCGTGGAGGTGGCTAGTTAGAAATTGAAGAACCACGCGTTTCGGCCTGTGTGCTTGCCTCGGCAGATTGTTAATCTTTCAACGTAA
The DNA here is from genome assembly GCF_044657685.1 of Stegodyphus dumicola. NCBI lineage: Eukaryota > Metazoa > Arthropoda > Arachnida > Araneae > Eresidae > Stegodyphus > Stegodyphus dumicola. Next base: position 35,092,628 of record NC_140769.1, read on the forward strand.
TATTCAGAAGTTTGCTGAATTATCAGCGGTATTTTAGAACGCGGTGAGGTTAGTTACGTTTAGAGAGCCTCGTAGTTAGTCACTTGTTACTATTCTTTTCTTAGTTTCTTATTTTTATTTTACCCCCGGGTCGGCGTAGTTTGTGAGCGTCAAGAGCACGCATTTGTAATTTCTAAAGTCGAATAAAAAGGGATGTAAACCCTTCTCGAGACTTTGTCTACTTTCCAGTTCTTAGCAGTCACCACTATTGTTGCGTGCAGGTTGGAAGCGCGCAACATTACAATTTAATTTCTTTAATTATAACACAGGGGGATAATATTTGGTGGCAACAGTTTGAATAGTGAACTGGCGTTTATAGTGATCCAACGCAAAATGCCTAAACGAAATTAATAGCCCTTCTGGGCTTATTATTTTAAAATAAAAAAAGTAATCCGAAAGATTTCAGATTTAACGGTCACCCAAAATGGTTTGTTAAGGTTTTCTATACTCTGGTTAAGCTCGCAGTCTACCAGTCTGCTGTTACACTGAGTCTTACTAACCCACTTTATTTTGTGTGTGCTTCTAGCTTTATTATTAAGCATCATTTGTTTCGCTCTTACGGCACATATAGTTCAACAGCAAAATTAGAAAAAAAAAATTAAAAGCAGCATAGCAGTCTACAATGCACTAGATGTAGTGTTAAGTGTTGGTATACGCGTTTCTGTTTTTTTTCAGTCTTTTCTCAGTTCATCATATCAATGTTCAGTTTTCTTACTAAGTGGCCTTAACATTTTTTTTTCCTTTTTATTATTAACGTTTTGTGTGCTTTCTTTATTTATGAATAATCACATTCTTGGCGCTTACACCACATAAACTTCGATTCAGGAGCAAAATCACAAAATATAAAATAAAACTGCATATCTTTAGAATTTTCGATAGACAACCTCGCGCGGTCAAAATAATAATAATGTTTTTTTTTTTTTTTTTTTTTTTTTTTTTTTTTTTTCCCGTACAGTGTTACCACTGCTGACTGAAATTGTTGAGTCTGTTAATAAAAAATGTAACAGATACAAAATATGAAACAGATAATAAAAGAAATTCGCAATCCTAATTCGGGCTTCCAGATGCACATGTTCGGGTGGAGGACTACATTATTCAAAATTTGATGGCTCTAACTGTCATTGTTTCACATACATTCATGCAGATTCTTCCTCAAGTAATCTCTTTAAATATAGTACAGGACGATAATTTATGGCCGTAACAATTTGAAAAGTGGTACAAGGCATTTAAGTGTTCTGACGCAAAATGCCATTTCGGGACGAGTATCCCATTCGGAACGGATGTCATTTTTGGGCTAAGAAGCATATTCGCCTGAATTTTATAACTTTGACATCAGTGCAGAATACAAATTTCAAATATAAAATTAATTTTTATATTGTTATAACAATTTTATATACAGTGTTTAAAATTGGTCAATTCATTGCTTGCCCCAAATTCAAGTTTTAGCGATCTTAATTTTTCTCATTCAACACACATTTACGTGCATGCAATCGACTCCCATAATTTGAATCGCTAAGAAATTTTTTAATTATGCAAAAGAAAACTGACGTTATTTTATCTAGAACGAAGAACTATCATTTCACACAAATACATTTCACACAAAATGCGAAAAAAGGCGTAAAAGAAAGACCCTAATATAAGACGCTAAAAAGACAGCAAAAACTAAATTGTGAATGAAACATATAACTCGGACAGATGTGTTTATTTAGCTCTTTTACAATCACCTGCGGAGTAAAATTCCCATTGAAGCACAGAGAAGGAAGCTATTTATCTTTTTATACAAAAAGTTGTTAATGTTGTACCGCGGACTGTCATATTTTTTTGCTTTCTGCTGATTAGTACATCGCGTATAGAGAATTAAGTTTTAAGTAATACTTGCTTTATAACAGTGCAGTCCAACCCGCAGACTGCGGACCGCATGTGGCCCTCTTATGTTGGCACTTGCCCTTCTCACTAGGAAAAATGTTTTTTTAAACATTTAGAAAAACAAAAGACCCTTCTTAATGCTTTAAATAATAATAAACAGACTAAATTGTAAAGTAATTATAAAGTAAAAATATTTAAGGAATGGTGAGTTTATTAAAAGATGTGCTATAAAAATGGTATCTACATTTGTACATAATAAGATAGCTAGAAATGTTAAAACAGTGTCCTTGTCCCATCAGACAGTAAGTAGAAGAATTAATGATATGAGTAGTGAAGTTTCGGATACTATCAAGGGCATTTTGGAAAACGTTAATTTTACTCTCTAGCTATAAATGTCAGCACAGATATAGCTGACATCAGCCAGCTCCTTATCTTAGTCAAAACAATAAATGAAGAATTTGAAATTCAAGAAAAACTGTTGGAATTAAAATGATTAGAAACTAGGACCAAAGGTATTGATGTATTCAACGCACTAGATAACGCCATTTCTTAAATATGGAGGTTTCGGGAAATGCTCTGGCATTGCAACAGATGGAGCTAAAGCAATAGTTGGTCATAGAACTGGGTTAGTAGGATTGTGTAAAGAAAAAGGAATAGATTGTTTGTTTTTCCACTGCATTATCCGCCAGGAGGCTCTCTGTGGAAAAATTATAAGGCACAGTGAAACAATGAAAACTGTTGTAAATATTGTAAATTTAATAAGGCAAGGCAAAGCCTGGAGACATAGAGCATTTATTGCATTTGTGAACAATTTGGATGATGAATATGCTGACATTTTATTGTACTGTCACGTACGCTGGCTAAATGCTGAAAATTGTCTGCAAGAGTATTTTGGATTGAAGAATGAAAATCTTCTTTCCTCAAAAAAGAAAACATCGGGCATGAGTATCAAGAAAAATCGGAAGAAATCCAGTTTTTAAGTAATCTTGTTTTTCTGACAGATTTAGCATATCATTTAAATGCTTTAAACTTGAAACTGCAAGGCAGAAACAGAATATATATTCCAGCTGTATAGGCATATTGAAGCCTTTCGCAAAAAACATAATGTAAAGCAAGTTGCACTGAAGGCAAATAATAAGGACACTTCCCATTTTGTCAGCAGCTGAAAAAAGAAAATGACACAAATGTTAGTAACCTTCATGAAATAATCACTGATATCAAGAAAGCGTCCCACGACAGATTCCAGGAATTTGACTCCCTAAAAACAAAACATTCATTGTTAAGCAACCCCATGGAGATTGAAGTAAAATGTGGTGCCTTGCGATCTTCAAATGGAAATTTGTGATCTTCAGGCAGATCCATTCTAGACTAAAATGTGTGATGTCACTGAACATTTCTGGAAACTGATTTCTAAATAAAGTTTTCCCAAACTTCGTAAATTCTCTTTGCAAATGTTATTGCTATTTGGCGATACATATATATATGTGTGTGTGAAAGTGCTTTTTCTGCTCTCAAACAGATTAAATAAAAAACGAAAGATCGCATTGAAAGTGCTTCACTTTAATCGAGCTTGAGACTTAGCCTTACTGTAACTACAGTGAACATTGATAAAATTGTATCAAAAAAGCAGTGCCAATCATCACATCGATTTCTAGACTTAAAATAAAGTAATATATTAAACTAATGATTTATATGTAATTCATTTTGTTTCTTTAATGTCTCTGGCTCTCATTCTCTTATACTAACGTTTGATTGGCCCTCGGGTAACTAAAGTTTGGACACACTGCTTTATAATATAGATAGTAAAAGTCACTGTTTCTAAGCGTTTAGGATGTGTCATAGGACATGGTTCTGACATCGAAGCCTTAGTAATTGGTTCCACTTGACAGTCACGACCAGTGTCAAGAGATTTTAGCGTTCTGCACTGTGTCTGTTGTCAAAGCCTCTTGATTTCAGGAGCGGTGACGAACCAATGACCTTGTTTTTCCTCTGATATCATTCCAGATATAATGAAACAGAGGATGTAAAACACTACTGAAAAATTAAGGAGGCGTGGCTAATACTAATCTGAAGACTTTTTTTTTTCAGCGGAGCAACCCGTCAGAACACTCTTGAACTCTGGACTAGAGAGACCCTTGTTAGCAGGTTCCTCTCGTCACGAGGACTAACTACTTCACTACCATAATTGTTCTATGCTAGCCATTAAGTATATATATATATATATATGTAAAGAGCTTCTCTTAATTGTAATAAATACGTTTTTGAGTTCAGAAATGCAGTCAGTATTACGCAACCTCACAAATGTACTAATCATTATACGGAGTCAGAAGCGTTATCTGCCGCCCAGTCTCCCACATACACAATATACGTTTGCCCTGAGAATAGTAGAAATGTTTGCTCCACGTTAGCAAAAATATGCCAGATTATTAACATCGTAATGCGCATTTAAAAAAAATGAAAATGCTGATTAAAATAGCGAACATAATTCTTCTCATTTTTATGCTGCTTTCTATATGTATTTAAAGACAGGAAACATTGTTGTTTTCGGAAGAAAATGTATAAAGTCCGTCAACCAGAACTGAGACAGTCAGAGCGTTTTCTTAAGAAATAAAGGTGTTACACAAAGAAATAAAGTATTTTAACTATTAAATTAAAAAATCTCGTGAATAAAAAGAACAATTGATAGAAATTTCATGTGATCAAACTCTAACTGAAGATTTAAAAAATAACACACTCGTTGACGTTTGGCTGAACCAAAAAAAAAAAAAAAAAAAAAAAAAAAAAAAAAAAAAAAAATTAAAGGTATTTCAAATAAAGCTACTAAATTTTTATGGCCATTTTGGTACAACCTATTTCGGCGAGCAAGGATTTTTTCCATGTTATATTTGGAAAATAAATTTAGAACAAAATTAAAAGTGGATCCTAATTTATGGTAAAAATTAAGTGAAATAAGACCAGACATAAACAAATTGATATCTCTTAAACAGCCCGTATTCGACACTAAATTTTAGAATTAAAATATTACAACTTGAACTTTAAAAATTAAAATGGTAACCAATTTTTTAATCAAATATTTTTATGTGTGCATATTTAATACAAATAGCCAATAGGTTGTGCAAATGGCAGAATACTTTTTTTTTAATATTTTTATTCAGAAACTGAAAAATAATCATTGTAAAATGTAGTAGAGATACTTAAGTTTCTCAATTTTTCTTTAGGTGGTACGCGTTAATCAAAAGGTTGAGAACCACTGATCTATACGTTATTATATCCGTTCATATATACGTGCTATTCATCTATACATCACAAAATCAACCTAAATACTTTGAGATCTTCTCCCTTGGCAACCCGAAGTTGTAAAATTGGTTTGAAATAATTTATTCTTATTGACAGAAATATCATTTAAATATCTGATTTTTTAAGACAATAATTGTAGACCAACGCTTATTTTTTAATGTTATTATAATAATGATACTATTTAATGTTACTATACTGCAATAAACTTAATATCACCACCTTATGTATTTTTTGTAAACAAATCCTATCATGAAATTTGCATTATCAGATTTCATCCTGTAATAGAAAATACAGAACCTCTTGAGGCTTTCAGTAATTTTTGGTAGGAGATGTCTGACAACGGATTAGAAGGCACTGCTCTCGAATTCTACCAGGAATTGTCGCAATCACTAAAATTCAAGACACTAACAAAGCTGTGTACATTTAGTTAAAATTTTACCCTTTCAGATATTCTTTTATTGTTTTTTAGGAGAAATGGGGCGGTTAGAAGTCACAGCATCTAATCCAAATTCAAATTAAAGTTAACCTATTAAAACTGATAGCAGAGCTATCTATTACCCCTGCAGCAGAGCTCTCTCTAAGTACAATATTATCTAGTTTCTCTAGAATGGCAACAAGAATATATAACAATAAAAAGTTTTTTGTTTGATGTTTGTAATTCTAAACAGTTACTTTACTATTGTGAATTAAAATATGCGTAATATATTCTGTAATTATCATTCAATTATTATTATCTCATGTATTAACTGTGCGTAATGTCAACGACAATCCCGAAACGCAAAATTTGTTAAACAAAAAATAAAAGCATAGTCCACAGAACACAAATAGTAAATCTGTATTTTGTATATGTCTTGAATGCGCCTATTTTTGTGAGAAAAAGCAAATGAAAAATGTAACTTTTAAACAAAGTTTTTTTAGTGAGAAGATTAATTAGACCTTCCTGTTAAAAATCCTAATGCTTACTTACGGAAAGAAATTTAAATTTTAAGGGTAGTTTTAAGAGAATTCTTTGTCGGTTATTTTCTCTTTGTTCAATAAAAGAATATTTTCAAGTTGCATTCAATGCTTTTCGGATGTTTCTTGAACTGTTCTTATCATTTACTTATGAGTTTATTGCGTGATTTAATTCATATTTATAACATAAGCCTAACAAATAACATACTTAGTCTTTCAGGGTCCCAGAATTGAAGTTCAGAGACCTCCATAAATATACAGATCAAATCCCATTGTCCGAAAGAACAAAAGTAATTTCAGATAATGTGTCGAAAATGACGAAGATTACGGAACAAGAATAGCTTTCAAGGAAATCATCATTCGAAAATCGTTGGCGACCATTTTGAATATAAAGAGATGATCATAGACATGGATGTGAACGTGGCACAAATATAGAAGTAAAGTATTAACGACGGACAACAAGACAACATTTGGAGAATGACACGTATGTATATTTTAAAAAATGAGTTACAAATTTGGGACTGGTTTAATGATTTATTTGTTATGATATTTTTAAATGCTTTGTGGGATTATGAAAACTTCCGTAAAGGGTAACGAAATAGCTGGATTTTGATTTTCAAGTCTGAACACATTCCATGAGTGTAAAGAGTCTTTAAAAATTTCTAATGTTCCATCAAATGAGGGAAATTCTGCATAATATGCTAAGAATGTGTCTATTTTTTTAGTTAATACTGATTGCGGGATTTCCGGTGGGGCTAAATGATGTACTATGATAGGTAAATTCTAGATCCTTTGGAAAGCTTCACTTGCTTAAATTTTCAACCTTTCCCTTTCTTTATGAACTCTTGTAAAACAACAACAAATTTTGAAAAAAAAATGGGAGGGGAGAGGAGGGTTAGAAGGCATGACCAGTCCTGTTTTGGAGGCCAGTGGAAAGTCTTCTTCTTCTACGCCAAACTAGTACCTCCCCAGGAAAAGAAAAAAAAAAAAAAAAAAAAAAAGACGAAAGTAAAGATAAGAAGGAACACATTTTAAATCTCAACATCTTCATAACTAACTTGTTTATGATCGTAAACTTTTATTTCAAAAGTGTTGATACACTGGCAGTACGGTTAGGGGTTCGAGTCCCGGCGAACAGGCTGGCTGCATGGGCGTTTTCGTGGTTTTCCCCATGCGTAACGTGGATACGAGCCAGTTTTCCTTAAAAAGACCTCCACGGGGCATCCCTACCTTTCCGTGTAGTACCTAAGGGCACAGCACGAAATAAGAAAAAAAAATAGTATTGATAACATGGCTGCTTTTATATTATAATCTAGACAATAAAATATTTTTAATAAAATAAGAATAAAACTCCTTCCTCGGCATCAACGCAAAATTGTAGCATGTAGATAATATACCATAATATTTTTTGTTCAGACCGCAACAATTTTGAGAAAATACTCACAACAGAGAATAAAAGACTAGAATAAGTACACTGCGAATACACACACACACAAATAAAATTTAAAAAAATATTTGGACCAGTTCTATATCTCCCGTTCTACTGGGCCGATTGATGAAATTCAACTTGCGTTTTCCATGTCTCGAAAGCACGACTTAGGATATGTATTAGATTTATATATAGCATTGTATTAATACAGGTATTTCGACACAAAATCGGAGTTTTTCTGAAATGACATGTCGAGCCTTTTCCATATTTCAATTCTACTATTGAAATTATGACAAACTGCCAAGTTATGTAAAAATCGTGCCAGCAGTTTTTAAAGAATTAGCTCTCAAAATAATAGCTCCTCAATGTTAGTTGAAGTTGATATATATTTATTAATATCTCTTTTTTTATTTCACTTACTTGATTCCTTCTTTTAAAATTCAAAATTTAGGTTCATTCCAAATAATATTCACCCATATTTATGATTTATTTTTAAAATTTGTATTTTTAAATAACTTTTATAAATTTTTCGAAAACATTTTGAATTATAACCTATAAAATTTTTACTATCATTTATCTTAAAGTAGATGTATTTGTAAGCATACCTTCAAAAGAATAAGAGTTTTTTTTTTTTTTTTTCAAAATTTCCTGCGATATACGCGAATTTACATATTGGTGCCTTTTGAAATTTGGCGCACTTGTTATAAGCGATAATAACGCCAAATGTGGTTTACACACTTTGTTAAAATTATTCGAAATAATGAACGATGACTTTTTCCCGCTCGTTTACAATGAAAGAAAGGAAAGGAAGATAGGTTGCTTTAAATTAAGAAGTTCGCCAAGTGAATTATTCTTGCCGCAAACTGAAAAAAATGCGCCAAGAGAAATTTGTGAATTTTTGCGTAAATTTCGAACCACATTTTACAAAATCTAATATTTAAGCATAATTTGAGTAGTAGAATCGAAATATGGAAAATAATTGGCATATCATTTCAGAAAAAGTCCGATTTTGTGTCAAACTACCTATATTAGAACAATGCTATAAATAAATCTAATATGTGTCCTAAGTCGCACTTTTGAGACATGAGAAATGCAATTTGAATTTGGTCAGTCAGTAGAATGGGAGATATAGTTTCGTTTTGCGATTTTGCGTCGAAACACAATAAACGGCGTATCACTTTTCAAATTTATGCCACCAAATGTTAGAGTACTGCCTTATATTCGAAGAAATTAAATAATGAAGAATCTGCATAAGTGTATATATGTTTCTCGCATTGTGATAAACCGACGTACCTAAAGCCATCCAATTTTGAACGACGTAATCCTACTGTGAATATGCGCATCTGAAAGCCTAAATTTCTAATTTGGAATTTGTTTTATTATCGATTTCATATTTTGTAAAACTTTAACGAATCTTTGATTAACAAACTCAACGATTTAAAAGCGAGCAATAGCAATCTACGGGGGAAAAATATTTTTTTTTCAACACACAGAATTGTGTATCGGAAATTCTAAGGATATGCTCATTTTAAAATTATTTTGCGATATTTTTGTTGAACTGAATTTTATGGTTTAAGTGCAAAGAACATGCTATTTAATAAATAAAAGTACCACACAAAACATTAAAAACCGTCCTTTTGGACGTAATTTAAAATATGAAACCATTCACATTTTTTCCCTGCAGTGTGCCTAATGATCTAATCAATCTAATCTAAATAAGAGAAGTTTTTATGAAGGAACAATAAACAATTAAAAGAAATTTTTAATAACTCAATTGAATATATCTTATTATTAAGTGTAAACTCATCTTTGTTATTTTAAATTTTATTTATTATTTAGGCCATTAGGCACTATTTGGAAAGGGAGGGATACTCATGTTCGACTTTTAATATTTTAAACAGCTTTGGTGTATTTAATTATGGCAAAGCACACTACGGCTATCTGCCCAAGAGGAGAGATGCCTTTCGTGGAGGACTTTCTAAGGGAAACTGGCTCGTAAACACGTTACACATGGGTAAAACCACGAAAACACCCATGCAGCCAGCCCGTTCGCGGGATTCGAACCTCGGACCGAACTACCAGTGTTCAGCGACTTTACCGCTCGGCCGTTGGTGGGCTCATTTAAACAGCTTTGAAAAATACACTGTAGTTTAATTCATTGTTTATTTTGGAACTTTCTAAAGATTTTTACCGTTTATTCAACTGTTCTACCTCTTTCTTTGAGATCAGACGATATTCATTATTTAGAATAATCTTTCAACTGGTGCTGATGTTCCTGACATGATGAAAACGTATGATTGGGCAATGAATTTTTTTTCTTTTAAATAACTGAAATGAGGTATCCATTTTTCTTCACAACTTTAATTTTCCATATTTCATATTTAGCTGAACAAACAAACCTTTTGTAATCACTACTCCCCCACAAAATTTTCCTACGTTTATTGTATTAGTTGCGGCACTTTTTCACACCAGAACTTAATCTTTTTCACATCATGAACTTTTTCACACCAGAAATGTTGCCATATCTCAATGTAAGAAAGACATCTGTCATAATATTTTGCAAAAATATCTAGACAACATTCAAAGTATTTAGATTTATATACAAAATACTTAGATTGGTAACAGCAGCTGAAAGAGACGGGAAATTTTAATAAATAGTTCGCCGTTTTATCGAAGGCAAAGACTATGCATTACAGACAGCACAATGTATAAAAAACTACTCGTTTAGCTAATTTTTTAATTAAAAACAATGTACAATTAAAATGGCGTATTTTAAAAATATTTAAGTTACAGTTTTTGTTTTAAATAGTATTTTTTTAATTTTTGTGGGGAAAAATTCAGCTTTTTTTTAACGCTACTTTAAAGGTAACTTTTAAAGTTTATGCGAGAAACATAATGATTGAATATTTTATTCTCATGCATGTGGTCAAAATTACTTGAAATTTTGACCAAAGTTTTCAGAAAAGTCAGATAGGGTAATGGTAGTATTGAGAAATATAAAATTATGGATATTATTATCTTCAAATCCTGCACATTAGTTTTTAATATTAATAAAGAAGAACTGAATTGTAATTTTAAGTGAAAGTTTGTAAGTATGCATATTTATATATTTAAACAGCATTGCATATATAATTATAATTTTTATTAGGATAACAAAAAAGTAAAGAGTCACAATTTTCATGTGACTTCAAATTTAATGACAGCTTTTAACGTTCTTATGTCAGAAGCAGAATAATTGATCGTTTTATGCAGCGACAATATTCAAAGTCTCAAAGTGTTCAAAGCATCTTGACTATAACTATCCAAGGTAGAATGAAAGCAAGCAAGTTAACAACAAAATTTACGGCCTAATAAATGAGAAGCCCGGCTAAATTGGTTTCCTGACTTTATTCATTGCTTTGGCAGCTGGGTAGCAGGAAAAGGAAGAAAGCTTCAGTACTTGTTGGTTCATATACCATGATTTCGAGTATTATCAATTATCTTAGCTACAGAATTCGGTCTCTATTTAACATGATTTATAAAATGATAATCATCCCTTCTTCGAGTGTTGCATGAGCGTTAAATAACTTTACATGTGGACAAATGCGTCATGTGATTCAGATTTACATTTATTTTAGTTTCAAGCCCAACATATTTGTACCAGATAAATATCTTGAAGTATTGACCTCATTACTTTTAACACAACAATTTGTTAATCGTTTGACTACAGACAACGACACTAGTAAAATCGTTATTGTTCTTATAACATGAACTACGCAAATTTTGCTCCAGTTTCTGAAACAAATCGAAGTCACATGGAGATAAGTCTGGTGAATATGGGGATGAAGAAACGGAAATTTGCGCTGCTAAAGAGCAATCTGGACAATCTGAGATTTGAGAGCTGCGTGCTCTCTTATACGATGAGTTTAATTCCCAAATGATATTTGATATTTTCACTATTAAAAATCACTGATTGATAGTATTTTAACAATGAATAAAAAATCAGATAATGACACATGTGTGGGTTTTTCCTTTCAATATTTTCGAAAGGTAATGCCACTATGTTTGCTCCCCCCCCGTAGTATTACATTAAACTAAAGCTTATGATTTATTGAACGCCTTATAAGGTACTTCTTCCGCCTTCTTGGCGTGCCTTCGTAGTGTAGTGGTCTGCATGCTGGGCGCGTATTCAAGAGGTCCGTAGTTCGATTTACGGCGAAGGCGTTGCTCATTTATCATCTTACCTGCTTCCGAAAAATATCTAATGTCTCTACAGCCTTCCGCGTTCTACGTCGTCGAAAACTACGATAAACACATTGAAACAATCAGCAACATAGCCTTCAAGCTAAACTACACAGCTTACGGAGACAGCTTACGGCAAAGCACTAAAGTACAGCTCTCTACTTGGTCGATCGCTCTCAAGCTAATCTCTGAAGTCAAAGGACTGCTGCACTCCATGTACAGGGAGGGTATATATATTTTTAACTTAACTTTGAGAATATTCTCGAGAAAACCGCTAAAAATGCGTTCTAGAATGCTTTCGCTCCTTTTATGGCATATCGCCGATTTCGTCGTCAAATATCACCAAATGGGAGATTTCACGCCAAATCTAACACCCCTGCCTTTCCTAAAACTTTCTGGCAACCGTAACACCGCTTTGCGCGCGCGAAGTTATATCACCACAGCTGGGCATTTCACAACACTATGTACCGAAGGTGCATGAGGACTCGATGATGTTCTGGAGCTATGTAAACTATTACAGTGCTATCAGCCGTTATAAAATTCATAGTATGTATTTCAAAATGTTTCTGATGGTATCGACAATTCAGCACTTCAAAGCAACTTACATGCTCTCTATATATTTGAGCTTAATTATTTAGTAGACTGTCTTATCGATATTCGCATAAACGTCATCGTAATCATAACACAAGAAAAGAAGATGTTTCAAAAATAACATTCGGTAGTGATAACTATGCCTATAAGCATAAGAAAACCGGAGTTAATGCCCAGTGTGTGTACTTAATCTGAAGTGAAGGATACCGTTTTTAGCTCTTTTTTTTTTTTTTTAATCTTAAAGAAAAATGTGAAATAAAATAATGATTATATCCATTAAAAGAATCCCCTTCATAAAATTTTATCCTTTGCAAAGGCTCAATAAATACCTTCGCTTTGGATCGGCTGTATTGACTGCTTAACAGATAGTAATACAAACTTCAGTTTTCCAACAGAAGCGAGCTTTAAACTATTGGTTTCCGATACAGTCTCCTCTAAGTTGTCAGCAACTCAGTTGCATGGTGATTCTCTATCAGAAAGTAATTCGGAGGAAAACTGTAGGTCCCTTCGCAGAAAATCCTTTAATACGAAGTCTGTTGTTCATTACTAGCTAGATAATGACTGTAAAATTTCCAGAACAGTTTTCTGTTCAGCATTGGCATTTAAATGACTATTTGATTAACACAATCCATAGGAAGGCAATGTAAATTTAAATCTTCTATAGATGACTTCCAATCCAAAGGATTTAAGGAACTTTATTCCTTAAAATCACTACAGTCATAAAGACTCATGCCTTATCAAAACCTTGAGCCCACCGAATCGGTAGTCACACAGCAATGATCATCACATCGAACAGCACACATCACCGGTAGCTACAGATACATTTTTATTGACTTTTAGAATAGTTAAAATTAATTTATGTTAAATCTATATACATCACCAATTCGTATGCCTTGACATGTATAAAAGGCCTTGATATGACGTGCTGTCTAAACATATTACACGGTTCTGGCTAGATTTAAATATTTAGCTTCTATATTAGATATGTTTCGCTGTATTAGGTATCGATCGTTTTGCAAAAGCTGTTACGAAGGGAAAGTAAAAAAAAAAAAAAAAAAAAAGAAAGAAAGAAAAGAAAAAGAAAAAAAGAAACAGAGAGACGGAAGAATACCGGCTTATGTGTGAAAACTATAAAAATAATTGGATAAAAAAAAGTATTTGTTCAAATTTCTACAGATCACGGAGTATAAAATATATCAACAGTAGGAAACGCAAAGCAAATTTCCAATATATAATCGCAGTGGTAAACATAAACATCGAATTTTGAGTAATAAAGAATTCCTTTGGTGGAGAAATGTCAGTACAGAATACAATGATCCCTGCTAGGAAGGAGTGGCTGGGTCGATTTATGCCAGAAATATCATTTGCAATAGTTTGCGAAATTTGTGTTTATTTATTTTAATTTTATTTATGAATTTAATAAAAAAACAATCTTTACTTAGAAAGAGCTCTTGAGAGAACCCCGAAGGAAAATGAAATATTTTTCAAACATACCTGCTCGACAGGGTTCAAGTAGGGCGATCTCGATGGCCCTTTCTTACGTGTGTTTCTATTCATGCGTGAAAGAAATATTTCCTATTTGTCTAAATACGGACACTCGCGCTTTATCGTCCATGGAAACAACATCAAGCCAAGGAATGTGTTAACATATATAGGGTGTTTCTAAAGTCTCTATACAGTTTTGAGAAATACGTTCTAATTCCAAGTTCTTTGGAAACGATCTGAAAGAATGATACCAACAGAGGAAAAAATAGCCATTGTTTGTTCCCGTACAATGGACTAACGTATCAACAGATGCAGGACGGCTTCGTCCGCAAATTCAGAAAAAAAAGCCCCTACCAGAGCAGCTATTAAAACCTTAGTAAAAAATTCAGACGAAATGGTAGTGTTAAAGATGAAAAACACCAAAGTTGTTCAAGCAAAGAGTACAAAAAAGCGATTAGGTAGCTCCCTGGCATCTACACGGAGACTCAGTCGGGGACTCAGTATTTCGCATACTACTGTTTGGAAAACTCTTCTCTATTATTTAAACAAGGATGTCTATCACATTTAAAAACTGCGCATAGCTTAAAGCCGAAGACTATGCAGTTAAGTCATGTGTTATGATTTGTTGGATGTTGTGGATAATGAGAATTGGAGAATGTTCTCTTTAGCGACGAAGGCGTATTCTATCTCAGCGGCCATGTTAATAAGCATAATTTCCGAATGAGGGCTGATGAACAACCAAACGTGCTATACGAATCTCAGGGAGCCACACCTAAAGTTAACGTATGGATTGGAATAACTAAGCTCTGTGAACCTTTCATGCTTGCAGAAAGGACCGTCACTGAAGAAATTTATCTCGATATGTCGCAACAATATCTTGAGCCACGGATAGTATCAGATAGCATTATTGACACTGTTGTCTACTAACAGGATGGGTCTTATCTTAATAAAACTTTTCCTGATAGGTGGATTGGTTGTGAATCTCAACGGCTTTGGGCTCCACGATCAACAGACTTAACTCCCCTAGAATTTTTTATGGGGTTGTAAAGATATTAGGTTATTTTTGAAACAGGAAAAAGTGCAAAATCAGCATCGCTTTTGCCGGGAATCGAACCACGGACCTCTGGAATACGCGCCCAGCCTACAGACCACTACACCACAAATGCACGCTAAGAAGGCGGGAGAAGTATCTTATATACTCCCCTTTCTAACCCTTTCCGGCACACTACCTTTTAAAGTTGCAGTTTTGATAAAAAAAAAAAAAAAAAAAAAAAAGGTAGGCAGTCTAATTAGGCCTAGAGGAGTACACAAGTAAAATTTTGTGAAGATAGCACTTATCGTTTATTTCTGTGGGTGTGCCCGCTTCGGGCACACTGATTGAATAGAGCTTCGAAAAGAGTGGTGAAACGAGCATTGTTGTCAATGAACTGACCGATGAGATGTGGAGAAGCAAAGAATACAGACTCTCAGTTGTCTTAGATTATCGGTGAGCCCGGTCTGGGCACATCTAAGGTTCGAAGTTTGATTTTAGACAAGATTTCAAGGTCAAAATTTAGAACTAATATAGAATAAGGAGATTAGCATACAGCCAAAAAATAACCTAGAAATTTCTTTTCAAACAATTCCTTTTATACCCTAAAAAAACTGAAAGATTTTTTTGCAAAATCAGGGTATTAAAAAACTAAACATGGCTAAAATATATGGACTGGTTTGTGTTGAGCTGCCATCTACTATAAATAAAGAAGGTTCAGAGTAACCCATAGTAACCTATAAATCCTTTTTCGTTCAATTTTTCTGTGCGTACAGAAGGAAATTTTTAGGGGTCACTAAAAAAGAAAGGTCACTTTAGGGGTGACTGAGAAAGAAAATTTTAGGGGACCGGACACACTGTGCCGCAAAGGATCAAAGGACGACTGGGGATTAGGGGACCCAATCACCAAATCGTGTTGGTGGAAAATCGTCATTTACCACCTTTTTTAGTTCGTGCGTCACTGTAGAGACATACTATTTCTTCTAATTGCTTTAGCAAACATGTTGGAGTCGTAAGTAAGAACAGGGAATTTGTTAAAAACTATGTTCCTAAAAGTGTAGAAGATACAACACAAGTGGGAAGGGTTTAACTACCCTTTATTCTTCACAGATCACAGTTTCTCCCAGATTTTACAGTTTATAGGTTCGGTATACAAAGCCCAGTACTTATGGTCTGAAATGTAAAGAAGTGAGAACAACAGACTAAGCAAATTTAAATAAGAGCTAAACTCAAATACTTTACAAAGACTAGTAACGCTAACATTGGCCTTTTAATCTTTACGTATGTGATACGTAGAATGCGGGAAAACTACAATACGTCTTCAGTATCAATAGGAATAAATTTTGGCCTTAAAGGCGGACAACAACTGACTGAAAAGCTCTCATGAATTGAGGTGGCGAGAAGTCTCTCTCTCTAACTTTTTAACTCCCTCTTGGCTAAAAGCCATAACTTAAAAATACTTAACAGTTTGTCAGCTCATTTTGTGTACTAAAACTAACCGCCTTTATTCTGGCCGGAAGAGGGGACAGTAAAGTTTTAAAATTAAAAAAAAAAAAAAAAAAAAAAAAGAAAAAAAACATTAGTAAAACTTAAAATCCTTACAGGGTTTTTTGAAGTCAAAAGTGTACCGAGTGAAGACTGGAAGCATTGAACAATTAAAACAGTAAATTATGGCTTCAGCAGCTGAAATTACACCAGTAACTTTACATAAGGTGTTCCAGAGTGTAATGAAATGGTGACAATTGTGCCTAGACTATGGCCACGTTGAATTGTACTAAATTATGTTCTATTACGTTACATTTTCATGTAAATAACTTGTATTTCAGAATAACGCCTGTTTAAGCAAAAATGTATTGAGACACCCTGTACTGAAATAGGATGTGAACTTAATACCATATTGCAATCACAGTAACACTGAAAATGAAGATGTGAAGATGAATTACCGCCTCTATATGCATACATTTCGTGGTCGTTTATTGGCGAGATAGCGAGCTAAAGGCGTTCTCTAGACCACTAATCGTCAGGCATCAGTCTATACACCAAACCATAACTCAGGGATAAAGACGGAGTGCCCTTTTAGTGTAGACTAGATTTTAAGCGGCCCTGTATTATACTAAGCTGTTAGCAGATTTCCAGTCATTGGGCATCTAACTTTCAGCTTACTTGCATGTAGCCATCTGTAAGCAGTTTGCCAAAATACTGTTGTCGTTGTTTATTCTAGACGGAAGTTGATGCACATTTAAGTTTCGAAGAAATATTCGTAGAAATTAAATATAAAGTTATAAAAATTCCGTATATAATTTTTAAACTCAATTAAAATATTGAAAGACAGGTTGCGACGCTTCTAACGCTAATAAGCCAACGCAATAAGTTAATAAGATTAAAAACTGTCACCTTTTTTAAATACACGAGACAATTACTAAGGATTTAATAGAAAACATTAGTTATTCAGGATAAAGATATTTTTTTTATCTCAAATTAAATTAAATTATTAAGTAAAGTTTCGTATTCAAGTTGTGGAAGTTCCATTTATTATTAAAACAGAACGTCTTGATTAGTTTTCGGAATACACATGAACGTATTCTCCTGGGCAGATTAAACAGTTTTAAAACTGATGCCACTGAATCAGTTATGTAATATTTATATTTAGTGAATCTACACATATAGAAAATGTGTTGAATTTTTAACGAAAAAATTGGAAAATATATTAAACAGAACGTTCGATTTAATGTCCAAACGTGCTTTCAGCATGTACTACTTCAAAACTTTTAAGATCACTTTTTGAATTTTGTGTCGTTTGGTTTTAAATCGCTTCATATGTTAAAAATGGTATCTGCATAAAAATATCACTTTGCAATTTCTTTATTTTAAACCTTAAAAAAAATTAAAACGATTTCTTAACTCTGGAAAATCTAATACTCAACAGAGGACGTTAGATATGTCTGCTTCTACACTTATAGTACAAACTTAAAAAATTAGAAGTGCATATATTATTTCAGATTTTTTAGTTTAGTACAGTAATAAAATATCTTTTTATGATTTTAAAGGAAATAAATATCGCAGCGTCCAGAATCGGCGACAGCATGATTTTGGCCAAACCTCATTGATTCTTAATGCAACAGAACAAGCTCTGTAGCGTGCTAATGAGCAGCAACGTAGGGTTACCCTCGCAGCTACAATGATCTTTAATACTGATAAGTCAAATGTGCCAAGAAACATCACTGTGGTAACATCCGGAGTAGCATAGACAATGTGAAATTTAACTTTTTCGAAACAGGGAAAATCACCCACAGAGACATCGAACATGAATTGGCAAGCTTACAGCTATAAGGCAATGAATGCTATACGATGCTTTGAATTCCAAAAAAGGTGGATGAACATTCATATAAGTCAATGGGAGATCTAGAAAAATTTCCACTACCACTACTTCCTAAAACGTGAAACGAAATCAAAAACTTATGCATGAGGGTTGCTGGAGGGTGGTAAATCACATTGCAAACTTTGTTATTTTGTCACAGGGGCAGTGCGATCAATTTTATCGTCGACATTTGAATGTGCGTTGTGTTACTACGAGGCTATTTTCCCTGACTGTGCACTCCTGAACAGAGACAGTATCGCGTGCCAAGATATCCTTGCGCGTGCCACATATAATCCATCTTAAGGCCCAGAATGGTCACCAGGGACAACACGCAGCGCGAATTATAAAAGATAACGCATACATTTATGCAAAATGACTTCGAAACTTCCTTTAACGGCAGCGATATTGTAACCGATGTATCGGTAAGCGAGATGGCTTTTTGAGCAAGATGATAACATTATTTATTATATTTGTGTAAAAAACCTTACATAAACATGACTTAGAACGCAAACGCATTTTCTTGTACTGACAAAATCAACCACAGATCGTGGTTATGCAACTAAACAGGAACAGTCAAGTCAATTTAAATGTGGAACAGTAGTCAAAGACTACACAATTTAAATATACTCTAAGTTGAGTCAGTAATTCTAAAACCAGAGCGTCAAAATGAATTGGTCGGCAGCAAATAAAAGCCAATAATTGCATAGCCGACAATTACAGTTTTTAAAGCTGCCAGGAACTAAACCTAGCGTGCACGCGCAGGTCAGAAAACAGCTCTCTTAAAATCCAGAAACCGCAGCTTAAATGCTAGCTAACTCGTTTACATTCTGTTGTGGAAAACGGGAAGGAGAAGTTATAAAGCTCTAAATCATAAAAACTTGGTTAGTTGAAATAATAATGACCGTACAATATAGTAACGTAGTCCTCAATAATCAAAACTAGTTCGAGAATGTCTTGACGCACTTTTACATGTAGATTAAAACATTAGAAAAATGTGTGGCATTATACCAAAATCTCTTATATTAAATTCACTATTTTAAAAATTTTAAAACTCTTTCAAGTAATTAATCTTCTTATTTCCTGAATTTCTTCTTATTCATCGAAAGTTTCCCAGTTTTAGAATTACAAAGAATCTTATTAAGAAACTGCCATCTGTTGTTCAGAAATCATCTTAAGAGAAACAACTCTCTATTGTTGATTTCCTTAGAGACACGTAACATATCCTTTAAAAAAGAAAATACACATTTCTCATACTGAAAATTACTTTTAAAGCTTAGAAGTTCCAGAAGTATTGCGCTTCCACTTCCATTCTTGTTATCATTAAATTCCATTAGTCTACAGAAAGGGAATCTCGAAGAAAATCTCTTCGATGTTCAATCTAATTTAAAAAGAAACAATAAAAATGCTTGTGAAATCAAGTAAAGAACTTCCTGTTCGTTAACTTGAGTTTCGACGCTGTAGATACCCACCTTATCGATGTTCGATTTCACAGCTTGATGAAGGGTGATTTAACTTGCAGAGAAAGGCTATTTGTGGATTGGAGGTATTTTTCGACAGAGTAATGCAGATATCAGCTCTTTTAACTCAGAATTTGGTTAAATTTAGCAGTTAGGCAGAAGACTAATAAAATCAGAATTTACTTGGCCTCCATAATATCTTTTGAATTACGTTACGTTACTGGAGGCTATTGTACATTATTTCATAATTGTACCAGTGTAATAGAACCGTTAATTTTAGTACTAATACAAAACAAAAGCATTTGTAAATTTTATTTTAAAATGAAAGGTGTTGTACAACATTAAAATCCATTTTAAATTTAAAATACAATGTTTTTAGCCGAAGATGAGACCATATTCCGTCAGTGTCTGATGAATTTAGCATTGAACAAAAATAAAATCAGAATGAAACAATAATAGAGCTTATCTTTTCAAAATTTGATTCCTTTTGTAACATGCTTTTAAATTTAATTAACCAGAGTTGGATAACATAGTATTTGTTCCGTCTACGAATCCCGACGTAGGCATATATACTGTCTTTGCAGTATGGAGGCACCTAAAATACTATCCATTCCAAAGTCCTATCGAGAAGTTGATGGCGGCAAAGAGGGAAAAGAGATCTTCGAATCTGTCCCTCTGCGTGTGCTTTATCAAATCTGAAATAAAGCTTTGGCGGGTGCTTTCTTGACAACATTCTCGTGGATGAACGGTTAAATAAGGAAGGCATTTTAATCTCTTCCAAGGCATGCATGAAATAGACATTTGGAACAAATTTCAAGAAACTTTCTTCTTCCGTTTTGTCGAGTGAACCTCCAGAAGTTAAATATTTTTGATGCGAGCAAAGAATCCTATTATTTAAGCCAGAAATATTGATATTAAAGTAGGAGCAGTGAAGGAGAGAGAGCAAAATGCAATATATTAAGATATAACGAGCAATTAACTACAAAGGTTATTGTACATTTTTGTAACTAGCTTATGCAATAAACCATTTGTGTCCTCTCTGGAGTTCAAAGTACGCATTTTCCTGTTGCTATGTGGACATATTACCAATTATACTGCGAAAGCACAAAAGGGAAATGCGATAACTTTTACCTTGCTCCATTTAAAACGCGACAAGGAGAAGACGAGACCTAGCTAGCAAATCCAGGGATGACAAATTATCGTCCACCACATTTAAATTTGAACACCACTCTGAAAACTATTGTATAATTTTAGAGCAAGAGAACGCGATAAAATCTACTTTTCGTTGAGCCGGGTTCGACCCACAGATCTTGCAGGGGCTAGTTGAACGTGTTAGCAGTTATGTCACTTGACTATGCTCGAAGAAATGCGATAATTCCTTATAAACTGATTATTTTCTTACTTTTTTTCATATATGCCTTTCTTAGGATTTTATTGTACAGATTTAAATTTTTCTAACTATAAATTCTTTTTAAATAGAAGCTAATTCCGGATAAAATTTTTAATTAAATGGATTATAATTTTTGTATAAGTTATGCTGCTTGTGCTATCATATTTTCCCCCCGAATATTTAATATATATTCATAGCTATAAAATTAAAGAACTATAAAAAAATTTTGGCACAAAAAACATGTACGCGTAATGTTTCCTTCAGTATAATATAATGTTCTAGTCACTTGTAATTAACAATAAGTTTTTAATTAGCGATCAAGAACTATATCTAGAAGTCCACAGATTATTCTAGAATCTTAGAATTTTATTTTGATGAGTTTATGAAGTTTTATTTTCTTTGCAAGCATAAACCGTACGAAAGATCGTAATGATTGTAGTGAATTATCATTATGCCTTGTAAGTACAACAGAACCGGATAAATGGTGTAAAGGACCCTTGTGTTAAATCAAATAAAAGTTAGCAGACGGCATCACTAGTGCTTACAAAAAAGCCAACAGTTATGGCTTAAAGATAATGGATTAACTAAACCTAATAGAATTAAGTTAGCTTAACTGCTGCAAAATTAGAGCAACGCGCAAGTTGGCTCTGATCTAAATGTCGGCGTAACAAGCTTAATGGCGAGAATAACACAACACCGCAGAATATTACTCGCAAGGAAGCCAAATTAGCAACGTAGCCTTTAGCTGGAAAACACACTCTAATTCTACCCTCTAAAACCTTTCTTCTAATACTCTTTTCTTTTTGAATATTATGTGAGCTAGGAATTTACATTCTGGCCGAAAAATGGAAAGGAGGAGAATAGGAAAGATGATTAACATAACTAACTATACCTATCAAGTATAACTAACTATTTAGCTAATTAAAATGATACTCTACGATTTTTTTTGAATTAAGCTAGTGTACAGGATTTTCGAGATCGCTAACTGAATCTGGGAAGACTTTCTTCCAAGATAACATTAGAAAATTGAGAAAAATTCAACTTAACTAGCTATGACATTCTACGTTATTTTAAGACGAGCTGTTTTTAGCTAACGGTTTCAGTGCTTGGCAAGATGCTAGTCATGACTGTACATTTTATTATCAAACATTATCTCAGAGTATGTAAATTTAAATTATATTTCCCCAGACAAAATGTCTCAGATTGGTGATTTGGAATATCATTATATGTTTCAGAGTTTTAAATAAGTGCACTGCAGAGATCTAAAAACGTCTTTGAATCTTAAACAGTTGAATGCATTTTGTTGATTAATAAATGTCATGCAACGAAAAAATTGTTACATAAAAATCGAATTTAAAATATAGAAATCAAAGGATAATTATTATTAGCGGCAGAACGATAAGACACTCCAACAGCAGATAAGATTGGAGCAATGGTGGAAACGTTCCAGTTATCACAGTTTTATCATACATCACTTATGGCTTATAACTGTGCAAACATGCGGCTTATGACGCTTAACTCCACACATACAACAAATTTTCATTGCTGAGTGCATATTAGTAGCCTTTCTGATTGGATGATTTATGAGGTATTCTCTCCTTCCTTTCTGTATGCCTCCGTTGTGTAACGGTAGCACACTCGGCGCGTATTTGAGAGGCCCAGGTTCGATTCCCGGCAAGGGTACTGCTCATGTTTCCCTTCTCCAGCATCAAAAAGTCCTAATGACTCTACAGTGGTTCCCGAACTCAATGGTGGTGGATGATGATTTTTCACTAGCAGTATTTCGCGAGTGGGTCCCCTAGCCCCCAGTCGGCCTTTAAGGTATTTTAGTATATAAGGTATTTTCTCCCTCCTTCCTACATGTCTTTGTAGTGTGACGGTAGCTATAGCGGCGCGTATTGGAGAAGTCCAAGCTCAAGTCCCGGCGATGGCCTTACACATTTTCTCGTCTCCTGCTTCATAATAACCTAAACACGCTACAGATTTATTTACAGTTCACCTTTGCATAAAAATTAACCTCTCTACTTCTCTCACAAAATTAAATTTTCCGCCACTTTTTGCCATAAAAATGAATTAATCCGAATTACGGTGCACTGGACACATTGCTGAGCTTCAAGTTGCGCTTACCTTTCTCTCCGCTTTTAAACATTAAACTAAAACGCAAAGATGAGTGTGAGAAAAACATGCAATCCGAAGGGAAATTATGAAAATAGCATCAAGCTTCAGTAATTCAATTACATGTTATATTTTCGATAATCTCAAAGTGCGTTAACGTAAATGAAAGGCTAATTGGTAATTGAGTTCCCAATGCATTTTTGCAGCCAGTTCATTTTAGTACATAATAGCAAGTAAGCACAGGCTTTTGAATCTTGATGAATGCTGAAAGCAGTGCATTTCAAGCAAATATCTGAAGTGGAAATGTCTAAAATGAACGGAAAGAAAGAAATACCCTAGAAGCACTTAATTATTCTAAAATTTATCGACATTTATGTTGGGGGCAGAACCAAGAACTGGTACTTTATGCTTTCCCTGTAATGTATTTAAGGATGCGCTTACAGCATCTAGTTGGTATCTACCTAACTTTCATGATGCATAAATGATTTAATTAGCCATTTACATTTGCTTTTAATGACCATGCTTCTATTCCGCGAAGTATTTACAGAAAGTGGATTCAATTTACTTTCCCTCTAATTAAAGTTTTACTCATATGATGCTACGCAGAAATTTATAATAAAAGTAATAGAGGTCGTAAAATAGTTTACTAATTAAAATCTCCAATTTAAAAAATAAATTATGATAAAATGCTAGCAGTATTTTTCATGCCAGCACTCTTGAGTATCCGCGAATTTTTTTCAAAATGCTTTATTTATAAACAGAAGTTAATATTTGACATTTAAATCACTTTTAGTATTTATTTCTAGACGTTTTCTAAAATAATTTTTTTTGGCCCAGAATTAATTTGCCCAGAAGGGCTATTAATTTCGTTTCGGCATTTTGCGTTGATTCACTATAAAGGGCGTTTCACTTTTCAGATTGTTGCCACCAAATATGAGAGCCTTGCAATATATTTAAAGAAATTAAATTATGAAGAATTTGCATAAATGAATGTATGTTTCTCGCACTGTGAAAACTCAAGGGTACCTAGAGACATGAGATTCTGACTAAAAGATCTCTTACAACCCACTTTAAGCTTTCATAGAGCGGTAAAGACACTGAACACTGGTAGTTTGGTCCGAGGTTCGAATACCGCGAACGGGCTGGCTGCATGGGCATTTTCGTGGTTTTCCCCATGTGTAACGTGTATACGAGCCAGTTTCCCTTAGAAAGTCCTCCACGAAGGCATCCCTCCGTTTAGGCAGATAGCCCTGGTGCGCTTTGCCATAATTAAATAATCCAATCCTATCCATATGGCTGCATCATAATATAGAAAACAGCACTGTAAGAAAATTTCGTTTTAAAAATTAACTCATGTTAATAAAATTATGAAACTTCTACAGATACTAAGAAAGAAAAAACTAGAGATAAGTCTATATCATGATAAAATTCGCTTTAAACAAAAAATTCAGAACGTAATCACTGGAAAATAAACCGTTTAAGCCCTTACATTTTTATCTGTGGTAAAACGATTAAGAAAGCATAACTTGATTTGGTCTATCTTTTCTTCCATCTACAGATCTATTACGAATGAACAGTATCAATCTTATATTCATTGATATGTTCTATATGTTTCAAACTCCAGTTCTTTCTCTTGTCTTGACATCAATAGCATCATTAATCCGATATTTTTTTTAACGTCATGATCTGGTCTGTGCTGCTCCACTTTCTCGATCAATTCATCTTTCCAGAACATCAGAATGAATGTTTTTAATGGTCCGTGATAGGCAGAAGAAATCTATCGCCCTAATGATTTCTCTATATTAATACGTTTCTAAAGTATTCAATGGGTTCAGTTCCACAAAAGTAAATTTCAAATGCAATATCTTTAATATAGAATTCATGTACAAATAAATATTGAAAAGCTTTTAATAATTATCTCGCATAATTTGATAAATATTACATTGGTGCATCTAGGAGCCATAGTTTTGGTTTATAGGATTATGGCAAAGCACTCGTTGACTACCTGCCTAAGGAGAGGGATGCCACCGTGGAGGACTTTCTGAGGAAACTGGCTAGTATATATGTTACACATGAAAAAAAACCACGCAGCTAATACAAGGGCTCATTCAGCCAGCTCGTTCACTGGAATTCGAACCCCCAGACCGAATTACCATCGTTCAGCGAACTACCCCTCGACCGCTGTGACTCTAGTGGTCTGGTATCTGTAGAAATTCACTTACGCGAATGATTGCTTTGGGTCTTATAAATAATATAAATGAACATATATGTGGATAAAAATAAGTGAAAAATTTCGTAATAAAAACATAATTTTATGTAGACAAAGAGCAAAGCATAGGAAGAATAATCTTTAAAAAACAGTTAGAATTTAACTTATCAAAATGCATTATCATCATCCATAATAATAATAATAATAATGTCGATACATCGAAGTATAACATAATGAAAAAGAGTATTGAAAAAATAAAATGAGATCTTACATATCCTATAACACTTCTTCAGGAATTTTGTGCCACGGGATTATATACGATACTATAGGGCGTTGAATTAATTAAAGACTATTAAGGATACGAATCCACATAAAATTAGAGACGAGAGATTTGTACGACGATATTTTGTAGGTCGACAAAAGTATGAGTATAAACATGTAAATTCATCTTTTGCATTTTAAATTCTTTATTTGTTTTACAAAATTTGATATACATATTGGAAAAAACTACAAATTTCCTCACAAAATATGCTCTTAGATGTGCATAGAACACCTTATGAAAACAAGTTATCATGGGTGACAGTATTTTGAAGGGTAAAGGTGACAGGATTTTGAAACTATGGATGGATAGGAAATTACCTAATGGTGCTGTTACCGTTAGTAATTATTGAGCATTTAGAAATTGTCATATTCTGGAAATACATCAGAAACAAATTCAAAATTGCACAGCAGAAGACCATTTGATAAATTTTAAGCTCGATCACGGGCAGGACATCCAATTTGCTTAAACTAATTAACAAAAGATTTTAAAAACATTTTTCTAAATAACCTTTATGAATACTTTTCGTTTGTATGACCTTTCGCCCATCCCCGCTCAGACGATACAGCAGTTAGAGAAGCCGTGTTACCGAAGGGTCCGGGTTCGAATCCCGGAGAAGACAAGGATGTAAATTGTCTGTCCCCTCATAGGAGGCGGCCACCTCTCCAGAATAATATGACCACCACTTCGGGTCTTAGGAGTGGCGAATACTAAAAAGGCAAGTGCCCGCAGAAAAAAAAAGAACTTTCGTCCATCTAATTCAAAATACTTTAGGAAAAGTTTTTTTTCCCCAATAGCGGGCACTGGCTATTACAGGCTTTGGGACGTTGGCCACAACGAACGCCGGAAGCGGTGCTCATTTTATTATGGAGGCACCTAATAGGTGGGCTACCGTTGCCGCCTATGAAGGGACAGACAATTTATATCCACGCCTTCTCTCCGGAATTCGAATCGGGGCCCTTCGATATGGCAGTCACAGTCAATAACCACTTCACCGTGTGGGCGGCACGAAAGGGTATATCCTACAGTCTGATTCACAAAGAGTTCATAAACCTGTGAACCATAAACCAGAGAAAACCAGAGCAACCTGTGTTCATAAACCAGAAAAAAGGGAAACGAACATTTGGAGCTAAACATTTGTTTTTCGCAAAGGATTTTGAATGTGTAGTAACACAAAAGCAGAGCCGTTCACATATAAGCACTCTGTACCACACCACGTGCATAGGGAAAGCTCCATACTTGGGATCAGACATACTTTCCGATGACATCATTTTCTTTTGGTGTAATGATGTTTAGGCGGGATTCTTACAGTATTTTCAAGTTTTGGTTTTGTTGAATGAAGCGCATGAGTGATACGGAAGCGTGAAAATTATCATTTGTATTCTTTGAATAATACTGCCAAACGAAACAATTAACATGCAGCCTTTTGTAGGTGGTATCCTATTTATGGAAAAATAAAATTATAAAATCCTTCAAAGATCCTGTTAATATCATAAGCAATCTTAAACGCTTAGATTATGTAAATGAGTTCATAAATTTAGTGCAAAAAACAAAACACATTGGATTACACGACGATCTCGACTTAGGTTTAGGCATATGTGCCAGTAAAGTATATTATTATTGAAATTTTGTTGCATTCTGTTCCTTTCGCATTGCAAAAAATATTTTCTTTGCAACTGCATATGTTATTTCCATGTTAATTTCCATGTCTTTCACACTTTATTCTGTTGCCTTAAACAAAAGAAAAAAGTGCATTCACTGAATACACATGTATAAGAAAAAGAAACTTTCTTCTCTGCAATATTCATAAAGTACATATTCATGGGAAATATTCAATTTATTCATATATACCTCTATTTCTGTGTTGCAAATCTATAGTAGTCTAACGTCAAAAATAAATTTTACTTTTTCAGGCTGACTACAAATATCGTGAATTTACTGTGTATTATGTTAGCTCTAAACGTTTTTGCTGTTTGCGAACACTGACTTGTCTCTTGCTTACGCAGATTGCATCTACAAAGAATCTATATTTAATGAACATAAAAGAATGAATTAATAATCACAAACCTTTAATATGAAAGTTTTTAAACCAAGAATACATTTATTTAAAACTTCTGCATTTAATATTGATACACATTTACGGAGTTAGCGCACTAGAAGAAATACTGATTTTCCTCTCTATGGGGAAAAACAACCCACTATATTTTTTATATTAACTTCACCATACTACAGTGCCGTAATAAGTGTAATCTGCGACAAAAATGCAACGCACGTCCTTAACGGTAATAATATTTTCAGCACTGCTATTAAAATGTAAACAAACGGTATGGATGTGTACTTTCGTACCCAAGCAAAGTCAAGGCGTTCCTAAGCGTAAAGGAAAGGATGTCATTGGAAGCCGTATCCAATCACGAGGATAAATTTTTCCCTATGCGCGTGGCGCGGTACAGAATGCTTATATGCGAGCCATTCCTAGCGAGAGTACAGCGCATAAAAGTACGCAGGCGGCCAAAATCAGGGGCGGCCGGCCTCTCGGGGGCGATAACACGCCTAAATATTTTAGTGAGTATGAAACACAAATTTTGTTAATCATTGAGCACGTTTTTAAATCTGGGGACGGCAATCTTAGGAAACAAGCGGGCAGTCAACGTCCTAGGAATGGCCGTGCACAAAAGTCATCTTTGAAAATCACATCGTTGAAGAATATTAAGCAAAAACATTCTACATTAAATTTATTTTGGCTTTCAGTTTAATATTCTCATATAAATAATGTTGTTTTCAGCTTGTTCCTGATAATTTGTGAATCTAAGGACCCAACCTTTACATGAGAGAAAAGTTTGATTTATTTCTTTAGAGAAACCCTTGCGAGAAGGGGTGTTTTCATGAACGACTTTAAAAATAAATGAGAGAAAAAGAGAGAAACTAAATGCAACCATTGTAAGGATCTTAAGTTTTACTAACGTTTATTTTATTTTAAATCTTTACTATCACTTCTTATTTTCTACTTCCGGCCAGAATTAAAAGCGTTAACTTATTTATGCAAAGTTTGTCTGGCGAACGCCAAGTACTTAAGTTGTGGCTTTTTGCCAAGCGAAAGAGAGGAAGGAGTTAGTCGCAGCAGGCCGCTTACCTTAGAAGTTTTACTCAGTTGCTGGTTGCCTTCCAGGCCAGAGGTTTAATCCTCTTGATAATTTTAAACGTATTGTAGTGTTAACAGTTCTCTGTACTACATACGGCTTCCTGTTAATATAAGGCCAATCTTCCACGTTTATTATTTCAAAGTTAAGTTAGAGTTTAGTTATATTTTTATATTCTTACGTTCAGACCACAAGTAGTTGGTCTCTGTATTCCGAAGTACGGAAATTATTGTAAAGAGTGAAAAATAAAGGGTTTCGTATACTCTTCCTGTGTATCTTGTCTACTTCCCACATTTATTGAACATAGCTTTAGTAAGCTCCCTGTTCCGAGTCAGGTTCCTCAATGTTCCCCAAGCAAGTAAGGAGAAACACAGAACCTGATAGCGGCGCCCAACGAAGAAGAATAACCATGGCCGAGTTTGAAGAAGAACCCGTGCTGCCTGCAGAAGCGGCTCAGAATCCAGAAATGCCAGCTGCCGCCCTGGAAGGATTTGGTTACATCGTCCAGACCATGCGCGCTTCGATGAAACCAGAAGCAACATTTAATGGAAACTCACCGGTAACCAGTTTTTTGGAAAAATTGGATGACCACTTCATACTCTACCCCGTGCACGAGTTTCAAAAAGTTACCTTAGCTACCAGCGCTTTGAGGGGCCAAGCGCTTAACTGGTTCAAATGTATAGGCAGAAGTCTCCTGGGTCAAGCAGGAAGTCCCACCTATACTTACTAGAATTTCAAGACTGCCCTAGTAAAAGCTTTCCCTGTTGTAAGGGATCGTGCGAAATTAGAAACGGAACTTTTCAGCATATATCAACAAAGAATCGAAAATCTCTCAACCTTTATTTTAAGAAAAATTCACGTCTTCAAACTCTTGTATGGAAACCGTCCGGATCCTGAGATAATTCAAGTGATTTTGCCGAGGTTACTGCCCCAAGTGCAAGACTTTATTGAATTAAGAAATCCGACTACACTGGAAAAGGTATTTGAGCTAGCAATCCAGTTTGAAAGTAGAAGAACGGCGGACATTGAAAGAAGACGCCAATATCAACAGCGAAACCAATTTGGTGCGCCAAGACTACAGCAAACTCAAGCACATGGCTACGGAAGCAAAGCGAATCAGTGGGCAAGGAAACCCGAGCATTCAAAAACAGCCGGCGAACGTCGACAGTTCAATAGCAATCCAGGAAAAAAGTCTCAAGGCCAGTGGAAAAAGAAGGAAAGCATGAAAAGAAAAAAGGATTTAAACTAAAACGGATTTCTGCTGACGGGAGGGTGCGGAAATCCGAAGGCCAAGAAAACCCCTCTTCCTTCAAGTTAAATACAGTAATGGTGAAAAATTTGACTCTTCCGAAGATTGAAGTGTGGGTGAATAACATCCCAGCACCTCACTCCTGGATACAGGCGCGCAGTGTTCCTGTGTGGCAGAAGATTTTTTTAGGAAGTATTTTCGGAAATACCGCATATATAATTCGGATAATACGACAGTGTTAGCTGCGCAGGGAGAAAGATATAAGTGCATAGGTAAATTACCGCTATACGTTCGTATCAAGGACGAACAAGTAAAAATTATGTTTTTTATAGTAAGGAATCTGCAAGCACATATCATCTTAGGAATAGATTTTCTTTCAGAGGCAGAAGCAACGCTGGATTTTAATGAAGCGTCCCTTAAGCTGACGATGAAACCAGTTCGAGAAGAAAAAACGGAACGGCCAATGTTAAACCTTAACCACCTGCCTAAGGAAGAGCAACAAAGAATCCGACAAGTGGTAAGTGAATTTGCTTCGTTATTTAGTGATATTCAAGGATTTACTCAAGTTAATAACCATAGTATCGACACCGGAGATTCAATGCCAGTTCGCCACAAAGCATACCGGTATGATAAGAATAAAGAAAAAATTATAGAATGGCACATTAGAGATATGTTACGGAAAAAGATCATAACGGCCATCTCAAGTAGTTATGCTAGCCCGGTGGTTTTATGTAAGAAAAACAATGACTATCCATTAACACATCCAAAAAGGTGGCGTTTCGCGATTGACTATCGTAAATTAAACTCCATAACTAAATATCCGGTATATCCGTTACCTATTATTGAAGAAATTCTAAGGAACATAACATCTACCAAATATATGACGACTTTAGACTGGTTATTTTCAAATAGGGGTTAAACCGGAAGATGTGCCTAAGACTGCTTTTATAACCAAGTCTGGCACCTATGCATTCCTGCGTATGCCGTTTGGCCTTTCAGGGGCATCGGCAACATTTCAGCGATGTATGGACATTGTGTTAAGGTCTGTTCTTGGAAAGTCCACATTTATCTATTTAGACGATATCATTATTACTAGTGATAATCTCGACCAACATGTACAGGATTTAAGACAGGTGTTTTCTTTATTAAATGAGGCCGGTCTAAAAGTTAATGTCGAAAAGTGCAAATTTGCAGCCCCTGAATTAAAATATTTAGGTTACAAAATATCTCAGAAAGGAATCGAGACAGACGAATCAAAAATAATCGCTGTACAAAAGTATCCGACTCCAAACACGGCAAAGAAGCTCTCTTCTTTTCTAGGACTTTGTTCATATTATAGGTCCTTTATAAAAGATTTTGCAGCTATTGCTGAACCATTGTTAAAATTAAAAATGAAAAAGGCAAGATTCTCGTGGACGGCCGAAGCCAATAGTGCTTTCGAAAAATTAAAACAAGCATTAACGCAAGCCCCTGTGTTGAAATTTCCTGAAAAGGATGAGAATTTAGAAATTTCAGCGGATGCTTCGGATTATGCGGTAGGAGCGGTACTTTCGCAAAATCAGCAGCCCGTGGCATTTTTTAGCCGAACTTTAAATCAAACACAAAGAAACTATTCCGCGACCGAGAGAGAGGCACTTGCAGTTCTGTTAGCAGTGCAAAAGTTCCGAGTCTATTTTGGAAAGGCGCCAATAACAGTGTACTCTGATCATGCGGCGGTAACTAGATTGTACTCAGGGAAAAACTTATCCCCAAGGTTAATAAGATGGGCACTCAAGCTACAAGAATATAATCTGGTAATCAAGCATACCCCCGGAAAGAAAAATATCGTAGCAGATGCCCTATCCAGAATTAAAATAGATGAAGAAGGTAATACTGTAAAGGTGGCAATGCTCAGAGCATGTACAAAAAATTACCGAGAAACTGTAATAACGGAACTGGGTAAGGATCCTGAGTTTGGAAGCATTTATGAGTATTTAAAGGATCCTAAAAATTTTAGCCACCAACGTATTGTCGCGATAAGAAATAGGGCGGCCCATTACGAACTAATAGATGGTCTATTATTTTATACAAAAACTACGAATTCCAACAACGAATTTCGACCTGTTATACCAGCTAGTCTTAGATTAAATATCCTGCAGGACTTACATGACAGCCCTTTAGCTTCTCATGCTGGTATTCGAAAAACTACTCAACGCGTACGCGAGGCAGTCTATTTTCCTGAACTGCAAAAGTTAACAAGGGCGTATGTCCAGTTCTGCCCAACATGTCAAGCAGTTAATTATATTAATTCCCGCCCGGCCGGGTTTCTAAATAGTATTAAATCCGAATTTCCAAATGAAATAATTGGCATCGATTTATTGGGCCCTTTCCCAAAAAGTCAGTTAAATAAAAGTCGCTATCTCCTTGTTATGGTTGATCATTTTAGTAAGTGGACCGAAATTGTTCCCTTAAAACGAGCCTCCGCGAAATTAGTTTCTGATTATATTTTAAATAAATATATTTTAAAATACGGGGCGCCCCTAAAAGTTATATCGGATAATGGTCCTCAATTTGTAAGTAATGTATTTGAAGACATGTCCCAAAAACTGGACATACGTCATTTAAAAATGGTCCCGTATAGGCCGCAATCAAATATAGCGGAACGGGGCAATAGAAATATAGTGAAAATTATCCGTAGTTATGTTAAAAATTTTCATAAAAGCTGGGATAACTATGTCAATGAATTTGCTTTCGCCCTTAGGACCGCAAAACATGATACAACGGGCAAAACTCCTGCTGAGTTATTTTTAGGCAGAAAGATTATAACGCCGTTAAATAAATTATTTTATGTGCAACAAAGAGCCCCAGAATTTAAAATGGGTGATATAGAAAAACTAATTAAAGAAGCAAAAAAGAATACTGAAGTAGCACAGAGAAAACAAAAGCTGTATTATGACTTGAAACGACGGGGAGTCTTATAAAGTAGGGGATGAAGTATCAAAAATTAAGCATTCACTTTCTTCAGCACCAGAAGATAAAACTGCCAAATTTTTTCCACGATTTGAAGGACCATACGTCATAGAAAAAATAACTCACGCTGTAGTAGTGTTAAAAGCCAGAAATGGTGAAACCTGCTCCGCAAACATTGATCAAATCAAACCCTACTATGATCGTAATAAAATGCAAATATTTACAGATCTTTTGCAGGATCCGGCACGGCAGACACGGCAGGCACAAGCTCCAGAGGTGGAACAACGACAAGTACAAGGGCAAGCCATTAAGAGGCAGGAGCAAGTGAAAAGAAAGTTTCCCCACGGGAAAATTAAAGGTAACAAGAAAAAGAAGCCGTTCCAGTCCAGAAAAGAGAGCTCACGAACACCCCCAGAATGAAGAAGGGAGAAGGACGACGTATGCAAAGAGAGCCAGGAGAAATGACGGCAACTATAACCCGGCTCTAAAACGGAAGATCTACTCATCCGACAGGACTCTCCGCAGCAAATGTCGCCGAACTACGGAAGGGCCACCAGCGGCGGAGGAAAAGTTACAAGGAACATTTGAACGGCCAGCAACGAGGTCCAAGCAGGAACGCGAAAGACGTTTCCCGGTTCCGCCAAGACCAGCTGCCATCAAACGGCCAAGACCACAGGCAGAGGCGAAAAAGAAGGTATTCAAGTGTGACCGAACTGGAGAAAAAAGAAAGCATCTAGAGGAAGGCACTGAAGGGCGAGCCCGTACAAGGAGGAGGATAAATCAAACAACAATCTGCACTACCTTCCAAGACTGGGCTCAGAAAAGAATGTCCGAATATCAGAAAGATAAGTAAAATTTTATGTTGCTTTGCAAACTTAAGTTAATCTTTCATTCTTACTGCAAGTGGCAGATTTCAAGAAGTTTTACCTCATGCGAGGTCTACCTTTATCGCCAAAAGGACGAGAAATGAGTTGTTACCGATTTTGGTATTATGTTTTTCAATTACTCGCGCGTAAAACTAAAGTTGATGTATAATAGCGATGTGTAAATACTTAAATATTGTAAAAGTTATTGTATAAATTTTATTTAAAACATTCTGGCAAGAAAGAAGTTTTAGTCTGAAAGACTTTTTGAAATGTATTATTTCAATGTAGAAAGAATTGGCACTTGCTTTGAAAAGAATAGAAGTTAACAATGTACTACTAATGTATGTTTTCAAATGCGTAAAATTAACGGCATGTTAATATGTTCTTATATACAATGTGAACTGTTATTTTAAATGTTAAGAAATACCGTGATATGGTAAAAGTGAAAGTAATGTTAATTTTTTTTTTTTATTCGTGTGACTGTAAAAAGACCAAATTGTGATGAATATGAGTTAAAGGTTGAATGAATGTAGTTAGGCTGTCTGACGCTACACTTCAGAGTTAGCCACTTTCAGAATAGTACCTCAGGGTTTAGAGTTGAAATTTGGGTGTGTTACGAGGTCTTGGTAAGTTGAATTTTTAACACGTTAGTGTTTTGATTGTTAGAGGAAGTGTTGAACACGTATACATAAACACATTCGTGTTTGGTTTTCTTTTACAACACATGTCAGAGAGCACGGGGAGAGATAATTAAAATAGTCATGAATGAAATAAGAATGTTAAGAGAAATATAAATATGCATGTTACTTGCCATTTCATTGTGTAACATTTCATTAAACTAGTTTTCCTTCCAGATCTCTGGAAGGAACCAGATTTGAATAAAAAGCTCCTGTTTAGATGCAGTACAGATGAAAAATTGCGTGTCCTTGGAGCTGCTATTGTAAAAACAAATTTCGTTTTTTTAAATTTCTAGTTTCTAGCGAGAAATGTTTGTAAAAGATTGGCCTCGCGTTAGATTCTAGAGCTAAAAGTTTTCAACAAGGTCGTTTTCGACCTCAGTTTCAAACTAATTAACTCTGGCGGGAAGTATGTAAGGATCTTAAGTTTTACTAACGCTTATTTTATTTTAAATCTTTACTATCACTTCTTATTTTCTACTTCCGGCCAGAATTAAAAGCGTTAACTTATTTATGCAAAGTTTGTCTGGCGAACGCCAAGTACTTAAGTTGTGGCTTTTTGCCAAGCGAGAGAGAGGAAGGAGTTAGTCGCAGCAGGCCGCTTACCTTAGAAGTTTTACTCGGTTGCTGGTTGCCTTCCAGGCCAGAGGTTTAATCCTCTTGATAATTTTAAACGTATTGTAGTGTTAACAGTTCTCTGTACTACATACGGCTTCCTGTTAATATAAGGCCAATCTTCCACGTTTATTATTTCAAAGTTAAGTTAGAGTTTAGTTATATTTTTATATTCTTACGTTTAGACCACAAGTAGTGGGTCTTTGTATTCCGAAGTACGGAAATTATTGTAAAGAGAGAAAAAATAAAGGGTTTTGTATACCCTTCTTGTGTATCCTGTCTACTTCCCACAGTTATTGAACATAGCTTTAGTAAGCTCTCTGTTCCGAGTCAGGCCCTTGCATGTTCCCAAAGAAAGTAAGACGGAACATTGAACTTGATCCATGACACTATTTAAACCCGGAATCTGATGTTTAAGGTTCCATACATTAACCATTTCATGCATTACATTCCATACGTTAATAGTGAATATTAGCGTAAACTTGATATATTGGAAACGTGCTGAAATGCCCAAAACCCTGGTATAGAAGAATTTTTTAGGCATAGTAACGCTACATATGCACGTTACTAGTTGCATCCACCAGTACATATGTACAGTAACAGACTTCCGTGAACGCTTCTAGAACTATTTCTGTTGTGCAAGAGGTAATATTTTACGACTGTAACTATTTATAATGCAGATCAACGGTTGCAGCTCTTGAGATATATCGTAAGTTTTCGCACGCAGGGACGAAATTTGAATTTTCCCAAATTAGCATTTGAAAAACGCACCATGACTAATTAATTAGAATTACAATAAAATCTTGAATTTATAAAACATCATGATTGTAAAAGTTTCTGCACTCACATGACCAACATCAGCTGTCAACAATTGCTTCATGGAATAGGTGTAGATCATTGCCTCAAGAAACGCTTCAATTCAGAGTTGGGGGGGAATACGCATTGGAGGCTCCATTATGGTATGGAATTTGTATAGATGATATTCATTGGTTTTTAAGAAAAAAAGTCTGATGTGTACATTACATGACTTCCTTGTACGGGATATTAAATTACACACACTTTTTCTTGCATTTTATTTAAACTTATTGGACTAAATTAAATCTACTTCGTCGACAGCGCCTAAACCAAAATAGAATAAATGCACTCTTTAAGATTCACTATATTTGTTTACCATAGCGACACTAGGTTTCCTTAACAGCGTTATATTACGTTCATATTGTAACTCAGAATTCACAAAATTTATATCATTTGAAGAATTATCTAATCGTTGCCACATGTTCTATTCAAATACTATAATAAAGCTAAAACGATGTGCAAAAGAAATTAAGCAAACAAAACAAAAAAAAAGTTTTTCCCAGACTATTCAGCATTTCTCATTCAATTAATTCAATTCTCACTTCGCGATAAGGCAAAAGTATATAAAATCTTAAAATATCTATATTAAAAATTACGAAGTAAATCTTAAACACTTATATCCTCGAAAAAATTCCAGAATGGATTAAGCATGATTTAATTCGCAATAATAAATGAAGGCGTTATCTTTGTTGTTGCGAAGCTTAGTATCTCTAGATTGGCAACAAATCTGCTATTCTGTTGTTTCAAATGTAAACAAATATGTCCGCCATGTTATTTAAAAATTCGGCTTAACAGCACTTAAGCAGATTTTAAATTGTTGATAATTCCACCAATATTGCTTGCAGATTTACTACAGGCATAAAAACCTTAACCGGAAGATAAGAACAATATAATTCAATTATTTCTAAAGCAAAAAATGCACAATTTACAAACATATAAGAGTAAAGAGACTGAGATCACTGAACCGGGTAACAGAGTGGATATTTATATACGTTTGGCGCTGCCGATTGCAACCAAAATACGAGGTGCACATCTACATGTTATAGCAGTCCTATATGGAAAATTTCAACGTTCTGAGGCTACTCGTTTTGGAGTTATGAGGGATACATACATACGTACGTAAGACACCACAAAAAATTCCCTTCAGGATTTATTTTAAAGCAGTTTT
This sequence comes from Stegodyphus dumicola, assembly GCF_044657685.1. Taxonomy (NCBI): domain Eukaryota; kingdom Metazoa; phylum Arthropoda; class Arachnida; order Araneae; family Eresidae; genus Stegodyphus; species Stegodyphus dumicola. The sequence goes on from NC_140769.1 coordinate 35,129,904, forward strand.
ATAATTTTTTTGGAGGAAAAGAGTCTTTTTATTCTGTCCTTACGTCTTTATTCTGTCACACAAAAACATCGTTAAATTGCATTCGATAGCGGTCGAAATGAAAATTTTCGTTGAAATATGCTGCTTGAAACTTTTCGCGATTACAATACTTGCTTTTTATTTCGTACAAGGAAGTAAAAATGTAAGGAAAAATAATACAGTGTTTTAACAATAATACATAGCGTATTTGCTCGCGTATTTTTCTTTCTAGCCTTTTAGCTCTAGGTTTTGAAATTTTTGTAAATATTCGCATAATTTTCTTTGTCTACCTGAGTTCATAGAACGAGCTACCCTAGATTTTAAAATGCATTAATCCACTTAATGATGGTTTTCGTCTTAGCAAGGAATACAAAACCTCGTCAACTACCCGTGAAGGTCACGCCGAACCTTTTCTAACTGTTGAGCTTTATACCAGCCTTATTACAAAAACCGAACAATAATAGCTAAGCAAACACGCATGACACTTAGTCTATGATTTTGGTGCGTCAGAAGCACATTCACTCTCTCTTAATATTTATGGATGATATAAAGATTTCTTATTGTATATTGCAATGTTAATATTGCTATATATATTTATTGGAATGTAGGTTTGTTTTAAAGGAATAATATTGCACCTGTTGGTTATCCACGACTATATTTCATTTGTTGTATTTTTACTGCAACTGCCATATTCGGAATTTAAATTATTCGCATAATTTTTCCCTCTTGATTTTTAAAACAGCAAAATAAGTAAAAAAGAAGGGGATACGATAAGAAGCGAATACGGCAGACAAAATACAGCTGCCGCCAAACATGTTTTTATCAAATATTTACATATATTCAACTTATCTCAATAACTGGATTTATATCGGGAAAATTAAAACCTTCTGCTGTAAAATGTTATCTGCATGAATAAATTACAACTAAAAAATACACAAATAAATTTTCTAATGTTAAAATCTTATATATGAATATTCCTCATACTTAATTTAAATCGCAGCTATTTATCTATAAATTATTAGCTTCCTTGATAAAGATAATTGCATTTTTAGGGAATCAGAATTTCAACAAAAAAATTCCAGTTCACATTTTAAACGGAAACAAACATAGAAAAAAAATTAGAAACGTTTTTCTTTAATTACGAAAATACTTCACTGTAACTGCGAGAACGAAGTTGCATTCCTTTTTTCAAAAATCGAACTCCCGTTAACATACGAACATGGTATTTTTGATAAATTTTTCCTGAAATTAAAATGTACTTAGTTGTCAGCTAAACATTTCGTTTTACTTCTTTTACCCTTATCTTTAGACACCTTATAAATTATTTACTTAACAATGGCGAATTTTTCCCTAAGTATTCGAAGAGGAACAAATACCAGATTCTGATGTTTCCTGCTTTTTTCTTTCGACATTTAAATAAATGTAGAATTCTTTATTTTGATTGGATGATGTCAAATCCTGAAAAAACTAATAGCGGAAAAATGGTGAGAAGCATATGCGAAAGCATTACCTGTATTTGTCTAAATGTTTGCTCAGATGCTGAAAAAGACTTTTAGTTTCAAGGAACGAATAAGCGAACATAATTTATCGACAGTAAAAGGTGAATGAGATTGAGATAGTAAAGACATTCTGTTATCTTTGAAGAAATGAGATAAGGAAGAAAAAAATTAAGAAAATCTAGCATTAGTTATTATTGACATCAGAAATGTCTTAAGAGAAATTTTCAAAATATTTGTGGACTGTTACGTTATGTTAAATTATGATACCGTATGTTTATCATGCAAACAATTTCTCATTTATTGCCACTAAACGAAGATATGACCTGTAGCTTCTATGCAGGCTTGCAAATAGTTCCCTGAATGTTGCTATTCGACGTTAGATAAAATCTTTAATTCAACTTTTAAATTACAACTGCTTAATAAACTGAGTGATTTAAAAGCAAAAGCAGGCTTCTTAAAATTGTTACTTTAATTTTAGTAATCTACCTACCTTATATAATTTAAAATATACTTGACGTATGATAGTTAAACTGAGAATTATGAACATTTGGAACATTACTGCAGTTACTAAAAAATGCTTCTAATATCACATATTAAAAATTTAAGGCAACATTATTTGGGTTTTGATTTTAAAAGTGTTTTAGTGGATATTTCAAATTATTTTAAATACATTATTGCCAAGAGCTGCTTGCATATCTCAGAAAATATTTAACTTGCCTCTCATTTTAAAATATTATTATGAGTGTCTAATGTTATACACCATCTCAAAATTTCCGTTTTCGTCATAACGCTATTTATAGGGAAGATCCTTTAACCTCGAACTATAATTGTTTCTGAAAAACATATATAATAGCACATATCTCAGCTAAAGATATGCGCTAAAGAATGTTTGAAGAAAACAACATAAAAAGTGCTGGCAAATCGACAACCTTGTATTCGACGTAGACTTTGTAAATTCCCAATCGATTTCGAGGGCAAAACGGGTCCCCCTTCATCAGAAGCAAACAATTCTACAAAAAGTTGCAATATCTTTATTCTGAAATTGTTGGCAGAATTTGTTGCTCCTGATGAAAAGGGACCCGTTTTGCCCTCGAAATCGATTGGAATTTTACAAAGTCTACGCCGAATACAAGGTTGTCGATTTGCCTGTTTTATTTTCCACGTCGCAGTGTTTCTCTTGCGTCTTGATAAAAAGTGCTATTGATTACATTGATGGGAAAAAGCAATATTATCATTTATCAGAGATAACTGCTGATCTCAGAGATGACTATCTCCGAATGTTATCAGTGGGTTTGCTGATGAATGGGATTGGACACATCAGAGATCACCAATGAATTTTTTCTTGAAATGAAAAAAAAAAAAAAGACTTGGAAAATTGTATAAGAAGTTCTTAAGGTTAGGCCCATCAGTTTCTCTCTACTACAACACAACTGCGTGAAAACGCTTATCATATTACCAATGCAGTTAGGATCATTGAGAAGAATGATTCAAATAGAGATAGAAGACGCAAAAAGGCCAGAGCGATTCAGAATCCTTTAGCATGCTATAAAGAATTGAACACGAAGAGGAAGAATGTTGCCTGTCAGATAAGCCTAGATCGTTTTGTATCAAAAGCCGTAAACTTCCAGCCTCCTACCACAGGGATGTTTATATACATTAAATAACTACAATTATTTATTTAATTATAATACTATACGTTTATTAACATATGAAATCGGCAGTTGTTGTTTTAATTACGTTACGAAAAACGCATCTATTCAAAATAAGAAATGCTGCTGACCTGAAATGCCTTATAATAACAAGGTCCTAATTGCAGTGATATTTATAATAAATAACAGTTTTTCCATCTGACAATCAAATCACTCGAAATTTAAATACATGAAATTTGTCAAATCATCTTGAAATAATTTTTTCAGTTTACATATACAGCAGTAAATATATTTCGTTATTAAAAGTAGATATTTTACTTTATTTAATCACACGTTTAAACATAAAGACCCAAATTTCCAAATTACAAGATTCAAGCATTCTGAATATTACTTCGGAACCTGAAAAATCAGACTGAATGATTTCTTTATTTAGTTTTAATGGTTATGAAATGTTATTTGCTTAAATAGATATGATATATATTTATAGATACAGAAATCTAAATTTTGGCAAATTTGGAAACTTCTCCTCTTGTTAGCTTTAGGAACCTTAGCTCAAAAAGTATATTAGTTTCAAATCGGGATTTTGCATTGAATTACTATAAAAGTCTGAATCACGTTTCAAGTTTTTTGCCATCAAATATTCTCGCCCTGTTATATATTTAAAGAAGTTAAATAATCAAGAACTTCCACGATTGTATGCATGCTTTTCCCATTGTGAAAAAATAATGGTACCTTGTACGAAAAAAAGAAAAGAATTTTTATCTCCAACGTTGCGAGACTGTCTATCTGAAATTCTAACGATAGGCTGTTTTTAAGTATTTTTAGCCCTAAGGAACATTAGCCCAAATGCTCTCAAAACGTGTATGTGTATGTAAATGAAAAAATAAAATTCCCTTTGGGCATATAAAATCTGAAGGCTTTCAGTACCTTATACGTTCATTAATAAAAGATGGTTCGTAACTCAAATTTATATCGGCTGCAGAAATTATCTGTAATTGTCCCATTTTACAGTATGGCTTATGACAAAAATTAAATGTTACTGTAGAAATTTAAGTTTTATTAGATATTAATTGCATTTATTAGATAATTGAATTACGTTATTTTACTTTTAAAGTAACCAGTTTTGTTCAGTTGCTTAACTTTTATATTTTCCTTCATTTGCATTTCCAGCCAAAAAGTTATTTCTGTTTCGTGTGATATTCAAAGTAGTGTAGATAGATATTATTTAAGCTGGTGTCTCAGTTACCTCAGACAGAGCTACCATTCGGCCACCTTGTTTTGCTTATTTAAGCTTGCTATTTTACGGCCGTGCATATTAATTGCCCGTTTGACCACGTCGGTGGTAGAGCCAACTTGCATTAATTATCTCTGTGCAATTTCGGCTGGTTATTTAACTTAGTTTTAACTTTACATTCCTATTTTGTGTCGCAGCCAAAAGTATTGGCTGATATATAAGCATCAGGAGTGCCGTCTAAATCCTTTCTTAAGTTGAATTAAAGGGTTGTTTTCACCCTTCGTACGCCTTGCTATTGATTCAGTTTAACTTTATGAATAGTCGCTTCACAGTTCAAGCAAAAATCTAGGCAGCAAAGTAAAGTTAATTTACCTAGAAACATAGAGTATTATTAAAAAATAGAGGAAACAATTACTTGCCCACTTTTGCCGATGCTTTGTGCTTCATCAAAATCTACATTTTTAAAATGCAAATCGGTGACCCGGAAATTGGAGTATTAACAACTTTCATTTCCTCTGCATACTATATGTAAAGAACCTGCCTTATACCAAATTTCGATTTCCATAATTTAAGATCCCGTTAAGGACAACTTTGAGACACTTTTGAGATGTAAAAGGTTCTACTGGAAGAATGATCTTAAATTTTTATAACTTACAGAAACCCTCCTTAAAGTGCTGAGTATTTTCAGGAAGCCAGATTTGTGTACGAAAATTAGATACCGTTGCCATTTAAAGAAGATATTGGTTCAAGCATCGTGTGTAAACAATACATTAAAAATATACAGCCATGTCTTAAACAACCAAATCTTTTCTTTATTAAACAAGTACGCAAATTTCCACAGGGTAATAATTTGCGAATTAAATTAATATCACCTCAAATATCTTTTGTCTTTCTGAGATTTTTAATTTTTTTTTGTAGTCCATTTTGAATATATCATTTTATATTTCATATCTTGATTTAATAAAAATTAATTCTTAAGTGTTAAGTGAATGGGAAGTGTTTAGGTTAAAATTGTTTTAGACGTTCAACTGGAATCAGTATATTAATAGTCCATTGCGTAAACTGAAATTAGCCTAACAGTACGATATTTATATTTCTTAGCATCTTATTATTTCTTTTAAAAACCTTAATGGTAAATTCTTTGAGTTATTAATCTGTAATTCAAAACTAGCAGACTGTTACTAGTTTTATATAAAATCTCTTTTTGTTTATTAACCCAAATGGGTGTTAGGCAAGGAGGGCTATTAGTCTCAAAACGGTAATCACTTTATATATAACTATATTACGAATATATAATTACATTAATCAGGTTAAAGCGAAAACGTTGTAATTAGCTTAATTAGTTTAAAACCAAACTTTGTTATTAACTTAATCAACTTGAAGCAAAGCTAAAATAAGTTTAAATGTGTAAAGTTATGGATTTTTTATTGGACCTTCAGTATTTCCTAAGCAGAATGTTGCAAACTTGTTATTGAAATTACGGAAAACTTCTGACCCGTTCATTCTGGCAACATCATTAATCAAATGAATTCTTATAAATCAGCATTATATCGCGCGTAATAGCTATCACTACACTAAAGACTTCAGAACGTTGCTTTATACTGCTGGAGAAGATTTTAGGAAATTTTGTTGTCAATAAATTATTCAATTACTAAAATTAAAATAAAGAATGAGAAAGTAAAATTCATAATTTCTGACCACATAGTGGCGCACGAGGTTAAAGGAATTTAATAAATTTTATTTGCCAAAAAGCATTTTAAACTTTTGAAATTCGACTTCGGATGTAAGAGACATGAACTGGACAACAGTATTTTATTCCCTCATTAAATGCCTAAAATGAAATATAACGCGAGTCGGATTTCCAATTTTATTGCTCTCTTAAAATCAAATAAAAATTTTCCAGAAGATCACTTGGTCTCTACCCTTGACATCTCTATCTCTTAAATCTACTACAGTATAAAAGGTTCATTTATGTAAGAATTTTGAGCCTTTTCCTAACCAAACGAAACTCAATTTGAGGGAATATTGGCAAAATTTGCAAATTTTAACGCATTTCTCGAGTTTCGGAAATTTCTAAAGGTTGTAGAGTCATTAGGAATTTTTGGAAGCCAGAGAGAGGAAAAATATGCAACCGCCTTCGCCGGGAATCGAACCACGGACCTCTGGAATACCAGCCCAGCGTGCTACCGTTACACCACGAAGGCACGCTAGGGAAGTGGGAGAAATACCTTATATACTCCCCTTTTTAAAGGGCAACTAGGGTTTTTAGGGGACCTAGTCACCAAATCCTGGGTGCGGAGAATCATCATCCACAACCCTTTTAGTTCGGGCGCCACTTGTAGAGTCGGAATTTTTGGAAGCCAGACAGAGGAAAAATATGCAACCGCCTTCGCCGGGAATCGAACCACGGACCTCTGGAATACCGGCCCAGCGTGCTACCGTTACACCACGAAGGCACGCTAGGGAAGTGGGAGAAATACCTTATAAGGTTTCCAACTGATTTTCTGCATAATCATCAAAATTTTCTGAATTTTTATTTGTTAATATTATTTTTGGGTCACAGTTATATAATTTAGCACGAAATTGACAGTAATAAATTTTTTGGGTCAAATATAAATTCAAAGTTAATTCCTAAATGTTAATTAATGTTATGAAATAATAGTAAACAAATAGTTTTGCACACATACCTTTTTACTGGTATTTATGTTCATTTTTATTCCAACATTATTTCAGTTGTTTCCAAAAAATAATGATAATTTTTTATATGATTTGAATGAAAAAATATTTTTAACTGCTATCTAAGTATCATAATATCACTTGATATATTCCAGAACGGCCACATATTAAAATAAGATTTGCAAAATCTCATTAATACGTCACACAATTAAATTTCATAAGCATAGCGCCATGAAATCACTTGCTTTTTTTACTGTTATAAAATTGTAGGTCATTATGTTTACTCCTGATCAAGAACCACGAAAGATTTGCTATGCCTCTCAGAAATTCGAGCCTACCAACGGCCGAGTGGTAAAGACAGTAATTCGGTGCGGGGTTCGAATTCCTTCGAATGAGCTAGCTGCATGGGCATTTTCGCGCTTTTTCCCATGTGTAACATACATATGAGTCAGTTTCCCTTAGAAAGTCCTCCACGATGGCAACCTTTCCCTTAGGCAGATAGCTCTCCAGTGTTTTGGCTTAATTCAATAAATCAGAAAAAACAATCTACCCAGGATTACAATTCTGCACTTCCCAACTGTCCGTTGGACTTACTCGCAATTACACCATGATGCCATGCGAAAAGGAAGGATACAGTTCTTTACAAAGTTTTTCAGGTACTTGTGCGCTCTTGAGCCAAATAGAAAACTTTATAGAGGCATTAGGTAATTTTGGAAGCAGACAAGATGAAAAATGAGCAACGCCTTCACTTGGAATCGAACCGCGGACCTCTGGAATACGCGCCCAGCTTGCAGACCACCACACTACGAAGGCATGCGAAGAAGGAGGGAGAAATACCTTATATTACTCCCCCTTTTAAAGGGCGACTGGGGATTTTTTAGGGAACACAATCGCCAAATGATGTGTGGAGAGTCATCATCTACCACCCATTTTAGTTCAGGCGGCACTTGTAGAGACCTTAGATATTTTTTGGAAGCAGGAGAAGTGAAAAATGAGAATGCCATCGCCGAAAATCGAACCACGGATCTCTGGAATGCGCGCCAAGCGTGCAGACCACCACACTAGGAAGGCATGCTAAGAAGGCGGGAGAAATACCTTATAACTTTACTTATTAAGTGAAAGAGCTACAAAATTAGTTAAATTTCGGAGACTACGAGCAATGAAATAAGCACTTCATACAAATAATCTCTCTATTTCACATCATTCAATTCACACCAGCATTATTTGATGTAATTAACCATATACGAAGCCGACCAATCGGATAGTTGTTAGCTACGCTGCCTACTCTACCGAAGTGCCCGGGTTCGAATTCCGAATTTATATGTTTGTAAATGTGTAATGTCTGTGCGGTATGGGTGCACTCTAAATATGCGGAGAGCCGAAAATCCTCTCGAAAGGTTGATGGTACGAGAAGAGGGATAGTAGACCCCTCGGACCTTCCATCCGGGCTGCTCTGTCTCAAAATTGGGGTCGGAACTGAGCTAAAGTCTGGTTGTCACCTATATGGTACTGTTGTTGCCGACGACAGGCGAATTTGACTGCTTGCTACGATGCATGTCGTAGGCTTGTACTGACAAGTGAAATTGATAGTTACAACAACCATATATGTGCGAATTTCGGTGTTGCTGTTATTTGAATCATAATTATTTTTCTTATTACTTTTTAAAGTTTTTATTTGCTACTCTTTTTAATTAAACATCCATAAATCTTTCTTTCTATTATTGATGAACTTCAATCAGAAACCTTGAAAGATATCACCAACAATTTTTTAAAAGTTATATGTGCTTTTATTACTTTTTTTAATTGCCCTGTAATTATTATTTTTCATTATTTTGGAATATGCAATCATTTATTTATTTGCAGACGATGTTTTCCTAAATTTTTTTAAGAAGGATAATTTAGTGTAATATTTCGAACTGTAAATATTCTCACTCTCTATATATATCATAATAAATAAAAGAAAAATTAGTGAATTTCCATGAAACGAAGCAAAAATAATGAAATGCAACTTAAGCCCATTACAATGATGTAAGACTCTTCCTTTGCAAAAAACAAAAATAATGCAAGACTGGAGTATAATTATCTTAATGAGCGTACGTAATTTACTTCTATTCTAGAGAAGATTCTAGAGTAAATTCTAGAGAAGTACTTTGAGGAGTTCGAAAACAAAACAATTATTCCTATGTAATAGCATATTTTGTTTTGCAATAATTTACTAATTTTAGATTACCGAAGAATTCCATAAAGTTATTCTCGATGTTTAGTTATTTATCATTGCTTTTTGAAACCATGACAACGTTAATGGACAAAATTGCTTATTTGCTCTTTTCAGTTACCTCTTGTAGACAGGTTTATGATAGAAAGATATTCTACAAGAATAAATGAAGACTTGCGTTAAATTTTTTGTTAGATTCATATCGTAAAATAATGGAAAGACAGATAATCAATGCTACTTACACACAGGATAGTTCAAAAGCGTGATGTATAATCATTCACGGTCTACAAAAACCTGAATTAATAGTGTACATGGTAATAATAATATAAAGAGCTTTCCGATTCCAAGTAGTGTAAAGAAGTGTTAATCACGATAATATATACATATATTATCGTAATTATTATTACCGTGATTAACTCTTTCTTCGCGAGGAACGAGATAGCTCGTCCTCTACTCATGGTTTTTCTATATTATCTCAGCGGGTCTCGCGACTTATTTCATTGACATTTTAGTGTATAGCAGACCCTAAAATTTTGCCATTACAACATTTCTATAAAGTGGCGTCAGGACCAGAATTTGTAGTGCTTCCACTTTTATTATGTTTCTCGTAGTTTCTCTTTTCATTTTCACGTCTCGTAGGTTCTCTTTCTCTCTCTGTTTTACTTTTATTACATTTCTCATTTCTTGTATTATTACGTTTCTCGTCTTTATTTTATTACGTTTCGCGTTCTCTTTCATAAATCCTCCGATATGTCGCACATGGAAGGACAACATTACTTGGACATAATAACAGCAACCTCAAGTAAGGCTACTCGACACGGAATAGCCTTACATGTCGTATGTAATTCTCACAAAATTCGCCAAGAGACAAGTTATCTGCGCAAAACATGCACTTCAAAGTCAGCATTATGTGTAGTACATTGTTTTGAAAAATACCATAGTTCAGAGAGATTTTAATTTATACAATATTTATAATTTTTTATTTTTATTATTATTATTTTTATGTCTGTAAACACAAATAAATCATTATAGTGAGAATTGATTGCAATTGATTATTATTTTTCAAATTCAGAGATCTTCTAATGTCTGATCTTTATGTCTGTAAGCACAATTAAGTCATTATAGTGAGAATTATTATTGATTGCAATTGATTATTATTTTTCCAAGTAAAGTAAACAAGTTTTAAAGGAATTTGTGTTTTGTCTGCGCAGAGCGGCGCAGACTCTTAGCGCAAAAGCAAAAGGTGAGACAAAGGCGCCCTATTGCCCCGATGAAAGTGTTAATATATTGTTACAAAATGTACAGGCGCGGTAAGACGGCTTCCCCACAAAGCAGTGTTTGGGTTGCCATAAAATGGCGAAAGAAGGCAGATTTGCCACATTTGGCGAGAAATCGCCCATCTGGCGACAAAATTAACGATATACCATGGACGGTTGGAGAACCTTCTGGAACGAATTCTTACCGGTTTAGCCCAGAATGTTCTCGAACACAAGCCGAAAGCTATATAAACCCTGCTGGTCCGCAGTCAGTGAGAGTGAGTGTCTCGCCTAGCGAGCTGATAGAGAGTGTGTCTCGTCAGAGTGCGAGTTAGTATCGAGTTGGCGTCTCGTCTAGCGAGTCAATCCCTGCGGAGTCGATCAAGTTGACAGCCGGGCAGCGAGTTCCGAATGGGTCGCCGAGTGCACCGAAGGAGTCTGTTAGTGTATCGCGGTTAGTGCATCGTCGAGAGAATTGTGTTTCCAAATTCTCACGATCCCCGTACGAACGTGAAGGTAGAAAATAATGTAACAACTGGTGTCAGAAGAAAAACGTAACAAGGTTTGAGCGTTCTTCAAACATTTCGCAAATTAATTTTTTCCATTACTTTATAACGTGAAGGTAGAAAATAACGTAACAACTGGTGTCAGAAGAAAAACATAACAAGGTTTGAGCGTACTTCAAACATTTCGCAAATTAATTTTTTCCATTACTTTATAGAGACATTATTCTATATTATGTTTCTATATACAAAACCAAATGCAATCTATATGCAATAAAGGCAGGAGAAATACCTAATGAAGCAAAAAATCTTTCAGCTCACGATCAGCGAATACCAGAGTGGCAACCTTTAAGGAAGCGAAAAACACCTCTTCAAGCACGAACTGATCTCAGTAAGATTCCAGTATAATTTGCAGTTGAAAACCTGCCATATTGAAAATTACACTTGGTTAATCAAAAGTGTATATAAAATTCCTTAATAGGACAAACAGCTGTAGCGGAAGCTCAGAATAAAAAATATAAATATGTAGAGAAAGTAATACTGGACTGTTAAGAAATTATAATAATTTTCACGAAGCACTGAAACTTTTAGATTATTTGAATATGTTCTCAAAACAATGATCGCATCTTTAGGGAAAAAAAAATTGCGACTCATTCTTCTCGAAACACAACACATAAGTTTGCTTTTAAAATGGAACAAGAAAATTACGGATATCCAAAGTCAACATCTCGAAAAATCTTTTGAGAAAAATGAATGCCTGAAAAGATTCTTTAGAAAGAAATATCAAACTAAAGTCTTTTTTTTCTCAGTTAGGTGTAAAACGGTATCAGAATTTCTGGCTCGTGGCCAATGTCTAACAGCGATGTAATAATTAACATGAAGTACCCTTTTGTTTTTGCCTGCACATTTTTTACTTTGCCTAAGATTTAAAAAATGGAAACATCTGCCTGTCAATAACACTTTCTGTTAAAACTCTAAAGCTTGCATAGAATTTCTAGAAGTTCTAACGCTGCTTGCCAAATATTAATGACGTAAAAGCAGTTAATAGGTTAAGGACTATAATTTAGGTAAAAAAGAATTCAAAAGCAGCTTTTATATTCAATTGCTTTTAACTCTTTCATGAAAGATAAAGAAACATATTACGTATACAGTAAAATTATTGTAATTAAATATTCTTTTATTATGCATGACAAGATGTCACGAGACACATTTATTCAAATTATTAATAGAATTCTTAAAAACTCATTTAACTTCCAATATGAAATTTCAGTTGTATTTCCTAGTCCTATAGAATAAATTGTATTAATTTTATATTTTTAGCCCAATGAGGTGTTAGCACACATGGGCTATTACACTATAAACAGCTGTATCACTTTTAAAATTGTTGCCACCAAATATTATCGCCATCTATTAATATTTAAAGACATTAAATAATGAAAAATCTACATGAATGTAACGTAATAAATAATGAAAAATCTGCATGGATGTAAGATACGTTTCTGGCATTGTGTGAAAATAACGTTACATAGAGCCGTCAAATTCTGAATAACGTAGTCCTCCACTCGAATATGGGCAACTTGAACTTCGAGTTTGTTTTATTCTGTATTTCCTACTTTTAATCTTTAAGGTATTTGAGATTAAGAAACTCAAGATTTCAAAGCGAGCAGTGGCAACACCCTGTACGGAATAAATTTATCCTCTGTGCGCGAGACTGTCTATAGGAAATTCCAAAGATAGGCCTTTTTAAAAAATATTTTTGTTCTTTAAATTTATATGTGTGTGTGGTAGGGTTCCTCACTCTTTTTGTCTAAGACGGACGTAGGTTACTTCGAAGCAGGAAACGTGAAAAATGCTCAATGCCCTCGCCGGGACCAGAACCTCGGACTTCTCGAATACGCGCCGAGTGTGCTGACCATTATACCACGAAGGCGGGAGAAATACCTTATCTATTCCCCTTTTAAAGGGCGAATGAGAATTAGGGGAACAAATCGCGAAATCCTGGTAATGGAGAATCATCATCCACCCCATTTTTAATTCGGGCGCCACTGTAGAGTCATTAGGTTATTTCGACATGAAAAATGCGCAATGATCTGCCCGGGCCTCGAACTGCGAAACTCTCAAATACGCGCCACGTGTGCTGGCCATTACACCACGAAGGCATGCTAGAAAGGCGGGAGAAATACCTTATAAGTGAACTGTATAGCCACGTATCGCTGAGTTCAAACAACTTTCTTTCTTTCCACCGACAGCGAGGCAGCCGGTCCACTGGGGCAGTTAGCATATCGGCCAGGTAGGCCCGCTGACGGAAATAACTTGATCAATATAACGCACTTATATTGTGCTCAAGACGAGTGCTGGGGCAATGCAAACAAATGCTGGACGAGACGATAGTGCAATGATGGAAGAAGGATGCATTGCGAGTGAGAAGAACAATTTCAGTTACATATTTACGGAGTAATGGATAGGGTGGTTACAAAAGGCATCCACAACGTGAACAATAAATGACTACAGTGAAATATATGAGCCATTAGCAAAGTGACTGATAAACAGTAAAAGTAATATCTAAAATATGGATAAATACTAAATAGCAATACTAAAAATAATAAGAAGTAAAATACTAAAAACCGAAATAATACATAAAATAAAAAAAGGCAAAACAGTGAAAACAATACATAAAATAAGGCAAAATACATAATTCAATATTCATAAGTCAGGGTTTACAGTTCAAGGAGATAGGTATATACAGGGAATAAAAAAAGCCGAATAAGCTAACTTAAGATAAAATTAGTTCATTACAGGTACAAAGCATACAGGGGCTGTGCCGGTGACAAGGATGGCAGCTGAGAATTACTCCAGCCTGTCTGAGATTTTGAGTGCAACATTTATGCAATCGCATATGCGTTTCAATGCATTGCGATTTTTCGAAGTAGCTTCGGCCCATGCATGGATGTAGTTGTCTAAGATGATATTTGGCGGTCTCTCTGCAAGTGAACAGATAGTGGTCCGGATCTCCTACCATCCCGCATAAGCAATGGTCGTTTTCGAGCCCATTGCTTATGTGGGATGGTAGGAGATCCGGACGTAAATTGAAACTTAGTTCAGTACGTCTTCTAACTTATTTGCATTCAACGCAATTATAAAAGCACTTTCTGGTAGGAAGTTGTAAGTGGAAACAAGAATTGAGTAGAAAGGTTTTTCAAATTAAAATAGCTGTTGTAAAATTAAAATATCCCTTACAGAGTAAAAGAAAAAAATTCGATGTGGACCCCACATGCCTTCCTTATATGGCCTATAAAATTATGCAATTTTTCTCTGCAATTCATGAAAATTTATTTCCTCGAATTTCGTTACAGATATAGTTCTCATTCAATGAATTCAATTCTCACTTCACGGTGTGGCAAAAATACAAAAAAACTCAAAACATCTTCATTAAAAATTGTAAAATACGAGAAACCTTTAACATCAAAAATAGTTAAAAACCGTTGAAAAAGAATTTGTACAATTAAAATTTGAGTTTAAATTGATTTAAATTATGCAGAAAGACTATAATCTTTCGGTGCATAAAATATTTGGCATTATTCGGCAAAAAGACACACAAGGTGGTGAAGAAACTGACTTAATTTACTATGCATCTAAGCTTCAAATGTAAACAAACGGTGGCGTCCGATTGCAACCGAAAAGGGGAGATGCACATCTATTTGTTATAGTAGTTTCATACACAAAATTTCAACGTTCTGAGGCTACTCGTTTTTGAGTTAGGCGAGGTACATATATACCTACGTACGTATAAAGGTCACGGAAAAAAATCTCCTCTCAATACATTTTAAATCCATTTCACAATCCGCTTTGGGAAATACATTCCTTGATTTTGAACGTACGTACGGATGTAATGCAAAAACACGGTTCAAATGGAATCGAGAGCGGTCAAAATGGATATAATGTTTAGATAAGATAAGAAAGCCTGGACAAGAATAAGCAAGTGGCGCCATCTGTTGGCGAAACCAGAACTAAAACATAATTTCTCTAAAAGCCGAAGACAAAGATGGATTGGAATTAGGATCGTTAACTAGATAAGAAAGATTTTTTTGAATGTGAAATGCCTCTAGAAAATCCAATTCTCCAATGGAAGATGTTTTTTGAATAATTTTGGCAGCCGAAAAATTGAAAGTGTGATTTTCGGACCAACAATGTTGGGCAACAGCGGACTTCTGTGTTTCCTTTTTTCTAACATATGCCTCATGTTCCTTGACTCAAAATTTTAAGGCTGTCTGAATTTGGCCAATGTAAATTAAACCGCACTGGCAAGGAATCCTATAAATACCCCAGGAATTCATATCCGGAATGGGGTCCTTGAGTATAGAAGTTGGAATTTTATTGATGGGAGAGTAAACAACCCGAAAGTTAAATTTCTGCAAAATATGTGCAACTTTATAGCTAATTGATGGAAAGAAGGGAATGACAACAGAATTTTTATAATCTCCTAAAAGAAGAGTGTGGCTTTTAGTGTGTTGAGATGAGAATTTTTTAACTGCTTGATTAATAATGTTGGGTGAAAAGCCCCTGTCAATAGCTATTGCTTTTAAATAATTTAGTTCTTCATCAAGGGCTAGTTTGGAGGAGCAAACTTGAAGAGCACGGAAAACATAGGAATAAAATGAAGCTAACTTTTGTTTAGTCGGATGACATGATTTAAAGTGTGGTGGAAGGCAAACCGATGAAGGTTTACGGTAAACTGTAGTACTGAAGTTGGATGTGTTTACGTGTGACCAGAATGTCGAGAAACGGATTGATGGTTCGGTAAAGATGATGGTTCGGTAAAACCATCGAAACTAGTCCTGTGAAAATTTTGTAAATTAACGATGATTTTTGTTGTTTGACTTCTGAATTAGCTTAATATTTTTGTTGATATTTAAATTACATCAGAAATGCAAAATACAAAACAAAAGTATTTTATTGTTCCTATGATTATATTATTCGCACTAAAAGATCTAAAATACTGAAAATTTCGTTCGAAAAACAAAACGAGATTTATACTATTGGGATCCTATATTTCGTATTCTATAAACCGTATGTGAATAATGCATTTTTATAACAGGATATCTAAAATTAATGATATCTAAAAATGTGGGACATATAAAGTGTTTGAAGCTTTTGAGAATTCCGCAAATTCTTTCAAGAAACCGCTGATACCCGTTTGTAATTACTCATTGAAATTTCAGTTTGGATTCTGGAATAATTTACATGCCAAAAAAGTCAATATTTATTTCTAACGTTTGATTACAGTCACCAAAGCAAAATGTTATGATGTCTTTAAATTAATCAATTTTGAATTCATACAAAAAAGAACTCTGCATTAAAATTTAAATGTTTTGCTCGCTAATTACTATTCTATAACGGCTTTCAATTTTAAATTTCTGATTTGTAATTTTAAGTTAAGCATAATTTTCTGTTCGAAGCATAACTCAGTAAGATACATAGAATCATGCTAACAGAAATATAGAGACGGCAGAAAACCCACATTTCAAAATTGACGTTTTCCAGGAAAATAGTCCTATCCACCCCCTCCATGGCAGATGACACGAATTTTATAATTGGGGTCTGTTTTCGATGTAATACTTTAATTAATTATTTATTTTATTTCATAATAATTAACAGCTGCCACCCTCTTCATGCCAGATAATCTCTCTGTTTTCGATGTCATACATTATTTAATTAGTCATTTTATTTCATTTAATAAATAACAGCTGTTAAGAGTCTAAATTCATCATAACCAATACAAATTTAATTTGCTTAAAAGTGGAATTAAGTATAACGATATTTTGCTTAATTTTGACATTTGAAAATATATCATATATCAAATTTACTTTTAAAATACATTGTAATGGCCCGAAAGTAAATAACATGGTATGGATTGTATTTGCAAATATACCATACATTAAATTTAACATATAACTTTAACATCGACAGGACATAAAAATATATTTCTCCACTTTAAATACTCTTTTATAGACAGCATATGAGTTTTTTAACTGTAATTAAATCGATCCCTTGCGTCTTAAATTCGTTCTAAAGAAAGCCTATTTACTTAGTTTACCTATTTACTAAGTGTGGTATTTAGACAATTTAAATTATCATGTAGTAAAACCTCTTCAATATACCGATCTCATACATGTAAGGTCATCTTCTATGCGTCTTTATTCTTCCTCTGAAAGATCTTAAAAAATGTTAGGTCGTTTTATAAACGATGCTGTCTTATACAAGGTGTCTCAAAAGGTCGTTACCGAACTTAACATGTTAATATGTCATTCCATAACAAAACAAAATTTACATAGAAACTTGTGTCCGAAAATGCGATTGGCGGCCGCTAGAGGGTAATGTTCGCAGATTTATCGGAGAGTGGGAAATCTAATCATTTCAGGCGAGAACGTTGCAGAAGAAAGATGAATGAATGTTAACTCAGTTCTTTAATGCACATTTTGCGGAAAGAGTTCTACCCAATCGGATGGTTGACGTTTCCAGCAGCTACACCACGCCGAAACATCTGGTTTCAACATGATAAACCGCCTGCATATTTTAGCAGCACTGTGCTGGAATACCTCGATAGGACAAATCCTTATTGCTGGATTGTCAGAGGCGGACCTGTCGCATGGCCATAGCGATCCCCTTACCTCATTACCCTGGATTTCTACCTGTGGGGATGCATGAAGTCCATGGTGTATGACAGGACCGTAACATAGGACATGGATCTCTCCAAAATTGTGAAAGCGGAGGCACGTTTCCGTGACACAACTGCTCCTTTTGAGCGGGTGCGTGAATCCATACCTCGGTGTTGTGAAGCATACATTGTGGCAAATGGAAGGAATTTGGAACATCTTCTGTGATTTAACTATGCGCTTTAATAAAAGTCATTTTAACACGTCTTTCCACATCCTTCCTTTTTGTCCCCTATACGCTTGCGAACAGTGCCCTCTAGTGGTAGCCGTTCGCATTTCCGGCCACAAGTTCCTACGTAAATCTTATTTGTCATGGTATGACAAATCATCATGTTAAATTTCGCAACGACCTTTCGAGATGCTCTGTATTTGGAATAGCATAATATTAGAAAATACAGCAGTAAGAAATATTTATCTCATAATTTTTAAAGCATAATGTTTTCATGGCTTTGGCGTTTGATTTTACATTACACCCAAAGGGGCGTTTATTTAATGTTTTATGTGTTACCTTTATTTATTAAGTATCCTGTTCTTCGCATTTAAACCATAAAATTCAGTTCAAGAGCAATAACGCAAAATAATCTTAAAATGCACGTATCTTTAGAATTTCCGATACACAGTCTCGCGCACTGGAGATAAAAAACTTTTTTTTTTTTTTTTTTCTCTCGTACAGTGTTGCCATTGCTCTCTTTTAAATCGTTGAGTTCGTTAATCAAAAGTTCGTTAAAGTTTTACAAAATATGAAATAAGTAATAAAATAAATTTTAAATTTCAAATTTGGGCTTCCAGATGCCCATATTCGAATGGAAGGCATCGTTGTTCATAATTTGATGTCTCTAGGTATCTTTGTTTTTACACTATGCGAAAAACATACATTCATGCAGATTCTTCATTATTTAATTTCTCCAAATATAACGCAGGGCTCTAGTATTTGGTGGCAACAATTTGGAAAGTGAACCGACGCAAAAGCCAAAACGAAAGTAATAGCCCTTCTGGAGAAATTGCCCGTTTGTACTACTAATAATAATAATAACAATAATCTGAACATTTTCAGATTCTACATTACGCCTAACAGAGCGTTTTTTTTTTTTTTTTTTTTTTTTTTCATTTACACATATATACATGTTATAAAATTTATACATATATACACATATATAAACGTGTATATATATTTACACATATATACACGTTTCACACACGCATTTGGGATAACGCCCCTTTAGGCTAAAGATATTTACAAACAGCATATGTTTAGAATTTCCGGCAGAGAGTCTCGTGGACTGTGGATAAAAATATTTTATCCCGTACATAGTGTCGCCACTGCGCGCATTGAAATCGTTGAGTTTCTTGATCAAAATTTCATCAAAGTTTTTTAAACAAATATGAAACAGATAATAAACAAATTGGAATTTCAAGGTACGATGTTCCTAATGCCCATATTCGAGTGGAGGACTACATTATTCAAAATTTGATAGTTCTAAGTATCATTATTTTCTCACCATGCTAGAAACATACATAATTCATACAGATTATTCATTATTTAATTTCTTTAAATATAACATAGGGCGTTAGTATGTGGTGGCCACAATCTGAAAAGTGATATTGCCATTTATAGTGATTCGATACAAAATGCCGCTTCCAGACTAATAGTCCTTTTGTACTAATGCCCCTTTGGGCCAATAATAATGTTTACTCTATAGCAAAATTTTCAGATGTTTCAAATGTATGTAACATAATCACTATTTAGAACTATTAAACAATTATTCTAATTACCTAGTATAGCCAGAAATATGTATCACATTTGATGTAATATCTAGCTTGATAATGGCATTTAGCTTAAATTCATTAAATATTAATCTACTTTACACTCATCTCGTATCCGAATGGTTGCATTAAATTATCGCTACGCCGTATATATATATATATATATATATATATATATATATATATATATTCACAGGAAGTGTAAATGTTAAACGCTCTAGTACCTTAGATTTATTATTGCAGTATGCTACATTTGAGGTGTGTAATATACGTTTCCTATACCTCTGGCAAAGTATATTATACTGTTTATTACCTGCAAAAGATTAAGGCAATCAAAGCGCCATAAGATTTCGATCTCTTGAACTGGAATCTTATAAATGACACGCTGAAAGACCATTATGTAATGTAGAGTATAACACCAAATGTCGGGTTAAGCTGGGACCATCGGAATGTTCAAAATCAGAAATATTTAGACTGTCTATTTTTCTGTGAGATAAATATATATTTATTGTAAACGTGAGAAAATGTTAATTTTTAAGCTTACAATAATTAATTTAGCAGTGATAATGCACCTTTTAAAGAAACGAAATTATTTTTAGCTACCTATCCGTTTTCAAATACCAAAAAATATGGCACTAATTTTGATTGTTCTTTAATAAACTGAGTATATTAAATTACTAGCGTAAGGATAAACTTCGAAGTAGAAGTGGACCTAAGGACTTAGACCGAAGGATTCATTTTTATTTCCTTGCAAGAAGTAAAGGAGATATTGTAATCACGAAAAATTTTAAGTACCATACTTCAACGAAAATAAAAATCAACGTACGTTGTGCCACTTTATTAAACTCGATAATTTCCTTTTCAAACTAATTTTAATTTGAAGTGGCACCCCCAAAACGAATTAAATAATACTTTCAATCTTATCTCATTTTATTTAATAACCTGATTAAATTTTGACGGGCAGGAAGATATTTGAAAAAGTAGCAATTTCCTAAGCGCATCTCATTTAATTTTGTATGGCTGTGGTACTTTTTAGCCACATGCCTTTAAATCTCATCATTTGACTTCTATCGTTTATTTTGGACTCCTGTTAGATCCACTAAAGATTCTTAATCTCTATATTAATTTCTATATTAATATCTATATGTAAAGCATATAATTTTCAAAAACCTTTTTCGTATGTTTCCATGAGAGGTAAACAAAGTTATGAGGAGTTACAGAATGATGTGTTTTGTAAAACAGATAGCCCTACTGGTGTGTTGTAGCCCTTTACAGTAATAAGGGTTCTATATATACGCAAATGACCCCAAAACTTTAACCATTACGCTTTTGTTCTTTGCCATTTGCAATTTTGCCTTTCGAGATGGAAATTAGACAGAATTATTTATTTTACTAGCTTTTGATGCTGATAATTAAGAAGTTTGGGAAATTTCCAGATAAATGTAAACTTATTCATTTGTGCATTTTAATGTAAATTTTTGTAATTTTTATGCAGCCATTGCCTTGCTGTTTGTTGTTTTTATAAAATAAGAACCAGTTTCTTTTCAAAATGAAATCAGTTTGAAACATAAATATAAATAAATTTCATAGTGCATTGTCTTGAAATTTCATAGTGCATTGTATTCTTTGAAATATAAGCTTTGTGAAATTCCTCTGCTATTCTCCGACGAAGTAATACCAAACTGCACTTATAAAGTTTTCTTTATTTTTCCAAAAGAATTCATCATTACATGTCGAAAGCAAGATGGAAAGCAATTCTTTGGATCCGTGACCCATCGAAATACTACTGAAGTTTCAAAAGTACGTTTTTGATAAGAAAATGATAAAAGGATTGTATCAAGAGTTACGAAATACAAAAATGTAATATTTTTACTGTTCACTAATGATATAATTCAGTATTTCATAATTGCTATGTTAGTTTTTGCTTACATATTCTAAATAACTTGCAAAATATTAAATGATAGTATGCATCACAATCTGATTATTACTTATAAAACGTACTTTTTAAATTATACTGTTAAATATTAAGAAATAAACCGCCCAGTGTTCTACAGTGGTAGCGGAGGTTTGTAGATTTTAGGTTATTTTGATGGCGGAGACGGGAAATATGAACAATGTCTTTGCTGGGACTCGAACTTGGACCTCTCAAATCCGCGACGCATTGCGCTGACCGTTACACCCCGTAAGCATTACGAAATGAGGGAGAAAATGCTTTACAGGCTGAAGGGCTATCTGTGACCGTCTGTGTGAGCTCGACTCCCGAGTAAAGCTTGGTTATTTATGCGCGTTTTTTTGGCCTAACTACTGTTTCCTTCTCTCAGCTGTGCATTCTGGACAACGTTCTTGGCCACAAGGTGGTTAAATGTCGACAGAGTTATTCTTGAATTTTAACAAAAATGGGTAAACCGCTAATGTACTGACTATTGAGGTGATATGTAGTATTTACACTGCGGAATAGTACCATATTCTACAGCTTAAATTTTAAAGTTCACAAGTTGAGTGACTTATATATCTACAATTATCTGAAACATTTAATACTTTATTCCATTAACTTCCTATACAAAAGGAAATGAATTATTTCTAATGCAACAGGTGTTTACCGATTTGCTTTTCCTTGCTTTCAACAGAAAAAGAATTCATGCATTCAGAAAAGCTAAAAGCTATTAAATTCTAAATACAAATGTCATTTCAATAATTATAATGTAATAGAGCTAATTTAATGTGTATGGGTAAAATATATTGCACATAATTTAAAGAGACAGATGTTTTTACACACGGGAAATTTCAACTATATTTTTCCATAGTACTGCAGGTCGTGTACTAAAAATTCTGTAAGACAAACTTAATAGTTCTACGAATAATTGCCTAATTTAGAAAAAAATCTACACTGTAGGCATAAAAGAAGCACATTGGAGAAGTCAAACAACATTGGTCCAAAAGAATCTGTCAACTACACATTTATAGCAGATAAATAACAGCTTGGTTTGTCAATAGTGAATTAGAAAATATACATTCTTAGAAGCTCAAGTTGCTACAGAAACACAAATTTTCCTGAGAATCCTTCATTAAAGTGCAATGAATTCACTAATATCGCCGTTATCCTCAGTTCAAAAGCCTTTGCCATTCTCCATGCCTTCTGCATCAAGAGATGGAATTCGGAAAAGGTTGGCTATCGCTAGTTTAGGATTCTATCCTTAGGAGCTCACAACCCAAATTTGTACATGGATGGGCCTGAATTAGTCATGTACTCAATAATCTTGAAGAGTGTTTGAGATAAATGTTGTCCTGAACGAAGAATCGCGTCTTTTTCTCAGCACTTTTCCTCCGTTTTACTATAAAGCAATCTAATGATTCTAATGAATCCGAAACAATATCTAGGCGATTTTACTACTTACATAATTAAGCTGACTGTGTAACATTGAGCCATGAAACCAAGCTCGGCCTTGTATTAAGTGGTTTTGCCATCAATATTTTAGAAAAATTTAATCACCTGAGGTCTCAGACCAGTCACTTGGGATATCAGACCTGCCACCTCAGAACCTCGTATCTGCCATCTGGGAGCATTTCTGAGATATGGAAGCAAATTGAAGTCTGATCCAAACGCCATTTAATTAGCCGATTATTTCCGAAATTTACAGCAGTATCTTCTGAACAGAGACTTAAAAATTTATGGACTCCAAGACACCTCAGATGTTTGGCTGTTTAGATGTTAAAAAAGGATTTATTAGATACTAAAATGTATTTTCTTATTGCCATAAAACGTATTTTACTCTCGAAATCTAATCATTTGCATGAGCCTATAAACAGTTCATACAAGCTCAAGTTTGCGACAGTAACTTGGTCATTTGCATAACTCTAGATACATAATTGCCGAGTTTGGTGTGACTATAACTAGGTCTTAAGGACTTTTCTCCCCAAAAGAGTGCCGATATTGCATTCTATAATAATTTAAAAGTAAATTCTTGGAAGTAAATTCTAGAGAGTAAATTCTAGCCAAAGCTGTGTTTCAGTTTTCATATTTGTAAAAGCAGTTATACCAGGCCCAGCTTTACTTAAGCCCAGGTTATTCATTACATAAACGCACTTCTGAGAACAAGGGGGTTTATTTAAACTATAGATTAAGAAGTATTTCTTATATTGGATTGTTGTTTCACACAGACGAAAATGAGTCAAACACTTTTTTCATACGTGTTTTTTTTTTCTTTTGAAAATGCATATATTGGGAAATGATTTGGAGATTTTCAGAGCTTCAGGGAGGAGAAAATAATGAATATATCACCCAAATGTAAAAAAAAAAAAAAAAAAAACACACCTTATGTTTCTCATCGTTCCAAAAAGTGTATATAAATACTATTCTGTTTTATCACTTATATAACCATAATGTGATATTAATGGATAGGCTATAAACTATTAATATCAATAATAATAATGGATACGCTATAAAATATTTAAATTTGTAAAGGTGTTAGCAATACAATACTTGTAGATATCACACTGTTCAACTCGTAATAAGATAAATGCAAATAAAGATAAAAAATATCCGAATAAAATGAACTTCAGTATATGATTATAATTAATAATTTCGAAGCTATCTCTTACCACTAGCTTTGTGATGAGCTCTGATACTACGAACTTACACTTGAAAACTGTTTGTCAGGTCCGTTTGATTTTTTTGAATTCAGTAATAGCAATCAGTTACAGTTTTTCAATTAGTAACAGTAATTATGATAACGATACTTCTAGCTTTTATTAGTTTTTTAAAATTAGGTTTAGTATAAAGTTAAAGAGAGGTTAGAACACAATTTGAAGTTGAATTGTTTCATATACATTTTTTAATGTAACAATAATTCTTAAACTCTAATAGGAATATGAATACAATATTGCACGTCATCAATTTTATGGTAATTTAATGCGGCACTCATTATTACTATCGTGAAAGAATTATTGATTCATAAAGCATTCACAAATAAGCTGTTTTGTTATTAATTTACTAGCCTTTTTGTAAGAAAGCAGCCGCCAACCGGGTTAGCGATTCTGACTGCTGTATCGAGGGCCCGGTTTCGAATCTCGGGGAAGGCATGGATGTTTTTAAATGTATAGTGTCTGCATGACATGGGGACCCTCTAAATATGCGGCGAGCCGAGAGACCTCTCGAGAGGTTGCTGGTTGCTGGTAGGGAAAGAGGGGGTGGAAGACCATCGGACCCGTTTCTCCGAGGCGCTGTCCATCGAAATGGGGAGCGGAACCGTATGGTACTCAACGACAGGCACAATCTCCCACTCTTTTCCACGATGAATTTCGTGAGCTTATTCTTATGTTATTGTCAGACAAGAGTGATAAGTTACAACAACAAAATAAGAATTAGTTTCGCATCCTTATGTCACATTTTCATTTTGAAGTTACTGTTGCTTATGTAGTCAGTAAATAATATCGTCAGTATTTTATTATCTTTAAGACAATACTGATTTAGCTACTGATAGAAAATTCACCTCGTGAAAAGAATAAATTAGTCAATCTGATTTAGCTACTGACAGATAATTCATCTCGCACATACTAGAATGAAGTAGCCAATCTTGTTTAGTTACTCACTGATAATTCACTTTGTACACAGAAGGAATTAGCCAATAAACACAGTGTATGTAATAATTTTTCGTAACTTTTTACTATAATTCATTTTATTGTAAGAATACAACTTTATTTAGAATTATTTACAAACGATTATTTAATACAGCATATAATACACGTAACATATACAACATGCATTAAGGCTCATAGTTAATAGAAAACTGTTAATAATTAAGTTTGGAGGAGGGGCAAAAATAATTTTTGTATTTAAAACTGCGCAGAATTTTTTTATCTCTAATTCTCAGGTGTTTTAAAGGTAAGCTATATTTGTGAAACCTACATTGTCGAGGGAGATATTAGAATTTGCTTTTATATCATTGATGATTCCTAATTTCAAATTTCAGGTTGCATTTGAAAGACATTCTGTTATTACCTTTGCCAATCATCGAAATTTTTGCCGTTCACACTCATTTATGCATTTGCTGCTTTTGAAACAAAAAAGAGACAAGAACTTCAAAAAATGTTTTTTTGTACTTATTACGCGATCCGTCCTTAGGCACTACACCGAAAGTAAGGGATGCCAGTCTTTTTAAGGGAAATAGGATCGTGTCCACGTTACACATGGGAAACACCACAAAAACGCCCATGAAGCCAGCCAGTTCACCGGGACCCGAAACCTAGACCAAACTACCAGTGTTCAGGAGCTTTTTACAGCCCGGCCGCTAGTCGGCTTCAAAAAATATGAAATAGAAATAATGTTGATAGACAAATGAGATTGCCCTGAGTCACCAGAAATTTGTTTCTAAAGGTTTTGAGAAAGCCGGTTTATTCCTAACGTACGGCAAAATCGAATTATATATGTCCAAGAAACTAAACACTTCTTTAATGTACAATTTTATATAATCATTACAATTTCATCGAAATTTGTGAATCAGTAAATACATCTTGGTTACATTTTTAAACACTAAATTTATATCTTTAATTCTACATTTTTAGCCCAAAGGTCTATTAATTTTTGTTTTGGTATTTTGCGTAGATAACTTTAAATGTCCGTTTCACTTTTCAAATTGTTGCCACCAAATATTATCACACTGTGTTATATTTAAAGAAATTAAATAATGAAGAATCTCCATCAATGTATGTATTTTTCTCGCATTGTGATAAAACAACGGTACCTAGAATCATCCAATTTTGAATAACGTAATCTTCTACCGAAGATGGGCACCTGGAAGCCCAAATTTGGAATCTGTTTTATTATCGATTTCCTATTTTGTAACGAATTTTTAATTAACAAACTCAACGATTTCAAAGTAAGCGATGGCAACGTTGTACAGGAAAAATATTTTTATCTCCAGCGCGCGAGACTGTGTATCGGAAATTCTAAAGATATGCTCATTTTAAAATCATTTTGCGATATTGCTCTTGAACTGAATTTTACGGTTTAAGTGCGAAGAACATGATATTTAATAAATAAAGGTAACACACAAAACATTAAGAAAAACGCATGCTTGGGGCGTAACGTAAAATCTGAAAGCTTTCAGATTTTGTTTTAAATTTATTAAGTCTATATGTAATCATTAAAATTTCGCTGAAATTTGCTAATCAGTAATACATTTTGGTTATATTTTTAAACGCTTAATTCATATCTTTAATTTCTATTTAAGGATTGTAAAGTAATTATAACTATTTTAAGAAGTGCCATCAAAACCCTGCGGCGAACTTCACTGCCCAACACGTACTGGAAGTTTCAGTACCTGGCTTGAGTAAAATAGCGGAAAACTATAAAATCTGGTGGAATTCTACACATTGCATCACTACGGAAGACATTAAGGAGCACTCCTGTGGCTGTGGGATGATTTGGGTCATTTTCTTCAACCCTTGCAATCCATAAAGGTCTTCCAAGCCATCTATTATTTAAGATTTTATTTTGGTTCTTTATTTTATGTATAGCGGAACGTGAAAGGACCAGCAAATGGTAGGACCAGTATAGAACTTTCAGAGTTTCGTTTCTTTTTTATATTTTATTGCTGTTAATCTTCGTTCTTACAGTCAGTTTTCTCGAGAAGTAGTAATGGATAGTTGCTAACTCTTTTTCTTTCTTTCTACTCTGCAAAAACATGAATCAATGTGACTGAGATTATTGCATTTTTCCCTCTTGTGAATAAGATTTTCCGCGAATCTGGTTCTGCAGTTTACAACAATACATTTAAAGATGCATTCAAAATGCAGATGAATGGATTACATTATTAGTAGTATGCATCTAAATTTTGTAACTAAGAGTTATAAATACTGTAAAATAGTGTATGTTTGAGATGTGTTAACACATAATTAACTGAGAATAAATATTAAAGTTGTAAGGATCCTAAGATTTACTAACGTTTATTTTATTTTAAAACTGTAATATCACTTCTTATTTTCTACTTCCAGCGAGAATTAAATGCTTTAACTTGTTTATGCAAATTGTCTTGCTAACACCCAAGTATATAAGTTGTGGCTTTTTGCCAAGAGAGAGAGGAAGCGAGCCGCTTACCACTGCATTCTTACGAGTTTTCAATCGGTTGCCGCTTGCCTTTAAGGCCAGAGAACGAAAACTATAAACATATTGTAGTTTCAGCAGCTCGGCGTACTACCCTTTTTAAAAAAGTCCAGTCTTAGTGTTAGGCATTTGTATACTAATTCAAAGTTAGCTTTTAATTAGAGTTTTAGTTAGTAGTTTTATATTTTTACGTTCAGACCACGAGTGGTTGGTCTCTGTATCCCGAAGTACGGGATTACCTATAAAGTAACCGAAAATAAAGGGTTCAGTATACCCTTCCTGCTTGTGTCGTCTATTCCACAAAATCTGGAACAGAGCTTTAGTAAGCTCCCTGTTCTTATTCAGGACACGTTATGATCCCGAAGCAAGTTAAAAGACATACATCTCCTGACAAAGTTAGTTTGAAAATAGTGGTAAACTAGCAGACAAAAAAATGCACCAACTAGATACTCAGATCTGTAAATGAATATGAAACAAATGACACACAAGTTCCCCAAAGAAGAAAAATGTATACATTATTTTAAAAAGACTTGAAAAAAAACTGGAAGCTTTCAGAATTTATAAAACGCCCAATGCCGCGTTTTTTTTCCATTTACATACAAGTTTCGAAAACATTCGAGCCAATTTTTCTTTGGGTTAAAAATATTTAAAAACAGCCTATCTTTAGAATTTATGACAGACAGTCCCTCGCGCTGGAGATAAAAATGTTTTTCCTTCCGTATTATTTTGCCACTTCTCGCTTTGAAATAACTGAATTTGTTAATCAAAAATTCGTTAAACTCTTACGAAATTTTAAATACACAATAAAATATTTAAAAACAGCATATCTTTAGAATTTCCGATAGACACTCTCGTGCGCTGGAGATAAAAATGTTTTTCCCAGTACAATGTTACCATTCCTCGCTTTGAAATCATTGAGTTTGTTAATCAAAATGTTGTTAAAGTTTTACAAAATATGAAATACACAATAAAAATAATTCGAAATTCAGAATTTGGGCTTTTAGGCGTCCATATTCGGGTGGAGGACTATATGTTATTCAAAATGTGATGGCTCTAGGTACCGTTGCTTGTTCACAATGCGAAAGACATCTATACATTCATGCAAATTCTTCATTATTTAATTTCTTTAAATATAATACAGAGAGATAATATTTGGTGGCAACAAAAGTGACTCAGACCTCTGAAAAACCTTGAAGAGTGAGTCAGACAAGCGAAACGTGAAATATCCTCTCCACTGAAAAGTTGTTCAGACTTTGATAGTGATTTAACGCAAAATCTTGTTTTGAGACTCTCCTTTGAGCATTAGAAGTAATTAGTACATCATTAAAGCAAAAACAAAAATAACAAAAGCAAATACAGTAAAAAAAAGTAAGTTAATGATCCGTGTGTATTCTTTTTGAAGGAGCAGCTAAAAGAATTATCAGTGACTACTTTGCTCCTAACATCTGCTACTTTAAAAAATACCGTAAGAATTATCAGGTTATTTTTATTATTATACTTATTTAATTATTATATTATAATAATTGTCTCTAATTATTTCAAACTAAGTTTCAATACTGATTAATTTTCTGTCTATTAATTAACTTACAGTATTTATAACTCTTCTAAGTTAATCTTTAGAATAAATTCGATATTTGCTCTGTTTTATATTCGCATTAATCTCACAGCATTTTAAGCGATTTTAACGAATTTTATTACTGCATTCTAGCGCACATATTGCAACATAACATTTATTATTTTACGTAACCCTACAATCTGCCTCTTTTGCAATGAACAATACTCTTTGAACAATGCCTCTTTTGATTTGGTTAATTGATTAATGCGAACACATAAGGAAACATTTTTACCTAAGAAAATGAAGAATCAAACCTTCATTAAAGAATTTCTGTGAGAAGACTAGCTTATATTTATTTTGCGCACGGAGAGAAACCGAAACTTCTGTACCGTCAGTCCGTTCGTCGTCAAAATGTGAATCCGAGATCAAATTACTAGTGTTATGAAAGCAAATTCAGGCATAAACACTATGCAATGCATTTTTATTTAAAGTTCATATGGCATTACAAGCTTTCCTAATCTGCAAAAGTTTAAAGAAAAGAATAATATGCAAAAGTTATGCGATGCAAAAGATGAAAATTAATAATGAATTATAATTTTTATATGACTCCCGATCTAAACTTACATATATAAAATATTCATTACTCTCCAATTAGCTAAGAAAGTTAAATTTTTTTACTTGAAAAATTCAAGATAATACGCTTAATAAGCACGTCTCACTGCATGTGAAATGTAGTGACAACCAAGCCAGCCACAAATTTAATAAGAAAAGTTATTTCAACCCTGAAAAAAAGCTAAAATCTTCAAGAAATTATCCATATTGTTTTATGGCTTCGTATTAGTTAATCGTAAGATCTTGAATAAAATCAGAACTTAATAAGAAATTTTCATGTAAGAATGGGAGATGGTCAATTTATTCTCGAATATTATCTCTTTAAATTCTCCATACAGAGGGATGGAACACTTGGTTTTTAATTATTTTGAATTGCACGAATATTTAACTAATAGGAACTGTCGCCGTGTTGACATAGGAGTGGGGGGGGAACCAGAAGACAAGCATATTTGTTATTGTGTGTATTTCTGGCATAAAAGCTCTTAAAATACTGTCAAACAGAATGCTCTGGTTGATGGAAGGAACGAGAAGTAGGACACCCTTAGATATCTCCTCCTTGGGATTTTTTTTCCCAAATTTGGGATGGAGCTGGATAAATTCGCAGTGTCATCTATAAGTAGCCCTGGCCTAAACAAATAATAGGCGTTACCATTGCTTGACCATATACAATTCGTGGATATGATCTGTTGTTATCGACACGCAAGAGAAATAAGTTATTAACAACAAGACGCTAACTATTTGTAACTTTGACAGAAGTGAGCTTGCACAAAACTGAGATTTTACATTTACTTAACCTTTTCTAAATGCACAGCTGAGGAAGTTTTCATAAATTACCCATCTTGTATTAAGAAAGTCAGAAATCGAATGCATATACTATACCTAATATTAATATTATTTAAAAAACAAAGACCACCTAGTTCTTCGGACGCCATAGATATGCATATTTGAACAATGAATTAAATCATCTTAAATTTCTTACGAAAAAGGAACACGGTTATTATGCCTTTAATGACATTACCGATGTATTAATGTCAATAACCACAAAGGCTCTTAGATTTTAATGACCTTGTTTCGATTCTAATTACTGGTAATTATCTCTAATTTGTACCGCTAATTTCAGCGACATTTTCCAAACTTACTAAAACTGGAACTCTAAAATTTGAGTTAAATATTCTTAGCTTCTTTTAGAGAATAAGGGAGTGCATACATCTAAGTATTTAAAAATAATTGGTGACACTTTTGAAAAATAATTATATCTTCAGATACTTTTAAGGCCTCTACTTTCATGCCCTACTTCAATATGGAACGACAAAGCTGTGTACTGAATACTTTGTACATATTTCTGCACGGCTCCTATGCTTTGTTTTTTCCTGTATATATTTTTTATTTAACAAATGTATTTTTTCTAACTTATCTTTTGTTAGATATTGGATATAATTGCTTACCTAATAATAAACGTTAGTATTTAGTTTAGTTAGAATTTGCTTATGTTACTAGTATATGAATTAGAGTGATGGTAATTATTTGTGCCTTTGAAAGAATTTCTTTGGGGGCGCATTTTTTGTGCACTGTATAACATTTTTGTTCAGCCAGACGCCAGTCATCGTTTTGTACAGTTAATATTATTTTCACTAACCAATTATTTATAATTGCAGCCTTTACTGTAACTTCTGTTTTCAGTTTCCTCACCAGAAATGTAAATATGGTAGAAAAATGTTTAAACTGAGTTTTTTGGGATCGTTGGACAGAGCTTGTTTCTGCCTCTGTAGGTGACGTTATTAAGTTCGCCAGTTCGGATACGATTGTACTTTGCTTTATAGCTGCGGTCATGTAACGTGTTACTCAGTGAGAAGTTCTGAGCCAACTTAGTTTTAAATTACATTGCATAATCTTTGACTACTAGGTTAAGTTTCAATCTGAATTTAACTGTTGTTTAAGTTACATCGCCACAAGTGGTAGGTGATCGTGTCAAGCAGGAGTAGTGCGTTTTGTATTAAATCTCTTACTTCATAAAACGGTTATCTGAACTTAGAACTGAAGTCTCTGTCGTTAACTTCAGACACAGCGATAATTCGTTTTAAGTCTGTCAGGGCTTTGATACTAATATAAGCTGCTAAGGAAGTCAAACTCTATAACTTGAGAAAAAGAATCATAACAGCACACTTTAATAATCTGAACAAACTTCAGATTATTTTAATGCTTTAAAATTTTTTCATTGCTTTTTATACAAAACAAAAGGAATATAATTGTTTATTACAGCTTCAGTAATACCCACATTTTATATTTTCACATTATTACTTATGCTAATAAAAATTCATACCTTACCTCAATTTTAATAAAATAACCAGAGATTTTAAACACTTCTAAGAAGATATGAAATAGTTTTCAGTAAACTTCAAGGTATGAAATAGTTCCTAGTCAAAATAAAATGTTTTATCTGTTAAGTAACATATTGACTGCAAGACTTATGCACAAGCAATACAACGAAATAAGTCTACAGCTACGTCTCGAATAATGCTTTTCTTTATTAAATAAAGACATTTGTATTTCCGCGACATTATTTTACGAAAACACAGTATGACAGAAGTGTTTTCCTACCGCATATGATTTCCCATTTTCGTCATAAATTATTTATTTTAAATAAGATTTTATCTTCTATAGCTTAATTCCTAGATCAATAATAAATACTATGTAAATCGTTTCATGTTAACAACTGTTAGCATACTTAATTTCTAACAACTGTTAGCATACTTAAATTGTAATTTCATTTTAACCTTATATTTTTAATTTATATTTTTCTAATTATTTCAATGCTTTTTTTTTAACTTTTTGAAACATTAGTGGTAAAATTCCCGAGGTGTTAAATAGCAACCTGAAGCTTCCAGTCGGGGAAAAAAGTAAAATGATTTTTTCCTTCAATTTAACAAAAAAATAGGGACGAAAATATGTATTTAGTTTAACGATCTACATAAATAAGAAGAATAGTTTAATTAAAACTTAAACTAAAAAACTGAAATGCGTTAACGTTTGCGAAAAACAGTTATTTCTTCGAAGTATTCAAAAAAGGCTATGCTTTTTTATATTATTGCACGGAAATAAAAATATTTAACTTTTCTCATATTAGTTGGGAAAAAATGTACTAAACAAAACAAAACAAAACAAAAAACTAAATTTCTTCTCTTGATAAGATCATAGTTAGTCTACCAAAAAAATTTAAGCTTTCTGATTTTATATTACGCCCAAGGCGGCGTTTTTTTAACGTTTTGTGTGTTACATTTACTTACTAAATATCATGTTCTTCGCACTTAACCCATAAAATTTAATCCACCAGCCATATCGCAAAATGTTTAAAAGACCATATCTTTAGAATTTCCGATACACAATCTCGCGCGCTGAATACAAAAATGCTTTTTCCTCGTATAGTGTGGCCATTGCTCGCTTTGAAATCGTTGAGTTTCTTAATCAAGAACTCATAAATGCTTACAAAATTTGAAATAGATAATAAAACAAATTACAAACTCCAAATTTGGGCTTCCAGATGCCCATATTCGGGTGAAGATGAACGTTATTCCTACCACATTATTCAAAATGTGGTAGCTCTAGGTACCGTTAATTAAGATACAATAACACGCCTAACAAGTATTACTTTAGAAGTCAAACAACAAAAAGCTGAGAATGATGGTTCAGGTGAGGATCACTATTCTCAGCTGGATGGTAAACAACAAAAATCAGCGTTATGTTTTTTCACAGCGTTATGTTCAGTAAACAACAAAAATCAGCGTAAGTTTCACAGGACTACTTTCGATGGTTTTACTGAACCAACATCCTCAGCTGAGTAATTTCTAAATTAATCTAGGTACCGTTGTTTTACCACAATGCAAGAAGCATACATACATTTATGCAGATTCTTCATTATTTAACTTCTTTAAAAAATATAATACAGGGCGATCATATTTGGTGGCAAAAATGTCAAAAATGATTCGCCGTTTATAGTGAATCGACGCAAAATGCCAAAACGAAATTAATAGCCCTTCTGAGCTAACGATCCTTTGAGCTAAAAAAGAAAAGGCCAAAGCGGTTATGGTTATGCAGGTTTCCCGAATAACAAATCAACTGTACTCTCGATTATTCTAAATAATTGGAATTCTACTGAAATTCATAACAACATTTTAGGGCGTTTCAGTGGCAATAAATTATTTGGTCCTTTAAATGATTAGTAACAATAACTATCAGGCATTTGTAATATTATATGCAAATGATAAACCAGTTTAAGAGTGAAATTCTCTCGTCAGTTTCAACTGTCCTTTTTATAAAGCGCTGGTAGAGCTACCAGCATTTTCCCTCTTTTAAAGCAAGCAATTTAAAGAAGAAATTTTGAAATGCTAGGCAGAGAAACCCCGAGCCTGGATACACGTATTTTAACGGTTCTCCAAACTGTTCTATGGTTTCTCAAAATCTTGTTTTCTTTTTTTCCCTCAAAAATAGAAGGACATGGGACGCTAGAGGCGTTATAAGGTATTTATCCAGCCTTCCTAGCATGCTTTCGTAGTGTAGTGATCAGCACGCTCGGCGCGTATTCGAGAGGCCCATTGTTCGAGTCCCGGCGAAGGCGTTGCTCATTTTTCATCTCTCCTGCTTCCGAAATAACCTAATGTCTCTAGACCGT
Organism: Stegodyphus dumicola; assembly: GCF_044657685.1. NCBI lineage: Eukaryota > Metazoa > Arthropoda > Arachnida > Araneae > Eresidae > Stegodyphus > Stegodyphus dumicola. Next base: position 35,164,365 of record NC_140769.1, read on the forward strand.
CAGCTCCTGGTTTCCAAGCTGTCTTAATTGAGCTTTGTTAGCAATAAAAATTGTATAGTAGTTAGAGCTCCGCATAAAATAATTCGCAATATAAAAGAAATTATATAACTACTTATTTATACAAAATATATGCTATAAAAACTATTACCTCATTGAAAATATGATAACTAGTACGAAAGATATAAGACTAGGCTAGCTAATGAGTAACTAAAGAAACAATCTAATTCGTTTTTTAACTAACGAATGTAGTTCAATAACTTTATCTTAAAAAAAAGCATTTTTATAAAACTGCATATATTTTAATCCTTGTATATTCTAAAAATACCAAATCATGGTAATGCTGACATTGATCCTCATAAGAAGTTTGAGAATCCAAATCATGGTAATGCTGATCAAGGTAATGGTAATCATGGTAATGCTAAAAATACCAAATCATGGTAAGGCTGACATTAATCCTCAGAAGAAGTTTGAGAATCTTAGTATGTTAAGTGAAAAATGTGAAAATGTCCTCAAAACATCTATGAATCAATATCATCAGGACATCTTCGCATATCCTGAGACTTTGCAATATAAATAGGATATCCTCAAGATGTTAAATTACAGTTTTCTTAGACTATCTGAGAACCAACATCATCAGAATATTCCTAGTGCATTTCGACTTACACTTAACATTCTGAGGGTATTCTGTATTATGGAGGGCTAAACTTCATTGTAAATATCTCTAGTTCTCTTTCATTCACCCTATCATTTGCGTCAAAAAATGAAGCATCGAGATACTTATAGCAATAATGCTCTGTCGCAAGATTAAATTTGCATTAGTTTAAGTTCCTTTTTTTAGTTTACTATTCCAAATACCTCAGGTTTTATAAATCAGTTGGGTTCTTGTGAGAAGTTGCTGACTATGTAGAGCCTGCACATAATAAAACTCAAATCAATGATTCAAGAGTTGTTATCACAATTTATGCAATATATGTCAACTAACACTGTGAATTAGAAAGATGTCGAAACATGGCACAAAATGACTTAAATCACAAATGCCGTTATTTTTATTTAGCGTATGAAGTGTTTAAAAGATTGCGATTTTGTGAGAGATTTAAGATCGAACGCTAAGTTTATAAAATGGTAAAATTTGACTTTTACTAGACTGTAATTTCTAATAGAAGTCTTTTATAAATTTCCATTGGCCATCAACACAGTCTCTCTTCTTCATAAAGAGCGCATTTAAAATGATATTCTTGTGAAGTCAGTCAACATGTGCCATAATAGCAAGTCATGAAGCAAAGGAAAAAAATCTGAAAACTTTCAGACTTTATATGATGCTCAAACGAGCGTTTTTTTTTCCCATTTACAGACACATACCCGTTTCACGAACATTTAGGATAACCCCACAATGGGATAAAATACATAAAACAGCATATCTTTAGTATTCCCGAAAGAGGAGCGCTGGAGATAAAAGTGTCTTATGCGCTAAAGTGTTGCCACTACTCGCTTTGAAACTGTTTTTTGAATTGAAAATTATTTCAAGTTGTACAGAATATGAAATAGGCATTAAAACAAACTCGAAATTCCGGCTTCCAGGTGCCCATATTCGGGTGGAGGACTATGTTATTCAAAATTTGATCACTGTAGGTACGTTGCTTTTCCACAATGCGAGAAATATACATAAATTCATGTACATTTTTCATTATTTATTTTTTTAAATATAATACAGGGCGATCATATATGGTGTCAACAATTAAAAAAATGATTTGGACGTTTAACGTGATTCGACCCAAAATGCCATTTCGAGCAGTTCTGGAATGATTAACGAAAAAACAGATTAATAAAATGTTTCGAAATTTATTGCTTAAAACTTCGTGTTCCTAGTTAAATGCTTAAATATTCAATAAAAGGGAAACGTTTAATTTCTAAACAAATAAATTAAGAAACTTATAAAAAACATTTAAAACTTAAATATATACTGCTTTATTCCGACATAAGCGTTAATCTTGTATTCCTCACATCTAGCTAATTTAATTAATAATCATCTAGAACTTACTCACAGTGGTTTAAAACTTAATTAATGCTCAGGGCGTATTTTCGCTAGCAAAATATAATACATATTAGCCAGTAAAATATTTAAATTTTTAAATTTAAATTAAATATAAATAATCTTCTATTAATTTATCTTGGCTGAAAATATGTAAGGAAAAGGAAATAAAGTATTCTTGATTGGCAGTATATGCATTATCAAATAACGGATTTAAGAGAAATAAATACCACATTTTTCGATTTGATCTTTAATTGGACGTCACACAAATGAGAGTTAAAGCTAAATTATAAGACATTTTTTGTTTTGAATTTTCCAAATACTTTACATTTTTGTATTTTAAATAAAAATATTAGAAAGTACTAAGCTTTAAGCAAATTTTGGAAATACAAACGAACTGCGATAAACGGAAATTGTAAGGAACAAAAAAAAAAAAAAAAAGAATTTCAAACAACCGAAAATTTGAGTTAACAAAATTACTAGAACAGCTGCTTTTAAAGACTATTTATAGTTCCACGTAAATATACAAATAAATATAATTAGCAAAAGAAAAATGATGATTACTGAGAGCTGAATCATGATAATTATTTTCAATGCATAAAAGTGTGTTGTTGTTGTTGCTAATGCTCACTCGTCTGACTCGTCAGCCCAAGCCCACGAACTTCCTCGTGGCAAGAAGCGCAAATTTACGCCTGTCTTTGGCAACAGCCTTGAGTACCTTACAGGTAATTATGATATATCTTGATTGTGTTTAGCTCCAATATTAGACATTTTATCCACGGTTGCAATTATTAATATTAATAGGGAATTGCCTTGTTTTGATTCCAATTTAATTTTAATTTTGAATACTTTAAGTTTAATTTACATCAATCCTGGAGCTATAGGGGATGACAGGTTAAATTTTTTGTTTCTGTTTTTGGCACATTAACTATGTTTTATATATGTATATATTTATATATATATGTGTGAGTGTGTGTAAGATATAACAAAATATGATGACTGAAATATGATGAAATATGATGAAAATATGATGAAAAATATGAAAAATAATTGGCGACCTCAGAATTAACTTTTCTAGATTTGGTGCTCTCACAATAAATTCATCTGTTCTTCCAAATTCGAGACCATTCCATGTTGTATAACAACCTAAAACTAACCAATCATAGTTTGTCTCTACAATTGCATCTACTTCGGTATAAATACCGCTCGCAAGAAATTACGTCATTCTTCACCTAGCTTCGCCACTGCTAAGATATCCCTGCTCTGCTTCTCCGTCTAAAATGATGTCGCCCCGTTAACCTGTGTATAAATAAATTATTGGAATTCATTATGATTGGATAAATATCTGCTAAGATGGTTTTATACGCGTGAAAATAAAGATTGGAACTTCTTCAAAATTCATTTGCGACCGTCGTCAACTGTTCGTCTTTCCACTCAGCCAGCACGATAGCGGATTTCTTGATAATAAAAAAATATCAGATTCCTTTCCTTTAATTAATTTCCCATAAAATATTATAAAATTTAAAATAATTAACATTTACTTTCATATGTCTCGCAAAACGCAATATGAAGCTGTATTCATTTATTTCATTAAAGGCAATGAGCAATTAAATATTAATGAATTTCTTAACAATTGTAATATAAAAGTACATATTAAAAAACTGAATACTGCTTTTAATCATTCTCAGTTTCCTTAGAATTAAATTTGAAGATTTTTTGTAGCTGTTGTTTTAGCAATGAAATAAAGATTTATTGCAACTGGTGTATTTACTCATTATAAATATTTAACTGCTTTATAAAATTTATTTGAAATTTAAACTAATTAGTTAGGAGAGTTGATGTTTCAGACACTCATTTGTAAACTAGAAATCGAAATAATGCCACGAACCCTAGTAAAACCAAACAAATTAGAATTTCTTACCGTAGCATGCGTTTGCAACCTAATTGAACAATTCCTACTTACCACCAGACAGCTCAGTAGAATACCTTACAACTTATTTATAACACAGAATAGTTAATTGAAACCTAAAACTAACCAATCACTGTCTGGAAAACGCTTGTCTGATTCTCAATCTTTTATCTACCTAAAGTAAATTAATTTCAAACAGATTTCTCTGTCAAGACCTCTACCGAAATTACTAGAGCCTATAACTCACAGTTTAAATCAGTGCCACCAGGGAAACATTCGTACATTCTCTTTCATAATAAGATCTAAGCCACTCTGGTTCCAATCCGACCTATCCACCTCTTCGAAATCCTCTTATCAAGTGTCCTAATGTTTAATGCATCATTTACATATTTCGGAAATGAGCTAGTGAAATACGTCCGGAAACGAAAGTGCAATGCCGGCGAATGAAATGAATGTAGAAGTAAGTCTAGAAAGTAAGAGCGAGATAAATGCAAAATTCTACTTTTTAGCAAAATGTGTTGTTGTAAAAACTGAGAGTCAAGGCACCAAAATGTTAGTTAGTTATTTTCAGATATTTTAATTATTTTTCAGCAGTGCTGCATCAATAACTTTGAATGAAGAGAATATTTAGATTTGATATGTCTTTCAGCCTTTATTCACGCTTGCAACATGCTCCTTTAAATATTTTTGTGATATTACTGTTGAATTGAATTTTATGTGTTTAAGTGCGAAGAGCATAATATTTAACAAATAAAGGTAACACAGAAAACATTAAAAAAACGCCTCTTTAGGCGTAATGTAAAACTTGAAAGCTTTCAGATTTTTTGTATTAAACGTTTATTAATAAATGAAGCTATAGAAACTTAGTTAATTTTTGTTTTGTATTGCATAGAAACATGTCATAAATTTGCATTTGCATGGCTGAAAACTAGAAATTTGATTCTTTAAATAATTTAAAATCACTAAAGTAATTTAAAATGAAAAATTTCTTTTTAAAACTCTAAACGCATTTTAATTACAAAAGATGAAAGTTTATCCGAAAATTATTTTGGTATTCCGATTTTAAATTAAGTTTTTCTATATCAACTTTAAATCCGGTTTTTCTCTGACTGCAATTAAATTTCTTAACTTAATAAAATACATTTTCTCGTAGCTTTTCGTGTCACAGAATCCTTTACATTTTATTGAAGGATTCAGATTTCCATCTTTAATTTTCACTACGATAAGGTCTAAATATTTAGCACATTATTTTTTGTAAATAAATTGAACATCGCCTCATTTCTCTGAAGTTCATTTCTAATTACATTAATACTAATGAATTAATGTTAAAACATTTTCTTGTAATACACTCCGAACGTAGTATTAATACTGGATATGCTAATAAATACTATATATTTACTATATATCATAAGCAGAATAGCTATGGAGTATATAGAAAATTATCACTTTTTGAAAATGAAAAATGCTTTTTATATTCTTGTACGAAACCTTTTGTAATTTTATAACATCACTTCATTCCCTGTCTAGCCATTAAGAATTCTTTTATTTTAATTTTAATGAATTATCATGATTCTGATAATAATCGCCAAAATTTTATTTTTCTCTTATATTTGCCTATAGTATATCATACTTTCTCGCAGGTACACTAACAATGGTATTAATTTATACTATTTACGCAATGCATATTTTGTCCCGCTAAAAGTTCATAAAAAATTTGAGGAAAGAAAAATTAAGCAAAATGTTAAGCTAAAATTTTTAATTTAGATGAAATGGTAATTTATAACTATGCACCCATATTGTTGCTGAGTATTTAACTCAAAAGGGTGTTAGTCTCCAGACACGATTTTGCGTTGTTTCGCTTTTCATTGGAGTCTGTTGCCATTCGGAAAAATGTAAACTAGTCTACTGTCATAGTTAATCCATCTGCTATTTATTGACGAACTCTTTAAAAGCAATACATAAAGTTCTTAAAAATATTATTATTACTCTTTTAACTTTTTAAGCTGACTAAATATGTATTTAATTCATGTAAAAAAATAAAAATGGATTTAATGCTTGATAATATACTTAGTTCATGTATGAAAGTAAAAATGTACTTAATTCATGACATATCTGAAAAAATATTAAATATTTAAAGAATTGTATTACGTATTTTTCACTTTTTAAATATACAGAAGATATATAAAGTTCCCATGATAGTCTAAATACATATTCATCAAATATCCTATAAAATATTTCGCTATTCCACCTGGATGTCTATCTATAGATAATCTCTACTGATAAGCCCATACTAAACTTTGAAAGAGACCTTTTGGGCCTTTTTATATTGTTCTCTTACTTCTGTTCGTGTGATGATATCGCATATATGATCTATGCCTATTTTTTAATACAGCATATTCGTTCTGATTTTGGGCTAATAAAATCAATCAAACAAACAACTGTCTAGAAAATTAAGAAACTTCAACACTACTTAGTTAATTACATTACGCAAGATAATTCGTCTGCTATCACTGTATTACTTTTTCGCGTCTATGATTTCATTTTGATGTGGTTCTCTAGGTAAAATGTATTCATAATCGTTATTTTGCACTCGATAGAGAGCGACAACTAAAAATGCAGCTATTAATTTTTTGCAGCTGTTTTTGTTGAACAAAACATACCTATTAGTTTTTCTATAACTAGAAAGATCTGAACAGGCTCATTAAATTACGAGTTTGGCATGTAAATCTTATGTATTAAAATCTACTTTAAAGAGAAAAACATATTTTTAATCCTATACTGCCTTTTTTTAGTTAGCTTAATTTTTAATTAGAACTTATGCTAAAATGGAATTTACCTCGAAGGAAGATTGTATTTTTATTTTAAGGAAAAAAATAGTCACAATAGATTACTTCATTACATTGTTTACAAATGCAGGAAGGAGTTAAGTAATTTATACCAGATTTTAGAGCATTTCAATATAACAAATTGTACGTTAAATGAGTTTAATTTATAGCGCTTGCTACACTGATACTTACTTAAGTTCGCTTAATTGTAAAAATAACAATCTTGGCGAAAATTTATGATGCACGTGTTCAATATAAGGAGATAATCGTTGGTGGCTAATAAACGGAACACAACTCAAAAGTTAAAATCAGAGAAATTCCAGTTTATTGTCTTATTCAACTGTGAAACGTAAAATAGCTACAACATTTAATCTACAACTTAGCCCGTAATTGCTATTCAAAAGGAACTACATAAAGTACAATAATTACTCTGATTACTTCAGAGGAATTTAAAAGATTTTAAAGACTTTACTCCAAAGATAATTTTGCTTTTCAGTTAAATAATGAGTGCAGTTTATCATCATTCAAATCACAGTTTGGACATACATATTTCTTAGCGTCTGTCTAACCAAAGAATGTTTTGGGTTTGCTTGTGTTCACGTTATAAAAGAGGAAAACTAAAACCATTCAGCCAGCCAATTCGCCGGGATTCAAACCCCCGACCGAACTACAAGTGTTCAGCGATTTTACCACTCAGCTGCTGGTGTGGCCCTGATGAAACAATGAATCGTCTTGAACATAGGAATCGGGTTCGATTCCAGGCGAACGAGCTGTCTGCATGAGGTTTCGTGACTGGCTCTTATACACATGTAACGTGTATACGAGCCAATTTCCCTTAGAAAGTCCTCCATCCCTCTTCTTAGATAGATAGCCATGGTGCATTTTTCTATAATCAACTAAGCTAAACCAAACATCTCGTCCGTCTTGAATATTTCAATCATTCGTGTACAGTTATTAGGCTTTTTTTCGTTTCCTTTTTTTTTCGAAGCAGGATACGTGAAAAGTGTGCAGTGCCCTCGCTGGAACTCCAACCCTGGACCTCTCGAATACGCGTAGAGTATGCTTCTAGTTACACCACAAAAGCAGGCGGAAAGGAGGGAAAATATACCTTATATACTCCCCCTTTTAAATGGCGACTGGGGATGATGGAACCGAATCGCCAAATCGCGATGGTGACGAATTATCATCTATCATTTTTTTAGTTGGGGCGCCACTATAAATTCATTAGTTTTTTATGCAAGAGATGTGAAAAATAATCAATGCCCGTCGCCAGAACTTGGAACCCTGACCTGTCGAGTACGCGTCGTTTTCCAGCTACACCACGAAGATATGCGGAAAGGAGGAGAAAATACCTTATATTCTATATGTTATAGACTAGTTAAATAATTTAAAGCTGATATACGTTTAGCTTATACTTTGTTTGGAAATCTGAATGTGGAAAAATAAGAAGCGACATATCAGATTTATTTAGAAATCCTGAGTGTTTGCAAATAAAAGTTAAGCTCATACTCTTTCTTCATTTAAAAAATAATTCAGCTTATTTAATCCTCATTCTTGTACTAGATCTGTAAATTATTCGTACTCCCTTCTAAGTGGTCGCTAGTGTACACAAGTGGATCATTAATTATATAAAAAGTATCAAGATGCTGAAATGAGAAATCGGAAACGTTTAACTTTGCGCACATGCAAGTTTATTTTGTATATTTTATTACAAAAACATATTACAGATTTGATAGAAAGTAAACCAAAAACGTTACAAGCCTTGTGCAAAGGGGACAAAATTTTACCAGGAAAAAATCAGTATAAAAGTAAATGCCTGAAAATTATCATTACACGAGATTTTTCTCAGAAATATTTCATAAGAAATAAATGAGAAATCATACTGATGTAGTATTAAAATTGATATGATATAAAATACTGAAAACGGTAAAGTTAATTTTGAAAAACATTTTAAAAAATTATAAATAGAAAAGTTACAATTCTGTATAATAGAAAGTTACAATTCTGTATAATAATATTTAATACTGACAAAGGATTTTATTTGAACTAGCTTAAATTTTAGGCTTTGGAAAGGAATTAAATTATGCTGATGTTTATAAACTAGACGAGGAAACATCCTGTGAAATAATAAATTACCTTCAATGTCTTTTAAGTCGTAAACATGTGTAAAATTTACATTTAATTTTAAAGCCCATTCTTTTGAACTCCAGTAAGCAATTTGCTAAGTACGCAGAGTTTACAAAAATACGTTTTTAAATGCGCACGATGAGACATCATAGAAAGATGTTTTAAAACAATATGGAGTAATTTAGTTTCATAAGAGCTGAAAATATATTTTCGAAAGAAAAAATATTACGTGCAATTTCGAATGGCATCTTTGTAAAACAGCATGCACTTGTGTAATTCATTAAATAAAACTGTTTTATATGTGAGCGGTAAAAGAATTTCTAACGACTCGTACATGAATTTCAGGGTGATTAAATTATAATTTACCCAGAATCTTAGATATTTATTTCTAGTCTCTGAATAGTTTAACATCTCCGTATTCTAATGAATTGTATAACCTAAATTTCAGTGTTAAAGCATTTGAAAGACTTAAATTCTTCTGCGTTAAAAAAAAAGTGAGATTTTTATTTTCATTGATGAACTTCTGTGAAATACGTAATATTTAGAAAAATAATTTAAAAAATTGATTGCATATTGCAGCGTAATTAATTTAGCGTATCATACGCATTTTGCATTTGTGTATCAAACGCTACTTTTATAATAAGTCCATCTCCGTTTCTTGTTAAAAATATATAAATAAATAAAATATTTTAACGATAAATTAAAATTAAAAACACCTCTTTGTGAGCGTTTGATTTACGTTATAATGACTCCCCGCGGTCGTTTATTGTACCGGCTCAGATCTGTTTTTTGACAATCTCAACTCTGGGTTTATGAAGTACACGAGCCGTGTTTCTACTGAACGTCTTTCCGATGGGTAGCATAACGATGCAGCAGTCAATTTCGACGTCGTTTCAAATATCCATCAAAACCTTCAAGGTGTGTCGAGATGGCCGCCTCCCCACTTAAGTCGAAGGTCAGCAAAGGCTTCTGGCTGGTCTTTTAAATGTAACTTATGACCACACTCTTTGGTCGAAGCATACTTCCCTCCTAATGTAGAAGAAATGAAACACTGGGTAAATATTCCCATAGTTTTATTTAGCTGCTGGCATGGGCACATAGTCATTTGTTCATCTAGCGACCATTTACTAACTAAATAAGACTGAAATGATTTCCTGCTCGTTTAGCTAATGTACAACTGAAGGCTAGTAGTTTTTCTGGATTCGATTCTAAGCCTGTAAACGAAGTCTTCATAAAGCAACTGCATTTTCACCTGTGTCAAATGTGTACAAGTCTATTTCCCCTAACAAGCGAAGTAGGCCTTAGCAGTTATTTACCAAACCATTTTTAACGAAGCCACCAAAAGTCTTCGAATTGACCTGTTGTTATTTCTGATGGAAAGGTTATTAGAGTGAATTGGATTGGGTTCTTAGACTGATGCAAAGCACTCAAGGACTATCTGCCTAAGGGCAGAGGTTCACCCTGATGTGTTTTCTAAAGAAAACTAAACCATATTTATCCTATAAATGGGGAAAACTATGAAAATTTCCTAATTTAAGTCGAAAATTAGACGAAACTAAAGTAGTCGAAAAGCAGTAGCCCAAGGCTTCTGCTTTTCGACTTGTACGAATCCGGATAAATGTAGTCTATGTAGCCAGCGTATACACCGGAACAGGAGCACAAGCTGAAAAGCCAATCTTGAACGGTCTTAGCACTCGGCCACTAATGGGCACAAAAATTATTTAAAAAATCAGATGACTTCCATGTACTGCTTATTAAATTTTACACATTTTTCCTGCACTTCATGCATACTTAAGTATTGAGTGTTGCGCATTATATTTTAAACACTGTGTCATCCTGTATTTATCTCCTGTATCCTGTATTAATCATCATGTATGTATCTTAAGTATCAAGTACTAAGTATCATGACTAAATAAGTGATGCGCATTATATTTTAAGCACTGTGTCACCCTGTGTACATTTTCTGTATCATGCATGTATCATCCTGTATATATCTTAAGTACTAAGTATTAAGCATCATGACTTAAATATTAAGTGTTGCGCATTGCATTTAAGTACTATGTCACCCTGCATATATTTCCTGTATATCCTCATTCATCATCCTGTACATATCTTAAGTATTAAGCATTAAGTAATATGACGTAAGTATTGTTCATCGTATTTTAAGTACTGTGTCATCCCATACATATCTCCTGCATCCTGTATATACCTACCGAGTTAAGCATTCAGTATTATGACTTAAGTATTAAGTACAGCGCATTATATTTTAAGTACTGTGTCATCCTGTACATACTTCCGCACAACGTACCATGCACTATGTTTGCATAATAATGTCTTAAGTATTGCGTACTGTATCAAGTATAGTATTACGTATTGTGTCATCATATTATACTAAATTTATAATTGTACTAATATATTATATCTTAAGTAATGCGTTTTGTTGTAAGTACTGTGTAGTGTGTACATCATAATGTATAGTTGTACTAATATATAATATCTTACGTAATAAGCATTGTAGTAAGTAATGTGTATCGTAGCAAGTAATGCACTAAACATCTATGTACTATGCATTAAGTCCCGCATTATGTACCTAAACAACTTTAAGTATTTATCCCTGCGATATGTCCTAGAGTAATTCTTAGGCGTTCATTCCTCCTTTTATATTATACGTCTTTATGTGCTTATGTTTTTATTTTATGTGTTATATGTGTGTATATGTGCTGTGTTCAGTGTGTATTATGCGTTTACTTGGTTGCGTTCGTGTATGTATTTGTTTTCTATTTTGTATTTTTATGTGTTATTCACTACGTAATGTACTTCACCTCAACCACATATGTAATCCACCAACTTATGTCAAACAATTGCTCCTGTAGGGCCTTGTAAACCTTTCTTAAATCTTACATAAACTCCCGGTGCCGCCTTGTGCAGCTCCAGGGAGTTGTTGCCTCTGGATAGTGGAGGACGCGGGACATATGCCTGTTTACCTCTGTTAAACACCAGGCGTCCCCGTCCTCCGTCATCTGTCACCTGCACTTCATGCAAATTTATTTCCACGAATTTGATTAGAGATATATTTCTTATTCAATCAATTCAGTTTCTCACTCCCTGGGAAGGCAAAATTGCATAAAATCTCAAAACAGCTTCATTAAAATTTGTAAAATACAAAAAAGCCTAATTTTTTTTTTTCAGGTGGTTACATATACGTTTAGAGCGGCTGATTGCAAGATAAAAGAGAGATGCAAAACTAGATGTTATATCAGTGCCACATACAAAATTTTAACGTCCTATGGCCAATCGGTTTTGAGTTTTACGTGATACATACATACGTATACGTACGTAGAGACGTCCAGTAAAAAAACCCTTCTAAAACCATTATAAATCCTTTTGTAATACGTTTTGGAGAAAAGAGACCTTTATTCTGCTCGTGGGTACAGATGTCACGGGAAAAAAAAATCTTTCAAATGGATTTGATAGTGGTTTTATTTGAAATATGATACGCGAAATATTTCGAAATTACAACACTTCCTTTACTTTGTACCAATTGAGTAAAAATTATAGATTTGGAATAACCTGCTGTTTTTTTCAGTGCACAAAGCTAATTTTCTAGTTTAACAGCTACTTGAGAATCATCAGTCTATCTCTTGCCTGCAACACGGAATTTAGGAAATAGACACACAGAATTTCAAAACAAAATAAAACAAATCATTTAGATATCGCATTTCCTCTTAAAAGTATTGCTTCCTTGGATTTTTTATTCCCTTCCTTCAAAAGGCGAAACCGCAAATTCAATTCCATCTATCAAATACCGATGGAAATTCAAAGAAGCATGTTGTGTTGTCACGGCTTGAACGATTAAACTGATACTGAAACAAAGGTTAGGTTAGGTTATTTAATTTCGGCAAAGCCTCGAGGGCTATCTGCCTAAGGGGAGGGATGCCTTCGTGGAGGACTTTCTAAGGGAACTGGCTCGTATACACGTTATACATGGAGAAAACCAAGAAAACACCCATGCAGCCAGCCTGTTCGCGGGATTCGAACCTCGGAGCGAACTACCAATGTTCAGCGCCTTTACCGCTCGGCCGCTGGTTGGCCTACTGAAACAAAGATATTGAAAAATCTAAATTTTCTTATGCCAAAATATATTATTTCAAAATAAGATTAGAAACAAAATATAAATATGAACTATTAATATGTGCCAAATTTCTGTATTTACAGAAGGCTGAACTATCAGTTTTATTTCTCTAAAAAAATATTTAAACCAAAACCATGCATCAAAACAAAAAGTCCCTAAATAAATTATCAGAAAAATTGTTACTATTAATCCATTTGTGGCCTTAAAAGAGAAAATTTTAAATCAACAGAAAAAAAACAGAAAGTTGCATCAAAGACAGTTATTATACATTTCGAGCCAAGTGTCAAAAAGTTCGCGCACGCTTTATATGAGATCAGGGAACTGAGTAATTTAATTACATTTGAAATAATATTCACCAGTGTTAAATTAACTTCATCAAATTTAGTGATTGAAGACAAAAATGTATCGTTTGACACGTGTGAACAAATGGGGTGGAATTAGTGTATAACTTTAGAAAAGCAACAGGGTTAGAAAGCCTGATGTTCAGCTGTACATAGTGTCCACAGCGTTATTTATCTGGTCCTTTTTTCGCAATCATTGGTAGAGGCATATACTTCCGCAAACGATTTGCAATTACCCAAATATTCATATTACGACACTTTAATTTCAAAAGAATGAATTTAGTAAAATTTATGAAATATAAATTTTGTGCTTTCATCCAATTCCTACACTTATTTAGGAAAAAGCTATAAAAATAAAATTCCTCTAAAAAATAAAAAAATAAATTTTGTGCGCAAAAGCTGATGTCCCGTACGACAAAAATTGTCTCGAGCAACAAATATTGACCGAGACAATATTTAGTTTCTAAGTTTGGCATATTTGACGTCATTTGGTTATCACCTAGCCTTGAGCGGTCGATTAATAAATAAATTAACTTGATTCGAGATTGATTTTGTTTTCTATAAATGCTTTTCAACGATATTCTTTCGTGCTTTATTAGTATGTAATAACATTTATTAATTTAAGTTTCTTACAAGCGGTAAAGCAAAAGAAGTTTAAAACCAGTACTTTATTAAGTGTTCGAACGCTAATAACACGTTTATAGTATTTTCGTGAAGTTTCACTGCTTTACAATGATAATCTAACAATTATGCAGAAAACGTTAAATTAAGAATATTTTTAATAATTTTATTAAAGCAAAAACTTAAAATATGAAAGGTTTCAGATTTTAAATTACATCCAAAGGTTTTTTTTTAACATTTTGTGTGTTAACTTTATTTATTGAACATCATGTTCTTCGAACTTAAACCATAAAATTTAGTTCAACAGCAACGTCGCAAAATAATTTTAAAATGAGCATATCTTTAGAATTTCTGATACAGAGTCTCGCGCGCTGGAGATAATTTTTTTTTTTTTTCTTTTTTTTTTTCTTTTTTTTTTTTTTTTTTTTTTTTTTTTTTTTGTGCAGTGTTGAAATTGCTCGCTTTGAAATCGTTTAATAATCAAAAATTCGTTGAAGTGTTACGAAATATGAATTCGATAATAAAACAAATTTCAAATTCAAATGAGGTCTTTGACATATCCATATTCTATGGGATGTACATACATTTATGCAGTTCCTCAAGATTTAATTTTTTAAATATAATACAGGGCTATAATATTTAGTGGCAACAATTTGAAATGTGAAACAAAGCTTATCGTGGATCGACGCAAAATACCAAACGAAATTAAAAGTCCTTCTGAGCAAATTCCCCCTTTCGACTAATAATGTTACGAATTGTGCTAGACCTTAACGGTCTTCTAGAACAGGATTCTATAACAACATTCTGTCAATAAGATATTGCTTTTCAAAAATTTTCTATTAATCAACACTTTTCACAATAATCTCAATAGAAATTCTTATGTCTTAACTCTATCTCTGTAGTATTAAGTACAGAAACTGTTTTTCCTAAACTGGTGTTTTATTTTTAATTACGTACATATGCAAGCATTTCGCTCTTTGGTATCATATTCGGCCCTGTGTATGATTTTTAACTCTCAAATAGAAAACCTCTGTCAAATTTTATCCTAACGTACACGTATCGGTATTTACATGTTTCGTATTTTATTTATGAAAATGAATATAAAATTTTCCTGTCCATAATATAACAGTTTCTTATTTGTAATCCTCCGATTTGCAAGGGGCCAAAATAACGCATAAAATGTGAGATTTCGTAAATTTTGCAAGTATGAGTTTTTTCAAATTTTAAAATACCTAAACATGAATATTTGCGTTCATACATGTATGACAGACCATAAGTTTAACTTTGCTGTTAATTTTCGGAGCTATAAAAGCTATAAAAATAATTTTGATTTAAGAACTCTCAAAACTTCATTTATATGCTGATTCCAACATGCAGATACTTAATACTCCTAGAAAAATAATATTTCAGAACCATCATCATGGAGTGACAATCTTCTGATGGTGTTGAAAATTATAAATTAAATTAGAATTTAACAAAAAAACGATCTAGATAACTTCATTGCGATGATTAATTTTATCTAAACATATGTTCCAAATAATATTAATATCTAAATATTTAATGTATGCAATTATGCCTAATTATATTTTTGAGGTTTATTAAAGCACGTCTGGGTTGTGTGTTACGCTTATGATTATATTTAATCAAATCTATTTTTATTACTTGAGCCCCAGAAGGTATTTCAAACTTTCAATCATATACAAGAGGGTACTCCGAAACACGGAATGAAATTATCTTTTATTCTCCAACGTCATCATGTACCCCTAGTATCAAGCAAATAAATTTAAATGATGAAATTAATATTTACGCCCACCGCATTAATCATGCCGCATGGCAAAGAAAGATAATTATAGTTAATTTAATCTTATTTCCTTATCGATTTCCGAGCAACTTGTATAATTTTTCATTACCAGTGAAAAATCGAAGAACGCGCTTTTACTAAATTGCTGTTGGTCATAATAAAAGGTTAAGTGTAACAGAGGAAATTTCTTAAGACAAATATTTTATCTCGTTATTTCCTTTGATTCTGCGCAAGGAAAACATCTTGTTTAAATTGTACACTTCAATACTTGATATCTCCTAAATTTCCTGGAAAAAAAATCTGAAAGCTTTCAGATTTTATATTATGCCCAAAAAGTTTTTTTTTAACGTTTGTGTGTTACCTTTATTTATTAAGTGTCATGTTCTTCTCACTTAAAACATCAAATTCAATTTATCATCAGTATCTCAAAATAATTTTAAAAGAGAATATTTTTAGAATTTCCGACACACAGTCTCGCGCGCTAAAGATAATTTTTTTTTTTTTTTTTTTTTTCCCGTATGGTGTTATTATTGCTCGCTTTGAAATCCTTGAATTTGTTAATCAAAAATTCGTTAAAGTTTCATAACATATGAAATAGATAATGAAACAAATTCCAAAGTTAGGCTTCCAGATGCCCATATTTGGGTGGAAACGTACTTTATTCAAACTTACATGGCTCTTAAGTACCGTTGTTTTATCACAATGCAAGAAACATACACACATTTATGCAGATTCTTCATTTTTTAGTTTCTTTAAATATAATGCGGGGCTCTAATATTTGGTTGCAACAATTTGAAAAGTGATTTGCCGTTTATAGGGAATCAACGCGCGCAAAATGCGAAAACGAAATTAATAGTCCTTGGCAAATTACCTCTTTGGAGTAAAAAACATGAATGCTTTAAATACTGTCTGAAGTAAAACAAACTTAAGAACAGTATTAGAGTAAAATATTACATTATACTCTAATTAGTTAAATTATTATTTTTCGAAATACGTAGCTTTAGATAAATTGAGTTTATTACGTTATTAACGCATTAAACTGATTACAGTTCAAAGTTTGTTCTCAAAATAAAATTTGAGAATATCATATAGCTTCAACACTTTGAGTATGTGGCTTCTGAAAATTTAAGTATTAATGCTTAAATGATTTTCCTCCTTGCTTACCATGCGCCGTCGTGGTGTAGCAGGAAGCACGTTCGGCTAGGATCGGGAGGTCCGGAGTTTGAAGCTCATCAAGGGCATAGTTGATTTTCTCAACTTTCCTACTCTTTCTCCACCCCCAAAGAAGTGTAATGATTCTGTAAATGTTTAACGTCCATAATTTTGTCCGTAATGTTGTGGAAACGTTCGTGTTTAAAACTTGATAAAAACAGTTTTCTATTTAGAATGTTTACTCTTAAAATGGTTAAATTTACATACAAAATTAGATTTTACATTTATATAAATCTCTCATTCACAACGTTATAATCTTTTTAATAAAACTCTAGCTTTATTTTGAAAAACTTTGTAAAAGGAAGCATTTATGGCTAGAATCAATATTCTAGAAAAAAATAATCATCTTTCAGACATCCTGTATATATCGATCTTTCTTTTTTGTTTCTCTCTCTGCCTGTCTGTCTCTTCTTCTCGCTCGCTTATATGTCTATCATTTACATACATATTTTAACCTTTAACGTACACAAACGTATAGGCCTAGGAAAGGGCTCCATGCCAATAAAGTCTCGTAACATCCTTGGCCAAAGTAATGCAAGACAGTAAATTAAACTACATCAGAGTTTAATAAATCTTCAGAATTATTAAACATAACGATTCTTAACCTATACGTCATTAGAACTACCGAAGTAGGAATCATGATAACTAGGCCATACCCTTGACGCCATTCAAAATCCAGACGCATTCCTAGTTACATTACGAAGGCACTCCGTAAGGACTGAGAAAATATCTTATATTCTCACCCACATAAAAGGCGACTGTGAAGGCGCATCTCTAATGGAATTAGAGGAAAACGTTTTAAATGAACTGCAGCAAAAATGTGTAGAATTCAATACGCCGCACAAGAAATTCATGTGGTAACCACATCAGATTTTTATATTACGTGTTTCTGAGAAACAGTAACGTCACATCTGGTGGATTAAGCAAAACTGCAGACATGTATCTTAATATATAGAACACGTTCATCCCTTAACTAAAAAATTCATGACACTTCCTCTGCCTGGTATGCATTCAGTTATCAGGTATTTCAAAGATGAGTTAAGAGAATATATATTTAAGTACTTGTGTAAATACTTTATCTTGTCTTTCTTGTGTAAGCTAAAGAGGAAATACTATATCTATCATCATCCAAAATAGTGCCATAAGTGGGACTGATATCTGTTCGAAATGTCCAAAGAAATCTCGTAACTTAGGATAGAATCCTTCATATAAGCACCGTATGGTCTGACGTTTAACAAAGATTTTGACTTCATGTTTCTTAACATTTAGAGTGTCATCTATAAATTTGTGTATGTTTGTGTAATTTAATGTTGTCCAAATCCTGATGTGGCTGTCACTATAGCTTTCAAGAATTCTGGATTGGCTGTATCCACTTGTTTACTATTTTCAGATCTGGAATTATACTGAAAATAAACTTCTTTGAATAATATTGACCTCCTTCGCTGTTGTCTAACTCAGATAAAAAGTTCTCATTTTCGCATTTTTTTTTTTTTTTTTTTTTTTTTACTTCCCAAACTCTGAACGAATGTTATTCATCTCTGAACGCCTCTAGCTGTACCACTGGTATGTTAGAAAAATGGTGTTAGTCAATGCCATCTGATTATATATTTCAGAGGTATAAAACATACGAGTTCTATGAAAAATTATCTAATTCATTTCAAAGTATAAAAAGTTATCTAATTCATTTCACAGTGGCTGCTGTGGAGTTAATAAATTAAGCAATAGTAACATAAATATCTCTTATTTAAATCCCCAATGAGGGAAGTCATTTCCTCACACCAAAGACAAGCGACAAGCGACGGAGGACGTGGATACGGTCCGTTTACCATAATGGTTAATCAGTACAGCACCACGTCCACCATTATCTAGAGCGGCCCAGAGGAAGGAGTGTAGACTTAGAGGACTAGGAGCGTTACAAAGGACTTAGACGTTTCTAGTATACAGAGCAGATGACATTGTTGTGCATAATGCGCTGCAGGTGTCCACAGATAGATATATGCACATTATAATGTGCAAATGGCTTATTTATGCCTTATGAATATGCTGATGACATGGTTTTGCACAGTACACACTCAACTCTTATCTTATAAATACATTAGGAATACACATACATTGCAATGTACGCTATACAACAGACGTATGCCATATTTAAGCATAGTGATTATGCTGATAACCAGGGTATGCAGGGTGGTTTACAGTCCAGGTAACGTTATAATCACATGCTACGTGGTTTCAATTACACATAAATTACAATTATTTTGTAATTACGCATGGATTACAATACTCTTACATTATAAATACATTAGAATTACACATACATTACGATATACGCTATACAATAAACGTATGCCATATTTAAGCGTAGGGATTATGCAGGTTACCAGAGTATGCAGGATGGTTATAAAGTTCAGGTAGCGTCACAGTCACATGGTTACAATTATACATACATTACAGTTATTTTGTTATTACATATACATTACAGTTATTTTGCAATTACACGTACATTACAATACTCTTACATTATAAATATATTAGAATTACACATATATTACAATATACGCTAAACAATAAACGTATGCCGTATTTAAGCAATTACACATACATTATAGTTATTTTGCAGTTACACATACCTTACAATATTCTTACATTAAAAATACATTAGAATTGCACATACCTTACAATATACACTATACAGTAAGCGAATGCCATTTTTATGCATAGTGATTATACAGATGACCAGTGTATGCCCAGCACACATTCAAAGGTTATTTTTATGCTGATGACATTGTTAGCTGCTGACAAAATTACGTAATGACATTATTATACATAGTGCCCACAAAAACAGCATGCACAGTACATAGACTAAGAACATGCACAGTACACTCACAAAGAACAGCTTTGCAGGCCAGTGGGTTGGTATATGGTGGGATACAGTGTAGGTGGCATTAGCACACAGAGCATTCGATCAGTAAAAATATTTACATATATGCATAGCGGTACGTGCCTTATCAGGGCATGTTTGTTATACAGTACGGATAGTGTTAAGATCACATAATACGTGGTTACAATTACACATACATTACAATGCTCTTAAATTATGAATACATTAGAATTACTCATATATTGCAATTACAATTACGATTACACAATAATACGATTACAATACAACTATAATTGCAATACATTATTACGATACAATTACAATACATTGCAGTTACAGTTACGATGAGATTCTTCCAGTATCTACAAAAAAGCTCCCTCCCCCTCTCACATTTTGAAAATTCTAGAAGTAACTTTTTGAAACATTAAGCTCAGCCTACAATAAGCTCATCTGCAAACATCCAGCAGATCTCCCTCTTAACCCTTTCACAGCGAAGTCGCTCACAACGCCGTGCATTCAGAAATCGGCAGGTCATCTGGACTCCTGCGTCCATTTTCTACCTGGTGTCTTCCGCCATTACGTTATTGCATGGCTCATTGGTTTCAGAAGTTGTTAAATGATATGCCAGTCATTCCTTGGAAGCAACTAAAAGAAGCTCTCTTATTTGAATGCACCTGCTGTCTCCTCTGTTTAACTTTAACTTTTAGTTACTGATGCTCGCAATCCTGGCCTAAGGCGAAACTGCACACAGTTGGTGAAACCGCAAAAAGATATCCAAGAGAGAAGTAATCGCTTCATTAACACTGTAGCATTTACTTGGAATGGGGGAAGGAAATCTATTCCAATTTAAATTCATTTACACGGGCGTTTCAGATGTTTGCAAGAAAAAAAAAATTGACCTCTATCAATGCAAGAATTTAATGAAGTCAATAAATATTTTTTATGAAAATTTGAAAATATTTTTAAAAGAATTCGGAGAATTTTCAATGTTTGTTTAAATTGAACTTTAGTGTTAAGGTGAGCGTATACAGCTACATTCGTTTTACACTGATATTACTTCTTTTATGTAAGTACAGACTATTCTAATTTAATAGTTAACCTTATCTAACTGAAAATTCTTTATATAAAATTCCGTTTCCTATCTTTAGAAAATTCTGTTGAAAATTCTCTGACCTAATTTGCATTTGCTTTAAATAAGCGTCTGTATTCCCTATGCAAACGGATTTCCTTTGAAGCTGCTGTGTCAAAGTTTTCGCGCATTATAAAGTAAAAAGACAGTCTTGTACAACATGAAATGTTTTAAATCCCCTTATTTTGTTTCCTCTTCTTTCCGCTATAAAAACTTTCTCTCCAAATATTCTTCGCGTTAAAACTAGTTCGAAATAGTATTTGCGAAAGGTATGGAAGAGAACATTTGCCTTTTGAAACGTAGGGACATATCAGATACGTCCTCAAAAATGCGACAGTTGGTTCATTTTAAACGAAAGATCAATGACGGAGTTAAAATTCGGAAGTGTGACAAATCGAACCGGCAGTGGAACCGACAGATAATTTTCGCATTTTTTTACTTCGCAAGCTCTGAACGAATGACATTCATCTCTGAGCGCCTGACTGTACCACTGGTATGTTAGAAAAATGGTGTTAGTCAATGCCATCTGATCATATATTTCAAAGGTATAAAACATACAAGTTCTATAAGGAATGTATATATATATATATATATGTTGCTTTTGAATAAGACGTTTATGTGATTATAGGTCGAGAATTTAATGTAACTTAAGAACTGCAATTTAATGTAATACATTTTCTCAACAGATGTTTCCTAGGTAAATTAACGTAACTAATTAAATAACTACCTAGAAAGTATGTGGACGCTCTAAGTACTTCTACAAGAAGATTTTTAAAACAAAGCTGAAACAAGAATTGAGACATATGTGGTTTTTGAGTCTTATTGATATTCTGGATAAACGGACTATACGGGAAGAGTAGCATGCAACTATTCATATTTCACACATTTCGACAAACCGGCGAAGTATGAAATACATTTCCGATTCGTTTCGAAGAACCGAAACTACTTATCAGAAGTTAATACATGATGTAAAAAAAGCCACAATGACTACTAAAAAGGAATCACGGGATATCTGGCCGCTGAATTGCTAGGATATGATGTTTGTGAAAAACAAAAATACATTCATGTATTTTGTTAAAGAAAGCGTCAGTACTATACAGTATTACGTCACGGACGCATAGTTATTTCCCGTACTTCATGAAAACTGATTTGAGTACTTACTGGACACGGACGGCGGGACAGAATGTTGAAAGAAATTTCAATCAAATGCAAAAACGTTACACGTAATGATATAGAACTGCAAAACCACCTTTGTGAGTCCTGCCAAGAAAAAACAAAAGGGTATTAAAAAGAGTATTCTTGTAAAACTTTTGATTATTTCTGAATTTAATTTCCATTGTCAGGTAAGTCTTACTAATTCCCAGCCTCAGCCAGACAGAAAATACAAATTTATTATGTTGTATCAATATCACCTCACTATTCTTTTTTTACATATTTCGAATAACAATTTTTAATGACATTCTTTCTTTAATTTTTCAAAATAACATTTTGTATTTTTGAGAAATGGACGTCTTTTAAACAATAGCCATATCATAACTTTTTTACATACTTCGCCTAAAGAGCATTTGTCATTCTATAGAATGTCTAGGTATTATATACAATGCCTAGGGGAAATATGTAATAATTCTCATATTTTATACTTTGCTAAAAATCGTCCGGCATGATATACAATGCCTAGGAATTCTATAGAATGCCGACGTTTCATACTTTGCCGTAATATATACACGCATTAGGAAGAACATATTGCGGGCAATTTGTATATAAGTATGCTATAAATATTAAACTCTTTACAGATTATAGGTGTGTATACGCAATACACATCAATAGCATAAAATAATTCTTAGAGAAAGAAAGTGATTCTTTGGTCTATCAACGTGCTTAAATTGAGATAGAGCTACGGATATGAAGAAAGAAATTTAACTACATATTTTTAAATAACAACTAAGCTAAGAGGAACTATGAAGAAAAACTAATGTTTCAGTCTAACTAAGCAAAGCGTCTCGCAAAGCGGTCACCTATTCTTTCAGGCAACCCGTGCTATAACAGGTATAGGATTATTAGTAATTTTAAATTCAAGACTTTTACCTTTGAGAGCGGAAGGATGTTTTTCGACGACAGTAAATTTTCATTGAGCTTTGTTTAATATCATGTCGAAAAGTATTCGGCATCTCAAACCTCGATACTTGGTTCTAATTGCTATTAAATAATATTAAAATTATAATAAAACAACTTCGAAAGTAACTGCGAGCATTAGAATGAATTGTTTTGAGTGGAAAAGGATGATGGGTAAAAGTCAGCTTAAATTCAGATAGTGTGCTATTAAAAAAATGAATAAAGCTGTGTAAATTTATTTAATTTTTTCAAAATGTTTTATCTGCAGCCGTGAGTGAATCTATTAATATTGAAATTCCGACATCATTTTTAGAAGTAATATTTAGCCGGTAATCCTGAAAACATTAAAGGAATTCATCCTTGGAAAATTGTATTTTTGCACAGGTAGTTCTAAAGATGTCATAGTTTTAAAGAACTCGGAATTCCCATATAAGTTATATTTCAATTTTGTTTCAATAAAAAGTGCTTTTAATTTGAGAGCAGTTCATTTCTATATTAATACTTAGCTGAGAATGAATTCATTATGTTTCAAAAGTTGAAATTAGATTTTGTACACGTATCTTGTAAAATCGATACATGAGCTTCTCTACTATCCATAATTTAAGTCTCTAACTTGTTAATGCATATTTCTAATCTAGTTTAAACTTGTGACAAATTATGTAATAATTGCGAAATGATTTCGGTTCGTGCAGCATAATGATATTTCATTGTTTCAATGATAATTCGTTTTCTTCTTCCTTTATTTTTGTAAAAATATTTGCGATGTAAAACTGAAGAATCTCATTATCTGTGATTGCAAACAAGACCATGAAGATATTAATTAAATTAACACTAAAAGTGATTAAAACAAGTTCTTTAGTTTCACATTGATAACATTACTGTGAAAACTAAGTTTTATGGTTAAAACAAATTAAACGGTGAACATTTTAAGAAAAATTGACACGGTACTTTTAAGATTATAATAAGTTGTTACGCTTTCTTTCCTTTACGTCAAGTACGTACGGGGTTCGCGCGGATTTGGAGTGAATAACGACGACACTTGATGAAGTATCGAAACATATTTTATCAGCCAGTTTCAAGATAGCTCCAATAACACATTTTTACAGTCGTCGAAGAACCACGTTATAACAATCAGCGACACACCCTTCAGATTATCAGGCTATAACGGTGGAGACAGCTTCATGGGGAAAGCACCATAATACAGCTCCTGACTCTGCTAGGTCGTTCTCGGAACTCCATGTACTCTCGAGACTCTCCACGGTACACCTCGCGATGCACTCGACGATACACTAGAGTACAGCTCCCGACTCCTCGGTTCAGTCGTTCCTGGAGCTCAACACACTCTCCCGAAGAAGAACTTGTAGAGACATTAGGTATTTTTTGGAAGCAGCCAAGATGAAAAAGGAGCAATCGCCTTCGCCGGGACTCGAACCACGGATCTCTGGAATACCGGCCCAGCGTGCAGAACCACTACACCACGAAGGCACGCTAGGAAGGCCGGGGAAATACCTTATAAACTAAAGGCGATACACCAAAGCTGCGTTCACACTGATCCGTTGGGGCGTCAAGCGGTAAAGTATAAAAAAAAAACGCTTTCCGCGTACGCCAGTTCCCACCAGCGCGGCTACTTTCAATTTAAAAGTTGTCATATGCTCGCTCTGGCGCTTCAGCGGATGGCGCTTCATATCAGAAACTTGGGGGAAAAACGTGAAATTTTCGTGTGGTATTTTGACATTTTACGATTACATTTTTAATTAAAATGGATTTAATTTCTGCTCGATTGAAACTCTTTCTAATTCTTGCTTTGTATAAGGGAAGCAGAATGCAGTGGTTTATATTAATATGTGAGAGATGACTGCAGTAAGGAGATGCAAGTAATTTAATTAAAGAAATGCGCTTGAACAAAACGAAATTTCTTTTAATTACTTTCGCATGACACCTCATTAATTCGATGAATTTCTAGCGCTCATTGAACTATTTATTCAAAAGCAGAAAACTGATTTTTGTCAGAATATCCCAGAAAATAATCGTTTGGACTGTATGAATATTATATACCAGAAAGGGATCGATACATTTATCAAACACTGTATATATCTAATTTCATTTATTTATGAATTTTGTTGAATGATAATTAAAAAATCCTAATTGTATTATTCTATTTTGGAGAATAAATTTTTCATGTGGTAGAATACCATAAATGTTTTCGCATGATGCATGAATTTCCCTAAAAAGGTATATTTTGTTTAAATATATGTAGGATTTACACCATTACTAAATTAAATATCACATTTAAAAAAAGCAGTTATTTTTAAGTTAATAAACAGCATCAATTTTTAAAAAAAGTATTTTAGTTTCTGCCTTATGTACATATTTTTACCTTAAATGTAACAGTAATTACTTCAATTAGTCATTCATATATTAATGAACAGCCACTATCTAAAGGTTTATTTTATAAGGTCACTTTTATCTAAAACTCATTGAAGTAACTGCATTTTATATAACACTTCTTTTTCTGCTTTAAAAATCGAATTCCACAATTAGCAAATTTGCTAATGCTCTTGCAAAAGTTTTTTAAATTAACGAAAAATTATCATCAAGATTAAACCTGTCGAAAAGTGGCCATGCATGTTAAGAAAAACAAACATGAAGCCATTAAAATGCATAAAAATATTACATGAAATCAGATACATTCTAACGAGCTTCTTTTCTGTATAAATAACAATTTTCTCATATTTTTAAACAAATGGTTTACTCGTCACCACTCGTTTAAAATTCAGAACTCACTAAATTTTTAATTAGATGAAACAGCAACTTTATACTAATACCAGTATCGCTTTTGCTGGTCTCGTGTCAGCCGAAAAAGAATCAGATCATAATAGTTAGATCTTATGAGTATTACCAAAGGCTCGTTGTCAAAAGAAGGATAATGCACACAATGCCGAGCGAAATTAGGTTTGCATAAATTATGAATGAAATGAAAAATAAATGTAAGTTTCTTGTGTCAACCCCCCGAAAAAGAAATTCGCGGTAGATTAAAAAAAAAAAAAAAAAGTATATTCGTACCATCATAAAAGGTAGGAGAAAAAGCAAGGAGCGAACCCGCAACACAAGCCCCTAGTAAAAGCTGAATCTTTTATTTGAATGTGTTACTTCCGCGCTACGATACCTTGCACGTAAGCACCTTCCTCTTTTTGCGTTTAATCGAAGCGCCAATGTTGCAGAAACTATCCTAGAGGTTCGTGAAGTGTATGGAGAAGGTGCTATGCCTAAACGAACTGCAAGAAATTGGTTTGCGAAATTCAAAAACGGAAATTTCGACCTCAAAGACGCTGCTCGTTCCCGGACGACCAAATGAGTTTGATGAAGAGCGTTTGAATTTACTACTGCTCGAAGACGCGTGTCAAACCACTCGAGAATCAGCCGAAAGAATGGTTTGTAGCCAAATGACTGTAGTTCGACATCTTGGGTCTATGGAGAAATTCCAAAAACTCGGATATTATTGACTAATTTATTGTTTTTTTGTTAAAATAAATTTTTTTAATTAAAAAAAACGGCCATTACTTATGTTTCAACCCAATCGTTGTGTTTCTAAGTTAAAGCGCAGGTGGAGTCTTTCCGGTAAGCTCGAAAAAGGATGACTGTACTATCTGTTTCTGTGAGTGAATAAAAGGGTATTTTAATCCTTCTTTCAACTTATCTTTTATAGTTGCAAGAAGACCAGTGAATAACCTCTCGACTCTTCACTAAAGCTCTACTAGCCAAAGGCCACGTAAATTAACTGGAACTGTATAACAGTAATAATTTACGTTATTAAACAGAATCTGAAGTAAAGACAAATAAATGAAAACTTACCGTCTTTCTTGTAGTAAAGTATCTCGAGCTGCTTTTCATGGCAGGAGGCGAGGCACTCTTTAATCTGTGCGACAGCCACTGCACTCGTGAGCGGGCCGTGTAAGAACTCACAGATGCACGAACGCTGCATGAGTTCTGCCCGGGTCCAACCCACCATCTCACAGAAGCCATCGTTGCAATAAATGATTGGATAGTTTTCAACTCGGGCGTTTGCCACCAGAAACTTCCGATCTAAAAAAAATGAAGATTTATTTGAGTAACAAATTTAAGAACAATTAGCATATAAAATAAAAAAATTAGAACAAGTTAATATAAAAGGTACATATTCACTTTAAAAATAGGCAAAATTCTATATTACAGATTCAAGAAGATTTCGCCTCCCAACCGGTACAGTGGTTAGAGTCGTTGACTGCCGTGCCGAAGCGCCCGGGTTCGAATCCGAGAAAAAGCATAGATGTTTGTAAGTGTATAGTGTGGGTGCGGCATGGCGGCATTCTAAATATGCGGTGAGCCTTTCGGCTCACCGCATATTCAGAATAGAGGACTATATATAGCATATTATATAATAGCATATTTAGAGGACATATAATAGCATATTTAGAGGAATATAATAGCATATTTAGAGGACTTTCGTCCTCTCGTGTGGTTTGGTGGAAGGGGAGAAGGGTGGGAGACTATCTGACCCGTCCCCCCTGGGGTACCCTCCATCAAAATTGGGGGCGGAACTGAGCTAAATCGCACTGTCACCTGAATGGTACTCAAGGCTGTTGCCAACGGCAGGCGTAATCTAGCGCTCCTTGCCACGATGAATTTCGTGAGCTTGAACTGACTACGTGAGACAAGTGAGCGTAAGCAACAACAATAACAACAACAAGATGATTTCAAATAAAAATGATCAGAAAGCATTTA
Organism: Stegodyphus dumicola; assembly: GCF_044657685.1. NCBI lineage: Eukaryota > Metazoa > Arthropoda > Arachnida > Araneae > Eresidae > Stegodyphus > Stegodyphus dumicola. Next base: position 35,192,245 of record NC_140769.1, read on the forward strand.
ACAAGATTGTCTCTTAAGCTGAACTTTTTTTAAAATTTAAGTCATTAATAAATCCAGTAAGAGCTTTTCCTGCTTTTAAATATGATATTTCCCTTACTTTCTCTTTCTAAAGGCAAAGAGTTTCAATTTTTTTAAGGAATCCTACATCAAGATATTCCTTCTTTTAGTCATCATGTCTTTCGGGCATCATGTGGAAGAGAAGTATATTAATTTAGAATTCAGAATAAGGTTACATACTGATTTAAATTAAAAAAAAAGAAGAGAATACGTGACGACTCTGGATGCACAGTGACATGGGTTCTTTCAAGGAAATAGAAATATTTTATGTAAATAATTTTAATTTTAAAAAAAAAATTTCAGAGAATTATCAAAACATGATACCGTATAAATCACCTTTAAATGGGCGGCATTTCCCTATTTTTGATTTAACAACAATTTTTACTCGACTTTAAATTTTTCAATGCATTTTCGCAAATAGTTAACGCAATATATGATGAGAAATAATTAATTTATAATTCTTTCAATCTAATTAAATTTACGTTAAAAAACTTCATTTTTATTTTTGCAAAATTTTGATAAAATAGACAGAAATATGAAGCATACGAAATAATTATTATAAGAAGCCATAATCATTTCTTGAAGCAATTATTTAATTCGAGGTCCTACTCTTTAAAAAAAATTATCAAATTCTGCACAATTTTTGCTGCACTTCATTTAAACTTATTTCCTCAAATTTCAATAGAGATATATTTCTCAGTCAATCAATTCAGTTTTTATTTTGGAGACAAAGAAAAAATACATAAAAGGTCAAAACATCTTCAATACAAATTGTAAAACAGAGAAATACCTAAAACATAAAATGCCATTAAAACCAGTTCAAAAAAAAAAAATTTTTAATTGAAATTACAGTTTCTGCCCAAAAACAAGCAGTTCGGCCAATGGGCAGGAAGACAAAATTTGATTGACGCTGAAATTGGTCCACTAACTAAATTCACTGTACTGCTAAGTGTTTCAAATTTAAACAAATCGTCGTCACCTTAAGCTCAGTGCCACTTAGGCTTTTAAACTGGTTGTTGATAATTCTATAACTATTGCATGCAGATTAATTAAAAGCATAAAAACCTTAACTAGAATATAAGAACAACATAAATGATTAATTTAATAGTAGCGAATTTAAAATTTCTTCTTTTGTCAAAAATTTTTCTGGTGTGATGATCAAGACTTTGAAAATCAAGATAGTCTATGTTGATTATTATTAGTAGGATTACGTTTGGGAATGCTTGGATATATTTTGAGTTTTTCTATTACTTCATTATTATTGAAAGTAATAATACCATCTATGTACCTGATGGCATTTCCAAGGTTGTTTTAATTTTAGTTTAAATTTCAATTGGAACTCCAATATTTCCAAAAACGTTAATAGAAAATACCTTTATAAATCAAACTAAAAGAATAAGTAATATTCGTACAGACATTCAAGATATTAAAAATGAAATCTACTTACTAATTAGCACACTAAAGGATAACAAAGTACCTACTCAATTTATTGATCTTTATCTCAAAAAGCAAACATTAATTTTAGTATAAGATACTATATGAAGGCTATAATCCGAAACCTCTAATCGGGAGGATAAAGTTGGATGGCTTAGATGGAAAGATTTGTACATATCTAAATACTAACAAAGTATAAAATTTTTAATATTCTTTTTCTGACTTCTAAACTTTTATAACTCAGAGCCAATTTATTTACTTAAGTCGCAATTACACCTCGTTTTGCGTGAAGATTTTTAACTAAACTCTATCTTTTTCTATTTCATAATTTTTTTTCCAGAATTTTAAAAAATAATTTACTTAATTATATGGTTTAATAGCTAGTCGCTTTTCCTAGTATGCCATAATTACAATTTTCATCAACCTAATTTGTACTATTCTCATAAACTGGCAACAACAAGCAAAACACCTGCCCTTGGAATGAAGAATAATACAACTTTCATTGTAGTATAAGGTTTTCCCCCCGCCAATTTAAATTTGACATTTCATTTAATTTTTCATTTAATATTTTTGATATATTAGATATACTCCTTTTATTTGCTTTTGCATTACAATGGCTTATTTTTACAAGTTTTTGCTCATCTCAGTGATTCGATATTTACGTTTTGTTTTAAAAAGTATTTTTGCATTTAATACAGTTTATAATTCCAAATACTTTTAAATCAATTAACACCGTGTAGGAGAATTCTTAAAATGCATGCGAATATGCTAAATATGGGGAATTAAACATATACAATTAATTTCATTTCTAGTTTCGATTTGCATATGCATAGCAAGGACGAAACACGATGTCTGAACGACTAGAAGCAGTGTGAAATAAGCTAATCCCCCTGAAGAGTCGGTATTATTTCACGACCTTTCAATTATTACTTTTTAAGTAAGTTTTTTATATAGCTATAATTATCATTAACAATTCTTATCACAATTTTATGCATATCTACTACTCTAGCATTTTTTCATGCCGATTCAACTTTTACCATATAAAACTTGTAAAATATTTTTCTAACTTTTAAAATTTTAATTTTTTTAAATTAGTGAAAAATTACGAATTTGTAAATTGGAATTTATTTAGACTTCAAATTGCAATTATTTTGCTTTATTAGCTTGCTTAATTTAATTTGAAATTTAAGAATTTTAATAGGAGTATTCTCCTTTAATTATAATTATGTTTAATTAAATCATTGCAGCCTAGGCGCAGGATTCTTAATAGTCCTTCCTTAAATTTGATTATCTGTTAATGTATATATATATACGTTTGGAGCGGCTGATTCCAACAAAAATGGGAGGTGCACAACTACATAGTATAGCAATTCCATATACAAAACTTCGACAATCTACACCTAATCGTTTTTGAGTTATGCGAGTACGTACAGATGTGACGACTGTTCTGAATCCATTTTAAATCCATTTTACAATCGGAAAAATAGTGATTCATTCTGCCAGTAAGTACACATAGGTCATTGAAAAAAATCGTTCAAATGGATTCGAGAGCGGTCAGAATGGATATTTTGAAATATACCTGAAATTTTTGGCGATTACAATACTTCCTTTACTTCGTATAAGGAAGAAAAAAAAGTATTATTCTGAAATCAGGGATTTTTATAGATTAATATTTTATGCGTAATAGCGACAAAATAATAATATATTCCATTTAAAATTAAATCGAAACAAAATATAGTTTGAATTCTTTTTAGATTTCTTGTTATAAAAGGAAAATCAACCATATATTAATACTAATAAAATCTGATCAGAAAAAAAGTATTATGCATTATGCATCAGTTCTGATAATTAAGCCGTTGAACTTCATTTGTTCAACTTTTAACTAATTAATCTAAACAAATCTAAGCTAGGTCTGATAAATTTATATTTTTGTCTCTTCTAATTTCTATTTCTCGATTTGTCTGTTCGTAATTTGTTGTATAAATCAATTCCCGTTTATTCTCTCCATTCCAATAAACTTTCCCCCAGACAGTTATTTTCAAATATCGTGTTTTTCTCCAATATCAATTTCAGTGAATTCGCCAGTGATGGGAAACAAACTGCTTTCTGTACGACAGGAGAAGAGGAGGAGGGTAAATGTTCCCATATTGATTTTAGCTCATTAGCTGCTACTCCAAGAGCATTATTATATGTTCTTATATAAGTAAGCAGGGTCTTTGAGAAATAATTAGCTAAAGTCTCAAATCCTTATTTTCGATTCTTATAAAATGTATTAAAATACGTGATTTATTTTCTGCCGAAACATGAAGCATGAAAGTGAAGCTGAATACGCAGTTTAGCTAATTAAACTGTACAATAATTACCTACTAATTAATAGGAAGGATTAAAAACCGTGTAATTAAAAATTTCGAAATTTTGGAAAAAGGATTATGTAAAACAGAATTTTAACTAAATGTTAATGAACTAACATATACGAGATTTGTCATCCGATATTAACCCCAACAGGAATATGAATAGTGTAAATTATATTCCAAGAAGGTTCTTCAAGAAAGCTATAATTTGTTACAGATCCATTAATTGACTGAATCTCGACTACCAGATAGTATGATATACCTTCAGGCTAATATCATATGTTACGCCCTTCATCGAAAGCCTAACCATCACATGAAATCCTCGTTTACGCTTTTGTCTGATAATCTATTATGATAGTTATAGGACAATGTATTTAAACTATTCCCATCAGTTCCTTTAGGTCCATTCTTTTCTTCTTCCCTTAGCTTTTCTATTGCTTCAGATTGGGCACTCCAACTAGATTAAACTAGAATCCACTTTTAGTGTATTAAACAGAGTTGAATGAACAACTGCGTGACAAGATGTTAAGGTATCACTAGAATACTGCAAATAATACGTATAAATATTTGAAGAAATGTATTAAGTAGTTAAAGTAAAAAAGAGGGGGTGAATATTTTTCACAAGTGTATTTATAAGGAATCTTCTCCCTCCTTTTGCATGCCTTCGTGGTGTAACGGTAGCACACTCGGCGCTTAAAGGAGAGTATATAAAATATTTTATCCCTTCATTCTGTATGCCTTCGTGGTGTAATGGTAGTACATTCGGAGCTTATTCGAGAGGTCCACATTCGAATCCCGGCGAGAGTATTGCACATTTTTTATGTCTCCTGCTTGAAAATAACCTAATAACTCTACATATTTTTCTTCTCTGATATAAGAAACTTCAAATAACTCTTCTATCGTTCTATTAGTTATCACACTTTTCTACACAGGTGTTTTCGTATTTCTTCCTCCTCTTAATAAAATTTCGCTTTTAAAAGGTACTATTCTAGATAAGAATTCCTTCAAATTTAGAATATCTCTTCTCAATTTGGCAAACTGTACGCTGGTCAAGCCAGCAAGCTGCTTCAAAATTAGTTAACTTGGGAATAGGAAACTTACGCCTAGAAAAAAAAAAAAGATGAACATAAATCTTCCGCCACATTAATTTACTGAAATTCCAATCATATATTTAAATTTTCCTCATTAATTTATTCACCACTGAAAACAAAACATAATGGCATCACAGGAAACGATACTCCCATTTGTAACGAAAATAGTAAATCATTTTATGTTACAATAACCGTGAGCCCCAAATGGGAATCATCGTGATTTTTAGATGTTCAACCTATGAAACAAACGATTTTCTCAATTTTGGTAATATGTTTCTAATTTCGTTTCTAATTCCTTGACCAGCGTGTGTATAAAAATGAGGCTAATTTACTAGGTGTCATATATCGACCTTTTGCTTGTGTGATATGAATTGCAGGAACTTAAGGGTTCCAGCAATCATTCCCTGTTGGAACATACGCAAATCTCTGATGCACAGAAGTCTAGAGCAGGAGTTTTTAATGGAGAAGGATTTCATAGTTTCAGTGGTAATGTGGCTATCATTTTATTTAGCTGTTATGTATTTAATTTTAGTTTGTGAATATTATAATTATACTTTTATTCAAATTTAGTACTTATCAATATCATTTATACTTTTTGTTGTTTTGTAGAGTCATAAGGAGTTTTTGAAGCAGGAGACATGAAAAGAGAGCATTGTCCTTGTAAGGCATTGCTCCTTTTCCTGGACCTCTCGAATTTATCTCTTTACCTGGACCTCTCGAATTATCGATTTTACCTGGACCTATCTCGAATTTTACCCGGACCTCTCGAATTCGCGCCTAGTGTGCTCCTTTTTCACTAAGAAGGCATGCTGAAAGGAGGGAGAAAATACCCTATATTTAAGTTATAAAAACACGTTAGAAAATAATCTAAATGAAGAACGAAAATATTAACATCAGATCTATCGATATATTGATAATGTTATTGCCTTTAACAAGTTTAACAAACTAGAAAATGCAAATGTTTACCCTTCTTGCCACAGACTTAATGCCACTAATATGCTATTCAAAATGATATTGTTTACCTAGATCTTCAAATTCTCAATTACAATCTAATTAAAATATTTGACAAACGCAGAGACTTCAGTTTTCATATACTAAAATTTACTAACTGGTTTTCTAATCTTTAAAAAGTCATTATTAATATCAATAATGCATAACTTCTTAGAGAATCAAAAGAATCTGTAATAACGCAGACGTCTTTCAAGAAGAAATACTCTACTTCATTAAAATATTAAAGCAATCTTATTCTAAAAGCTATCATTAAACATTCCTTAAAAAAGCTGGCATTTATCTCTTATTTTAGATTATTTGAATTAGATAATGAAATTTTTACTTAAATATCAAGGGAAGGTAACTGATGGATGGCTAATTCAATTCATTTAATGTAAAAATGTAACATAGTTTTCGTCTACTGACTCCATTTTTCTCTATTCGCACAGACTTTCAGTTAAAATATTAAATTTATTAGCTAATATCGCTGTTTTCTGGCCATACCTATTCTTTTATTAATTTTAAGGGCTTTTTTCATTTCAAAAACGCTTGACTGCCCTCTAACGCGAAGAATTACGAACTTTTATTAACAAATTGCTAATTTTTCCAATTTCAATTGCTTTTGGCCAGATTAGCACTTTTTTAGAAGTCATCCATTTTATTTTAAGCTTCACGTGTTTTCACAAAACAGTTTTGAACAAGACACCATCTTGTTAAAAATAGCTAACGTCATTTACCTTCTGAACCCCCCCCCAAAAAAAAAGACAATTTTTTTCCTTTTTGGCCGTTGCTTACCATTGGCTACTACTTCTTTTCGTCAGTTTGTCAGTTTCCCCCTTCTACGAAGCTTCACCGTATTGGAGAAATTTAACTACTTTACTTTTATGATACTCCTCTAGAATGCTGCATTTTACGGCAACCCTTTGCAGCAATTTTGATCATTTTAAGTTTTACAGACCACAGCTCTGGACGTATTTATTTTGTTTTATTCTTTGGTCTTTACAAGACCCATTTCGATACGTTTTTATTATGTTTCTTTTGATTCTTATAATTTTCAGGCTAGAGGATTATCCCTTAAAATTGTGTAATTTTTAGACTAATAGCTTTTCAAGCTTTTTATTTTAATTTTTGCCTAACTATGCTTTCTTGTAGAGTTTTTTCTTGTTTAACAGTAAGTTTTACATTTACAATTTGAATTACAACTCGTCTATAGCCTTTTAGCTATTTTATTTTAATTGTACCTTTGCATAACTTGGCTTTCTTGTAAAGTTTTTATTGTTTAATAGTAAGTTTTACATTTTGAATTTAAATTACGGCACGTAGGGAAAAGAGCGATGTAACTGAGACTTACCAAACATTTTTAGATCATTAAGTTGGAATACTCTATTAGTGAAATTACGTTTATAGTCTCAATTATTGTCGTTTGACGAAACGCGCTATAGGTATTAGCTTGATTCGAGTTTTGAGCTGCTTTTCCCTTGATAAATCCGGCTCAAACCTCGAGTTAAACTATTTACCATTTGTGGCACTTATTTGTACATATTTACTGTATTTTTGAGATATTTTTAATTTTAAAAGAGTCCTTTTTAAAATTATTTGTGCGTTAAAATTTATTAATTTTTTCTCACCCTTTTTGATTTTGATTTTGAAGTCATCTCGATTTGTAATTTTAACATTTAGCTTTTACTACCTTATTGTTGTTTCTAGTTGTTGCACGATTTTACATTTTTGTTAAGGAACTATAGAATCAAATGTATTTTTAGCATAAGCTTTTAAACATTCCTCTTAGTTCTAATATATATGCTTTATTAATTTTGTAAAAGAGGAGGTGGAAATGATCTTCAGGAAATGGTGAAAGGATTATGTGGGACAAAAAAGATTGAGAGCCACTAGTGTAGAGAGCATTTGCGGTTATCAGAGTTACTTCGAATTTTCCTTCAACTGATTTTAAAAAATACTGGAGTGTTTAAGAAAATGAATGCTTGTAATTTTCCCGCTGAACTCGTATCTGGAAAGAGTTTTCTTTATAAAAAAATTACCCACTGAATGGTAAAGAAAAGTGGAAAAGTAATAATCAGCATCCATTTTCCACAGTCTTTAATTAGAGGGGATGAAACGGATGTATTTAAAGTTATTATCATGAAGAAATGCATTGTATTCTTTCTACGGTCATTTAATCCATTCATTTGGATCAAATTATAGCACAAAAGGCAAAAAGAAGGTAAATTTATGACTCGGAAGATTGTTTTAAATTTGTAACTCTCATAATACATCTAATTGAAGTCAAATCTTCTACGAATAAAATACATAATAAGCATTTACATACTAGTAAAGTGCCCCAGTCTTAGTGGTAAAATATTTTACTTGATTTGGTGATTCATTTTGAAAAAATATAGAGCCTAAAACAAGTTTAATACAAGAACTGGTATTACTGTTATACTCGAATTAATAGTTCTAAATTATTTGGTAATATTTTCAAATACATTGCGGATGATATCGCTCGCAAATTCTCTCAAATTTAGTTCAATATTTCCTTACTTGGATTATAGCATCCTTCCCTATTCATAAGGAAAAAAAAACATTAAACTGTCAGCAAATTTTAAACTGAATGCATCTCATAATGTATAATTGGAATCTTTGTGTTGAGTTATTTTTGCTTGGAAGTTGTTTTTAACGTTTGCTTTGAGAAATTGCTAACTTTTATTTCCTACACTAAACAAAAGTTACATTTTTAATACACGTTGGTCTAAATGATATTTATTGTGCAATAAAAGACACATGTTATCAGAAAAAAAATTAATGCAAAATTATCCAAATTATTTTAGTCAAACATGCTTGAGAGCGAATTTTATGATTGTCTCCCTTATATTTTTAAATATTATAATTCGGTAAAGTGGGTATAACAACAAAAAACAGATACCAGCATTTCGAATTTTTAATGAAGCATTCAAATTGAATTAAATCCTGAAAGGCATGCAATAATTCGCTATGAAGGTTTCTATTGACACATTATACATAATATTCACTCGTGCAGTTTTTTCCCCTCGCGTATTTTTCTCTTAGAGTTAGGTTCTAAAAACCTTTTAAGTATTCACATAATTTTCCCCTTTCTGAAGACGTTCAAAAAGGGGAAATTTTAAAACGTGTTCGACAAATTGAACGATGACGGAGACCAGGAAAATGGTGACTGTGGGGAGAGGCTTGCAGCAAACGACACTGAAAAGCACTTACGGCAGTATTAAATGATTTTGAGGCTTATGGATTAGCAGTGAATAGCAATAAAAGCAGGCGAGATTTAAGATACTGAGAAGCAGAAATGAAGATATCTTATTAGATAGTCTAATGTTAAGTTACCATGTATTATTTTTGGAATGCAATGTTTCTTAAATAATATTGTTATAGTTGTCAGTAGTTTATTCATGGATACTTTTCAGTTTATTTTCAGTTTAGTTTTATTCTTAACTAGCTGCAATGCGGCAAGCCTTCATCTGGTTTTATAATGTATTGAAAAACAACCGTCCTCTAGGCAAATTCGACAAACGTCCGGTATCTAACAGAAACATTAAATTAAAAAATAACACAGAATTATCGTCCTCATTTTTCCGAGTGGCAACAGTGATGACATCAGCAACAATGGCAACAGTGATATATAAACAACAATGGCTGCGTGCTATTCTTGCTGATATAATGAGAGAGAATTATCAATATAGTGCGATTTCGTCAAAAAACATAAAATAAAACACAACTTTGGCTTTTGAAAACATCGCTTTGAGGTGCACTGTTTCTTGTCTAGATATACCCTATGTACCAAATTTCGTAGCCCTGGGTCTATTAGCATTTTTCGCATACTTTTCTCCTCATGATTTTAGTACAACAAAACTAGTAAAAAAAGGGAATGGATAGTGAGCGAATTAAATACTGCAGTAGGAATGATAGTATCGCCATTTATCGATAAAAGTTCGCAGATCGGCAGCTTTCGTCAGTTCGTACCGAAATGCTAACATTTTCATTTGTAGATAAGTATTTTAGAAACTGATCTAAAAGTCTGCTCCGAGGTCAGGAGCAAAATATTTTGAATATTTCCTTCGAACAAGCAAGATTGCTCTTGTAGAAAGCATTTTAATCTGGCAATGCGAATTGAAAATAACATTAAGACATCATTTTGAAATTTTTATGAATATTTAAAAATTTTTCGCCTTGAAGTAACAAAATAACATACAATTTCCTTTTTGAACCAAATATGGGGGTGAAAATTTTTTTACGGAACACGTTGCGTCAGTTGCAGAAGGATTTAGAACCATACTATCAGAAAGGTACTTAAATACCTGATTTATGGAACATCAGTGGTAAAACACGGATAACTTAAGAGTTTCTAAAATACGTTTGGTACTTGATATTGTATATTATTGCTTTATATGTTTACTTATTATTAGATTCACCTGATTGAAATTATATATATAATAAGACCCATCAACCTGGACATGTTAAAAAAATCTACCTGAGCAGTTGCATCTGAAATGGACACAAATTGAGAATTTTAAAAAAGCAAGAGGAAAATAATGTAAAAAGTAAATTTAATGTAAAATTCATGTAATTTCATGAATAACAAAAAGGGTGAATGAGATTTATTGATGTTTTTCTCTTGATATACTTTTTTTAATACTCACGGATATTACTTTACGAGTAATAACTCCTTTGAGGATACAGGAAAGCAGAATTTCATGTTTACCTACCATGTAGAGAAAATCACTGCAGCATTTGCGTAATCAGTCTATTCCGCCCTAGAATTTCAGGATGAAATTATTAGTTTCAGTAGAATCACAAGGTTTCCTTTGATTTATTAATAAATTGTGACATTTAAAATACGAGACAAAGTCTTTAAGTGGGCTGCTATAGAGAAGCCGACTGTCAGAGATTAAATCAGGATCCCGGAGAAGGTGAGGAAGCTTGAAAGTATATACCGCCTTTATGGCATGGCAACACTTAAAATACTCTAGAGCCGAATGTGCTGTCGAGAGGCTGAGAAGCGGAATCCCTCTTTAGGGAGACCTATCTTACTCGCTTTTCGCGGCTACAATAATACCCGCTTTTTACGGGTATAATTATAGCCGCGTTGTCTGTGTCTGTTGTATAATTATAGCCGGGTTATGTTGTCAATGTCTGTGTCACAGTTGCTGTCTGTAGTATTACGCTGGACAACGTTCTCCATAACGAGATCACTAAATGTCCGATGGGTAAGGCCATTAGTCTAATTAGTAAGACGTCTAATTGACAATTTGTCCGGCCATTTGGAAGGAAAAATTCTTTATAGGGGTATCCTAACGTTCTTCGCTAAATTCGAAATCATTTGCTGCTAAGTAGAAAATTATAGATTTAACTAATCGTTTGTTGACTCAAATAAAATAACAAATCTTGTAAGGATTTATTTTATTTTAACCAATTATTTTTAGTTTACTTTCCTTTCCCTCCTGATTCAGTTTTCTGTTGAATGTAAATTTTGTATGACGTAGATGCAAATTTTCAACGTGTTTCAGAAGCAGTATTTAAGCTGCGTTTCAAGAGTTCAAAAAAGTAGTAGTGGACTTAGTTCCGAGGTTCATGCTGCGAGATTAAAATTAGAATCTCTAGTTCGTTGTTCGACACCTTTCAGTTTATATTGATATTTCTCAATTCGGCTTTGCTGTGTGCAGTCGATTTAGCGTTAATTTAAGCTAAGGAAGCAGTCACTAGAATTTCTTAATTTACTAGTGATTTGTTACATTCTTATTCTCTGTTACGTAGCAACAAGTGGTGGTGATTTGGGAGCACGAAGTTCGTGCAGCTGTTTTAATTTAGATTTAAATTAAAACGTTATTTAAACCTTTCTTCTGCAGTATTTATTGTTAACATCACAGCGAGAATTCGCTACTTAGTCTTCAACGTAGAGTTCAGGGTGTATACTACCAAAGAATACACATAGACTCTGTACTCTTTTCAAATAAGTATAGGAATCTTTTTCAAATCTTCCTTATGACTGTTCCTGGAGTGTTGGCTGCAATATGTTATCATATTTTAATGGATTTATTCAATAACGTAAATCAGAACCAGCTACAGAATTCTGAAGTAAATAATATTTTCAAATATTTGGTTAATATATTGTATTCTCTTCGACGCTTTTTCTTCAAATAATTCTTTTCGTATAAAGTGAATACCTGAAATCCTCGTTATTGGCGGGTATTTTAGCTTATTTTTCGCACCTTCTTTTAGATCAGTTCTAAATGTATGGGCAATGGAGGATCTGTTGTGTCATTTTTCATGTTTTTTAACAGAACACACCTCCTTTTTATTTCTTTTAGGTAATTTATCAACGGCAGTATGCTTTTCTTGGGTGAGATATAAACATCTAATTTACAAATGTATAGAATTTAAGCTTCCAATTTTACATTTTTAATGAAGTTTCAATGCTAAAAATATTAAAAAGTCTTGAAATTCATTATCATCTTTAAATATAACATCATAAATAATTTTTATTGAAATTCTTCAGAGCTCAGATACAAAGGGAAGTTGCTATAAATGAACATCGCTAGTGGTGTTTATACTTTCACTCAAAGTGATGATAGCTATCTTCGCTCAACCGTTTGTTCATAGGCACACGACCGCTGAATTACTCAACCACTGAATTAGAATGTTCGAGCCCGTAGGCTATACCAACATGTATGCGACGTTATCTGGAAACTAGAATGCGTTATGATGCCTTGATACATCTGTGTTATAGGGTTAAAAGCTGTTCTAGTGTACAGCTACTAGAGTTAGACAAAAAGTAGTCGCAACATGCCATCAGTTCTAAAACATTTTATGTTAATTTGCCAAGTATGATTTACGCCTTTACTATAAATTTTTCTTTTCCATAGCCCTCACAGGAATGCGAATTAGTTGATAGAGTATTTGAGTGTTTTGAATGCTTTATGTGTAGAGATTTTGGCATTGCCTAGAGTTTCCGTTATATCGCCAAGCTCTGCGAGCGAATCTGCCGACTTTAGCCATTCCGTCAGCAGAAGTTAAAACGCGCCATTGAACTTTTAATCCAACTTAAGCAGATCACTTTGTGTAGTATCTGACTACAATACTTTAAATTTGACGCTTCAACTTATGTTATTTTAAATACCCGCATACGACGGCGTTTAGATTGTACGCACGAATGGTGCCTACTCTTTAATTCTAAGAGTTAAATAAAATGGTTATTTACAACCTTCTTAAAACTTTGTTACAATATTCCAGACGGAGGGAAAACTCACTTGTCAGTCTAATAGGGATTGAATGACTGATTTAATTTCTACCCAATCAGGACACTACACACATTTCTGAAATGATTTTTTTACCATAGCTACATATATTTACAGTTCCTCAATATAATCCATCTGTTGTGCTGTAGAGTGTCCTTGTTCTTTACGGGATCATCCAAGGGTAGACTCTACTGAAAAGACTGAGTAGCGAATTCTCGCTGTGTCTTTGAAGAACAAATACCGCAGAAGAAGGTTTATATAACCTTTTTATTTGAGCTACACTAAACAAAGATTGCACTCACTGTCTGCTCACAATTACCACCACTTGTTGCTAAGTAACTTGAACAGAAAATAAAAATGTAAAATCACAATAAAGTAAGATGGGCTACAAGACTGGTTCCTTAATTATCTAAACCGCTAAATCGCCTACACGCAGCAAAGCCGCACCTATAATATCAACATGATCTAAAGAGAGTGACTAAGCACCAACAATTCAAACAATTCACGTACAAAGCTTACTTCAAACACGCGGCATCAATTCGTAAAGCCCGCTGCTTAAATACTGATTGCGAACTCACTGAGATTTGCATACTACGTCATTATATGGGCAGGAAACTAAAATCAGAAGAGAGAGAGGAAAGTTTCACAGCTAAACATAATTTGTTAGAATAAAATAAGGTGTTTACAGTGCCTACCAATTACTGAAAGGCATAATACACTATCAGCACATTCACGTCAGTTGATGCTCCACATCCAACGCCATCTATTATGTAAAGGACTCTCGCAGTCTTCAGTCTTTTTTTTTATTATTATTATTTAATGAGGAAATTATAATCACACGACTCATAACAAATGTTCCATCACTGTTGCCGCAGGAAATACGTAATACACTCTTATTGTGAAACCAAAACGCGCAATGTCATGTAGAATGATGTGCTTCATCAACAACAAACTTCCCTTTCCTCGGGGGTTGACTCAAGAGAATTCCTAGGAAGTACTGGTTAGGATCTGTATATAAGCAGTCTCAACCACGAGGGTATAAAATCAGTCTTCACAAGACTAGAGACCCCGTTCATTTGGAGGTTTGTTCGGGCTTGGTACAGTCTGCCTATCATAAGAAAAGCTCTCGCCAGTTAGTCTGCAGCTGTCTGTTGTCATAGAAATGATTAAAATTTCCATAGGAGTTCCATTTTCCATAATTCCATTTTCCATAGGAGTGTCTTGAAGATTCACATTTCGGTTTGCCATCTCGGTGTATTTAGAGATGAATTAGTAACCCTTTGAACGCCCTATTTTAAATATGCTATCCCTGTTGCTATAGTGACCGTCACCCGCCAGACACTGTCGCGGAAGCTGTTCTTCTCGTAGACAGACAGTACTGTCGCGTCCGTTCCTATTATTATTGATAATAATAGCAATAGTAATTTATTTATTTATTATTGTTATTATTAAATTTAATTTAATAATAGCAATAATAATTAAATAATAATAATAATAAAAACCTTTAAAAATTACAAAAAAATATTCTGAAAGCTTTCCAGATTTTATATTACGCCCAAAGGGGCGTTTTTTAATGTTTCGTGTGTTACCTTTATTTATTAAATATCACGTTCTACGCACTTGAATCACAAAATTCAATTCAACAGCAGTATCACAAAATATTTTAAAAAGAGCATATCTTCAGAATTTCCGATACACAGTCTCGCCCGCTGGAAATATATATATATATATATATATTTTTTTTTCCTATAGTGTTGCCATTGCTCTCTTTGATATCGTTGAGTTTGTTAATAAAAAAAATTTTAACGTTTTACAAAATATGAAATCGACAATAAAACAAATTCCAAATTTGGGCTTCCAGATGGCCATATTCGAATGGAGGACTACGTTATTCAAAATTCGATATCTCTAGGTATCGTTGTTTTTTCACAGGGCGAGAAACATGCATATATTCATGCAGATTCTTCATTATTTAATTTCTTTAAATATAATGCAGAGATCTAATACTTGGTGGCAACAATATAAAAAGTGAAACTTCGTTTATAGCGAAACGCCACAAATGCTAAAACGTCAAAAAAGCTTGACTCAGTATACAGAGGAAACTGGAACTGGAACTACTAAAAGGGAAATTAATAGTCCGTCTGGGCTAATTGCCAAAAAGGAAATTAATAGTCCTTCTGGGTCCTTTGGGCTAAAAAGAATATAAGATTTGCAATGCTATTTTGAAAAAAAAAAAAAAAAAAAAAAAACAATGAAACAGTTTTTCGACAAATATATTTGCTGTCTCAAAAATGAGAGAGAAATGAATATTTTTAATTTGAAACAGAAGGGGGAAAATACGTGCCATTAAAAACTTAAATGTTTGGTATACGCCCACTATTAACAAGTGAATGGATTTTTTATATTGAAGAAGCAGATTTCATTTTTTAAATTAAGTGAAATTCATCTTAAAATCCCCATTAATTTAAATTGAAAACACAGTATATGAGTATTAGATAGCTGATCTCATATAAAACCCTATTCACGGCAGAATGACATTCCAGACATGAGTCTAATTTAAATCGCTTTTAAAATGATTTATTAGATACACAGTCATCAGTTGATCAAATGCGAACAGAAAATATTAAATTTAATGAATTACTTAATTACTGTTTGATAGTTTTGAAAAAAAAAAATGTGGATAAACTTAGCAAGATAGATCAATTTCAGATTGTATTTTGAAATGCAATGGGTTGTTTCATTTGAAACCTAAAAGAGCATTATTAAGATAGTTTGCAATATTTTTATTCTCAACATTAAATTGATAGTATAAAAGGTCGTGTCATAAAGCAAGAGTAAATACTTCTTATTTTACGAATAATTTAAAATTATACAAACTTGAGGGGGAATGCTTTAACAAAAAATTTTGTTCATGATATTATTTTAAAATCAATCTCGTGCTACCATCTATATATTTTTTGAAAAAATATAAAGACAAAATTAAATATAATGCAAAATAAATATAATGTTTCAAAAATTCCCTTGAAAAAAATCTTGAAAGCTTTCATATTTTATATTATGCCCAAAGGGGCTTTTTTTAACGTTTCGTGTGTTACCTTTATTTATTAAATATCATGTTCTTTGCACTTAAACCATAAAATTCAATTCAACAGCATTATCACAAAATAATGTTAAATGAGCATATCTTTTGAGTTTCTGCTACACAGTCTCGCAGGCTGGAGATAAACATGTTTTTTTTTCCCGTTTTTTGGCCATTTTGTCATTTTGTTATTCAATTCTTCTCAACAATTTTTTTTCTTGGGAGGGGAAAAATGTCACTGGGTTTTAAAATATATCCCTATGCATGGCTATGAACTTAGTACTATTTAACGGGAGTTTAATAGAAGTCCATTAAATAGAGATCCAATATATTATTTGAAAAACATTCCTACACTACTATATATTACCTCAGCCGTTTCTTATAATGAAAAGCAAAATACGATGGATCATTTATTTCGTATCTTGAATGATGTACGTATTTTAGACATGTCATGAAAGCAAATAAAATTTATTTTCTCACCATAATAAAAGTATAAAGAAACTTCTAAACAATTCTCTCTTTCTTCAATTTCTTTAGCATCGTTTAAAACACTCTATTGGAACCATTCAACAGGCAGTTATAAAAGTATTTTATGCGAACAACGTCCAAATACGTTCCTTTCGTTGAAATGATATTTGATGGGAGAAGCGCTTAAATCGAATCCTTTGTTTTCTGTAGATTCATTACCATTTCACATTTTAATGAATTTCCAGGACTGATAAGTCGTACACAATAGATTATTCAATCTACTCAACTTCTCATCTCTTCTGATAGTTTCTGCCCCATCTTATCTCGCTGGTAAGAAACAACGTAACAGACTTACTTACTTAGGAAGGAGCAGTTTGAAATCCTGTCTAAGTATATGTCTCATATAAGGTATTTAAAGTAGTTATAAGATGTCGAAACTTAATTAAAATACTTTTTTACACTTTTTAATACTCTTTTTAATTCTAAATCATTGTCTTACTCTGACAAAAGCAAATGAGTAACGTTAAATATGTCATACACTCAATTTACCAAAGACTTTTCAGTCAAAAGCATCGGTAAAAGAGTAAATTATAAATATACTCACCAAAATATTTTAGCTATTCCACATAAAGTACAAACTAGATCGATATTAATCATACTAAATTTATAATTACTAAGACTAATGAAAACGCGTGGCAAAATTATCAGAATATATTCGAGCACTGTTGTACCGTCATCGATTTTCTAGACTAAGTGAAGTTAGATACTTTAGCAAATAATTAATTTAATGGATCATGGTTAAAACAACTGTCGCGGTTAATAAGATACTCAAGTTAAAGGCGCAACATTAATAGGCAACATAATTTCATTCAGTATTTTTATTGCATAAAATACTGTGTACCCATGGTACAGAATTGTCACCTTCACTTACTATAAGAAAACAAAGGAAAAAACATAAACTCGTAAAAGTTCTTTATCAAACACTGATTATTAATATGAGTTACTTTCAGGAAGAAAAGCTGGTAAAGTACGTTGGAGTACAATAGTCTTCTTTGTATATGAAGAATTTTAATCAATTCCATTTTGGTAATTTCTATTCAAATTCTAGAATGAGAAATTAAAACTCATTAACTAATAATTACTGAATGTATTTATACATAAAGTTGAGATAAAATATTTATTTATACAAATGCAAAACATTTGGCTACAAAGCCATTAGCCTTGATTTTGTTTTCCAATACTTAAGAACAATAGAATTAAAAGATAATAGTGCAGTGCATTCGTCAGTATGCTCCTTATCCGTGGACTGTCCAGAATCACAGAGTTTTTAAGTCGAATTTTAAAAAGATGCGCATTCGGACAATCTTGCCCTGGCCTTTACGGATAAAATACTATACAAAATATAGATACATTAGATTTTTTTTAGGGCCATAACCATAAAAATTAGCAAACGCCTTCCCCAGGAATCGAACCACAAACCTCTTCAATACGCGCCCAGCATGCAGACCACCACACCACGAAGGCATGCGAATAAGGCGGGATAAATACCTTATATACTCCCCCTTTTAACCCTTTGTCGCACAGTGTGTCCGGTCTGGACACACCTAAACATTTCCTTCTGTACGCACAGAAAAATTGAATGAAAAAGGATTTATAGGTTACTATAGGTTACTCTGAACCTTTTTTATTTATAGTAGATGGCAGCTCAACACAAACCAGTCCATATATTTTAGCGATGTTTAGTTTTTTAAGACTCTCATTTTTCAAAGAAATCTTTCAGATTTTTTTTAGCGTATAAAAGGAATTGTTTGAAAAGAAATTTATATGTTATTTTTTTGGCTGTATGCTAATCTTCTTATTCTACATTAGTTTTAAATTTTTACCTTGAAATCTTGCCTAAAATCAAACTGCGAACCCTAGGTGTGCCCAAAGGGGCTGACTGATAATCTAGGACAACTGAGAGTCTGTATTCTTTGTTTCTCCGCATCTCATCGGTCAGTTCATTGACAACAATGCCCGTTTCAGTACTCGTTTCGAAGCTCTATTCAATTAGTGTGCGGGCACACCCACAGAAATAAACGATAAGTGCTATCTTCACAAAATTCTACTTGTGTACTCCTCTAGGCCTAATAAAACTGCGTACTTATTTTTTCTTTATCAAAACTCCGACTTTAAAAGGTAGCGTGCCGGAAAGTGTTAAAGGGCGACTGGGGTTTTTAGGGGACCCAGTCGCTAAATCCTGTGTATGGAGAATCATCATCTAACACCTTTTTTAGTTCGGGCGCCACGGTAGAGATACTAGTTTTTCTTTTTTTTTTTTTTTCTGAAAATCTGACTGCCCAGTTATCTTTCTTAAATTGTTTCTAATTACTCTAATTTTCGAAAACATTACTTGTAAATGTATCTTTGTCATTTAAGTATATCTACGCACGCATATATATTTTTTTTCTCTTCGCCTTTTGTAGTCTAAGAATATTTTATGTTTATCTGATGTAAAATGTTACAAAGTAGCAACATTCATATGAAAACGCAAATTTTCTATACGTAAGTTTTATATTTATTTTTATTTTATATCGTATAATATGTTTAAAATGTTTTTAAACTACAGCGTTAAAATTAAATTAACTAGAAAACATATAGTTTTTTAGCTATTATAACATTTCTGATCACATGTGACAAGAAAGCAAAACCGTGTAGCTGCTAACAGTGTCGGATATACGCTTCATATGTATATCACATGAAGTGTATATTGTATATTCATGTTCATGTTTCTACTGTTGTCTGAAATTTTATTAATTTCTAATAAAATTAATAGGGGCATTCCTAGATTTGGTTTTTAATCACATTTGACCAAAAGCTATATACCTTTTATATAATTTTACTTTTTAGTTTTGAATACAACTAAGTAAAACTATTGTATATTATTTCATGGTTTATATAATATATATATGTGTAAAATACAAAATGTCTGCCGTTCTAGTAAGAAATTAATAATAATCCTTAATCTCTTTTAAATTTGAGAATGCTCATTGATGAAGCTTTTCATTCTAAATGTAGAAAAGCAATAACTTTTCTAATATTAATATTATAATTCTTCTTGTAATTCTGAAAAGTAATCTGATCTGTACTGCACAATTATTCCTGAAATGCGATGAAATCTTAATCCAGAATCCGAATATTGTATCTGAAATTTAATTCATGAATTTAATTCATTCTTGTAATGTGATCTGAAATGTACTTTGTTGAATGTAATCATGCCTTGGTATAAAAGACCTTTGCTGCGCATTGCTCGCCCCTTTTTCACCTTTTCCTTCTTGCTTGCAAAGCTTAACCTCGTCTGGTTGCTGCTTGGGTTTTCTGTAATGTTTCAGAAATGCAATACTTCACATATAAATCCTGAAGTGCTTATTCGCTGCCGTAATGTAAAGGTGTGGAAAAAATATTTTTCAAGAATGGTCAAAAATAAGTTATGAGTTAACTCAAGACATGTTTGTAGGTAAATCAATCATCCTTCTACTACGCAGTTATGCTTTGTCCAGCGGTCATCAGTCAAATATGTCAACTGTATATTATGAATTTTATCTCAACTACTACAAACAGTTGCTAGTAATCTCTCTACGTCAAAAGATTCATTCCGTCACCACTAATTATGCTTATTTTCATTACAAATATATCTATATATCTTAGAGAAAATAAATAATAATTGGAAAATAAATAATAATATTATAAAACAATATAAATAATAATTTCTATAGAATGCTGATAAGGTTAAAAAGAATGAAAAATCATCATTTCTGAAGCATTTCCATTATGTTTTCCGAAAGTTTCCCAATCGATCTGACTGCATAAATTTCTACTTAACTCATGTAAATTTCTATCTGATTTAAAAATCAGATCTAATTTTTATTCAAATGCATGGTGCTACGAAGAGCGAATGACGAAATCTTTTGATTTCAATATCCGTTTATTGTTAACAACCGCAGCTGAACGGAATGAGCGATGTCGTGGGAGGGGATGCATGAAAATCTGTTGAATTTCCTTAAGAGAAGTTATGAAAACCCTTCGGCTAAATTATTATTTTTGGATCTATCCCATGGAATATAGGTCGAAATTTCGCAAAGATTAGTTTAACAGTAAAATAAATTTGAATATTAAAAACTCGGGTTGTCAATAACTTTAAGCAAATCATATAGGTAGATTTATTAAACCTAATATTAGAGTTAATAGCCCAAAGGTGGACTTTGGTCAGAAGAGCTATTAATTTCGTTTTGGCATTTTATTTGATTCACTATAAACTGCGAATCACTTTTTAAATTGTTGACACCAAATATTATGGCCCTGTATTATATTTAAATAAATTAAATAATGAAGAATCTGCTTGAATGTATGGCACTTTTTCACTTCGCCGGCGCAAATCTCCCCAAGCAGACTTTATTGGCGACAACACACAGTGTACACATAAAATGTGTTAACAAGTGTTAGTTCTAAGAAATTTTTGTTTTGAAGGCATAAACATTTTAATATCGTTTAAAATTTTGTAAAAGGACAATAAATAAAGCCGATTATTTTGTAAAAAGTCATTAATTTAAGAATTTACTAGATGCTTTCATGGTACAACATCCTGATTCGCCGTTTCATATCATGTGATCCCATCTCACGTAAATTACAAAAGTCTAATTCTCTCAGTAATTATCTACATTAATTTCAAGTTAAATCCTAATTTGGAATTCAAATTTAAATGCAAGAATTATTTCAATTCGTACGAATAGCTCACTCAGAAATTATGTAAAACCGCAGTGCTTTACTTCGCTAGTGCATTCTCATTAGAACTGAAGGATTTAACCCTCGACTTTGCATTTTCTATATTTTCGCCTTCGGATGAGCAATGTGATTGCATCCTAATTGACTAATTACCGCGAATGGCCTTAGGGCATAAAACTGAACTCTCTGGGTAAAAATTCTGTGTAATTGTATGCCAATATTGAAAGAAACAATCAATCTGACAAGAAATGGCTGCGACTTGTTTTGAAAATGAGGCGTAAAAGGTTACCAGCGGGGATATTCCGTTTGGCTTCGGTAGTACCATTTTTGGCGATTTTATCGCTTGCGCCGGCAAAATGGAAAAGTACCCAACGTATGTATGTTTCTCGTATTGTGCTAGAACAACGGTATCTAGAGCCATCAAAATTTGAATGACGTAATCTTCCATAGAATATGGGCATGTAGAAGCCCTAATTTGAATTTGAAATTTGTTTTACTTTCGATATCATATTTTGTAATACTTCAACGGATTTTGGATTTTAAAAAACTAAATAATTTCAAAGCGAGCAATGGCAACACTGCACGAAAAAAATAAACATTTTTATATCCAGCGCACGAGACTCTGTAACAGAAATTCTAAAGATATGCTCATTTTAAAATTATTTCGCGATATTGCTGTTGAACTGAATTTTATGGTTGAGTGCATAATATTTAAAAATAAAGGTAACAGACGAAACGTTAAAAAAACACCCATTTGGACATACTTTAAAATCTGAAACCTTTCAGATTTTTTATTTGTTTTATTAAAATTTAAATTCAAGAATGATTATAACAAAGATGTCAAATTTAGTAAAGCCGGGTAGTAGCATAAGTTGATTTCCTAATTAGAAATTTCGCAACAGTGTAGATAACTTCTGCTAATAAACAGTAGAAATAAAAATTATGATATTGAAATTAAAAATTATGAAAAGGCTGTAAAAAATTAAAAAACCTGCGAAAATTTTATTAAAAATTGCGTTCTTGTAGCGGGCATTTTTCAGTAAAACGGTAAATTGAAATGATACCTATCACGCAACAAATTTAATATTTACCACAGCTCAGCATTTCGAAGAAAATATTTCAGTTTAAAATTGATCCAACGCATTATTTCTTAATATAAACCTTATTGCAATAAATATATATATAAATTTTTAAAATATGTAATACATCAAAAATCTCCAAACTGAGAAGAAGTTACTAACTTTTAACAAAGTATAGCTTTATTTGTAAAACGATCTTTGCAAGCTTAGTGTTTTATAAATAAACGCGGCATTAACCTCTCCGATAAACGTAAAGGATTGTAATGAAAAAATGCTATTTTTCCCTGAGTATGGATACTTTAGGACAACTTTTACAGTTAATGTATGTAAGGTGAGGTAAGTAACATTTAGCAATAATATATAGATTAATGCGATATTACTGATCATACGCAATTAGCGAATATTATGCAATTTATTTAACACTTTGTAATGTTTGCACCTGCCTAGATATTGATTTCCTGAGTACGAACTGCTGACTGCGCATGTGAGAAGAGCAATTTAAAATGTTTCCTTGCAGTCTAAATGACTCAGGTAACGCAAGAAACCAAATGATACATAAAGTTTTTTTTTTTTTTTTTTTTTTTTTTTTTTTTTTTCATCTGCAAATGTAATCATTCGAATGTACACGTCAACAGCAAAGATTTATAATATTTTTAATCGAAAGGGGAAATTTGCCCAGAAGGACTATTAATTTCGTTTTGGTATTTTGCCTTGATTCACTACAAGCGTTGTACTTCATGTTGTTGCCACCAAATATTATCGCCCTGTATTATATTTAAAGAAATTAAATAAAGAAGAATCTGCGTAAATGTATGTCTGTTTCTCGTACTGTGATAAAACAACGGTAACTACAGCCATCGAATTTTGAATAATGTAATCCTCCTTCAAATATGGGCATCTGGAAGACCAAATTTGAAATTTGGGCTTTGCTTTATTGTTAATTTCATATTTTGTAAAACGAATTTTTGATTAACAAACTCAAGGATTTCAAAGTAAGCGATGGCAACGTTTTACAGGAAAAATATTTTTATCTCCAGCGCGCGAAACTGTGTATCGGAAATTCTAAAGATATGCTCATTTTAAAATCATTTTGGGATATTGCTGTTGAACTGAATTTTACAGTTCAACATGGTATTTAATAAATAAAAGTAACACTCAAAATGTTTAAAAAATGTCCCTTTGGACGTAATTTAAAATCTAAAACCTTTCAGAGTTTTTATTTTATTTTATTTATTTTATTTAAATTTTTAGTCCAATGAGGCAATTTACCCTGAATGGCTATTAATTTCTTTTTAGGCATTTTGCGTTGAAAACTATAAACGGCGAATCACTTTGTAAATTGTTGCCACCAAATATTAGAGCCCGGTATTGTATTTAAAGAAATTAAATAATGAAGAATCTGCATGAATGTATGTATGTTTCTCGCATTGTGATAAGACGACGGTATCTAGAGCTATCAAAATTTGAATAACGTAATCTTCCGTAGAATAAGGGCATGTTGAAGCCCTAATTTGGAATTTGAATTTGATAGACGGCCACCGTTGCCTCCTATGACGGAACATACAAATTACATCCTTCTCCGGGATTCGAACCCGGCCTCTTTAGTATCTATCGCAGTTGACTTCCCTAACAGCTGTACCGTCTGCACGGCATATTTTATTAAAAGTACTCTCAGTCATTTTGAATTATAAAAGCAAAAACACTAGTTTATGAACAGTTAAAGCATTCTTATGCAAGTCGAAGAATATTATACTCTACAAATACTGTATTTCAAAGTGTAAAGTACAAAGTCTATGTTTTCCAATATAATACTTCTCATTTGAAACATGTATCAATGAGGCTTTAAGATTTGTTTTCAGTATGATAAAATATTGCAGCTGCGTAATTCAGTGGTCTTCAAACTTTGTTGACTCCCAGAACCCTTAGAACTATTAAAATGGTTTGGAGATCCACATGCCACACTTCGAAAAATATGTCATAAAATAATATTAAAAATAAATTAAATAAAAGACAATTAAATAAAAGTATCGTATTTGTTATTACAAAAATTTAACATAAAATTAATGTTTTACTTAGATGGTTATTATTATTTTAATTAATCAATTATTATGATTTAGGACTTTACTACTTTTTTTTCTCTCCAGAAATATAATAAGTTAGAGAGTATTTAACTCGAGGGTTTTGGATTGTAAGACAGAGCGTGTTTTTGCCTGTTAAGGCCACGTTACTAGGTTTCGTCAGCTCTGATAAGATTTTAATTCTTTCGCTGTTCGTTACTGCTGCCGAGACTTAATTGTTACACCAATGGGAAGTTATAAACCAATTTCGAATTTAAAATCAGTTCTGTAATTTCTGAAGCGATACTAGGCTTAGTTTTAAATTTCAAAGTGATTGTGTGCTTAAGTTACATCACCACAAGTGGTGATTGATATTGTCAAGCACAGGAAGTGCTTTTACATTCAAGTTCTATTTTGATGAAAATGTCGTTTTAAACCTTTTGAAAACTATGTTTTTATTTCAGGAACAGCCATAATTCGCTCTAAGTCTTTTAGGAATTTGAAACAGTTTTACGCTACCAAAGCAAGTCAAATTCGGTACAATCATCACCTACTTATGCATTACATATAGTGACTGGGATGTGCTTGCATTTCAAAGATAACTCATGTATTTTTATGTTTTTTAATTAATATACGCTAATCAAAATCGTAGAAACAACCTTGTATTTAGCGTAAGTATAATGAATACAAGGTTGTTTTTACGATTTTGATTGTCACATTAGCGTGTTTCTCTTCTAGTCTAATATACGCTAGTCAACTAGCATGAGTGCTTTGTAATTTTCATTTCGAATTTTTATTTTGTCACATGCAGCCCCGAAGTTTAACTTACGGACACCAGGGTTTCTGCACCCACAGTTAGATGACCAGTAACGTAGTAGTGTAGTAGTAATTTATAGCAGAACAAGCCCGAAAAATAAAAATGCAAAAGAGAAAATATACAAAATTGTACAAATAAAAACAGAACGATACATATTAATCGACTTTTATGAAGTTATAATTCATTTTCCACTGATGAGTTCTGAATTGGAGTTTCAATAAAAGTAGATTATTTTTGTTATTTTTTATTTTGCATATTTTCCCTTTTGCATTTTATGTTTTGAACTTGTTTTACTGTGAATTCTTTCTTTAATTGAATTAGTTTTAATATTGTTTTAAACCTCTTATACGGTTGCAATTATTATATTATAGAGGAATTACCTTGCTTTTATTCCAATATACTAATTTATTTAGATGCTTTAAGTTTATATACATATCTTTATGTACTTTTGGTGCCGCCGATTGAAACCAAAATAGGAGATGCACAAGTACATGCTATACCAGTGCTATATACAAAGTTTTAACTTTTTGAGGCTACTCGTTTTTGAGTTATGCGATATATATATATATATATACGTATGTACGTACAGACGCCACCAAAAAAAAATCTCTTCTGAATCTGTTTTAAATTAGTTTCATAATGCGTTTGGAGGAAAAATGTCCTTTATTTCTGTCCTTAACGTACAGATGTCACACAAATGGTAATTAAATTGCATTCGATAGTGGTCAAAAAGTATATTTTCGTTGAAATATGATACCCAGAATTTTTCGCGGTTATAGTACTTCCTTTACTTCGTACAAGGAAGTAAAAATGGAAATGCTAATGAGCTGAATTTCTCTATATAAATTGTTGTGGCAAATCTAAACTTTTTTGTGTCTTAGAAATCAGCTACGTAATGATGACAGGTCAGATTTCTTTGTTATTCAACTGACCAACAAATACCGAATTCAGAATTTTCATTGTCATCGTTACAGAAAATTTTATTTTTCTACATGTTACGAAACAGCTCCTAACAAAGACAAAGTAATTTTCCTTCTTTTGCTGAAGAGTACTTCAGAGAGTACAATGCCTGCTTTCGCACTTGTATTTTAGCAAAACTAGCATTATTAAATGCCTCTAGAGTTGCCTCGAATAAAAGGAAGAATTTCAAATTCCTTGTTTTAAATCAGAAGCTAGATGTATGTAATATTTAGAGGTGGATAAGCCGAATGCTGATATAGACCAAATGTTAGGCCTGCGGCAGCTAATAATGACACTACATAAAAGGATACAGAAAAATCGCAAGAAATTGTATATATTACTCCACTGAATATATAGTAAGAAAACTGAAATCTGAAAACTTTAGACTCCAGTCTAACACTTAAGTGTTTACTATTACGTTCCAAAAATTAAAAAAAAAAATTTAAATAAAATTATAAAACCTGAATGCTTTCATATTTTATATTACGCCCAAAGGGGCGTTTTTTTTTTTTTTTTTTTTTTTTTTTTTTTTTTTTTTTTTCATTTACACAAACATACACGTTTCGAGAGCTTTTGGACTAATGTCCCTTTCGGCTAAAAATATTTAGAAACAGCACATCTTTAGAACTTCCGATAGGCATTCTTTCGCGCTGGAGGTAAAAATGTTTTTTTCCTTAGAGTGCTGCCACTGCTTTCTTTGAAATTCTTGCGTTTTTTTTTAATTCAAAAATTCGTTAAAGGTTTACAGGAAATGAAATGGGCAATAAAACAAATTGCAAATTCGAGCTTCCAGGTGCCCAAGTTCGGCTGGAGGACAATGTTATCAAAAATTTGATGACTCGAGGTACCGTTGTTTCTTACGCGAGAATCATACATACATTCATGAAGATTCTTCATTATTTAACTTCTTTAAATAGGGCGATATTATTTGGTGGCATATATTTGGAAAGTGATACGACGATTTTAGTGATTTAAAGCAAAATGACGTTTCGAAGCTCATAACCCTTCTGGGATAACGCTCCTTTGAGCTCATAATTTATAAAGTATAAAAATAGTAAAATAATTTTTAACGTATGAAAACTATAAAATTTTAATACCTGAAATATTTTTTAAATAAATACTTACAGTGGGCGTACTAATAAAAATTATAGGACATAAACTCTTATATTTAAAATGAGTCCTCAGAACGTTTGAACTAAATAATGGAAAATAAATTTGCTCTGCTATATTACTACCGTAAATGAACACTAAGTGGAGATTTATGTATTTTTTTTCAATAGTGAAAAGCTAAATTATGCAAGACCCGACTGTCTATTTATTTATCTGGATTGCTTTCGTATGAATCTTGCATAGAAATCTCAACTTGTAGTGTTTCTTAATTTGCCAGGACATGAAACAGTAAGACCTCATTCGTGTGTTTTGAAACGGCATACAGCCCTATCCATTTTGCAGCTTACTCTGCAAGGAGCACAAACGTACTTTGTGCATAAACTGGAAAACCAATATTTGATATGATGTTTTTTAACAGTGATTTTTATTTTATTACAATGGGCTGTATACTCATCAGTATTCAAACACGTGCCCGTGAAGGCTCTTGTAATGTCCCGTTTTAAAGTTCTTACGTGAAAAATTTAAAGATACTAAAATGAAATCGGTTTACATTTAATTTATAATTTAATCCAAATATTAAAATGACTAGCTTCAAATCTTAATTGCGTTAAAAATACAATTCAGTGCACATTTGAACATACAGGATGCTTTAACATATTGGCCTATTCTTTAACAGTAATAGTTTATTTGAATGTATGTGCATAGTTATTTCCAAATATTTTTCTTTTCAGAATTTTCTACAGCTTTATTATTAAGATATCCTGGAAATCAAATGTAAGATTTCTTTCACATAACTGATTCTCCGAGGAAAAAAAGGAATGCAGACGATTATAAGAACTTCAGAATTATTTAGCGGTAGATGAATAACATGATTAATTCAATAAAACATAAGAGTAATTAGTCTTTCATTTTTAATGCAACAAATAAATTAAACATTGTCACGTTTCCCTTTGTGAGGAAGTGTAAATCACAAGTGTAATTTATGATGTTCTTATTTTTTTCTTGAGCATGAAAATCAAATAAGTAAATAGGATTGTTTGAATTAGTGCAATAGTTTATTTCAAAGTTTCTAATTTATTCGTATGTACGTGCTCAAAATGAAACATCTTTTAAAAGAATACTTCATTGGTGTTCAATTACGGTTGGAAAGCTGTCATTTTTTTTAGATGTGAATGTTTTACGTGCTCATTTTCTTTCATTTGTTAAGAAAGAAATCGAACTAAATAAGATTTTTTATAAGAAATATGTCAAAGATGGATATTTTTTTCA
This sequence comes from Stegodyphus dumicola, assembly GCF_044657685.1. Taxonomy (NCBI): domain Eukaryota; kingdom Metazoa; phylum Arthropoda; class Arachnida; order Araneae; family Eresidae; genus Stegodyphus; species Stegodyphus dumicola. Next base: position 35,221,030 of record NC_140769.1, read on the forward strand.
TTTCTGGTCAAATAATTATTCTATCATGAAAACTACAAAAGTGAGAAACAAAATTCAAGCTGCTTATGTGGAATACTTATGTAGATATACTTGCCATATATGTACTTTGCCATTATGCGGACACACTTGGAAAAATACTGTGAAAAAAGTGAAAACTTTTCAATAATCGCAATGAAATTCTGTGTGTAACATTTAATTCTTTAAAGTTTGCTGACTTTATATTTTCTATTACTGTTTGCTTAGAAAGACACGGTTGTTATCATAACGTTTAAATTTTGTATATAAGACTGTTGTAATATGTAGTTGTGCACGTCCCTTTTTCGTTTCAATCAACTGCACCAGTCACAAATAAATATATATATTCCCACTCTGTTACCTGGATCAGTGTACTTGGTTTCTTTATTCTTCTTTATTATAATTTTTTAATTGTGCATTTGTTGCTTTAAAGGTGAATTAACTTATGTGGTTTTTATGTTTCGATTAAAGTTTTTATGGCTTTAGTTAATCTGCATTCAATAGTTCTAGAAATATCAACAATTTAAAAGTATAAATGGTGAGTTAAACCTAACGAAGTAACTTTTTTTTTTTTCATTTCAAACTCAGTAAAATAGTGAATTAAGTCACTTTTTGCACCTTCAGTGTCTTTTTGCAGAGTAGGACCAAAGTAAACTTTCACTTGTGTACACCGAAAAATCTAACTGTCCGTATCACATGTTTTCTAAATGCATCTGAGATGTTGCTCTGTTTAGTTACTAATGTAAATGCTACCGTGAAAGATCGAAATTGGAGAACATTGATAATCTCCGGTCAACAACAATATATTAGTGAAAGACAGAATATTTGGTTATATTCTTATTCATTGATACCATCACAGATGTAGGTCGACAAGTACAGTTATACTCTTGTGGAGATCGAAACGAGAAGCCGAGAAGACAGGGAGGCGTTGTAAAAGCAAGGGATTGTTGTGCAATTCAAAGTTGTTGCAATAAATAAGATTGTATTACCTCAATTACATAATTCAGTAAGTAATAATAATTAATCACCAATAATAATTGGTTTTATTTCCTTTACTTATATAGAATGTACTGCTCGTTTTAAATTTAAAAGTTTATTTACAAATGCTATTACTTAAGCTTTCTCATATTTTGACATATATCACAATATGTTTAATAATAAAAGAGTATTTAGAAACGTAACAACAAGAGTTTTATTCAACATTCCACCGTCAGTGCATCGTGAATGCCGGTCACTTTAAGTGAGAAATAAGGATATTTAGCAAATATTGCGGACATACACCAAGCGACTCCGGATAGTGTCGAAATTTTCCAGATTTCGGTCTTTCACAGCAACATAAATATTTCTAAGACATCTATTAATAATTCTATAATCTATTAATACATCTATAAATATTAATTATTTAGCATTAAATCAATTAAGATTACTTATATCGCCTTCGTTGGTACTTAGACGTGATTAGCTAATAAGCTGACAGGCTTGGATTCGGATTTCGATGAGCGTTTTTAACCCTTAGAAAACTGAAGCCTTCGCTAACCCTGTATGTTTAAAATACCCTAACGCCTGCCCCCGTCTCTTTCGTTCCCTCGATTCTTCGTCCATTAACGCACAAAGAGGTGGGAAGATTTCAAATGACACCCTTTCTACTTCCTAACAAAGAAGCTTCCAGCATTTAGGGGACAAACTGTCTGCAATAAACCGACACAATGCATTTGAAAAACTGCACCTGCTACTGCATTTCTAAGGAGGGAAGGAAGGAAACAACATCGCAATCTCAGCCGTTACGGGCAGTTGGGGTCGTTTGAGCGAAAGGGCGTCTCGGATGTTTATTTTGTTTCAAAGGATTCACCTAAGAATCCTTGCCAAACGGAGGCACTTAAGATCATCCAATAGGGAATCCCTTTTTAATACTTAAGCAGTAAGGGAAATGATATAGCTCATTCTCGAAACTGAACGCCCGAAAAGTTCCAATAAAAATTGCGATGAATAACTGTAACGCGTGAGCCAATGCGTAAAGTCACACTGGCATTAACGGCAATCATGGCCTATGGCCAATGATTATCGGACTTCCTGATCCATCCATAATTTGAACGAGATCCGAAGTGCGGACATGAGATTTGAATAAACTAAAGCATCAAAACTTCAAATTTTTGATACATTTTTGATTCATCATAATTACCATCCTTTTTTCTAAACAACAATTTCATGAACTTGTAATTTTAACAGATCATTCTAAAAATTTTTGCAAAAGTTCTTGAATTAAATTTTAGTTATTAAACATAATAAGTCAAATTTTTAAGGATGTAAAAAGTATGGAACAAACAGCTGTTTCAGAAGCAAAACAAAGTTGACTCGTTTTTCGTGCGAAAGTTGTTCATTTTTCGTATTAAATACGAAACTTACGACAAAGAACTGCAAATTATAACAGTCTGAACATAACCAGATATTGAGAATATACCGTTTTTAATTAAATAATGTCTTAAGAATATAAATGAATATTTATTATCGTTATAATTATCCATACTCTTGTGAATTTTTATATATTTAATATTATAGAACTTACATTTTTGTAACTTATATTTAAAATTCTACTGAAAGACGTTTGACAGCATGATTACAGATTATTTATTACTATAATTTTAACAGCAGTTTGTCATTGAAGAGTCAGTTTACCTCGATGTTTATCATTACTGTTTATTATTCTACTCTGAATTTTGTCTTTATTAGGAAGTTCATGAGTACACTTCTATTAAACTAAAATAAATCCGAGGTTTATTTTGCCTTACTTTAAAATTCAAGTTGGCGTGTTTGTATTTTATCTGTGGCAAAATATATCGATTTTCTGTCTCGTTGATCGATTGTTTTTACAGCAGACTTTCTAAAAAGTTTGCATTTACAAGCGCGTGAGAAAAGTCCTGAAAACCGAATATAACCTTTTTGCTTTTCGTTATACACCTACGGTACGAAAATAAATTCTTCACGTTTAGAAACTAACTTTTTTTCTTGTTGCATAATCATAATTTTAATCATTGTTCCAAAGTATTATTTCTTCGGTCTTGCCAATTCTAGGAATTACAGATTTTGCTCTACGTTAGTTTCTTGTAAAGCTGAAACGTTCCATTGCATTATTACCTGTAATGTAATTTTCCCTATAAGCGCAAATGAGTTTTGCGATATGTTGCAAAAGCCAATATCCGTGATCTCTAATTTTTCATTATCATTGAGAGTATTAGGCAGTTTTCTATTACTGTAAGAGCAATGACAAAAGCTATGGTTTGTGTTTTAAGCAGACACACATCAAGCAAGACAAAATTGTCTCGCCAAAAATTTGCAAAACTTAATTTAAAAAAAAAAAATCTGATAGGCCTTCAGATTTTAAATTACGTCTAAAGGGGCGTTTTTTTAACGTTTTGTGTGTTACCTCTATTTATTAAATATCATGTTCTACGCACTTAAACTATAAAATTCAGTTCAACAGCAATATCTCAAATTAATTTTAAAATGAGCATATCTTTAGAATTTCCGATACAGAACCTCTCGCGCTGAAGATTAAAATTATTTTTTTTTTATACAGGGTTGCCATTGCTCGCTTTGAAATCGTTTAGTTTTTTAATTCTTTGAAGTATTCCAAATATGAAATCGATAATAAACAAATTTCAAATTTTAATTAGGGCTTCCACATGCCCATCTTTTATGGAAGATTACGTTATTCAAATTTTGATGGCTTGTTGTTTTATCACATTGCGAGAAACATACATACATTTATGCACATTCTTCATTATTTAATCTCTTTAAATATAAGATAGGGCGATAATATATGGTGGCAACGATTTGAAAAGTGATACAGCCTTTTAAAGTTTTCGACGCAAAATGCCAATCCTTCAGGGCAAATTGCCCCTTTGGACTAAAAATGAATTAAAAAAATAAATAAAATCTCACATGTTTCAGGTTTTAAATTAACGTCCAAAGGTTTTTTTTTTTAAACATTTTGCGTGTTACCTTTATTTATTAAATATCATGTTCCTCGCACTTAAAACATAAAATTCAGTTCAAGGGCAATATCTCAAAATAATTTTAAATTAAACATATATTTAGAATTTCCGATACACAGTCCCATGCGCTGGAGATAATTTTTTTTTCTTCTGTTCAACGCTGCCATTGCTCGCTTTGAAATCCTTAAGTTTCTTAATGAAAAATTCGTTAAAGGTTTACAAAATATGAAATCGATAATAAAACAAATTCCAAATTTCAAATTTGGGCTTCCACATGCCCGTATTCGCAGTAGGATTACGTCATTTGGAATTGGATGGCTCTAGGTACCGTTGTTATACCACAATGCAAGAAAAATACCTACATTTATGCAGATTCTTCATTATTTAATTTCTTCAAATATAATACAGGGCGAAAATATTTGGTGACAACAGTTTGAAAAGTGAAAGAGACATTCAGAGTGATTCGACGCAAAACGAAGACAATAGTTCCTCAGGGACAAAGTCCCTCTCGACTTAATAACCAAGGTAAAGATAAAAGTATGGGGGACACCAGCGATGTATCATAGTTCAACTGGTAATGCCTTCCCATACTAGCTCTTTAAAAAAAGGGGCTAGGAATTGCAAGTTTTATAAGAATTTACATAGACTGAAGCTTTCCAAAAGGTCTAGAGTTTGCCTATTCTGGTACATCGTGCAATTTCACAGTACCCCCCGCATTCAGTATTTATTAAAAATAATGCTGTAGGACATAAGTAGATTACAAAATAGTCGGAATACAGTTTGAGATTCACAAGATAAATTGAACATATGATTTGGTGCAACAAAAATAGAAGATAAACATAATTACTAAACAGATAAACATAATAAGATAATTATAATTAGTACTGGCAACACAATGTTAAAATGAATTGTAATAATAATGATAAAGAGGTGGGTGTCCATGCGTTATTTCAGACATATTGGTTTATTGCAGTTTATAAAGTTCACGAGCGGAGCCATTTTGTCCATAACCACATCATGTAAAAGTTCACTAAGTTTAAGCAGTATATTACCTTACACTTGACAGAGATCTAGGCCGTAGGAAGGTTGCATAACCGGTAACACACTCTGCGAGTGTTCAAGAAGTCTACACTAGAGTGCCGGTGAGAATATTGAACATTTTTCATGTCCTTTGCAAAATTACGAAATGCTGTCTTACAATCAGTTGTCTTGCGACCATTAAATGTTTGGAGCCGAGATATAAAGCAATAATTGGATAGATATGTTTTTACATCCGATATTAGTTCACAAGAACATTTACTTACCTGCCTTACTAGACATAATAAATGAAAAGAAATTCTACGGTGAAAAACATTACTCTAGGTCATACTAGAAATACCGAATATACACCATTTTCGGCACTAAGAATTATTTAATTATTTAATTTACGCTATTTTCTATCTTTTTTAAACGCCTGCCTTTCATTCCATTGTTCGCACAGATTATGTTGTAAAAACATTTCTTGTGGTTACAGATTTTAAGGATTTAAATACCTTCTAAAACGCGAACGCTGAATGTACGACTGAGGTAGAAATTTATTAATATTTTGATAAAAGTTCCTTATTTTAGGCCTAGCTTTAAATTTAGTTTGATGTAATCAGTAGAGAAGGAGAGCGTTCAGATAAATTTTTATTGGGCTCATAATTAATTTATGAAACATTTTTAAACAGTAATAATTTGTTTTTATTTTAATGCACATTCAGTATTGTTTCCTATGTAATGCTTTGGGATTTTGTATACAAGCAAAAACGTAACCACTCATTAAAAATAATTAATCAAGGTATTTTCATGGTATTAAGTTTAAAGATTAAACTGTGTCTGCGTCAGTCGAGTGTCTTTAAAAACGATAACAATGTGTAACTAATATTTATCACTTCATGATATCCTATATAATTTCTGATTAGCTAAGGTGTTTAGACAACGAACTGCTTTAATTTCTAATGGTTTTGACAGCAGTGGCGTAGTTATAATATCTTAAGCTATTCTAATCACACAATAGGACACTTAAGCTGCTTAAAGGCGAACGTAGATTCCACCAAATTATATTATCAGTGTCTCAAAAGGGTGACAAAATTAATGATTAAATACCTTCCCTGAAACAGAGCAGAGCCAAATCTTATTAACTGAGAGGAGCTAATTGTGCTGCTCTAAAGCAACTCAGAACCTTAACAGTTAATTAAACAATCCTTCATTTTAGCCACATTGGATCAAATTTATAAGCCAGTGCAATATTTAAAATAGCGCAAAAAATTAAGTTCCCTACAGTTTACTAGAGTATATTTTTGTAAATTCTTCAAAATGGAAACCATCTGTTCGCGTTGAACACATATACCACTACACATTTTTCAAAGCTAAAACTCCTTTCATGTGCAAATTCATTCACATAAAATTATTATTTTTTTGTATCTTAATCAATGCCAGCCTTTAATTTGTACCACTGAATCATTTTCTTTCTTCCTCATCATCTTCCTTTTAAAAATCGTACATTGTTTCACATGAAGGCTCAGCCACCATAATTGATTTATTTTAAAATCAATGGAATCTTTTGTGAAAATTATAGTTAAGTTTGCTTATATATCTAAATATGGCAATACGTACTTTTGCTACCTGCCTACGAGAGTGATACCTTCATGAAGCACTTCGGAAGAGAAACTGGCTCATAATTAAGAGCCAGTCTTTGCTACTTAAGATGAAATGTATCATACTATACATAGATCAATGAAATTCCCTTTTCATGAAACTAATGCATAAAATTCAAACATCTGTAGAGGGTTATTTGGAGGAGGAGATTATTTATTGGGCTATTTTGGAGCAGGATATATGAAAAATGAGCAATGCCCTCACCGGGACTCGAACCACGGACCTCTTGAATACTCGCCCAGACTGCTGACCACTACACCACGAAGGCATGCTAAGAAGGCAGGAGAAATACCTTATATACTTCCCCCTTTAAAGAGCGACTGAGAATAAGGGAACCCAATCGCCAAATCCGGGTGGTGGAGAATCATCATCCACCACTTTTTTTCAGTTCAGGCGCAACTGTAGAATCCTTTAGGATTTTTCGATGTGAGGAAACTGAAGAAATCTGCAGTGCCCTCGTCGGCACTCGAGCTTCGGACTTCTGGAATACGCGCCGAGTGCTCTGACTACTACACCGAGAAGGTATGTTAAGAAGGCGGGAGTAATACCTTATACACCTTTTCAAAAATTTAAACTAAAGGACGTTTTATTTATTTTATCTTAAGCCCTGAAATGAATTCCGTGGACAAGCATCCTTAAATAACGATGATTAAGTCCTTTGACCCTGATGATGATCATATACCTTGAATACGAGGTCTGATAATGTGATTTTGCTAAACGCCAACCGAGTTTTTGTCGAAAACAGCCCAGAAATCGGAACAAAACGTTTGTAACTGTGTTTAGTGATAAATGCTTAGACGTGTAAAGCTATCAGGATTGTCGAAGCGGGAATCATAAGAAATAAGCAATATTTTCGCCGCGATTCGAATTACCCATTTTCCATTTGCCAGTCGGACGGAATTCGTGGCAAGCAGCAAAAAGGGAGAAAATAACCATGCATGCCTCCTTGCTTAAAGGGCTACTGGAGAGGAGAACCAATTGCTAAATCCTGGTGGTGGCGAATTCTGGTCCACGACCTTTTAATTGGGTCGCCACTGTAGAGTCATTAGGTTTTACAAAGCAGGAATGAGAAAAAATGTGCAATGTTCTCCAAATTTTACCTGCAGATTCCCAATTTCTATCTGGACGTACTTCTGATTGCAACACGAAAGCACAATAAGAAGGAAGAAAATGCCCTACATATTTCTCTTTAAATGTTTAGAACAATAGATATAAAGCATTTTAAATATACTACAGTTTCAAATGTTCATGCCTTATACAGAGTACAAGGCCAGGCCATTCCATGTAGGAGCATCCTTCTCTGACTACCAAATTGCTTGAAATCATATTCTTAATTTATTAGACTAGGGCAAAACGTACTAGGACTGTCTCTGCTTGCAGGTGGAAACGTGTGGCTCCATATGGATCTTTCTGAAGGAAGTTGGCTCGTATTTGCTTTACTTAGAGAAGAAAATACGAAATCTCCAATCATACACAGACAGTTCTTCGAGATTTGACTCCGGGCATAGTTGCCAGTGTTTAAAGATTTTCCATTGATCCTCTGTTGGGCTACAGACTGATCGGAAGATATGAATATAAACAAACTGGAAAGTTTAGGTTAAAATAGCGCGCCAAATAACGGTTATTGGTAAAGTTAAACAATAATAATGTTTGTAAAATTTTGGAGGACTAGTTTCGATGGTTTTCATACAGAAACTAGTCCTGCAAAATTAACAAACATTACGCTGATTCTTGTTTAACTTCTCCAACAAATCGGAAGTTCTCACTGTTATATACATAATAATAAATTAATATAAAACAACCCTTTTTTATGTTTCTTAAATTATAAAGCATCATATTTTGTTTAAAACTTTATTGTGGACAGGTTATGCAGTTAATACTTACCACAGTTTCGAAACTTGTTAAGGAATGTCTCTTTACACGAATGCCAAAATGCAGATAAAATAACAAATTTCAGTGTGTAATATTCGTTGGACCTTTCATCAAACGATTAATAGGGGAACTTTGCATTAACTGGAGATAAACAATTTCACTAAGGAGGAAAAAAAATATAATTTCCTCATTATTAAGTTCATAATCTAATATCCATGAACGTTACACCAAGTTCATCAGCTCAAAAATTTAATTTCACGTCCTCTTAAGAAACAGCACTCTTTCAGCATAGAAATACAAATTTCTAAATCACAGTCTAGATCAAATTGCTAAAAGCAGCAACATCTCTTGGGCCAAGGTTCTTCCAAACCATTAAAAGCTGCCTCAAATTATCTCTCACGTATTCCTTTTACTGTGCACTTAAGCCATTACTTAGGGGATTTAAGCCTTCAATTAACCTCTCACATGTAAAATATTAATGAGAATTAAACTCTAGGTATTCGTATTACGTTAATTATTGAAATGCATTCACTGCATAAAGTGAAACAGACTGATTAAAAACGTGACGTTTTAGTTAAATTCTTCTTTTCCTTCGAAAAGTTAAAAGGTATGAATCTGCTAGCAGCGTGGTGGAATATTTTAACAAGAACCAGAAAATTCTTGATATATCTATTGGTTGCATGTTATGAAACGCGTTTGACATATTACGTTTTTTCAGTGCTTGAAATTTTTGTCTCAGTTTGAATATATCTACGCATCTTTCATTTTTCTGAAAACAAGAAAGAAAAAAGAAGTTTTATACCTTTTATGAAATAGAGGTTTGTAACCTAAAGTATTTTAATTTTTATTATCTGTATTTTTTAAGCCCTGTAATTTTTATACCTTTTTTAATTACACTATTTATGAAAATGTAATTACTTTTCGTAAATATATATGCCTGAAAATTCCTTGCAATATTTTCTTTATACTTCTTTACGTGTGTAACATCATCATTTTCAAGCTACATAAATTTTCATAAAAATAATTAGTCCAAAGAGCGGCTATTAATCTCATTTTGTAGTGTTTCGCTATAGACGGTGAATCACTATTTATTGTTTCCACCAAGTATTATCGACCTGCGTTAGAATTAAAGAAATTAAATAATGAAGAATCTGTATGAATGTATGTATGTTTCTCGCATTGCAAAAAAACGACGGTACCTAGAGCACTCAAATTTTTTTAATAACGTAATTCTCCACTTGAATAAACCTAAACGCCCGAAATTGGAATTTCGAATTTTTTTTATTACCTATTTCATATTGTTACATTTCAACGAATTTTTATTTAACAGACTCAAAGATTCAAACCGAGCAATGGCAACACTGTACGGAAAAATCATTTTTATCTTCAGCGAGCGAGCCTGTCAATCTGAAATTCTAAAGAAATGCGCATTTTAAAATTATTTTGCGATATTGCTGTTGAATTGAATTGTATGTTTTAAGTGCGAAGAACATGATATTTAATAAATAAAGGTAACACGCAGAATGTTAAAAAAAACGCCCCTTTGGACGTAATGCAAAATCTTATGGCTTTCAGATTTTTTTTCATTTTTATTTTTTTTTAATTTCTTTTTGAATGAAAATCAGATATAACTTGTCCCATGACTGATTTAATTTTTTTGATTGCTATAGGCGCTTGACAAAAATGTTTGTTTTGCGCAAGCGGATAACTTACAAAGTGAACAAAGTCTTTAATCGTTTAGTCTTTAATCGTAAATATCCGACAAAAATGCGTTAATGGGACGAAGAAAAAAAAAAGTGAAATACAATATCTCTGCCGAATGGTTCATTTTAATGTCGAATTGGACACTGAGAAAAACTTGTCTTAAACGCAAAAATTATTACATTTCTAATAATTGCATATTAAAAAATACAGCGTTTCAAACAAAATATTCGAATGGTTATATACGAATACCTTCTGATGGTTTCTTTATCAATGTAAGCGCAAAATAATCAGTACGAAATCGGTTAAGTTTAATAAAGCTCTTCGTGACATATAGTGCTGTTCCTCTTGTTTTTACATATTCTGCTTTCTTTATATCACGCTCCAAAAATGCATCCGATCTAGACATTTTTAAGTCAATCGAGTAAATTCAACAACTTTATTACTTTTTGAAGTAATCTTGATATTATTTACTTCATATGCCTTTAAGAAACATTTCTGATTCTATATCAAGTCTCTTACTTGTTAAACCCAAGATAAGCTTTGCATTTTTGCACATTCTGCTCTTGCAAAAAGAGTAGGAGATGACGGTATTTACGTAAATACGTACTTTACCTTTCATTGCTAGTTACCACGCGTTTTCTATCGTGACATCGGCTTTAACTTCAAGAGCCTTATAAGGTACTTTCTCCTTCCTTCCAGCATGCCATGTGGTGAAACGATAGCACACTCGGCACGTATATAACAGGTCCAAGTTCGAGTTGCGGCGAGGGCATTGCACATTTTTCACATCTCCTGCTTCAAAATAACCTAATGACTGTACAGTGGTTCCCGAACAAGGACTCGAATCTGAACCTCTCGAATACGTGCCGAGTGTGCTACCGTTACACCATAAACTCATGTTAGAAAATTTTCACAGGACTAGTTTCGATGGTTTTACCTAACCACTACCCTCAGCTGCAAAACCCCAAATGAACAAGGGAGGAAATAATGATTAGATAAGAAAAGAAAGCCTGGACAAGAATAAGCAAGTGGCGCCATCTGTTGATGAAACTATAACTAAAACATAATTTCTTTAAAGGCCGAAGGCAAAGATGGATTGGAATTAGGATCGTTAATTAAAACAGAAAGATTTTTTTGAATGTGAAACGCTTCTAGAAAATCCAGTTCTCCAATGGAAGATGTTTTTTGAATAATTTTGGCTGCAGAAAAATTGAAAGTGTGATTCTCGGACCAACAATGCTGAGCAACAGAAGACTTCTGTGTTTCTTTCTTTCTAACATATGCCTCATGTTCCTTGACGCGAAATTTTAAGGCTCTCTTAGTTTGGCCAATGGAAATTAAACCACACGGGCAAGAAATCCTATAAATACCCCAGGAATTCATATCCGAAATGCCGTCCTTGAGTATGGAACTCGGAATTTTATTGATGGGAGAATAAACAACCGGAAAGTTAAATTTCTGCAAAATATATGCAACTTTATAGCTAATTGATGGAAAGAAGGGAATGACGACAGAATTTCCGCAATTATGTTTTAGTTCTTGTTTTATGAACGGATGGCGCCACTTGCTTATTCTTGTCCAGGCTTTCTTATCTTATCTAATCATTATTTCCTATCTTGTTCATTTGCGGTTTTGCAGCTGAGGATGGTGGTTCGGTGAAACCATCGAAACTAGTCCTGTGAAAATTTTGAAAATGTAACCCTGATATTTGTTGTTTGACTTCTTTTGTTCGGCGTGTTATTGTGTCTTAATTTCAATAACTTATTTTATGATTTTCTGTATCCAATGATCGAAAATAGCTCATTTCTCATGTAGTATAGGATTTGTTCAATACCCACGTTGACTTCCATGTAAATTAAATACCGTATCCTCAAGTCAGAATTCACGCAGCTCTCCAGACAAACTTTACATATCTCTCCCGACTAACTTACATATCATAGTCTCTTTATTTGCATGCTCATGTAATTAAGCATCATGGAGTGTATAAGACATGAGAATAAAAAAAAATGACAGGCTTGGTCGAACGAGTCTGAACTATTACGATCAAAATAAAATCAATCTTAAACTATGTCTCATTTTCAGTGTCATGATTAACTTAAGGAAGAATTTGAAGCTAACTTTCCTTTCCGATAAATCAAAATAATGGATTGCGTTGTTTTACTGATAACGCACACTCTTATTCTCTCGATATTAATGCGTTTATCCAAGAGTACCAGAATTCTCTAAAATTCTTCGTTTAACTTCAGATTTTTAGAATGTAAATATCTAATCCTCTTCATACAAAGTGCAAAAAAAAAATATATATATGTATATATATATATATATACAATAATTAAAATCAATATTTTACACCAGCACTCTGATAAATTTTCCTCGCTTACAAACGTGGACACATTATAAGGTATTTCTCCCACTTCCCTAGCGTGCCTTCGTGATGTAACGGTAGCACACTGGGCCGGTATTCCAGAGGTCCGTGGTTTGATTCCCGGCGAAGGCGGTTGCATATTTTTCATCTCTTCGGCTTCCGAAAATCCTAATGTCTCTACAACATGTACTGTATTTTCTTGCTTTCCATCTACAAGTTAAATATCACAGACGTCTCACGAGGATCTCCTCCACACTGTTGGTTATTTCATAGGCTACATGTACTAAAGTATTTGCAACTTTAACATGATCTTTATTTATTATCTTTCATTCGAGAGAATGGTTAATATCAATTTAGGTCAGTTTATTTAGGTAAGTCATACCATGTTTTTTGAATGTGATGCCTAAGGTGAATACATGTGTTTCAAGGTTCTCTCATTAGGTTGATGATAGGGAAAGATTGGTATAAAACCTTTCGAGAGTATCCTTCTTGTCGCTGTCAAACGAACTATTATTGATATGAGCAATAGTACCCGAATCCTGTCTACGCATCCATGACCAATGACAAATCTTCACCTATCTTATTACTAATTTTTGTAGACTTTTTCCCAAATAAACACAAGGTTATTAAAATACGATAAAGCGCACTGATGCGAGTGCGAAGCGAGTTACGTCTTCGTGAAGGGAAACTGAGAAGCAAAACATGGAAAATAACCATGCAATCAGCCCATTCGCTTGGGTTCGAACCCGAATACAGAATAAGATAGAGTATGAGAGAATAATCAAGATTATTTATATTTTATTTGCAAAATCTTGCACCAATACATTACTTCATCATCATCAATACATACTTCAGTTTAACTATATTATGTTAAAGCTCTGCAATAAGAGACTTGTTTACAAAGTATTAAACGCTATTTGAATAAATACTTTAATTAAATCATTAGGCTGTTAAATAAAAAGGTGATGAAATTGTAAAATTTGGCAAAAGAATGTTATGCAACGATAGCGTAACTTGTATTTCAAGTGTCAGTCATTTTGCTCGAATTTTTATAATAATGCTGCTATTTTAGATCAGACGAAACGTTTTTTAAGAGATATTGTTTCCGAACTAGCGAAATATTTATAATTTAATTTCATCAGCATTATTTTTTAAAAAATAGTTCAATATCACAATATGTGAAACGATATAATAACGATTTCTCTTAATTTAATGCATTCGAGAAGTGATTTAAATTAAAATGTGTTACAGGATGTTTAAATTAAAATCATATATTCCTCGTTTCTTTGTATTAGAAACTGAAAAGTAAAAAATTATAAGAGTTCTTATCACATTGATGAGCCCACCAGCGGCCGAGCGGCAACGTCGTTGAACACTGGTAGTTCGGTTCGAAACCCGCGAACGGGCTGGCTGCATGGGTGTATTCGTTGTTTTCCTGATGTGTAACGTGTATACGAGCCAGTTTCCCTTAAAAAGTTCTCCACGAAAGCATCCATCCCTTAAGGCAGATAGCCCTCGAGTGCTTTTCCGTAATCAAATAAACCAAACCATTTTATCACATTAATGAAATTTTTGTAACGTTTAATTTTATCTAACTGAACACAAACCGCCTTTAAGTTTTATTGTTGCATCCAATTTGTCAAAGAAATACAAAGCATTGCATTTAATCTCTGAAGTAATAAGAACTAAAAATTGTATTCGTAATTATAGTTGAATTGCATAACTAGCTATTGTGTAGAAATTCTGTATAACAATTCACACTGCATAACAACTCTGAAAAAGAAGAAAAAAAGTACTAAATTTATGATTGCTTATACTGAAGCATTTTAGATTTCATTCAAATGAACAGCATTGCAATTTACGAAATACAGCATAACGCAGGATGTTTATTCAAAGCAATGTGGACCGACTAGCGCCGAGCGGTGTCGCTGAGTACTGGTAGTTCGGTCTCAGGTTCGAATCCCGCGAACAGGCTAGCTGCATGAGCGTTTTCGTGGTTTTCCCCGTGTGTAACGTGTATACGAGCTAGTGTCCCTTAGTCCTCCACCCGAAGGCATCAGTCCTCTTATGCAGCTAGCCCTCGAGGCTTTGCCATAATCACATAAAACCAAACTAAAACTAAACCAAAGCAATGTAGCTAGACAAGTAGTTTGTGAAACGATTAAACAATAAATCTCCTTCTTAAGGAATTTATAACACCAAAGCCTATTTTTGCTATAGCTATAATAATTTCAAGCGCCATTAAACTAGAAATGGGTGTAACTTGGGTTTGATTAAAATTACGGCAAAGCCCCTATTAGGGTTATTTGCCTGAGGAGAGTCTTCATGGAGGACTTTTTAAAGAAAACACGCTCGTATAATGTTACACATGGCGAAAACCACGAAAATAATCAAAATGAATATGTATGATTATTGGTTTATAATGCATTTTCTCCCTCCTTCCAGCATATCTTCGTGATGTAATGGTAGCACGCTAGCGCGAATTCGAGAGGTCCAGGTTCGAGTCTCGGCCAGGGCATTGTTCATGTTTCATGTCTCATGCTTCATTAAAAACCTAATTACTCTACAGGTTATTGTGGAAATCTGTAAATGCGTCTACTTATAATACTTTGAATAACTCCGAAACGAATACTAGCAGTGTTACTGGAGAATACATGTTTGATATCACTATTGTATCCTGACATCTTTAATTCGAACTTTAATCAAAGCAAAAAAAAAATAATAATAACAATAATGATTAAGTATGCATTCTAGTAGCCGAACAAATTTCATATTAGATTAGTTAAATTAAGAAAAATACCAAATACATATTTTGCGCAACCAAGTATTTGAAAATGAAACTTAAATTTCTGATAAAAATAAGCGAAAGAGCATCATTATCAAAGCGAAGAACAGTCGCATAATTATCACATTCTGAAACCTCAAGTTACGAAGTAATTACTAGAATCGGAACTTAATTTTCCAATTCTGACAGCTTCCGGCTCAACCACTTCCTGATGTACAACTTCCTTTCCCAATATACTTTCTACATAATCCTAGATAATAAGCAGATCGGGTGACCATTTCCTTCCTCCTGCCTTCATTGCTCAAGGGAAATGAAGACATATTTTGCATAATTTAATGAAGTATAGCACTCACTGTATTACTAAATAATAAGAGCTCAAAGCTGATTAGGAAGCTTCTTAATGCCCGAGTGGCTTGGTTTGTGGTTGCCATTATTAATCAGATTTTGACAAGAGATGAGCAGCATTTGTTATTGCAATACCGTCTGCTGAATATATGAAACGATATAATAACGATTTCTCTTAATTTAATGCATTCGAGAAGTGGTTTAAGTTATATTTCCTTAAATATTGAGTTAGATATGTATTTCCATCACAAAAGTTCTGCAAAGGAGTACAGAATTTCATAAATACTGTTTTAACACTGAGGATAATAACCCTGCTTTTCGCGCAGTCGACGCGCAGCAAACATTTACTGGATAAAAGGCTTATTATTTTTAGTAAATTCTACAGAACATTACGCTTTTCTGTACGGAGAAACGAGAAGAATCAACTATAATTTAGCCGAGATTCGAACCACGAACCTTTCATTTATCGCAAATGACGGTCGCTTCCATCACGAGAATTCGGGATTGAATAAAGCGTTATTCTGTTCTCTATTTGAAATACAGGATAATACCACTGGGGAGAAAGATAAGTTATCTTTCCACGACATTTTAGTTGCTGTTACATGTTGTTTACATGTTAGTGTTAGAACCATTCTAATTCTCTTCGCTGTCATGAAGTAAAACGATCTTACTAGGCGACTTCTCTCACAGGTGCGAATAATATCAGCGCAGAAGAAGGGTAAAAAAGTGCCTTTATTTATTCGTGAAACTCTGAACACAAATACACTGGTGTGCAAAAATTAAGGACGAAGTCGAAAAATTAGCATATGAGCTGAACGAAGAGACAGAGTGGACAGAAAGACCAATCAAGAGATTAAGTAAGGTGATGTACGGTAGCACATGCGCAGATATGCAGGTAGACGTAAGGGGGGAGTGTCTGAGTAGTATAAAGCATGTTGTCTGTGTAAGATCAGTATTTCTGGCAAAGAGATTGCACGCCGTATAGCAGTTAAAATCACACCAAGTTGCTGCCTCAGCGAGAAATGGCGAATAATCAATCTTCTACACGACATCTGGATGCTTTTACCCGAGGTCGAATCATTGGGAAGTTGGAGGAAGGCCGCAGTGGGACAAGTGTGGCTGCAGAGTTCGGAATTGCTCACAGCATCGCTTCACGATTTTGGAGACAATTTCAAACTACAGGAACAGATATCCCGGGGGTTTAGTAGTGGTCGTCCACGAGGATTCACACGCGCAGATGACCGGTATATTGCCTTACAGGCCAGAAGAAACAGGCGGCAGACAGCGGGAGAAATCGCTAGACACACGACACAGGCGACTGGACGACCGATATTGCGTTTTACCGTGGCCAGAAGACTGCACGGTGGTGGTCTGTTTGCACGACGCCCTGTACGGTGAGAGCAGATTCAGTCTGAGTAGCGATTCTCATCGCATACTCATCTGGAGAGAGCGGGGAAGCCGCAATCATCCCTCGAACATCATTGAAAGGGGCAGGTATGGAGGTGGCGATGTTCTCGTTTGGGGAGGCATCATGCTTGGTAATCGTACAGACTTTCACATCTTCGACGCAAGTTCAGTCAACGGGACCCGTTATTGTAACGAGATTTTTCTTCCATATATGCGTCTTTTTAGAGGCGCTATGGGTCCGCAGTTCCTTTTCATGGACGACAATGCACCATGTCATCGCACAGTAGCTGCCGAACAGCTCTTAGAGAGTGAGGATATTGAATGTATGGATTGGCCGGCACGATCTCCGGATCTCAATCCCATCGAGCATGTATGGGATTTTCTAGGCAGACGCTTGGAGCTCGTACCTTACCACCAGTAACGATTCCGGAGCTTCGATTGGCGCTGCAAGACGAATGGGCAGCAATGCCTCAACAACTTATTGACACCCTCATTCTCAGCATGGGCAGACGCTGTGAAACCTGCCTAGCAGTCAGGGGAAATCATATCCCCTATTAAAGACCGGATGTTTCTTGCTGGACACCCATCACAGGGATGTTTCGGCCTTCAGTCGCATTGCGCTCCATGCTACTTTTTCAATAAAGTTTCCTTTTATCCCTCTGATTTCACTTTTAGTAAGTGTTGCTTACATTACTTATGTCCTTACGTATTGGGGATCTTACGGTATTAAATGTGTTGATTTGGAAAGCTTTTGTACAAAGTTATATTGAAAAAACCGTCTCGTCCTTAATTTTTGCACACCAGTGTACACGTACTTATATTGTTCACAATAACGCCGACGCCTTGCGGTAGGAACTTAATAATTTAACAATAAACTCAAAGATAAATATTAGTTCTGGACTAACAATTTAGATTAAGGCTAACTAAGCTTGCTGAACAACGTAAATGGCGATATACTTATTTAATGACCAAACAGGCGTAGCAGCAACTCAGCATAACGAAATAGTAACGTGATCTGTGTAGCAAAATTATGCTGTGACTAAACATCTAGATTCGTCCTTTTTTTACTGTCCTCGCTTGACTTGATACTCACTTGACTGCCAAATTTGCATCTTGGCAAGGAAATGCGAGGGTCCAAATGAAAAGTTCAGGAAAGGTACCAAATATAAAATAATTTGCTACGCAAACTGAGGGAAACCCTACAATGCATAACAATACAATAATAATACATAACTACTTAGGCTTTTAGATGTCACACACATTATAAATCAACTGAGTTGTTTCCGGAATTCGATTTACATATTTTTCAGATGGTATATGAAAGAATTATCCAATTATACCACAAAAGAACACACAATAGAATTCATAGTTAGTTACATTCTTTCCCACTTTAGAGGCAACTGGGAAAAAGTATGAGATTTAATAACCTAATCCAAGTGTTGATGAGTTGTCGTTCACCTTTTTTTTAGTTCAGAAGCCATTCTAGAGACTATTAGGCTTTTCTGTGTTGGAAACTTGAAAATTCAACTGCTCTTGATTTTATTGGCTGAACCTGTTAACCACGTACAGTACTGCAGCATGCGAATGTTAAAGGAAGGTAGTGATAATTAATTTCAAAATTAATGCACAACTGTCCCTAATCTTTTCTAAAAATATAAGAAATTAGATTTTATACTTACAGAGTCCTATTATCCACACTTCTATAGTGTTTTGTATCTATACATCTATAATGTTCACACTGTTTTTGAGCAATTCCTGCAAATTTACGAGTATTACAATGATTCTTCGTACCTTAACATCTCTAATAACCGTTATTCGTCATGTTATTTTAACTCAGACTTAAAATTTTGATTTAGTATTCCTTTAAAGGTACGTATAAATGTAATGCTAATTACATTAAATAAATATGTATTAATTATATAATTACAAATATACAAATTATTATTATGTATAACCAATGTTAGATAAGGATATGTTGTTGTAGATTTCATTTAAATTGTATGACGCCTAAATTTTACATTTTTGCAGCCCTTTTAAGTCCTTTAATTTTAGTAGATGTCCTTTGCAGTGAGATTTCGGTTGCAATCTGAATTTAGCAGTCGTAAGCCAAATAATTTCCTCTTTGCTCCTTAGGGCAAAGATCCATCGGTGAGATCCTCTGTTGTAAAAACTTTTGCAGAAATTATTTACCGCATAACAGTTTTTGAGAAATGTTTTATCCTATAATCTCTTTCAGGTTACGCATAGCAAAAATTTTGAATGCTCTAAACAATTAATATAGATAATTTGAAATTCAAACACATGTATTAATATCAATCATTTACGAAACCAGATACATGTTTATTACGATACTACAGGGTGTCTCAAAATACCGTTGCCAAACTTACCTTGATGGTCTGTCATACAAGAAAAATCATCCACTTTTAACAAAAGGTTGGAGAGAAACAGCGAAAAAACGGAGGGGGTGGGTATGGCATACCCAGCGCGATCAAACCCGAGTTAGTAAAAGTTATATTAACACCTCTTTTGACATAATTTCTTTTTTTTCCCTTCTATGCTTGCGAACATTGCCATCTAGCGGTAGCTGTTCGCATTTTCGGACACAAGATCCTATGTAAATCTTATTTGTCATGGTATGACGGACCAACATACTAAGTTTGGCAACGGCATCACTACCTCTTTCTTGTAACTACCACAGAAACAGGAAAAAGGGTGCAAAGAACACTTTTATTTTACTCAAATAAAAATTAATAGAAGGCACTACTTTTGCTTACAGAAGGCAACATTTATGGCTTAAATCAAATATAATGAATTGCCTTAATGAAGCAAATATAAGTTAGTCTAACCGTTACACAAATAAAGAAACGCGCAAGTTGGCTCTGACGTAAAGTCGATATGACAAGCCTTATGGCGAGAATAACGCAACGCCTACTCTCAATAAAAGATTACCAACGTGGCTTAAAGCATGCTTTGATTCTACCCTCTAAACACTTCTTTTAAGTACTATCTCCTTTCTACCTCATTTGAATATCATCGGAGCTAGAAATCTATATTCTGGCAGGAAAATAAGAAACAAGCAAGACAGAAAAGCGAATTAACATCACGGACCTCTGGAATACCGGCCCAGTGTGCAGAACCACTACACCACGAAGGCACGCTAGGAAGGCGGGAGAAATACCTTATAATATAACTAATGGAAATTGCATTAATTAGAAACAAAACATTTTCTCCTTACAGTAAATTCCGTACAGGTAATATACAGACAGCCATCAGTAAACATTTTGCGTATCCTGTATTTAATATGTAGTACAATTAAGATTTAAACTAATGTAGTATAAATAAAAAAATAGTGTTCGAAAAAAAGATTTCTTACTTATTTGAATTTATTTCTTTATTTCTTTACTTATTTGATTTTAAAAAAATGTAAATATTATTTATTTACTCTTTTAGTAGTAAATATATATGACGAAATATTTCGAGTATAATCTTCTCAGTGATATTACAAATCTATTTATCTATGTATAGTACGGTAAAATATTCAGAGTTTTATGATACATTTTACTTATCATATGTTAATTTTTTATTTATTATAAAATCAAATTTAAAACAAAATAAACAAGATATTTTTATGTTACATGTAATTGAGATACAGTTCTTATTTTTAATAGATATTTAGAAATTATAAAACCTACCAAAAGCTATATGCAGAACCTGCATTTAAGTTTTCTATGGATAATTTTAAACATTCCAAGCATTTAACAGATATTGAAAAATGTATAAAAAGTTCTTCTAATAGTTCAATATTCCCAGATAATAAAGTTCATTAAATGTTTGAGATTAATCTTAAGAACAAGAAATGAAATTATTATCTTATTTTCTTGCTGAATAAAAATTGTATTTTCAGTGAAAATGATTACTATAAACTCTGAGAATAAAAGTTTATGAATAAATAGGAATAAAATATTATATTTTTCCGATTATAGAGTCTTCTGTTATTGGAAACATGCGAAGCTTCCTGAAATGGAATATTAATTTCCCTTCGATATCTCAAAGCTATTGAAATCAACATATTTTAATTAAATAGTCCATAGATCTGTAAAAATGACACTTCTGTCTGCGAGCAAAACGGTTTTTCCGGCGAAAGATGTTCCAGATATTGCACCTGTCTCTAGATTTTAATCTCTGTCTTATTTTCCCCCATGAAACTGCGAATTAATTAGATTTGTTTTCTCGAGGAAAATTAAAACTTTCGTATTACTAAAATATATATCGCTAGTTTTTAAAATATATTGCTGAGTAACAGACTGTGCACTTTTCTGCAAACAAACCTAAAATCATCATTTACACAAAGCGCAATTTTTCCTTTAATGAAGATGTTTAAGCTATAAATAAATTAAAGAATGTGAACAACTGATTATTCTGCAATATTTATACTAATAATAAACTAATTTGATCACTAAAATTATAGCAAAATTAAATGATAATATAAAAAAAGTTTGCAATACCTACATTTTAAATGTCTTCAGACTTTTGTTCCTATAAGGTGTTTGCAAATATTTTAAAGATTTTTGAATGCATTTATTCTATGAATATTTAAAGAAAAGAACACACGTTTATTTCTAAGTTCTTTAACGCTTGAACCAAATCTTCTCTTTAAATTTTTACAATTCATCGCTCTTAGTTTTATATCGATATTTATAAATGCAATTTGTTAATAACGTCAGATCTTTTAAAATTTTAAAGGGCTTCTCATAAATCGGTTGGTATAATCTATGCTATTAAAATCTGGCCGTGTCTCGCTGTTTTTTTTTTATGGCATTATCTCCTCCGGAACGGCGGGGAGCTAAGTTTCGAGACAGGTACCCCCCAAATTCCAAAAATTCATGGAAAACCATTTCAACCATTCTCATTTTCGTACGGCTTTATCAGTCAAGATATTAGTTAAAAACTCTGAAAACGTTAATTTTCGCCCTCATTTATCCGAGTGGCAACAGTCTCGCATGCTTTGTATATAAAAATCTGCTTTGTTTAGAAAGTTGTTGCTACTACTCGCTTTCAAATCGTACAGTTCGTAAATAAAAGATTTGTAAATTTTACAAAATAGGAAATAAAATAGCAGTGCTAAATATTTAATACATTATTCCTGATAATAAACTACGTAATACTTCCTGATAATAAACTTACAAAAAATTCGTGGAAAGCTATTTTGACTATTCTTATCTTCGTACGACTTTAATCAGAAGAGATATTAATTAAAAACTCTGAAAACGCTAATTTTCGCTCCCATTTTTCCGAGTGGCAACAGTCTCGCGCATAGAAGAAAAAAGTACTTTTATTTAGAAAAGAGTTTCTACTGCTTGCTTTGAAATCGTAGAGTTTGTTAATAAAAATTTGTAAGTTTTACAAAATCTGAAATTAAAATAGCATTGACAAGCATTAAATATATTATTATTATATAAGGTCATATTATGACGTTAAGAAAGTAATTGTATGTGACGTCATTGTATGGCGAAAATGTTTCGTTAATGTCAGCATTTTAAATCAATAGCTGCTGTTGGAAGTTTCATTTAAAATCCTATCTCTTCAACACTTAAAATTACGGAACATTTGAGAATGAAGAATTAAATATTTCATTTCAAAATCTATCATTCTACTTCACCTAAAAAATCAGTCGAGTTTAATAATATTAAAAATTAAATCTGTTTCAAATTTTCGAAAGATTACAGAGGCAAGTTATATCATCATACAAATAATGGTGTGCACAACGTTTCAGGAAATTCTTTAGTGTAATGAGATTCAAAATAAATTTCATGATTTTATCCGAATAAAAAAACCAAATTAAGTAAAAACCATATGAAGATACGCATTTCGAGTGAAAAATGGAAAAGTTGAAGACATTCAAAATAAATTAACAAAAACAATTTTTGTATTTCACTTTGATTATAATAATGAAATTAAGATTTTTAATAATTTAAATTAAACTGTGGACACTCTTCGGCCGTCTTATGGTTTTTCTATTTTTCATATTTTTTCTCCACCTGAATCCAAAAGAAATCTATTAATGGACCCTAGACACAGCTATTGTTCGGATAGCAGAATTAGCTTATGAACAATATTTTTTGTTGTTGCGGTCATTTCAATTAGAATTCAGTAATTCATCTGTGTCGGCTGCATGTCAGTGTCTACTAGAAGAGAATTAATTTGTCAGTTTTGTTCTGTATGCGCTGTCAAAAACTCACCGCTGTGTTAATTGTAAATGCAAAGAGGTAATTGGAAATAAATAGTTTCAGGAATCTGCATTCTAGCCCGTCAAGAGTTATTAATGAGAGCAATTTTGCAGTTATTAATATTTAATACATATTTGTTTTAACATTAACGACTCATATTTTGCATCTTTATTTTATATTTCTCTAGAAAGAAGAAAGGAAATGTTTTTCCTTATATTTTCGGTCGAATGAGTTTTTGAAAATAATAACAGTGCTTATCGATAGCAATAGCAGAGCTCGTACCATGGAATTTAAGGCGGATGTCATGATATATGAGAAATTATCAAGAGAGTAAGATGCAATATTTACAAAAAGCAGTTCAAATATTATAAAATTCCATTTTTAGGCATCTTTCGAGCAATCAGTTTCAACTGAAATCTGTAATTCACGGCAGTTCTTCAAACATTGAAACATTTCTAGTATTGACCTTTCTCTTTCAGTTTCTCCGATTGCTCAAAGAGGTTTATAAGGTATTTCTCCCACCTTCTTAGCATGCCTTCGTGGTGTAGTGGTCAACATGCTCGGCGCGTATTCGAGATTTCCATGGTATGAATCCCGGGCATTGAGGGCATTGCTCATTTTTCCTGACTCCTGCTTCCAAAATACCTAATGTCTCTACAGACCTTCCAGGAATAAATCAATTTCTGCAGTACATCTGTTGTCGTTTGCATCTAAAGATTCAATTCATTCAGCTGCCCAAAACTGTCGGCAGAATAGAGAAGATGCATAATTCCTTCCTCATTTTCATTAGCCACCAGCAGAAAATTGTCATCTTACTTTTTATTTTTAAAATTTATGGCAGGACGTTTCCTAACTCCACCCCTTTGTTAGTTACATTCCATCTTAATACTCAACATTTCACAAGCTGGCTCTTTATCTATACAGCACTCACAAACATTGCCCCATAAAGGTCTTCCTTATTACAAATACCCCGAGATCTTACCTAACATATCTGAGATTTCCAAAGGCGTGAATTTTTTTTTTCATTTATAATGGCAAGACGAAATAAAAGCAAGAAGTTCAAAGGCAGATCGTAATAGGAAGAGACCGAAAATCATTGCCTGAGACAGACTCTGACACGCCAGTATCGGGTGTTATAGGAGGTATAATTAAAATGTGCCCCATAGCGAGAACGATGACCTCTATTCATGAGGTCCATATAACCACAAAGTGGGCAAAATGGTTGAGCAAATATACCAGTTCAGTAAAGATGTTCATCGTGGTCTGCAAGTAGCCAAAAAGGGCCACAGCTTTACGTCGTGGATATTCTGGCAGGCAAACCATGCCTTCGTGGTGTAGTGGTCAACATGCTCGGCGCGTATTCGAGATTTCCATGGTATGAATCCCGGGCATTGAGGGCATTGCTCATTTTTCCTGGCTCCTGCTTCCAAAATACCTAATGTCTCTACAGACCTTCCAGGAATAAATCAATTTCTGCAGTACATCTGTTGTCGTTTGCATCTAAAGATTCAATTCATTCAGCTGCCCAAAACTGTCGGCAGAATAGAGAAGATGCATAATTCCTTCCTCATTTTCATTAGCCACCAGCAGAAAATTGTCATCTTACTTTTTATTTTTAAAATTTATGGCAGGACGTTTCCTAACTCCACCCCTTTGTTAGTTACATTCCATCTTAATACTCAACATTTCACAAGCTGGCTCTTTATCTATACAGCACTCACAAACATTGCCCCATAAAGGTCTTCCTTATTACAAATACCCCGAGATCTTACCTAACATATCTGAGATTTCCAAAGGCGTGAATTTTTTTTTTTATTTATAATGGCAAGACGAAATAAAAGCAAGAAGTTCAAAGGCAGATCGTAATAGGAAGAGACCGAAAATCATTGCCTGAGACAGACTCTGACACGCCAGTATCGGGTGTTATAGGAGGTATAATTAAAATGTGCCCCATAGCGAGAACGATGACCTCTATTCATGAGGTCCATATAACCACAAAGTGGGCAAAATGGTTGAGCAAATATACCAGTTCAGTAAAGATGTTCATCGTGGTCTGCAAGTAGCCAAAAAGGGCCACAGCTTTACGTCGTGGATATTCTGGCAGGCAAACCAAATCTTCCGCCTTCTATTGTTTCGTCTTAATGCTATACAACAATTTCAACTAAAGTCTTTGTTTCATAGACTGTTTAGTGTTTAGTATCATTAAGTGATATGACATATTTGACTTTGTTTATTGTAATTGTGATGCACCTTTTCGTGCGAGGAAATCTGCCTGTTCATTACCATAGATGCCGCTGTCTCCAAGGTTCCACTGTATTCCATTGTAATTTTCCTATTTTTCTGCGAATTAATCCTCGACACTGAATAAAGTCTGCTGATGTAGGGGTTTCTAAAGAGTCATTGGCTTGAATTGTAAAGGAAGTAAATGTAAATTCCTTTTAAAATAAATCCAAACTGACATGCTTTACAATACATACTTACGTATTTGTAAAGCATGCCATTACAGTTACAGTGCTACAGCAGTTCATTCATCAAATCGAACTAAAAGTAACCGAGCTGCAGATTGTTTTCGCGTATAGCTTTCTATTTGGTATTAGTGGCTATGTATTCTTATTTAAATAGTGATGCCTAACAGTAAAATTGCAGTAATTTGTCTTCCAGTGTACTTCCATCATATAATTGCTTTTACGCTTAGAGCGCGCGATTTAAAAATATCGTGTGTTTTCCGTGACTTGATATCTAATGTCCTATGATGCACTAGAAAATTTCTGCAAAATTATCATTCAGTATATGAAATACTTTCCTTATTAACTATCTTCATAGAGTTCACAGAACTACCAAACAAGGCTAAACTGTTTTCCTTACTCCTCTGTTGAAATTGAATATATAAAAAAGAGTCGAATAATAATGTATATTGGATATCCATGCTTTTATTACTCTTGCATTTATTGTATTTCTGATGTTTATCTTTCATTTTTATTTCTATAATATGATTATTTTAACAGCAAAATTTATTTTTATAATTTTGCTATGACAATATACAATGTCTCGAATGAAAGTATACCCAAGGCAAATTTTAACACAACGTTACTTTTACATATATATATACATATACAGAATTTCATAAATGTATATTATAGCATTATGGCACTATAACGCAGCTGCAAATAATAGATGTTTCTAAACAGAATCAACGTAATATCATATTACCATGCTTTCTGTTTTGGTTTGTCTGAACATTTATTTGAGACATCATGTATCATGCTTATGTTAAACTTTACCTTTCCGTGGATCTTTCATTACAGTTATCAGAGTCTACAAGTCTGAGATTGCAAGATTCTCCCTTGGAGAGATTGCAGAATCCCGACTGGAAATAATTCCCTCAGGCTAAGAACCCTTGAAACAAGAATAAATTCTAATTAGCTGTTTGAAATGGAAAGCGTTCAAATTTGATTGTGCTAATTTTCAAATTCCGTGCCAAACATCATTTATTGTCATTCTGAGTAAATGTTTGACTGTAATACGAAACGAAAGATTATTGGAAACAATAATGTAACACAGATACATTTTCTACAGTGCCTAGATCAAACTTTGAACTTTTTGGAAGATAGCATTAAGTTAAGCGAAATTTTGAATCTCAAAAGTTGCTTAATGTAAAAAATCGAATACACTAGCGACACCCAAATTAATTTCTCGCTTGACTTAATTCTAAGTAAGAAATTTCATCAAGAAATATCCCTTGCTGTGATAGAAATTTATAAGCGTTGCAGCGCTACTTATGGGTAGAAACAATCTACAAACAACATGAAGTAGTCTTAAGAGATCTCTTGGTACAGCGACCGAGCAGAAAGTGTTGGGAAATTGCCAAACACACCCAGAACTTCCAATCCAGAAAAAACATCGTTTTATCACCATACATAAATGACGAGCCATACATACAGAAGGTTTTTTATTTACTTGAGGAGCAGCAGGAAAGAAAGTTGTACGCGACTTCTTATTACTCTTCCTAGAACGCAATTATAGAGCACTTTGGAAATTAAAACATAAGCCAATGTTTGCTCGCCCTGTTTGTGTTGCGCCAACTTCTTTCACAAGTTCTAATACATTACATGTTATTATTTAATTCTACCTTGAGTTCCATACCGGATCAAAAGAATAATATTATCAGCAAATATTAACTTAATTTACAATAGAAATCTCTTTCTAAGCGATTGTCAAGAGTATTATGAAACAGAAATGAATGATTCAATCGTCTTGTTTATGTATATGAGTAATAATTATAATTTACTTGTTAAGCTTGACATTTTTTTTACCTTATTTAATCGTGTATTTCCCTTCCTTTTATTTACTCATTTTATCATACGAAAATTCAGAACGGAATATTATGCAAATAATGTAATTTCCAAAGATGCATTTACAGTAAGAATATGACAAATGAAAAGTATACTCGGACACTTTTCCTTTGTCATACTCTTACTGTAACTGTTTCTTTGGAACTAGTCACAGATAACTTCCGGTATTTGTGACAACTATGCCTTATTATTTATTTAAAAGAAACTTATATTTCAATACGAGTACATAGTAATATTAACATTATAATGTCTCGTAAGATATCTCCATTTCTGCTTCCATGTATCTTGAATCGCACTCGTTCTTATTGTTGTCTGCAGCTGCACCTCTGAAGGTCTACCTCGGTGCAATAGAGAGGCCATGGGAGCGGCTGACGGGCCCGTCATCAAGCTGCTGGGCCCGTTCTAGCGCTGGTAGCGTGGGCAGTTTGGTTAGTTGCACATACAAATATCAAACTTAAAAGACGTACTCGGTAGCTAGTACGCTGCTTCGGTTCCGTGATGCTTTTAATGGAGTCGTCATGTCGAAGCAGGTCTATGTGAGTTTTACAAGCCGGCAATAGTCTTAGAACTGGATAATGCCAAAGGTGTGGCCCGCAACCACTCCC
Source organism: Stegodyphus dumicola (assembly GCF_044657685.1). Classification (NCBI taxonomy): domain Eukaryota; kingdom Metazoa; phylum Arthropoda; class Arachnida; order Araneae; family Eresidae; genus Stegodyphus; species Stegodyphus dumicola. The sequence continues at coordinate 35,249,378 of NC_140769.1, forward strand.
CATGCGTGAAATCTTTCATTACTGCTGGAATTGCATCATCTGCGACAACTTTCAATTCGTCCTCATAATCACCTTGTCATCGTCTTATACACTGTACAATTTGATTCCCACGCCCAGTGTCTTCATTAATCAGAATCCACGCACCAAACATCCAGGAGCAAATTAGTTAACAAGACAAAAACAACCACTACGTGGTCGAATTCATTTTTAAAATTTCTAAGAGTTCGTTTCATGAACGTTTTGAGGAAGGAGAAAATTATGAAAAAGAAATTCAGAATCCTGGCTAATAAGCTGGGGGGGAACGCAAATAAATACGGTATTTTGTTAACCAGTTAACAATTTAGTTTACACTCATCTACTGTTTCTTATTTTATCAGCTGACTGTTAAACTAACTAACTATAGCTTGCAAAAATAATGAATAATTGATATATATGCTTGCTGTGATTTTAGCAAAGAAAGTTATCTGATAGCTATCTACATAGCAGTATGAGTACGAGAACCACATTTGCAGAGTTCAGAGTGGTTCTCATTTAAAGTGCTTGCAATTTGGCCTTTTTGTTTCATCACCAAGTGACCAGGTATTCCAGAATGCGCAGGACAGTCCATCTTTTCAGTGCACAATATTACGGTTTAGGATACGTCCTAGAAAATTCTTCCACTCTGTAAGTATTTCTGAATTGTAAATGTATATTTGACTACATAATTGTCAATTTTGTGAGCAGAAAAATCTATAAAAGTAATATTTTAAAGAACTGAAAATGAAGTTTTACCTCGAAGCAAAAGCGAGCGCTTTATTTCTCTCTATATAATTTTATATCAAAAGTGATATAAAATATACCATTTAGGTGTATATTAAGAGTGGCGGCGTATTCAGGGCTGAAAAATATCTGGCTACTGCTCTGCCAATAGTAAAGTTTCTTCAGTTTACTAACACTTAAACTCATATTCTGTCCTTCGTGACTAAACTAAAGTTGCGCAAACTTTTGTTTCGCCGTCAAAACAAAAGTTGCATACCTACGACAGAGAAGTACCTATAATTGCAATATCTATCATCCAACAGAATATGAAGAACTCAAACAAAATATAAACTTACATCCAAATCAATTACATTTAGAAAATCTAATAATAAATTCAAACTAGTATTTTCAAATTCAAATTTTTACAGATGGATCAAAAACAGTTAGGCGTAGGAAGTGCTTATAGTGTTTTCAAAAACAATAATCTTGTACAAACCTGAAAAACAAAATTGAATCATACAAATTCAGTATTCTAAGCAAAATTATTGGCTATAAGATAAGCAATAACATATGCAAAGCAATTTTCAATAACCAGTGTTAAAATTTCTGAGAGTGTAACAAGCATTCAAACAATAGTTGGTCATAGTCATTCTCCTTTGGTTCGAGATATACAATATTTACTAACATATTTTCCAACAGGACAAAAACCTAAACTATATTGGACACGTGCCCATGTAGGAACAATGGGCCACGAAATGGCAAATAGCTTGGCAAAAGAGGCAGCAAATGGTTCTACAACTGCAATAGCTTATTTACCAAATCCAATGTCATTTTTAAAATCAAGACTTGAACAAGACTTCATTTTTCAATGGGAACTCATGCGGTCACAAGATAATATGGGGATACGAACTTTTATGTTCTTACCAAACCCAAGGTGAAATTTAGTTACAATAAATAATGCAATAACATATATTCTAACAGCACATGGACCCTTCATTTCATATCTTTTTTGTTTCGGCTTGTATCATACAAACAACTGCATATGTGGATCAACAGGAACAATAGATCATTACCTGTTTGAATGAACAATCACTAAAGTCCTCCACTCTTTCATCCTTTCACAAGTGAAAATGCCCAAGAATAGTTCAAACAACTACTCAGAAGTAAACCTCTTCGCAAAAAACTTCAATATTTAATGGAATAAACTTCTAGAAAATTGAGATAATTTAAAGGCAATATGAATTAAGGCATCACAATTCCACATCATCATTATTTCGACATAATGAGCATCAATTTAAGGCAGCATAACTTTAGTCTACAAATATGATGATTACTCCAGACTGACTATAAACTTTTTGGAAGCGGGAATCATGAAAAATGAGCAACGTCCTCGCCGCTCCACGCCTTCGGACCACAAATCTCTAAATTACGCGCTGAGCGTGCAGACCACTACAGCATGAGGGTACGCTAAGAAGGCGAGAGAAATACCTTACAAATTTATCAGAACTTACGTCTGACTAACTATTAACTTAAGATAAATAAACTTTAAGAGACTTATGAGCTGTGAACCTTTATGAATAGTGAACTATTTATGAATTATGAACCATTTATCAACTGTGAACTGCTATTACATTTCAGCATATCATCAAAATCCTATATTATTTATTATTGTATATGACCAAAATTTTACAACAACAGAAACTCTCCATTTATATTCTACATTATGCATTCTATGTTATATATACGTATGATCAAAATTCCTGTTAATATTTATATGAAATTCTGTCAGTGTATGTCAAGCATATGTCAAAATTATGTATATATAAAAATCAAATTTTAATTGTTATATAATAAAATTTAAATAAGCGTGGTCTCAGTGAGTGAGCAATAAAGCTGAACGTCTTCATGGTGGCGCAGCTGCTCACCCATTGGTCTCCTGTCTTTTGTGAATTGTCACAATAGTCGCTCACACCAGAAAATTATGCGAATTTAATGACAATATTGTTTAAAAAATAAGTAATCTTAGCCGTAGAACTCTAAACTTTATTTTCTGCCGTTTCGTGAACTGCTAAAATTAGTTAATCGTTGAGTTGTGAAAAGTATTTAACTAGTTAGTGATAGTGTAGCGAAACATAAACTTTTGAGTTCAAATTTATTGTAATAATCTCAATATTATCAGCCTCATCTTGTTATCAGACAATTTGCTTTTAACTCACTACAGTAAATCTAATTAGTAAATACTTTATTAATTGGAAAGTACATTAACTCTAAGTAATACTAAATTAACTCAATTACTGAATACTAAGTGGATTGCTTACTGTGTGTCCCACATGAAATTTTCTTCCAGAAATGCAGTGTCTTACAAGGTGTGAAATGTGATTTTTCATTTACTTTCCGTATAATAAAATTAATTTTAGGTTAGAAGAAATTTTTCGCTCATAGTGTGTGTGTGTATTTAATTATGGCAAAGCACACGAGGGCTATCTGCCTAAAAGGAGGGATGCCTTTCGTGGAGGACTTTCTAAGGGAAACTGGCTCGTATACACGTTACACATGGGGAAAACCACGAAAACGTCCATGCAGCCAGCCCGTTCGCGGGATTCGAACCTCCGACCGAACTACCAGTGTTCAGCGTCTTTACCGCTCGGCCGCTGGATTTTTCGCTCATAGTAGCTGAAATTAAAATTTCACAATAGCTCTGTTTGGAATAGTGTTTAGCAATGCTGAGTGCATTATCTGGAAGCCAAAAGAAGGTTTGGTTGTTTGTATATATCACTGACGCAGCTGGAGCTTTTGCCGCCCAGGGCGTCTCTGAGTTACAACCCATCTTGATATTCAAACAAATAGCTTTAAAAATGTCAAAATGACATAGGGAAATAAATTAAAATTCTATGTTTACTTGAAGAAAAAATATTCCAAATTTTTAAAACTATATTACTATTTTGTTTGATTTTTGTTCGATAAATGTAGAATTGTACTACATTGTTCTTGTTTCTGTTATGTAAATAATTCAGAAAGATTTCATAAATACAAAATAATTATTTATAGTTCTTAAATACTTTTTAAACGACTTTTATTTAAAAAATTCTTCTCAGAACTAGCAACAGTTAAAAGCATTTTTTTTTTTAAATTTACAACTTCGCTATAGAAAAAGGAGATCCTTTTGAATTGTTCCAGTGTATTTTAGAATAAACTGCAAAGATTAAAAAAAAGTGTTCCCAAGTTCTTATTTTATTTTCCTCAGCAATAAAAAAAAAAAAAAAAAAACTCTGAAATAGTCTTAACGAAAAATTCTTTCTGATTAATGTCACCGTGATCATAATGTAGTTGATATTTGCAATTTTCAGTCCAAAATTTTATGAATAAAATATGAAAAAGGACTGAATGAAAAAGACATAATATGAGCATGTAGTTGAAATCTCGTGATGATTTCTTTGGCTACTTCATCTACAGCAAAAACTACTTTTTTTCGTTATTTTATTCCGCACGGGAATTTATAATCTCATTACTCTTTACCTGTCTCGAAAATTGACATGCCTGAAACCTATAAAATAATGTTTAGTCCCAAAAAATGTGTCCCCCGGCGCATCCGCCCTCCTGCGACTCTGGCCGCTATAAAGTCGTTGACTTGTTCTCATGATATCAAACAAAGAAGAAAAAATCAACAACAAAAACATTTTAAAAAACGGTCCTATTTTAAAAATCCCTGCCCTTCAAATAATATATCAGGGACCAATATTAAAAAAAATAAAAACCGTAACTACTTTTCTCTAATAACTTTGTATACCTCAGGGAAGCATACTACCTACTATAAATAATGACTAAGCTTCACTTAAGGTTAATGTGATTGAAACATCCCCCAAAATTATATTTCTTTTAAAATTTCTTTCCGGCCATTTCAAAACGTATGATTTTGCGTTCGAAAATTAATATTTAAGATATCGACACGTAAATAAAATTAAAATTCTTGACAGGCCTTCTACGTTCACAAATTTATAATACATATCAAACGATGAAGATTCAGAATTTTTTTCCAATACATATCTCTAGGTAGAAATTTTTATATTAGAATTCGCATTTCTCTTGAAAGTTTTATCATGTTTTTGCCACATCTTCTCGAAGTGCTTATCTAATGTAACCATACTTTCACCTTTGAGTAAGAATGTCCTATTTTCAAACGTTTTGCCGCAAATCAACTGAAATATCTTACAAAAATATGTGATTTAAAATCCCCTACTCGCAAGTGCATCATAAACTATGGCCTAAGGTTTTGAAAGGAAATATTTTAGCAATTTTATTTTTATGTGTGTTTGTATATCTTCATATCAAAAGATGCTGTTTTTTTATGAACGACTTCTATTTTCCTTTATTGCTGCCGTTACAGCAACTATATTAATGAGATGTCCCACGGTACATATTTTGTACGGTTTAAATAAAAGTAATCTAAATCTTTATTAAAGACAAAGTAACCCAAATTTTTATTCACAGAAACTTGCTGTTGAAATTAAGGTTATTATTAAGACCTTGCGAGACCATGATATCAGCATTCATTTTGCTTACGTTCGTGGACACTGAGGAAATTTTGGATGTGAGAAAGCTGATGCTCACAGACTTTATATTTTTGACTGACTCAGGCTTTGACTGGACATGGCAATTTGAAAAGCTATTTAAAGTGATTTAGACTTCCCTCAAGTGCCTTGTGCAGCTGCAGTTTCGGCGATGAAGATGTTAAGCATTTTCTCCTTGAGTGCATTCATCATGTCCAGCAAGAAAAGACACTTCAGGCAACTTTAAAGCAACTGTCTGTATCTTGTCCACCCATTTTTTTCTGAACTGTTCCCGACTAAAGAGGCAATTTCTGCTTTTCGAAATTTTATTCTCAATTTAAATTATTGAGTTATCATTGCTTTATGACTTCTTATTTATTTTATTTTTATTTCACTTATTTATTATTTTAATTTACTTATTGCGTTTTAATAATTTTTAGCCATTTGTAGTGCTATTGTACATTTGTTTATTTTGTTAGTGGTATAACGTACTTGTGTAAGCCTTGTGGTATATTTTGTGGAACACGAGGAGTTAAAATTAGAGTTCATACACACACACAAAGGAAGGAAAAATAGAAAACAAAATAAAAACTATATATATTAATATTTGCTAAGCTTCCTGCGATTATATTTTTCTGAGTCAGTTAATTGTTTTATTCGTTTTTTCTTGTTTCTGCTCTCAAAGCCCACTTTCCTAAAAATGAATATTTCATATATTTAGTTTATATAATTTATGTATTATTTTAAATTGTTATTAATCTACACTTGCATTTATATCACAATAATCCGGAACAATTTTAGACAAACAATGTGAAGGTGATGGTATTTTTGGTCCAAAATAAACTCTCTTACTTGTGAAAGAGCATTTTCTTTATTTTGAACAAAAAAGACACTTCTAAATAGCAAAAGTAATTAAATCTGGCAAGAATTTCTTCAGGAAATTTGCTTTTTCATGCATTAAAATACATGTGTGCATGTTTGTAACATTACGAATTTATATTACAAAATACTGTTTCCTATTTATCCTTTGCCTTACTACTGCAATTCCATCTACAAGTTATGTAAAAGTTTACTGAACAATTCTTTCTAAAAATAAATTTGAAGCTCGAGAGAGAATATGAACCTCTTTCGTGAAGAAATTTTCCAGCATTTGCTAAAATTGAATTGCAAAGGAGAAGTGCGTTTTACTTCAAATTTTAGCTGGTACTAGAATTTTCATCTCGCAGAATCAAGTGGCTGAAGTAGAAGCGACATTTGTTTTGCATACACTATTTTCTCTATTTCTTTCCACATTGTTTTTATCTACGCTTGTAGTCCCAATGCTATTTATAAAATGTGCATAACAATCACCAAATTTTTTATAGAGAAGATGAACAAGAATTTATATTTTGAGTAAAGAAGAAATTTTCTTTTTTTACCAAATTACTTATATCTGCAAAAGATTTAAGTGTTAATTCGCATTTGAGAGGGAACAATTAATTTTATACAATGAATTTTAAATCAATTCAAATTTCGAGCTTAGACATCTAGATTAATACATTGACTTAAAATTATAACTCTCACTAACTTAGTTTATTAGATCATCAGGAAGCACGATTGGTTATCTGCTTAAGGGAAGAGATGCGTTCGTGAAGACTTTCTAAGAATACATGGGTCGTTTTTATGTTATACTTGGTGTAGACTTTAACTCTCACTGGAGATTTGCATTAACCATAAGAATGCTCAAGGCTCTTTTCCACACTATTTCGTAATACAGTGGAAAACATTTTTATATATATTTGTGTAATATGAGGATTAAATTTATGTAACTACGTAATATAAACATATATCAAATTTGATCCTTTCGCTGCTATTTCCTACAAACTTTAATACGCTTTAATTTTATGAAATTTGTTATGATCTTTTTCTCTCGAAAACTTGTGACGGAATTTAATAGCTTTAAACAAACCAAAATCTATACATATATTTCTACTCCAAGGAAAAATAAAATAAAATATAAAATTACGAAAATTTAAAAAGAATTCTAGCTCAACCTGACATATTTTTTCCTAAACTATGTTACTCTGAGCACTATAAATGCTCGCTAGCGAGCGAGTGATTGAGTCGTCAAACGCGGCTCGATCAGGTTAAGAGCTCCACAAAAGTGAGTTGATTGTATGAGCATTTTCGTGGTTTTACCCGTATGTAACAAGCCATTTTTTGTCAGAAAATCCTCCAAGAAGGCTTCTTCCTTTAACAAAATAGACCTCATGAGTTTTGCCGCAATCTACATAATTTAATCAAAGAAACTAAAATGTACCTTGGAATTACAATTCAAAATGGATACTTTTCGGGTACAGGCTTTCGAGCGCGATTTACAACATAATGATGGGTTCTGTCTCAAGAACTGACCATCCGAAAATGTAACGGATTGCTTGTGATACTAACTGTGAAGTGTGGTGAACTTTGAAAATAATCTAAGTGTACAGTATTTAACATGATCGTAATGTTTGAAGTGATTCATGTTGCATCATATACATATCACACAATGCAGTATGTGGAAGAGTTGTTGCACAATCAGCAGTTCTTCCATGTGTGGGGTTCCAGTCTTTTAGCTAACAGCTAAATGTAAAGGAACCTCGGAAACAGATAAGCGAAAAATCGCTTTAGTTCAGAAACAGAAACGTAAAACTCAAGAAGGGTTAATTACCTTTTATTTCTCAAAATAAGAACTTAACAGGCGGCTTCTTTCTCCCAGCAAAGCCTCCCCTTGGACTTCAACTCAAAGTACTAAGAAATAAAATTTAACTAATGCTTAACTAAAAGGATATAGCCGAAGCTATCAAAAATCTAAGTAGTTAGTCCCTAAGTATCGAATAAGCTAGCAAGCTATCAAGGGCCTGAAATATGGCCGAGCATAATAACAACTTAGAGAAACTTAGCCAAAAGGCGAACGCGCGCTAATCAGAAACTCTGAGGCGCTAATCAGAAACTCTGAGGCTCTCTCTCTCAAAGTCAGTGGAACTTCTACTTAAATACTACTTATTTGCATTAACCGCGATTCTAAAAACACATTCTGGTAGAACATTCTAAGCTGAAATTAGAAAGGACAGGAAAGTAGCTTTAACTAAAGATAACTGTTAAAAACTTAGGATAAACATTAGACATGTTCGATTCAAGTAGTATCCTTAATCCTGCTCCTAAGACATTGTCTAAACTGTTACATATTAACATAATATTACTGCCATGCATTAAGAAACTATGAAATGAAAACATTTAACACATGGTGTGTTTGGTGTATTTAATTATGGCAAAGCACACGAGGGCTATCTACCTAAGGGGAGGGATGCCTTCGTGAAGGACTTTCTAATTTTTAACAAATGACATATATATATATATATAATAAATTGATCTTAAATTCATTTAGTGCGGAAAAAAAGTTACTACTTCTTGCGCAATTTCTGCGAAGTAAGTTAATAATAATTTATTTACTAAATAATATTGATGAATTGATTATATTATCTCCTAAGTTTAATAATAGTAGGATTATCTTAAAAGAGTGAATCCATACTAAGTTATATTTTGAGCTTGAAAGTTAATTGTAGCTTGAAAGTTAATTTTTAAAAGTGTTTTAACGGGGACTGGAATTAAATCATGAATAACAAAATTTCAATTGTAAAAGGAATAAATTAAAGGCAAGAATTAAATTAAATGCATGTAATCATTGTCATTGATTGCAAATTAGTTGACTTTTCAAGGAGAACAAACCAACTCCCGTTCAATGAACAATAATTAATAAATAAATACGAAGGTGTTTCGTCTTTACTCGAGCAATAAGGCTAAGCCAAACCGGCAATTCAAGTCAGGACAAATATTTCCGTGAATAGAAGGGATTATGAACCAATGCTGATATTCAAAGAACTTATTCCTATTAAGCATTTTAGCCAATTCAATTTTGAGTTAAAAACAATTTCTGCAGTAAATTTCGATAATGCTCGAGTAATCGTCCCCCGACACCCTCGTGTTTATGAGTTCAATATTATTTGTAAAAATTAAACATTGGAAATTGTCATTATGAAATAGAATACAAAGTAGTTGAAATAAACATTAGGAAAATTACAAAATATAAGATAAATAATGCAAACTTTGTAAAAACAAATCTAAAATATAATAATAAAAGTGAATGGAAATGAAGATATAAAGGCCAGAAAAACTATTAATTAACTTACGTTCTTTCTAGTAGGGAGTGGGCACTACACTTCTGAGTTCGGAAACACTACACTTCTTACACTTCTGAGTTAGACGCGAAGAAAACACTTTGCCCACTCCCCACTAGAAAGAACGTAAGTTAATACTTTTTCTGGCCTTTATATCTTCATGTACATTCACTTTTCTTATTATATTTTTTATTTTTATTTTATTTTAGGCTTATTCTTGGCGCAAACTGAAAGAAATGCTTCAAGCTAAATTTTTGAATTTTTCTGTAAATTTCGCACCAAATTTTACAAAATTTTAAATTTATGCATAATTTGTGTCGGACAGTTTGCGTTCAGTTTGCGTTCTTGGCGCAAACTGAAAGAAATGCTTCAAGCTAAATTTTTGAATTTTTTTGTAAATTTCGCACCAAATTTTACAAAATTTTAAATTTATGCATAATTTGTGTCGTAGAATCGAAATATAAAAAACAATTGGTATGTTATTTCAGAAAAAGACCCATTTTTTGTCGAAAACCTATGTTAGAACAATGCTATATATAAATCTAATATATATACTAAGTCACGCTTTCGAGACATGAAAAACGCAATTTGAATTTCGTCAGTCAGCCCAGTAGAACGGGAGATATAGAACTGTCCCATTTTTTTTAGTCCAAAGGGGCTTTGGCCCACCAGCGGCCGAGCGGTAAAGACGCTGAACACTGGTAGTTCGGTCCGCGGTTCGAATCCCGCGAACGGGCTGGCTGCATGGGCGTTTTCGTGGTTTTCCCCATGTGTAACGTGCATACGAGCCAGTTTCTCTTAGAAAGTCCTGCACGAAGGCATCCCTCCCTTTAGGCAGATAGCCCTGGTGTACTTTGTCATAATTAAATAATCCAATCCAATCCAATCCAAAGGGCTTTGTTCCTGAAGGGTTACTGTTTTCGTTTTGCGATTTTCCGTTGAATCACTATAAATGTCCGTTTCATTGTTGCCACCAAATGTTAGAGTCTTGCATTATATTTGAAGAAACTAAATAATGAAAAATCTGCATAAATGTATGTCTATTTCTCGCATTGTGATAAAACAACGGTACATAGCTCCATCGAATTTTGAATGATGTAATCCCCTACGAATATGGGCATGTGGAAGACCAAATTTGAAATTTGGAATTTGTTTTATGATCGATTTCATATTTTGTAAAACTTTAACAAATTTTTGAGTAACAATCTCAGCTATTTAAAAGCGAGCAATGGCAACACCTACGGAGGGGGAAAAAACGTTTTATGTCCAGCGGGCGCAGAATTGTGTATCGGAAATTCTAAAGATATGCTCATTTAAAAATTATTTTCCGACGTTGCTACTGAACTGAATTTTATGGTTTAAGTGCAAAGAACATGATATTTAATAAATAAAGGTAACACACCAAACGTTAAAAAAAAAAAAAAAAAAAAAAAAAAAAAAAAAAAAAAAAAACGCCCCTTTGGACGCAATTAAAAATCTCAAACCTCTCAGATTTTTTTTTTTTTTCGAATTTTTCTGGATTATTTCACACATTTCTAAATACGTCGAGCTTTTTTAGTTTTTAAAGATATAATTTTAAACTTTTAAATGAAATGTTAATTTATACTGAGTACAAGAATACTAATGGGCGTTTTATTTCGCGTATGATTCGTTTCTTATTAATTTCTATTGAATACCACTAGAAAATATCATTTTTCAGATTAAGAATCACATTTGTTTTAGAAACAGCATTATGTTTAGGACGTATTACGTATTACAATTAGGACGTTTGATAAATACTTTTATGTTCATACAGTAACTAAGCAATGAAGCACATAGAATACCTCAAAATGCAATTTTAGAATTTTATATATATCATACCGCCTATTTATTTGCATGTACACATGGAGAAAAATTAAAAGCTCATTAAATTTTATAACTGTCATGATGAATTATTAAAACCTTGACGCATTTTTGAGTCATCTGGAATTATGTTTGTTTTATGATCACTTAATCTATTTTTGTAGTAAACTCGTAAAAGATATTAAAGAGCCATCACTGATAAGACATGCCGAAGAAAATATTTGTAACCCTTTTACCATAATTGAGTTCCTTCTCTTCAGTCATTCGAACTCCTAATGGAATGAAAGGTAATTCTTTTAGGACAGATCTGTCTTCGTAAATGCACCTAAAAGAAGACATGGAATCTATTATTGTCGAAAAAAATTCTCTGAGGTCCTTTTAAGCAAAGAAAAGCAGTCGAAACCTTCGTTTCCTTTGCGTTGAACAAATAAAACGATCCTTTATTTGATTTATATTTTCCAAAGAAATGCAGATCATTCTAAAACCAGTTCCAATGAAGCCATTTAAATTCAAATTTACAAATGGTGCCGAAAGGAAAATAAACTCTGTTTTAATGAGCTAAAAGCGTTTTTTGCACGATTTTAAACAACATGTTTACGGTAATCGAAAGGAAAATGATTGTTTCAAATTTTAAAAGCTTAAAATGGAAATCAGTTTAAATTATCTGATGTTCCTTAGCACCTTATACGGCATCTTTGTAAGAAAAATGTCCTTCATTGCATTTTATTTCTTGCAATGCTTTTAAGAGGCTTCAATCTGAAGCAATTAGATTGGAATGTCTATGTGTTAAATAAATCGGAACAAAAGGCCAAAGTTTATGGCTTCAGTGTCAAATATTTCAATACATTTACACTTTTAATTGAAATCCATCCACCGAATTTTGAAATTCAAGCAAAATTCAATCTTAAAGTGGCTTTAATTTCACAGAAATGCTTTATTTATTTCAAAAGGATTTTACAAGCGTTTTTCTCTATTTAGAAGCAAACTAACATTTTCCTCAAATACGTGCCTTAAATATATGAAATAAAAATAATAATTAAAAATAACAAAATCAAAATGTTCTAACAGCCTCCACTGAAGAAAAGTAATTATTTTAAACGTTTTGAAATTAGCCTTTTACGAACTGTGGAAAGAATATGAATGGAATTAAAATCATTAACAAAAGCAAAGATTGTTTTATTAATTAAACCTTCTATTCATCTTTTGTTAATTAAATTATATGATTTTAATTAATAAATGAAGCTTCTAAAGCCATATATATATATATATATATATATATATGTATATATATAAAATTGAAATATATATATAAATATATATATGTATATATAAAATTGAATATATAAAACTGAAAATTTGAAAGTTCCATTGATTGAAACTTCATTTCCCACAGAAGAACCATAGAAATGAATTATTTGGGGAATATTATAAAAAAAGCAATAAATGTCTATATCGACGGTTCTCAACCGGTGGTACACAAGAGAAAAATAGGTGGTACGCAAAAAAGCAAAGTACTTTTAACTATTAAATTCAAAAATTAAAACCCCAACATCCTGATTGAATTTTTTCTCTAATATTTGTACATTTATGCGATCTGAGGTTTGTTCAAGAGTGGTAGTGGTAGTAGTACTTTGTAGTGGTGGTACTGAAGGTTTTCAGTTTTTGTTTAGATGGTACTCGTTAGTCAAAAGGTTGAGAACCGCTGGGCTGTATTATTTACTCATATAATCAACCATAGTATTAGAGTTATTAACCATTAGCAGTGTTTCACAAATGACACTTTAATGTAAAATACGTACGTTTCCCGTTTTTGGCACTGATCGGTAATATCATTGTACTGAAAACAATTCGGAATATCGATTCGCCTACAGACGGCAGCATGAAAAGAAAAATTTATTGAAATCCGTTACCAGACTTCGTTTTCAAGAGAACAAGAGGTATGTTAAATAATCTGGAGATAAATTCGGTAAAAGAGGTAAATTCAGCTTCATGTTACCTGCTTACCAGGTACTGTGCATATCAGGTACTTGGATATGCGCAATGAATTACGATGCTCAATGCCCGCCGTATATTTAGTGTGTTCCCATGCCACACAGACACAATATATATTTTCCAACCTCTATGCCTTCTGAGGGATTCGAACCCGAGCCCTTTGATACACCAGTCAACTAATTACTAGCCCGAATGGCGGCACCTTTACAAATGTTGACAGATATATATTAAATATTGATGCATTTTGTAGATGTCTTCATTTCCCGATAGCTCAAAACTGACTATACTGCTATTCATTAGGTTAGTATTTGATTTATTTTTAAATAATTTATTTTAATTGAATAAACCCTTATCTTATAAAAAGCACATTATTTCTTCTATAATGTAGTAAAGATGTACTTGATTGCGATCAGTTTCAAAACACGACTAAGAGAGGTAATGAATTTGGCCTTAGAATTTACCTACTGCTTCATTATTGCACATGCTATATTAGATTATTAAAAATATATATATATAAATTATTAGGGTAATTTTTAACATGAATAACAGAATTTAGAACTTTTATGACTATGTAAAGAGATAATATTTGTCATTTTTGAATTAAATTTTCTTGAACTTAATTCAAAACTGCCCTGATCAAAGAAGATAACCTTAAAAGGGGCCAAATATTGTTTTATTTACAACAAAAGCTGGACTATTATTATTTCCCATTTTATGGGCATGTTGCCTGTTTGTACCCTATAAAATTTATACTATTTTGAATCATTTTTAATTTTCTGCAGCGACGTCTAATGAAATCATAAAAACTAAAAGAACATCCTCTCTTTAATAAGTAATAATTATTGAAATAAAATTATTGTTAGACTGCATACTAGGTATGCGGCCGAATTTAATTTTCAGAATCTTTGGTTAAAATTAATAACTTTAATAAATTATACTTGCTTTTCAGAAATATCTCACTGCACATATTTTCCTGTTTTGATTTTTAAGGTTAGATAAAATCGTTTTCTTTGCAAAAGGAAATCCTAAAATGTATAAGCATAAGTTAATATAAAAAAACTTTTACAGTACAATTTTATCCTAGAGTTTACTCCTTAAACTTTTACAACTGAAAATATTAATCTGGATAGATTCAGCCATTCTTTCTATACTTCCGAAGCTCTCACGAATGTCTTGTCCTATTTTTACCAACCTTTGTCTTCAGTGACAGTTGTCAAGCGTTTGACGAAGAACATGCTTTTAATTCTTTTCCGGGTTATGGTCTATCTTCTCCTCTCGAGGTATCAGCAGAACGCTTTTAGGCAACCTTAAGCATAATACCAGGTGCTTTACTTACGATAAAGGAGCTCCTTATGTTATTTTGCGTTTTTTCCTTTTCCCGTTTAAATATAGATTAAACTTTCGCAATTTCCAGCAAGGAAAAGGCATTTTACTTTCTAAATGTAGCTAATACCTAATATTTCATACTTTTGTGACGCAATTTTATACTCAAGAAAGGCAAGTGTTTTGTATCTTTCAGCATTTACTTCGACTCTAGTAATAAAAAAAAACTGATGTGTACATCATATGATTTCCTTGTGCAGAATATTAAATTATACGCATTTCGTTTAATTTTATTTTCTCAAATTTCATTAACGATATATTACAATATATTTCTCATTCAGTTCCCACTTCGCCGCAAGGCAAAAATACATAAACCTGAATCAAAATATTTCCGTGAAACATTGAAAAATATAAAACACCAAATACAGTTAAAGCAATTAAAAAAATTTTACAATTAAAATTAGATTTTTTACGGAAAAACAAGCAATTCGTCTAGCAGGCAAAAACCCGAAAGTTTACTTTTGGTCCCACTCGGAAAAAAGACACTGAAGGTGAATTTACTTAATTCACTATTCTGCTTAGTTTCAAATGTAAACAATTATGGCTGCTATGGTTGAAAAATTAGGCTTAGACGCACTTGAACAACTTTTAAATTGTTGATAATTCTACAAGTACTGCATTCAGATTAAGTAAAGTCATAACAACCGTAACTGGAAGATAGGAACAACATAACTGAATCACTTTTAAAGCAAACAATGCACAATTTGCCAACACATAAAATAAGAATATAAGAAAAAATATCTCTTCTCAATCCGTTTTAAATCCTTTTTGAAGCCCTTTTTGGGAAAAAAGGCCTTTATCCTGTCCTTACGCAAATGTCACGCAAAAACGTCGTTAAATTGCATTCGATAGCGGTCAAAACGGATATTTTCTGTGAAACATGATACCCGAAAATTTTCGTGATTACAATACTCTCTTTACTTCGAACAAGAAAGTAAAAGATTAAATACATGCACCCTTGAAGTTGCCATTATAAAATCGAAACAAATAAGAGTTTCATCTTATTGGAGATAAAGGAATAAAATTAATAACATAATTTGGGATGCAATTTGTAACTTTTGTTTAATATTCTTTAACCGACTTGTAATATCAACAAAGAATGATCGGGTTTGTCTGGCAAAGTACAAATTTATAAAATCATTAAAGATTAGTAACGTCTTTTTGAAACATAATAACTCATTACAGCAAAGTGTTCACCGTTTATGTATCGAAAAACAACTATAGTTAGTTGAAACCAATTCTTAGAAAAAAACTGCGCTTCAAAATATCTATTTTTTTACTATAACTATGAAAACATTTCTAAAGGAATTTTTCTTATTTTTATTGATAATAAGTTTTTTTTTATTACCAATAAAATATATAACCCGGAGAAACATCAAAAGAAAACTTTCAGTAAGAAAAATCCGAAATGAACACCACACGAATTCCTTGTACGGCCTATTTAATTATAAAACCTTTTAGCTGCACTTAATTTAAACTTATTTCCGGGAATTATTCTAACCTGAATAATCGACCCCTCATAGCAAATTGAAAATGACATCAAAAATTGCAAATTTTAAAATTAAATACCTCAATTAATGTAATAAAAAAACTGATGTGTCATCATATGATTTCCTTGTGCAGAATATTAAATTATACGCATTTCGTTTAATTTTATTTTCTCAAATTTCATTAACGATATATTACAATATATTTCTCATTCAGTTCCCACTTCGCCGCAAGGCAAAAATACATAAATCTGAATCAAAATATTTCCGTGAAACATTGAAAAATATAAAACACCAAATACAGTTAAAACAATTAAAAAAATTTTACAATTAAAATTAGATGTCGTTTTAATGTCGCACGATAGCTAAACATCTTATGATTTTATTTTTTCATAACAAATATAAAATTTTCCAGATATACGTATAGGAAAGGGAAGACCGCATTAAAAGATAAATTTCGTTATATGTCGAAAATTATATTTTTTTAAAATATGACATTGCTTAAATCGGAAGGATTTCGCCATTTAAAACACTTCTGCATTTGGAAGTATATGACTACGACAACGACTGCAAAAATAAAGGTGGTTGGAGACTTTAAAGCGGACTAAGGGTGCGTGTATATCTATATACGCACGTTTCGCACTGTCCATTACAATAAAAAAGAGAAGTTCACATTTAGATGTATTAAAAGTCTCGTATACAAACATTCAATGTTCTATGGCTAATCATTTTGAGTCATGCGAGACACATACATACGTACGTACGTAGAGAAGCCGTGAAAAATTCCTTTTTGAATCCATTTTAAATTCATTTCGCAATCATTTTTGGAATAAGAGTCTTTTGTTACCTGCATACGTAGAGATATCAGGCAAAATAATCGCCCGGATCGATTCGGGAATGATGAAAATAGGATAAAACAAATAAATGTGAAATTTGATATCCCAAACTTTTCGCCTTTAAAATACCTCTTTTTTCTTTGGACATGGAAGTAAAAGTAAAATGACATTGATTAAAAACCCAAATTTATAACATTTATGCAGATTTTAACAATTACTTTCGTCGTAAAACAATTTGATTTCATACATTATTATTGCATAAGGCAAAGGGTTCACTTCAAGCATCATTTCTATACAATATTGGTTATTTGCTTGTAAGGAAATTCAGCTCTTGAAAAGTAACAATTTTTACTTCAAATAACTGAAAGGTATTGACTGATTTACTCTAAAAATTAATCATTTAAGTATAATAATCAATTATTTGTTAATCAATTAACTTTATCAACATAAAAAATGGTATAATGAGAACATCATATTTGCTATTTTTCATTCCGTAATAAAATTGCGATGGAGGTGACAGTGTTTACCTAGTTTTGATAAATTACTGCAATATAAATCATTTAAAGTTTTAAACGATACACTGAGGATTTAATATTTACTATTTTTTCATTCCATTGCAAAGTTGAGATGGAGATGAGCATTGATTTGCAATCTTATACTCTCTCTATATCATAATAATAGCAGCATGTGAATATTTAAACAGAAATTTTTGGCAAATGCAGCTGTAAGTTATGTAAAGATTAAAACTGCGAAGTTTTAAATCAAAATCAATATTTCGTAACACCTGTCATTTGATTTGACATATCTTTCAATGTGTTTTACGTTAACATAATTATTACGAATTATAATTATTTTTCTAATTTCTTCCTTTGATCGAAATCGATAAGTTTACTTCTGTTGAACATCAACCCATTAATCATGAAAAAAATGGGTAAAAAGAAGTAAGATTAAAAAAAAAAAAAAAAAAAAAAAAAAAAAAAAAAAAAAAAAGAGTTTTTAAGCAAAGATCAATTTGCGATTGTCCAGTTCTTGATGCATCAAAAGAAAAACGGAAAATTGAAGAAAAGTGCAATTACCTTAGCTGCGAAACAATTTAAGTGAATTATCATATCAAGAATTCGGAAATGTGCTTCTGAAAATAATTGTCAAGGTGAATTTTACCCAAATATTGATTCTTCAAAAGAAATAAATGTAGACGTAAATGCAAAGATTATGCAGAAAAACTTGGAAAAACTTAGACATACTTCTTGGGTCAGCAAAAGAGGCACTAAACATAAATAAGCCTTTGATTATCTTGCTGCCGAAATATTGGATACTCCGTTTCTATCACTTCTATAGATTATGCTGGAAGCAATGAAGAACCGATGGCTCCAATAATTTTAAGCTCGCCGCATGTACGGAAAGCAAAGCTTTGCAATTAAGGAATTTTACGTACTAGTTTACAATTCAGTAACTAAATTATTGAAAAATCAAGGAACTATCTGAGCAGTCAAAATAAAAATTAGGAATAACATTTTAAATTTATTTTTTAAGTTAATATAGTTTTTTATAATATTGCATTTTATATTGTTTTCTTTTGCTACTCTTATTATGGGGAAAATTAAATTCATCAACTGATACTCCTTTTATGAAAAAGAAGAGGAACACGTAAAAAATGAGGAATGACCTCGCTATGACTCGAACCTGGACCTCTCGAATACGCCCCGAGTGTGCTACCGTTACACTACGAAGGTATATGCATAAAGGAGGGCGAAAATTCCTCGCTCAATTACTTTCCTTTAGGAGGGAGAATTAATTCCTTTTTTTTTTCTTTCGCATTTAAATCAATGACAATTTAAAATACTTTGAACAAGGAAAAATAACCTATTTCAGACATTATTTGGAACTCTTTTAAGTTCGTGTGTGTAATATGTTACCAATATTTAAAAAAACTGCTCACTATTAAAGGAATCTCTTCCTCCGCCCCCCCCGAAAAAAAATCTGCATACTAAAAGTACTTGTAAATCTTCAGTTTTTAAAAAATAAATTAACTGAATGAAGACTTCACTGAAGACTTTATTGAAGCCAGATAAAAGACTCTGAGATGCAGTACTTGATCAAGCCCACTAGAGGCCGAGCGTTGTGTCGCTGAGCATTGTGAATTCAATCCGGGATTCGAGTCCCGGGGAACGGGCCGGCTGTATGTGCGTTTTAGTGGTTTCCCTCGTGTGTAACGTTTATACGAGCCAGTTTCCTTTAGAAAGTTCTCCACGGAGGGGTCCCTCTCCTTAGGAAGATAGCCCTCGAGCGCTTTGGCACAATTAAATAAACCAAACCCAACCCATTTACTAGATTAACTAACTAGGCAGTTATGGGAGAGAATTAGGTGCTACGAAGTAGCCTACCTAAAAGTATTTTATAGCTAAATCTTGTTTATCTTCTGAAATACTTTTTTTAATTTCTCAGTCTGTATAAATCTATTAATTGTAAATTCTTCTCAATATACGTCTTCCAAAATTTTCTAATCTAAAACCCTCTTCTCCTCCTCTATTGAAAAG
Organism: Stegodyphus dumicola; assembly: GCF_044657685.1. Taxonomy (NCBI): domain Eukaryota; kingdom Metazoa; phylum Arthropoda; class Arachnida; order Araneae; family Eresidae; genus Stegodyphus; species Stegodyphus dumicola. Next base: position 35,268,936 of record NC_140769.1, read on the forward strand.
GCGAAGAAAGAAATTGTCTTATACAATTTGTTTTAGAGCTGTCTAGAGTGGTCAAGACCACTGAATACTGATAGCACGAACAGGATTCGAATCGAGCCAATGAGCTATGTGCATATTTAATTTCATGGTTTCCTCTACTTTTTGTAACATGAACGGAGGTACTTTTCCATAGAAAGTCCTCCATGAAGGCATCCCTCTGCTTAGACAGATAGCTCTCATATCCCAGTAAACTAACCTAACCTCGAGATCTCTTCTTGTTTCCTTTGAAAGTTACTCCACATCTTTAGGGACATACAGACCGTCGCTTTAGAACCTCTAGCCTAGACTAATTTAAAGCCTGTTTCTCCTTTTGCAAAATAAAACGAACGATTTCTAATTCCTTTTGAAATTAGTGAAAGGTACCTAAAAGAATAATGCCTGAAACTAATTTTAACTAATTCAACAATATAGAAAACAATGCTCGAAAGGCAAAAAACAAACCTTTAAGCTAGTCTTTCTCGCGAACTTTTTACTAAAGCACAAAACATTTTCGAGGCTCAAAAGCTTTCTAAAACTGTTCTTTGGTACGAAAGTACCAAGAATCTAAATGTTTGCATAAGTTTAAGCAACAATAGGAGTGATAGCAAATATCTTATCATATAGAAGGAAAATATGAACTAATATTGTCGCTTTGTTGCTATGGTGGTTAGCGGCGCCGGTTGCCCTATTGTTGTTCGCGGATATTTGTAGCCATTCATTCCCTCTTCTTGGGGATGCAATATCGTTTCATTGCCCAAGGTGCATTTAGGTCAGTATTCTCGGGCAAAAAAACGGTTAATACAGCAATGGCGTTGTACAAATTGTATTTATCAAAGATTATTTGAACTTTGAGAGGCTATTAAAAAAAAGAATAAATGAGAGAAGAAGAGGTTTTGATAAGAAAAAGCTCATTTAAAAATTTTCTTTTTAATTTTCAAAATAATTTAATAATTTGAGATCTCTCTTGCATAATGAATATCCCGGTTTTTAAGAGCTTAATAATTATTAAAAATATTTTGCTAAAAATCTACATGTAATTATATAAAAGGCAATTCAGTTATTATGCTTTCGTGATTAAGTTGGAGGAAAACAAATGAATTCTTTTATGTCTTCTAATTATTCACCTGACATCCATAATAATTGTTAAACATATAATGCGGATGAAGCTTTTCACTGCATGAGATAATTAATACACTAATCGAACTTGGTAGAATGAAATTTCATAAACAAAGAGGGAACATACTGTTGCCTTTGGCTCTATTCACATTCAAAGCGATCTGTTTACTTCAAGAATTTCTTCTTTGAAGAACCATCTCCAGCGATTAAATAGAGAGTGGTACTTAAAAATACCTAATGGCTAAGGAAATATGCATATCAGAACATGAATAACTCTATGGTGTGCTTTGCCTTACATTGAATTTGACATAAGTTAATTTCTTTTGAAGTTTTATTGAGAACCGTAATTATCTGTCATTTCAGTTCAACGTCTGCCTCCGCCATCAAATTTCGCTTAAAATGCTTATTTGGTTCAGAATCTTAATACGTAGTGTTTACCAAAGCATCCCGACATCCTTAACGCAATTGAAACAATCTATTTACTGAGAAAATACTTAGGAAGAAATTCATTAGGCTTTTCTTGCTATCTTGCATTGTTATCTATTTTCAAAATTAAAATTTTTTGATAAAGCTCTATGCACTAAAAAATAGATGTGATACGCTTTTTACAACAATACTTTTCATTCCCCCTTATGAATTCCTCAACTATTGACATTCTGTATGAAAGAAACTTTCGCATGTTTTTTTTTCCCTCCTCAATCCAAAGTAAACAATGCTGCTTGAATTGCCGCCCAGAAGTTATAGTGGTGAGGGTGAACCTACTGTAGTACCGAAGGGGTCGGGCTTGAATCCAGGAGTAGGCATGGATGTTTGTAAATGTAGAGTGTCTGTGCGGCATTGGGGCACATTAAATATAAGGCGAAACGAAAGTCCTCCCGTGCGGACTGGTGTTACAGAAGAGGGGTGGGAGACCCCTCGGACCACCACTCGGGATGCTCTTTCTCAAAACTCGGGTGGAAATATAAGTCCAACCTCCTTGAGGTTCTGGCTACCATTCTTCCATGAAATTCATGGACAAGACAACAACAACTGTATGAATTTTAGTAACTTTTTGATTTTCATTAATTATCAAAACTATTAACATGTTATTGAGACACTTTGCGAGCAACTTGTTCTACGTAATAATCGCGCATTCTTATATATTCTAAAGTTTTATAGAAATAATTATGATCCTTTAAATAACGGATCGAAACGTCTGCTAATTAAGAATTTTCAACCCTCATTGTAATAATAGGGGAATACAAATTGAGTTAAAACTTAACAGCAAATTTTACTTATGTCATGAGCCATAACATATGATACACAGAATCTTACTTTAAAACAGCAAGATTGAACCTTAAACTGGCAGTCATTTCAAATGCAATGTTTATTTTTAGTGTCAGACACAATTCTGTAATGTCTCTCATCTGCAACTTTGACCAAATAAACAATATTGTTAAATACTGCTAAATTCTATCCTCGTCCAAATCGCGGTGAAGAAGCCGGCTATCCTTCGCCGTAGTTTTCCCACTCTACAAACATAAGCTAATCGTACAAAGACAGCCCTCTTGTTCTTTGCAATATTCGGCTAACTGTAAACTAACAAAGACGTAGGAGAACAGTAGAAATAATTTGCTCTTGAAGACGCCAAAATGCTTCCTTTTTATTTGTACTTGTTCATTTATTTATTTTGTAATAAATTAAATAGTTTCTTTCCAGACGAATAGCAGATTAAAATTAGCCTCTTTGATTTGGTGTCGTATTCTCATGCCCTAATCTGCAAGCCCTAAAGTAATCATGAAATATTTTAGTTAATTCTTCACGAAATATTTTTGCCGTAAGACAAGACGAAGCTATCTTGCTGAACACTTCTTGCTTCTATTATACAAGCTCCCCTTCAGAAGGTACTTTGAAAGTCTTATTTATGTTAATTAAGCAGTTATTTTTATCTGTAGTCTGTTACGAATCTGTACTGTTACTTTCTCTTTCCAATTTCCTGCCATCAGGCAAAATACTCGCTGTGAGGGTTTGAGATTGTTTTAATTAGAGGGTGATCTGCCTGCTGAAGGTCACGTTACTAGTTGGTATTCTATAATTAGCAATATATGGGACAGAACTATGGAAAATCTCAGATTAGTATACATTCAGAGCTATGGACTATTCCTCTGTTTCTCTTCACTTAATTTTAAGCCTTGTTATTAATAAAACTATGTGATCGCGATCGACAGAGAAATTATTTTATATTAAGAAAATTATATATTCTCTGTAGATTATATAAGCACATTTCAAAATATTCCGCACTGTATTAATGGAGTGTCATAACTGATGGGAAGTCTAACAGCCCTGTGCAAACCCAATTAATTCAATATCGCACTGTTGTCCTCTTATATATTTATGTAATTTAGTTGTAGAAAATACCAAAGATCTCATTGCCTGAGGTGCTCACGGTGGACTGCTGAAGACTGTGGTACTGGTTGTGTGGCGTGGAATAAAAACAGCTCCTAAACCGAAAGGGTTTCGATGCGGTCACTTTCAACTCATATAGAAGCTGATAAAGTGGGAAAAATGCCTAGTAATTTACTATGACGGTTTAGTGTTCCCAATACTTTTACCTGTACCCGGACCTAAACCTGCTATTATATTTTTGTCAGCCATGTTTAATTATTAAGATTCAATTTGTGACAACACTGAACAATGAAATATCATCCTTTTATAAGTATAAAACTTTACTTCTCTGCTAATGTCTTGAATAGATAAAAACCATTATGTTAAAATTTTGTTGTCTTTTTATTTGCATTTGCATCTAATTAAACCTTATTTTTATTAGCTTAAAGGGCGTTAGCTCAGAAGGACTATTAATTTCATTTTGGCATTTTTCGTTGAAAACTTAAAATGTCGGTTTACTTTCCAATCTGTTGCCACCAAATATTACAGCCCTGTGTTATATTTAAAGAAATTAAATAATGAAGAATCTACATAAATGTTTCTCGCATTGTCATAAAACGCTGGTACCTAGAGCCATACAATTTTGAATAACGGACGTTTCTACCCAAATATGGACATCTGGAAGCCCGAATTTGAACTTTGTTTTATTATCTATTAGCAGCTACGCGGCCAGCCTTCGTCTGGATTTTACATGTACCGGAAAAATGCCTGAATGGAACACCAAACGTTAAATTTAAAAACTGCGCAGAATTTTACTCTGCGGAACAACTTCATATATATGTTTCTGTGAAAGACCGAAATTGGAGAATGTCGACATTCACCGGTGAATGTCAACACATACCAAATACGTCGGTGAAAGACCGAATATTTGGTTATATTCTTGCACATTCGAACCATCCCCGGTGTATGTCGACAATCACAGATATACTGTGGTGTAGGTCGAAATGAGGAGTCGAGTTCAACAGAGGGACGACTGTTTGTCGCGAAATCCTTTGCTCTGCTGCAATTGAAGTTATGTAGCATGTATTTGTTATACTCTAGAATACTGCTTGTCAGTCTTGTGCTAGGTTTGATGGTACGCGCAACATTTTCTTAATTTTTTTCTTTTTAACCAATACCGTAATTTATATTGAATGGATACTGCAGTAAATCGTGAACGTTTCCTTGAAAGGTTAAATGCATTAATTGCGAGTAAACGACAAGACAATTGTTTTTATTTTTCAAACACATCTCTCCTCTCCGGGATTGATTACTCCTTATGAAGCTAGGTTTGGCATTAAACTAAGAAGAGGCATAGCATCGTCTTTTTTTGCCTGGCGAACAAATCGCAAATATTGAAACCGAAGAACAACTCTTAAGAAATTGCTAATACTTTTGAAACCAAATAATATCTTGAGGAAACTGTTAATGCTTTTGAAGAAAATCTGAGCAGTGGACATACCGAAAACCATATTTCAAAAAAAAAAAATATTGAGGAGGACCTGCAACCTACCACGTCTTCGTATCAATCCTGGACTGAACAACACGAGTTAATTTCTATAAAATGATCGGCCGCGAAAGCGAATCTTTTACTGCAAGCAGCGAAAATGTTACGAACCTCAAAAACAATTTTCTCTTGCTCAAATTGGTGATACCGTACGAATACAAGTTCCTGATGTCGACCGTGGTCGTACAGATGGCCGAAATGTGTTGGCAGTTGTTGGAATAAGACTCCGGCTTTTATAAACTAGCAAATAAAAGTGACACCTTCAAGCAGCTTTGTACCTGTAATCAGTTCCTAATTTTTAAAGAAAAGTTACTTTCCGTAGATGAGATTCCTTCTCAAGTAATGTCGCTGAGAGAAGCAGCTGCAGATAATTCAAGAAGAAGAGGGCAAGGCTATACACGCTGTGACTGCAAAAGGAAGTGTTTCACTACTAAATGCAGTTGTAAAAAAAGCAGGGGACTCTTGTGCAATTTAAAATGTCATAAAAGTTTATGTTGTTGCAAGAAATAAGATTTCAATCACATAATTAAGTTTTTTTGTATTATTTTCTTTTCTCATTTAGAATGTATTGTTTCAGTCCAAAAGTTTATTTACATGTGCTGTTACTTCAGCTTTTTCATATTTTGACATATACGGTATAAATGCAAAAGTAAAGAAGAACGTTCTTTATTGACTAAATTTAAAACTAAATGCTTAACATTTATCCAAGCACGGCTGCTGTCACTGTTAAGAAGGTAAGTAATATCGAACAACCCTTCTCAGGTTAAAATCCTAAAGCTACATGTCACGCAGAGAAAACGCCTCTATTAGAGTTACGAGCAACCCTCCTCACCGGAATTGGTTATTCTTCTCAGCTAGACAGGCGAAAACGTTACGTTAGCCTTGTGAAGGTTTATCGCGCCTGAAAAACGGAGAACCAAATGCAAATGTTCGACATATTCAACATTCACCATTAGTGCATGATGAATGTCGACATTTGCCGGTGTAAGTGAGAAATAATGATATTTGACACATATATTGGACATACACCAAGCGACTATGTGAATGTTGACATTCTCCAAATCAGTCTTTCACAGTAACATATATATATAACCACAAATTAAAAAAATGTATTACATATAACAAAATGACAATGAAATAAGCAATAGCCCTTAATACAAATATTAATTATCCTAATAAATAACTTAACCAACTTCCCGTTGCCTTCTCTCAACAAACGTCCAGTATCCAAGAGAAATATTAAATTTAAAAACTGCACAGAATAATCGCCCTCATTTTTCCAAATGGCAACAGTGTTGATTTTCAACAGTCAGCAGTCCAGTATACAATTGAATGAAAAACAGTTGCGAAAACCACATTTCTAAAAGAATGAAACAATTCAAAATGATGTGATAAATTCGAAAAAATAAAATTTAAAAAATGATTCGAATTTTGAAAACAATCGCTTCGAGGTTCACTGGCTCTATCTAGATGCACTTATATACCAAATTTCTTAGCCTTGGGTAGCTTACGCGCAGCACTAACGAAAGACACGCAGACTCTTTCTTTTATTATATGTAGAGATTTTTTAATATTTTAATATTTTCTAAAACTTAAAAAAATTTTTGATTAATAAGCACAACGATTTCAAAGCGAGCAATTGCAACGTTTTACAGGGAAAAAAAAACATTTTTATCTCCAGCGCGCGAGACTGTGTATCGTAAATTCTAAAGGCATGCTCATTTAAAAATTATTTTGCGATATTGCTGTTGAACTGAATTTTATGGTCTAAGTGCGAAGAACATTATATTTAATAAATAAAAGTAACACGCAAAACGCCCCTTTGGGAGTAATGTAGAATTTGAAAGCTTTCAGATTTTCTTCTCTTTTTCTTTACTTTTGTATTTTTTGTTTTTATTTAACTGTTAGAATCTAAAAAGGCCTCCCCACTAACATGTGCATTCACAAAGTCAATAAAGCAACTCCAGAAAGTACGAGCATTACTTTCATAATTTGTATTAAATCTTATCAAAATAAATTTTTCTGTCTATTATTTTATGCTTCAAAACGATGCCTGATAAATGATAGATTATTTATTGAAAAATAGTCTTTGCTTTCGAAGTCTATTCATAAATTTGTTAAGAAGAAACTCATTTTCTGCCATGACACTGGGAACATAGCTACCTTCCTTTTTTAATCATTCCCCATAAAAAGTTTCTCTTTCAGCTTCCTTTTTTCAAAGCAATAATAATCTCCTGGAGATATTTACTTTCTGAAGCAATGGGTTAAAAAATTGGAGAATGAGGATAGAAGTCTATTGATAAGTACAAAGCAGTAGAGCTTAAAAAAATAGCTGGCTTTTTAAAATGTCTCCAAATACGTTTATCGAAAAATATCACAGCTAAGTCAGGAAGTGGACAAAGGAAAGCACATTAAGTTTATTGCATTCTCCCGACTTTTCTCTTCTGATTTGTTTGTTCTATTTCCGGAAGGATAATCAATGAAAAGATACCATGCCGTTCATAAGAGATGCATTTCGAGGGCTTCCAGCTGTCATCTAAATCCATAATGATGACACGGGATGAATGCCATGGGTTAGATGTGAGTTGCTTATGATACAACTCTGACAAACAGTGTGTACAAGTGTTTCTTTACAGTTTTCCGTTTCAAAGAGCTCAGTGTTCGCTCAAAGGCCGCGAAATATCATATTTACTTATGCAATTCACTCCCCTTTTTACCTAGATAAAGTCGCTAAGCACTGGTAATTCCGACCTGGGTTCGATTCCAGGCGAATGGACAAGCTGCATGGGTGTTTTCGTGGATTTAGCCATGTGTAATGTGTATACGAGCTAGTGTCTCTTAGAAAGTCCTCCACCCCTCACCAATTTTATCGCAGGGCATGGCTCGTTTTAATCATACTTTAATAAACATGGAATTTCAACAACAGATTTATGCCTCTGTGGACAAAATGGTATGCCTGACCACTATTTATTTGCATATAATATTACAGCAAACCTTCGTCTGCCACTGCCATCTAGTAATAGGGAAGCTTACCGCTGCCTCTTAATAAAGAATATAGCTGCTGTAAATAAAATCTGTAAAATAATCGACACAACAGCAGCAATTGGACAAAATCTCTGCCAACCACAATAATTAACAATTGTAATACACAATAAATTATTAGTATACACACATCCATCATGTCATTTGCATTTATTACGATTATAATCTGTGCTTACATCTTTTGCTGACTATTTATGCATTATTTTATATATAATTAGTTATTTTTATGCTATTATATTATTGTGCCTGTTCTTTCTATTTTTATTAATATTTATATTGTATTTTATTTTTATTATACTTCGTTTATGTATGTTAATATCTGTATGGAATGTTTCAGCTTCTTGAAATATGTATTTATTTATGTTTATTTATGTGTTTATTTATATGTTTACTTACATGTTTAATTGTATGTCTATTGCTTACTAGAAAGCCCGGCGGTTATACGAAATGACGGCTCTTCTAGATATTATAAATTGTAATTAAAAGGATTTGTGCAATGGTGTCTGCTAATTCAAACTGAATTACCCAGGCCAGGTGGCGAGGATGATCCTTTGCTTACTGCCCCACGAGGTTTCCCCCTTTTACTTGCTTAATTGATTGAAGTAGAGTGCAATGAAGGAAACCGGAGGTACATTTCTTAAGAGACACTGCTAGCTCAATAAGTAAAGGTGATTTAAGTAATAAAATGCCAAAGATCTCTTTGTGCACAACATGTCTTGTGTAGATCTTTCCATCATTTTTAAGCTCGCCTTGCAGAGGACCATCAATTATTTTTAATTTTACGTCCGTTCTTTCACCAACTCTTGAACTGGCAACATAAAGTTGACCGTGTCCAAATGCAGTCTCAGGTAAAAAAAATGCCAACACGCTTAATCGTTTGGCCCTGAGACTTATTGATGGTCATAGCAAAGGCAAGTTTTACAGGAAATTGTCTACGTCTCAATTGAAACGGCAACCCTGTGCCGTGGCAACTTCACCCCATTGGCTAGTACAGTTACGCAAGCAACCGATAAACTATCGGCGACAAACAGACACTTAAGCCGCATATAATAAAGATATTTATTTATTTCATTTTATTTGTTTTTTCCTCGTTGCCTGTTTTTGTCGGTTGCATATTTCCGAATTCTATTATATATAGATGTTAAATTTATTTATTAAATGTTAAATGCACGTGCATTTAACATTTAATAAATAAATTTGTATTTGTATAAATAAATTTGTATTTGTATAAATAAATTTGTATTTGTATAAATAAATTTGTATTTGTATAAATAAATTTGTATTTGTATAAATAAATCTGTATTTGTAAATAAATTTGTATTTTTGATTTTTCTGGCTTAGCTTTCTCATAATATTCGCCACGCGCTGCACTGCACGGGGAATAAAACAATTTACAGTTACGCAAGCAACCCATAAACTATCGGCGACAAACACTTAAGCCGCTTATATACATAGATAGATAGATATAGATATAGATATGTTATGTATTTATGTATATATATATCCACCACCATCTGAACGCATGTGAAAAATATAGCAACGTACAACGAATATGTCCCAAACGCCCTTGTATGGCGATGTATACATTTTCTTTTAAAAATTATAAACTCTCGATTCAGCCCTGGGAGGTCGCGGGACACGCGCCTGTTTACCTATGTTATATATCAGGCGTCCCCGTCGTCCGTCACCTACCTACCTACCAAGTAGTTCAGTTAAATCTATAGCTAGAATCTATAGCTTGTTTAATGAACCTTCAGGATTACTTATATGATCATAATTCATCACGGCAGTATGATTTGTATATGATCAGTTTAAGTATTATTTAAAACTCATGGCACATAATTTACAAAATGTTAAGTGAGTGAAGTATTCGAGGACCGGCATTCTTTTAAATTTCATGGCAAAAATTCATAAACATGAATTATGATTACAAGCGTATCACACTGAGCTCACGTATTTTATATAACTGCAATACACGTACAAATTTCAAGATATTTAAACATTAAATATATTATAAAATATTTATAAGTAGTGCGTATCAAATTAAAATGGAATAAATTATTCTTCACAAGGAAATGATTATTTCTTCTCCAGAAAGCGGATTCTCATTGATTTGTGCAGAATTCCTTTTGAGAGAAATAGAAGCCAAATTAAAGAAAGAAGGATGTTTGCTAATTTTAAGATTTCTTTATTAATTTTTGTTTACTGTAAAAATTAGCTGGTTGGTTTTATTTTACTTCATGATCAAGTAATTCAATTAATAAAATATTTATGTAACACAAAATTTAAATTTTTAACCAGAATATTTTACCACAACAAAAATCCCATGCTTTAAATTCTTATAATTATTTTATATGCGATTAATACTACACCATTTATCTATTTAAACGACTACATTTGTTTTTATGGTGGAATATCAGTATTCGGAATGTTGGAGTAAAATTGTACTCAACAGTTTCGCAATTCAACACACAACATTTTATGAGTCGTTGAGGAAAATTTGGTTTGTTTGGTTTATTGAAGAATACCGAATATATTAATGTGAACCAATATGTTAATAGCTCATCAAGCATTGGGTTTAAATATATAAGCATTGTGCAAACGATATCACTATAAGACGCCCAGAGGGAAAATTGGTTAGTGACTCTGACTGCCGTAACCAAAGAGCCCGGCTTCGGCTTCTAATCTCGGAGGAGGCATGGGTGTAAATTGTTTGTGCCTTCACAGAAGACAAAGGTGGCTCACCTGTTGGGTGTCTCCACAATAAACTGACCACCGCTTGTGACCTGAGAATTAGCCAACGCTCATAATGGCTAGCGCCCACTACTAGAAAGAAAACGATAGCACTATACTCTTTTTTATAAACTTCCTACATGGTGTTGCATTCACTCTTTGTATAGTCATAGGTTTACCTGAATTCGAAAAACATAAAAATTCAATTATGCCTTTGCCAGAATTTGTTTTCCCAATTGATAGCCAGACGTTCTGTCAATTACATCACGAAAACATGCGGTAAGGAGAAGAAAAGTGTCTTAAATTATCGCCCATTTAAAGGGCGACTAGAAAGACGAGAAATCAATCGCCAAATCTCGCTGGGGATGGGTTATTGTCTCACACACTTCAGTTTGGGCGCCTATTGTAGAAAAATTGGAAATTGTTCGAACGTGGAAGCGTGAGGAGGTCTGCTTTCACCGGCGTTCGAACTTCGGACTTCCAGATTGCTAGCCAGACATATTTCCAATTACACCCCAAAGGCATGCAGTAAGAGCTGTAAGGTTTAAGTCTGTTAAATGCTGGTAGGATTCAGATTCGAGATACCAGGCCAACGGGTGGCTTCATAATTGATTTTCGCGGTTTTCCCACGTGTAACCTCAATATGAACCAATTTTCCTGAGAAAGTCCTCCACGAAGGTATCTCTCTAGGCAAATAGCCTTCTGGGCTTTGCCATATTCAAGTTACCAAACGAAACAGAGTGAAACCTGAAAGCTAACTCAAGCGTCTAACCCAGCGTCATTAATCGAGTTGAGGTTCCACTTCCATTTCTGATATTATAAACATCAGAGATGGATCTTCCTAATTTTTCAATGAAAAAATTTGAATATTAGAGACTACTTAGTTGGGAATCAAAATGTAAACGCTGAACGGAAATTACTATGCTTACACTTTTGGCCTGAAGCTAATCAAATAAAAAATGCCACCATTCTCTCACCAAATGCATGAGAAATCGTTTTCTAAAATGTTACATCAGGGCAGCTCGCACATCCTTTTTCCGTGTCATTAAGAACACGATAGCTTTCCTTTCTCTGAAGTGAAGAATGTATCTTACAATTTAAGTTATTCATAAGCTCTCATTTTCTTTAGAACATTCCAGACTAAGCTCGATAAAACTTTCCCTTTAAAAGGACTCTATTAGCCTAACCATTAATTCTCTTATTATCTACGTCTAACGTAATACAACTCTTCATAATAACCATCACTATAAATTTATGAGATTTTTCCTAAAAATGGCTCTAAATTTCACCTTCGAGGGATTTAACATAATGAGAACCGCCCATATATCTATGCTGGACGGAGTTGTAATCCAGTTTCATCCGGTGATTTCAGAATTAACTTGGTGACGTTAGTCATTTCATCTTCTGCCTGAAAGGTAATCCGTTAGTGATCTTCATTGGCTTCACGCTATGCGAAGTTGAAAAGTCCTTCAAATAACACAAGATTCTGTGAACTCTATAAATCACACTCCTTAAGTATTCATTAAAATAGACTTACGTCGAATTTTCTTTTCAAGCACGAAGGAAAAAAGTTATTAAGTGGGGGAAAAAACAATATCTGAATAGAAAACTGCTTTTATTTAGATTGATAGGTCAAGGAAATTTTACTTCTGAATTTTACTTTTACTTCTTCTGATGAAGCGATGAGTACTAGATTTTTTCCCTCTCTTCTCTCTTCCACCGTTTGTTTCGTGTAAGATGCAGAAGTAGTTTTCCTAAGTAGAACGAATTTTTATGACTGAGCAATACTTGGCTAAGCATTTTCACGGAAACATTGTTGAGGCTTTTAAAAGACTTTACCGAATGTTCTTAAATTTAACAAAACAATTATTTTTCGCTTGATGACTTGATTTCCAGAAACTGGAAGCTTTCACCGTAGGAAACGAACCCGTCTCTTTGTCTGAGATCGGCCAAAAAAAATCAGAAGGAAAATGTTTCAATTACCAACAAAGAGGTATGAGAAAGAGGGCGTCGCAATCATATTTATGCACCTCGAATAATGAATTCTTAGTCACTGAGTTTTCTTTAAGTTGAATTATAAGGTTATATCCCACCTTCTCAGCATGCCTTCGTAGTGTAGTGGTCAGCGCGCTAGTCACGTATTCCAGGGGCCCGTGGTTCGATTCCCGGCAAGGGCGTTGCTCATTTTTCACATCTCCTACTCCCAAAATACCTAATGACTCTACAGAATAACCAGTTATTTTTAAGATTTGAATCTGTACTGTAACTTCTCTCTCTCCAAGTGCAGCCTCACTGGGCTCCAGCGAGTTGTTTCTTCGATATAGTGTAGGACGTGGGACATATGCCTGTTATATGCCAGGCGTCCCCGTCCTCCGTCACCTGTCACCTGTAACGTCTCTCTTTCCGTTTTCCCAGCAGAATGCAGATGACTTCGCGTATATTTTAGTAAGGTTTGAGATTATTGTAGAGAGTGTGCTACCTCTTGAAGTTACTAGGTTTTCTATTCTAAGATAAGAGCTCCCGTCTTCGGTTTGCATTATATTTAACGATAGCTAAATTCACGCCCGTGAAAATCCTTGGCAATTTTGCGTTAAACTGCTCTGTGTAACCTTTGGCTATTAGTTATTTACATTTAGCTTCACATTTAAATTTCCACTTTGAGTTTGTAAGGTATTTCTTCTGCCTTCTTAGCATGCCTTCGTTGTGTATTGGTCAGCACACTCGGCGCGTATTCGAGAGGTCTGAGGTTCGAGTCCCGGCGAGGACATAGCCCATTTTTCATGTCTCCTGCTTCGAAATAACCTAATGTCTCTACAGTGGCGCCCGAACTAAAAAAGGTGATGGATGGGGATTCTCCAACCACCAGGATATAGCGATTGGGTCTCCTAAACCCCAGTCGCCCTTTAAAAGTGGATATATAAGATATTTCTTCCGCCTTCTTAGCATGCCTTCGTGGTGTAATGGCCAGCAAAGGGATCGTATTCTAGAATTCCGTGGTTCATGTCCCGGCAAGAGCATTGCTCCTTTTTCATCTCTCGTGCTTCAAATATACACAAGTTTCTCGTCATAAATTCTGGCAGAATTATAAGCACCAGGTGTGCCTTCTATTCATCTTGTTAAGTTTTAAATTATAAGATTCTAGTTAACATGTGTGTTCTTGGGAACTAGAATACTTGAGAAATGTGTTTGCGACTCTTTGCTTACTTCTTACAAGTGAAAAAGCAAAGTTCAAGGAAGTGTTAAAATACCCTTTTTATTTTAACTCAAGAATATTCCCAGTCGGCCCTTCTCGGGATTATAGGAAGCCTCCACTTGGGCTTGAACTTAAGAAAGAAAATAGGAAACTAATCTAATTTTAACTAACTAAAACTTAGCCGAAGGTGTACAGAAATAACTAACTGAGTTAGCCATTATTTAAACCTCACCCGGTTTAAATAACCTCACATCACATCGTAGGTGGGAAACAAGATAATAAATGGAAGGGTTTCAAAATTGAAAATAACTATGAGGAAATTAAAATAATCCCTACAAAATAAATGGTCCTTTTCACCTTCTCAAGTCTCTTGTATTTCAGACATAGATACAAGTCGCTTAACGTCTACCAAAAGCTTAGTCACAGATTCCAATAGTGAAAAACTTTTAAAAACTTATTAGTCAACAAAAATCGGTTTTGCTTTGGAAAAAGCTATCTCCATACAAACAACTGTTACAGCTAAATTGTTACAACTTGAATTTTATATCCATTTTGAAGTTTCCACAATTTTTGAAAGTTGAAATGTAAGCGAATTTTGAATAATCCTCTATAACTACCATATACATCATCTTTTATATGGTTTTACTATCTCAGCTAACTAATTAAATCTTTAATTTGATTCCATATTTATGTCACTTTTGTCCCAGAACTACGCAAGTAAAAGAAGAATAGTCTTAAGAAGGAAGGGAAATCTGATTGGTTAAATAATGAAATTTTTTGTGACCTTAATTTAGAAAGACATATGCCTTGCCGACCCATGTTGCACGCTAGTTGCAGTGTGCTAGCCACTTATTTAAACTTGATCCTTAGTCAGACTTCAAGGCGACTTTTCAACCTCTCTGCTGCACCCTAGAAGAAGGTTCAAACATTTATTAAAAGCTTTAAACTCAACAAATACAGCTTGAGATTCGTAGCTTATAGAATTTAAACTAACATAAAGAGTTAATTAAATTTTAAAGTAATTTTCTTTTGTAAATTCTCAAAAGAAAAGCCTTAAGAAGCATTGTCTCAATCTGACTGCGAGAGTAAACTCAGTTAACAAAAGACTAACCCCCGGTATACGGTAATTCTCGGCGTTGGGGTAGAAAATATTACAACGGACAACGTCGCTGCCAAATCTCTCTTTCTCTAACTTTCAAGAACTGCGCTCTTATATACACGTATCTCATTTGCAACATAATAAGAGCTGATGAAGTTAGAATTAATAGTAGATATAAAATAGTATGATAATTGGTTATTTATTGTGAACCTTATAATTCTTGCTTTAAATTTATTGAAGATTTACGTGAAAAAAGTCCTGAGTGAATTTTTAGCGTTATGTTTTCGTGGAGCCTTCAAAACGTGCCAAGCTACACCAATTTTTGTAAAAAGTGGAACTTCAATTAGAAAAGGAATTTTCGTGGATTCGCTTATGGGTATATTAAGTAAAAGCTGGCAAACATTGGCTATTTATAATGAAGAGGATTCACAAAGGATTTTCTATGGCAGAATGAATCGTATGTACATTTCATATAAGTTACTTAATTAGATATTTGAATACGAGAATGCTACGAGGGCTGTCTGCCTAAGGAAAGGGATGCCTTCGTGAGCATTTTCTAAGAAAAACTGTCTCTATTCAGGTTACACATCATCGTTACGCATCTCTATTCACCTTACACACTCTCTCCCGTTACACATCAGGAGAACCACGAAAATGGATCATACAACCACCCTGTTCGCTTGGTATTTAAACTGGTCCGAATTGCCAGTGTTCAGTGGTCTTAATCAATTAGCCATTGGTGGGACTCATTTCACATAGGAAAAAAATCATGAAATCCCTCATGCTACCATTCTCCGGTGTTTGAAGCCAGATCGGATTATCTGTGTTCAGGAATGTTTATACAATTGAGGGGCTAGTTGGCCAGCAGTAATTCTAACGTAAAATAAATTGTTGAAATAAATTCTATAACTTGATAGAGAATTATATAACGTTTCAGAAGAAATTAGTTCGTCATATGAAACGTGCAATACAACGTAGAGGCAAAATGAGTAAATCTTTAAATATTTATTTGATGATGCATAAATAGGTCCATCTACATTTTTGTTACATTTTGTTGCATTTTGTTGCATCAAGAAATACAGCAAACTTCTTAATTGGAAAAATGTCTGGCCAGTGCGGTAGGAGGCTGTGTTAGAGATAAATTAAAATACTTTGAAATAAGGTTTGAAGCAATGGTCATATTTAAAGTATCCAATGATTAACACATGAAGTTTGGATTCTATTAAATAAACAATATATTAAGTAAGACAGAATGACAAAAGAGGCCTCGGCAATGGCAACGTAGCATCTTTCTTTTTGGTGCACATCTGACACATTGAAGGAGAAAGAAATTTAAAATAAAGGGCAAATGCAAATAAACATGATGTCTTATAAAAATCAGACTTTCAGTTTGAATTATGAACCAAAAGGAATGCCGTATTCAATATAGAATACTAGATTTCCTCAGAAATGCAATCACTTCTTCCTACAGACTCTGAAAGTATTAAAGACAAAAGAATAATACATTGGAGAGATATGTCTGGCGCCCGATTTCCTTCACAAGGCTGCGTGTAATCCCAAGGGAAAGATGGTTATTTCACTTTAGTTCCTTTTGCCATCATTCTTGTTCCCGGGCTCATAATATGAGGACAGACATATAAGCAAGCAAATGCAGTGCTTTTAAATGGCTTTTAAATAGGGAGTTAGATATCTGAAGTAAAACTTCAGTCATTTTATCCTTTACATAAATGACGTGTAACGAGGAATATTGATATGCCATTTTAGTAAACTTATGATGGTTTATTCTAATTCATGATTCCTTATTTCTTTAATTTTTAATCGGAAGAGCTTGTTTCTGAGTACTTACATTAAATACTTGTAATAAATATTTCAAATAATCAAACTGTAGAGCTAAATTGTGACTTTTATGGAGAGTATAAAAGCAGAAACGGGGGGAAATTATTCTAGGATGTTGAGCGAATATTTTTTAGCTGTTTTTCCTTTTCTGGCAATTTTCAAACAGTTGCCCGAAATATCTTAAATCTAGTGAAGATGGATCTTTCTAGAAGAAGAGAATTGCTTTTTATGGTGAAGAAAAAAATTCTCCTTCCATGAGAAAGAGCTCATAAACTACGGTTCCTTGCCTTATTTGGTCATAGAGATGTGATTTGGCAATGAATAAATTCCCGGAACAAGTGGCCAAAGAAAGGGAAGTGCCAGAGTGGACCAATAGCAAATGACATGTAGCGGCTGACGGAAAAAACCCGGGCAAGAAGGAGGAACTGAATCCCTATCGAAACCCACTATTTTGACGAGCATCGTTCACCGAGTATTTCATCTATGAAACTGTTTTCTCATGTAACAATATAACATATTCTTAGGAAGTGTTTGTAATAGGAATAATGTTATTATTTGAGACGATTGAAATACACAATACATGCTCTAAATTTCTTGTTGTTTTTATGTTTTTTTTTTTTTCACACTTTTAAAACAGCACAAGAATTAGCTTCCTCAGCTATTAAAGTACATGGTGTCCGAGAAGTCCTTGTACCCGTTTTGAGTATCACAAGGAGCAAAACCAGTATAATTTTAGTTTATTTATTTAATACGTACCGTAGCTGAGTTCTTATATATACGAATTATGCATGCATTGCGCCGTACGCACAAACGTATACGACTTCATGTCCACTGTAACATGTTTGGGAGCAACTGAGGGGTTATCTTTCGAAAGACTTCTTCCATACTTTCACGCAATTTTTCATCTGTTCCGTACGGACGATGAGACATGTGTGATTTGATTATTTCCTGCAATGCGTTGTCTGGCACTGAAAGGTTCGAGATTCCTGGAAAGGATATTAACGGGGTTTGGCAGTGGCGTAGCTAAGATGTGGCAAGAGGGGACATTCGACCCCGGGTGCAGCATCCATGGGGATGCTAAATTGATGTCATAAAATTTTAGAATGCAATGTTTTTCATTCTTGGCATACAGAATAAGGCGCAAAATCTTCAGTTTTCCCCGAGTGATGAAAACCCTAGCTACGGCTCTGGGGGTTGTGGATGTTGCAAAACACAATTCCCAACTCAGCGGCCTGGAAAATGGAAAAGATAAGTAAACACCGCACATGAAGAACAAAACTGTTGCTCCGACATAAGATTCATGTTTCCCTTAGCTTTGAAGCTCAGGTACTAACTATGTCGTTTGCAGTATATGTAGATATCAGTGTTCCTTCACATATTCGTCAAACAGTAATGTCCATACATGAAAATCCAACAGTTAATACCAGAACTCAATTTCGCTGATATTTTAATTTTTGATTGTCAAATCTAAGGGTACGAATACTTTCCAAATATTCTTTATAAAATCTTAAAAAACAGAACATAAAAACTGAGTAGTTACAAAATAATTACACATAAATATTAGTAAAACATCAGTTACGAAATCTCGCAAATTTGGTTGATAGTGAAGGTATGCAAGTTGAAACTAATAATATAAAAAGCACAAGATGGATTAAATAATTATAAAAAAAGAATATGAGTATTTAAAATTGAATGAATTGATTATGTAAGCACACAAGTTGGCTTGAATAAAGAAATTATGAATTAGTGACAGTTAGGCTCCCATACAGCGGAATGTTAAAATCGCTGAAAATGTATTATTGTCAAGGTTGTTTTAAACTTTTATTAACGTTAAGATCGTTAAACGTTTTTATTGGACCGGATTCGAATGCTATCAAATGCCCCCCTAGCTGAATAGATGGGGGCAACTTAAATATGGTTTTCCCTATGTGCAACTTAAATACAAAACTGCTGCTTTGCAGAATCTATAAAAGGCTTTTATGCTTTCGTAGGAACGAAACAAAAATCAACAAACTGTTTTATTATCATTT
Organism: Stegodyphus dumicola; assembly: GCF_044657685.1. Taxonomy (NCBI): domain Eukaryota; kingdom Metazoa; phylum Arthropoda; class Arachnida; order Araneae; family Eresidae; genus Stegodyphus; species Stegodyphus dumicola. Next base: position 35,287,913 of record NC_140769.1, read on the forward strand.
TACGCAATTTCAAGAATGCAAGTGAGTGAAATTAGTATTATCTCCTCAAGATGAGGGACATAAATATTTATTGTCAGTTTTAAGCTTATAATATTAATACTCACCAACAATACTATCATTGATTGAGGTTAATCAAGTAAAATGTTAATATACTGAAAGTTGTGGAACTTTAGTGCAATTTAAAATTGCTGTTAAAAACTGAGTGATTTTAGTGTATTCTTTTAAACACAACTACCAATATGTATATGGTATACTTTAAATCATGATCTTTACTGCTATATTGTGGTCATATATTTTATTTTATTTTATTACTCTGTTTAATCAATGTGCGCATCGTTTTTAATCACGGCAAAATTTCAAGTTTTTAATTACGTTCATCGTTTTTGATTACGGCAAAGCACTCAAAGCTACTTCCCTAAGGGAAGGGATGCCTTTTGGAGGACTTTTTAAATGAAACTGGCTCGTATACACGTACACATAGAGAAAACTACCAAAGCGCCCATGCAGCCAGCCCGTTTGCTGGGATTCGAACCCTGGACCGAGCTAACAGTGCTCAGCGAATTTACCGCTCAGCCGCTGGTGCAGCAATGAGCGTATGATTTTTTTTTTAACTTTTTTTTTTAACAACGAAAGGTTAAAAGCATGGTGTGGTATTAAAAATAGTTAATTAAAAGTTTTTGTTAGATTTTTTATTGAAGATATTTTCTCTCTAAAAAATATTTAAGTTTCGTACGTTTTTTATTAGAAGATTACGCATAACCAAAACTACTCTAACGTTAAGGCCTACCTTATTTGGTTCATAAGCCTACGTTCAAAAATCTACGTTCAACTAGTGATCAAAGAATACTTAATAAAATAATCGCTTTAAAACACATTGCCTATTCTATAACTCTGCGCATTATTAGACTAAAATAAAAGGGTATGCAATATGTAATGAATTGTTTTGCATTCTCTTAAAGAATGTCAGAGTGGTATTCTTCTGATATTTTGATACTCCTAATCGAAAAGGCCGCTGCCATTGGATTAGGATAACGTTAAATTAGACCTTATGACATCCATGTCAGACCTCCGATAGGGTCAGCTGCTTTAAAACCTCTGCCTCTTCGCCTAAAGAATATACTAAAATCGATCTTCCAATTTCTAACTAGATCAGTTGCCAGTTACAGCCCAATAACACACATGGGGAATATATTCGATTTTAAACCTACATATTTTAGGTTTAGTTAGAGCTAATACACACCAGTCATCCATTACATTATAGGTTTATTAAATTATAATTTTTCGCATTCATAATAAGTATTTTAATGTTTTTTGATAATTTTCCTTTTCAAGAAATGCTATAAATTTTAGATTTAAGTATATATTAAATTCGATTCACTAGGCACCTTTTGAATTATCTATTATGCTTTAATTTTGAAATTTCCACTGAATAGGTTTGCAGTTTTCAAGTCGGTCTCATTTCCAAAGAATTATTTCGCTTCAAAATCTCATAAAAATAAATAATCCGTTCTCGCATTTTTATCTAAATCTCCGTTTGAATGCATTTTGCTGTGCATAGAAGAAAAATGAACTATACAGCAAAGCCTCTATTACCTGAACTCTGCACCAGTATGCGCTCGAATAATTAGTTTTCATATTTGGAAGAAAATCTGTTTCATACAAGCTATTAATTCTAAGATGCACGCTCTGTTTACTTTAACAAAATTCATTTTTAAGAATCAAATATTTTCCTGCAAAATTGAACGCTTCGAGACATGATTTCGTCTTTTACATAAATCTTCTTTCACGCGCAGGTTCGTAAAACCATTACATAATTCTCAGACATCGCTTTTCAATTTTTTCTTTTCCAGTAGGTATCCACTTTTATAAATCACATCGTTCTGAGGACTGACATCGATTTGACACTTGAACTCCGAAAGCAGTTTTCTAGCATATGATACTAAGAGTATACATGTGTATTCTGTTGTTAGTTTGGGGAGTATTGAGAGTGCTTCCGTATTATTGTAAAATTAAGAGGTACCAAAATTTAGTGAATTATTTAGAGAGAGAGATTTTAATTATTTTTTTCACTGCTACCGCAAAACCCTGAATGAGGGAAATATTAAGTTTTAATTCTGGTGCGCCTTAATAACCTAAAATAGGATAAAAGATAAATGTTGACTTAGCCACGTCGATATTTGACATAGCCACGTTGTTCCCGGAGGTCGACGCAGAGAATTCTGTGCAGTTACTGGCTGTATCTGTGCCTAAGGCAATCTCGAACACGGGAGTACAAAATCACGAGCCGGGAGGTTCCAGAACTCCAAACGAAGATCGTTTCATACGGTTGGACTGAGGTTGGGATTGGCGAAGATTACTGCCGTGTGAGGAGAGACGTAAGAAACTCTGTACTTCGCTCAGTGTGGTTGGCCCACAGGGTCCGAGCCCGCGTAGTACTGGTACTAGCATTTAAACATCCAGTCAGATCTGCAGGCGTGCATGTGTTCCACCGCTGTAAAACCTGGGAGCCGGAGGTGGTGACCCACGCGTCGGAGAGGTAACTGGTTCAAGAGAAATTTTCAAAGTCTGCCACCTTGGGTTGGAGCCCCGGATTGGTAGCAAAAGGTGAGGAATAATCCTCTTGGGGAACATTGACTGGTCACCCGCCCCTTGCCTGTTAAAATAATTATTATTATTATTATTTCCCACGTATTATGGCTCGAAAAAGAAATGCGTAATATCTTCACCCGCGAAACACGTATTTATTCATAAAATATGTGTTGCAGCATATATTTAGATATAAATTTTGTTATAAGAAATCTAAATCCCGTAATGGCATTCGCGAGTTTTCGTAGAACAGGTATCGAAGGAAGTGAAATAATCACAAAAGTCGCTAATGAAATTTCGACGTCATGCTTGCAGGGTATTATAAGATTTGCTACGGGTACAAAATATATAGCTATATTTTACCAAAATGCTCTGTTTGGTCGATATCTCGTTCACATGTATGAAAATAAGCTATTATATTATATGACGAAGCATGTGGACTTCCTGAAGAAAACTGCATCACCGACTTGACGTGGGACGAGAAGTTACCACACATGGCTTGCAGCCTTCATTCACACGTGCGATCATAAAACTAAACAGGAAAGCGGTGTGACTAGCAGCATTTAAACTTCAAAAATTAAACTTCAAAACTGGTCTATTTATAGTCATTTTAGCCGACGTCCGTTGCCACAGTTTAAATGGAATTTGGAGTAAAAAATGTGAGAACTTGCCTTCACACATAGTAAGAAACGTGGTTGCCTACTAAGCAAGAACACTTGATGTAAGCTAAGTCTTTAATTGTTAGCTTTCTTGAGCTTAACAAATTAGATGAATATGTCATGCCAATTTACGACATGTGATAAAAAGCATAATAGGCATAACAGGGTGATAATTTGAAAGTGATAACTGCGTCATATCAGTCGGGCCCACCTGGCATTTCATTAGCTCATTAGATTCTGTCTGGGAGTTGAGCTTCCTACTCTGGTGGATTCCTATTCCCGTTACTGTCTTCAACAACTACATTCCATATCAAGATTCCGCGGATCAGATCGCTGCACCAAGCTGAACAGAACCATGGCTACAGCAACGAAGATAACCACATAAATAGCCACATCTGGGCGGCACACATAGGGATTAGCCACATCAGAACGACACATATGGGGATTAGCAACAGGAAGACAGTCTTGGCTTTACTGCGGGATTATATAGCACTTCTTATCCTTATCAGCATTGCACAGGCGCAATAGGGAACGGAAAAAATTATCAGTATATTTAAAATATATTAATTAAAATTAATTTAATTTTATATTACATGATTAAGTTAATAGAAAAAATGTATGTTTGTTTTCAATAATTCAAGGCTATTAGTTTTGATAATCTTTACCTAATTAACTAAAATTAAATAAATGTTGCTACTCATATTAATGCGATGAATGGGTCTGCTGATTCTTGCATAGCTGTTTTGCGTTCAGATGCAGGCTGGTAAGAAGGACTGCAGTCATAGTGCTTCAGATCTTAGTGCTTTTAGTCCCTCTTGCTTTGCTAAGACTAGAGTGGGAAGTTCATAAGTGAGGTAGCCGGTAATACAATTTATAAAATGTCAGCATTGGGAGAAAAAATTATAGATGATTCCTATGTGAAATTTCCAGACTCTCAGACTTTCAAGTATAATGTGGTATACGCTGTTAATTTGAATTTAATTTTACTTTCATTTATTAATTTTTTGAAAACTTAGGATGACCAAAAGGGCAAGCTTCGAGTATCAATCGTACTCCGTGGACTATAGTTTGAGAAACGCTGTTTTAATTGTATGAGATTAAAATATTTTACAGAGAAACAGGAACATTAAAATCTAATTATATATAATAGTACTGAAGAAAAATTAAAAAGGAAATATTTTGGAAACGGAGAAAATATGCATTATTAAATTCTACTTTTCTTCACTGGACAATTAATTTGGATAAATAATTTCACGTCTTTTGGAATTGGTAAATCGGGTTTTGTGCCGTTATAATGTTTTTAATCAGCTTTGGTTAAATGGAACACTCTCTGCATGTTACTTTCTCGTTGCTTCAGCGAAATAATCCGTGTTTGATCAATTTGGGAAAAAAATCATTCTAGTGTTTTTACTTCTTTTCCGTTTCTTCAGCAAATATTTAATCCATTTAAGCACGCTGCGAGGGAGGAAAAAAAAACTAATTAAGATTAAATCCCAATTAATGGAAGAACTAATAGGATAAAGAGACTTCCTAGAAAATTCGCAAATGCTTCATTTCTTCTCCATCTCTCCATTTTTATAAACTTGGATACAAATTACAAATGCAGTTTTTCTAGAACACATTCCTTTAATTTTACCACAATCTGCATTCACAGTATTTTTTTTTTTCGGAAAACACACACACAGAAAAACATACCTACATAATTTAACAAGTCTAACAAATGTATGAGATGGATATATATTACGTTATCAAAACAAAGTCGTCGCGAATAAGTCCTGTCTTCAAGCTCAGAATTTATAATTTCACCCTAAAGCAATAATTATTCAATGCTAATGACTGCTACTGGTTGAGGGTTTTAGAAAAATAAGCAATTTATTTCAGAAACCATTCGACTGAAAACGAATCACTGAGGAGAATGTATGTTGTTTTCTCCCTACTTCTCGCGTGCTTCTGAGTGTAACTGGAGCAAGTCCGGCTAGCCGTCGGGATGTCTGGATTTCACATTCTGGAAAGGGTATCACTGATTTATCCACTTCTTGTTCCAAAAAAATTCTAAATATGCTTTGCAAATGGTATCCCGAACTAAAGTTTGGTGGGCGATAATTTGACAGTTCCTGAATTTAGCGACTGTGTCTGCTCCTCCCCAGCAGTTCTTTAAGTGCGAGAGGCTACAAGGAATTTTTTCACGCATCAGCGCGTGCCTGCGTGGTGCAAATAGAAACATGTCGAGTTCTTTACCAAGCGAAATAGTTTCCAGCAAGTATACGTCCTGGTGTACTGAATGAATAACATTGCTGAACACAGGTAGTATGATTTCGAACTACGTTCCGGCGAAAGACCTTCCTAGTTCTAGTTTCCTTCCTTAATTTTATTCAATTAAGCAATAACAAATATTAACGTCCACCAATCAGACGGTAAAATGATTAGGGAAGCCTACTGTGGTACCGAAGGACCTGGGTTCGAATCCCGGAGAAGGCATGGATGTTTGTAAATGCATAGTGTATTTGCGGTTACAAAAAAAAAATACAAGGTTAATTTGTGTCCTGATAAGAATATAGAAGGGAGAAGTTATAGTAAAGCTGAAAATCACAATACATGGTTAACCCTTTCGCCGTCCTCTCCTGCCCGCGAAAATTCCCCCCCCCCGCGGCCGTCTGTTTTTCGCAGCGGGTAATGTTGTTTTCTCTGTACATCATAACTTTCCATACATGACTTTCGTAGTGGATGAATGTCAATGAATATTAAGTAAAATTATAAGGAAATAATGCATAATGGAAAAATAATAATATCTCTGCTTTTTACTAACAGCAGGATAATTTGATAGCATCTGATCCAGGCGGTCCATTCCTCCCATTTTGTTGTTGTAATCTTTTACAATTATTAGTTTCTTTTACAGTTCTTTTCCGTGTTCCAACATCAATCATTGAGTTATTATGGACTGTATTCATCCTTCTTGTCTTTCCAATTCACAACCTCATTTTTTCTCTTTTTCTGCTGAGTAGACGTTGAAGCCATCTCTCACTGTATTCTATCTTATGTAAAATGGCGCGAATATTCATAAAACCCAGGGCAAATTTAATTAGAAATAGAATGCCTGATTACTGCTAACCTCTGGGAAGTATTAGAACAAACAAAAATAAAAACTCAAACAAGTAAACATTTAGAAAGCTTTTTAAACGTTTAAAAGTTTTAAAATGTAGAAGAACGCTTGAGGCGCGTTACGGCCGCCCTGCGGAAGTTTCACTTCAACGCGCTAAACGCGTTACGGACGACGAAGAGGTTAATTAATACAGTTTTACGAAATGTGAAGTGCAGCAAAAACCCGGCAAAGCAGGGTTAGGGTTGTCAGAAAGTAGCAAGGAAAAGCAGGGTTTCCAGATTTAGCCCGAAATCACCCACTTGACGACATTTGGCGACAAGACTGGCAATATACCATAGACAGAGCGAGAACATTCTAGAACGAGATTTTACCGGTTTTCTTCTCGAAGACTGATAAAAAGCTATATTTGCACGTGGAGTAGGAGAGTATGCTGAGTTCAGTAGTAGTGTCTTGAGTCCAGAGATCAGCTCGAGAGGGATCATCCGAGTTAGAAGTTGTACTTTAGTGCTCTGCCGTGAAGCTGTCTTCACTCTTACCGTCTGACAGATTGAAGACTGTGTTGATGATTGTTTCAGCTTGTTTGTCGTCGTTTTTCGTCGACTGTAACGTGTCTTTGGAACTGTCCTTGTAATGCTGACGAATAAATTATGTTTTGATTCTTCATCAAGTGTTGTTATCAATCACTCCTAGTCCACGAACCCGTAGAACGCAACAATAAGATACATTACAAAGTGATAAGACATTTCAATTGCTTTATAATCATTACTGTCTGTAGAAGCATTTATCCTTTAATAGACAGTCCTTGTAACAATAATTCATTCATAAGCATGGGAAACCTGATTATAATAATGTATTTGTTTCGGCGAAACCTCGGTACCTGCCTTAGAATTGATGCCTTCGAGGCAGGAAGAAAGCGTTTCCAATGAAAATGAACTGTATTCGCTTTATGCTTGAGAAATATTAAATAATCGTAAATGGTAATTACAAGCTGCGCAGTTATTGAGTTCCAGCAGACCGAATTCTGTACGGATTATCAAGATTTGCTGGCTGATCATGTACGACCACTAATGTATTAGTAGTAAATCTGATTTATATTCTGAAATTGCATAATTGTAATTTTCGCCGCAGAATTTAGTCTTTCATAACAAGGCACACTTATTAAAACTGAAAAGGAATGCCTTCAAAAGTATTCAATGATCATATTTTTGGAGCATTAAAATGATATGCCCTTTTATCAATTTAGTATAATTTTAATTTTAATCATTTTTCCAATAGAATTTTCTTTGCATAGGAAACTTCTTGTGATTTAACAAAAAGACATTCTTTAAAGCACTAACTAAAACAGCAAAAAAAAATGGCATTCAATGCGAAATTTAGTTTTTGAAGGAAACGGAACTAAAGGAAATGAGATGAAGAATTCGAATGATTCGGAGAAATAAAATTCTGAAAAAGGATGGTAAACAGCCCATGATCGAATTTACGAAAAGAATAGTATTATTGAAAGAAACACAGCAGAGTATTTTATTTCTTGTTTCACGAAATATTCTATCTATATTTAAAAGTTTCTATTCGATACTGCTAGTTACTAAGAAATAGCTAGAAAAGAATTAAACATTGACATAAAACTCATGACGTGTAAATAAATGCTTAAATTATTTTTAAGAGTGAAAGTATAATTGTATCATGCGCATGTTTTCAAAATATACATAAAAATTTAATAGCTGTTCAAAACATTGGCAAACAGATTTTGCAGATAATAAGTGATAATATTATATGTTTGCAAACATTTATAAATATACCAAATTATTTATATTTATCTGCATATATTCACCGTTAGTCTTATATAATTTGGTTATTAGCATGAACCTGATTTGGCAGGGTAAAAAAAGAAGTTTACAACAACCGAAATCTACATATTTTATTCTATACTGAAGCTTTCAAAAAAGAACTTGTGTATGTTCGTATGTATTTATATACAATTCATTTCAATGAAAACTAGGGCCCACTCAACCGGGCTGGCTGCATGGGCATTTTCGTGGTTTTCCTCATAAGTGACGTGTATATGATCCAGATTCTCTTAGAAAGTCCTGCACGAAGGCATCTCTCAGCTCAGGCAGATAGTCCTCGAGGCATTGTCATAATCACGCACAGAGTGTATCAGTACAACGGTGACAAACTTTTATGAAAGACAGAGTATACCTAGACGATGGGAAATCACATAGGAAACGCTTTCCTGGCGCGGTAGTGGCAACGCAAAACGCAATAAGAGGAAGGACACAAAGAGTGAGAGAAAACATGCTTTATTATGTTTACTAAGCAGAAACCTACAAATAAGAACAAACAACGATCGTCATTAAAAAAGGTGTTCGAAATTACAACCACGGACCGTGCTGCAGACCTCACTTCTTTGGCGCATGGAAGATTTACGTCACAAATGGAAGATCGCATGGAAGACACATGACGCACGGTTCCTACATCATGGTCCGGGCAGTAATTTCGAACACCTTTGATGATGATCGATGCCTCTTTATGTTATTTTTTTTTTTTTTTTTTTTTTTGGTTTTGATGTACTCCGAATAATAAACATGTTTTTTCACCCCGTTCGTGTCCTCTCTTTTCTTGTGTCGTTACTACCACCCCAGGAAAGCGCTTCTGACCTTGCATTGCCCCTATGTGATATATCATCGTGGAAAGATTAAATTTCCAATCATAATAATTTTGACTCAGTTGTTGTATACTCCTTCATGTAAGGTTTAATGTTTAATATTTTATTTACACATACACAAAACAATTCTTTAAGATGTTATTTAGATACATTTTTATATCAAAGAAAAACAAAAGAAATATTTACTCACGATTTTTAGCTGATTTTGTTGAATTAATTCACAGTGGCTATATACAGAATTAACGTACTTTTACTGAAATGTGTTACATGAATAACTTTTTATTTATTTATTACATTTTCTGACTATTCGTCTAACATCAGCTGTTCAAGAGGTAATTATCTGCGAGTTTTTTAAACGTCTCTAAAGAGAGATAAACAAAAACACGTTACGCAGGGCGTTACATTGGTTGATACAAAATAAAACATTAACTCAGACAGCAAAATAAAGAACATCTAATTAGTCGTACAGAACGTTTGAAATTATCCATATGTTTTATGAACACATTTTAGGTTAAAACATCCAAAAGCTCATGAAATTGCAAAATGTTACACTACATATTTTTAATATTACCATATTTAACAAATAATGATTTTCAAACATCGATAAAGAAAGTTGTTGAAAGAAAGTTGTCGATAAAGATTACTCAACGAAGGTTTATCGACAACTTTCTTTGAGTAGATCATTTTTCATTTAGCTTACAAATTAATAATAATAAGAAGAAACCTATATCTACTATGAAGAAAGTAATACTTCATTTTTATTCATAAAAAGTATTTCTCATTAGCTTTTGAATATTTTAGTTTTAACTTTGCTGGCCGATAAGGTGGTCTTATAATATTAATGTTGAATAATAGTACGTCTGTCTTCGAGTTGATTAAAGTCTGGCAAATCCTAAAATGGACGTCAAAAATCTAAGAAATGATGGAGGGGAAAAACTCATAAATTCTAAATGCTGCTTTATTATTGCTCGTGGATTACCTCTTAAAACATACTATTCAGTCTTTTCCCTTTTTTTTTTAATAAGATAGTCCTTGCAAGTCCACTTTTTGCTGTTAAGTTCAATTTTCTTGAAATAGATTTTGGCTCAGCATTATAGAAATTAATAGGATTGTTCTCGCATTAAAGGCGAATGTTCTAAGAATCTAAATGTTCATTAAATTCTTGCACTTTATGCAAAGACCACATTCAGTCCCATGGTCAGATTTGAAGTTACCTTAGTTTATAGTTTAACCCCATATTTGATACAAAACATGTTGAGTTAGCCTGTATTTGAAAGTAAAAATCATTCTAAGTAACCTTGTTTTATAATGAAAAACGGCTAACCGCGCACATTGCGGCACATGCGAACGTTATGAGACATATCTACATTATGACACATGCGTATATTTCATGTCAATCACAATTAAAATATGAACAAAAATATAGATGAAAGGTAAACTAAAAACGTTAATATACGTTAAGCAATAAACGTTATAAAGTATCGTATTTAGCAACATAAACTCATGACCTCTAGAAAGACTGAAGAGAAATTATCATCAGGTACACAGAATTAGATCACAATTATTAGATCACAAAGAATTGACTGTCGACTCCACTTGGATTTACATAAGCCAATAGTTCTGGCTTACTTAAACATGTTGACTTTTAAAAAATGTAATTAGATTAGCCTAATGGCTCACAGGATAAAGTAAACGCGCAGGAAGGCTCTGGCTCGTAGAAGCCGGCGCGACAAACCTAATGGCTAGAAGCACTCAGCGCCACAACATCAAATCGCTAATAAATCACGGTAATAACATGGCCTCAAGTAGGCAGGATACGCTTTAAAATCAACTTACAAAACCTTCGCTTAAAAAACACTTACTTCTCCCTTAATCTGAATAAACGCGCGCTATCATTCTGGCATGGGTGAAAAAGGAGCTTTAGTTAAAAAATAACTATTAGTCAAAATTAGTAAATAAATCCTTCACAAAGTTATAAAAACAATAGGATGATATATGAAGTAAATGGGATTTTCAGATATTGAAAATTTTACGAGCTTTACTTCAATACAAATTAAACTGGAATACTTCAAAAAAGTTGAATACATATTAAAAATTATATTTACAGTTGTCATCTAATGAAACCAAATTTAGTAAAACTAGTAAATAAAATTATAAAACTGAGGAAATTATGCAGTGGACTGCATTCTTGATGTTGCCACATAAGAATTTTATTATTAAGTTCTGATTTGATATAGGTGATAAGGTACGATTATTTAAATTAGCGCAAAGCACTTGCGAACTATATGCTCCCGGAAGGTTGCTTTCGTGGAGGGCTTTCTAAGGAAAACAGGCTCGTATAAATATTACACGAAACTGTCCATGCAGCCGATCGGCGGGATTCGAACCCCGGACCAAACTATCAATATTCAGTGATTTTACTGCTCAAGCTTTGGTAGGCCCAACATACTACTAGAGTTTGCCAAAAATATATAGCAAAGTTACATAACATATGATGTTAAAAACATTTGAATATCGTACTAACTGCATAAAAGTTAAAACAGTTTGTTACTATGGACAGTCAATAAGTATTATTAGAACTTTATGCGATCAAACAAAATGAATATACCATTGAAATTACATATTCAGAATCGAATGAATATATACATTTATTAAATGGCTCACTTTGTTGAACAGATAAGAAATAGGTTGCTTTAAATTTGAAGCTTTGTTGTTGTTTTATTTTGACTCATTTGCATGATAGTAACATCAGAACAAGCACACGAAATTCATCGTGGAAAGGAGAGCAAGACTGCGCCTGTTGTTGGCAAGAGCCATGAGCATCATACAGGTGACAGTACGACTTCGCTCAGTTCCGTCCCCAATTTTGACGGAGAGAGCCTCGGAGCGACGGGTCCGCGGCTCCGGAACGCTCCCACCCCCTCTTTTCCTACCAGCAACCTCTCGACAGGACATTTGGCTCGCTGTATATTTAGAGTGCCCCCATGATGGAAAGACACTGTACATTTACAAACATGCATGCACACTCCGGGATTCGAATTCGGATCTTTCCGTACAGCAGTAGGCTTCCCTAATCACTACACTGCCTGGGCGGCTGAAGAGTTTATGGAAGTATAATAAGCAATAGAATTCTAATCTACTGATGTTCTTTCCAAAGACACAACAACTCTTTCAAGAGATGGTGAAATGTTTTTACTTAGCTAAGCATAAAAAACTGATTTAATTTATCGTCAGAAACTAAAGTCACTAACATTAAGAAAACTATAAAACGAACGCAGTATTATATTAATTAATTAAGCCAGCATTATACTAAATTAAGAATATAGCATCGCATAATATATTATGATGAAAAAACTCTATGATTTCTTTAGATAAGGTATTTCAAAACGAAACATTTCTTAAATGAATTGTTAACATGTTAAACATTTCTTGGATGAATTATCGTAAACATATGGTTTAGATTTCAGAAACGTGTTGAATAAAGTAGACCTCAAAACTGCGACATTTTTTTTACTAGCCATATAGCCAAAATTATACAAAATTGTATTTCTTCTAGGAATCATCAGGAAAGAGATCTCAAAATGCAAAGAAGTTTTTTTACCTTATTGAAGATCTTGCGAAAAACGTGTTCTGTAATATGAAAATCTGGATTGAAACTTTAGTCAAAATTTTATGAGTTATACTACCTTTACTTGAAGTTAAGGAATTGAGAATCGATAACATCAGTAGTGATAGTAAAATTAAACTGAAGCAATAAAAACTGAATTTTAGCATTTCAATGAATTAAAAAACAAAACTCATACTTCTTTAGCTATTTTGTTCCCTGATTTAAGAAGTACCTTTTACAAATTCGCATTAAAGACCTTCCTTGAACAGTTATCGGATGCAATTATATAATCTACAAAATATTCATTTAATTATATTTGTTGTAATGTTGATGATATGAGGACAGGTTTATTTAAATTTCTCTGTTACACTAATTCGTCTATGCAAACAATTTTAGTAATGACACTTTTTCTTAGAAGGCTCATAAAAGTTCTATCTATTTTCACAAAATATGTCTGCAAAACAGAATTGTTCTCTAGCGAAAGCCCAGGTTATTTCATTCACTTCTTTCTTGAGCTAGATCGTAGTCTGCAACGAAAGTAGATGACACACGTTCAGTCTCGACATCTTCTTGAAACACCCTATGCAGCGAAATAGAAATGGGATATAAATATCTTACTTAATACATGCCTGTTTACAATATTTATAAATATTAAGCAATAAAATACATAGGCAAGCTGGAAAGCGATACCTGAAAGCTGAAGAACAGAAGAAAATTCATGTATCCTTTTCCAAACACATCCTTCTCTTGAATTTCTTTCTTTGTGAGTTACTTAGCTTTTTTTTTCTTTCCCTTCATTTATTTGAAGAATACTTCAAATTTCAGTTATTGTACTAGAAAATTCTTTTCATGGATCTATAATCTTTTGTAAGAAACACTGAAAATGGAAACGAATAATAAACTGCATACGGTAAAAATTATTTTTTTATATTTCTGTTTATATCTGTCTGTGTTTCAAATATAATTTCGTATAAAAATAGATACTGAAGATAGATAAAGAAGAGATATTAAGACTTTCGAAACTATCCTATTCTTAACATAATGAAAATGTTGTACTTACATATAATTTTGTACATATTCTTAATTCTTTTCTACTTTGTATTCTGGTACTTATTATCCGAAAACTGCAGCTCAAAATACGATATGATCCGGGCCTCGATCAACTGTATGCACTGTGTTTTTCTTGCAGGTCGTAATTTTTTGGCAGTTATAAATGAATGCACAGATTGCACCAAAAATCCATATAAGATGATCCTAAAGACATCGAAGAAGTACTGTTAGGCACCTTGATCAGATGTCTCGGACGGTGGTGACTAGGCCATCCGAGTTCGTAGTGTGACGGCCAGATGATAGACGGTTCTTCAATAGAGTACCCCGTCATTTGTGGTCTCCATACACCTGGGATTAGTGACCCCGGGATGCCAGTTTAGAGAGAGTTGCTAAGAGAGACTTCAAAATCTTAAAACTCCGCCGCAGTGGAGCGCGATATCATTGCGATAGGTTTATGAGTATATAACAAGGTCTCCCTTTCGGGGGAGGGGACTTTTTGATAATTATCCTGACTCCCGCCTAATACAAAGATGTGGTGTCAACCGGGTACTGCAGAGTCAGAGATCATGAAACACATAAATTAAATAGACTTATCCCCACGCACCACTCCTCAAAGTTACATATACTGGGTTAGTATCATACTCTGGCAGTCGTGAATCTGGGGTCTGTTTTCTACTGCCACAGAGAGCAGCCTATGCTGTCCGGTAGTGCATTAGGCCATCCAAGTGGATGGCCCTATGACCAACAACGACAGATTCTTTAATAAACTACCACATCTTTCGTGGTATCCGTATCCCCGTCAGTCGTGACCCTGGGAAGCGGGTTCAGCGAGGTGTGACTTAAGAGAGTATTCAAAACTTTTAATATTCAGGTGCAGTGAATTGGAGACATATTATGGGCGGCTTACGAAAGCGCATTAATAACTGCTTTTTGGACGCTTTTTGACTGGATTTGGCACTGTCCGGCTATTAGCGAGATTTTGGATCAGTCCGTGCAGTGCTATAAATCAGTACTGGCGGAACTCTGACAGACCTGTACTTGTGACCTGTAATCTATTTTGCAAAGTGCAAGTCGCCAGAACAGCGTTTAAACTGCCTCATAACGTGCATGCTCTAGGCCAGTCGCGGTGCTTGAGTAGTTAATTTCAGTCTGAAGGCTCGTAAAGGCAAAAATTCAGAAGAACTCGCAAGATACATGAAAAAATATTCTAGCAACTGATTAAACGTGTAATTTGAAGTTTCTTCGTTTAATTTCTCTCTCTTCTTCGTTTAGTTGTAGATTTCAGTCCTATTCCTATTTTTTCGATGATCTTTTTTGTGGTATTAACTTTCCGAGCTAATTCGGTGGTTATTCTTTTTCAAGATTTTCTTCGTCCATCAGATTTCAGAATTAAAAAACTATCGCTTAAAACGGCGACGTTAGATTCTCCCTACATCGTTGCATGATTTTCCACCGGAGCTGGGATTCGTACAAAGTTTTTGCTGTTGGAGGAAATTCATCTTTTCTTAGCCAGGAACCTTAATTTTGCTGACATTTCTACGATAAATTCGAACATGCTTTGTACGAACGCGGCCGGAGTTCTTCCCCTAGACTTAGGCCGCACTTGGAATTTCTGACTTGTCTATATCATACTGAAAGCAGAAATGATATTTTATGCATTTAACACAGCGAGACGTTTTGAAGCAGCTGGATTGCTGGATTGTGTGTGTCCTTACCTTTGGCAGCGATAACACTACCGAGATCCTGGAGATGGCTCGAATTACTCCACTTGAATCCACATTTAACTTGGTACCGTAGATTTTCTTACCTGCGTCGTTTCTCGGAAATTCCACAAAATAAACAGGAGTTAATGCAACTTTTCCGTTTCTTATTAAAGAGAATCGCTTAACTTTTATGACTAGGAATTTCAGTTCTTCTCGATAAACCTTTCAGTATTGCCTTAATTGTCTTTCATTTCCAGTAGACATGTATGGACGGTAAGGTATTCTAATTTTTATGATTTTTTTATTTACATTTTTACTTTTTTAATTAAACCTTCCTTTGAAATATGAGCGAAATCTTCAAAATGAAATTTCCACGATATTATATTTTAAATTCATACTTATATATTCATTAATTTATCTTTTAACTTTTCTGTCTCAATTTTGCAGGGATTTTATGTATACCTACTAGGCTAATGACAAAAACTTAACTATTTTGTAAATGCAGCTAAACAAATGAACATGTTGTCATTCTACTTTCTTATTCTAATGACTTTTATAAATAATAATATTAATTTTTTGGCATATTAATTGCATAGAAAGTAAGCATATTTTTTTACGGAAACTCATTAAATTACTTTTATGTTGCTGTTCTCTGGCTTTCAAATGAACGCGTAGCAGATCTTTTGTTGTGCTCATACTAATTAAAAGAGTTATTCATTATTCCTTTACGCACCAGCAATAATCCATCATCATGGCAACGCTCCATCCCTATTGTCTGATGGAAACTTTCTATTTTTTGAACATCAGTTGCATTAGCAAGATTTTTAAGAAATACCCCGTTAAGAACACGGGAACTACGCATTCAGGCTCATATAAAAGTTTTGCAGGATTAACGTTCGTTTCACAATACAGTTGCTATCAGTGCTGCATGTATTTTCAATGTTCCCGTACTAAATGTTTTAAATCTCCTTTAAATTTCACTTTTTACGACTCTTATTTTACCATCTGATTCTCCATCGAAATGAATTTTCTAACATTTTGAGCAGCAAATAATAGTATCTTTAGCGAATTTAGAGCTTATTTAAATATAAAATGAGTTACAGTGAGTAATTTTCCAAATCACTGGCCTGACCTCTTTTAAATTAGGAAAACTTAATCTTAGGTCGATTCTCAAAACGCTTCATACATTTTGAACGACAATATTACAAGGCTTCCGCTTCTTTAAGGTGCAATATTTTCAATTTAACTTATAAGGTACTTTAAGCATGCTGAAGAAACCTTATAAGGTACTTATAGGTACTTATAAGGTTTCTTCAGCCTGATTTCGTAGTCTAGCGGTAGCACACTCGGAGCCTATTCGAGAGGTCCATGTTCCAGTCCCGGAGAGGGCATTGCTCATTTTTCAGGCTTTCTGCTTCTACAGTGGCGCCCGAACTATAAGGCGGCGAACATAATTCGTTAACACCATGGTTTGGTGAATGAGTCTCCTAATCCCCAGTCACCCTTTAAAAGGGGGAGTATATAAGGTATTTTCTTCCTTCTTCCAGCATGCCTTCGTGGTGTAACGCTGGCACACTCGGCGAGTATTCAGCAGGTCCAGTTTTGGAGTCCCGGCGAGGGCATTGCATATTTTTCACGTTCCAACATAAAAATAATACCAGTGATTCTATAAATATTTTCTTTAGAATATATTGTAATACAAATATGTGTTATCGTATATATAAGAAAATGAATATAACTATTCTAATGAAAATGCAGATTTATGAATGATTTTCTAAACAGTCATTATTATACTATCTTCATAATGATATGTAAAAGGTAAGCCTGAATACAGATGACAAATTTTTATGACAATATTTTATGACGAGAACTGCGTATAGCAAACTGTTTATATGATCCAAGCTGAAAATAAAATAAGAGCGCTTTCATCCCATTGAGAATAAAAGAAAATATATCACATGACCTGACTATGCAACATCGCATTCAAAATTCTTGCAGAAATTGTAAAATGCCATACTGTATTATTCTGTAAAGGAAAGATTTCAGTGTCTTTAAATGGAAAAGACAGATAAGCGACTAAAATGTTCCACAGAAGGTTTGTTACCAGAGGTCAGTATTGATAGTCGTGTCCGAGATTTTTAAACCATACTGATTGTACTTATTTTAATCTTTTTCGCTGCTAAATGAATCAACTCCAATACAAGTTATTTTTCAACTACGAAGAATATTTGATTTTCAGAAAGAAGTAAATTACGGTTCTCAACACTAAAAGAATATTTAGTCTTAAAAGGGAATTTAAGATATGCATGTAATTGTTTATAGGAATACATAAAATCCAACAAAGAATTTCTTAAGAAATAACAACAGGAATTCCAAAGATATGCACTAACTTCAGAGTAAAAGTGCTGCAAAAAATACTGCTTTTGTGTATACGAAGAAAATATTTCGAGGATAGCTGGAGGTAAATAACCTATAAATAAATCCTATTTAATTTTTTAATTGTTTTTTTTTCGGAAAAGGATTATAGAATACAGCATCGAGTCAGTAAAAGCATATATAATATTATTCATATGCTTTCCAATCGGAACAGTGTTAGTACTTCTGACCCGCTGTACCGAAAGGTCCGTTATGAATCCCGAAGAAGGCATAGATTTGTCAACGTAAAATGTGCGTGTGGCATGAGGGACACTGTAAATATGTGACGAGCCGAAAGTCCTTTCGAAAGATTGCTGATAGAGGGATGAGAGACCCTCGTCCCTTCCGGGGTTTAAATTGGGGGCAGAATTGAGCAAAGTCGTATTACCACCTGTATGATGTCAAAGGTTGTTGCCAGTGGCAGACGCAATATTGCCTCCTTGCCATGATGAATTTCGTGGGCTTGGTCTGATTTCATGCAAGCGAGATTAGGCACAACAACAACACCATATTATGCATATACTTCACATGCATCGATACAACACACATTTTTGACTGGAATTCAACCAGGTAATATACACCATTTCTCCAGCCCTTTTCCCAGAACGAAAGTGGTTCATGATTCTCGATCTTAAAATATGGTGGTTCTACCTATGTAATTAATTTTCAATGAAACACGTAGAGGAAATTAAATGTCCTTTCTCATTCTGATAAGTTATCATCATGTAAACGGACATTATACTTCACGTAAACAATAATTAAAATGGCAAACTTTACTACCCTTCGGAAAGTAAATTTTTCCTTTCTTAACTTTAGTTTGAAGTTAGGTACATAAATAATTTACTGTAAAGACTACTTACGATTTCAAAGCTAGAAATTTCGATTAAAATTTGTCATCAGTTTTTTGGCTTGTTTTGCAAAATAATTATAAAGACAATATAACGATGATAATCAATCATAAACCTCCTTTGGTTTATTGATTTCATAGAAATAGTTTAGATCCTGGTCAAATTTTTCTCTTACTGAAAAAAAATTACTGAACTCTTTTCACAATAATCGTATTCATTCTCGATGAATTTATTTAAGAAATGATCAAATGTTGGCAACATTCGTGAAAATCGCCATTTCTCAGATATACAGTTGCATTGGTTTGTCCTGGTGACATCCTCTCAATACTTTTGCACATTTCTCCCATAGAAACCTTAAATTTCCAAACAAAGCCAGGTATCAGACCAATCAGGTTTCCTAATAGGACGAATACGATGGCGCAAAACAGATTTAGTGACCCAAAGTGTGAAACAGACTCACTGCCTGAGTTGTTATGGGCATGATCATCTTGCATATAAATCTTATTTTTGAAAGCTATGAAAGGAAGATAAATTTCTGAAAAACGTATCGGTAACTAAATATTTTGAAACATAATTACTGGCAGCAATTATATTTTACAATATTTCCTAATTAAGCTTTTAAATGGAGAAAAATTAAATTAACCGAATACCTAAATTACTGTTATAAAGTATGATGAAATTTTGAACTTCCTCCATGCATACACATTAAAAACCTTGCCATGAAAGAAATACTTCCGTCTCTCAGTTTGAAGAAAATTAAAAATAAAATTGCCTTTTCTCGGTGAAAGTAATGCACAATTTTCACCTCTCGTGTTTCAAAATAACCTAAGGACTCTAAAGGCTTATATTACAACCGCAGAGCTTTTAGTAACCGTATTATTAAAGTACCGAAAACTCTCCATTACACTCATAAAAACAAAAAGCACTTATAACAAAGTTTGATGCTTAGTCAAACCAAGTTAAATGAGTGAATTTCATTAAAGCATTTCTTGAAAATAATCTCTTAAAGTTTCATTTTAACTGCTCAGAAAAATTTCTTAGAAACCTTTCGAAAGACAAAGTTAATTTATTCCATGAATAAAACCTTCTTGTAAAAATAAATTTTCATAAACTCTCTCACAATTTAATTTCCACAGAACTCTGCAATTTAACTGAGGGCTGGCGTTTGAATTTCTAACACTTAGTTTAATGATAGAAGTAGGATATTCTATGATATATAAAGATTCATACCAAGTCTAACAAAAGACTCTAAGTTTTATAAGGCTTGTAACTGTGCTGGCGTGAATTTACAAAAATTAAATTTCACTCCATTTCACTCCCGAATGTGTGCATTTGTTCAAAGTACTTATTATTTGTGTGACTTTGAGGTTAATATTAGGCTTCAAAGTAAAATGCTAACGGTAAATACATTTTCGTACAATTCAAAATGCTTTACATATCAGTAAATATTTCTCTTTTTAAAACATATTCATGCTATTGTGAACGTCCAATAAAACAGGTATTTTGAGGAAACTATTTCTTAATCGTTCTTTTTTGTCAGGAAACCCAAGAATTAGTTAGAGCCTTCATACATTTTAAAATTATCTTTTAATTAAGCCATTACTAGCCAAGTTATTAACTTTTAAATGTCTTCATGTTTTACAAAACAATAGTTCAATACATATATGGTTTCATGAGCAATAAAATAATCCAATACTTTATTCGGACATGTCTGCCTGAAATGAGGAAAGGATAAAAGCCAAATAAGCTGCTCTAGGCCCTAGGAGAGCTTTCTTTAGGAGCTCATACTTTTTTATTTACATCAAGGAAGCAAACACAAATATAAGCAACCAAAAATCCTTTTGTGAACCCTTAAAATTGGAGACCATAGTCCAACTCCTTGTGGAGTTGGAAAATATTCAGAACCTAAAAAGGAGCATAGAAGGATGAAGAGCAGCCGCCAATGATACACATTTATTGTTTTTAATTAATGATCGATTATGAGACCATTGAGACTTGAGCTGTATCTTTGAGGAACTGAGGAAAACGTAGTGGTATATAATGGAAATGTGAGTTTCTTTCTCAGTTGTCGTTGAATGCGAGATTTGATTTAATTGTTTTCACTTCAAAGTTTACACAATGTGTTTGCAAAATTGTTGAAATATTTTTAACAAATACCAGCAAACCTGCCAAACGATAATTGAGAGCATTTATTACACCACATTTTCCAATTGCGTATTTATAATGTACTCAGCTTATGAACAAAATTTTCTGCGCAATTAATCATTTGCTTTGCTCCAGTGAATATCTGCTTTCATGGATTTGAAAGCTGCAAATTTCTACATGATGTGATTTAATCCAAATGGGAAATATTACTCTCTGTTTCTTCATACAAAATGTGACAGGAGTAGAAACTTGGTGCTTTGCGTATAATCCTGAGACAAAATAGCCCTCATCTGCTTGAACGGTGGAAAGTCGCGGTAGCCATAGATAGAACTTCTACTCCAGGTAAAGAACATGTTGATGACCTTTTTGAATTGGAAAGGTTTATTTCACAAAGAATTTGTTCCCGAAGCACAAGAGAGTGAGCTCCATATTTTATAAAGACGTAATAAGGAGAATTTATCTTGTTAGTCCTAAAACGACTTAATTGAATAGCTAATTTTTGTTTCACAACAACGCCGCCTCGCCATACGGTTCAGTTTCCATCAAGCAGTTTTTAGTGAAGCAGTACGATTCTCAGACACTTTCCTTATTCAACATATTTGGCACCTGCAGTCTACTTTCTTTTCCCACATATGAAGTTTTATCTCAAGCGTCATTATTGTAATAGCACTGAAAAGATTTATAAAACGGTAAACAAATACATTCCAAAAGATGTGTTCTGCGAAGGAATCAAGAAGCTGCATGAACATGTCAAGCGTTGTATATGTTACCGGCAAAGTATAAAACGCCGGCATTCTATAGAATGCCTAGGTATTGTATAAAATGCCGGAAGATTTTAGGTAAAGTATGAAATAAGAGAATTATTACATACTTTTCCAAGGCATTGCATATAATACCTAGGCATTCTATAGAATGACAAATGCTCTGTAGGCAAAGTATGAAAAAAAAGGTTATGATAAGGCTATTATTTAAAAGATTTTCATTCCTCTAAAATACAAATGTTATCTTGATACAGTAATAAATTTGTATTTCTTTCTGGCTGAGAAGGGAAATCGGTAAAATCTACCTTACAACGGAAGTTAAATTCAGAAACAATCATAAATTTCACAATCAGTGTCCTTTAAATACCCCTTTTTTTTCTTGGTAGAACTCACAAAGATGGTTTTCCAGTTCAATATTATTATGTGTAACTTTTTGTATTTGGTTGAAATTTCTTTCGACATTCTGTCACGTCGTCCTTTCCAATACTCAAATGAGTTTTCATGAAGTACGAGGAATAACTCAGCGCCCGTGACGCAATACGGCATAGTACTGACGCTTTCTTTTAACAGGATAAATGAATGTACTTTTATTTTCCACAGACAACACAACCTAGCCATTCGACGGCCAGTAGTCCCGTGGATTTTTCTTACTAGTCATTTTGGTCTTTTTACATCATTTACTAACTTTTGGTAAGTAGTTTCCGTTCTTCGAAACGATTGGGAAATGTATTTCATACTTCGCCGGTTTGTCATTTGGCATTCTGTAGAATGCCTAGGAAATGTGTGAAATAGGAATCGTTTATACACTGCCGGCTGGTTTTAGGCATTACATACAATTCCTAATGCCAGATTTTATACTTTGTCGATAAAATATATCCTAAGAATGATTGTATTCTGAAGATTAAGAAATAAGAATGTTGTTTTCCTCACTTTCTGATTTACGAATTACGTAAATAATTACTACGTCTTAAATCATTTTGGAAGCATTATGTGAATAATAAGTTTACATTATTTATTTTTCTCACCAATATTCACGAAAGATAAAAACAACATAACTAAGTACATTCATCAAATTTATCTTTATATGATAGTTTTCTTGCCGGCCCTCAAGACAGGATGGCCATGCGTAGGTATGAAAACAGTGTACATAATATATTGTGGCTGTTAAAATACGTCTGAACCGGGTAATTATTAAAGATGTTTATAAGAGTTTTAGCACTACCATTTACTTTGGCCTTAGAGGCCGATAGGCTCCAAAAGAGGCAAAAAAGATCATTAATTTATGGTGGCAAAATTTTATAAAGAATGATACACAAACGATGACTTTTCGGCTTTTTTATCTAAATTTCGATCTTCTATGAAAGTTATAATGCTAATATTACTTCGAATTTCTTTATTATAGTTTCGTTAATAATTACATTTGAATTTACTGCTTTTGTTGTTTGTAGAAGTCTGGTTTATGTGATTACGGCAAAGCCTCGAAGGCTATCTACCTAAGTGTCGAGATGCCTCCGTGCAGGACTTTCTAAGGCAAACTGGCTGGCATGCATGTTACACATGGGGAAAAATACGAAAACTCCTATGCAGCCAGCCTGTTTGCGTATTCGAACCTCGGACCGAACTACTAGTGTTCAGCGACTTTACCGCTCGGGCGCTGGTGGGCGTTTGTCGGAAGCAAAACTAATCATTTGTATACAAAATTTTCACCTTTCTTTATGTAACACGATCTTCTTTTTTTGAGAAAATTCATTTTAAGTTTTAAAATTATGTTTAAATCAAGACTCGTAAAACTGTGAAAAAAACTAGATTTCTCTCATCAACTTCAGTGAAATAAATTCGAAGAAATGCTCTCGTGACTAATTTTTTGTGAGAAAGAGACAGTAATCGATACATAATACGTCAATTAATTTTAAATTTGCCAGTAAAGATTTGGCAATTCCTATCCGAATAGTTACTTAAAAACATTTAAAAGAAATAAGAAAATGAAATATTTTAAAAGTTCAGCTTTCTTAGGAAAGCAAGCAAAGAAATGTAGGGAAACATAATAAAGTACATTTTAGAAAACATTTTTCATGAGAAATATTATTGTTATCAGCAGAGATCTGAAAAAAAATTGAAAACTTTCCATTCACCCATGATTTTGTTCAAAATAAATTTACCTTGAAATCTAACAATTCCTAGCTCTTTTCACTTGTCCACACAGTCGATAACGATAAAATTGGCTTCAACAGCAATGCAATCACTGACATTTTGAAATGTTTATAACACATTCTAGAAGAAAATAAATATTTCTACAGGGGAATAGCCTTGAAACGATGACAGGGACTCGAACAGAAATGAGAACACGAATAGATGGTATAAAGTTTAGTATTTTATTGATATATATACTTTTTTATATTAATGCAAAACTATTCAAAAATTCTCAAATAAATTAATTCTAATTGTTGCTGTAAATCATTCCCCTGTTGTTAAAGGAAAATGAGAATCAGAATGAAGAAATTAGTAAAAAAAGGCAGCGTGTTAAAATTTCAAAATTAGTTCATAAATCAGGAAAACATACTGAAACATTTAAGTATTTTACACAGTGATAAAAAGAAAAATAGGCGTTAGATTTATTTCACATATTTTCAAAATTTTATGCAGTTACATTAAATGGAAATTAGTCTGTAAAGTATCTGCTTCCTATCCTGTTTTTTAAAATAATAAGTGAAACCAGGATTCCGGTGGTTTTTAGTTTATTATTTTTTCTGCATTATCCACATCTAAATTTTTGAAAATTAAAGATTTTGCTTATTAACTCAAGGAAGTGTTTGGCCAGATGGGCTATTATTCTTGAAACAGCATTTTGCGGCTGATCACTATAAACGGCGTATCACCTTTTTAAATTGTTGGTACCAAAATTTATTGCCATGTATTATATTTAAAGAAATTAAATAATGATTAACTGCATGAATGTATGTATGTTTATGATATGTATGTATGGAAAAACAACGATACCCAGAGCCATCAAATTTTGAATAACGTAATCTTAAACCCAAACATGGGCTCCTGGAAGCCCGAATATTGAATTTCGAATTTGTTTTATTCTCTATTTCAGATTTTGTAAAACTTTTACTAATGTTTCATTAACAAATTCAACGATTTCAAAACGAGCAATGGCAACACCGTACGGAAAAAAAAAATTGTTTTTATCTCCAGCGCACGACACTGTCTGTTGGAAATTCTAAAGATGCGCTGTTTTTAAATATTTTTTATATTGCTGTTGAATTGAATTTTATGTGGTTAAAGAGCGAAGAACATGATATTTAAAAAATAACGGTAACATATAGAACGTCAAAACAACCGTCCTTTGAGGGTAACATAAAATCTTAAAGCTTTCAGTTTTTTATTTCCCACTGAATTTTTATTTATTTTGTATGTACTAGTATCAGTTAATTATACTTCAAAACTTCGGCACATTTGCAAGCTTTTCCTCTTCTTGTGGAACATTCTATGATCTAATAACTAAATTTAATCTATCACTATATTTGACTTCTAATTGAATATTATTGATTGAAGAGCTTTAAGCGGTCTTTTAATGAAATTTTGATAATTACTTTTTCTTTGAGTGACTGGAAAGTAATTCGAAATATAATTAATATGATCAAAATATGAATTAGGTATTCGTGTTAATACTTCATTTTAATTTTCCTTTCGAAATTTTGTTTTCTGAGTTTCGAATTTATTTACTGTGTATTTCGTATTCTGTAAAGCTTTAAAAAATTTTTCATTAACAAATTCAATAATCTCAAAGCAAGCAATACACCACTGTACGAAAAAACTATTTTTATCTCCAGCTCGCGAAAGTGTCTATCGGAAATTCTAAAAACAGGTTTTTTTAAATGTTTTCGGGTAAAGGAACATTATCCCAAATGCTCTCAAAAAGTGTATGTGTATTTAAATGGAAAAAGGGCCCTTCGGGCGTAATATAAAATCTGAAAGCTTTCAATGTTTTTAATAATTTCAGCCTTTACTATAAATTCTACATTTATAACCAGAAGGCCATGTAAACTTTACATTTAACCAAGCAAATAAGAAAGAATTATAATTATGGAAGAATTGCATGTCAAAAGTAATAAATGTAACATAAAGCAATTACTCTTGGATAAGAGGAAAAGTTACGTCCATGCAAAAAAATCTGTCGAATCTCTTTAACTAACGGTTCAGATGTTAGATGTTTCAATTTTTGTTGACTGTTGCCATTTAGCGTTAGGTTATAGACTCTCCCTCGGGCTCTGATGACGTCTCGACGAAGAGTCCGCAAGATATTTCACATTCATCTCTATGAAGAGTAAACCGGGAATCTTTTGATGACGAGTTTGAAATGATTGATTTAACTGCACAGAATCAGGATGATTCTCCAAAACATCAATGAATCGGGATGATTCATTTAACATGGAATCAGGATTATTCCACTCAAACTTCACAGAATCGTTATGATTCATTTAACATGGAATCAGGATGATTCCCTAAAACTTCACTGAATCGAGATGATTCATTTAACATGGAATCCGGATGATTCCCTGAAACATCACTGAATCGGAAGGATTCACTTAACATAGAATCAGTTCTTGAAAAGTTCATTATATGGGGTTGGATCTCCCCCTGGTTTGAAGCAACTCTCGAATTCTAAAAGCCAAATCACAATATCAGATCCCCCGTACTATAAAAGGAACTTTGAAAGTAAAAATTTTGAAAATGTCAGAATAGTTCGAAGGCAACTTTGACAGCACCTGTGGAATTACTATTTTGTTTATCTTCATTATTTTTGCTAGACGACTGCACTTAATGCAACACATTTTTGAGCCACTTATTTGTCCTTTTCTAAATTTGAATTTTGTTTCTTATTAGAACATTAAAAAATTTACTAGAACAATCATCTGTTGTAGAACTAGAGCCTTTCAGTTTTTAAACCGTTTCCTCCACTTCATCATCAAGGTCTTATTTTTCTTCTTCCAAGCCTCTGATGAGTTGCTCCATTTTTTCGCAGGTTTTTCGAATAGAGTTTAAGATTTCTTTTCTATTCAATGATAACTGAGACTAATAAGATTGAATTTAGGATCTGGAGAATTTCCACATTTATTCTTTGGTACATCCGTTCCAGTAGCTTTGAGTTTTAATGACATATTTTCAATCATTTCCTTCTGTTGGTTCATTTCTTTTTGATTCTCAAATATTATTTATTTTTATTTACAAAATTAAACATGCTTTTGCTCTATGTTAAACTATCATAATCAATTTAACTTTGTATAAAATACAATTCCTACTTACTGCATGATTGCTTTACAATAAACGCAAGGACATTGGATTAATCCTTCACTCCTAGGATGGCTGTTAATTTCCAGATCGTCAAAAATCTAAATTTTCCATATCACCACGGTGGTAATTTACTTCTTTTAACGCAGGAAGAGCTCGAAGGAAAAAATTGCGCTCCGCTTTCGGTAATAAGTTTTAAATTTTTGAGACTTCGACTTCGAGCCCACTGTTGGGCTGCCAGTTTATAACCAGAGGGCTATGTAAACCTTACATTTAACCAAGCAAATAAGAAAGAATTATAATTATAAGAAAACACTACATAGAATAATTACATGTCAAAAGTACACTCATGTCCATTAATTAAGGATAATGTAAAATCAGGCAAAGGAAGAGTTAGAAGCAAAACAAATTTGACTTATTTGTAAAGCTTATTTATTAAACAAAAGGTAAAGAGCAAAAAAAGATGCTATATGTTTGATATTATTAAAAAAAATAGCGATTTTTTTCTCCCTGGAGCAAATTACAAAAACAACCTATTTACAAAAAACCAATAATACATGGTTGGTATGATTGTTAAAACATTGTATGTCTCCCAGACGATGCAATACAGTCCGTACAACGCCTAAGCATGCTGAGTATTAAATTATCGATCTGATCTTGGGGGATATTACACCACTCAAAAAGCAATGCTCTCCGAAGTTCCGGTAGACATGTAGGAGGAGGTTGACGGGCTGCAACTCGTCGGCCAAGCATGTCCCACACGTGCTCTACTGCATTCAAGTCCGGTGAGAATGCTGGCCAGTCCATAGGGGTGATATCCTCCGATTGAAGGCATTCGCTTACGATGTTTGCACGGTGAGGACGGATGTTGTCATCCATAAACACAAATTGTGCGCCCATGGCGCCCCGAAACAAACGTACATGTTGTTCCAAAATGACGTCCCGATAGATTTGACTTGTCATGATTTCAATTTGAACATGAAAGTCAGTTCTGGAACCCAGAATAATTCCAACCCAAATGAGCACTACTGCACCACCGTAACGGTGTCGTTCAGTGATGTTTTCTTTGTGGTAACGGGTACCTGGAGTTCTCCATATGAAAGTCCGGCGAGTATCAGACTGCAAACTAAACCTGGACTCGTCGGAAAACATCACACAAGCCCATTGTTGCGGTGTCCACAATGGATGCTCTCTACTCCAGGCTAACCGCAAGCGACAGTGAGTTGCAGTAAGTGGAACGCATCTGACAGCTCTACGAGCATATAGACCAATCTGCCCTAAGCGTCTGTACACGGTCTGCCTTGAAATTGTCGTACCAGTGGTTGAAGAGACAGGTCTGAGGCTGTGCTCCGCCTGTTTCTTTTGGCAGTAACTTCCAAATACCGGTCCTCATTCGGCGTTCTAACTCTGGGGCGACCTGTGCTGTAACGTCTACTCACATTACCATCATCTTGGAATCGTTGCCAAAGCCTGGAGATGACACTCAGGGCAATTCCAAGTTCATCTGATACTTCCAGTTGGGTACGCCCACATTCCAGACGGCCGATAATTTTACCACTTAAAAAAACATCCAAATGCGTCCTTTGTGTCATAACTAGTCGGTTATTGCACTGAAATGCTTATAAAGCGCCTGCGAACAATTTTACTTCTTTGCCTGTATTCCTTATATATCACTCTGTTACACTGTCGTTATTGTGACGTACCATCAGTGTCATCTGGTTACTTCCCGAAGTTTGCACATGATTCTTGAAGATGTGTGTAGTGATTTTACAGGTTATATATTTATTTTAGAGTTCGATTTCCGCGTGACTCCGAATTATCCTTAATTTATGGACATGAGTGTAATAAAGGTAACATAAAGCAATTACTCTTGGATAAGAGGAAAAGTTATGTCCATGCAAAAAATCTGTCGAATCTCTTTAACTAACGGTTCAGATGTTAGATGTTTCAATTTTTGTTGACTGTTGCCATTTAGCGTTAGGTTATACATTCCGTTTCCACACCAGAAATTTAAATGAGTTAGACGGTATTTAATCTGCGGTTTTGGGATTGTAAGATAGAGCATGTTTCTGCTTCTGGAGGTAACATTCCTTTTGTTCTGCTATCACTTTTAAGATGATTATTATTTGGCTGCGAATTATTTGAATCCGACATTTAAACTGTTGCGTCTATTAGAGTTCTGAGCCAACATTGATTTAAATTTAATAATTGTAATCTTTGGCTACTATAAATGTTGCTTTAAACATTTTTCAAGTATGTTGTTACTTAAGACACAGAGATAATTCTCTCTACATGTGTTAAAAGCTTGTATATAGATTATGCTCCCAAAGCAAACCAAAGAAACTCGAAAATTTAAAATAAATTCCTTAACCAATTATGTATTTAAATGGGATCATTTTGTTGTTACATATAAATTGTCTTTATTCTTGTTTATCGTAAACGTCTGCCAGGATATATAAGAAGTTAATTTAGTTGCTTGCTAACTATATTACTAAATTTGGTAAAAAAAATCAGTGTCATTATTATGAAGAAGTTAACCTCCTTTGAGGTTAACTTCACTTTTCAAATAGAATAAGAAGAATTTACGATTAATTGACAACAAAGGATTTTCTCTTGAAAGAGTAATGAAATCATCTTTTTCTATTCCATTTAGATTTCATTAGACATTCATTTAGACCTTTAGAACACAAGTTCTGCGTTCTTTGTTTGACACATCTTTACTTAATGGAACAAGCAGTGTCATTTTCTTTCACTTTCTATTTTTTCTTTTCTTTTTTCACTACGCTAAACTAAGTAGAATTTTATTGGAGGTAGGATAAATGATAATTTTTCTTGAATACGAATCTTCCCAAAAGTTCTCGAAGCTTACAACTCTTTTTCATATAAAAATAACAACAAAAGCATTAGCACTGTTAAATATTTTAATCAAAGCAAAATTTCAAATCTGAATTTAGGGAAAAACACAAAATTTAGTATACAGTTTTTTAAATATTATTAAGAACATATGGCATTAGTATAAAAAATATTACCAAGAAGATACGAAATACTATATTTATTAAAAGGCTAGAAAAAAAATTAAGCATTTGTATTTTTTAAATTTCTTCTTTAATACCCTAGCTAAATTATAATTCCTTGTAAGCTAGAATATTGAAGAACTGTGTCGCAACTATTCACCGAATCCTTGTAAGTAACAAGTCCAAAGAAGGATTAAATTATCCTTCATTCCAACTCAAAATAAATTAACAGATGGCCCCTTCTCGGGCTTACAATAAGCCTTTACTTGGGGTTTAACTCAAGATAGAAAATATAAAACTAATGTAATGCTAACTAAAATAAGCAATCCGAAGCTGCACAGACTTAACTGACAGAGCTGGCCGGTTTTTAAGATCACCGGCGTATACTAGCAGTACGGATGCATAACAATAAGCTTATGCTAGAAGCAACAACGGGACCCAAAGGCCGAACACGCTCTCTTACTGAAGTGACCCAGACTTCGGCTTAAATTCTCGTTTCAGCTTCATTTGCATAAATCGTAATTCTGAAAACTCGTTCTGGCAGGGAAACGTAGGCGAAAATTTAGAATGTATAGGAAAGGCTTGTTCTAAAATAAAAATAATTATTAAGTATTAGAAAATTAAAGTAAACCCTACACTTTTTTCAATGAAATTTCACGTAAGGAGGTTTGAGTAACAGTTCATATTCCTTACACTTTTCCAGAACCTTTTAAAATCAAAGCTAGCACAGAGATGGGAGGTTTAATTCAAGAATGAAAGCAGACAAATATAAAGCATGGAACTTTTAATTCTTTCCAAAATTAAGAATGGCAGTAAGTATCACCCCAGAGGGATATTGGTGATCTAGATCGCAACAAAATAACATTCTTCTCTTAATGAACGGTTTCGCTGAGCGTCACTGAGGCAAATCGTTCTTGATTGTTAAGACGTTTAACTGTTTTTAATCAGAATTTAAGAGATTCGAATATCGGAAAGAACTCTAAATCATAAATTTTGAGTCTCTAAGCACTTCCAAGAAACTTAGGTATCGAGAACTTGAAAATGGTGTCCATTGTTTTCAACGAATGCAGTTATGCGATCTCCTATCTGTCTATTTATTTGCTTTTACATTTACCCAGATGTACAGTAAAAGTGTATTCGAAAAACGTGGCTACGGGTTTTACTTCCTTAATTATTAATCTTACATGCGTTCTTTCAATTACAAATTTTCAAAAATAAAGTATTGTATACAAGCAGGTATAACTCTACAGTTTCTCTAAATAAAACGATTTATGAGGTTTTTATTTATGAGATTTATGAGCGAAAATTCAAAATAGTAAAATGTTGTTGCGTTCTACGGGTTTGAAGATATGGAGTAACTGATGACGACATTTGATGAATTAAAACACAATTCATTCGCCAACGAGCACTGTTATTACACAGGGCAGTTCCAAAGACACGCTTATATTCGTCAAGAAACTACATTAACACTCTGAAACAATCGGCAACACAGCCTTCAGGCTATGACGGAGAAGACAGCTTCATGCACTATAGTACAGCTACCACTCGGTTGATCACTCTCAAGCTAATCTTTGAACTCAAGACACTACTTTACTTTCTCAGGGCAGGCAGGGTTTTTATTTAACCTACCTTCGAGAATATTTCCGAAAAAGCCGCTAAGAATGTGCTAATGAGATCTAAAATGTTTTCACTCCGTCTAGATTGCCTCGCAACATTGTTATTCTGTAACAACACAAATGTTAATTATAGATGTTAATAGGTTAAATCCCAATCTTTCTGTACTTTGGCATATATGTTTCACGGAGATCTTGGTAATTAATAGTTATATTTTCATAAGACCAGCTAAAATTAACAACGAGTGCTATGTTACCTTATACAGAACAAATAATCGCGGAAACAAATATTTGAAGTTTTCAGTAGTTTTTTACCTGTTTGCCAAATGGAAGTTGTTCGTAATAGCTAACAACTATTCGAAGTATGTAAATTTCTCCGATAATTTCTGTAAAATTTGCATCTGGTAACAAGTGATTTGTATGTACAACTAAGGAAGGATCTGTATTTCACTTATTACAACACACTGAACATTTTATTAACTGCCCTTTTTCGTAATGGGGATTATTTTAAAAGTTTTTATAATGACGTATTGCCTGTATCCTCTACAGCTGGAACTCTTTTTATAAAATATTGTAACTCATTTTGTAGAGCATTGGGATATTTTGACTCAGATGTGAAAAATGTTCATTGCCCTCGGCGGGACTCAGAGGACCCAATCACCGAATCAAAATGGTGAAGAATCATTATCCACCACATTTTACTTCGAGAGCTTCTGTAGCGTCATTACAATTTTTGAAGTAGGAAACACGAAAAATGAGCAATGTGCTCGCCGGGACTCGAACCTGGACCGATTACACCGAGGGTGCTACTGCTACACCACAAAAGCATGCAGAAAAGAGGGAGAAATTATAATAAGAAATATATAATTAGAAAAATTATAATTGAAAATGCATATCTAAAAACAACACTGAAAAATTAAATTTATAATAACCTTTTTTTCCCATCATCCTCCATATGAACTAATAAATTAAACAAATATCCTTTTCCTAACATTGCTTATGTAAAAAAGAAAAAGGTAAAATTAGAAGCAGAAAACTAAAGCAATTGTATGCTGTTGGATTTTCTCAGATTTATGCAAAACAATGTATGAATAAGAGTTAACAAGAAAATAATAATAATAATAATAATAATAAAATCTGAGAGCTTTCAGATTTTATATTATGCCCAAGCGGGCGTTTTGTTTTTCATTTATAGACATATACACGTTTCGAGAGGATCTGAGCCCACCAAATGTACTTTACGACTTTATCCAAGTAGCCGAACACTGGTAGTTCGGTCCGAGCTTCGAATCCCGAGAACGGACTAGGCGCATGGGCGTTTTCGTGGTCTTACTCATGTGTAAAGTGTATACAAGCCTCTTTCCTTTGGAAAGTCCTCCACAAAGGCATCCCTCCCCTTTAGGTAGATAGACTTCGAAGTTTTGCCGTAACCAAATAAAGCAATCGAGAACATTCGGGCTGACGCCACTTTGGGTTAAAATTATTTTAAAAAACATATCTTTAGAACTTCCGATCGAGCATTTTTTAAAAATTTTTCCAAATTTACGTGTCTGCCATAATCTCTTTAATCTATACGTCTAATATATTAATAAACTTAACTTCTGAATAACACATCAATAAATGAATCAAAAGCTTATGTTAGCAAGACTGTTATTCGCTTTCATAAGAATGAACATAACTATTATAATATTAATTTTCATCTAATTTTTTTTCCAAAACACAAGTACTCTTAGCTTGGCAATTATCTAAAGAAACAATTGCTTCCAAACACGAAATAATCGAATTTAAGGAGTCATAGAAGAAATAGAGCTGCCACGAAACCCTTACTAATACCTTCACTAAAAATCCTCCAAATAAATTGACGTACGAATCAATCTTAGGCTTGGAAGGTTTTGCTGAATGTTGTGCTTTTTGCTTTGTGAACTCCACCCCAAAATGCCATTAAAAACGTTCTCTATTGTCCGTTTGTTTTCATTCTACACAAAACCTGCTTCAGGAAATAACAGTAAATAGATTTCTAACGATGTACATTTGTATTATTATTTGTTCTTTTCCTCTACAAGCTGAATGAAATGATAGACTTTAAAGGGGTATTTTGATGCAAAGTTTAATAACGAAATTGTGAAGCAATCTATTAATGACTCAGATAAATTATTATGAATACGGTATTTAATGATTAAATTTTATTTTATTATAAAAAATATATTTGCAGTTTGAAAAATCAGCACCTACTCTATTTTTATATCGAAACTAGTGGTGAAACGCTGCTCTGTCTATGACTCAAACTATGCCTAAAAATTAAATTTTGTAAAATTTGGTGGGAAATTTAATCAGTAATTGGGAATCTACATTGGCACACTTATTTTACTGTGCGCCAAGAAACATTCACGTGGCGAACTTCTGAAATTCCTTTCATTCTGCGCTAGCAGAAACAAATTCCGTTTTTGCTTACTTGTATATATTTTTGCTCTTACGAAGTAAAGGCAGTATTGTAATCGTATTCCTTGTAATCGTATTGTTCGTATATTCCTCGTGCGAAGTAAAGGCAGTATTGTAATCGCGAAAAATTTAAAATATCATATTTTAACAAAAATATTTATTTTGTCTGCGCTCGAATCCATATCATCTGTACGTGAGGACCGAACAAAAAATTCTTTTTACCAAATCGGATTACAAAATGGGCTTAAAATGGATTCAGAAGAGACTTTTTTTTACATCTGTACGTATGTACACTGCGAAAAAAAAAAGCGGGGAGAGACAGTTCTATATATCCCATTGTACTAGGCCGATTGACGGAATTCAAATTGCGTTTTTCATGTCTCGAAAGCGTGACTATTATATCCTAAGTCACGCACTTATATATATCATTGCTCTAATATACAGGCATTTTGACACAAAATCGGACTTTTTTTGAAATGACGTGCCATTTGTTTTTCCATATTTCGATTCTACGATTCAAATTATGCCAAACTGCCAGTTTTTGGAAAAATCGCACAAGTAGTTTTTAAAAAAGTAGCTCTCAAAATTGTAGCTCACCAATGTTAACTGAATTTGATATATATTTATTTTTCTCTGTATTTTTTTAAATTTACTTGAGTCCTTCTTCCAGAATTAGAAATTTAGGCATAATCCAAATATAATTCGCATTTTATATAATAATTTTTTTTATAAATTATTTTTAAAATTTATATTTTAAAATATTTTTTATTAGTTTTTGGAGAATATGTTTGTATTGTAACCTATAAATTTTTTAACATCGTCTTAAAGTAGATGTATTTCTAGGCACACATGCAAATAATTAGAGTTTTTATTCACTAAGATATACATGAATTTACATATTGGAGAGTTTTGAAATTTGGCATCTTGTTTTTGAGCGATAACAGCGCCATATGTGGTTTACGCACTTTGTTCAAATCATTTGAAAGTATTGAAAGAATGAAAGTTGACTTTTTTTTCCGTTCCTCTGCAATGAAAAAAAGAAAAGGAAAATTGGCTGCTATAAAATTAAGAAGTTCTCCAAGCAAATTATTCTTGGCGAAACCTGAAAGTAATACGAAGATAAATTTTTGAATTTATCTGTAAATTTCGCACCAAATTTTAGAAATGTAATGTTTAGGCATAATTTGAGTCATTAGAATGGAAATATGAAAAAAAATAGCATGTCATTTCAGAAGAAGTCCGATTTTGCGTCAAAATACCTATGTTGGAATGATGCTACATTTAAATCTAATATATATCCTAAATCACGCTTTCGAGACATGAAAAACGCGATTTGAATTTCGTCAGTTGGCCCAGTAAGTAGAACGGGAGATACAGAACTATCCCATTTTTTTCGCAATGTACATACGTGTAGCACAATGTACATACATACATACATAACTCAACGAGTAACCTCAGAAAATTTTGTATATGTAACTGCTATAACCTGTAACTGTGCACCTCCCTTGGTTGCAATCAGCCGCACTAAAAGTATGCCCCACTCTGTTACCCGGTTCAGTGAACTCAGTTTTTTTTTTATTCTCATAGGTTAGTAAATTGTGTATTGTTTACTTTAAAAGTAATTGAATTATGATGCTCTTATGTTCCGGTTAATGTTTTTATGCCTTTAGTTAATCTGCGTGCAATGTTCGTAGAATTATCAACAATTCAAAGTTGTTTAAGTGCCGCTAGGGCTAACGGAACCACCGGTTCTTTACATTTGAAACTCAGCAGAATAGTAAATCCAATGTTTCTACAACCTTCAGTGTCCTTTTTGTTGAGTGGGATGAGAAGTAAACTACAATTGTGTGCAACGAAGATCTGCCTTCTTGCCCGCTGTCCTAATTGCTTGTTTTTGCGTAGAAACTGTAATTTTACTTGTAAAAATCTTTTTTAAACTGTTTTAACTTTTATTTGGTATTTTATATTTTTCTGTTAGTTTACAATTTTTAAAGAAGGCGTTATGAGTTTTTAGTGCAAAGGGGCTTTAGTCCGAAGGGGGTCCCTGAAGGACTGTTGTTTTCGTTTTGCGATTTTGAGGTGAATCATTATAAATGTCCGTTTCACTTTTCAAACTGTTGCCATCAAGCGTTAGAGTCCTGCATTATATTTGAAGAAATTAAATAATGAAAAATCGGCATGAATACATGTATATTTCTCGCATTGTGATAAGACAACGATATATAGAACAATCGAATTTTGAATGACGTAATCCTCCTACGAATATGGGCATGTGGAAACCCAAATTTGAAATTTGAAATTCGTTTTATTATCGATTTCATATTTTCTAAAACTTTAACGAATTTTTGAGTAACAAACTCAGCGATTTCAAAGCGAGCAAAGGCAACACTCAACGGGGGAAAAAAGACCCTTGCTCATTTTAAAATTATTTTGAGCTTTGCTATTGAACTGAATTTTATGTTTTAAGTGCAAAGAACGTGATATTTAATAAATAAAAGTAACGCACAAAACGTTTAAAAAAAACGC
The DNA here is from genome assembly GCF_044657685.1 of Stegodyphus dumicola. Classification (NCBI taxonomy): domain Eukaryota; kingdom Metazoa; phylum Arthropoda; class Arachnida; order Araneae; family Eresidae; genus Stegodyphus; species Stegodyphus dumicola. The sequence continues at coordinate 35,324,339 of NC_140769.1, forward strand.
CCCTTTGAACGTAATTTAAAATCTAAAACTTTTTCAGATTTTTTTTTTTTTTTTTTTTTTTTTTTTTTTTAATGTAGTTTTGTCTTGCCGCGAAGTGGTAACTGAATTAATTGAATTAGAATCCTAAGGAAATCCAAGGAAATAAGTTTAAATGAAATGCAGCCAAAAATGTGTATAATTTAAAAGGTTGTATAGGATAATCATATGGGGACCCACGTCAGATTTTTTTTTTAAACGGTTGTTATTTTAAGACTTTTTTTTTTTTTTTTTTTTTTTTTTTTTTCTGTTTAGAATTCCATTTGAACAACTTAAGTTCCGTGGTTTAATTAGTTCTTCAAATAGACATTTAAAAATTTCTGTTCGCATTGTGTATTTCAAATATATTTATTAATGTAATTTTTTTAAATTTTATTTTAAGCATTTGAATATCATTTCTTATAAAAGAGTACTCTGTCATCGTATTTATCTCGATGTCTTTGAAAACACTATTTTTAACACGCCTTTCAATGGACGGTTAATACGTTTTCAACGGACCATTTAGAAACATATAAATGAAAAAATTGTATTACCTAAATTTTAATTGCATACAAACAATTTTCTATGGTTTTATCTTTGTGCATTTGTTGTTTCACGCATTTCATCATCCTATATTTAGTTTGCTAAAATATTATTCATATTTCCGAACAAGTTCAAATTTTTCATTTTCTAAATCGTAAAAACCAAATAGCGTAACATAAAAAAGACTAAATTTTATGAAAATAAATAAATAAAAACAATTCAATGAATAAAATAAATATTTCAATTTCTGTCTCAATAAACTACAATTTCTGCCTATTTATATTAACCGCATGGATATGTGTCGTGTAGCAGGAGGAACATTCGTTGCACATTTACAGGGATCTGGATTTTGGAAAGTCTTTGCTGCATTTCACATGGCACTTGGATTTTATTTGGGATACTTGATAAAATATAGTATTTAACATTTTTACGAAGTGAACGATCTATGTCTGTTCTTGCCTTCTTTTAATTATATAATCATTTTTCGTAATTATATTTGCAATGAAATTTATTTTGCCAATATATTTGCTTATATCTTCTTCTATAGCAGTGGTTCCCAAAGGTTTCAAAATCGCGACCCCATTTTAGGTATTGGGGCCATATTTCGCCCCCATATTCTCAGAAATACATATTTTATAATACATTTGGAACTCTGCTATGCAGATTTTCAGCGATCTTGCGAACTCCCAAAATTTTTCGCGATCCCTAGTTTGAAGGCCACTGTACTCGAGTATCATTCTGCTACTTGCCAAAATTAATAGTATTAATAATATTTTTTCCCTTTTCTTGAACATTACTTCGTTACCTTGTAAAGTCGTGTCTTTTTTGTTGTCATACAAGTTGTCTGGATCTTAACAGTAAGGCTGGAGACTTCTCGCACAGGTGTGGAGAGTAACAACGTAAGGAAAGAGTGTAAATTGCCCTTTTAGTTCTCAAATTCTTTAATAAAAAAGGCACGTTTTTGGTGCTCACAGTAATAGCGACTACTTGCGGTGAGAACATAAGGATATTTTAACAATAAATTCAAAATTGTAACAAGTAACGCTAGACTACACAATGTACTTAAATCTAACAGACTAATTCAACACCTTACATCGGAGATAGACTTAATAAACGGACAGAATGCGTAGCCGCAACTAAGATTAACAGTTGGAGAATAGATTAGCAATGTTTGATAACTAGCGAAATCACGCTCTGGCTAACCTTCGCGTTTCGCCTGTTTAAATACGCCCTTCACTCGACTTAATTTGCATCTTGGCGAAGAAATGCTAAGGGAAATATGAAGTTCGGAGAAGATACCAATATTAAATATAATTATTATATAATTATATATATATATATATATATATATTAAATTAAATATTAGTTATTCAAACCAACGGAAACCCTACAACCAGAGTTTACTTATTCAAAATGGCATCATCATCTTCGAAACTAATTACAGTAGTAGCCCTATCATCCGCACAGTTCTTCGAATTTACATGTCAAATGAAGTCACTAGTTGAACAATTATACGATATCTATTTTCACTTCACTCTAAGCGGATCATAGTATATAGCTACACTTTTGGAAAGGATAGCTGTTTCGATCCATTTGCGTAACAACAACATGTAATAATTTATTTTATTCTCCTTCTTCAGAAATTATATTATCGCTATGCTAAACTAACTTACCAATTCGATGTGTTAAAAAAGTGATTTAATGTTAAAGCCCTTTAATTCTCTTGGAAAACATCAAAGAAGTATTTTAATTTCCGGGATTAGATAAATAGTTTCCGGGATTTCAAGATATAAAGGATCCCGGAAGGATCGAATTTGTGCTTCTGGGAATGAATCCTGCTTCGGATCTTTACAAAACACCTGCAGTTGACCTTCTTAGTGAGAAAAAGCTCATAGCGACTAATTAATTACTGTCGGACACTAAAGTACTGACTTACTCTTTTAATCATTACAATGACATTTTTCATCTTTAAAATATTTAACTAATTAATTAATATTTTAATCCACATATAATTTCTAACTGCTATTACCGGTGTACTGTTACCCGATTTTTTCTGATACATCATCTACTATTTACAGATTCTTGCTTTCTTCTTGACAGTAATGTTATGTGTTAATGAAAATGCGATGGAAAACATACTCTAAATATGATGAACTCATTAGGAAAAATAAACCTTACCAAGATTTGTCTAAGGACTGGTTAGTTTTCAGGTTTCCGTGTATTCATTTTTGAAGAGCCACTTGGAAAGAATGGTGTTCATGATTTTTAAAACTTTACCCTTACCGCTTATGATTAGCAGGCTATTCTAACTTCGGTTACGTCTGGAACATCCGACGGCATATTTAATCTATTGCCTGCTGTTTCTATTTAACCTGTAATACTCACTGAGATTTCAAAAATCAAGCTTTAGCAGTGATTCTGTCGTGGACATTTAACAGGAAAATATCACTCCAATTGCCTGGATATAAAATATTCGGAACGTCTAAGACTCAGATCCCTTGTTATTTAAGTCAAATGACAAACATTACAATTACTACACCGTACCAAGTTGGTAATTTACTGCATCATGCAATGCAAGTAGAATTATAACTACTGAAAATTAAAAACTCGGATCTTGTCATTCATGTGCGCATCTGCGACAGTGAAGATAAAGCATGAATTGCCTGAGTTCGTGGAACAATAAGGTTAAGGTTTTAGATGGTGAAAGAAATGTTAGGCTTTCAAAGTTTGACCAGGCTTCTCTAACAATATGAAGACAACTGTCTGCCATATTCAGGCTGGTAGGATGATCTGTCGTATGACCTTTTATAACCCAGATTTAACTCTCATTGTTATTACAGTAGTGTGTTCACTTAATTAGCATGGGAACGTGAAAGGGCTGCATGGAGCAAAACAGGTTGAGAACCCACTTATGTTTTTATACTATTTAAACTAAACGAAATACTGAAAAGTCATAATCGGGTATTCAAATATGATCAGATGAATAAAGTGATTGAAATAGTATAATGGTTACACACTTACAAAATAAACCTTTAATCAAAAATTTTCAGCTGTATTGCTATACTTTTTCCCAAAATTCTGGATAACGTATTTTTTCTTGCAAGTGTGTAACCATTATACTTCTCCAATCATTTTATTCATCTGATCATATCTGAATACCCGGTTTAAGACTTTTCAGTATTTCGTTTAGTTTAAATAGTATAAAAACACAAGTGGTTCTCAAGCTGTTTTGCTCCCCGCAGCCCTTTCACCGTTGCTAGAAGATCTTTCGCCCCCGCCTCTTTTCTAAAACTACTTCAAAAACACATCTATTTATATTTCGGTTATTTTTAATGTGTTTTTATAAATTAAACAATAAAAAAGGTCGAAAATTCTGATAAATAACAAAATTTAAATAAAGGTAATTTTTTTTTTATATTCATAAACCGAAACTAAATACTTAACAATTCAATAAAAGCTGACCGCATTCCTCCCTGATTATATGAAATCAGCAACCGAGGAGAATTACCTTTGTTTCTCAAATATTGCACTATATCGTAAATATTTTTAGAGTAATTTAAGCTAAAGGCGACTATAGTGTTTGATAAGTACTTAGCTTATAAGTTCATAATAATGCTACGAATTTTATGCATACATAGACGATTTTAGTGCAATTGTTACATGTTAAATTGTTGTATTTTTTCTGTATAATGTAACATGAAAATCTCGAGAGACGATGCTCTGGTGGAAAAATAAGAATATAGGGGCAGATCTATTTAATACTGAATAACTGACTACCTCTCTAATTTGTCAACATATCGTTAAGCTGGCAACGGTTTTGGCTACTCATTTTTGACAAGAAATTTGGCGAGAAATCGCCCAAATTTGCCAACCTTGGTGACCATTTGATTCCTACTCCTGTATCACCGTAATAGGTACTGTAATTGAGTAACTGTAATTGATTCCATATGGAACTGTAACCGCACCCCCCCCCGTCATATGCCTTCCAGTAATTTCGAGAAGCATTAGACATGTGTCAGCGACCTTGTTGAAAACTACACGAGACTGAGAAGAACATCTTCTCTCAGTTTTCAGTTCAGCGTGAGTTCGGAATACTTAGAGATCACCCGGTTAGCTTCGCTCTTTAGATGCGCTTTGCATTGCGTTGTGTTTCACGTGCTTAGTAGTTCGAAGTGTAACTACTGATTGTACTCAGTGATACTGCGATCACCTATGCGAATATTTCTGTGAAAACTTCTAGAACTTTGAAGTGTTTCTTTTGATAAAATACATTTTAGCAACCTATCACCAGACCTGTATGGGTTCAATCGATTATGAACCCGTACGCATGCAACAATAATAATAATTGCATACATAGGACTAGTTTGTATACTTCATAATCATTGCTTACTTTTTTAGCCTCTGTAAAGTTTGTTGACTTGAACAATAATGATGATATAAAATTCCATTACTTGCTTTACAGTAAAAGGCAACAAAATGACAATCCAGTTATCGCATTTTTTCGAATATCCAGATAGAGGACGGTCTTAATTAGTCCAGATACCTGCAGCTCTTCACTCAATACTATATCAATCGCATTCATTATCGTGATGAAAATGCTTTATACAAGAATGCAACATCCTTTATTATTCTACATTGGTTTGTATTAACCGAAATACTAAATTAAATACATCAATCTTTAAAACGGCGACGATGAGACGACGCATCCACATATAATGTTTATTTATTTTTATTTTTTTATTTTTCCAGACCTTCTAATTCTTCCAGAGTCTTTAACGTGGAGAAAATAAAATAAATAATCGTACCAGCGGTATGTCGTGAGCAAACAATACGGCTTCCTAAGCTCCCACCAAAGGCGCCTATCAGACTTTCTTCATTCTTTTTTTTCCTTCAAATAGATTTATGGCTTTGCGATTCATTGCTTAGAAAGAAAGTAAAAGTGACAAGTATACTTTGTATCCGAAAGTGCATAAAATATTTTTTTTCTGTTATGAACTAGTACTATGTTCATCTGCGTTGAAGCATGTTATAAATCTACAATCTAGCACTGAATTTGAATTGAAATAATAATGTGGCGTATAGTTCGAAAGTGTACGAAATACATTCAACAAAAGTATAAACCTAATGGTTGGGTGAACATTAAATAAATCATTCCAGTTATAGATAAAAGCAACTTACGGTACTATTGAGTACTTGTATGAAGTCTGATTTTTGTGAAATTTGTCTTTAAAATGAAGATAACATAAATTACTTTGTACATACTGTGTGTATGTGTAGTTAATTATGACAAAGCACACGAGGGCTATCTGCCTAAGGGGAGGGATGCCTTCGTGGAGGACTTTCTAAGGGAAACTGGCTCGTATACACGTTACACATGGGGAAAACCACGAAAACGCCCATGCAGCCAGCCCGTTCGCGGGATTCGAACCTCGGACCGAACTACCAGTGTTCAGCGACTTTACCGCTCGGCCGCTGGTGGGCTAATCCTTGTACATACTATGTTACCGTGAAAGACCGAAATTGGAGAATGTCGACTTTCACCGGAGAATGTTAACATTCACCAAATACGTTGGTGAAAGTTCGAATATTGCACTACATTCTTGTATATTCGAACCCTCACCGATGTATGTCGACAATCACAGATATGCTCTGGTGTAAGTCGAAAAGAGAGGTCATAAAGTGCCATAATAGTTTAAGTTGTTGCAATAAATAAGATTTCAATCACATAACTTAGTAAGTTTTTTATTACTGTTATTTTATTTTCTCATTTAGAACGTACTGTATAATTAAGGAAGTTTTTAACTTCTATTATTTTCTTTTTTCATTTTAAATGTATTGTGTGTTTTAGGTTCTCATGTTCTTAAGTTCTTATTTCAAGTGCATTTATTCGCGACTGAATTACGGAGAAGAAAATATAATTTATTATATGTTCAACATTCACCATTAGTACATGGTGATTGTCGACATTGACCGGTGTAAGTCAGAAATAAGAGTATTTGGAAAATATTTCGGACATACACCAAGAGACTATGTGAATGTTGACATTCACCGGTGAAAGTCGACATTCTCCAGATTTCGGTGTTCCACCTTAACATATATGTCACAGTGAAGACCGAAATCTGGAGAATGTTGACTTCCTTTGGTGAATGTCAACATTCACCGAGTCGCTTCGTGTATGTTCTTACACATTCACCGAGTCGCTTTGTGTATAAACTTACTTAAGTATGTTATTTACGTTATACAGTTTTATTTATTACATCAACAAGTGGTGATGGTCCGAATGTATAAGAATACAACCAAATATTCGGCTTTTCATCGGCGTATTTGGAAAATACCGACATTCTCCAATTTCAGTTTTCACAGTAACATATACAATAGTTACAGTAGGGAAAAGTTTCTATGCTGTGAAAAGAAATATCGCGAGAAAAACTTCACATTCTATCTTAGAGATGAAAACCCTGTTTCTAAGGTTTTCCCTTCTTATTATGTCTTATTTTAATATTTTACCATATTTCTAGTAATATTATGACAGGTCAGTGTAAAGGCATAATAATTTAAACTTTCCTCAAAGAGCTGCGTATATACCTTGGTTGTTTAATGGACGAATATTTTCAAACTGCAACTTCTAATAGGACATTAGCGAATACTAGACAGTTAGCCTTTTGTTTGTTCAATTTCAGATGCTAATTCTCAATGATTTCTGTTTAACCAGCTAATAGGAGGTTTCCAGAAAATGTTTCTAGTTCTTGTGCCTCGTCTCTCAAAGAGTAGTGAAATTTTCTGTTCGAATTTTGCTCAAGTTTAAATTACAGAATACTTGTTCTCATCAATGTAAAATGAAATTCATTTCCAGAAGATAAGTAATTTTTTGGAAAAGTCATAGTAATTTGGGGGTAATTTGTCATAGTAATTTAATACATGAAACTATTACATCTGAACAAAGAAAAATTTCTTCCACCCGGGGCTAAGCAAAGAAGACTGCTTTGAACTGAAGGGTAATAAAAAATGGCGAAATTAGTATTTTTCTAGTATTTTTGTTTCAGAATAAAACGAAGGGTTGGTTTCACAAATTTAAAATATTTTAGAACTTAATAAACTGCATATATATAATTGTCCAATTTTGAAAGTGTTGGACATCCAGTGATCCGAAACCAAAATTTGCAAATGACATTAGAGGTTCGTAATTATCATTAGGAAATTATTTACCGATCTATTCGATAATGAAAATAATAAAATTCTAAGATGCAAATTCTGTCATTAAGCAACGATATGTGTGTAAAATTCGTAAAAGACTATTTATAAATAAAATATTTAATGAAATAAGAAAAATCAAAATTGAATTTTTAAAAGGTCTCTTAAAGGTACAAAGAAAACCTCTTCGTTAAAACTTGATCTTATACAGATGCAACAAATTTGAGCATTTTTTATTGGATGTGGTATTTACATTTGTGATACTATTTATAATACTTGACTCATTTCCTAAGAATAAGTGGTTGTAAATAAATATTTGCGGTCGTGATTATTTTCACCTCACCTCGTGAAGTTTAGCCCCTGCTTCTGTTTTGTTGCCTATGTATATTTTACTTCAGATAGAATCTTCCTGTAATCCCCCAGTTGAAATTTTGTCGTTTACTGAATATAAAAGCAAATACACGTGTAGATGAGAAACAATCACCCTAATGTATTTATAGCTGTCATCTATAGTTACTAGTTACTTGGACGACCCTCTAAGAAAAATTAAATCTCTTCTTCTACCTTAATATCTCTTCATAAAATTATTTAATTTGTTTTAAGAATTTTGTGTTTGTAATTATACGTCTAAGATAATAGCCTATAATCTTAACCTTTTATGTAATAAACATCAAATCAAAGACTAGACAATCTATTACTGGAAGAATTTATTCATCCAGTATATTGTAATAAAGAAATACCAGACACGTTTTAGTCATTTTATAATTCCCTTTTCCTTTAAAATCAATGAAATAAGAGTGTCTCCGCTCCGTGACATGAACGGCAGCTATTATATTTCTAGGAATAATTTCACCAATTCTATGCAAAACGGATACAGAAATGAAAAAAATCTCAGACGTTCGAAGTAAACTTTTTTGTCCATTAATATATAGTGCTACTATTTCGTCTGTTACCTAGAAACCGAAATAAGCAAAACAAAATTCTAGTCGTACATTCTATTCATTGCTATTGAACACGCATTAGAATTGAATGTCTTGCTAAATTTATGGAACAGCTTTATTTTCGACATAAATTAATACGAATTCTTATCACGTTTTTTTCTTTAATAAAGCTGAATGCCTTAGATTTTAGGTACAAATTGTGAAAGGTATCACATTTAACTTCCACAGCTATGAAGCAATTTACAGTTTTCGATGCTAAATTGCTGATTTTTCTTCAATTCCGAAGCAAGGTTTTATGTTTACCTTGCTTTGGAGGTGAGGTCCAGCATCTTAATCCCCTTGTTATGATCAATAGACATAACTAACAAATTTCATCGAGTAAATACATTTGGGTTCCTGAAAAATTATGCTTTATGCAATCAATCTGATACATTTTCATGCCTTCGGCTACTGCAAACCTGAATTCAATAATATTAATGATGACCATTCTTGCATCAGCACAAAAACGTGATGGTACATTACATAGCATTAAGATAAAAATGTTAACGATAAATACAAATTTTGTTTCTACTCTATTTTGTTAATTTGTTTTATTTATTTTTAATTAGCCCAAAAGGCGATAACACAGAAGGGCTATTAATTTCATTTTGGCATTTTACGTCGAAAACTGACCGTTTCACTTTTCAAATTTTTCCGCCAAATATTATCGCCCTGTGTTATATTTAAAGGAATTGAATAATGAAGAATCTACATAAATGTATGTATGTTTCTTCCACTGTGATAAAACAACGGTGCCTAGAGCCATCCAGTTTTGAATAACGTAATCCTCCACCGAATATGGGCATCTTAAAGCCCTAATTTGGAATTTGAAATTTTTTTTATGATCGATTTCATATTTTGTAACACTTTAACAAAATTTTTATTAACAAACTCAACGATTTCAAAGCGAGCAGTGGCAACACTCTACCAAAAAAAAAAAAAAAAAAAAAAAAAAAAAAAAAAAAAAAACATTATCTCCAGCTCGCGAAACTGTGTATCGGAAGATACGTTAATTTTAAAAGGCCCTTTGGGCGTAAATAAAATCTGATTGTTTTCAGATTTTTAATTACTTATATATATATATATATAAAATATAAAAAGTACGATGGCTTTGCTCTACCCAAACACGCAACCTCCAATTAACTTCCTTTCGTAGATCCTCCCCCAAGACCAGTACCTTCTAGAATATGCTAGCCTATTACTTAGCCCCTACTTTAAATAACGAATGCGCGCCATTTAGCGACACAACAGAAGCTGCTCTCCTCCTGCGCTACCAAACCTTGCTGCTGCTTTTTTGCCTTTCTTTGTTCAAAGTATGACGCATTAAATTTAAAGTAATCTTATTTAGTGACGAATATTGATCTGCTTCTTGAATTGAAATAAAGCATGGAGCTATAAACGTAATTCCTATTGTGTCGTTATTTGATGTCGCCTTGACACTCAACTGCAGCAATGCCAAGCTTCATCACTACTGCTGGAAAATATCACATATATGTATATATACTTCTTATTTTACTGCTATCTAAAGGTCAGCCCAAAATATGGTACATCAAGACAAGTTACAGCATTAAATTTTTACCGGGAAAATTCTGGTTGCCTTAAGAGCATTTTAAATTGTTTCTATGGTACAAAAGCGTCCACCAGCACCCGAGTGGTAGAGTTACTGAGCACTGGTAGTTCGGTCTGAGGTTGGAATTCTGCGAACAGGCTGGCTGCAATGGGAGTTTTCGTGGTTTATCCTATGTGTAGCGTGTATAAGAGCCAGATTCCCTAAAAACGCCCTCCAGGAAAGCATTCCTCCTCTTAGACAGAAAGATTTCCAAGCTTTGCCATTATCACATAAACCAAACCAATTCATAAAAAGCAGATATTGATCATTGCGGAAAGCAGGACCCATTTTCATCAATGACTTTCTGCCCACGTTAAGGTTTATCTCAGATTCTTTTGTGTAACTTCCCTGCTTTAGAAAGGAATATATCTTTGTATTATTCATTCACTTCTGATTCATTGAGAAAGTACCAGTGACATTAAGATGAATTTTCGTGACTGAAGCTTACTTCTCTTTTTTTTTCTCTTTTGTGCAGTGTACAAATTAGAATTCATTTCTCGCCTGCTTAGGGGATAAAATCAATTGTAATTAGTGATAAGAGCTGCATCATTATTAATGATGGTAGGGTGAACAGCAGTTTTCCCAATGATAAACAACTGTAGACATAAAGTTAGTCAATAAAGTCTGCGTACATCAAGAAAAGTAATATCAAATCCAAATTTTAAGTGGCGAAAAGTGTAGTTTCTTAAAGTTTTATATTTTAAGTATTTAGTTTCAATAAGGGATTTTAAAATTATTTAACTGTAATATTTTCATATCTAATAATTTATGCACACTAATTTTTAAAAGATAAGTGGCCAGAAATCAAAGCCAATAAAGTTTGCGTACAACGTGAAGGAGGCGGGGGATTTCTTATCTAACTTTTAAACTTCAAACTTCAGAATGCAAAGAAGGTTACACTTTCAAGGTCATTGACTTCCGAAGCAAATTTCACGTTGATTGGAAGTTGCTATTTCTATTTTCTTTGACGAAAATGACAACCAATAAAGAAATTCCTTTAGTTACGAGACAACTCATTATCAAATTGAGAGATGAAGGTAAAACTCTTCGTTATATTGGTAAAACCATTGGAAAACCATTTTCTAGTGTGCAAAGAGTTATTCAAAACTATCTTGACACTGATAGTCTTGCTGTAAAACCAAGATGTGGGAGACCGAAGAAGCTAAAGCAGAGAGAAGAAAGAAAAATTCTTTTACGAATTAAACAAAATCCTAAACTTTCTTCTGTAAGCATTGCAAAAGACATTTTTTTAGCTAGCAAAAAGGAAATTTCTCCTGAAACTGTACGAAAAGTGCTGCGAAAGTCCGATTATCATGGACGCAAACCTAGGTCTAAGCCATACGTTTCCGAGACAAATAGAAAGGAAAGAATTGCTTTTGCCAAAACATATTTAAACTCTTCGCAGGACTTCTGGAACAATGTAATTTGGTCAGATGAAAGTAAATTTACAGTATTTAAAGTTAATAGCCACCCTATTGTATGGAGAAAACCAGGAACAGAACTGAATCTGAGAAATTTAAATCCAACTGTCAAACATGGAGTTGGCGGTGTGATGGTATGGGGGTGTATGTCGTCGAAAGGAGTTGGAAATTTTCACATTATTGATAAAGTCGTGGATAAGTAGGTTTATCTGGATATTCTGAAGAAAAATCTATGAGACAGTGCCCGAAATTTAAACCTTTCTAATATCTTTATTTTCCAACAAGACAACGACCCGAAACATACAGCTAAAATTGTGAAGGAATATCTCCTCTATCACACTCCAAGACAGTTGCGTACTCCTTCACAGTTAACAGACCTCAATCCAATCGAACATTTGTGGGCAAAATTGGAGAAACGAATTCGAAAACACAATATTACGTCGCGAAATAAGCTAATTAATAAATTGCAGTAAGAATGAGCGAAATTTACGTCGGATGACACTGAAAAACTAGTTCAGTCAATGCCTAGACGTCTGCAAGCTGTTTTGAAGAATAAAGGATATCCTACAAAATAGTGAAGTAATGTAAAAAACTTATATTTTGCTTCTTTTTTTTTTTTTTTTTTTTTTTTTTTTTTTTTTTTTTTTTTTTTGAAAGTGTACGCAGACTTATTGGAGGGAATTTCTGAGTTTTTTTGACAAAATATATTTTTGAAAAAATGTAGATACTATTACACTGATATTATTTTTTATTTAAGCTTACAATTTTAGTTAATAGAAGAAAAAAATGCAATGATTAAAATACATTTTTCTATGCTTTAAGTGTTTTTTTTAATTTAAAATTTAGTCTGTACGCAGACTTTGTGAATAACTGTAGCTAAGACGGAACACCAGCTTCAGCAACTTCAATGGATTTATTCCAACCCATAAGATTCTCTTTCCTTCTTCTTGAACCTGTGACCCTAACCTCTAACCTGTGACTGCACAAACGTAATTTTTAGGATTTTTTTAATATTTACCTATACTTCTTACTGTAGTACATGTAGTGAATATGCAAAAATATAAAAACAGAAGGAAATGAAAATAATAAAAATAGAATAATGGTTGTTCGGCTTCCTTTAAGAGTTTTATTAAAGTATAGCTTGATTTGTTTATATGCTGTGTTTCTAATATTTGTGTTTGAAAAACATCCTGGAAACTGCCTACCTTGCCCTATTTTCTCTGAATTCTAGATGATATACAACGATTATTTTAGTATTTCTGCTTCGTTTTTGATATTACTGTATTTTTTACCATCTACTTCAAATTAGATATGATTTTCGCTACGGTTTCTGGAAAAGGTTTCAAATATGCATCATATAAGCACAATAGCACCACTTTAAAAAATATAGCAGCTTTGAATGATTGTTAAAAAACTTTTAGTTTAAATACGTAATTTCGAATTCTTAACCCTAATTTTAAATAAATATATATTACAAACAAATAAATATATTTAAATTTAGAGTTTTTAAAATTAAAAATCGAAATTCAATTTTAATACAAAAACTACGTATTATATTTGTAGCCGAAAATAGGAAATTTTAAAATAGTGATTTTTTAAGAAGAAGAATGCAGTTAATATCATTTAAAGACGAAGACTATAATAAGACATGAAAGATAAATTTGGCAACAAATTCTTAGCTAGTTTATTTTTAAACTCAGTTAATGCCATTTAAATATAACTATTACATTTTATCATAAAAATATATGCAATCTGCTTTAAAAATGCAAATTTTCTACAGAATGGGTTCCTAATTCAGATTACAACATTATTATCTCAAAAGTCAAATGTCATCTGTATTGAATATTTGAGTATGGAAGGAATTTATAACTTCTGTCGAATAATTGCAATTATGGCGCACTCTTCAGTCACAGTTGTGGGATTCGACAAGGATTTAAATCTACATTTATCTTTCATTACAAGTAGGTAACTAATTATCTCTGAGCTCCCGAAGCCAGCATCAGAAAGGAATATTCCTTGCCTTTATTTTAGAGTTGGTAGCAATCTGGTTAGATGGGCCTTTCAGAGAATTCATCATTTATTTGAGAGGGGGATCAAAACGTAATACATAGTATTAGTTCTCTTATTATGATTACGTATTTTTGGCTTGCAAATAGTAGGCTACAATGTGGCAGGTAACTACTTTGATCACCATTGTTTGATCATTTGATTATTTATTATGCTGCTGCATCAGTTGTCACTCAGGAGCAAAGTGTAGAGTGGGTATAAGATTGTGGGTTTTGTGAGTTCCACTACAAATGCAGAGTTATAACAGTAGTCTCGTTTACGTCAGCAAAACGAAATCCGTAATTCTGATTGTTTGAATCAACGCAGCATATCCATGTAGTACTTTCTTCTATTCGGTTGAAAAATAGCATCGATCTATAGATGACAGGCTTCAGAAAGCGAACCTTTATAAAAAAGAAATGCTGAAACTGATGTTACGGTTGAAGTAAAATAATAATATTCTCTATATTTCGATCTCTTTCTTCCTAATTCTTGTCAACTTACCAGTTTCCAATTTCAATTAAAGTGCAGAATGTTGAACTGCTGGTTAGAAATATTTTCAAATGAATCTGAACTTTCCTACTTCAGCAGTTCTGTTTCGAAGCCAGAATGAGGCTTTTACTAGCCTAAAAGGTTAAATCATTTCCATCGTACAGGAGCAATGCCTAATTCAAATTTTTTTTCCAATGGCGGGCCCTCAGCCGACTTCGGTTGGCCACTACTAAGGCCAGAAGTTGTGCTTACTTTGTTATGGAGGCATGCAATAGGTGGGCCACTTTTGCCTCCTATTGAAGAGACGGACAGTTACAGCCATACCTTACCTTTGGCATTGAAGTCGACTTCTCTAACCACTATACTGTCTGAGAGATTATCTAATCAAAATGGCGCAACTATTTCCGCCACTGTGTGTAATAGCTCCCCTTTAAACTAGTTTAAGTTAGAATTATCCACCCACTGGATTATACCCATCATCTTTCGCAAATAATTAGCAATGCAAATATTTAACAATTAGGAAAAACTTACCCATAGAAAGTTTATGACATATTTCTAATAATTTGTTTTAAAAAAATTAAATTGTCTTGGACTGCTATTCGTTTTCCAAAGAACTTCAATTTTGTAAGTTAAGATACCAAACCCTTGAGAGAATCAGCATTTATATTATGCTGCTATAATGCAGTAACCATTTCTTTAGCTATGTAATGATTTTCTAGATGATACGTACATTCTCATTATCGTGACACTGATATCTTAGTTCCCTCAATTTGACTCAATTCTGATAACGTACAAACTTTAGGAGAATCGCCACACTTTGGCTTCCCATTTTTCTTCAGATCTCAGAATTAAAATATCAACAGCTAATAAACAAAGCTAACTAGAATGAAAAAAGCTTTTTTCTCAATAAACAGTAGTATAATTTTAGAACTTGCCGACTACAACTAGTCTAAGAGACACCGTCATGTGTCTAGTACACATTGTATTTTAGAGCTCACAATTGCTGAACAGTATTAATGGCATTCTGGATAAATTTCAAGCCCAGTTTACATTAGAAGTATCTACATATAAATTCCTCATAATCTCAGTTCCATATAATTCAACTGATGCAGAGAGTTCATTTTCAACCTTCTTGCAATGGATAATCGGAGAAGAACATGATACTAAATTTAAAGCAATTTTGACAGAAATACACGTAAAATGCTGATAAAACATGTTATAGGTTTATTACGTTTTTAATGAGCCATAGATTAGGCTAAACCTTTACTATTACTTTTCGTTTTCCGTTTCCTTACCAAAAATGTAAATCAGTTAGACAGTATTCAAGCTGAGCTTTTTGGATTTCCATACAGACGTTTTTGGAACTTAAGACAGAGACTATCGGATTTTAAGAGGGTTTTAAGCCTATCGAACCCCATTTTTTAGTTTCGCCAACTATAAGAAGATTGTAATTATTCGGCTTTGCATTAGAGCTACCATCAATTTAAATTGTTCCACCTGGTGATGTTCTGAGCCAAATTAGAGTTTAATTGTATACTCTTGACTAATAACTTACATTTAAAATTTTAAATCTGACTGTTACTTTAAGCTGCGAGATGTGGTGGCTGACTATATGAGCACAAGATATGTATTTTAAATTCAAGCTTTGATTTAAATAAAAAGCTTCGTTTTAAACCATTTCAAGAATCTGCAGTTCGTTTCATACACAGCAATACTCCCCTTAACGTCTGTTTGGCGTTTGGTGCTAGTTTATGCTCACAAAGGGAGTCAAACTCTATAATGTAAATGATTATTTAAAAATAATTATAAATTAATTTCGTGGCTTTTTTATTGCAATAATCTGTCATCTATAATTCCTATAGCAGTTTAATTAGTTAATCAATTTAAAACAGTTTAAGAGAACGGGTAACCAAAAATGTTTAATGATAAATTATAAATGATGCTTTTATTATTATCCCAAAGAGCGTCAGCACAGAAGGGCTATTAATTTCGTTTTGGCATTTTGCGTTGAAAACCTTAAATATAGGTTTATTTTTCAAACTGTTGCCACCAAATATTATATCCCTGTTTTATATTTAAAGAAAATAAATAATGTAGAATCTGCATAAACGTACATATGTTTCTCGCGTTGCGATAAAACGACGGTACCTACAGCTATCTAATTTTGAATAAAGTACGTTTCCACCAGGCATCTGGGAGCCCAAATTTGAAATTTGTTTTATTATCTACTTCACATTCTGTAAAACTTTAACAAATTTTTGATTAGCAAACTCGATTTAAAAGTGAGCAATGGCAACACTGTAAGGAACAAAAATCATTTTTAACTCCAGCGGCAGAGACTGTGTATCGGAAATTCTAAAGATATTCTCATTTAAAAATTATTTTGCGATATTGCTGTTGCATTGAATTTTATGCTGTGAGTGCAAAGAACATTTAATAAATAAAGGTAACACGCAAAAGGTTAAATAAACTTCCCTTTAGGCATAATGTAAAATCTGAAAGCATTCAGACTTTTTTGGTTTATTTTTTTAAATTTATTTGTTCAATTAAAATATGTATTTTAGTTCATTACTGAAGAAATAGCTTTTATTAGCTATCTGTAGACTAATTGAATATTAAAAGTATTTCATAATTTACATCATTTTAAAAAAGGAACTCGCTTTCCCTTTAATTATGAAATGGTTACTCAAAAATAAGATAGAGAATAATTTATCTGCATTGAGAAATTTCAAATAAAGTATGACGTTCATTAATTGAAAAATAGATAAAATAGATAAAATGTTTTAAATATTTTTTCAGAACCGCACACAATCTAATACCATAAATTCGTACTTTATTTTTCACATTTGTTTTCCTTTTAAGTATCATTGTAAAATATAATAAACTTCATACTGAGTTTGATTAAGGCTCAAATTTCATTTCATCAAAATTGCATAATTTAAAGTAAAATAATTTTTAAAATTTTTTTTCAGTTCTTTGTATCCATATGCTTTCAAGGGGTACTCATCCGGTTAGGTTTAGCAATGACATTCTATGGGGCAATGATTCAAAATTTACTACGTCAATGCTTCCTATACCGGATCTTCAAGGGTTCCTATACCAAATTCCTAGAACTTTGTAAACCAGGCTATAAAAGGAGGCTGCAGCCATTGCCTGTCTCATTTCTGTGTTCTCTCTTGATCTTCAAGAGTTACTTTTTCGGAGAGTACTTACGGTAAGGAAGGTAAAATGAGGCTATTAGCCTTCTACTCAACGCTTTTAGTGTTATCGCTTTCGGGTAAGTATCTTTTCTATGTTTTAATAGTATTATACTCATTGAAGGTGCTCGATGAGTTCCCAATGCTTGGCGTTAGAGATTTGAACTGTTAAAATAAGAATTTTCCTTTGAGAATTTGAAAGCGAATGCGACGAAAAAACGGATTTAATAAACGAAACTGTAAAATGTTTGTTTTTAAATAGTTTTGTAGTTAATCAATTAAGCAAGTGAAAATAGAATAAAACTTAATTTATTTTAGTGTTTGAATTCGTAACTGTTTTCATAATTTTTGTCTATGTCATGATGATTCATATAATGTACAACCGTTTCATACGTGTGCATCATATCTGAACATAGACAAACAATTTAAGGATTTTATTTAATATAAATATATTTGCATGCATTTTGGATCAGTTTTAATTAAAATCTACGAATAATATTATTATTACTTTTAATACTTAATCATTATAGGAATTAGATTTTATTTAATTAGCTTTTTTATTGATATGTAAAGTATTACACACATCATCTAATGAACAATGATTTTGATAATATGTTTATAACAGGGAAACTTGTATTTAATTTTTTTATTGTTTAAGAAGTTTGCGTGCTATTAGTTTTATCAGTCCTGTAGTACAAATGTATAATAATTTGGTTATAACACAAATTAGGCCCTGGCACTGTCTGTTCACTTTCTAGTGAAAATTAAATTTTGAAAAACTCTTGTAATCCTGATTTCATATTTTCTGAAGAAGATATTAAATTAGAGCGTATATTTTTGCACATTGTTATAAAACTCCAATTTAAATAAGCGCACCAGCAACCAGTCGCTGAACATTGGTAATTCGGTCCGAGGCTCGAACCCCGGGGAACAATTTGCTACATGAGCGTTTTTGTGGTTTTCCCTATGTGTAACTTGTATACGTGTCAGTTTCACTTAGAAAATCGTCCACGAAGACATCCCTCCCTTTACTGGATAGCCATCGAATAATTTGTCACAATTAAATAAACCCAAATATAACAATTTAAATAAAGCGAGATCTCCCATTACAATCCCCTTCTTTTTTCCCAATTATAAATTAATATTTTCTGGGTTTTTACATAAATAAAAGCTGATAATATATTTTCAGCTTACAGACATGCAACTGAAATTGCATTGATTTCCTCCTGACTTTTCTTAGGTGTGGTATGTGTGGTAATCGGAAAGTTTAGGTTCGCCAGTATTGCAGTCGTATGCATGGCATTTATCACAACCTGGATAAATAATCAAGAAATTGTGGTCAAGGCAGACAGCTAATAAATCATTTGTTGCATTCAGAACTATATGTAGACAGTTTGGTATTCATATTAATGCCTCGTTGCCAAAATAAAATCCTTTGTGCGACCTTAAATCACAATACAGAGCTGGCAGAAATTAAACTATTTATTCTAGCCATATAGACCAGACGTCTCACTGTAAGTTTGGTGCATCTGGTTATGGCAAAGCACTCAAGCGCTATCTGCCTTAAGGACAGGGATATTTTCGTGGAGGTTTTTTAAATTGAAACTGGCTCTATAGCCGTCATACTTTGGGAAAACCACGAAAATGCTCATGCAGCCAGCCCGTTCGGTACATTCGAACCTCGCACCAAATTACTAGTGTTCAGCCACTTTACCGTTCGGCCGCTGGTGGGCCTGTCTCACTGTAAGACCTCCTCCTTGAATTCGATCGATTTCAGCCAAACATAAAATGAGAAGCATTCTATATAAGATTATTTAACGGCTAACATTCCTATATAAAAATGGTCAATTATTTATTTTAGTTTCCCAACAGGATAGCAGTGTTTGATGATATCTTGGATGTAAATTGAACTTGCTGGGCCATACAATTCTGAAACGGAACTTTTGGTAACTTCTTATATAAATAAAAGGTACTTACCTATTTCGCAAACGGCCTTGAAACTGTCGCCAAACAATGCAATTTAGCGCCAATTATGGATAAGCGTGACGAAATATCACACTCATAATATCTGCGCTTTTCGTATGATATAATCCCGGTTGATTATCAATAAGCTACGTTTTGTTTTTATGAAAAAAGGAGATAAATTATTTGTTATTGCATCTTTTCTTGCATAGTGAACAAAATGATTAAAATTCGAGATCTGCCTTCTACACAATAGCAAGAAGTGAATTATTTTCAAAAATATAGAATCATTTCAAATAAAATGTGTATCAATGAACACGGTATGATCAACTGAATATGAGAGATAAAACAGTAATAGATTGGAACAATTACCTGATGAAAGTCATATCGCTCTAAACGGCGTTCATAGCGTTCTGACCGGAGCTTCAAGTAAAATCGGAGAGCCTGACGAAATAGCAGAAGCCTTTTTACGAAGTGCAAAAACGATGAGGATCAAATACTGATTATTCAGTAATTAAAGAGGCATTGGTTTCTTCAGAAATCTCTAGAAACGATTGGCACAGCTTTACGGTTCGACAGTAGCCAGCATTCACAGTCGACGGGATAATACGTAAGTACCAAATATGGAAAGTTGCTTAAAATTCCGTGAGAATATCTTTTGCAAAGACAGCGTGCATTTAGCAAAAGAATAATAAACTAAAATAAAAGAAGAAAACTATATAAAACTCAAGAATACATAATTCTGTAAAGTCTTTCGAGGATTGTTAGGAGTCGTTGTCTGACAGAAGGTCGAACTAATTTTGGATTTGAAAAATCTATTAGGATTGTCACCACAGTCGGTAGTCGAAAAGATAGGCTAAGTTATTCCTTGAATATTTCAATTTTTTTATTTAATTTAATAGCAACACTTAGCTTAATATTTTGTTATAAAATAGTTTATTTTAGTAAATATGTTGCGTTGCACATTTCGTAAACTTAGTTTTGGGTTATAATTGATTTCATATGCACAGAATAATTCTCGATATATAAGTTTTAAGTAATGTTTGTTCATAAGAATCTGCTGTTATTTATTATCTGCTCTTAATTATTAATATTTACATTTTCTTCTAAAATCCAAACACCTTAAGGATGACAGAAACTACTCAGAAACATATTTGTTTACCTAGCTTTAATACCTGAATACCTGTGTATTTATTTAATTATCAGATGTGCATATAATGAAAAATATATAATGAAATGTTTAAAAAAACAAAAATAACTTTGTATGCAATGCTAATAATAACCGTTTCAATTACAGTTTCCTTCTATTTTTGTTGTTGTGGTAAGATTGTATGTTAAATTCTCTGCTACATGTGAATTTTCATTATTTTTAATCTCTTTCTTTTTCTAAATTTCAGGTTTTAGAATTAATCAAGATCTATTCATATAAAAAGAGACTTCATCCATAAATTTTACTGAGTTCGTAAAAGAATTATCGCATTGCTATTAGCATGCAAAATTATTTCGTTAATAGTAAACAATATTTCATTATTCTTAAATAATAGTATCAAAAGCTTTAATTCATTGAGAATGACAAAACATTACGCAGATTATGTGAAAATATTTCCACTTATTACTTAGAGTACTCACTGCTTAGAGCACTTATTACTTCCCCCAATTTTTTTATCTGATAGCTACTAGTTATTACCATTAATTCTCAAACACAAAATAATTTTATGTAACTTAATTTTATTTAAACATTTATAAAAAATGTCTGAATATTATGCATATCTAAGATTAACCCTTTGAAGTGGTATTCCGTTTATATATAGAAATTATGCTAGTCAGAATTAATTTGGTTATCATAAATTAATGAAAAATCACAAAATCACGATTACTGAAAAAGTTACATGTAGAATTTTATGAAACTGACCCGCAATATACAACACATAGTAAGGTATCAAATAACATAAAAAGAAATTACCAGACGATTATGGTAGTAAAGAAATTAGCACATGTATAAAATGAAAAAATCGAAGATGTCAGTTTGCTATAGTAAAAGTACCTTCAATATGGAATATAATCGCCTCTAGCAGCAATACAGCACATTCAGCGATGTGTGATGGTTTCAATTATGCGGTCTATCAGTTCCATAGGAAGCGAGAGCCATTGCTCTTCTGTACTTTGCTGGAAATTAAATTATTTTCTTCTCTTATTATTATTATTATTATTACTGTTGTTGTTATTATTATTTATTAATCAGGTAGTCTTGAATACTACTTATTTAAATGCTCCCTCACTACTGAGTATCATCTAAAGTTTCCGAACTGACAAAGTTAATAAATCCTTTCACAAGATAGGGTATCAAGAATAAGCATCTCAGAAAAGGAAATCATAAATATAACGAACTTCCTGTCCATAAAATACACGGAACTAAAAAAATTTATATATGAAACTAAGGAGCCCTCCTGGAGTAAGATAAATTTAGATATGAAACAGCAACGCCTGCCAGGACCTTTTGTGGGCCCTGTAAAGGGTAGTTATCTGGATAATTAGTGCGGTTGGACAGTACTCACATTGCCTATGGGTAAACAATGGCTGTAAACCCCACTTCACCATGTCCATATCTATGTTGCTATTAATCAACAGAGATTTATAACACATTAAATCTAACCTTATTTAGCTCTTGTCTTTCCCACATTCCTTCTAAAAAAACTCTCTCTTCCTATCTTATTATTATTGTTTCTTCTACCTAGACGTAGAGCACCAAATTTTGTCCCACATCCTATATCTTAATTATTGCTTATTTTATCATCGACTATTACTAATTATCGTATGATTAAATTATGATGTAGAATGAATTGATTATACCGTCTCCCAATTTAATATACTGAGTTTAACTGCTATTTGCAGCATTAACTAAGTAATTTGTTCATTAATTAAAGGAATAAATTACAGTACTGAGAATTTTTTCTTCATAAATAAATTATCTCTCAGAGTATTTTTATTTTATTAACATTAGTTTGTAGTTCTTTCTTTGCAGATTTATGTTGAGCACTCGAAGTAAATTATATAATGCTGAGCAGTGGAAGTAATTATATACATTAGCATTTTTAAACCAACTTCGTTACAATATATTATGTTACCTCTTTAAATTTGTGTCAATGAGAAACGTATTACGCACATATATATTACCAGAACAAAGTATGTATTTTGGTTCTATGAAAAATAAAAAATCTGAAAATGATTTTGCTATCTGGGTATTATTTTCTTGATTTTTGACACAAACAACTGTTTTACTGAAAGGAAAACAATTAAAATACTAAGAATTTTTTAATAAATATTATGGTTTGACTAATTTAGAAACAATTATGCCTGATGCAAGTTTAATCTGACTCAGAATTATTTTAATTCATTTAGTTCTTTAAACCATACATTCCGATAATCTTCATGCAGATCATGTATAATTTCCGAAATTAAAAAATTAAAGATTCATTTATTAAACATCTTTACTTCCATAGTTTAATAAGCAGAAATATTTGATTTTTTTTTACGTGCAATTATTTGCTTTTTAACTCTGGTAGCTTATTTAATTCAGCAGTTTGAAACATTTCGAAACACAAGACACAAAATTCAATGCTCTACCTATGTTAACTGCTTATTGAAAGTAATACAAACGCTGAACTTTTAAGTAATTTCAAATTATTAGAAGCCACAGATGAGAAGCATCTAAATATAAAAAGTTAACATCAAGTACATTTATGAAAATTCTATTCTCAGCCCACATAAAAAAAAACTTGAAAGTCACAGAAAATTCTTTAAAATTCGGGAAATTTATTCTGAAAAGATGTGCTACGATTACTTTTTTTACTTATTATAGATATTGTTGCTGTAAATAATTCCCTCATAAATGCTTCTGAGCATATCCGTTTTACTCTACCTACTCTGATCTACTTTAGAGAAATATGAAAGCATCATTTTTCAATATATTGAAATGTACTGTTGTTCACTAATGCTTAATAGAGAAAGCAAGAAATTTTTCAAACGTGCAGAAAGACAACGTTTTTGGTGCACCAAAATTAACTGTTCCTAAAAATTTCAAGTGTAAACAAATAGCAACCACGTTTAGCCTAGTACCACTTGCCCTTTTATATAAGTTATAATTCTACAACTATCGCATTCAGATTACCTTAACGCACAAAAACCTTATTACATTAGACATTAGGTTATTTTTGAAGCAGAAGACGTGGTAAATAACCTTATAAGGTTATTTTCTGCGTCTTTTCGCATGCCTTGGGGTGTAATGGTAGCACACTCGAAGCGCATTCGAGAGGTCCAAGTTCGAGTTCCAGAGAGGGCATTGCACATTTCCCACGTCTTCTGCTTCAAAAATAACCTAATGTCTCTACAACCTTAATATATAATCCCATGTACAAAACTTTAACGTTCTACGGCCAATAGGTTTTTTGAGTTATACAAGATACATACATATGTACAGACATCCCAAAAAATCCCTTCTGAAACCATTTTGCAATTCGTTTCGGAATTATTTGTTTTTATGTACAGATGTCACACAAAAAATAGTCCAAACAGATTTGAGAGCCATTAAAATGGATATTATTCGTTGAAATATGATAGCCAAACTTTTTAGCGATTGCAATACTTTCTTTATTTCGTATAAGGAAATTATAGGTAAAAATGGACCTTCTAAACTAAAACCTAGGTCTAACGCAGCTAAGAGTAATTAAATTATGGAGTTTCACGTGGTAACGTACATTAAGTCAAGACGCCTTTTTATATCTAAACGAATTATTGCTAAAACGGTTTTTTTTAACCTTAGTTATCTAAAGTGTAAGAAATGAAGCTTATCACGATAGATCGTGTAGGCGCCATTTCTGGTATGGATTTTAAGACTCTTTGAATACAAACATATATCATACTACTAGCAATCAAAACTGCAGCAGTATGCATTACGTATGCCTTTCGAAATATGTGAAACATTAGGATTGTTTTCTTTGTTTGTTTGAAACAATAATAATTGTTAAATTATGGAGTAAATGCATTTAGTATGATACAGTAGCCAAGGGCTCATATTATTTATAAATTACTCAATGAATTAATAATTATTTGCAATTAGCATTTTTAATATTATTCATGGGGAAAAAACTAGACGTGTATTTGATTTAAATATGTAAAAATTTTTTAATTTTACACCAAATACCTGTATGAATGTTTAAAGAGAAAATAATCAAGAAATTCTTGAAACAAAATATCAATAATTTTGCTTCAAGAATTTTCAATTAAATGTACCGAATTGATTTGCATTTTTTTTTTTTTTTTTTCAATTCATGAAGAACTGCATTCACGGGTTTGGTTAAAAATAGTATAAAATTTTATTTATAATCTAGATTTAATTATTTGTTTATCTGCGTGTGAAATAAAATTAAAGAGAATGATTTACTTCAATATAATTACGCACATGTGCAGGGAATGGCCCAGATGTTATAGTAGCTACTAATGCGATATCGAAGGGCTCGGGTTCGAATTCCGGAGAAGGCATGCATGTCCGTAAATGCATAGTGTCTTTGAGGAAGGGGAGTATTTTAAATACATGGCGAATCGAAAGTCCTCTCGAGAAGTTATTGGTAGGAGAAGAGAGGGCAGGAGACCCTAGGACTGTCCCGCTGCGTTGCTTTCCATCAAAATTGAGGCGAAAATGAGTGAAGTCGTACTGTCACTTGTATGGTGCTCAAGGTTCTTGCCAACGACAGGCGCAATCTTTCTTTAATTGCCACGCTGAATTTAGTGGACTTCTTCTGATGTTATTGTGAGACAAGTTAGTTAAGTCACAACGCAAAAAGGACATGTGCAGGGGAAAATGTTTTCCGTATTACATATCAATCTTATGCATAACTGCGAATTTGTAGGATCGATTTCAAAGTGTCTGTTTCTAAAATTTAAAATTTGATTTTTTACACCGAAAACACATGCACTTATAACGGATTTAAGTAATAAAATTTGACGCATTCAACAGAAATTTTTCATTCAATCTTGAATTTTATGTTTCTATAATTTCTATCCCGTTTACCACCTAGATAGAAAAATAAGTATGACTATTACGGGAATAAAAATCATATGCTTTTCGTACTGCTATTCAGGGACCTATATTTAATTGCACATATAGTTAGATCGCAGGTACTATTCTTCCATTGTTTTTTGAATTCATTTGTACTGGGTGCTACTAAAACTAATATCCAATGTTAATCCTGTAAGATTCTCACTAGTGTAAATCTCAGTTACTGTAGAAAGGGAGAAATCTTAAGAACTAGTTAGCGAACAATCGCTTAAGTTCGTGTGACAAGAAACAACAAGATAGAAGGGTAACTAACCCTTTATTACTAAAATAAGATTTAACAAAACTCCGTCTTGGAGTGTACATTCAAAGACGACACTTGGGCCTGAACTTGAGAGACTAAGAATTAAACTAAAACTAAGATTAACTAAAGAAATAAGCCGAAGCTATCAAGATTCTGGACTAGTTGGCCCCTTAACTCTATTTGAATACGAAGCTTATCAAGGGCCTGAGTACGGCCGAGCGTAATAACAGAGAGCTTTGAGAGAGAAAGTGGCTAAAAGGCAGACACGCGAAATCAGAAACTCTGATTCTCTCTAACTCTGTAAATAACTTCGCGGTTTAAATACGCTCCTCCTCATTAAGTATTCAGAAAAATTCCAAAACTACGTTCTGGCCGGAAGTAGTAAGTTGAAGTTAAGAATTTGACAGGAAAGGAACTTTAACTTAAAATTTAACTGTTAATAAAATTAACATAATCCTTACAATCCTAATAATAAGACTGGGCATGGCAGTTTTAAAAGTTATTTAAACAGATCTGGATTAGCCTTAGTTTTGTGCAGTTGCGATATGTATTATACAGTTAGTTAACTGCAGATATTGGATTCAGATCTTATACAAAATATATATATTAAAAAAAAAAGAATCTGAAAGATTTCAGATTTTACATTATGACCAAATGGCGTTTTTTAACGTTTTGTGTGTTAATTTTATTTATAAATATCATTTTCTTCGCACTTAAACCATAAAATTCAATTCAACAGCAATATCACAAAATAATTTTAAAATGAGCATATCCCTTTAGAAGTTCCGATAAACAATCTGGCGTGCTGTAGACATATTTTTTCCCAGTACAGTGTCGCCATTGCTTGCTTTGAAATCGTTGAGCTTGTTAATCGAAAATTTGTTTGTAAAAAACCGATAATAAAACAAATTTCAAATTAGGACTTCCAAATATTCATATACCGCATACTCGGTGGAGAATTACGTTATTCAAAATTTAACGGCTCTAGGTACCGTTGTTTTAATACAATGCGAGAAATATACATACGTTTATGCAGTTTCTTCATTATTTAATTCTTTTAAATGTAATACAGGTTTCTAATATTTGGTGGCAACAATTTAAAAAGTGATTCGCCGTTTATAGTGAATTAACGCAAAATGCTAAAACGAAATTAATAGTCTTTCTTGGTAAATTGCCCTTTTGGGATAGAAGTAAAATATGAAAGTTTTCAGATTTTACAGATTGTTTGAAGGCTTTGTTAAGGTTTTTTATGCTCTCGCAGCCTACCAGTATCCCCTTACACTCACTCCTCCCATTAAGCTCCTCCCATTATCCCCACCTTTTTTTTTTTTTTTTTTTTTTGTCTTTGCATCTTTACTTTTAAACACCGTTTTCTTCGGAGTTTCAACGTTTTCACCACGTATAAATCAACAGCAAAGTCACGAAATTGTGAAAAGCAGCATATGTTTAGAATTCCTCATAGAGAGTTGAGAGTTTTACATACATAATTTTAAATTTGCTACATTATTTCTTTAAAAAACTAGCCGCCTAAATTAATTATCATAAAAATGATGCAAAATGACAAAACGAAATTAATAGTCCTTCTGGGCAAATTGCCCCTTTCGACTACTAACTAATTATTATAAACTTACTACATTTTGAACTTTTAATTAAATATCTATCGTTTCCTCGATTTCCACATGGCAAAACTGAAATGAAATTCAGAATTGCTCCAGAATGAAGATCTCTTAATGAAAACTAAATCATGCTATTTTTTGCAGGATATTTTTCTGAAACAAATTATTTTCAAATCCATTCCGTTTAAACAGCTATTGAAATGAATGAGTAATGGCTTGAAATCTGAAAAATAATTGATTTAAAGAAATTTAATATTCCAAGTTATGAACCGAAAAGAATTTTAACTAATTACAGTCTTAATGAGCAAGAAATCTCTGCACCACTGTGTATAATCTCGTGATTACATTACTACTCGAACTTCCTCGAGAACGATGATTAAATTCTATTTAAAACTATTCGCTTTGAGTAGTAATCCTTTGAAAAAGGAACCTGAATGTTAAGAATAAGCTTTTTATAGATCTGCACAAACCTGATTATTGTCGTGCTCTGACAATAGCTAGATCATCTAACACTGTTGGAAAATATCCGAAGGAAGTTCATTGCTGCGAAATGCCTAGCTACCGTAAGATATTTTGCCAGAATATATCCCGCAAAGCGAGGTTAGGGTTGCCAGAATTTGGAAAGGAAAAGCAGGGTTGCCAGGTTTGGAGCGAAATTGCCCATTTAGGGACAAAATTGCCATAGATAGAGCGAGAACGAATTCTTAGTGGTTTACCCGAGAATATTCTCGAAGGTAGGTCAAAATCCAAAATCTCTCTCTCTCTCTCTCTCTCTCTCTCTATATATATATATATATATACCCTGCTTGTGCGTGGAGTAGAAGAGTATATTGAGTTCAATAATAGTGCTTTGCGTTCAAAGATTAACTCGAGAGCAATCGACCAAGTCGGGAGCTGTACTTTAGTGATTTGCCGTGAAGCTGTCTTCATAGTTACAGCCTGAAAGCCTGAATGCTCTGTTGCTAGTTGTTTCAGCATCTTTTTCGTAGTTTTTCGGCGACTGCAATGCGGCTTTGGAACTATCCTGTGTAATACTAGACGAATAAATTGTGCTTTGATTCTTCCTCAAGTGTTCTCATCAATCACTCCAAATCCACGAACCCGTAGAACGCAACATTATTATTCATTCCATAAATCCATCACTGCTTGTAAAATCTTCAATAAAATATTTCACATCCGCACAAAGCGATTTTGAAATACATAATCTAAAATATTCAACATGGAGATTTCTTAGGTTCTCCCGTAAGAACACAGCGTAATAATTAAATGAAAACGGTTTTTAGGGTTTTTTTTAAGTCCAACGGGGGGGGGGCTTTTTTCCTGAAGGACTATCGTTTTCGTTTTGCGATTTTGCGTTGGTTCACTATAAATGTCCGTTTCAGTTTACAAACTGTTGCCACTAAATGTTAGAGTCTTGTATTATATTTGAAGAAATTAAATAATGAAAAATCTGCATAAATGTATGTATACAGGGTTATTCTAAATTGCTTTACAAATTAAGAGGGGTGATAGTACTCATCCAGATGAGCAATAATAACCATAGAACATAGGGGCACATTCCACTCTAAGAGGCAGAAAAGAGGAATATTAGAATTCCAACCTCAACTTACAACAGTGTTGGGAAAGCGAATGAACGAGACCAAAAGCTGCGCAATCAGTTTAATGAAAAGCTTACAGAGAGTGCACAAAACGGATAAAACCGAAAACTTGGCGTTCGAGTGTAATTTCAGCTCAGACTTAAAATCTAACTTAAGGTAGGTTTGATACTATCAAATGTAACAATTTTTTCCCTTTCGCCATCATCTATCCTGTCTTCTTGGACTTACTTTACTGCACCAATTCTACTTGAAGGGTCTTCCTATGGGACACGAAGTTCTGACAGCCAGAACACAGCATGAAATTTTCATTCTAATCTCGGCATACAGCGAAAGTTGGAGTTAGTTGATAATATTCAGTCCTTGATTAGAGAATTGACTTGTTGCAATCGTTTGTGAGGTTGAGACCTTGCCAACCAAAGATGTGCATTTGAGTGTTTTCCATCAAAGTCTGAGCCCGAATTAACAGTTGAACGTCAAGTTTTCGGTTTTATCCGTTTTGTGCACTCACTGTGACTTTTTCACTAAACTGAATGAGCAACTGTTGGTCTCTTTCATTCGCTTTCCCAACACTGTTGTAAATTCTGTTTGGAATTCTAATATTCCTCTTTTCTGCCTCTCAGAGTGGAATGTCACCCTATGTTCTATGGTAATTATTGCTCATCTGGATGAGTACTATCACTCCTCTTAATTTGTAAAAAACAATTTAGAATCACCCTGTATTTCTCGCATTGTGATAAAACAACGGTACATTAGAGTCGTCGAATTTTTAATTACGTAATCTTACTGCGAATATGGGCATGTGAAAGCCCAAATTTTGGAATTTGTTTTTATTATCGATTTCATATTATGTAAAACTTTAACGAATGTTTGATTGACAAACTCAAAAATTTCAAAACGAGCAATGGCAACTTTGCACAGAAAAAACATTTTTATTTCCAACGCGCTATACTCTTTATCGGAAATTCTAAAGATATGCTGAATTGAAAACTATTTTGTAATATTGCTCTTGAACTGAATGTTATGGTTTAAGTGTGAAGAAAGTGATATTTAGTAAATAAAGGTAACAGACAAAATGTTAAAAAAAAGCCCCTTCGAACGTAATTTAACATCTGAAAGCTTTCAGATTTTTATTTATTCATTTATTTATTTTTTATTTCCATTTTGCGTTTGAATGTTATACTTTAAAACAATAAAGATCAAGATAAGCACTAAAGTGAAAACTGCATCCATCACATCAGAAAGACAGCAAGTTTAAAACTGAAAGTTGAGCAAAATTCATTTTTAGAATGCGATTAACTTTATCGCAAAACAACATGCATTTCGAGAGATGAAAACGACAGCAAAAACACAGCGTCATTTATCATGAGTACGATATTTAAATTTTCGAAAAAAAAATAATAACAAAGGCAGGTTCAATTTCATCCTCATATATAGAATTATGTCAAAACTAAATTTCTGATTTATTCAATACATGATGCCAAAACTGTTCTTTTTGATTAGCAACTTACACACTGAAATCTCTGGCTCTTCGAAGAGGATATTAAACTGGTATCGTGAAAGCCTGCTTCTGTTTCAACACGTTATGCTAGAACATCTGTTTGCTTAACTATTATTTAATTATATTAGTTCACCATTTAAAAAAACATACTTTTTCTAAATATACAAAAGTGTTTTTCTCTCGCACAAAGTCATTTCTGTCTCCTATAAAATGCATAAATATTCTATTCAACCTATGGTGAAATTTTGCCAAATTTAAAACACATCTATATATTTAATCTGTAAAAAGCTCGAGGGAAACTACTATCATTTTAATTCATTATAATTATTCATAGCATTTCTATAATCCACAGTGGTTAATTAATACTTTAATAATTTATAAGGCATTATACAAAAACCCAGTTAGAAGCGATAATTCTTCATCTATCATGCATCTAAAATCTTTATTGGATCTTTGTCGTAAATCTAACGTAAAATTATAGTAAAAATTTCACAGTAAGATTTTTCTCATGGGAAGTGAACTTTGATAAACTAGCTGATTACAAAATAATAATAATAATATACCAGCGGAAGTACCCGATGTCAGTTAAGTTAGACTAAGAGTAATGCATCTAACAATAGAGAGAACGATACTGCTGCAATTCTTCTCTAATAACGATGCAAAAAATGGGAGTCTTACATTTTTCAGTCTGATGCGATATGGAACCCACATAAAAATTTTAGATAGAAAAATAAGCTAATTATCTCATTATATTTAGGAACAACGACACGCAGTTTTTAATGATCTTCGTCTTTCTAGTCAAATGGTCGTAAAAGCTCAAGTTCCATCCAATATTTCACCTATATTCAATTTTAGTCGATTAAATGTGGTAAAACACTTCTCCAGAAAATTACTTACCAGAAATCAATAACGCGAACAAACAAACACGCAAACAGACATTCTTCTTTATATATAAAGATTTTTTAAAACTTAAAAATTTTTATTAACAGACTCTATGATTTAAAAGCGAGCAGTAGCAACACTTTTCGAAATAAAGCATTTTTATCTCCAACGCGCGAGACTGTTGCCACTGGGAAAAATGAGTGCGAAAATGAGCGCTTTCAGAGTTTTCAATTAATATTTCGGCTGTTTAAAGTCGTGCGAAGATGGAAATAGTCAAAATGGCTTCCCACGAATTTTTGGAATCGGGAATAATGTATTTAATGTTTGGCAATGCTATTTTTATTTCATAGTAAAACTTCGAAATTTTTTATTAACAAACTCTAGGATTTGAAAGCGAGTAGTGGCAGCAACTTTCGAAAAAAAGCAGATTTTCATCTCCAGCTTGCGAGACTGTTGCCACTGGGAAAGATGAGGGCGAAAATTATCTATTTTCCGTGGTTTTAATTAATATCTCTGATTTTAGCTATTTTTTTGGGAAGAAGTGGACGTCGACGTTTTTCATGACCCAGAAATGAATCGTAGAAAGTTTGGCGACGATAGCTATACTAGTGACTGAGTTATTAGAGGACAACCACACAGACTTTCTTCTTTATATATATAGATAATATAATGCAAACATTGCAAAATGCAGTGCCAATATAATTGTATTTCTTGAAACAGGTGATAGAGGACGGAGCACGGGGAGCACCTGCCATCTACCAGAAGTAAGCAAGTGTATGCCCCTCGTCCTCCACTACCCAGCGTTTATTGAAGAATTTAAGAATTTAGGTAAGTTACAAGGCGCATACAAGGGCTAGATGGGGATACTCTAGGACCTTGCAAAATTAGAGGATTTGTTTCTTGAAACAAGTACAGTTAAAAGTGTTGTGATCCTAAAAACCTCATTTAAGATCGAACAGGTATATGTAGCTCCTAAACACTAACCGACTAGAACAAATTAAACCCCCATGAGGTTAAACATCTGCGTATCAGAGGTATGGTAGATAGGGAGTAAGGGGTGTGGTTAACTGGAGAGGAAAATTGAAGAATAGACAAGTTAATGACAATTCTTTGGAATTACATAAGATATTATTAAGAGAGATGTGTTGATTAAGAAGAAGTCAAAAAGGGAGAATATTCAATACCAAGCAGCTGATGGGCATAGCCTACATCGCCAGGACTGCCTCTTTCAGTGGAGACCAGGCCTCTCATTCATATCACAGACATTTAACAATTTTAGAGATAAAAATTCCTAATTATATAAATGCAAAATACATAACTAAGAATGAACATGAAATACATAATATTTCTTGAGACAATAAAACAGAGCTATTATAATTTTTTATTCTATTCAGCCCCTGCCGGAATCATTCCGATATTACTTAGTCTCAACTATGCCACGGCTATAAATAACGAACAGAAATGATGATATAAAAAAGAAACAAAAAATTTACATTGATATGAAACATCCTATTTCGATCTTTTGATCCAAAAAACATTTTCCAATATTCCGGTTTTTCTGGGAAATGAATACTTATTCAAGCAAGTCATGTCGATGGGTCTTCAAATAACCATCTAAAGCAGGAACTCCGAGCAGAGCCAATTTCCTATCTCTGAGAATTTATCGCCTTACTGGCCATTGCTTTGTTCCATTGTTAATAATTCTTTGCACGTATTATTTCTCAATCTTTCCAGGAAATCTTAGATTTTATATTTTATAGACAAAAATACATATACGTCGTTCACTTTAAAAATCTTCAAGTTCCCAGGGTCGAAAAATAGGTAAGTATTATACGGACTATAGCAATTAAAACTTAGAATAAAATGATTAACTATCTTGTTCGTATCACATAACTTAAAGTTTCAGCTATTTTATTAA
This sequence comes from Stegodyphus dumicola, assembly GCF_044657685.1. Classification (NCBI taxonomy): domain Eukaryota; kingdom Metazoa; phylum Arthropoda; class Arachnida; order Araneae; family Eresidae; genus Stegodyphus; species Stegodyphus dumicola. The sequence goes on from NC_140769.1 coordinate 35,357,663, forward strand.
TCTCTTTAGCCTTTCCATTGTTGTAAAGATACCATTTCCCCTACAGACGTAGAATTACAGTAATCCCCCATACGCGAACTAGAAATTCCGGCTTTCCTTACTTACTTTATTTTATTTTACACATTTACGTCTGTAATTAATTTGCATTTGAAACCATCATTAATTCAGAAAGTACAGATTAAAAAATTTACTCTGCATATATAATAGAGCTAATTTTAAAAAATAATATGTACCGAAACATTATACTAAATTTTAGAAAGCTCCGCACTCTTCTTTAATAACTGCACTTAAGTTATAATTACGTTCGCAGACAACTCAGCTGTTATACTTTTATAGAAATAGTGCGCTGTTTTGTTCATTAGTACAAAATATCTGACGTGGACATTACATGACTTCCTTGTACGGCCTACAAAATTACGAACATTTTTGCTTCATTTCATATAAACTTATTTCATCACAGATATATTTCTAATTAAATCAATTCAGTTCTCACTTCGTGGCGCGGTAAAAATACACAAAACCTCAATCTTCATATTTAAAATTGTAAAATACAGAAAAATCTAACACATAAAGTACAGTTAAAAAACAATTTTTACAAATAAAATTAGAGGAAATAAAAGAGAGCAATTCGGACAGTGAACAGAAAAATAAAATTTCCCGTGCACAGAATTCAAAGTTTAATTTTGGTCACACTGGGCAAAAAGACACTGTAGTTGGTTCGCCAACTGATTTAATTCACTGTTCTGCTAAGAGTTCCAAACATAAACAAATGGCCGCCTCGTTAGATTTGCGTCACTTTTAAATAGTTGATAATTCTACAACTAGGGTAGCAGATTACCTAAAGCCATAGAAACCTTGACCGAAACATAAAAACATAATTCAATCACTTTTAGAGCAAAAAATGCACAGTTTACTAGTATATAAGAATAAAAACAATCTCACGGAGACGAGTTGGTTGCAACATTAACTTAGTACGCATACTTATTATTAACTTAGTACGCACATTATCCTTTGACTTGATGACCTTCGTACATAGTCCACCTTTATTTTCGCAATCAATTGGTCGTAGTCATATACTTCCAACTACAGAAGTGCTTTAAATGGCGAAAATATTTGTGTTTTAGTAACGTCAAATTTTTTTAAAAATTTATTTTCGACAAATAATGAAATCTGACTACATATATAATAAACGTTTATGTATAGTTAGTCTACAGCTAACATTAGTTTATTGTGCAGCAAAAAGTGTGTACAAATTAATAGGCCGTACAAGCAAAGTCATGCTGCGTCCACATCAGAATTTTTAGTCTAGTGTTAGTAATAAATACAACACAGTATTTTATACGAAAAACATTTGAAAATGATGTAGCTATTTAACAATGATATACCTAAAATCTTAACTGATATAAACTTAACAATGATTTAGATGATTAATTTAGAAAATAGATAGATAGATAGATGGGGGACGTGGTCACCATCCCTTTACCTCTGTGGTTAATCGGTGTAGTTCCACGTCCATCTATATCTATAGTCTACATATTGTACAATGACAGAATACATAAATAGAATAGTTAGTGTACAAGATGTTCTATACAAAATATTAAATACAGAAGAATAAATACAAATTCTATACTAAATACAGATTCAATACATAGGAAGAGATACTATTTAAGAGCTAGGATAATTACATATTTGTGTACTTCTAGGCAGGCTAGGATGGTAATACACATTGCAACAATTATAGAATACTTACAAGAATTATAGAAATTTAGAAGATAGTAATATGATAACTGTCATTTACTAAAGCGTTATATTTCACAAATATGTAATATTAAGTCTCAACATCTTACTATATTAATAAGGGCGTTCCCAGTCCAATTGTTGAGTGAAATACTTAAGTCAAAGATTACGTCGTCAAGACAAAAGTTTCAAGTCTAAGTAGAAAATATCCGAGGTGGTCTCCTGCTTTTGAACATTAGGGATAATGGGCAGCCTGAGTGGGGGAAGAAGGATGTCGTTTGCTGATGTTCTTACAGAAGTATAGTTATTGTATTACATGAGGTCATCAATATTATAAATTAGGCAGCATGAGATCCGATAAATGCTACCATCTCACTAAATTATTCTTTTAAATATGTATGCTTGGAATTTTCTCGATTTATAATTGAAAATTGAAATCTTTTCTAGAGATTCAGAAGAGCGTTTGCGCATATTCAATGCAGAGTAATTTTAAAATGTTTTAAAATGGATGAGGATTAAAGACTGAACTGTTCTGTTGCAAGCGAGAGGAAACTAATCCCTCGACAATCACTCCCCGCAATACCTCGTTCTCAGATACTGCCAGATTTACAATCGTTATCGGGGGACTTCCTAACCTTTTCAGCATATGGAAACTCAATAGAATACTTGAGAGCTCTCATCTTACTCCATTATTTGAATATGAAATCGTAGAGAGAGGGAACTTCTATATAGTTCTCTTCAGAATTTGGAGTTCAGATACTATCCTTATTAAACTTTGAAAGATTTGGTGGCAATTCGATTTGCTGAGGGCGCACTTGCAGTATATAAAATACAAGCAAATATGAAATACAAAGGCTGTAATTTTTTTAACAAATACTGACGAAAATATGTAAGTTTTAAAAAAGTGTTTTATATTCAATGTAAAAATTTATTATTAAGTTTATTGCACAAAACTGTAACACGCAGCAGTGTTAAGCAAGAAATAGGATATTAGATTCATCAAACCCTGCAAAAAGATTTGAGAATAAAAATCTCGAATCTTCCACCTTCTCACATCATTCGAATCTATCGAATTTTTAACTAAAATTTATTAAGCTGAAAACATTGAGAAGCTTATTTTTATTCAAATCCGATAGAAATGTTAATTAAAAGACTATAGTGATAATTGAAATTTTAGGGGACCCAGATCACCAGTATCAAATCGTAGACTACTACAACGCATGTGCCTATATGTACTGTGCTTAGCTCAGGAGATCCAACAGTGCTTACACAATTCATCAAAAAGTGTTTGCGAGCCAGATAACCAGAGACAAATTTTTCATTAATTCCAAAATACCTCTCTCAAAAGCTATCACGGCAACAATGCAAAACAGAACGGAGAACTATCTTTTTCAGCGATGAATTTCTCTTTTGTCTCGAAGCACGGATTGTTGGCTTTTATTTTTCAGGCGACACAGGAAACGCCTCAATAAAGCTTAATTTTTCTGCTCCTGGCATAATGGCGTAAGACGGCAACAGGAATGGTAACCTGAACGTTCTGATATTTCTTTCTAACATAACGCCTGACGCAGGTTAAAGCAAAAAGAGCACCATTATATTTTCAAAGGTAGTTTAGGTATCGCTGAGCATTGTTAACTGCTAAGCTCTGCCCAAGTTTTGATGCAGAACACGATGGGAAGCGGTCTGAGGATCTGCGAAACAGACTTCTCTTCTCCTAACACTTAGCACTCGATAGAACTTTCTGCACACCGTGTAATTTGAGTAGCCCTTGCCGTCCAGACACTAGGTACTTACACACATCCAAAGCTTCTCGAGGATTCCAACCTGGAACCATCGGTACGGCAATCCATCACCATAAGGTCTAGGCGCCAGTATGCTACCATGTTAAAGTTAGGATGATTTTCTCACGGAACCGGTGATACAACCATTCTTAAAAGAAGGCAAGTTTCTTAAATGGTGAAGTGCGATGAGTACTCATTGTTTAACCATTAAGACAAACGGCTTTTATGATCAAATTTTTCCTAAGATTTTTCAAATTGGTAAAGTTATGAATAAGATCAAAAGGGCATTCAAGTTATTTAATTTGGGGTCCATTATATTCTTATATCTACAATTTCCTGAATGCTGTAATAAACAGACCACCTTATATGGATGATTTGTCAAATTTGTAATTTAACTCGAAACACACGATAAACATGATTACATAAAAGTAAATTAAAAGCGGAAAACGTTTTAGATTTTAAGGCTCTGGTATTTTTATACAAGTATCTCAGGGGTAACTGAAATCATTAAGTCACGTTTTATAAAATATGAATTTTTCTCAAAAATATGCTTACCACTAATAGAAACAGACTCAAGCATCTAACACTTCGAAATTACCGATATTCTCTTTGTGTTGGGAGGCTAATGCCAAATTCGAACTTTCATTTTCTAGTCTCCTATTTTTTAAAAATCTGATGTGAACACCACATGACTTCCTTCTATTAAATTATACACATTTTACTTCACTTAAACTTATTTCATCGTGTTATTCTAACCTGAATAATCAACTTCTCTAGGCAAGTTAAAAATGACATAAAAATCTCAAATTTTGAAATTAAGTATTCTGGTCAATTTTAGTCGTACGGGAGTCACACTTCCTGGTAAAGTAGACTTAAAAAGCCTAAAACTTTAGCTAAAGATGATAAATAAATGAACACAAATGTGTTTATTAAGTAGCTTTTAGATTATCTCCCAGGAAAAGAAACTATGAAAATTAACAAAAATGGTGAATTTTAGTAAAATAGCTAAGTAAAATTAATAAATGCCCATTTTTATAAAAATATTCATTAAAATTCAAGAACTGTCTATTAAAAGGGAAAAATTAATTAAAAGAAATATTTGGGCAAAATTAAAATATGAGATCTTTTATAAAAATACAGTAAATAAAGTAAAAATTGAACCAATTATTTCTATTAATTGGAAATTAATTGACTTTAAGGGGAAAAAACCAATTTGCTATTAAATCACAGTAATTAATAGAAGCGAATGTATTTCGTTGTCTTATTATGCAAGAACTAATCATAAAAACCAAATCATGTCGAAAAATAAAGTTAACTAAAAGTTGAACGAAGAATTAAAAAATTCAGAAGCAAAAGATGGGGTATAAAAAACAAGAAAAAATAATAAACTTAAATTTTCCTATTTTACTAAAATAAAAATGTTACATCTTCATAAGAACGAAAGATTCTTTTATATTAACAAAAATAATACATGAAGATGGCCAAAAAAAATTAAATTAGCGGAAGTCGAACTAAACGCCCATTTTGCTATCCACTTAAATTTAGCAAACATGTTTTTTAAATTCAAGTACAGACGTCACGAAACGTTAAGCAACAATTTCAGTTTCGCTTGCAGGAAGTATTTTATGATGAGGTTATTTTAAGTAGAACGCTTACAACAATGAACAAATAAATAAATATGATATTAGATTCCTTAAATCAGATCTTTTGAAAACAGCGTGAAATACGATCACTTCAAAAAAGCGTGAACGGCATCTAATTTCAGATGTTAAGTATTTTTACAAAATAAGAGGGGTGATACTGCTCATCTAGACGAGCAATAATTAGCACGGAGTATAGGTTCATATTTCATTCTTAGAAGCAGACTATCTCGCACGCGCTCACTGGACATCAACCCACCGGACTTCTGGGGCCATATAAGATCTTTAGTATGCAAGACACCTGTGGAGCTGGCTGAAGATGTCGAAGCGAGAATCGTTATTGCCGCAAACAAAATTAACACAACACCAAGAATCTTCTAGAGGGTGCGCCTGTGTGATCTGTGCAACAACACGCTACGCTTAGCCGCCACTGTGAGCACTTGCTGCGAATTTTTCTCTGGTCAATAAACCAGAAGGTGCAACTTTTGGTATCGTCCATTCGCTTTCACAGTACTGTTGTACATTCATGTTGGAATTCTAATTTTACTATTTTCTGCCTCTCAGAGTGGAGTGCCACCCTATGTTCAACGGTAATTATTATTTGTATGGATGTGCACTATCATCCTTCTTATTTTGTAAAAAAAATTTAGACTCACCGAGTGTAATTAGAAACGGTTGGAAGAATGTAGAAGCCTGTTTCATAGTAGATAGCTGCCCTACGTTCATTAAATACCATACCCTGAGGTCTTCATATTCTTCCATACATGGTTGTTCATGCAATGTTGCTTCTGTATTATACATTTTAATATTTCTTCAGTTGAAAATAATGGATTGCATTGCATACGATACTGCTTGTAGCAGCGATCCGTTCTTTTTTTCTTTCGCGAAAATTCAAAAATAGTTAGTTCTAGTAGGTTTCGTTTGTTTTGGTTTATTAGATTACGGCAAAACACTCTAGGGCTATCTGCCTTAAGGGGACTCATACACCTTAAAACCCATACGATGTTCGAATAGGTGACTGTTGCAAGAATTGGGATAACTTATTTATTTTAAAAGCAATTACTACTAACGTTTTGCAGCTGACTACATAACATAGCTGCTTCCTGAAATAGTAATCAGAAAGTTTGTGTTGCCACAAATATTTTTATAATTTAATCCGCTTTGCTACAACATTTTTCGTCCTGTTTCCAACTTGCGCGCACATTTTAAAACATTCTGTTTCATAATTTAATTCCATATTTAATATATAGCTTTTGTAACATTTGGAAACTACTGTAAACCTAAAATTCTAAAAATTCCATGTTAAATTTTAATTTTATTTTGAGTTGAGTTTATAAAATGTATTTTATTTAAAAAATTTGTAATGTTTTCGTCCATAAAATGTTTCAATATTAAAATATTCATCAGATTGTTGGTTCAGTTAGAAAATAGTGCCCATATAAAGAATTCCATCGAATTTCAAGTATGTACCATTAGCCATTTTTAAAATATCATGCGCGCAAGGTGGAAACATGGCGAAATATTTTGTCACAAAGAGTATTAAATTACAAAAATATTTGTGGCAACACAAATTTTCTGGTTATTAGTTTCCAAAGCAGCTATATTATGTAGTCAGCTGTAAAAAGTTGAAAGTAATTGCTTTTAAAATAAATAAAATATCCCAATTCTTGCAACAGTCACATATTCGAAAATCATGAGAGGTTTAAGGTGTATGAGTCCCCTTAAGGGAGGGATGCCTTCGTGGAGGACTTTTTAAGGTAAACTGGCTCGTATACACGTTACACATGGGGAAAACCACGAAAACACCCATGCAGCCAGCCCGTTCCCGGGATTGAAAAAACGGACCGAAATACCAGTGTTCAGCAACGTTACCGCTCGGCCGCTGGTGGGCAGTTCTAGTAGGAAGCTAAGTGGTAGGAGAGAAAAAAATTAATTGAAATATGTGTTCTGCTAGGAGCTAGTTAAAAATATTAAACGAAATTACAAGTTACTCTGATCAAAATACGTTACTCTACCAAAATACAAGTTACTCTGACCAAAACTAAAAGACGCAATAATAAATGGAAATAAAAGAAAAATGGGAATTGCATGTCGCATTAGTTACATATTAATTAATTTAAGTATCATAAGATGCGCTATTTGCTGTTTTATTCACTCATCAAGACTGTTCTTCCAGGCAACCACTTCCTTCAACAGCTATGACTGTGCCTAATTGCACGGACATATTTTCCAGCCGTGCAGTTCCATAAATAAGATTTGTAAATGGATGCAAAAAATAAAACGATGACAATTAAGGATCCCATAACTTGATGCTGAGTGAAAAATCGCTTTGGCATAGAACAGAAGCTTAATTCTATTGTTTCACCCATGAGAGGCAAGGCAGGAATTGCATCCGCAAGCTGAACACTAGGAAAACAAGCCAAGTATCTTGCCAAGAAGTTTTGGGGATTGTCTTTTTATAGATTTCATAACTTCATGCGATGGGTTTTTTTTTTAATCCCAAAGCATCCAACAATAGCATTTCAAGTTGGCATATATCGAGAAGTCAGAAGGCGAAATGAAAATAAGGAATCGAATGCCAGGTTACTAACCATTAATAACAACAATAACAGCTCCGTACTTGCATTAAAAACAGAAAGGATTCTAAGTTTTTATAAACAAGGAATTAATGTAATACCTGAATAAATTTATGAAGTAACATCGTTAATAAAGTTGAAGAATACAGAAAAGTAATCCTAAACATTATACTGACCTCAGAAACTTAAATCGTGTTCATAGTTGTGTACATTGAAATGTTTTAACAAAAATCTGTTTTAATGACTATAATTTATTATAATGGTTATTATATCATACAAAGGCCTCTTTAAGTATTGGGCCCGTTCAAAATCAGTTTTTTTCTACTCTAACAAGAAAGTCTTGTAACCGATTTTTAAGCCAAACGTTTTGTTGTAAAATTGCTGATTAAAAAGAAAAATGCACAATGTTGTTTCGAAAAACAATTTTAAATTTAAACTTCAATGATGGATGAATGCATCTAAAATGTGTTATAAAAATCTCTGCTTACTACAAATTGAATTTAAATTCTCGTATCATTTTTGCTACTGATATCCCATAATAGACTTAAGCATCCTTTCTGCTATGAATAAAAGTGTGACGATTTCCTTTTTCACAAAGCTTCTAAGAGTATATAAATATAAAGGAAATGAAGTAAACAATTTCAGGTCACACGAAAGTTATATATTTTCCATGTTACTTTCTTTCACTAAACGATTCTGAATTTTATTCCATTCATATAAAACAGTATAATGAAATAGATGCTCTCGTTGGGGGTTAGTTTTCCAGTTGAAGACAGAAATACACCTGAAATTCACTGCAGATTTGTATAATGTCTACAAAGAAAATTGTGAATAATATGTTTGTAAATTATACCAAAAGTTTGAAGATGGGTAAATAAACGTCAACGTAAGAAAATGCCGAAAACGAATATCAGTAATGGCTCGATATTTCTTTCAAAGTCGCGGGTTGGCTCGATGACCACGGAAGTTTACAAAATGTGACGTAAATAATAACCCAAATTCGAAATAAAAAATTCTTGCTTCCAGGTGAGTATGTTTGGGTGGAGGATTACGTTATTCAAAATTTGATGGTTCTAGATACCATCGATTTTTTACAATGCGAGGAACATACATATATGCAGATTATTCATTATTTAGTTTCTTCACAAATAAATACAGGGCGATAACATTTGGTGGCAACAATTCGAAAAATGATACACTGTTTACAGTGAACCGACGCAAATTTCGATTTGGAGATTAACAACCCCTTTTGGGTTAATAAAAGACAAATGTATTATTTTCTGGTAATTGTAAGCTTTGTATACGAATTCAAAATTTCTTCGTATTAATTCTACAGTTTCTTGAAAATGGAAAGTACATGTATTCAACAGATTTTACAATGTCTTTTACAGACATATATTTTATATGAATTTTCGCACGGCTAAATACAGAAGTTTGAAAATAAAAATATTTGTGTAGATACTTACAAGGATCAATAATTTTCCCTTTTATTTCTGGCCTATTAGTGGCCGAGCGGTAAAATCGCTAAACACTCGTAGTTCGGTCCGAGGTTCGAATTCCGTGAACGGGCTGGGTGCATAGGCATTTTAGTGGTTTTCTCCATGTGTAACGTACATAACGAGACAGTTTCGCCTAGAAAGTCCTCCGCGAAGGCATCCCTACCCCTGAAAAAATAACCCTCGATTGCTTTGACGTAATAAAAAGAACCCTTTTATTTCTTCCTAAAAATTAAAGTGCGGGCATTACACCAGTGTAATTACTACTTACTATAAACTAAATTAAAACCATAGCTTTTACTGAAGTGATGAATATTTTTGAGACATCTAAAGGCAGATAAAAATAGTTGGAATAAGATCTGTTCGTTAAAATGTAACAGTAAAAGTGTATCTAAACAGAAAAGTATTTCCAGACAGGGGAAAAATCTTTAAAATGACAATGTATAAACCATTTTATTAATCTTTAGCATATCTTCTTATGAGCTTCTTGGCAAATATAAAAAACAAAACATTTTAGCAGATGTAAATGTTACCAATTCTTAAACCTAAACTGTATTATAAGAGAAAATGTTAGCATTTTTTGCTAACTTATTCCTAAACCTAACGATCAATAATGAAGAAATATCTATTATATTATCCATATGGGAATGAGAATTGCAGTTTGAGTTTATTTTTGATAATGGACTATTGAATTCCTCGCTTTGTTCTTAATGTAGTATGATTATATTATAAATTTAAATATAATAGAACACCGTAAGTGAATTTAAAATGTCATTAGAAATGGCCTCTGTCTAATAGCAAATGACATTTACAGTAATGTTATCAGAGTAATTCTAAATGTCCTGGATCTTTGAAATAGAATCTTATACACCATTGCAAAATAATGGAAATAAAACTAAACTAAACTCTGCGGTGTAACAGCCCTAATGGACCAAAACCTGCAGTCCCCGAAAATTTGTTTTCTTAACCGTGGGCCCCGGGGTGCGTAAGCATATGCCCTGAACAAGTGGTCAGCTTGTCGCAGGACCCCCAGTGTTTAGTCCTCAAGCGAATTTGGTGCTCATTTTATCGACCCAAGTGATGGAAATCAAAGGATGAAAGGCTGAGTCGACCTTGCCCAGCCCGGTAATCCAACCCCGAACCTGTGGTGCTGCTCGATACGCTAGCCACTGCGCCACCGTGCCTCAGTGGAACATTATACTGACCTAATGCAATAAATTAATTTCCGCGTTCTAAAAATTTATGAGGGTCTTAAACCAAAGCCCAGAATTTCGCTTTAAGTTTACTTGGAGATAACATAATAATATTTATGTCATTTATCATATATTTTGTAATAAAAGCGTTAAAATAGATAGCTTGCTTAAGAATATTAGTGGCTGTCTAAAAATAAAGCTGTATATTTACATATTCTTAAAATACAATGCTTATTCATCATAAATATAAATATTCATTAACTACTGTACAGCGTTTTATCGTACGCGATTTCAAGTATAGTTTATTTTATAGTGTTAAAATAGTGTTGCATGCGTACGAGTTCGTAACAGATTGAATGTACAAGTCCAATAAAAAGTTAACAAAATTAATTCTTATCACAAGAATATCCTGAAAGGTATTCGTACAATATCACGCAATAGTTATATTTTAAACTACTAAGACATTAAATAAAACGCAATCCAAAGCGCAGAGGAAGCTAATCCGATCTCACCGTGAATTCGCTACAATCAACAACAACAACTAAGTAAACAACTGAACTGGGATGATTCCTTCCAGCATTTTAAAAGCTTTTTAACCAGTCTCGAGAAATTTCTGGTAATTTCTGTTTTCTCGAGGTTTCTCGAAAGCAAAATAATTAGTCAATTACTAAATATCAATTACGAGATATCGATTTATTAAATGTTAAATGCGCGTGCTCCTCTATTTTTTTTTTCTGGGTAGCTTTCTCTTAAAACAAGTCTCGCGCTGCACTGCACAGGAGTATAAAACAATTTTAATTATAATTCTACTGAAAATAGCAAACTAAATACAAAATCTGTAAGAGCAGTCTTTTCCCCAAATGTCACACATTCAGGGGCATAATAAGTTGTTGAATTGTTGTCCATTATGATTTAAATTATTTTTCTATATGCTTTTATAAACGTCGAATTTCCTGGAGCAGTTTACACCTATTTTGATACAGTGTCTATGCGTAGTAGATTGCATGGATATACGTGTATATAAATCTGAATCAAAATCATATCATGCACATTTTTACACACTGAAAAAAAAAAAAAAAAAAAAAAAAAAAAAATACAGTTCCATATCTTCCACTCTACTATGCCGAATAAATAACGAAATAAATTTCGTCAATCACAACAAGCCGTTAATCGTTATTTCCACGTGATTGAGAAATCCAAGTTAGCTTTCTCTTTAGTTGCACTTTGCACTTGCGTGTTTTTAACGTTTTTAGTAGTTTGAAGTGTTAAGTTGTTAAAATAATTTTAGTAATCCACACAGACCACAGTCTGCGTTATTATAGCTTATAACAAATATGCCAAATTTCAAAACGCGCCAGTATGTAAATTCATCAATATCTTGGTAAATTTTGAATAACATGTGGTGTTGCGTGGCCCTAACTTGCCCGCAACAGTAGTAGTGACTGCTATGAACTGGAAATTACACAAACTCTTAAGAAGGGTTTAACTCCCTTTTATTCCACTTTAGAAGTTACAGATGCGTTCACTCGACTCTCACAAACTACGCCGACCCGGTGGTTAAATAAAAATAAGAAAGTACAACTAAAAATGAATAAATAACAAGTCACTACCTACGAGGCTCTATAAACGTGACTATCTTAACCGCGTTCTAAGATACAGCTGAGATTCAGCAAACTTTCGGATTGAGAAGTTGAAAGTTTCAACTAACTGCCGGAGTAAGCTCACAGGCTGAAACGCGCGGTTCTTAAATTTCTACCTAGCAACCTTCACGCTCGTGAATCAAGAAGCACATTTACAAACTCGTTTCCTTTCTATTTAACTCAAATTACTTCTACTAAAAATTTGAATACTCTGCGCGTTCTACTAAAATTTACATACTCTGGCATTGGCAATTCCAGGGGAAAGTAAAGGCTTGACAGGAAAGATAGCTTAAAATAAATATTAGTTAAAATAAATATAAACCCTACAAACAAAACTCAAATTTTTTGCAGGTATGTTCAGAAATACATCTAATTTGAGGTGATGGTAACCGCTTTATAAAAAATTGAAATGAAAAACGCAAAAATGGGAAAAAAGTTGAAAAGAAAAACGCAAGTTAGAACTTGAGTTTTTCACGTCTCGAAAGCACAATATAGTAAATATGTACAGGTGTATCTGAAATGCTTCAACAAATTTAGAGGGATGATAATACTCATCAAGACGAAAAAATGCAGTGGAACATGGGATATGGTTTAAAGAGTGAAAATCGCAAAACTAATAAAAACATCGAATCTCGCATGCTGTGTTTTTGCAGAACTGGTTAGTAGCACGAAGCTGGTGTCCTTTTCACTTTTTGTATATCCGGTGAAAAAGAGATAAAAGCCAAACAAATCTGTGAGCAGGAATCCAGGTATGCAAATTTTCCATAGTCTTAGAAACAGACCAATAAACCAACTTTGTAGCAAGCATGCATTACAAGTACATGAACCGTCAACAACGATAGGTAGTATCATTTGCGAAAACATTTTGTTTGTGCTTTCAATAGGAATGTCTACCTATTACCATAACGAAATGGCTGATATGCGATATGATATGGTGTACGGTGAAGCAGCACGAAATGGCCACTTATCGCAGAGGTTATATCAAGAATGATTTCCGACAAGGCGTTTGTCCTATCATAGCACTTTCGTAAGAATTAATCGATGCTTACGGGAAACTGGGTTATTCCATGCAAGATCTTGCAACAGAAAACGAAACTGCCATGTGCGCACTGCAGAAATGGAAAAAGGAGTGCTGCAATCGTTTACGGACTTTCCGATTAACAGTACGCGAGCGGTTTCAGATGAACTAGATGTTTCGCACATGCTAGTGTGGAGAGTTCTACGCAATAAGCGGATGTACACTTTTTGCATACAGAAGGCGCAAGCACTTGACGAAAGTGACTATCCTCGTCGGCTGGAACTTGTACGCTGGGTAACGGATACAGTGAGGAATGATCCACAATTTACCTCTAAAGTACTATTTACAGATGATACTACATTTAGAGGTGGAATGTACAATGCACATGTTTGGCGTACAGAGAATCCCCCCATGCCATTATCCCGCAAAATGCGCAGCATCGGTTCAGTGTCAACATCTGGTGCAGCATTCTTGGTGATAACCTGGTGAGCCCGTACTTGCTGCCTGACCGTCTCCAATGGTTCAACTTGAATTTCAACCTGAATTCAACCTGAATTTCCTGCAGAATATCCTGCCAAGTTTGCTTTCTGCGATACAAGCCGGCATGCAGCAACAAATTTGGTACATGCACGATGGTGCTCCGCCTCGTTTTTTTTGTGGACTTGCGTAACCACTTTGATGCAGTTTATCCGGCAAGATGGATTGATGTGAAGACCCTGTTGCTTGGCCTTCACAGCTCGCTGGACATGAACCCTTTGGAATTCTTCTTCTGGGGACAGATGAAATCCCTCATTTATGAGACGCTAGTAGAAACGCCAGAAGTAGCAGCGCGTATTGTGACGGCTGGAGCAGGAAACACCCGTAATCTTCGAGCATGTCCGCTAGTCATTCCTCCGTCGATGTACTCTGTGTGATAATGTCCGCTGTCGACACTTTGAACAATTGTTGTAAAATTTTTGTTTTACGCGAGCTGTGCTGTACCTATTGTCTGCAGTAAATAATTTTCTGGACTGTCTCTTTCTTGTCCCAGTTTTTCTATCTCCACAAGCAATTTCTCGATTTTCACCTTTTAAACGTCATTTGTGAGCCCCATGGTCCGTTGCATTTTTTGTTCGTCTTGATGAGTACTATCATCCCTCTAATTTTGTTGAAGTATTTCAGATGCACCTTGTATATATTAGATTTATACATAGGTATTTTGACACATAATCGGACTTTTTTTTCAAATGACATACCGAATATATTCCATATTTCGGTTTGATGACCTAAATTATGTCTAAAAGTTTTAAGTTTTCTAAAAACCTTCTAAGTAGTTTTTAAAAAATTAGTTCTCAGAATTCTAGCTTCTGAATGTTAAAACAAATTGGTATATATTTATTAATATCTCTTTTTTTATGAAACTTAATTGATTCCTTCTTCACAGTACAAAATTTAGGATCATTTCAAATAAAATTCGCAGATAATTTTCGATTTATTTTTAAAATTTGTATTTTTTAGTAATTTTTATAAATTTTTCGACAAAATTTTTAAATTATGAACTATAAAACTTTTACCATTGCCTCAAACTGTATGTATTTCTGATAATACCTGGAAAAATTAGAGTTTCTTATTCAAGATATTCATGAATTTATATATTGGCTTGTTCTGAAATTTGGCATATTCGTTATAAGCTATAATAAAACAAAATGTGGTCTACGCATATTGTTAAAATTATTTGAAAAAAAATCTGATGTGTACACCACATGACTTCCTTGTACGGAATATTAAATTATACGCATTTTTTCTTGCATTTCATTTAAACTTACTGGATTGAATTAAATCTACTTCGCCGACAGCGCATAAACCACAATAGAATAAATACATTCTTTAAAATTCACTTGTTTACCATAGCGACACTCTGGCCCTAGATTCACTTAACAGTATTATATTTCGTTCATATTATAACTCATAATGCGCAAAATTTATATCATTTAAAGAATTATCTAATCATTGCCACATGTTCTATTCAAATACTATAATAAAGCTAGAATGATGTATAAAAGAAATTAAGCAAACAAAATAAAAAAGAAACAGTTATCTTTGTTGTTGCGAAGCTAAGTTTCTCTAGATTGGCAATAAATCCACTATTCTGCTGTTTCAAATGTAAACAATCAATGGCTGCCATAAAAAAAGGCTTAGCGGCACTTAAACAACTTCAAAATTGTTGATAATACTAAAAATATTGCATACAGATTTACTAAAGGCATAAAAATCTTAACCGGAAGATAAAAACAACATAATTCAATCATTTTTAAAGGAAAAAATTTACAATTTACAAACATATAAGAGTAAAGAAACTAAGATCACTGAGCCGGGTAACAGAGTGGATATATATATAAATATATTTATATGCGTTTGGTGCTGCCGATTGCAAACAAAATATGAGGTGCACATCTACATGTTATAGCAGTATTATATGCAAAATTTCAGCGTTCTGAGGCTATTCGTTTTTGAGTTATGCGAGATACGTACGTACGTACGTACCTACATACGTTCGTACAGACGCCACGAAAAATTCTCTTCAGAGTTAATTTTAAAGCAGTTTTATAATTTTTTTGGAGGAAACGAGTACAGATATCACGTAAAAACATCGTTAAATTGCATTCGATAGCAGTCAAAATGGATATTTTCGTTGAAATATGCTGAACCTGAAACTTTTCGCGATTACAATACTTCTTTTTTACTTCGTATAAGGAAGCAAAAATGAACAATGAACATTCTTCCGGTCGTGAGCAATGAAAGTGAAAGGAAAATAGGTTACCATAATTAAGAATTTCACCATTCCTATCTCCAACGAAAAAGTGCGCCAAGATAAATTTTTAAGTTCCTCGGTAAGTTTCCCATTAAAGTTTACAAAATTTAATATTTATGCGTAATTTGAGTCGTAGAATTGAAATATGGAAAAACAATCAGTATGTGAATTCAGAAAACGTCCGCCTTTCTGTCGAACAGTTATGTTAAAACAATGCTATATATAAATCTAATATATATTCTAAGTCGGATGTCGCGTTTTCGAAACATTAAAAACGCAAATTAAATTTCGTCAGCTGACCCAGTAGACCGAGAAATATAGAACTGTACTGTTGTGTGTGCAGAGTGTACATACATTTAACCATTTATTCGTTTAGTCCGTATATAAGTTTAATCAACAGTTATGTAAAACATTTATAATCAGAATTTTCTATTTATCATTTTGGTGATTGTGTTATATGATGGCTCAATAATGGCTTAGGTATTACGTAGGTGTGCTTAGAGAGAACTTGTGTTGTGACATAAACACCTATGTGATCTGTAATCGTGATGTATAAAGCATTGTTATAACAAGAATGTACTGCAGTTTTCTTCCTCGTTCACTCTCTTACCAGCTGAAGCAGTGAACAGTTTAATTTAGCAAACCAATCTAGCCGCCCATCTCATTTATTACGTCATAAAAACTTGTTAATTTACTTTCTTTCATTCTACTTTAGATGCTGTAGATTAGATGCGTAAAAGTGTTTTACGCGTCAAATTTACGCACAAGAGTTCTAGAAGTGACGTCTAGTCTACCAAATTCGATCCAAAACGATTTATAGATGTAATTTAAAACAAAAGCCCATAATGTATGTGCTATAACGCTTTTCTTTCGAGAATGAGAATTTCCACCACTTTTTAAGGATTATAAAATTGTATTTTTAGCCCAAAGGCCGTTAGCCCAGCAGGGCTATTAATTTCGTTTTGGCATTTTGCGTTGACTCACGTCACCAACCGAATATGGGCATCTGGAATACCAAATTTTGAATTTGTTTTATTATCTAGTTCATATTTTGTAAACCTTTAACGAATTTTTGATTAAGATACTCAACGATTTCAAAGCGAACAATGACAACACTATACGGGGAAAAAATTATTTCTAGCACGTGGGACTTTGTATCGGAAATTCTAAAGATATTCTCTTTTTAAATTATACTCCGATATTGCTGTTGAATTGAATATTATGGTTCAAGTGCGGAGAACATGATATTTAATAAATATAGGTAACAGGCAAAAAAAAAAAAAAAAAAAAAAAAAAGAAAAACCTCTTTCGGCGTAATATAAAATTTGAAAACTTTCAGTTTTTTTCTTTAATTTTTGTTTTATATATACTACAGAATAAAATACATAACCATTTATCAAGTATTTTTCCTATATAAAGTAAACTTCTCTATACAATGCGTTTCCCTCGAAAGAAAGCGACCTCTCATATTTAACTTGACAGTTGTAAAAGTTTTGACAAGAGTTTTTGATACTCTTTTCAGCAGAAGATATGTCATTGAGATATCAGCTTTCTTACAAGGATATTGTCACTGTTTCTTTTCATGTCAAATGCGACTCAAAATTTATCGGTCTTAACTCAAATTCCTAGGCCAGTTACAAAGTAATCAAAACGCATTCATCGTATTTCCCAAATATACTGCTTAAATGAGCAACAATTTCTACGTAGATAAAGTGAGAAATGAAATGTGATGTGTCGGAAAAAAAAAAAAAAGAATCTTTTTGGTCTTTTCTATACCCAGCGCTCAATAACTAGCACGAATTGCAAATTTAATTGCCATCTGTGGTAGCTATTTGAATACAGTTAATATATTCATATAGAATTTGATTTGGTTTTGGTAAGTTAATTTCAGCTAACGTGTCTTTAGAATAAGTTATTACACTAGTAAAATGTATCTATTTGTCTTAGAAATATTTTGAGTATAGAAAAGAAGTTTCTCATCAGAAGAAACGGGAGTAAAGTTTATACATTGCAATGTATCGCTGTACTTTTATTAACAAATGTTTTATTGTTCTTTTGCTCGACCTTTCATTTATCATGCGCTTTGATTTCCCAAGTTGAGTTAGAGTTTGATTTGGTTTGTTTGGGTATGGCAAAACATGATAGGTTATTGGGCTAAGAGAAGTGATGCTTTCGTGAAGCACTTTTTTAAAGGAAGCTAGCTCGTATCCAAGTTACGCATGAGGGAAACGGCGCAGACGCTAAGACAGACATCCCGTTCACCTGAAATCTGACTGGAATTATCATTGTTTCACTATTTTACCACTCAACTGTTAGCGGACACAGCTGAGTATGGTAATCAGATTCTATTTATAGCCTGCCAGCAAAAGCAGAAGTACAGATTCGCGAAGCGATGTTGATTTGCTTGATTTGTTTGATTTGCGTGAGCTGATTCTAATCAATAAAGACTAAAGCTGAGCTTAAGAAAGTCCCGAGTTATTCAGAGAATTGAACCATTCTTTACGACCTAGCAGAAATGGGAAATAATACTTGTCTTTATCGGTGAAATTAAAAAATAAGCAGTTAACAGGCAGGTTAGAATTATTTTCGATGGTTAAGGACAGAATAAAATTAAACTATATTAATATTAACAACAGCTTTCATATTCATTCATTTTAGAAAAAGGATATTGTGATAAATATGGTATAGCAATAAGCCAGAAAACAATTGTAAAATGCTAAGTAAAACTGACCGCATAAATTCCTTTTATTGATGAAATACGAGGGTGAAACCAAAACGTTACAAGGGTAATAAATAATTATTTATTAATAATAGACAGAAAATACAAAAGAAAATTAAGAGGCGTACTCGCCGATCATTTTTCCACATAATCGTCAAATCTACTTAGGCATTTATCTGAACGCATAACCAACCTGTTTAACTCGGCTTTTTAGAAATCACGTCCCTGCCCACTGAGACAGTTCTCGGTGGCTGTTTTCACATCACTTTCTGAAGATAACCTCATTCCAGATAAACGTTCCTTCAATTTTGGAAAAACGGAATAGTCGCAAGGTGCTAAATCCGGGCTATATAGAGGGTGACTCCAGATTTCTCAATTAATCTTTTTCAACAATTCTTGAGTTTGGCGAGCAGTATGGGGCCGGAAATTCTCATGCAGGAAAATGGCACCATCGCTCAACATACCAGGGTGATTGTGTCGGATTGTTTCATGTAACCTTACCAAAGTTGCACAATAACGATCGGCAATAACAGGATGGTCATCCTCCAGATACTCGATCAGGATACCGAATCGTCACACCTCCAAGTGAGACCACTTTTTTAAACCTCTTACCATTTTAATCGCTCTGACGCGTTTGCGAACTTACTCTACCTACCCGTGCAACCGCTGCTAAATAAGTAATGCCATTTTTCCACAATCTGGAGAAAAATATTCCTTCCACAGTAATTACTTTTCAAATGCTGATGCTTGTAATCTTTATATATATATTTGGATCTACCTACTTATTTAAAAGTTCACGTTCTTAAATTAACAGCCTCTTATAAAACGAAAATTAAAATAAAGCATGTTTTGCAAATGGATTTCATGGTGTCTTAAATCAAAACGATTCAAATAGCACCATTTTAATTTTATTATATCTCACATGTCCACTACTAGTTAAAATAACTAGCAGACAAAACACTTAATTCAAATGCCATACTCAAATACTGATTTGAGAACATTCTGTTTATTTTAATTTCAATAAATCCGAAACGGGAATTTTTTTTTCTTTCTCAATTTAGAAAAAGTGAAATTAAGGACTTTTGAGTTCTAAAGCGTTTGAAATTAAAAATGACACTACCCAAGAAAAGGGCCTTCGATATTTCATGTGCTATAAACAGAAATTATTCATATTCAAAATACATGAATTTTCAATTATTATCTTATTTTTCTTTTTCACAAAATAAAATTAAACAGCTGGTATTGATATCTATGTATAATATGTAGTGTAGTTTGGTGAATCTTTTGTTCAGTGGAAGCCTCTGTTTAGTGAGCCTGTGTCTACGCACTTAATTCGTTTCTGAAGGCTGTTCGTAAAACGAAGTATTCATAAGACGAAATCATTCTTACGATAGGAATTAGCCCACCAGCGGCCGAGCGGTAAAGTCGCTAAACACTGTAGTTCGGTCCGAGGTTCGAATCCCGCGAACGGGCTGGCTGCATGCGCTTTTTCGTCGTTTTCCCCATGTGTAACGTGTATACTAGCCAGTTTTCCTTAGAAAGTCCTCCACAAAGGCATCCCTCCCCTTAGGCAGATAGCCCTAGTGTGCTTTGCAATAATTAAATAAACCAAACCAAACAACTTCCGATAGGAATTAAAGTAAAATGGTTTGATTCGTTCCTGCTCCACAAATCATTTCATTTTTTTATTTTACAACAGTACATTGTGCGCAACTTCATAACCCATAATGGATCGAAATCATTAAATAGTACTTTTCTGTTATCAGGATCGGATTCATAAATGTGTATATACATGTACTAGGAAGCCCGGCTGTCATACGAAATGACTGCTCTTCTAGATAATATAAATTGTAATTAAAATTATTTGTGCAAAGGTGTCTGCTAATTTAAACTGAATTATTCAGGGCAGGCTGCGAGGTTATAAAATGCCAACACCCTTAAGCGTTTGGCCCTGAGACTTATAGTCATAGGAAAGGCAAGTTTTAAAGGAAATTGTCTACGTCTCAATTGAAACGGCAAACATGTACCGTGGCAACTTCACCCCATTGGCTAGTACAGTTACGCAAGCAACCAATAAAGTATCGGCGACAAACAGACACTTAAGCCACATATATATATATGGGGTGAAGTAACATCATCTCCTCCGAAACGGCTGGCTTCCGGGCTTCGCGAAGCACACCGTTGGATTCCGCAGGTCCGTGGCACGCCATTTTGACCATTCGCGTCTTCTTGCGACTTTAATTAGCCGAGATATTAATTAAAAACTAATTTTCCCCTACGTTTTCCCTACATTTTCCACTTTCTTTCTTAGGTTTTCCCCATTATAGGGATTTGGCTACGTGCCAAACTCTTTTTTCTCGAATATCTACGGAACGGTGCCGAATTGAAATTCGAGACGCGTATTCTCGCATTCCAAAAAATTCTCCGAATCCATCGATACCGTTCTCATCTTCGTACGACTTCAGTCGGCCGAGATATTAATTAAAAACTGCAGAAACGTCCGCGCTCATTTTTCCGATTGGCAACAATAAACTATCGGCAACACACACTTTAGCCGCTTATATATATAAAGATGTATGTATACATGAATGAATGTGTTCATGTATGCATGTATATACGTATGTACGAATGTACGTGTGTGCATACATATACACATATACGCACATACATCCATACTTATACGCATACATTTTTGAATTCGATCACGGTAATGAAAGACTACCCGTTAAATATTAGAAAAGCGATAAAGTAGAGAGATAAAGTAGACAAAATTTTAATTTTAATGTAAATGTGCAAGACTGAATGTACAAAGATGACTGGATAAATGGAAAATAATGAGGAAATTTAACGTTTGGATGCGGGAGTTTCTTCCATAAAAGCATCAGTTAACTCTCCTTACGGAGCAGGTTCTTTCATCATTTCTTTGTCTCTAAGCACCACTCGACTGTACTTGAGACTCATTGTGTTTCTGTTTCCCACAAAATTTATCCAATGGGATTTTTTATTGCCTACGTTTTAAAACGTTCCAAAAATGAGATGTGGCATTATCGTTGAAAAGGCTTATTCTATAGCTTACGACTGCCTTATCAAGGTGATATCTTCACGTGAAAATTCTGCATCTTACCCTATTTTGCACAAATTTCGGGGATCAAAGGATTAATGCAATTTTTCTTTTTTCGCCTTCTTCTGAAAACATTTCTTCCATAATTGATTTTTATTGCTGTTTCTGAATTTGTAGTGCTTTCTAGTTGAGTTCATTTTTATAGTCCTTCAGTATCTTTTCCATATTTTCATTTTTAACTTTCTAACTAACTAACTTGTCTAAAAGCACCAATATCATGGATAACAAAAACGATCTATGTCTCAAAGTGCTCAAAATCTCTGCATGCTAACCAATTTGGTGCATGAAGACACTTGCTGCCAGGCTTTGTTACTAGAGATAAGCGATGGAAAATATTAAAATGATTTTTCCAAAATGTCGAAGTATAAATTAATTTGAGGCATACAGGTTACTTCAAAACACCTTTGAAAATCATACATATAGACAACTTCAGTTTTCGTTACTCGAGGCACCGTAGTGTTTTGTTCAGATAATTTGTTTGTAAAAATAATTGTTCGTGAGGTTATGTGTTCATGATCCGAGGCTCTTTTGTATTCTGCAAATTAGCCTATAAAGGTAAGGAAAAAAATCAGTTACGTACTGCATTTCGATCTCCTATAAAAATCACGTTTTAATTTGATTTTAATTGAATATATGCATTTAAGATCACACAAATAAAAAGTCTCTTTCAGAAATTTGCCTATTAAATTTACTATTTTAGCAATACTTCTGCGCATTTTCCAGATATTTTAATGAAGGCTATCTTAGGTAATTTTAATTTTATAAGAATGCTTTTGATTAATTGAACTTTGAAAACACTTTTCTCATAGACACCCTTTTCTTGGTTTCTCGGCTATAAAAAATTTCAACTTTGCAAATTTTAACAGCTATCACGTGATTAACATTTTGCTAATTTGAAAGTCAATGATCTTAAAATTATAGTCATGGACCTAGGATTAATAATTCAAGATATAATTATTGGTGCAGTTGTTTTCCACCCTCTTGTACAATATAAAAAAAAGAAAAATGAATATAAAAGAAAAGTATAATGTTAGAAGCAATAAAAAAATATTTGGTGTTAAAAGTTCTCTACCCTACCGCTCTTTTCCCTGCATTGTTCTTCAGTGAACGGAGTAGGAATTCAAAGTATAGATAGATTCTGCCATTAAAAGGAAAACACATGCAAATTGATATTGGATGTAATTAAAAAACGAGATGTAGTACATACAATGTGTACAAAAAATTCCAATGTTTTGGGGAATTGTATTCTTAAAATCCACGAAAACTTTCATATGCTGTCCAAAGTCTGTTTGCCTAGAGCCACTGTTAGCAAAAAAGTGCATTAACCCAGAAGGGCTATTAACTTCGTTTTGGCATTTTGTGTCGAAAACTTTAAATGCGCGTTTCACTTCTCAAATTGTTGCCACCAAATACCATCACCCTGTGTTATATTTAAAGAAATTATATAAAGAAGAATCTGCATAAATGTATGTAACTTTCTCGCATAGAGGTAAAACAACGGTAACTAGAGCCATCAAATTTTGAATAAGGTAATCCTCCTTCGAACATGGGCATATGGATGCCGGAATTTTTAATTTGTTTTATTACCGATTTCATATTTTGTAACACTTCAGCGAATTTTTTATTAAGAAACTCAACGATTTCAAAGCGAACAATGGCAACGTTGTACGATAAAAAAAACATTTTTATCTCCAGCGCGCAAGACTGTGTATCGGAAATTCTAAGGACATGCTCATCTTAAAATTATTTTGCGATGCTGCTGTTGAATTGAGTTTTATGGTTTAAGTGCGAAGAACATAATATTTAATAAATAAAGGTAACACACAATACGTTAAAAGAACGTCTCTTTGGGGGTAATGTAAAATCTAAAAGCTTTAATATTTTTTTTCGAATAAACTGACAATTACATGATTAGCTTTTCACTTACATTGCCCATTTTTATGATTCTTTTAACTTTAATGGTTCTATGATTAAATTAACAGTGTTCATCCCCCTTTTTTTCCTTAATAAAGCCTCATTAGCCTCTTGAAAAAGTCAAATACTTTAATACAACTGAAATTAAAAACTGAAATAATTAATGATTTGCGCTTAACTATATGATCTAAAACGTTTAAGTGATAAAAAAGACTAGTGCTTTTAATTACTTGACAGATTTCTTAATTCGATTTAGAAATTGTAAACAAGCTCGCGGGGTATATCATAAATACATAAACATTTCTTACCAAATTTACCCTTCTAATTGAATTTATTTTATCCCCTTGCTTCTTTCAACCAATATCCATTTATAAATTAAAATATATGTGTTATGTGCGTGCGTTAGCTAAAAGTTATATGAGTGTGTGGGGGGGAGAGTATGATAGCTTAGAGTAAGCTGCAACGGATTTACGATGGTTGCGTTATAGAGACTTTACTGCGTAGTTAGAATGAAAGTTGCATCTTGAGTGCAGGAGAGCTGAAGCCTAAGTGCGCAGCGGTCCAATATGAAAGCTCACCAAGAGAAGGTTTTGTTTTAGATTAGAAAGGTTTCAGTTGTCGAAATTTTAAGTTCAGGTTAAGAATTAGCAACGTTATCAGCGTTACCTCTGCCAAGCAAGATGGATTGATCTATTAATGAAGCTGTCCAGAAAAGCTATTATGATTTTTAAAATAGAGAGGGGAATTAAATGGTTACCTCTAGTTTGAATTATAAAATTGGTTTAGATATTTTTATGTGGCATATTTCCCTCCCCCCACCTTTAAAGAGAAAAAGCTTGGCGACAGAGAAGCCTGTTTAGCAAAATGTTATTGGGTCATTGTGTTTATTCTGAGCAGAGGTTAGGCTACATATGTCGCAGTGCAGAGAAACTGCAGGGAAAGAAGTGACGTAACATGCGGCAGAGTGACGCAGGAAAGCATATCTTTTGAAGGGGGGGATGCGTTTAATTAAAATTTACGAGCATGAAGATCTATTGCCATTTGATTCCAATTAAGTTTAATAATTTTGCTTAATTTTACATAAATATTGCATATTGTTGCTTGCTTGCGGAAGCGTAATGAATTGAATGCACACAGAACCGACGACTGTTTGATAAAATTTATTTTCACAAAAGATATACTTCACAGTTCTAGAACTCTCCACAAAAATTAAAAACACGCACAGCTATTCTCAGTATTCCAGTTCTCTTAAGTCTAGTGCTTCACAGCTCATTGTGGGCAATAAACATAACTGTAGCTTTTCACTGCTTTAAAATATTTAATATTAATTCATAAAAAAGTTTAATTTACTATATTTATAAATAATAATAAAAATTCCTATTTTGTTTCAAAGAAATCATTGATCCACATCCAACTTTACGGAGAATTCTCTGTAGGCGTATTACTTGAAATGGCTGATATTCTTTTCTCCCATTCTAGTTATTTCGTCGCTATTTCTAAACATCTATAGCAGGGGTTCCCAACATTTTTGTCAATGAGGTTGCGTTCAGACGGCGACGTAAATGTCACATAGTCACAAGGAATAAAATGCGGGAACTCCGTTCACACATATGTCACAGCGTCTAAGCCGCATCCACTTAAAGAAGCTAAATTTGCGCATGCGTAGATGTGTCTACAGCTTTCCCGCTCTGTTATCTCATTCAGGTTTCGCGCGTTCCCTCTGATCGGTCGACCCTTATCCCAAGTCGGCATAAAGTTGAAAACTTCAAACTTAATGCCAAGATCCCTAAACCAAATTTTGTGATGTAGCACAGACTGGTTGCCCGGCAACGCAAAGTTCGGCTTAAACCACTTACGCTCTTTATACCGCCACGCCTCACATTCTAGAATATCTTTTGGGAGGCATGCGCCATTTACATTTTCAAAGTGAATTTATAGTTGGAAAGAGTTAATAAAACATGCTCTTAAAAAAAGAGATAGCTCAGATTTCGCTTTGTGCTGGTATCTGTGTTGGACGCAATTTCTATTTCATTAAAAATGAGAAAATTTGACATCGAATTCTATTGAAATTAAAAACATTTTTATTGTGATCGCAAAGCAGCGGGCACACGTTAAACAATCGGCGGGCGCCATGGTGCCCGAGGGCACAGTGTTGGGAATTCCTGATCTAGAGTCTTCAGAATTTCAAGTGCTTGGATCATTACAGATAATAATCGTTTTCATTTCCTTCTATTTCTTATTCTAATTTAATTTCGATCTTGAAAATAAAATGTTTGATTAAATTTAGAATAATTCGTATTTCGGTAACAAGCCGTTTTACTAAATTAACATTTATTCCTTCAGTGTCTGAATTATGGCATTTCTTAAAATAAATTTTGAGACCTTTTACGTTTAGCCACCACTGTAATGCAATTTAGATTTCCTGAGAAATATTTATCTTTCTTAGGCATATTTGGTTCTGAATACTATTTAATTGAAATAATGAATTAATGATATTTTTAAGTGGACAAGGAGAATTTTTTACGTCACTGCGTAATCCTTTAGTATCTTCTTTTTCACCGTACAATTTTGCAAATTTAATGAAATAAATCATTTTATATTGTAAAACGTAAGTTTTAAAGAAGGCGCACACTTTATGTTATTCTGTATTTTGAGGTTACGTTTATGAGACCTTCGTAAAGTAAATACACATAAACAAGACTACACAAATAACTAACTGCATTAAATAAAATTAAGAATAAATGGGCTTTCCTTTATTAACTGGAATAGAAAATTTTTACTTTTTGTCTTCTTCGAACTCTAACGTTAAGAATAAATTAGACAAAAGTGCTAATAACATGTTCAAAAATAATGTAAATATTAGTATTTTGAACTTCGAATGAAATATGAGATATTACATTTTCACACACTGTGATTGCTAGCTCCGCAGCAACAGAATTTCCAATTCTCCTGAATTCGCTGGTATAATTCTAAATCTTTATTAGCTTGGCATCCTATTTTCTTGCCCGTTGCAAGGATAAAATCTTCTGCGTATCATCAATTCCCTTTATTTTGCCCTATAATGGCAACGGTCGTTTTTTCAAATATCTTTTCCTTGAACAAAGAGTTGGCAGACACTTTGAAGCTTTTTTAACTTCTTGTATAAAGTAAAGGAAGCACTGTAAACTCGAAACATTTTGGGCATCATATTTCAGTGAAAATGTATCTACTTTTGATAGCTCGATGTCTTTGTGTGACATTTGTACGAAAGGACAGAATAAAGGAATCTTATTCCCCAAAGGAACTGAAAAATAGATTTACAATGGATTCAGAATATATTATTTTTTGTGACGTTTGTATATACATACAACCCTTTTTATACATATGACCTGTATATACATATGACCCTTTTTCCAGTTTTCTTCTTTTTCTTCTAAAAATCTTTCTCCCTTTCTGTCCTCCTCTCTTAAAAATAAACTTCTAAATCCTCCCCTAAAGAACTATCATCACCTTTATTCTTATTCTGGCCTTCCCTCCTTGCTCTATTCAACGGTGATTCGGTTAGTGATTGGGAGCTATACCTACGCAATCTTTAATGAAGTTCTTGTGCTCCCAACACTTTTACCTGTACCTATATATATACGTACGTACGTATGTATGTTTCGCCCATAACTCAAAAATTGAAATTTTATGTATGGACTGATATAACACGTACTTGTGCAGCTTCCTTTTGGTTACAGCCAAAAGCATCGCGGATGACACGTCGCTGAGAAAACAACACTAAGCGGAAATGTCGTGGTACGAAACATTGTGGGAGAAAAGAAAGATATGAAAAAACGTGGTAATTCTAAAACATCGCGGTACAAAATAGCGTCTTCGAAAATAAAGCTGTTCAATAACTTCGCAGTTTAAAAACATCGTAGTCGAAAATATCGTGGTAAAAGATAAAGTACCTACAAATCATCGCATAACGATAACATCGCAGAAGGAAAGAGGAATATATTTATTTTTATATTTCATAATTTTGAATTAAATAATATAATTTTTCTGAAAACCTCAGAAGGAGACCTGAGCATTTAAAAACTGAAAATGAGTAAAAATCAATGTAACCTAGAGCACATAACAAAAGTTTTAAACTTACATAGTTAACTAATAAAGGTTGTAAATAAATTAGTTTTTTTACAAGGTTTTACTGATAATTTTCCATGAAAAATAAATCCTAAAGACGATGCAACTGAATGAGATTTTCAGTTTTAAAATTTTCAGATTTCCTTCTCATTTTTTCTGCAAAAATGTATTAGTTAATTCAAAATTATGACTTATAAAAATAAATACATTCCTCATTCCTTCTTGCGCTCACAAATCATTATGCGAATATGCATTTACAACTTTTAAAGCCTGAAAAACGCATGCCTGCGTTGTTACCGTCATGCAATGATTTGTAGGAGCTTAATTTCTTACCGCTATATTTTCACGACATTGCTTTTAAACTGCAAAGTTTTTGAACCGCTTTATTTTCGAGGACGATATTTTGTACAGCAATGCTTTAGAATTCGATGTTTTCTCCTTGCTTTCTTTTCTCCCGGGATGTTTTGTACCACGGCGTTTTCGCCTTGCGT
Organism: Stegodyphus dumicola; assembly: GCF_044657685.1. Lineage (NCBI taxonomy): Eukaryota > Metazoa > Arthropoda > Arachnida > Araneae > Eresidae > Stegodyphus > Stegodyphus dumicola. The sequence goes on from NC_140769.1 coordinate 35,385,887, forward strand.
TGTTTTCTTTGAGATGTTTTCAGCAGACACCCTCCTTTTTTGGCTGCAATCGGCCGCGGCAAAAGTATGCACCGCCTGGGTGAGCTCAGTTTTTTATTCTTATATGTTGCTAAATGGTGGACTTTTTGCTTTACAAGTGACTGAATTATGTTGTTCTTATTTCTGGTTAAGGTTTCCAGGCGTTTGGGTAATCTGCATGCAATAGTTGTAGAACTATCAATCAATGAACAATTTAAATGAATCAATGAACAATGAACAATTTCTCCAGTTTCTTGACATCAAAAAAATTCTAAAAATGACTGTATAGTAGCGCCCGAACTAAAAAGATGGTGAACGATATATCGTCACCACCAGAATTTGGCGATTGGGTCCTTTTATCCCTGTCCCTCTTTAAAAGGGGAAGTATATAAGGTATTTTCTCCCTCGTTTCTGCATACTTTCGGGGTGTAACTGGAAGCCTGTCTGAGGTGTACGCATGCCTTCGTGGTGTGGTGGTCTGCACGCCGGGCGCGTATTCCAGTGGTTCGTGGTTCGATTCCCAGCGAAAGCGTTGCTCATTTTACATGCTTCCAAAAAAAAAATCCTAATGTCTCTACAATGCTCATACTAAATTATACAATTAATTCTCTGAAATACACGGAAATCTCAGATGCTGCGGGAAGCGTCGACTCGATGTTCCTGTCCAAAGTTAATTTGCATCACAGTGTAATATAATTAAGTGAGTATATAAAACCACAAGAAAAAGTTACAAAACGTAAAAGGAAACGATAAATGTAAAACAATTTAGGTATTGTATTTCCAAGCTAACTAGTTTTCCATTAACAGCAACTACTAACAAAAGCACTCATAATATTGACAGCAGAAAAGAAGAAATTTATTGGAAAACTTTACTCAATATCTTGTGTTCTTCGAATTTTAGAACTTAATTATTGAATATAATTAAACAATTCTGCAAAGGATTTACCAGCTCTCAGAAAGAATTTTCACAGTCTGCATATCCTTAATTGCTATTGATTTCGGTAATTTACTTCTGCCAGACGAACATGTAAATCATAGTCTTATGAATTAAGATTTATATTCAGATTTCAAATTAAAGAATTTGATTTAGTCTACGTCTAACATACAAATATTACAATTTTGAGAAAACTTCGGGGCTATATTTACGCGTAGTTATTTCTCGTAACTTAATACAAGTAATTGTTTGTAAACAAATAATATTTAAATATTGAAAAATAAAATATGCTTAGTAAAATCTATGTGAATTTCATGATACATCTGATATGCTTAATTTATTGTAAAAAAAATTGAAAAAAAATGCTTAATTTATTCAAAGTTATATACTGACAACTAAGATGTCAACTAAGAAGTGAAGTCTGCGGATGTTATAGAAATTAATCAATATGAAGTATACCGAAATCTATTATAAAAAAAAATTCTTTTTTCATGCTATTAGCAGTATTAGTAGTTATTCAAAAACACAGAATATTGTCTTAGTAATTAAGGCTTACTTGTCTTATAAGTACTTATTAAAATAACCAAGTTTAATCTAAAATTCCTGAGTACTTACTAACGTAAGGTTTTAAGGCCTATAAGGTTTTTAAGTTTTACTAACGTTTATTTTATTTTAAACTTTGCTCTCCTCTCTTATTTTCCATTTTTGGCCAGAATAAGCGCGAGTAGGATTTTTATGTTAATGAGTTTGCAAACTGTACAGGCATTTAAGAAGTGACTTCTAGCCGAGAGAGAGAAAAGCCTTCCTGCTGCCCTGCCACGCGCGTGCTTTTCTGTCAGTTCGTGTCTGCCTTTAAACCCAGAACTTAGTTCCTGTTGATATACGGGACGTATTGTAGTATTTTGCATTTCGCTCGCTACATACGTAGAGTCAAAAGGCCAGTCTTCGCGTTAACAATCTCTGTACAGAATTTAAGTTTAATTCTTTATTAATTTATTTCTTAATTCAACAGAATTTAAATTATTTATTAAGTGAATATTTCTTATTTTCTACGTTTTAGACCAAAAGTATTGGTCTCTGTATCCCGAAGTGCGGGACCGCCTGTACGCTGTTAGAAATAAAGGGTAAAGTTAACTCTTCTTCAGTTGTGTTGTCTATTCGACGCACACAAGAACATAGCTTGAGTTAGTTCCCTGTTCCCTCTCAAGATTGCACTGATGTGTCCCAAGACAATTAGAAAGAATAGAAGTCCTGACAAGCCTAACTTTAATCTCAAATATTACTAATATTTTAACTTCATTTAAAATATTACCTTACTTTCTAAAATATCACTTTGTAGAGACATTCGGTATTTTTTTGAAAGCAGAGAATGTGGAAAATGAGAAATGCCATCGCCGGGACTCGAACCACGGACCTCTCGAATACGCGTCGAGTGTGCTGACCATTACACCACAAAGTCATGCTAAGAAGGCGGAGAAATACCTTATAACCTTATTACCATTTTAAAATGAATAAAAGCTTTTATCTTTTCAAATTTAACGCTTTTGTTAAAATAAATTTTCTACATTCCCCTCCGCTCGTGTTAAATCAAAAGCACGCCATGTAAATCAATGTTGTCCTTTTACACATCTGTGTAAGTTTGTTTGTTCTTTCTATCTTGAACCATTTATCTCAGATATTCTTTAAATCTACGCTTAGGCGCATTTTAATACTTATTAAATATTTCCTGAATACAGAGGTTACTATTTAGGCAAGATTGCAGAGTAATTACAATTACTCGGAGCAGGAAACATAAAAAAATGAGCCCTGTTCTATCCGGAATTCGAAGTTTGGATCTACCCATTACTAGCTGAGCATGCTTCCTATTACGCCACGAAGGCAAGCAGTAAGGAAGTGGAAATTTCCGTCCTCCGTTTAAAGAGCGACCGAGAAGGATGGCATCCAGACGTCAATTCCAGGTGGTGTAGGATTATCATCCACCTGCATTTGGCCTCGATGTCCAATAATTTTAGTTGGGACGTCACTTGTAGAGTCATTTTGTTTTTAGAAGCCGGAAGACTACATAAATTAGCAATGCTCTTCCCTGCATATGAACTCCGGACTTCTCGGTTGCTAGTTGGAAGTGTTTTCAGTTACACCACAAAAACATGCGGTGAGGAAGTAGAAATTTCATTACAAAATAACTGTACAAGAAAAATCTCCCTTTCAGATATAGAGCACTTACGTCAAATAATATTAGAATTAAAATACTTTCATGCACTGATCAGTGCATACACGTTCATCATGATCAGTGTATCACGCGCCTGCAATGATTTTCAGATCCCCGAAAATTCAACCATTTATTTCCATCAATTACAGCTTCTTTTTTTAGGAAAAAAATTATTTTTCTATCTTGGGAGATGTACCTTCGTAGAGAATTTTCTAAGATCTATGTTAATTATGTTGGAGACCGCGAAAACCCAAGAAACAGTCGATTTAGCATGCTAGAAAATGAGCTAAAGATGAACTACTTTAAGTTCAGAAGTTTGTCTCACTCGCTTGTCTGAGTTACCTTAAAACACTTTTAAACTGATCATGAATTACTTCGAAACATTTTGATGTTCTAGAAGTGAATTTTACCTTCTTTTGAAGTTACATATATAGAATGATCTAAAATTCATTGAATTCGTAAACAAGTTTTTCTAATACCTACGCAATAGCTGCAAAGTAAGATAATAATATTTTTTTTATTTACTGAAGAAATATTGATTTATTATCTCCTCATATAAATTTAGTAGAAGGTATCAAAGAGAGGGAACCCGCATGTAGGAATTTTAATTGCGAAAATTGTGTTTTAAAAGAACTTGAATGTAAATCATGAAAAAAAAAACTTTTTAAGGGCACTTGAATTTAAATCATGAATAACAAAATTTCAAACTATGAAAAAGAAAATGAAAAACAAGTAATTATCGCTATTGATCAGATTGCACTTACGTTAATCAATATTTCTTTAGTAAATAATATGTATATATTAACTTAACAAGTAGGTAAAGATCATTTAACAAAATTATCCAAGCGAAAAAAATCTGCAAATGTGTTTTTTGACCATTTTATTACCTTCCTTAGAAAACCATAAGATGCTTCTCTCGATGGACGGAATTAATTCTGCAGCTTTGGTCTGCAACCGATAGAAGAATCTGTGATGGCATCCATGGTAAAGAGGTAATCTCTAAACGCTAAATAGTGGCAATGTCAGGTCACGATTCTCATGGGTCTTATCGAGGTAAAGACACCCCAGTGGCTAAGTACGTAATTAATGGACTTTCTATGGAGAGTCATTTTCGTGTTTGTGACCGCTTACGTTTAATTAACTCTTTCGGGTCTCTTAGTAAAGCTAAGTAACAATTTCTGAAGCGAATATATACTGTATATTCCAGAGTATAACGCGCACATTCAATGCAAAAAATTAGTTAGAAATTTATGGTCGCGTTTTATTTTCCGGATATAAAAATGATAGATTTAAAAATAAGGCAAAGATGAGTATGCAAAAATTACTTTTGCACGTCCTGATTCTTGCGATTTTTTAGAATTAATTTGGCAACAATTTTTTCTGGGATAGGCCACTTAGTCACTCATTTATGCAAAACATATTTATTCTTTGCCATATTAATCATTGTCGTTTCATTTTGCTTCTATATACGGATGGAGATTTCACCGACATCAAACATCCTTGCTGCAGCATGATTTCCATTTTCTTTCGCAAATTGAATGGCTTTGCATTTGAAGCCTATGTTTGTTTCGTTTGTCAGGAGCTATTTTTACAACTAAACGAAACACTAGAACAACTATATTCCAACTAAAGCAAAGGCGATTTATTGAAGCCTTCGATATTCATTTCAACACGACGACATCAAATGACTATAGAAACAGAAAACATTTTACTCCTAATTTCACGAATATGGTCGAGCCGTCCATTCGACCTAAACATCAAGTGTAATGTCAAGTGTCCCGAACATCAAGTGTCCGACTCGAATGCCAAGTGTGTGAGTACAAATTATGTCCCCTTTTTTCCGAAACCCTAGAATAACATTCCTGTGCGCAACTGCATTGAACACAACCCACCCTCTTTCCTGAATTATTTACTCTCTCCATCATTTCTTTCCACACACACATTTTACTTCAATCGTTTGGCATTTCAGTATACCATTGTTCGAAAGCCCGGATGAAAACTTCGAATGAATGTCTTCGAAAGATGAAAAGCATTGCACATGTTATCTTTCAGGTTTCTACCTAAAGAAACGGATGTGCGTTATATTATATTCAAAAATTCAAAAATATTGTTTGAAACTGCGCCTTATACGCCGGAATACACAAGAATAAAAGTGATTTAAAAATCTATATATTTTAGGACCTATAGGAATTCAGATTTACGTAGTGAGATACGTAAGTTTTTACTGATTAGAAGCAAACAGAAAGGTCTAAGATTTCCTTAGAAAATGTACGAATAGATAACTGTAAGTAAAACATTTTAAAACATCTAATGTAAAAAACACACTTTTCTGTCCCAAAAGGGCAAATTGCCCAGAAGGGCTATTAATTTCGTTTTGGCATTTTGCTTCGGTTCACTATAAATGTGGGTTCACTTATCAAATTATTGCCACCAAATACGAGAGCCCTACATTATATTTAAAGAAATTAAATAATGAAGAATCTCCATGAACGTATGTATCTTTCTCGCGCTGTGAAAAAAAACGACGTACCTAGAGCCATCCAATTTTGAATAACGTAGTCCTCCATTCGAATATGGGAATCTGGAAGCCCAAATTTGGAATTTGTTTTATCATCTCTTTCATATTTTGTTAAACATCAAAGAATGTTTTATTAATAAACTCAACGATTTCAAAGTGAGCAATGGCAACACTGTACGGAAAAAAAAAAAAAAAAAAAAAAAAATTATCTTCAGCATTCCAGACTGTGTGTCGGAAATTCTAAGGATATGCTGCTTTTATTATTTTGTGATATTGTTGAATTGAATTTAATGGTTTAAGTGCAAAGAATATGATATTTAATAAGGCAACACACAAAACGTTAAAAAAACGCCCCTTCGGACGTAATGTGAAATCTGAAAGCTTTCAGCTTTTTTTACTAATCTTTCTTACAATATATTTACAAAAATGTTAAACAAACAAACTCTAGCAAGTAATCGTAACTGAAATAACTTAGTGATCCTATATTTATCTCACAGAAGCTCAGTGAATAGAAAAATCAGAACTAGAGAAAATATTGTGACGTTCGGTTCTGGTAATTCCTTTTAAAGCCTCTACAACAGTATGCGACATATTATAACTGAAACTGCACATATGTAGTTTTTAATATATGGAAACACAATCTTTTTTGATAAATTTGTTCTTTTTTATATTTAAACAATGATGAGTAAAATTCAAACATTGATTGTCGTTGTTTTCCAATGTCAAGGCACACCAAAATATGACTCTTTCCTTTCGACGCAATAGCGCCCAAATATTGGAAGAAGATTCAATAGTTTTAAATGCATAATTTTATTACCAGTTATTAAAAAAAAACAGGAAACGCAAAGGCTCCATAGGCTGATAGCCCTGGAGTTTCTCTGAATTAATTAATTAATCTAACTTGAAATTAAGCCAAGTCGAATTACAGCGGTTTAACAACTCATCCCTTGGTAAGCCTTCGCCAAACAGATAGCATAGAAAACAAACGAACTAACCTTTTCTGTAATTCCCAACCTATCAATATAACTTACCTGTTTCGAGACAATTTTCTTAAAAACTCATTATACGGCTGCTATAGCTCCAATATGTTTAAAATTAGATATTGACAAATTTAAAGTTATCATGCATTGAAATTCTTGCAGGTTATAAAAACCTGTTATAAATTTTAAAAAAAGAACGACAAATAAGTATTTAATAGGCAATTTTGCACGATTTCTGTAATACAAACGATGTTCAAAAAGTAGTAAATATTTCAAAAATTTAAACATGTTTGCACAAGTTGGTTTAACTGAATGCTGTTTGTATGAGAAGATATTTCGTTGGATAACTTTATTTCGTCGAATAAGTAATTAGTTCAATTTTTCAGCAGTATGTATTACATTATCAACTACAATCTCGGTTATTGAAATGTTGGAAACATTTTCATTACATAGAGCAAGCCCATTACTTTTTATATTTTATACCTTAATCATTGATTTTACCAGATGAATGTGACAACTGGTCACACCCCTTCTCCATCTTCAATGTTTTCCTCCAAGTCACAACTCTAGTATTCATTATACCTGCAGCGCCTATGACAACTAAATCATGACAGCCGTAACAAAACATGCGAAACGCATGTTACTCGCCTCATAAGTAGAACTAGGAACTATGGTGCTGAAACCTGTTGCTAAGGACAGACGCATTCTTATACTCCTCACCACGATAACAATTCGTGTTCTGATTATATTAGGCAAGTGAGATTAATAACAACAACAATGCAGCGGTATTCCCCCCTATCTTACAGTTTTTTTATTATATTTATTTCTGAGAACTTTTCCAAGTACACATATGTGTTCTGTACACATATATCCAAGTACACATAGGTGATAATGTACACATACATCCAAGTGCACATATGTGTTCCGTGTATGTGCAATCCTACACGAAAAATGGACGACTTGCTCTAAAACCAGCTGATTTTGAAAAATGGAAAAGCTAGTAAGAAATTTAGCTCACTATTTCCCACAAAAGGCTTTCATTCACATTATATTCTCCATTACCATAACTACGAAGCACAGTTTTTCACATTTAGAGCGAAGTTACCTTTTATGATAGCATTCTGAAACATTTAACTAAATATGATTTAGTAGAATAAGAAGAATATTTACAGCGACGCATTCAAAGACTCGTCTTCACTGCTTGCTACAATGCAAAATTATGTTTGAAACGAGTACCAGTTTAAAACAAAAGTTGGATTTTCGAACACGCATCACATCACTTTCTGATAAAAGGCTTCTAAATTCTTTTGCTACTCAAACCCAAGGCGAATTTAAATTTCTTTTAGCGTAGGCGCTTATATTCTAAACTACCTTCTAAATGGAACTTCGATATTCTTGGCTTTTATCGTCTTCGTTGATCGTAAATTCTAGTTACTGCTAGGTTGCAAACTTTAAGAAATTCTGGAACAATCTAAACTATCTCTTTCCCAGACATCAAGATTCTAAAAACCAAACAATAATATAATCTCGTAGATATTTTATTTTCTTGGAACCTGCAGTCAGCCATTATCAGTTCAAAACTTTTCTTAAAAGAAATCGCACATACAAAATATTCAGTGAATTCTTCTTTTTAGATCCGTGAAGAAAACCTTGAATCAACCTGAAGTCTTTAAACCTTGGAGGGGCAAACAATTATCCAGAAGCACTTACGCAGCTCATTTAAAGCTACTTAGGTTAAATAAAGAAAGACTTTGATAAAAGAGCATCTTTGAAAAATTCATGAAAGTTCTTTCATTTTTTAAGCGCATCGAGGGCTTTTTCGACTTTTTAAGCAGTTTCGGTTAAATGCTCAATCAACAAAAAGTTTTCCGTCTCTCGACGTTATAATATCCAGTTTCATACTTTGGTGATCTGTATAAAGTGACTGTAAGAAGATACCAAAAGTGCTCGAATAAGTTAAAGAACTTTTAATATAAAAATATCGAAATACTCTAAAAGGTTTTCCCCAGATGTGTGAAACATATTAAGACACAGCTTTGCAACTCTATAACCCATCACGATGAAACGTTCTTGTCATTGCAAAAAGGAAAATGCTGAGTTCAATGCTAATTTTATGTAAACATCATTACGCAAAGATGTGGAATCTTTGAAAAACTAAGCACTTATCTTTAAGAAGTAGCTCAGTGGTAAGGATGTTTTCTTTTAAAATAAGTTCATATTTCGTTGGCCATTTGCATACAATAATCATTCCACAAGAAGTTTATTATAAAATACTGTGTTTTGCTGATGGTATTAGGCTGCTAGTGTGTTAATGCAAACTATGTTTAGCAGCATAAATCACAGTGAATCACAGCAGCATAAATCACAAATGTTTAGCAGCATATATATATCAGAAAGAACCAGAATTCCAGTCATTCTGCTTTCAATATAGCAAAGAAAAAACTATTTGTTAGCCCAAAGAAGCGTTAACTTAAAAGGGCTAATAATGTCGAAATGGGATTTTGGGTCATTTTACTATAAACGACGAATCACTTTTCAAATTATTACCACGAAATATTATGGTCCTATTTTATATTTAAAAAAATTAAATAATGAATAATCTGCATGAATCTATGTATGTTTCTCGTACTGTTAAAAAACGACGGTAGCCATCAAATTTTGAATAACGCAATTCTCCACCCGCACATGGTCACCTCGAAGCACGAATTTTGAATTTCGAATTTGTTTTGTTATCCGTTTCATATTTTGTAAATCCTTAACGAATTCTTGATTAACAAACTCCACGATTTCAAAGCGAGCAATGGCAACACTGTACGAAAAAAAAAACATTTTTATCTCCAGCATGCGAGACTGTCTATCGAAAATTCCAAAGATACGCTGTTTGCAAAAATTTTGTGATATTCCTGTTGAATTCAATTTATGTGGTTTAAGTGCGAGATGATATTTAATAAATAAAGGTAAAACACAAAACGCTAAAAAAACGCTCATTTGGGAGTAGTATAAAAATTTGAAAGCTTTCGAATTTTATTTTTATATAAAATCATGATATAAATTTACATACAAGTCCATACTTTTTCATACCAGAGGAAATTCAAGTTATTTCTCCATAGTTTAAAACGTTTAAGCAACTTTAAAAACCCTTTCTCCTTCTCATATTAATAATTAATTATTGTGGAAAAGAATCTTGTATCAGTTAGATAGACTCTTCAAAAATTATGTTACTGAATGTATCATTGTATTACTAAACGGCTACTACTGAATGGTTTATTTGAAAAGAGATTTTAATTGTATTTAACTGCATATGACCAACAACTGCATATGACCAACACTATTTATTTATGTGAAGGGTATATATGGCATGGATTAATCTCGAAACGACGCAATTCAATACAGAGTATCTTTTACATAACTTTTACATAACCTTTATTTCTTCTGATTAACTGAAACATATAAAAATTTATGACACTGATTTTCATATTGAGATTGCACTGTGTCATTTCGAAACTAATTCATGTCATATGACTCTTACATAATTATGATGATCTAAATGGAACTAAAACTCAAACACCAAATAATAATTTATTGAAGTATTAATTATCCCGTAAGGTTTGTAAGATTCCGTGCTGTGTACTTTTCAGTTGAAGTTGAAGAATCTTAAGAACTGATCAGCGAATAATCGCTTGAGTTCGTGAGGTAGAGAACAACACGTAAGAAGGATGAAATTACCCTTTATTATTCGAATGAACTCGGGCTTGAACTTAGGAAACTAAGAGCTAAACTTAACAAATCTTAACTAGAAAGATATAGCCGAAGCTATGAAAATTCTAACAGAGTTGGCCCCTTAGTTCTAAATAACGGCGAAGCTATCAAGGGCCTAAGCACGGCCAAGCGTAATAATAACTTTAAAAAGAGAGTAGCCTAAAAAGGCGGAAGCGTGCTAGCCAGAATCACTGATTCTCTCTAACGAAGACAGTAAAACTTCATGTTTAAATACTCCTCTTCATCTGCATTTAAACGCGATTCTAAAAACTACGTTCTGGCCGGAAGTTGTAAGTTGAAATTCAGGAAGACAGGAAAAGGACTTAACTCAAAATTTAACTGCTAGGTAAATCAACATAATACTTACAGTTTTATGCTAAGTTTTTAACAGTTATCTTTAGTTAAAGCTACTTTCCTATCCTTTTTAATTTAAGCTTACAATTTCCTACCAGAATGTGGTTTTAGAATCGCGGTTAATGCGAATTGGTAAGAGCGGTATTTAAGTCGAAGTTCCCCTAACTTCGTTAGAGAGCCAGAGATTCTGGGTAGCGCGAGTTTGCCTTTTGGCTACGCTCTCTCTAAGATATTATTACTGTCGTCTGTGTTTCAGGCCCTTAACAGCTTCGCCGTCTTCTTCGATAGTTAGGGGTCAACTACTTAGAAATTTGATAGCTTCGGCTATATCTTTTTAGTTAAGACTTAGCTAAGTTTTATTTCTGATTACTTTGAGTTCAAGCCCAAGTTGAGGCTTTGCTGTACGCTGTGAGAAAGGAACCAACTATTAAACTCTTATTTTGAATAATAAAGGGTAGTCAATCCTTCTTGAGTTGTCTCTGTTCCTGAAAGTAAAGCGATTATTTGTTTAACTGTTCACGAAGTTCCTACACATCTAGCTGTCAGCTAAAAGGGTGGAACCCACAATCCAATCAAAATGCATCGAGAACCAAAACTAGCACAGACTGAATTAAGATTTCATCCTGAACACTCGTCTAGCTAGACTGCTTCCTTCTTACTACAAAGTTATCAAAAATGTAATTATTTTGAAATAGGCATAAATAATATGCCAGTTTGTTTGTAGTCGGAATATGTTTACTGAAACAAAGTGAAGATTTAATCTGTTTCGGCTGCTAGTTTCCTACTCATTGTGGCATTTCAGCATTCTACACCATCTAAATTCTTGCTCTTCATTACGGATTCAACACCATCAATATTGAAAAATCCTTTTATATATATATATATAGTATATATACGTGTAATAAAAAGGACTTCGCAATATTTATAATTGCAATTAATGTTTTATAAAATATAAATTGACTTAAATTTATAAATTACCCTTTAATTTTAGTATAAAAGTATATGTGTTTGCAAGAGATGTATCGCACTCCTTTTTTAAACTATCACTTAGGTAATTAATAGATTTCTTTTACAGTAGGTGAGAGTAACAAATTTTCGAAAGATTCTTTCCTCTATAAATGTTCATGATCATGTGCTTCATAAATGTTTTAGGTTCGCAATGAAATGGCTTCCAAGTAAGAGCCTTGGCCTAGCTCCAAACATGAGTAACTTTTGCTGTTAAAGGTTATACGATAGGTATCTTCAGAACATATGGCTCGATATGAATGAATAAAATACTTTACAGAGCAATGGTTAAAGTCATTCGTATATAAAAGGGAAGTACTTAGAAAAATCACATGATATTTTTTATAGAAAGATATGAAAAATGTATAAATAACGAGGAAGTAAGATAAATCAGAATTTAAAAAGCTGATTCAAAAAGTGATTAACAGAATGAAATGGCAAGTTGAATATTGTGTTGAACATCATAACTCTAAGCCCTTAAAGAGTTGGGTAATGAAGAAAACAACATAGTGATTTTAAATGTAAATAATCAGCATGAAATCACAAAGTTATATTTTAAAACACATTTAAATAAATAAAACGGTTCATTTTGATATCACAGCCATGGTATGAATTAAGAGAAAGTTGAAACTGAAATCATATCGCAATTTGAAATAAATTTATCTTTTGCCAAAAATGAGACTAAAAAAACTCAAGTCCTTTTAATATTAATATCAATTTCAAAATTTTAATTTTAGTTTTTCCTGATAATTTTTCGTATATTAATTTCATTTTAATATTAAAAAGAGGAAAATAGGAGACATACTAGACCCAGTTTATTAAAAACAGCGATGACGTTTTTACCACATAAAACTTAACATAAAACTAAAGCAATTTATATAGTAGCAATCTCGATTCAAAATTAAAAACCACGAAAAGAGACAACAAAAAGAAAGTAAAGTATGGAATTTTCATTTCCTGGCTTCTGCTTCCTTGAAAATCCAATAAAATATTGCATCTCCAAAAATACTTATATTTTCTAGCTTATAAGAGCTTTCTATAAAATGTTTCACTCAAAGGCACAAACCTTTTATAAAGCGCAAGAATTCTAAGGTTTCCACGCCAAATTTTAGAAGGAATATTTTAAAGTAAGAAATTGCTAGTAGAAAATTTTTCTCAGAGAAAGAAATTTAAAATTCATAGTTTAATGATACGATACCATACATCATTGACGCAGTTTGCCTGAATGATGATTGATAAGTTAATAATGATTACTTAATTGTTAATAATGATTACATGAGTTTTACTTCTAAGAATACAAATAATAACGTACAGCAGGAAAAAGAACTTTCATTTAGAAAATATCTAAAAAGATTCAGATTTTAATTTAATTTCCTTCGCAGCGGAGGATTTCTTGAGGTCTTTTATGCTCTAGTGGATCTCGCAGTTTATCTGTCTACTCTTGAATTCACTCCTGCTGGCATAAATATTTTTGTCATCTTAACTTCGTTATTAAACATACCTTTTTCGAACTTATATCACATATAATTCACAGCAAGATAACTTATATCACATATAATTCACAGCAAGATTTAAATGTTTTAAAACAGCGCATCTTCAGAATTCCTAATACCGTCTTAAGAGTTACTATAAATGTTTTATCCCAAAAGAGTTATTATTCTCGAACCGCATTTTTGCTTCTGATCACTTTTGTTCTCCGTTTTACTTTTCAAATAACTAGCCGCTGGTGAGCCCGGCTGCCTATAAATACTATAAAATAAATGTAGACAGCTAAAAAAGAACTATAAAAAATACTATACCATGTAGAGACATTAATAAATTTCGAAAGCAGGAGATGTAAAAAAATGAGCAAACCCGGGACTCGAACCACGGACCTCTCGAGTACGCGCCGAGTGTGCTGACCATTACACCCCAAAGGCATGCTAAGAAGGCGGGAGAAATACCTTATATACTAGCCCTTTTGAAAGGTGACTGGAGATTAGGGAACCAAAACGCCAAATCCTGGTGGTGGAGAATCATCATCTATCACCTTTTTTTTAGTTCGGGCGCCACTGTAGAGACATTAGTTTATTTCGAAAGAAGGAGATGTGAAAAAGGAGCAATGCTCTCGCCGGAACACAGATCTTTCGAATATACATTTAGTGTGCTGATCATTATACCACGAAGGCATTAAATTAAGCACTTTAATTGGTGAAAGGAATCGCTTCAACATAGATGCTGTCGGCAATTTATTAACTCAGCCACATACAGCATGTATTTATTTATAGATTCATAGAATGAGAATATTTTACCTACCAAGGATGTAAAGATTGTGTCTGAAAATTTGACACGCTTTGTGATTGTAGTTTAAACCAATAGTCTTAAACATTGAAGACTTAGACCAAAGCATAATTTTTTTGTATGCAATTCTTGCTATCCTCAATAAAATAAATGATATAAAAACACTTTAAATATAACAATGTCGCGAACACTTTGTGTGAAAATAAAAATAAAATCATTATTCCTTTACAATTTTACTCATGAAAATAGATATACCTCATAATATTTCAGGTAAATAATACATTAGGAAAAAAAAGCATTATTTAATTCGTTAATTTGGGAGTTTAAATTTGTGGTCCCCAGGTTATTCAAAAAAAAATCTTTTTAAGTTTGTTTCTGACTTGTTGAAACCCTGGAATTGCCACAAGATATAGCTGCACCGAATCGCAAGATTTAGCGGAACACAATATGAAAAACACTACTTTAGACTGAATATGTAATTAAACGTTTATGCTAAAATTTACGAGATAACTGTAATTGTTTGCATGTTGTATTGCTTCTGCACATATAGCCCCGATGTGTTGCAATAACCGCATATGTATATTAATAGTACTATTAATAATATACTACTTCATACTACTACTACTACTACATTTAGGTAAATTCCGATGAGTGGATTACGAAAGCTTAAGACTATTTACTGGGTCAGCTGTTTATCTAGTGTCATAATAATGTACACTATTAAAATCTCTGCGCATCTTTTTCCGAGTGGCAACAGTATCTCGCACTGCAGACAAAAATGCTATATTTCAAGAAGTGCTGCCACTGCTTGCTTCCAAATCGTAGAATTTATTAATTAAGCGTACACGTTTTATAAAATAAAAAATAACATTCCCAAATATTAAACATATTATTATTATTATTATATAAGATCATATTCGGACGTTGAAGAAAGCAGACGATTGCATCTGACGTTGTGTAGAGACATTAGGTATTTCTTGGAAGCAGGCAAGAGGAAAAATCAGCAATCGCCTTCGCCGGGAATCGAATCACGGACCTCTGGAATAGCGGCCCAGCGTGCAGAACCATTACACCACGAAGGCACGCCAGGAAGGTGGAAAAAATACCTTATAATTGCATGTCGTAAATTTGCAGCCCAAAGCGCGTTAGCATAGAAGGGCTGTTAATTTCTGGCATTTTGCAGCGTTTCACTATAAATGGCGTTTCACTTTTCAGATTGTTGCCATCAAATATTAGAGCCCTATATTATATTAGAATATAGAAATGTTTAAATAATCAAAAATCTGCATAATTGTATGTATGTTTCTCGCATTTTGATAAAACAACGGTACCTAGAGTCATCCAATTTTGAATAACTGTACGTCTCCACCCGAATATGGGCATATGGAAGCAGAAATCTGGAATGCGTTTTGTTATCTATTTCATATTTTGTAAACCATTTATGAGTTTTTGATTAAGAAACTCAACGATTTCAAAGCGAGTAATGGCAACACAGTATGGGAAAGAAAACATTTTAAGTGCAAAGAAAATGATATTTAATAAATAAAGGTAACACAAAACGTTAAAAAAAGCGCCTTTGGACGTAATATAAAATCTGAAATCTTTCAGATTTTTTTCATAAACTTAATTTATTAATGTCAGCATTTTAAGTAAAGATCTGCTCCTAGCAGCTTTTTTTGCTTCAAGTTAGAATGATTTGCACGATATGTTAATGTCACATTAATTCTTTTATTGATATTGAGAAAAAGCTGCTACAATGCGTTATATTTAAATCATGACGTCATTCGCATGGTTATTAACCTGAAGTATCAAAAGTTTTTGTTTCCTGGTTTGGCAACAAAAATTATTTATGAATTGGTTGTTGCTTGGAAAGAATGAACTGAATTTCTTCATGTTGAAAGGTGTTTTACTGTTTCTATCGAGGTGTGCATAGAATTATAAATTTTGCTTTGGCCGTCACCTACTAGTAAAAATAATACTTGATTTAAACAATAGTTTTGCTGGTTTCATCAAAAGAAATTTTATGAGGTAAAAAGAAAAAAAAACTCAATTTTCTTTAGCAAAGTTAGCCTACTAAAAGTCAGGAATAGTCCACATTCCATTCGTTGTTACCTTTAGAGAGTAATTATGTTGCTGTAGTTATTATTTTTATTAAAGTATGATGATTTATAGGAAAAGAAATTAAGCCATACTTTTTGTATTATCTCTTTTCAAGCTTAAATTTTAGTTAGTTATTATTTTAATTGTGAAAGCAAATTGCACTTCTGAACACAAATTTTAATCCTTTATTTTAAATCTATGCGCTTATCTAAAATGTTGATTTAAATTTTGAAACAGATTTAAGTAAATTAAAACACTTTGCTCTCAGATATCATAATTTTCCCATAATTACAAATAATGTTCCTACATATTTGACAAACCTCTCCGTCTAGGTGTCAGTTATTACAGGACGTTTCAGAAAGGGCGTTCGAGGAGAGAGAGAGGATGTGACAGTCTAGAACAGATTACTGATTATAAGCCATATTGTTCTGTCCAGTGCAAATAGATTAAACATTTCTAGTAATACTGCAAAGACGATAAATTTTATATATGATTGCAATATTCGCCGTAGCTGCAGCATGGTAGCATACTAAAACACCTTCTTTTCCTCTAAATAATTCATTAAGTACTTTACGTAATAATCTTGGTATTTAGAATCAATAAAAATAATTTAATTATTGTTGTCTTTTTATTATGTTTTATCTTTTGACACTTAGCAGATTCTGCTGTTTATCTTCTTCGTAAAAAGCTATTTGACTCTCGATGACACACTTTACAGCCCCCCCCCTCAGAAAAGGACAATTCTGTATCTTCCGTTTTTATGCCACGTTTTGTAAAAAACACACCAATAGTTTTTTAATAATTAGCTCTTAGAATTTTAACTTTAATTGAGTATTTCAGATTTTTTAAAACTTTATAACGAATTTTTGATTAACAAACTCAATGATTTCAAATCCAGAAGTGGCAAACACTTTACGGGTGGGGGGAAACTTTTATCTCCATCGCACGAGACTGTCTATAACGACTTTTAAAGATATACTGTTTTCAAATGTTTTATTGTGTATTACAGGCTTTGTAAAACTTTAGCGAATTTTTGATTAACAAACTCAATAATTTCAAAGCTATCAATAGCAAAACTGTTCGAAAATAAGAAAAAAAAATATCTCCAGCGCGCGATACTACCTACCGGAAATTCTAATGATAGTTTTTAAATATTTTTAGCCCAAAGGAAGATCAGACCAAATGTTCTCGAAACGTCTGTGTGTATGTAAATGAAAAAACGCCACTTTGGGTGTAATATAAAATCAGAAACCTCTTACACTTTTTAATCTGTGTTTAACTGCTTTATTTCTCTGTTGCTGAAGCACTTCTTTTGCGTCTAATTTGAGTTGCATACCACTTGAATTGAAAGAATACTCCGTCCTGGCTGTTACAAAGCAATTCACCAAATCACCAAGCAAACCACAGATATTAACAAGCAATGCAGATTAGTTTCAAACAACCTCCTCACTAGCTTAATTGTTAAAACAGTTGCATAGTTCGATACGGATTCGAACCTGCGTGAACGGGTGGTTGCATGAGTGATTTTCATGATTTTCCTCATGTATAACATGAGTAGGAGGCGGTTTCCTTTAAAAAGCCCTCCACGAAGGCATCCACCCAGACAGATAGCTCTTTGCCATATTCAAATAACCTAATCTATCAATTCCAAAGACGGGTGTCTTAGAAAGAGTGGTCCCTATAGGCATACTTTGCAGGAATAAACCAAACATTTTGTGCCTTAAAGTACCTGTGATCATAAGCACTTACTAGATGCAGAATTTTTTCTTTTACTGCATGCTATTTTATAATGTCGATCATGTAGCTACAACAAGAACAACAACAAAATTTTATTGAAGAGCGCATCCTAAAGTTAAGTGTAATTTGTTTCAAATGCAAAATGGCATTGGTAAAATTTCACTTTCAGCTTTTAAAAAATATGCACTAAGCTTTCTTTAAAAGCGTCAAAAACTCAAAAAACAACAAAAAAAAAAAAAAAAAAAATCTTACAATCTTGGAATCTGAAATCGTTCAGAGGGAGGAACAGCGAGTCATTTACAGCGGTAAAAGGTACTCGTGATTGCTAGCCGGTTCGCTCGATATGTTGACAACTCTGTCTCCGTCCCCGCCCCTTCTTTACCCTGACGACCACATCAAATATTCATCGGTGTAATATATCGACGATATCTCTTTCGCTTCGCATAATGTCCCCATCTTTTCTGTCTTGCTTGGTTTGGTCTCCGAAGAGCAAGCAAACATGAACGGAAATTTAATGGCTTCTATGCTTTCATCTCTGCTGTTAGGGTAATGTTAATAAAGTAATTCTAGATTTATCGGTCAGATATTGAAATATTTATACTTCATTATTTTAGATTCTATATGAAGCAGGATGGTATAGTATTTGAAGAGGTAGGGGCAAAGATTAGTTTCAAAAAATACTTCTAATTAGTAGAATAGTAATTAATTAATAAATTTCTAATTAATTTAGTAATTTCTAAATTCTTCTCCAGTACTTCTAATTAGAAGCGCCGGAACTCTCGGCTGTTAATAAAAAGTTAGCAAAAGTAGATATATAAGATAACTAATTAAATTATTTATAATTACAATAATAAAATTATTAATAATTAAAATTAAAATTGAATGAAATGAATAAAAATTTAACAGTGTATTAAACTTACTAAATAATTAAATTGTAGAGTCATTATGAATTTTGAAGTAGAAGACATAAAAATTGTGCAATGTCCTCACCGGGACTCGAACCTGAACCTCTCGAATACGCGCCGAGTGTGCTACCGTTACACCTCGAAGACATGCTTAAAATACCTTATAAAATAAAATAAAATACTTTCCCTCCTCATATTTGGGGCATCGACTAGAATTACAATTTCACTCGAAAGCTAAGAAATAGCTCAACCGGTCTCCGGTTGAATTGAAGTTTTGAATATACAGTATAATGTATTATTTTAAAAGAATGGTAGAAGCAATAATCATTCTTTTCCTGCGAAAATGGAAAAAGATTTAAGTGTCATTATTAAGATTAGAGAAAACTCTAGAAACATTGAAGAAGGAAATTTTAATGTAGATGTAGATGCGGCGTTTGTTGCGTCGAAAGTGTTTTCATGAAAGTAATTTAAAAGTATTCACAGGGTAAAAATATATTTTCAATATTCTCATGAAGTTTCATTATTTTAGAAACATAACCTGATAAATCTGACAAAAAGCCTGATGCAAATTCTAGAATTATAGTCTGGTAAAACAATTCATTAAAGTACAAATATTTTTCATTTTTAATCGGCTACGACAGTTGAAGTCTGCTAGTGTTTTCCAGAATACAAATTCTGTAATATTCTGTGAACATAATCTTCACTTTGAAAAAAATTAAATTGGACAATAATACTGTTGGAAATGCTCGTTACTTTATCTGTTAGCATCGGAAAACTTTTTCCAAAACTGATATTTTATTTTTAGCTAACCCCAGATGGGAACATTTAGCTCTTCAATTTGTGTACGACCCCTGAAAAGGATATCCAACTTAAATATATCGGCCAACTTTTGTCGTACGGAAATCAAACTTTTTATAACGAGCATCAATTTTTTTCTAAATAGAAATGTAGGAATTGGAGGGAGTGCAAAATGTTAATTTCGTAATTTTGACAACATTTATGTCTTTAAAAATGCCAATACTTGAATATTTGCAACAATTGAAAACATTATTGTAATTGGAAGTATGGCCAACGGTTGTGAAAAAAAGACATGTAAGGACGTTCATGGACTACAGCTTCATTAGAATTTCTTTTCAGACACTCTCTATTCTCATCCATACCGACACCTTTATTTGAAAATCAGTACCTTTTTCTCATTAATACTAGTAGTGCAGTTAGTTGTGAAAATAATATAATAACATAGTACATTTTTGTACACAAGAAAATTCAGATTATTCGAGACAAAAATAAACTGGTGCAACTTCGAATAAATGAAATTTCAGATAAAATGGAACGAATAGCTCTTTCAGATAAGGAAAAATAACATATGTAAAACAGTTTGGCAAGTTTTACTATACAGTGTTGTAATGTTTGAGTTCAATCTGTTATAAACATTTTGGCTGATATTAGAGTTATTCAGTACCCTTAACAATACCTTTTACGATTCTTTTATTTTCCTGTAGAATTCCCGTTTTTTTGCCAAAAAATTCCGCAAACGTTTCAGCGTCAAATTATCATCAATATTCTCCTCTGTTTAAATTTCGCAGGAAAATCATGTTATATGCGTAGAACTTGCAGTAACTGAATTTGGATGGTGGAAAGCATTCATATGCTTCCTACAGAAGAAATATATGAAATTACAGTATATATATAGAACATCGTACTTAGTGTTACAATGAAAACGGAGCTAAAGTACCTTGGAGTTATATAAAGTGATTAAGGTTTCTCTGATTAGATACAGATCCCTGTTACATTCTAGTAATGATACTGTTGCGTGCATACGAGTTCGTAATAGATTGAATGCACACAAACCAATGATAGCTTGATTAAATTCATTTTTACCAAAAGAAATATTTAACAGCTCAGGAAGTTTTCACAAAACCACTCGTATAGCTTTTCTCAGTATCATAAAGCGCAATCAGTAGATACACTTAAAAACTACTGAGAACGTTAAACACAATGCAATGCAAAGTGCATCTAAAAAGCGAAGCTCGCACGGATGTCCCAATGCTACGAAGTCGCCCTGATTCACAAATGAGAAATGAGGCTCTCGCAGGTCATGGTTTTCCCCGGCGGCCGAGAAATATCTAGTACCTTCAACTTCCTGAAATTACTGGAAGACGTATATGGCGGCTGGATACGGTTGTAGCTAAATATAGCATCACTTACAGTTTTTCAATTACAATACCCATTACAGTTGCACAGGGACCAAACTAAAATGTCACCAAGTTTGGCGACTTTTTCAGTTTCTCGCCAAATAAAAGTTAATCGCCAAAACTATCGCCAGCTTGGATATATCTCTCCAATTTAGCGAGATGGGCATTTACTCAACGTTAAACAGACTTGTGCTCTGTAATCTTATTTTCCGACAGAGCATCATCTCTTTGAAGCATTTCATGTTACATTCATTACACAGGGGGATAAAAGAAACTGCACTTTAACTTCGCTAAAATTATTTACATATATACAAAAAACCGTAACAATATTTTATTTCTCAAACAGAAGTACCCTGCAAGCATTTTTCGCAAACCTTTTGAACAGAACGATCATCAAACCTCAGGAGCGTAATTACATAAGTTATAGACAATTGTATTTAGGCTTTGTTTTCTTATTTCGGCTCGCAAAATATTTTAGGAATGCCCTCTCACTATTGGTCAAGAGTCTATGACCGCTAGACTTGTAGTATGAGTGTTTTCCTGTTTTATCGTTTGTGTAACGCAAATGTGAGCCAGTTCCCCGCAGAAAGTCCTTCACAAAAGCATTCTTAATCTTTAGTATGTAGTTCCCATGGGTTTTATCATGTTCAGAGAATAAACAAATCATAAGAGCTTTATACTGCCCAAATGCAGAAGAAAATCTGAACGATTAAAGTCTTAATAAAAAACATCGCGCAAGTGAGGTAAAAAAAAGGGAAGGAAAAAACACTTTGCGATATTAAAATATTGTCTTAAAATTTTTGGGAGGGGGACGTCAACATGGTTTCACAATTTTAAACATCGTCGTATAAAAGTTCGTTGTAAAAGGCTCAGTAGCTATTAAGGCACCACAGAAGCGTGCATTTTAAACACAAAGTGAGTTAAAAAACTCAAAATATTCTTTTCCAGTTTGTAAGACATATTTTAATTTTATAACAGTTATTTTAATTTCAAAGTCCTTTTCCTATCAATTTTTGTTTCCACTTACAACTTCCTACCAGAATGAGATTTTAAATTCGCTTCGAATGCAAATGCGTTAGAAGAAGTATTTAAGGAAGCTTGAACTTACTTCGTGAGAAAGAGCTGGAAATCACGAGTAGCGCGCGTTTGCCTTCGGGCCAAGTCCCTCTTGAAGCTGTTACGCTGGGGCCGTATATTATGTGCCTTTTGATATTCGCCGGCTAGTTTACTTTAAGAGCCAACTACGTTAGATACTCGTGTTTAGCTTCGGCTAAGTCTTCTTTAGTTAATTATAGTTTAGTTTCTTATTTCTGAGTTAAAAGCCCGAGTGGGGGCTTTATTGTAAGCCTGAGAAGGGGCCATCTGTTATCATTTCTGTGAGTGAATGAAAGGGTATTTTAACCCTTCTCGAGACTACGTAGATAGTGCTTGAACTCAGCGATAATTCGCTACACATTTCAGTAGGTTCCTCGATATGGGGCTAACTCTTATTCTTATTTGAGTGAAATAAAGGGTAGTTTATGTCGTAAAACATTTTTGTAGCCTCGCTATTTCACAACAAGTGAGTCACGCAATTAATTCCTGCAGGGTGTCCAGATTACACAGTTTATTGCGCTATTCACGACGGTCCATCACTATTTGCATATCAACAGTTTAACCCTTTTTATTCTACGTTTTAGTTGCATGAACTCAGCGATAATTCACTAGCAATTCATCAGGTTCCTTGACGTTCATCTTAGACAAAAAAGTAAGAACCTCAGAAATTGCTTTATTCTTTTCGCTGCAGAAAATACAGTACTTATAAAACACCCCAGAAGTGTGCATTTCAAACACGTCGTAATTAAAAAGCTCAATAAAAATATGCCTTTTCAGTTGCTTTATTTTTTAACTCGATGTTTACAAGAGAAGAATTTAAAATTGCGAATTTTTATGTTTTCTTTTTTATAGGCGTATTTTAAAATTACGAAATTTAGCTTTCCTCGTTACTGGCGATATTTTCCTCTCGCGGGTACTTCTTTGGCAGCCATTAATACAACAAAACCTGATTTGTAAATTGCCTATGTACACAGCGATCTTGATTTGTAATTTGCCCAAAACTGGTTTGTAATCTGTAATAGTTTGCAATTCATTCTACGTTTCAGGAAACTCACTTTAAAATAAATCATATTGTAGTAAGAATATTGGACATGGTTTTAAAAGGAATATCTTTTTTACTCTATTTATAGTTATGCGTACATATCTATTGTTAAAATTTTAAACAATATATGAGAATCATTCAATATGCATGCAGTAAATGAATTTTGTAAATATGAAAGAACTTGTGAAGAAAAAAACTCGTACGATTTATTTCCTTACCCATCTCCACTTCTTTGGAAGTTTACAATATGAGGAATTTATGCAGTTTATGTTTAACTTTTAAGTTCAAAAGTCATCATTTATTAAAAGTATTTACACACATAAATTTCAAATACGTATTTTAGGATTCTTATGCCATTCTGCACGTATCAGCAATAATTCAAAAGAGCAGTAATTGCCGAAAAAGAACTTGCAAGTTACCCAATCACAAATTTGTTTAGTTTATTTTCTCGACATCGTTTCTTTTTAACTCCAAAACTAACGCAAATTAATTTTTTATTTATTCTAATACTCGTTTATTCATTAACTATTTCAGAACTTAGAAAATAATTTTACTTATTTAAAACTTCAAGATGTTTATGACTTCAGCGCAATGAAAGTGTAATTACCGCATCTCGAGAATTAATTATTTCTCGGAAAAGAGCAATTTAAAATCCATGGATATAAAAACTAGAAAAGATTTGGTTTGTTTGATTATAGAAATCAAAAGAGGCCTAGGGATGTTTCCATATAGGACCTTAACGGGATACTAGCTCGTATCTTTATTACACACAGGGAAACTACGAAAACGCTTATAAAGCCAGTCTGTTCTCCGGGATTCGAGCTCTGATCGAACTACAGTGTCCAACAGCTTATATCCCAGCCACTAATGGCTGGATATAAGCTGTTGGTCATTGTGGTTTGTGACTGGTGTGTCACAAACCTACAAAAAGGATAAGATTCAACTAATGAAAGAACTGAATTATATTTCTAAGAAAGAGTTCACTAAGGAATGTGAATCGAAGTTAAGTTTTATTTGCAGTGTTACTGTTATAGTTTTAAAAACTGCTGCCATAAACACGAAAAAATAATTTGGAAAATTGGGTGCTTTCCTGGTAACTGGGATGCCACTTTGTGACAAATATAAAGGTTGTCATCAAATTTAACTAGATGACGGTATCCCTAAGAATACATAAAGTTTTATGAGAAAAAATTAACTTGTAATAACAATAATGTATCATATGATATAATACATATAATATTTAATGTGCGCCATGCGAAAGCCGTTTTTACCATGTACACATCGATCTGTTTTCGCTTAAAAAACACCAGAGAATTGAACAGTTCTGTAGAGCGCACGACCTTGGCTTGCGCAAATTAAGTATTGCGAAATTATTCATGACGTGATATAAAGACGGTATAATATTTGGAGCTTTGGTGTACATTTAGTGACTAAAGCCTTGTTAACAGAAAAGTACCGACAATTGTTTTCCAAAAATATTAATTTCAAATATGTTAGGAAAAAGTATTTTAATATGTTATGTGTTCAGATAATTTTTATTATGTTGCCATCTCTGCAGCGAGCTCAAACAGTTATTCTATATTATCACTATCCACTCCTTATAAAATGAGCCCCCAGATGTAGCCAAGCACTTAAAATCTACAGAATGCTGTTAGTTCGGGCTCACTTGTTTGTTTTCGAGGTATTATCTACGTATAAAATAAATAAGAGACATTTTCCCTCGGATAATAGTCTCTTACGAAAGGTATTCTTTTCCTTTTGCAGATAGTCCTGGTGTGTTGAACCATGTTCAGATAACTTAACCAAGCCTTATAAGATGGCTGAAAAATGCCTCATTTCTTCTGTAATAGATATGTATATATGTAGAGAGTTGTCATGAAAACCGTTCTCCGATATAAGAATCCCTTACGGCCTATCCGCTCAACTAATCAAAATGAAATTTCAGATATTGTTATTTGAAGGTAAGCACTCGAGATTGTGATGATTTAGAACAACAGAGCTGTCACGGTTACGGTTACAATGAAAACATTTCAAAATTTTCGAATTGCAGCGGAAATTGATCAGAGCATTAAAAAAATTTAAATGGCGTTCGAACGATACACGAATGGCGAAAATTGTTGGCGCAAAACATTTGCAAAGCACAGCATTGCAAATGACCAGTGACAAACAAGAGAGGATAGGGGAAGGAACTTTCATTGGAATTACAAGTTTTCAACGCGCCCACCTTCTCATATGATAACACATTGCATGCCAGAGATTGTTGACAACGATGAGGATTGTTGACATGGCAGGAGGATTCTGTATAAATTTGACATTTTATGGCATCTTTCAATTCTGACAAACCTCGTGGATTTGATGTGTATATCTTAGATTTCAAATAACCCCAGAACCAGAAATACATCGCAGTGAGATCGGGAGATCATGGTGGCCACGAAACTGCAAATTGCGGGGAATGACTCTATCCCCAAAGCGCTGTGGACAGTGTTTTCCGAATACATGTGGTGACATGTGGAGGAGCACCATTTTGCATCCATACACTATCATTAATGAAATTTCGCTGTTGCAATTCCGGAATTACGTAATTTTTCAACATTGTTGTATACCAAGCACTTTTGGTGAAGCACGTTTTGATACATGTAGAAGGGAGCTCTTCGGAAGAAGTGCAAACCGGAATGAATTGGATTGCGATGCCGCATCACTTAAACTTCGTGTAAAGGGGATAGTGCCACATCATGAGAATTTTCCTCAGCCCAGTGAAAGTAGTTCTTGGAATTTACGTTCCCAATTAAGGAGAAATGTGGCTTATCCATGCGTAATATCCGCAGATATTCATCATATCTGATGAGGAATGATAATGATATCTTCTTTGCAACTGTTTTAAGCCGGCAATTTTCGTCATACGTTTACTGTTCCAAGGCCATTTATGGTTTTACAATGTATTGATCAGTTTGCGAACGTACAAAAGTGGATGTTGTTATTTGAGAGATTTGAAATGGTTCACTGTATCATTAATGATACAATAATCGTAAGAGTTTATTGTTTTAAACCATCATCACGTCGAGAACATACCTTCAAACAACAATATCTGAAATATCATTTCGATTCGTTGAGGGGATAAACCACTAGGAACTCATATATTAAGGAATTTTTTTATGACCACTTCGTATACATACATACAGATATATATGTTTTAATAAAGCACAAATTTGGAAGCACTGAAATAAGAACACTGAGACGTAGATGCGTAGAAATGTTGTTTAGCGAGGATGGTTGGTGCTTAGAGCGTCCATCCATTTTGAAGAATAAACAGTCGAGCCGGATTACATTCCATGTTTATTTAAATTCACATTGTGGCCACAATTCACTTAGCATTCCAATCGTGCCTATAGGAGAATGTAGATGATTGCAGCAGCGTCTTAACAGGATGAAAGCTTAAGCGAAAAGAGAGAGTGTGTCGCAGTACTTCAGAGGAAGAAGGGAGGGAGTCAAAAAAGGTTTTGGTTTACAAATTACTTTGTTTGGACAAGAGATACCTGCATTAAAGTTACGTAAGAACGTAAATGATTGAATTGATGTAATTGATTACATGATTAATTTGAACGACTCTGTTTATATTGATAGCGCTATTTTTAAGACATAGAGAGACGAGTCTACAAATTAAAGAAAGGAACTTATAGCCAAATAAATTTAGAATTTTACTTTCATAGTTTTTATCTTACACACCACACACACACACACACACACACACACATATATATATATATATATATATATATGCAAAAGATAAAATATCTAACATTCAAATAATAAATTAATAATAGCCCTTTAACACCCGTCTTCTTCAAATCAAACAAATCAAAATAACATTTCTGGACTGTGTCACTCTTAGATTAATCTATGCTATAGAGCTTGCGTAAAGCTCAAATCATAGTAACTGGGAACCTAAATTCCGAGAACTGAAACTTTTCTAACTCAAACCAAAACCTTCCTCTTTGTGTGTTTCCATATTGGATAACTACGCCCCTCAGCTTCCCTTTATGAGTTGCTTGGACGTAATTTCGCTGGACTCCCTTCCTTTCGCAAATGTATAAGAAATGCAAATGTTCTGTAAATAGACATGATTAGAGTGCTAAGTGATTCTGGCCGCAAATGTCAACTGGAAATAAAAATGGAATTAAAACAGTCTCGAATGCCAAGTTTGTTAGTCATTACGAATTCTACGTTCTAAGGATCAAGGTAATTAATATTTCTACGTATCAGTGTTCCTTTATGGTTTTGAGTAGTAATTTGGCACAATATTATGTTTCATTCTTTTTTTCCAAGTGCTTCGAAAGCGTGTAGGGAAATCCTGGTACATTTAAGATTCGATTTTTCGGTTTTATATGAATTTTAATGTGTTAAATGAAAATTTAAAGAATTCTTTTCCGGTTTTTGATTTCAAATAAACCAGGAGAACGAAACACGTTTTCAAAACATATTAATCGACTTTTATGAAGCTTTACTTCACTTTCCCCTGATGAGTTCTGAATTGGAGTTTCAGTAAAGAGAGATTAATTTATATTTATTACCTTGTATATTTCTTTCCTTGGGCATTTTCATTTTTATTTTTAGAGTTTTTACTTCTATGAATTTTTATTTTAATTTTGATTTGTTTTTGATATCGTGTCGAATCTCTTATACACGGTTGCAATTATTAATATTGCGGAGGGAGGAAATCCCTTGCTTTGGCTCCAATTTACGTTTAACTTTAGATGCTTTACGTTTAATATAGTAAACGTGATATAGATAGATTTCTGAGTTGCAGTATATCCATTTCTAAGCCCTGCGTAAAGATCAGGTGCCACCGCCCATCATCACATGTCACACGTTGCCTGTCCATTTCTGAGGAAGAATAGATAATATTTTGTCATTCTGGCTGAAAAACGACCATCACCCTGGGTAAGCCGATTATTTATGTCTGTCAGGGATAAAATATAAAGCAAAATAAAAAAGGAGAATACGAGTATCATGAACGTAATCGTAAGTGAAAGGTACTCCATCAAGTAACAAGAGCGTAGCAGTCCGTGTAGATATAAAGGTATTAACTAAAGATTTTTATTTTGCCAAGCTATTCGTACCAGTACATAAAAATACACAATTCCTGCCCCCAGTACGAAACAAAATACAGAAAATGATTCTCGTCAGCTAGAATTTTAAAAATAAATTACTATTATATATGAAAAATAAGGCTACATGGGTGAGTATATAAGGTATTTTTCTCGCCTTTTGACATGCCTTCGTGGTGTAATGGTGGCACACTCGGCGCGTATTCGAACTCCAGGGTTCCAGTCTTGGTCAGGGCACTGCAAATTTTTCACGTCTCCTACTTCAAAATAACCCAATGACTCTACAAAAACAGAAGCATACCTTTTATTATTCTGCAGTTAAAATTTGTTCTGTTTTCTGCAGCTAAAATTCTAACTGCAGAAAATAGAATAATTTTTATTGTTCTATTCTGCAGTTAAAATTGTAAGCTGACAAATGAAAATAATTAAGTCTCAATACGAAAGAGAAATTTCAAGAAATCCTGCTCAATCGATATGGTAATTAGCAGGCAAATTAATAACCCATGTCAGATTGACAGCGCAAAACTAACGCAATTGTCAGATTGACAATGGCAATGAATATTTTGCGTTAGTTGTGTCTAAGTGGAATAAGAGTGAACAAAATCTTCCGATGTTGTCGTTTGAACACAGAAGAAGATCATGTCGTTTGAACACAGAAGAAAAAACTGTACGTGCTCTTATATGCTATCCCTCAATGTGTGCCATTATAAACTGGGTTGTGATGTTATTAGTAGACCTCTATAACTATTTATGTCATTAGGATACTCCTGAACGCTGACAGCATGCATTCAATCTGGCCTCCAAGGTTCCTCATAAGTTATTAGATTCAGCATCAACAATTGGCACATTAGAATAAAAGAATGAAATTGTAATAGCTTCCTAAAATGGTACAATGCTTGAGTTTTCTACATATTATTTATTATTATCAATAATGTTATAAGTGTCTGTGTCTTAGGTTTTTAGTTTTTGCTAACTTTACAATACGATATATTTGCTAAAAACAAAACTTTGAAATTTTGAAATTTCTAACTATATAAAATTATTGTTACTTATAACATAAGTAATACTTTTTTAAATATTTGCATCTTTGTTGTAACGGACGAAAGAAATTTAAAAAAAAAAAAAAATTTTAATCATTTAGGAGTCGCTCTAAAAAAACACCTTTTAGAAGTCGGTTAATTGCGAGTAGTCGGTTAATTGGGTACTAGTTTTAATTATTTGTATTTAATTTTGCTGCTTATTATATTTTTAATAAAATTATTCGAGATGAAAGGCAAATCCCTTGTGAAAACTTTGAAGACTAAGTAAATTTTAGTGATAATTAGAAATTGTAAAATGATTGATCAAGTAAAAAAAAAAAAAAAAAAAAAAAAAAAAAAAAAACCTTCGGAAACTTTTGGAAATATTATGGAAAAAATAGGCTTAAACAAAAATAATTGATAAGCAATTACGGATGATAAATGAAATCTGATACGTACACCACATGACTTCCTTGCACGAACTATTACTTTACACACATTTTCGCTGCATTTCATTAGAGGTATATTTCTAATTCAATAAATTCAGTTCTCACTTCGCTGCAAGGCAAAAATACACAAAATCTCAAATCAGCTTCATTAAAAATTGTAAAATACATAAAAATATAAAACACCAAGCACAGTTAAGAAAAGTTAAAAAAATTAGAACTAAAATTAGAGATTTTACGCAAAATCAAGCAAGTGGCAACAGACTTTTCGGGGCACACAATTTGAAAGTTTACTTTTGGTCTCACTCGGCAAAAAAACTCTGAGGTTGGTGCACGAAATAACTTAATTCACTATTCTACTATGAGTTTCAAATGTAAAAAAATTGGCGGCTAGTACCACTTAATCAACTTTTAAATTTCTGATAAAGAACAAAAGAATTCAACCACTTTTTAAAGCAGAAAAGGTACAATTTACCAACATATAAGAATAAAAAAAACTGAGCTCATTAAGGGGGCTCATACACCTTAAACCCCTTATGATCTTCGAATATGTGACTGTTGCAAGAATTGAGATAATTATTTATTTTAAAAGCAATTACTTCCATCTTTTCACAGCTGACTACATAATAATATAGCTGCTTTGGGAACTAGTAACCGGAAAGTTTGTGTTGTCACAAATATTTTTGTAATTTAATTCACTTTGGGACAAAATCTTTCGTCATGTTTACACATTGCGAACATGATATTTTAAAAATGGGTAATGGTACATACTTGAAATTTGATGAAATTTTTTATATGGACACTATCTTCTAACTAAACCAGAAATCTGATGAATATTTTAATATTAAAAAATTTTATTCACGAAAACATTAATTTTTTTAATAAAATACATTTTATAAACTCAACTCCAAATAAAATAAAAATTTAACATGAAATTCCCAGAATTTTTGGTTCACAATAGTTTTCAAATGTTATAAAAGCTACATATTAAGTATGAAATTAAAATGTGCAACAGAATGTTTTAAACTGTGCACGCAAGTTGGAAACATGACGAAATATTTTGTCACAAAGCGGATTAAATTATAAAAATATTTTTAGCAATACAAACTTCACAAAATTTCTGATTACAATTTCAGAAAGCAGCTATATTATGTAGTCAGCTGTAAAACGTTGGAAGTAATTGCTTTTAAAATAAGTAAGTTATCCCAATTCTTGCAACAGTCACATATTTAAAGATACTTATGGGCTTAAGGTATATGAGTCCCCTTAAGCCGCGTAACAGAGTGAGTACATACATATATGTTACAATGTTACATATATATGTATGCTTTTGGTGTGATCGATTGTAACCAAAACGGGAGATAAAGAACTGCGTGTTATAGCAGTCCCATATACAAAATTTCAACGTTCTGAGGCTACTCGTTTTTGAGTTATGCGAGATATATACATGCCTACGTTCGGAAACGTACAGACGTCTCGATAAAAGCTCTTCTGAATCCATTTTAAATCCATTTTACAATCCGTTTTGTAAAAGTGCCCTTTATTCTATCCGAACGTACAAATGCGAAAACATCGTTAAATTGGGTTCGAGAGCTATCAAAATAGATATTTTCGTTGAGATATGATACCCGAAATTTTTTGCTATTACAAGGAAGTAAAACTTAAAACATTGAATCCTGCACTGGCTATTGGTTTCAGATATTTTACTCCACCTGCCATTAAGAGGAACCACAATATCTGAGGCGAGTTAATTTGAGAAAATTAATATTCAAATATATATATATTTGACATCCTTGCTGATACGTGTGTACAAACGTCATCATTTATTGCAAAACAGTACGCAACCAAAGATGAACTATAAAGATTTCGAAGGGAAAATTAGTATTATTGGACTACGGACTCAAACACATCTGTGACCAGAATAGGTAAAATTGCATACGTACAGGAATATTGAACAAAATACATCAGAATAGAACTGTTGATAGCAAATCGTCATCAGCTGAAGGCAACAGAGCATAAAAACAACTTTTCGGCAAGAAGGCCAACTTAATTCTGGTACATTACGCCAAGGGAAGAAAGTGACCTATTGCTAAAGCAGTTGTGAAAAACATTCAACACCGTCGTAAGAAACTCATTTCTACCAAAACTCTTCAGTCGGAACCTATAAAAAGACGGATAAACAAAGTTGGATTTTCTTACAAAAGCCTTTAAACGTTCGCATCCATGCGCATCTTCACAAACAACTGTTTATAGACCGCAGGCAATGAATGGACCGTACGTTAAGGGAGGAAAGCCACGTTGCCCATGAATTTGTATTCATTGTTTTTGTTGCGAACGAGAAAATACATATAAGGCGTATGCTAGAATTTCTAAGGAAACGTAGACGATATTTATTCTTTGACAGAAAATTCCCAAGGTATAACTTAGATCTGTTTGTTACTAATACGAAAAAGATAACGATTTTTTTTTTCTTCTTTACACAAAATATTCAGAAAACTATAAAACTATCAAACAGCTTGTAGAGTTATTAGGTTATTCTGAAGCAGGATATGTAAAAAATGTCTAATGCCATCGCCGGGACTCGAACCTAGACCTCTCGAATACCAGCGAGTGTGCTACCGTTACACCACGAAAGCTTCCTGGAAGGAGAGAGAAAATGCCGTACATACTCCCCCTTTCAAAAGGCGACTGGGAATTAGGGGACCCAATCGCCACTTCCTGGTGGCTACGAATTATCGTACACAAACATTTAGTTCGGGTGCCACTTGTAGATTCATTAGGTTTTTTTGAAGTAGAAGACGGGGAAAATGTGCACTTCCCTCTCCGGGACTCGAACCCAGGACTTCTGAATACACGTCGAGTATGCTTCCGATTACACCTCGAAGGAATGAGGAAAGGAAGGAGAAAATATATGCGTGTTTTCTGTCCACGCAAGAAAGATATGATTAACATTCTAGTACACTACGAAAACATGCTGGAAGGAAGGAGAAAATTCCTCATATAGTCCCCCTTTTAAACGGTGACTGGGGATTAAGACACCCAATCGCCAGATCCTTGTGGTGACGAATTATTGCCCAGCATCTTTTAGTTCAAACATCACTGTCGAGTCATTATGGTTTTTGATGCTGAGATGCGAAAAATGAGCAATGCCCTCGCCGGGATTCGAACCTAGACCTCTCGAAAACGCGCCGAGTGCTGTTACACCACCAAGGCATACTGGAAGGAAGGAAAAAATACTTTATAAGCTTTCAGTATTCTGAGTATGGTTTACAGTTTTCAAATTAACAAATACGTTATAACTGTTGTTTTAAACCAAGCCGTTTATTAAAAGTCTGTACAAAAGTCATATCTCTTCAAAGTCACTCTTATATATGAGCTCCGATTAATAACTGAATTTAATTATTAATTTCTCATGTATGGTGTACACACTCAGGAATACTTTTAATAAAGTCTGCGTAAGACTACTCGGGATCACATATTAAACTATTCGAGGTACCCACTAATGTCAATGTTTCGCATTCTGTAAAGTCACATTCTTCACAGTAATTCCGAGAATAAATTGGCCATGTAATCGTGATTTTACTTCTATTAGTTTCAACAAAAGATTTTCTTTAACTGGAAGCGACTCGAAAAACAATTAAAGTAATCGAATTTTTTTTATGTAAAGAAATATATTTATATATTGGAAGAAAATAGTTAGTTTTTCGATTCACTGAAATTATTGAATGAGTGGTAATGAAAAGTGAAGTGTTTCTGAAGTTTCAATCTGCTATACATATGTCATTCAAAATTTGAAGAAAAAATTTAAATAATTCGCTATCATTAATCAAATTTATTATCCAATTTAGTGTAAGCAATGGAATAAAATAGGACTACTAAGTTCAGATAAAGAGCTATTCAAGAGGTAGCCTCGCATTATGCAAAACTAGTAAACCTCCCATTCTCTAACGAGTCGAATAATCGATTGAGTGAAAGTGTTTAAGGTAGAATTGCATGGGAATAAGAATGGGAGAATTAAAAAGTAGGGAATAAACTAATTTTTTTAAAACTGTATGAACACTGCGCAAAAAAAAGGGACGGTTCTATATATATTTCTCGTTCTACGCGGCCGTTTGACGAAATTCAAATTGCGTTTTTCTATGTCTCGAAAGCGTGACATAAGACATATATTAGATTTATACGTAGCACGTATAAATATAAACGTATAAATATATACTGTTCTAATATATTCAATTAATAGGGAGGAGCTAAAAATATGAGAGCTAATTTTTTAAAAACTTCTCGCTTGCGATTTTTACAGAACTTGGCAGTTTTGCTTAATCTGAGTGGTAGAATCGAGATATGTAAAAAATATTAGCATTTCATTTCAGAAAAATTCCAATTTTTGTGTCAAAATAGCTATACTAGAACAATACTATATATAAATCTAATAGCTATCCTAAGTCGCGCTTTCGAGGCATGAAAAACGCAAGTCGAATTTCATCAATCGGCCCAGTCGAACGGGAGATATAGATCTGTTCTATCTGTAACGATTAAAGATGGCATTAAACTAAATTAAATAATAAATAAATAATATTAAATTAAGTTTAGTTTAATGTTAAAGGCGGATTAATTATTATTATTTCTTTATTATTTATTTCTTTATTTTACAACATAACTCAAACTTTGCGCAACAATAAGCAGTAAAGTTAACAAATAAATAAACTCATAAAATTAATCCCAAACTTCACTGTACACAATTTTTCGAGTAAAAACATTTTTAAATCTTAATATGTATTGATCAACTGATGTCACGCCAGATCTCTCAGATTCTATATTACGGTCAAAGCTGCGTTTTTTTCATTTACACACGCATAGACGTTTCGAGAGCATTTGGGCTAATGTCCCTTTGGGCTAAAAATATTTCAAAACAGCATATATTTAGACTTTCCGATAAACATTCTCACGCGTTGGAGATAAAAAAGTTTTTTTTTTTTTTTTTTTCCCCGTACAGTGTTGCAATAGCTTGCTTTGAAATCGTTGAGATTGCTAACATAAAATTCGTTAAAGTTTTACTGAATGTGAAACAGACAATAAAACAATTTGTAAATCGTAAATTAGGGCTTCCAGGTGACCATATTCGGGTGGAGGACTACGTTATTCAAAGTTTGATGGCTCTAGGTACCGTTATTTTTCCAAAGTGGCAGAAACATAAATACATTCCTGAAGATTCCTTATTATTTAATTTCTTTAAATATAATACAGAGCCATAATATTTAGTGGCAACAATTAGGAAAGTGGAACAGACATTTATAGTGAACCGGCGCAAAATGCCGTTTCGGGTTTAAAAACAAAACAAAATGCTCTTTTTCCGTCCTTACTTTTGGATTCAGATAAAGAACAACTAATGGAGGAATCAAACTTCCCTTGTTGCATGGTTTGTTTTGGTAATGGCAAAGCAAACTAGGGCAATCTGACTAAGAGCAGGCAACATAAAAATGTGTTTCAAATAAAGCCTATAATTAACAAGAAGCCATTGAGTAGGACTTTCTGAAGGAAAATAGCCACTATTCGCGTATCACACATGGGTGAAATCACACAAATGCATATGTAGCCAACCTGTTCTTCTGGAAAGGAATCCCGGTCGAACTACTAGAATTCATTGACTTTACCGGTCGGCCATCGATTTTGCAACAAATGTTTGTTTAAAATGTCTGAGTATTTAGATCCCCAATGATAAAACGGTATGATGCTGAGAGACCTTTCCTGCGGTAAGACGTAACTCTTTACGGCAAAAAACAATCTCGACAATTCATGGCGAATCCTGGGCCCACCAGCGGCCGAGCGGTAAAGTCCCTGAACACTGGTAGTTCGGTCCGAGGTTCGAATCCCGCGAACGGGCTGGCTGCATGGGCGTTTTCGTGGTTTTCCCCGTGTGTAACGTGTATACGAGCCAGTTTCCCTTAGAAAGTCCTCCACGAAGGCATCCCTCCCCTTAAGCAGATAGCCCTAGTGTGCTTTGCCATAATTAAATACTCACATACACATCATGGCGAATTCTGAAGCTATAGGTGTTGTTCTGACGCCAAGAACTTACAGAGTTTATAAACCGGTCAAATATTATATTTTTAGGAATAAAATCCAACAAAATTACAAACTTACGTAACTTTGGCTATTGCTAGAATTCAAAAAGTGTCATATATTTTGTGTACAAATATTAAACTTGGCCAAATGTGTAAAGTTCAATTTATGCACACGAGTGACCGAGAGAACTGAAATGCTACACACTGATAATTCGACTCTCTTCGAATTCTTAAGGAAGGGCTAGACACGCCTTTCTATGGCTTTTTCACAGAATCGCGTGTCTAAAAAATAGGAAGCTATTTCTCTTAGATAGTATTTCAGGAAAACAGTCTTTTCCTTAAGGAGATAGCCCTCGAGTGTTTTGGCTCTATTAATTAATCAACCTAATTTACTTTGAAAGTGAATCTGGATGTCCAAAGCATGAATCATAAAATTAAAAAAAAATTAATGTTTTACTCTCCCGCTTTTGTATTAAATTTAAACTTTGAAACATAATAAAATTTCATAAAAGGCAAGCATTTCGTGATTAAAATTAAAATGGTGTGTGAAATGAAACTAATTAATTTTCAATTTTTATTCAAATCCTTATGTAAAATAAAAATTCTAAATACTAATACCAGCTATTTATATGAAAATTTTCCAGTGGCTATACATATTCGCTTGAATTTATTTATAAATCCTTATCTTGCGAAAATTTTAAATAATAATAGAAGCAAACATTTACTTTATTATACACAAAGGCGGGTTTAAGACAAGCATGACTTTGATGGAAGATTCAAATTTTAAAATAAAGGCAAAATAAAGATCCAAGGGTACTTCGTTCAAAATATTTTGTGCGCATAACCTATACGATACTTATATAAATGTAAATTATAAATAAAAATATTAGCAAAAATAAATTATTGAAATAAATATAGAAGTTTACTTACGGCTATACATACACACATATATATATATGACTCAATATGAAGGATGCCTAAGTTTTGACTTGTTATCGAATCCTGCATATGGAGAGCCTGCCGTTGCTAAGCAAAACATTTTCTTCTTCATTCAGTGCCCCCCCCCCCGAATGTTTGCTAAAAACATTTTCGCTGACGCAAAATGGATTTGAGAAGAGAAAGTAATCTCTGATGTTAGTATTCTCCATTGTTTGCTTTAATGGTATTATTCTTTTGCAGATATTTTGCAATTTCGTTATTCTTAAGAACTAAGACCTACAATTTTGACTTTAAAGCAGCAAAGATAACATGCAGTGTATCTCTAACTTTCAGGACTAAATTCATAAAAAAATCAAGATTTGAAGGAAACAGCAGTATTACTGTCAGTCGTATGCCTCTGTTCCTTGTAACCTCCTGATTTTCTCACAGTTTTCAATATTTTAGTAGAAATGAGCTCTTTAGACTACTCTTTAACAATACTTTTTACATAATAAATTTCCTAAACTTAACAAAGAGAAGTCTCAGATTAGTAATCTTTCTTTAAGGCAGGTTTTTGTTTCTTAAACAACAAAAAATAATCCTCGGGTTTCAATTCAGACGAAATAAGGTGTATGAGGAATGAGAGTTAAAACTTCCTTTTCAATCAATTCTTTGTCGTAGTTGCGTTGTGAGAAGACAACTTGATTCCTACTTTTAATTTAGTCCTTGAATTCATAATAACAAATATCAACTGAAAAATGTTAAACAAAAGGCTTCATGTTACATCTTAAAGTAAGTAGATGATATTTTAAAGAAGCCTATTGATAATTGCTATTAATCACTGCGACAACTGTCATTTGATAGTTTGGTTAGGATTGATTGAAAGAATGAAGTCATATCACCTTTAGTGAGAACGTTGCGGATATTCAAATAAACAACAAATGGATAAATATTTTTTGGAATAATATGCATACTTTCTAGACTTTTCTTTTACTTGAATTACGTAAAACAATTTCAGACATTTATTTTGTTTGTACTGCCATCTGTTTTTGACATAATGCCTTATTAGTCTGTAGAGTCATTAGGTTCGTTGAAACAGGATACTTAAAAAATTAGCAATGTCCTTGCCGGAACTCGAAGCTGGACCTCTCGATTACGCGCTAAATTTGCTAGTTTTTAGTTTTACACCACTAAGGCAATGCTGGAAGGAGGCAGAAAGTTCCTTCTACATTCCCTCTTTTAAAGGGGGACCGGGGATTAGGGGACTCAATCGCAAGATCATCACTAATTATTGTTTCCCACCTTTTAGTTCGGGAGCCACTCTAGAGTCATTAGGGTATTTGATGCCTGAGACGTGAAAAATGAGCTCTACCCTCGCCGGGATTCGAACCTCGAACCTGGACCTTCCAAACACGCGCCAAGTGTGTTGCCGTTACACCACCAAAGTATATTGGAAGGGGAAAGAAAATACCTTATAAGCTGCTTTTTTAAAACAAGCCATTTATTAAAAATATGTACAAAAGTCATATCTTTACAAAGTCATCCTTATTTGTGAGCACCGTTTAACAATTTAAATAAATGAAGAATTAAAGTTTTTAAAAGACAAATCATTTAACAAAGAAATTTTATTTATTGCTCACAATATTGAGAAATTATTAGAAATTTCTCAATATTGTGAGCATTATTTAGAACCGTAAGTGTTGAAATGTTAAATGAAGTTCTTTTCTTTTAGGTTCGTGTCATATGCATTTTTCAAACTTTACTTGATTTTGCGTAATCTATAATAGCTGGAAGCTGCTTTTTTTCAGCATAAATTTTTTAACATTTTGAACACAAAAACTTTAATCTGAATTGAGATATTTATCTACGTATACGCAGTTTTAGATGACAAGCAATAAGTAAAACAGCTGATTAACTCTTTATTTTATGATAATAGTTAAGTAAGTGTAATTATTTTCATGGAAATAATATGACACTATTTTCACATGCATCATCTCTCTTTTTTTAATGTCAAATGGGTTTACTGTGTAGTGTCATTAGGAACTTTTGGAAGCAGGAGACATGAAAAATGAGCAATGCCCTCGCCGAGACTCGAACCTGAACCTCTCGAATACGCGCCAAGAGTACTAATGCTACACCACAAAGGCATCCTGGAAGGAGGGAGTAGGTACTTTATAATTCAACTAAATAAAATTCGTATACTTAATTTTAATCTCAGAACTAAGTGATTGTAGTTATTGTAGTTGAACTAATTCGACTGCAATGAGAACTTAACTCAGAACTTGCAAAGATAATTCAGCTGCAGTCTTTTTGATATTAGAAATGTAAATTTCATTGTTTATAACGTCAGATTTAACTTACTTCTAATTTGGGGCAAGAGAATGACTTGCTAAATAAATCTCCATTCAAAACCAAGTCTTTAGACCACCATAAATTGAAATAAATGACGTGCATGCTAACAAAAGTCTTAGAAAATGCATAAACACGCTTACAACTTTTCACATGTTTAATAAAATGTGGATTCCTTTGTAAAGGCGTTTAAACGACAGCACGCCAGCTGCAGGAAAATAATATAACGAAAGTGCATCAGCGTGAGCTTTGAAATAAACGTAAACGGCATTTAAATTATGCTTAAGATTGCATGTTAGGAAGTTGTTTAAAAATGCTTGACTGCTTATATGCTTGCACATTCAGATGAGTCCGGGTACCATATATATCAAGCTGTAATTCTTAGCAGGTATTGAAAAATGTGGATTAATGTTGCGTTGAGTGGATAAAGTTGTTAAGAAATTTCCATTGCGTGTCTCAGTTACGTAAGTAGTGGCAAGTTCAGTTAGCAATTGGAATGTCCGAAGTTTGAAACCCAGCAAAGACCTTAGCTCATTTTTCATATTTACATTCTAATATCGCTCCAACATGCCGTTTTATAGCTTATTATTATGTTCAATGGGGCACTAAATTTGTTTCTCATTTCCGCCAGAGAAGATTTTAGTGTTAAGTTAGCGTAGTAACGCAGATTGTTGCACTTACTAAAATGTAACTACGGAATATCGAGGAGAGCAAATACTTTATCTTACAGTGTTAAGTTCAATATGTTTTAACCTAAAAGCAACGATAAATTACTAAAAAGATACGGGAAATAAGGCTATTGTTTTATAATTACACATGGATGTCATTTCAGAATGAAATTTTAAAGTTTCTGACTCAAAATAAAACTATTATTGAAAAAGTGGCGAGTTAAAAAATGAGTCATTTCTCTCACTCTCTCTTTATATTTAAGGAGAATTTTTTGCTAAATTTTCATGCATTTCAGCATACTTTCGCATATTTTGGAACTGAAAACAACTAATACCGTTCTTCTCAGAGTATCCTAATTGAATTCTGCTAATTGTTTGCGTAACGCAAAGACATTTCTGGCTCAGTCTTTCAGAGATATAAGATATGATGCAAGTTGCAAGGTCTCATTTAGTTTCTAACCAGTTATTTCATGTTAATGACTCTTCCTATCCTCCCCATTTCCATTTGCCTGCCAGAATGTAAATTTCTAGCTCGCACGATATTCAAATGAGGTAGAAAGAAGAAATTATTTAAAGGAAAATTTTAGAGGGTAGAATCAGAGCGTGTTCTGCCTGCTCAAAACCACGTTGCTAAATTGATTCTCTTGCTAGTAGTATTCTGCGGCTTTGCGTTATTCTCGCCATTAGGCTTGTCACACCGACCTTTAGGTCAGAGCCAGCTTGCTCGCTATTTGGATTGTGTAGCCGTTAGATTAACTTAGTTTTTACTTAGTTAAGTTAATTCATTACCTTTGATTCAAGCTATAAATCTTCGCTATATTTAGATTAACTTAATTAATTCACTATCTTTGATTTAAGCCATAAATCTCGGCTATATGTTCAAACACGAGTGGTGCCTTGTGTTAGATTTTATTTTAGTTAAATAAAAGGTTCTTTATATAATTTTCCCTGACACCATAATGCTTACAATACACAGTGATAATTCACGTAGTTTTCCAACATTTCGTACATTGTATGCTTGCAAAGAATACGAAACGTCAAAACGTCAATCGTATTGTTGCTGGTATTCAAGCCACGGTTCTTTTAATTGCTAGTAAGCAGGTCGTGCACTCACACAAAGCAGCACTCACAAAAAAGTAGCACGCACGGGGAAATCCAATAATACCTAGCACAAAACCATTGTAAAATATATGAACAAAAAAAAAAGGATTAAATGAAACAGAAACATATATAAAATGTGAAATTTAGCCTGGGAGAAAGAAAAAAAAGATGTTTTGATTTTGATTCTTT
Source organism: Stegodyphus dumicola (assembly GCF_044657685.1). Lineage (NCBI taxonomy): Eukaryota > Metazoa > Arthropoda > Arachnida > Araneae > Eresidae > Stegodyphus > Stegodyphus dumicola. The sequence continues at coordinate 35,426,875 of NC_140769.1, forward strand.
AAGAGGCTGGAGAAAGGTTTTAGCGAAATATTTATTTGGTGGCAATTATAAGACGATTATGTTAAGTATAGTAATAAAATTAAGATGAAATGGAAAGTTCTATATTTAAAACTGCATGATGCTTGTAAAAAATAGAAATACGGGATATTTTCTAAATATTTCAAAAAAACCTTTTTATTACTTTTTTACATTACAGAAGATGAGATCATTCATGTAGCCTTTACATAGTATTGGGAACTGCCGAACAAATACCTGGCCATTCAGACTATATTTCATTGCATGCCCGTTTTCGATTATTATCTGCATATATTTCTATATTTGTTAGCGTTCTCGTGCTGATTTTTATAAGTGCAAAATAATGCAAAATTATCTATCAAAAGAGAAAAATATATTGAAGTAATACAGCATTTTGTAATTCTTGTATTTCTTAATTTATCGTTAAAACTTTCCTATTAGAATAAACCATTTTTATTTAGTATTTTTTGCGCAATCTTATAAAATTACACTTGATATGGTAATGCTAATTTTAGTCCTATAACTCTAACGGACATAAAGCGAACTATCGCTTTGCCTGAGATAAAGGTTAAGTCTTAAGAAGGTTGTAAAAAACTTCTCTGTTTCAACAAAACTTGGAACATAAGCTATAGCTCTTCTGCTGCAGTAACCGCAACTTGTGATGATGCAAACAGACATAACGGTCAAATTTGCATTCAACTTTAAACCGTAGTCAAAAATACACAATATTAAATAGAAACTGGTTCAATAATGCTACCGGTGCATCAGAAGGAAAGTATCAGCGGCGAGAGGACTGCAAAATCGTATAATTACAACTGTTAGAGCTGGCAGGAACTAACCCCGTAGCGTGCAAATGCCCTCTCTGTCTCAAAACCAAACATCTCAGTTTAAATCTCACAACCAATTTGCATTGCGATGAGGAATACAGAAAGGGGAAGTTAGAGAAAAGACTGAAATTATAATAACTATGTTAAATTAACATAAGATGCCCTACAATCTGAAATAAAATTTCTCCTTGCAAAAATATGCATCAGTGTCTCAAAGGAAGTTCTTTTACTTTACTCTAGCGAATCGGTTGCAAAATTTCCGCAGTTTACCAAGAGAAAATATTAGCATATTTACTTCACTTTCCTGGTGATGCGCGATCGAACACTCCTTCGACAACAGAAAATAAGCGCCTATGACAACATAAAATACTATAGATCTGTATGTCCGTCAGGAAATTCGATTACGATCGCAGAGAGACAGCGATTGGAAAGCGAAACTGTTGCAGACTACAACCTCATCTGCCCCTCTACCATCCCATCTAAAATCGATGGCGTCTCTCTTACAACTCGGTCGCACGTGCTTTCGACATAAGGAATGACGTCATCATTTAGCCACTTCGGTGAAACAAAATCATTTGAAAAACACGGAGGATTTCATCGTGAGTGCTCTACTCACTTTTTTTTAATCACTTTGGGAAAAAAAAGAAAATATTTCTGTTACTATAGGCAGTAGTAAAGTTAATTGCTTTATTTCTTGGTATCTAGAATCAAACCACAGGTAATTTTTTTAATATTGGTTGTGTTATTAATGTTGTTTTTCTTCCTCCAATATAAAATTATAATATAAATTATAATATAATACAATATAAATCTTCACTAAGTTTAACCCCAAAAAAGTATAATAGGTCTCCTTACTCAGCGGGCAGAATTTGATATTGGGAAAAGTTGATATTACAAGATCAAAGGGAAAGTCCTCTTTCGTTATGTTCTCCCGCGACGTGAGAGAGGGGACACGTTTTTCTTTATGTGCGAGCGGTGCGCTTATCACATAAAGTGGAGATGCATTTTTAGCAATATAGTTGTGCAATTTATTATTATGTATTAGGCATTATTTTTAAACTTTAACAATGCTTTTACCTAAATTAGCGTATACAGTGAGGTTATAAGATATTTTCTCCTTTTTTCCAACATTTCTTCGCGGTGTAACGGTAGCACATTCGACGCGTATTCGAGAGGTCCAGGTTCGAGTACCGGCGAAAGCACTGCTTTATTTTTCCCATCTCTTGCTTAAAAAAAGAATACCTGCTGACTCTATAAGTGGCGCTTGAAGTAAAAGGTGGCAGACGATCATTCATCACCACCAGGATTTGGCAATTGCATCCCCTTAATCCCATACACCCTTTAAAAGGGGACTATATAAGGATATTTTCTTCCTCCTTCGAGCATGCCTTCGTGGTGTAACGGTAGCACACTTAGCGCGTATTCAATAGGTCCAGGTTCGTGTCTCGGCGAGGTCATTGTACATTTTTCATCTCTCCTGCATAAAAAAACCTAATGTCTCTACAAAGTTGTTAATTAACTTCATGTGTTGACTTATTTTGCTAACTTTACTGCTCATTGTTTCGCACAATTGTGAGTTATGTTGTAATGTAAATAATAAAATAACACCATATGGTGCCCCTAGTACACGGCCTCGTTCAAATTCAGTAAGCTTCGAATAGACGTCAAAAACCGAATTCAATGAAATATGTTAAATAGAAAAAGAAAATCTAAAAAGTTTAAGATTTTAAATTGCTTCCGAAAGGGCCTTTTTAACATTTTGTGTGTTACCTTTATTTATTAAATATCATGTTCTTCGCACTTAAACCATAAAATTCAGTTCGAGAGCAACATCGCAAAATAATTTTAAATTAAGCATATCTTTAGAATTTCCAATACACAGTCTCACGCACTGGAGCTAAAAATGCTTTTCTGTAGAATCTTACCACTACTCGCTTAGAAATCCTTGAGTTTGTTAATCAGAAACTCGTTAAAGTTCTACAAACTATGAAATTGATAATGAAACAAATTCCCAATTCCCAATTTGGACTTCCAGATGCCCATATTCGCAGGATTACGTCATTAAAAATTGGATGGCCCTAGGTACCGTTGTTTTATCACAATGCGAGAAACATAGATACATTTATGCAAATTCTTTATTATTTAGTTTCTTGAAATATAATATATTGCGATAATATTTGGTGGCAACAGTTTAAAATGTGATACAGCTTTTTAAAGATTTCAACGAAAAATGCCAAAACGAAAACAGTAGTCCCTCAGGTACAAAAACCCTTTGGACTAATAATTGGCCTAATCTATATTCGTTTAATGATTATTTATTTATTATTTAATTTAATTTAATCTTCGTTTCGTCTGATCGGCAAATCTCAGAATATATATGCAGCTTTAAAGTTTTATTCTCTACTTTTTAATTTTTCCGTTCTCATTACTGTGTAATTAATAGCGAACTTCACGAGTTCACTTATTCGAAATATTAAAGAATCGGGGTTTACTATTGCAAGCTACACTTAACCTTCTCAAAGACGAACTATCCACACTTCCAGATGACTGAATTTCCTGTGAAGGCGATCGTTTTAGAAAAATTGCATACAATAATGATCTTTATTTAGGTTCTAAGACAGTCTAGTCACTTTCAGAAGGGGTCGTCTTAGAGAAATCAGAAACTTCAAGAGAGTGACTTGAAGACTTTGCTCTACGTAGAGAGAATTTTTTTAATTTCAAAACTGAGTTTTTCCGCTTCACAATGTGTTTAGTGAAAACTTTTCCTGAAAGTAAAATTAGAAAAAAAGCATGGCAACGAGAAATTTAAAATAGCTAAAAAAGAAACCTTTATTTGGTGTAGTTTGAACAAAACTCTGTTGACTTCGAGGTCGAGCTGACATACGTTCCGTTTGCTCATAAAAAAAAATCTTTTTAAAATTTTTTGTGAGGTTTACGAAAGTGGAACGTCTTTCATTGCATTTAAGAACGTTTAAAAGAAATCTTACAGATTTACTTACTATATAATGAATTGGAAAGCGAAAAATGTTTAAATTAAACTTCTTATATCTTAAGTCAGTGCAAATAGTACGTATGAATTTATAAGCATTATGGTCGTTTATTTGGTTTATTTGATTATGGCAAAGCACTAGAGAGCTATCTACGTAAGGGAAGAATGCTTTCGTAGAGGCCTATCTGAGAAACATTAACTCGTATACACGTTACACATGGTGACAAACGCCTATGCAGCCAACCCGTTCGCTGGGATTCGAACCTCTGACCTAACTACCAGTGTTAAGCGGTTTTAGCTCTCTACTGCTGGTGGGCCCACAAGCATTAAGGAAACTAATAGTGCTTTGCATTAATTTAATTCAAAGCGAATAAATGAAAAAAAGTAAAAAAGATTGCACTTCGAATCATTCAGGTTTTTAGTTTCAATTGCTGATAAATTTTAAATACTGACAGGCTGACGAGAGAAAAAACCTCGAAAAGAAATCCCTACATTTTTAAGCCAACTATGCTGGCGTAAAAATTTGCTGGTTAAAAGTTTCATTTTGATATCAATAGTTTGACCTTAGGTTAAGCTGTCTTGTCATGGTCTTTTGCAGCACATGTTCACGAGGAGAGAAAGCTTAAATTACAGAAAATGTGACGAAAGATATCATTGCTGAATGGGTTTCCGTCATTGTTAAATCAATTACTATGAGGGTTCTGTACGAGACCCATTTGACTCTCTAGAAATCCACACAAAATTTCAAGGATCCACTAGAAAGTAATAATGGATTTGGGAGTTGCAGATGCCCATCTTAAAGAGCTACGTCCATTTAGAGCGGCTTCCCTCCCTTCCTCTGATATGAAGAAGGTGTCAAAATCAATTCTGCCTTTGCTGTTTGTTGAAAAAGGCTGGTAACCATAGAAATATTTGACTTGGCAACAGTGGAAAATGTTTTTTGAAATTTGAATTCTGATTTTTTAAATATTTAGTGTTTAGTCAGAAAGCCAATCAACAAGCTGCTATGAAACGACCAACCAGAAATGATGTTGATTTTGGTAGAGCAGAAAAAGCTAACCGATGTAACATTTAACATTTCATGATTCCGTAATTTAAAAGGATTCTTAAATCATGCATGTTAATAATGTCTCAAATAATACAATTCCAAGAGCTTTGTATTCTGTGCAGTTTTCTTCTATTTTTATTGAAATCTGTTTTTATTTAGAATATTTTTATTAGAATATTCTAAATAAAAACAGATTTCAATAAAAGAAGTTAGAACTTTGATAAATGTAAAAATGTATGTATGTATCTCGCATAACTCAAACACGAATTGCCTCAGAAAGTTGAAACTTTGTATACAAGACCGCTATAACATGTAGTTGTGTACCTCCCTTTTTGTTTGTAGTCGGACACACCAAAAGAATATAAATATATATAGAGAGCTGGATAGATATAAATATATAGATATAGATAGATAGATATACCAACTTTGTTATTTGGCTCGTTGAGCTCAGTTTTTTTAAATCTTATATATATATTGGTAAATTGTGCATTGTTTGCTTAAAAATTGATTGAATTATGTTCTTATCTTCCGGTTAAGGTTTTTATGGCTTTAGTTAATTTGCATGCGATAGTTGTAGAATTATTAACAATTTAGAACTTGTTTAATTTCGGCTAAGCCTAATTTTTTTTTTTTTTTTTTTTTTTTTTTTTTTTTTTTTTTTTTTTTTTTACGTAGCAGCCATATATTTTTACATTTGAAAATCAGTAGAATAGTGAATTCGGTTTCTGTACCTTCAGTGTCTTTTTGCCAAGTGGGACCAAAAATAAACTTTCAGTTTTATGCACCGAAAAATTTGCCTTCTTGCCTCTGGCCGAATTGCTTGTTTTTGCGTAGAAACTCTAATTTTAATTGTAAAAATTGTTTTCGAATTGCCTCGGAATTTTTTTTAAGCAACTGTACTTGATGTTTTATTTTTTCTTTATCTTTCAATTTTTAACGAAAATATTTTGAGTTTTTATGTATTTTAGCCTTGCCGCGAAGAGAGATTTGAAGTAATTAAAGGAGAATTAATGACATAAATTAATCAACACCATTTTTCGGTAGAACACACTTTGGAAAGTGCTGCTTTAGAGCATTATTTAAAAAAATAAATACTCCAAGATTCACGGATATAAAATCTTAAAACACATTTTAATTATTTTTTTCCTAGAAAATCTTATAAATATCCATATTTTAAAACTAATTACTTCAAATTTAAATTCCACTCGCGTCACCCAGAAATGCTACAAAAAATCATCAACCGATTTCCGCTTAGATATAATTCAAGAATGAATGAACTATTTCATGAGTAAAGTTTTCTTCCGTTTTGGAAAAATCAATAATGATTCACAATATTCAAGGAGGAATATCATTTTACCAGGTGCTCGTTCTCTTGGCAAGTCAATTTTCAACATTTCTAGGGAGTAACATCTTCGTTCGGCTCGTAACGTTAATCTTAAAGCCTTAGCACAGAAACTTGAGAAAGAAGAAAATTTCGAAATCTTGGCAGAAGTCACATGCTGTTGACCTTTCCGAAGTAGGAGATAAAGCGCCGGGAGACGCGGTTTTGACATGTGTTGCTTCCTACTTGTTTTCCTGTCTTCCCATTACCATCACAATTCTTTTTTAACGATGTTGTAAATGAAGTAATGAGGACAACATTAGCAGTATCGAGGAGATTTAAAAGTATTTATTCTTTAAAGCCAGTATTTTTTAGGCAAATTTAAGTTGTTTTGCACCTTTGTGTGTTTTATTGCTTTTCGGTTAAGATCATTTAATCGAATTTAGCAAAAAATAAAATTAAAAAAAAATTGAAAGCATTCATATTTTATATTAAGCCCAAAGGAGCGTTTTTTAACGTTTTGTGAGTTACCTTATTTATTAAATATTTCGCACTAAAACCATAAAATTCAATTCAACAGCAATATCACAAAATATTTAAAAGAGCGTATGTTTAGAATACACAGTCTAACAGGATGAAGATAAAAATGTATTTTTTTTGGGGGGGAGGGGGGGTACAGTGTTGCCATTGCTCGCTTTGAAATCGCTGAGTTTCTTAATCAGAAACTCATAAATGCTTTCTAAAATATGAATTTGATAGCAAAACAAATTCCAAATTTGGGCTTCCAGATGCCCATATTCGGGTGGAGACGTACGTTATTCAAAATTTGATGGATCTAGGTACCGTTCTTTTATCACAATGCGAGAAACATATATACATTTATGTAGATTCTTCATTATTTAATTCATTTAATTCTTCGTTATTTAATTCCTGTATTAAATAATTATAATTTATAATAATATTTTATTATTATTATTTAGTACTTTATTATAATATATAATAGTTTAATATTTTATTATTATTAATAATTATTTAATTATTTAATACAAGGCTCTAATATTTGGTGGCCACAATTTAAAAAGTAATTCGCCGTTTATAAAGAATCAACGCAAAATGCCAAAACGAAATTAATAGCCCTTCAGTGCAAATTGCTTCTTTGGGCTATAAAGGTCTTTCTGAACAAACACGGTGTTTTATATAGTAAGATAAAATATTGTGCTAATTTATGGATTTCATCGGGCTAAAGATAGTTCAAAAAAATATATCCTTTCAAATTCCCTTCAATATTACTAACTAGTTTATGTATACAATGCATATCTTTGCACAGTATCTTGCAAACCATTTGCATATTTCAAGAACCACTGCTTTTATAATAACTTTCACATCGATGTAAATTGTTTTAACTGTGTAAAACTTTTCAAACGCTTTCTAAAATTGCCTTACGAAGAAAACAAAATGATTCTGCCTTATTACATGGGGTTAGAATCATCTTTTAACTACTGATAGAGGAAATGTATATTGTAAACGCTCATAAAAATTCTCATTTGGGTAAAACATAAATTTAATGTTAATAAAAATTTATGTGAATCAGATACGTTGCTAAAAATAAAATAAAAATTTAAATTATTTTTAAAAAATTCATTTTTGCTTTTAAATTGCTCAGTTTGCTAAGAAATTGTTACTGATTAAATTTGAAAAAATAAATTAAGAACCTTATGTTGTAGAGACATTAGGTTATTTCGAAGCAGAAAACATGAAAAATGAGCAATGCCCTAGCCGGGACTCGAACCACGGACCTCTCGAATACGCTTAAAAATTTTATTCACATTGCGATAGTTTCACTTGAAATTTATGTTGAGCTAACTGAATGTGGGCAGAATTTATATTTTATTCTTCAATTATTTTTATGATCCTTCCCGAATACTTTTAATATCAGTCATGATTTTTAGTTTTATGAATGGAAAAATGTTGAGGATTAAATTTGAAACGCTAGTTGAATTGTTTAACTTGATGATAAATCTAAATTCTTAAATGAAATCTTAGCGTGCCTTAGTGGTGTAGTGGTCAGCACGCTCTACGCGTATTCGAAAGCTCCAAAGTTCGAGTCCCGGCCAGGGCATCGCACATTTTTCCTGTCTCTTGCTTTCAAAAAAACCTAATGTTTCTACAATATGACTTCATAATCCAAACACGAATCCAATAAATGAAATACTTAAGATTGTGAAAATGTGTGAGATTAAGTTTCGAATAAATATTAGCTATAAATTCTGAGTCTGACACTTCCTGAATAAAAGTTTTACAAAAACAAATAAGAACTATACCTTTTTTTTTTTTTTTTCATGTTTATAGCAGTCTATTCATGTCTGATGCATAATGGTAACATTATCATACTACAGGTAAAGGATGAGAGTGTCACATGCAAAAGTACACAGAGGCAACCGCAAGAATAGGGAAAACCTTAACTAAAGATGATTTTACATATAATTCACATTACATGTGGGATTGATTGATTGGTTAATAGATTATGATGAAGTACACGACAGCTACCTATTTCAGGGAGAAAAAAGCACTCTCAGAAAAATTTCTAGCAGAAACTACCTCGCAGTTACGTTACGCATGAAAAAAACAAACAGAAACTGCATACAGCCCTTTAGCCAGGAGCCTAACCCAAAAAGATTTTCATTGATTTTGATTTATTAGATTACGGCAAAGCACTCGAGGGCTATCGGCCTTAAGAGAGAGATGCCTTCGTCGAGGACGTTTTAAGGGGAACTGGCTCGCATACACGTTACACATGAGGAAGACACCCATGCAGCCAGCCCGTTCGTAGGATTCGAACCTCGGACCGAACTACCAGTGTTCAGCGACGTTACCGCTCGGTCGCTGGTGGGCAAAAAAACTACTAGTATTCATCTATCTTATCCACTGGTGAGACTGCCTTTACGGGATTATTATTCTTTTAGTATGAGAACGATAATTTAATAAGTGTTACGTATTTGTTTGTATAATAGAATACGGAATGAGTGCAAGAATCATCTAGTATGAAATATATACCCTTCTGTAGAAGGGGAGAGATACCATCGTGAAGGATTTTCCCCAGAGAAAAGCCAAGTGATCACTTTCCCAGAGGAAGAGGGAAAGCACAAAACGTGTAGTGAAAAGTACTGAAGCATAGTACCAGACATCTTGTTTGGCATGTTCAGTGAAAATCCAATAAGCAATCACTGACAGGGGGGTTTGTATGTTTCCTTCACTAGAGCACATCTCAGCATAATGGTTTGCCCGTTTTCAGACGAGTGGTTAAGAAGTTGACTGTTGGAACTTCGATACGGGTTCGATCCTAGCCTAACGGGCTGGCTGCATAGTTAGTTTTTGTAGTTTATCCATGTTTAATATTAATACACGCCAATATCCCTTAAGAAGCCTCGACGAAGGAAAAGGCATTCTTCTCCATAGCTATTTCGTCACATTAATAAAAGTTTCCGTTTCCCTTGCCTTGTCCTTAGTTACTTTAAAATCTTCCTTCCCCAACTTAAGATAAATGAATTTGTAAAAACCAGTATTGAATTAAATGATATCTAAATTGCAGCAGATCTCCAGAAAGTCCAAATAACTGGGTTTTCATTTTTATGTAAACCAAACACATATGTAATAATTTAAGTCAAGAAAATTTTAATTTTTTGCTTTCTAGATTTCATTTGTTTTAATGTTTATGTAACAAAATCAAATTAAATATTCATGTTTTCTTAAAATAAAATACAAAATACGCATTTTTGTAAAAAATTAAACAATGAAATTGTTCCTCTTCCTAAATACCCGATATATTTGAAATTCAACTAAAATAAAAAACTCTTGTTTTATTATTTAAATTAAACATTTATTATTAAACCCATAAATATTGTATGATTTCTTTCCTGTTAATATTTATAACTATAGTTATTTAATGAAATAAGAAAAGCAGTAAGCCATTGTCATGTTTGTAAGATTGTTAATTAGCGAAGAAATATAACCATTCATTTAGATTAATTTAATAGCTTCTTTTCGTGTGCAATATTATCTTTTAGCCTTTTTTAACTCAATCTCTTAAACTAAGATAATAAATTAACCATAAGCTTCATTTTACTTCGTTTAGATAGTACAATAACTGATCAAAATCAAAAGAGTTCGGAATAATTACGGGCTCAATAATTAAACATTTTACATAGTTTATTTTTTACTTTTATTATTGAAAATGTTTCTTAAGAAGAATAAGAATCTATCCAGATAAAAGCAATGCTTTCAGCTGGAAAGTGGATAATTAAAGTACTACTGTCGGTTGAGAATAAAGTAATCAAAGAAAGAATTTCCATATTTTTGTAATATTCCATCAAATTAAAAAACTGACACCAAATGATTTTCTTGTATGGCCTATTCAATTACACACATATTTTGCTGCACTTCAATTAAACTTATTTCCTAGAATTTTATTACAGATATTCCTCATTCCATTAATTCAATTCTCACTCCGCGCAAAGCAAAAATACATAAAAACTCGAAACATCTTGACTAAAAATTGTAAAACACAGAAAGACATAAAACACTAAATACAGTTCAAACAGTTAAAAAGATTTTTAGAATTAATTTTAGAATTAAATTAAGTTAAAGTTTCTACGCAGAAAGAAGTAATTCGCCTAGCAGACAAAAAAGGCAGATTTTTAGGAGCGCAGAATTGACAGTTCACTTTTGACACATTGACAGTGCAGAAATTGACTTAATTCACTATTCTGATTGAGTTTCAAATGTAAAAAAAATGGCGGTGTTAGTCTTAATTCGCTACTTAAACTTTTAAATTCTTAATATTTCTACAACTATTGCATGCAGGTTAACTAAAGGCACAAAAGGCTTAAGCGGAACATAAAAACTACATAATTCAATCACTTTTAAAGCAAAAAATGCAACATTTACCAACATATAAGAATAAAAAGAATGAGCTCATTGAAGCAGGTAACAGAGTAGGAATATATATATGATTGGGGCTGTATCATTGGTCAGTATTGGTGTACCACATACAAAAGTTCAACGTTATACGGCTACTCGTTCTTGAGTTATGCGAGATATATATACATATGTACGTACGTACATACGCCAAGGAAAAAAATCTCTTCTGAATCTCTTTTAAATCCAATTTACAATCATTTTTGGCAAAAACAGTCCTTTATTCTGTCTGTGCGCACAGATGTCACGTAAAAATAACGTTCAGATGGTTTCGAGAGGGGTTAAAATGGGTTTTTTCGTTGAAATAAGAGACCCGAAATCTTTCGAGATTACAATATTTCCTTTACTTTCCTTTTCTTCGTATAAGGAAATAAAGAGGCCTTTTTTAATGTAAATCAAAGTATTAAATATTGTAGCTATTAAAACATAATCATTTTATTACAAATTAAACTAACTATGTCATCTATTCAATGCCACTTAAATGTTAACTTTAATCTAATTAAGGGTACTCCATATCATTGATGATACTGGTTTACAATTAAATAGTTACTAATTAACTATGATAACTCATTGTTAAATACATCTATTTCACTACTAATAACAGCGACTCAATATCTCCTTGCCAGAGTCGAATGTCATTTATTAAGGCACATTTACATTTTAATAAATTCTGCAAATGACGTATTGGGTCTAGAAATCAAACTCAAGTAATCTGCGTTTAATGATGCATTCAGTCTCTTTTTTTTAATCATGGTCTTTGGTTAATGTTCTCAAATTCAGCTTAATTTACCTGAATTTGCAACTTTGTTAATATGTTCAGATTAAGCTTCGTTTTATTTTTACAATTTCATACGTTAAGGGCAAAAGTTATAAAGCTAGAAATAAATGAAATAATTATACTCATGAATATACAGTACAACTCGCTTATAACAAGCCTTGATTTAACGAAACCCGGGTTTAACGAGAAATCGAAAATACTTCGTTGGTGCAATGGTAAGTCTGTGGGAACATAACTCGCTTTTAACGAGCAAACCCTGGCTATAGCGAGCAACATTTTTGTGTTTCATAAAATTTCTATTGACTTGAACCTCTCCAGCTCAGCTAACCCTTTCTTAGAAATTTGCTTGAACATTTCGAAGTCAACCGAAAGTTAAGGAGCTTTAAATCAGACTTTCGTAAGCACTTTATTTCGACGCTTTTTGATATAAGATAAAAAATAGTAACACAATCAAATGCTAATGTAAACGAACTCGAAGCGATATGTTTAATGAAGGCTGCATGGATAACGTTACATCAACATGCATTATCAATTACTTCCTTCTAGCCTTGCGGAGTAATTGATAGCAAGAGTGATTGATCTGAAGAGCGGCAAATCACTGAGGAAGAATTCGACGTCCTGGAAAATTTGGAAATGAATAAAGAAGAATTTTAAAATTATGTATCTTTTGTCGCCCATGTTATTACTTCCGCGATACCAACTTCGGAGGATATTGTAGCTGAAGTTCAAGCAAAAGCAGATGAAAAAAATAATGAAAGTGACAATAATGATGATGAAGAACGTGCAGAATTTCAAACTGAACCGCTCCCAACATGCTCAATGGCTTTTGAGTGCGCAGAAAACCTTCAAACATATTTCGAAGCCAGAAGTGCAAACGACGTTTTTCGGGCCGTGAGTCTTCCCTGACACAAGAACAACAGCTCAAGAAAGAGAAAATAAGACAGTCCAAAACAAATTAACTAACTTTTTTTGTACTGTACAGAAATAAAAAATAAATAATTAAGTATATATAATAGTAAGTACGTATGAATTTTTATGATTTTTTTCACGAACCCTTTCTCTAAGAGCGCTCGGTTATAACGAGAAAACATCGCGTTCGCTATAAGCAAGTTCGATTGTGTATAGGTAAATGAATCTTTTCACTTCTTGAGTGACAGAAATCCGTGTTGTTCACGAAAGAAATCTGAATAACACCTGGAACTTCAAAGCGAACTTTGTAAAAATGGAACTCAATTTCTAAGCAGGTTGAGCCTTGCATAATTTTAAAAGAGTTAAATTTAATTGGTTTAAATTCATCCACACTGTGTTTGATTTAATTATTAAAACCTAAATGCTAATAAAATGCAAATGGAAATTTATTGTCCATGAAAATTTCACAACATTTCTCTGCTTGTAGGTAAAACTAGCTTGACAAACTAGGTAGAATGAGAATGTTGTTATATTAGCAGTAACTAATGCAAATTTAACAGTAAACATTGTTTTTTAAGTTACGTTGCTTTAAGTTGCAAATGTTCATATAAGTATATGTATGTTAATATAATAAAATGTTAATATAATATATAATAAATGTAATATGTTGTTCAGAAAAGTATTTTCCGAAATTGTTAATACTAAATTGGATTTAAAATTTCCGTAGTTGTCGATTGCTTGTTATTTAATGAATACAATATACAAAACGCTAGTTATTTTTATTCGAAACGTTAAAAAAGAGTAACATGTTGCAACTACGAATTGTACTTTCTAAGTGTTTTGAAGCTTTCTAATTAAATTGATAATACGGAATTAATTTCAAAATTATTATTATAATTTCTTACGTAATTAATAACTGGATACCTTTAACTTTTGTGCTATTCATTTTAGGAAAGTTTAAATTAAATAACAAAATTCAGTGTTAGATCATATTTCAAAGAAAATGATTTTAATATTATCGGGGTACATTGAGACTAAGGGTGTTTTCTGTTTTAATTGAATTATATGAAACCAACAAGTAAATTAAAAACGAGCAATTAAATCAATTGCAAATTTAATTTTAAATTGAAAAGAAAATGTGATCTGGAGGTTTGCAATTCCGTATAATTAATTTTGGATAATTGACTAGTTAACATTTATTTAAACTAGAAACTACTACTAGCTCGAATATATACTTCAGTTAAAAGTTTTTTAGTTCCCGATTAAATTTACATAATTAAAATTTACAAAGTGAAAGACAACAAAATTTCAATTTGTGAATTTGCTACTTTTTACCTGTTGTGAACAGTTTTATGTACAGGCAAAGTTGAAAAATTTCTTTACAGGCAACATATTACATATTAAACAGTGCCAACTTATCTAAGCAAAATCGTCGACATAACTAACCTCTCATCAGCATCTGCATGGCCTGCATACTGGTTGCTGGCAACTCAGCATTTATCACTCACAAACTCTTACTCTAAAAGTGCTTAGCAATCGAAGACGTTAATCACCACAGCACTAATAAACTCCTAAAGACTCGGAAATTCGAGTGTTAACTTACTGTTCCTTTTCCGTTCATTTATTAAAGGTTAATTTTGATGCTTCTTGGAGTGGATGGATGATTGGAAGATAAATGATGAGATAGGAGAAGTAACAAACTAAGCACTTTACTGTTAGATGGTAAATAATATCCTTCCTGCCGAGTTCAACAATAACGGACTCATAAAGTGACCTAGATTGTAGCCAAAAATTTGCTAGTGTCTTTTCTTTTTGTTTTATACGTTCATACGAAGACAGAATAAGTAGACATTGCATGAAACTGCGATAATTTCATGCGTGCGCTGTATATTATCACAGCTATTAAAACTGTAGAGACATTAGGATTTTTTGGAAGCAAGAGAGATGAAAAATTAGCAACGCCTCCGCCGGGAATCGAACCCCGGACCTGTGAAATACCGGCAAAGCGTGCAGAACTTCTACACCACGAAGGCACGCTGAAAAGGCAGGAGAAATATCTTATATACTCCCCCTTTTAAAGGGCGACTGGGGTTTTTAGGGGACCCAATCGCCAAATCCTGGGTGAGGAGAATCATCACCCAACAACCTTTTAGTTCGGGCGCCATTGTAGAGATATTAGGATTTTTTTGAAGCAAGAGAGATGAAAAATTAGCAACGCCTTCGCCGAGAATCGAACCGCAGACCTTTGAAATACCGGCCCAGCGTGCAAAACCACTACACCACGGAGGCACGCTAGGAAGGCGGGAGAAATATCTTATAAAAACACTGCAAGATAAAAAGAAACAGAATGTTTTATTCAAAAAAAAAATCACATTTCTTTTGACTCCATGGAAACATTGTACTATGAATCCAATATACATCATCGTTCTTGCTTGAAATCTAAATTAAGGATGGTTAGAAATTTGAAGAAGAGAGATCGCTATCTTTGCGTTCAGTTATATGTTATCTAAATCCCAAACATTTAATTGCAATTTTACAAATATTGAATGAAGTAAAAGAATACGACCACTTCAGTATTAATACTTTGAAAAAATAAACTTTTGTTTGACGGGAATTTCAAATTTAAAAACACACACACACACAGATTATATTGAAAATGAATTTCCGATGCACAGTTCCGAGCGCTGGAGATAAAAAGATGATTTTTTTTCCTTCTCTGAAATCGTTGAGTTTGTTAATAAAAATTCGTTAAAGTTTTACAAAATATGAAACAGATAATAAAACAAATTCCAGTTTGGGCTTCCAGATAACCATATTTGGGTGGAAACGTACGTTATTCAAATTTTGATGGCTCTAGGTACCGTTGTTTTATCACAATGTGAGAAACATACATACATTTATACATATTCTTCATTATTTAATTCATTTAAATATAATACAGGGCTCTAATATTTGGTGGCAACAATTTAAAATGGGAATCAAAGCAAAATGCCGAAACGAAATTAATAATCCTTCTGGGCAAATTGCCTCTTTAAACTAAAAATAAAAGAAAAGAAAACTACAACATTACGTGAGATTTTACATAATTACTTAATTTTTTATTACATCATTAAGTATGAAAATGGCCCTTTCTTCTGTTTGAGACTTCCATTATTGTATATCGATGAATATTTGATCTAGTTGGACTTTGATATGCCTACTATTGGACATAAAACAGCTTTATAAAAACAACATTTAAAAATCTGGCGGCTTTAATGAAAATTTTAATGATATTTGATATGAAATAGAATCTTTACAATAATTTATTGATTTATTAGTTTTCAGCCGATATCTACAATTTTCTAATTTCTTTACAATCCATGTTGTACAACAGTAATTAAATAAGTACGATAGCCATTTTCTAGCTGGTTAAATTACAGAATTTCTCGCTCTATTAATACTCAATTTCTTAATAATGATGAGACACCTGCTCTTTCTTCACCTGCTCAAAAAATAATAAAAAATACATTGCATTTGAATCAGATAGTGTAAAAACGCGCTTTTTAAGTCCTTTGGCTTTTGTGAAATTAAATGTGTAATAAATGGATGTTTTCTTTCTACCTTTCTTTATTTATAATCGTTCATTCTGGAATTCACTGAGAAGTAGCAAGTTGAGTTAAATTTTATAACTTACTTTAATAAATTAAAGATTATTTAAAATTTATTAAAGTTATTAGAAATTATTAAACAATTTTTAAAAAGATTTTGTCATCGGATTTTCCGGATTTTGAACTGTTTTGTTTGTCGTAATCTATATTTCTTTTGCAATAATATCTACAGCACCTTAGTTCGGTTTTGGTTTACTTAATTTGATTTTTGTTTAGTTGATCTTGGAGAACTTCCTAAAGAAGATGGCTCGTATACATGTTATACAAGGGAAAAAAACGAAAATGCCCATGCAGCCAGCTGGTTCACCTGGATTCGGGCCCAAATCGAAATTACTAGTATTCAGCGATTTTACCACACGGCCGTTGTTGGGCTTCTACAGCACCTTAGAAAAAGATACTTAACTTTGTTTTCACTCCCTTGTACGAAGCAAAAAGGAAGTATTGTAATCGCTAAAGATTCTGGGTATGATATTCTAACGAAAATATCCATTTTGGACGCTATCGAATGATGTTTCTATTAAATATTTCTGCGTGACATTTGTACGTAAGAACAGAATAAAAAAAATTATAAAACTGAATTAAAAGGAATTCTGAAGAGAATTTTTCGTAGCGTTTGTGCGTACGCACGTACGTATATATGTCTGTATCTCGCATAACTCAAAACGGAGCAACCTCAGCAAGTTGAAATTTTGTATATAGGACTGCTATAACACGTAGATGTGCACCTTCCATTTTGGTTGCAATCGGCCGCACCAAATGTATATAAATATATGCATATATATATCCACTCTGTTATTCGGCTCAATGACCTCAGTTTCTTTATTCTTATATGTTTGTAAATTGTGCATTTTTGCTTTAAAAGTGATTGAATTATATGTTGTTCTTATCCTCCGGTTAAGGTTTTCATGCCTTTAGAAAATCTTCATGTAATATTTGTAGAATTATCAACAATTTAAAAGTTGTTTAGGTGCAGCTAAGCCTAAGTATTTTTACCATAGCGGCCATATTTGTTCAGATTCGAACCCTAGCAGAATAGCGGATTTGTTGCCAATCTAGAGAAACTAAGCTTAGCAAAAACAAAGATAACGCCTTCTTTTATTATTATGCATAATCCGTTCTGGGATTTATTCGAGGAAATAAGTGTTTAAGATTTAGTTCGTAATTTTTAATATAAATATTTTGAGTTTTTATATATTTTTCCTTGTCGCGAAGTGAGAACCGAATTAACTGAATGAGAAATACTGGATCGTCTGTGAAAAACTGTTTTTATTTTTTGTATGTGTTTAATTTCTTTCATATATAGCTTTAGATTTATTATAGTATTTGAATAGTATATGTGGTAACGATTAGATAATTCTTCAGATGATTTAAATTTTGTGCATTCTGAGTTATAAAATGAAGAACTCTTTGAAGTTGTGGCCAGGAAATAAAATACTAGATAGATAGATAGATAGAGTTATAAAATTAATTAAATGTAAGGCTGTTAAGTGAACGTAGCGCCAGAGTGTCGCTATGGTAAACAAACATGGTGAATTTTAAAGAGTGCATTTATTTTATTGGGTTTTACGCACTATCGACGAAGTAGATTTAATTCAATCGAATATGTTTAAATGAAATGCAAGAAAAAATTCGTATAATTTAATATTTCGTACAAGGAAGTCATGTGGTGTACACATCGGATTTTTTATTATTCCTTATAATCCAAACTATTATTTAAAACTCATTGAAATTAAGTGCTTATTACATTTGACGCTCATTGCAAAGAACCCGTGTCAAAAACATAGACATTGTGAGGGAATCGATCGCTTTAATGAACAAGATTGCAACGGGATTTAACTACTATACTATTCTAATTAATTTAATTGGAAAGTAATCGTACGAAAAAAAATTAAATGATTTAATCATAATCAAATGAAATGAAGATGAACGCCTCATATCAGTGAAATATACATGCGAATATGCTCTTTGATTAGAACAGGAAAATAAACAGGAAGCAACCATTAAGAGAATGAAATTTAAATTTAAATTTCTGCACAGAATGTCTTCTAAAAAGATATATAAAAATATAGTTTCTTAAAATTTCCACTCAGACATATGATTCATTATCAATCATTTAAAATGGTTGATAAAAATTTGACTTTTCTTAGTTTTAAAAGTAAATTTTTAATTTAGTTCTTGGAATGAAAGTTTTCCCTTTATGGTACTAAAAGCTATAAAAAGAATTATCATAAAATATATTTACCATAATATTTTACCAAGAGCATTTTATTAACCTCATACTTTCTTTTTTATTTGCGCCATATTCTTCATTTTGGCAATTTTTAAGGTTTTACCTATGCAGTCGTAAATTAATGCACCTAGCAAAAAGAACTAAGGCCTTTTTTTCAAGAGTCTAAATATAAAACTATGAACACCGTTGTCCCGAAATAACAAATTCAATCCCTTTTCCGAGTGCGAACAATTTTTTAAAAGGAAAAAAAAATTTGTCTGCGCGAAACATGAACGGTTCTGAATCTGCGGATTTTTGCTGTTACAAGTAAGAGAGACTTTACTTTATCGCTTGCCTGTATTCGGATTGCCTGTATTCGCAACTATCTTAAAGTTTTTTAAAATCATTTTTGAAAAAATAAAACACATGAAAAAGTTACACGTTACATATGAAGAAAACCGTGAAAGCCAACAATGCTATCAGCCCGTTCGCTTGGGATCGAATTTTCAGCATTCAGCGTTCTTAAACACTTGGCCACTTGTGGGGTGCTGCTAACAAACAATGAAGGACGCCAAAATTAGGGGTGGTGAAAAAAAAACTCAGCATTAAATTTAAAATAAAAAAATCTGATGTCTACACCACATGACTTCCTTGTACGGAATATTAAATTATACGCATTTTTTCTTGCATTTCATTTAAACTTATTGGATTGAATTAAATCTACTTCGCCGACAACGCATAAACCACAATAGAATAAATGCGTTCTTTAAAATTCACTCTAGTATTTGTTTACCATAGCGACACTCTGGCGCTAGATTCACTTAACAGCATTATATTTCGTTCATATTATAAATCATAATGCACAAAATTTATATCATTACAGAATTATCTAATCGTTGCCACATGTTCTATTCAAATAATATAACAAAGCTAGAACCATGTATAAAAGAAATTAAGCAAACAAAAAAAAAACGAAGCAGTGTTTCACAGACGATTGAGTATTTCTCATTCAATTAATCAGTTCTCACTTCGCGAGAAGGCAAAAATACATAAAAACTCAAAATATATATATTAAAAATTACGAAGTAAATCTTAAACACTTATTTCCTCGAAAAAATTCCAGAAAGGATTAAGCATGATTTAATTGGCAATAATAAATGAAGGCGTTACCTTTGTTATTGCGAAGCTAATTTTCTCTAGGTTGGCAACAAATCCACTAGTCTGCTGTTTCAAATGTAAACAATTAATGGCCTCCGTAAAAAATGGCTTAGCGGCACTTAAACAACTTTAAAATTGTTGATAATTCTAAAATTATTGCATACATATTTACTAAAGGCATAAAAGCCTTAACCGGAAGATAAAAACAACATAATTCAATCATTGTTAAAGCAAAAAATGTACAATTTACAAACATATAAGAGTAAAGAAACTGAGATCACTGAGCCGGGTAACAGTGGATATATATATAAATATATTTATATACGTTTGGTGCGGCCGATTGCAACCAAAATACGAGTTGCACATCTACATGTTATAGCAGTCCTAAATACAAAATTTCAACTTTGTGAGGCTACTCGTTTTTGAGTTATGCGAGATACGTACGTACGTACAGACGCCACGATACATTTTCTTTAGAATTCATTTTAAAGCTCTTTTATAATTTTTTTGGAGGAAACGAGTCTCTTATTCTGTCCTTACGTACAGATATCACGCAAAAACATCTTTAAATTGCAATTGATAGCGGTCAAAATGGATATTTTCGTTGAAATATGGTGCCTGAAACTTTTCGCGATTACAATACTTCCTTTTTACTTCGTACAAGGAAGTAAAAAGTAATAAAAACGTTTTCATGAAATATTTAGAAAATATCCCGTATTTATATTTTTTACAAGCATCATGCAGTTTTAAATATAGAACTTTCCATTTTATCTTAATTTTATTACTATACTTAACATAATCGTCTTATAATTGCCACCAAATAAATATTTCGCTAAAAATTTGCTCCAGCCTCTTAAGGCATCAAAATCAAAACATCATTTTTTTCTTTCTCCCAAGCTAAATTTTACATTTTATATATAATTTTACGTATTTGTTTCTGTTTCATTTAATCCTTTTTTTTTTTTTTTTTTTTTTTTTTTTGTTCATATATTTTACAATGGTTCTGTGCTAGGTATTATTGGATTTCCCTGTGCGTGCTACTTTTGTGTGAACTTGAATTCCTAAGAAGATGGGTGCTACAAAACGCCATTTATCACCATTAATGAGACATTTTATTAAGACTACAAGCATCTATTTTCGTTTATCAGATGTTGTAAAAATTGTGCATACAAAACAAGTAGTAATTTAAAATCTGGCGTGTGCTAAAGTAAAAAAGAATTTCTTTTACACTCATTTTAAAGTTTTATGATGCTTAAAAGAATAATGAGCCAGATCTTTTTTAGTCTCTAAGAATTAAAAACTTTCCTAGTTTTAGATTTTAGCTGGTTATATATACATATCAGTTTTGAATAATAACATTCATAGATTAATAACATACATAAAACTGATACATAATCAACATATCAAATATCGGATTTGTAGCGCACCTTGAATGCGTTTTCTTGTCTAGATAAATATTAACAAATCTTAGATATCAGAATAGTTTTAACTCACAAATTTACCATTTTAGCTAAACAGTTCTAATTTAATTTTAAAAAATTCTCTTTATTAAATTTAAAAATCGGATTTGATTCAAAATTCACACTAATATTATTGCAATACATGCCTTATTAAGCTTTCCATTTTTAACCATTGAAGTATTTTAAAGTTATTTAACTTTCTTACAAATTCCATATTTTCATATTAGAAACGTTTAAATATTTATTCTGTTTTCCAGGTTTTCAGCAGAATTTTCATAATTATCAGAAAAAATTCGGACTTCCTTATATTCATTCATATCTTGGGATATTCAGTTGTCTTTTAATCCATTCCTTTTTCACATATTGTTGCACTGCATTAAAGATTTCATGTATGTAAAATTTATATATTTTGTATTATATTTATACGACATTTTATTTAAATGTTAATTTTTATAAATACTCGCATCATAACTCTAGTTAACAGAAGATGTTTCTATCTCCAGCATGCAGCTTATTTTCCAATCTAGTTTTAGGCTGAATTATTTATAAAATTAATTATTTTAAATTATTTGCAAACAAAGATGGTCGCTAAATCACGCTATAATATTTTTAATTGTAATTTATGATGCAACGATTTCATGTGATTTATAATATAAATAGTTTATATTTTTTTCAGCAGTATTGAAATTAATAGCAGATACTTATAATATTATACATTTAGATTACAATGATTTAGATTGCCATTGTCTTCTTCATTGATGCTTTTATGCTGCGTTCCTAATATTTCATAATAGCATATAGCTAAGTTTAACTCATTCCCAAAACATGTAAATCTATAATTCAGGCCACTTTTGTTCTTTCATGTTCTGTATCTTCTATATTCCTTAATATACACTGGAGTGCAAAAATTAATGACGAAGTCGAAAAATTAGCATATCAGCTGAACGAAAAGGCAGAGCGGACAGAAAGACCAATCAGGAGATTAAGTAAGATGATGTACGGTAGCACATGCGCAGATATGCAGGTAGACGTAATGGGGGAGTGCAGGAGTATTATAAAGCATGTTGTCCGTGGGCAAAGAGATTGCACGCCGTATAGCAGTTAAAATAACAGTATAGCAGTCAGCGAGAAATGGCGAATAATCAATCTGTTAGACGACATCTGGATGCTTTTACCCGAGGTCGAATCATTGGGAAGTTGGATGAAGGCCGCAGTGTGACAAGTGTGGCTGCAGAGTTCGGAATTGCTCACAGCATCGTTTCACGACTTTGGAGACAACTTCAAATTACAGGAACAGCTATCCGGGGGTTTAGTAGTGGTCGTCCACGAGGAACCACACCCGCAGATGACCGGTATATTGCCTTACAGGCCAGAAGAAACAGGCGGCAGACAGCGGGAGAAATCGCTAGACACACGACACAGGCGACTGGACGACTTGACGCGTTTTACCGTGGCCAGAAGACTGCACGGTGGTGGTCTGTTTGCACGACGCCCTGTACGGTGTGTACCTCTAACGCCTGCCCATCGGAGAAGGCGTTCTCTGTGGTGCCGGGAACACCGGAATTGGAGAGACAATGAATGGGGACGAGTACTCTTTACAGATGAGAGCAGATTCAGTCTGAGTAGCGATTCTCATCGCATACTCATCTGGAGGGAGCGGGGAAGCCGCATCATCCCTCGAACATCATTGAAAGGGACAGGTATGGAGGTGGCGGTGTTCTCGTTTGCGGAGGCATCATGCTTGGTAGTCGTACAGACCTTCACATCTTCGACGCAGGTTCAGTCAACGGGACCCGTTATTGTAACGAGATTCTTCTTCCATATGTGCGTCTTTTTAGAGGCGCTATGGGTCCGCAGTTCCTTTTCTTGGACGACAATGCACCATGTCATCGCACAGTAGCTGCCGAACAGCTCTTAGAGAGTGAGGATATTAAACGTATGGATTGGCCGGCACGATCTCCGGATCTCAATCCCATCGAGCATGTATGGGATTTTCTAGGCAGACGCTTGGCAGCTCGTACCTTACCACCAGTAACGATTCCGGAGCTTCGATTGGCGCTGCGAGACGAATGGGCAGCAATGCCTCAACAACTCATTGACACCCTCATTCTCAGCATGGGCAGACGCTGTGAAACCTGCCTAGCAGTCAGGGGAGATCATATCCCCTATTAAAGACGGGATGTTTCTTGCTGGACACCCATCACAGGGATGTTTCAGCCTTCAGTCACGTTGCGCTCCATGCTACTTTTTCAATAAAGTTTCCTTTTATCCCTCTGATTTCACTTTTAGTTAGTGTTGCTTACATTACTCATGTCCTTACGTATTGGGGATCTTACGGTATTAAATGTGTTGATTTGGAAAGCTTTTGTACAAAGTTATATTGAAAAAACCGTCTCGTCCTTAATTTTTGCACACCAGTGTATTATCCAGCCTAATTTCAAAAGGTCTTACAGTCAAGCGGAAAAGTCACTAAACATTGCTAGTTCGACCTGAGTTTCTAATCCCAGAGATCTCCCAGCTCTTTTTTGTACTTATTTATTGTGGAAAAATGTATTGTAAAAATTTCAGTTCATAAAGTAAAAATATTTTTTTTAATTTATTCTATAAAATTACTGCAAATATTTTCACCTTTACCATAGCATATCTCTTTACAAACCCCTTTAATAAGAAAAAATAAGTAAAGAAATTAACTTGATTTCTTTGACTGATACCTCGGTGCAAATTATATGTAACTTTTTTTGAAAGCATAGAGTTTGTATGGATATCAAATAAATTAAGGATTATTTCTCCATCTAATTTTCTTAACACGTTTATTCCAGAATTTTCTTTTCACACTATAGCGCTTAACTTTATGAGTTTTGTGTAATCATTCAGTTTCTCTAGCTATGGCAACTATGCATGGCTTCTGACCAAGTAGTCATATTTCACCACTGTATTATATTTTAATTCCTGTTGACTATCAGTACATTATTCATTTGTTTCCCACGTGCAACTTTTATTTTATACGCAAATCTTCGTAAAATAGCAATAAAACTTCAGTTATGCGGAGCTCCTGATCGATTGTTTGTTTTAGATTGAATGAAATTAAGCATAATGTTGCTGTTAATTAGTTTGTTATTAATTTAATTATACGTTTCTAATTAGTTATACGTTCAGATATTTCCAAGTATATTACACAAACGTTTGCATCCCAGTTGGTTAAATTTTGGTTAAAAAAATAAGCTTTTATTTATTGAGAGGCCTAATTGATTATATTAATACTGTTTATCTAATTCTTTTCTTCTAGATAAATTTTAGAAAAATGTTCTTAGCATAATAATTTAAATTTATTAAAAATTTATACGTCAATGTTCCAAACGCATAGTAATGTTGTTATAATAGATTTCATGCTAAGCCTTTTTGTAATTTAACTATTAATTTTTGCAAACATTTACATGATTACTTTAATTAACGAAAAATATTTCTAGCACACTTTAACACACTTTGATTCGGAATAATCTTTTGCCCGACAATGAACTATATTAAATTTTCCAGTCTAGTTCAGACATCTTGACTTTTATTGATGCAATTTATAAAAATATAATTATTTAATTTATAATATTATTTTAATACTCTTTGATCTAATATTGTAATTAATTAAAGATGTTTGTAATGCTAAAATGTATATTTACCAATACCTTTTATTTGTTTTGTTAGCTCTCCCATTTATTACTGTTATTCAAGTAATTAGCCTGTTTGTTAGATATTCTTTACTTGTTTTTCTGACTGTTGATATTTAATTCTATTTCTTTATTTTTATTTTCCTCTTGGCTACAATTGGCTTCGAAAAGTTAAATTGTAACCCTGTAGACAACGGGGGGAAGGAAATTTTGATTCGCGCAGTTGGAGTATTTCCGGTATAACTGCGTACAATTTCAAAAGATTTTCCATAATGTGTCACCACATTTCCGAAACCTTCGTCACGAGTGTTTTAAACTGCTCAAGGGCAAAGTATGAAGATTTCCATAAATCTGTGAACAAAATAATACAATTTTAGCATTTTAGCACAGTTGTGAAGCTAAAAGTTTACTTAAACTACGGCTATTATCCGAATAGTTCATTCCCATTATGCATTCCGCCTTTTTTTTTTTTTTTTTCTGGATTTATTTTAAGTACTTTGCAAGATGTTGTGTTACTTTACGGAAGTTAGCTTAGTTTTTTAAAACTACGACTTCCTCTTTTGTTGCCCTGACCGTGAAAAATTTAAGAGTAATTCGATGGAAACGCTCCTTTCTTAGCTGAGATTTTTCATTACTTTTTTTTCCCTGTTGTTAGTGCTTTGTCTCAACATCCATCTCTCTTGAAATTCCGTCTTTTTTCTTTCTTTTTTTCTTTCGTTCCTTCTTTTCCACAAGAAACATCTGGATTCAACGCGGTGAAGAAGATGTTCTTCCTCTAGTCGAAATTTAATCTGGGACGTGGTGTTGTAAAATACTGGTAGGAGATTTGATACAATGTAGGCAGAGTTGAGGAAACCTGAAAGTATTTTTTTCCTTATGTCTTTTTGCTGGTGAACTTCCTGAACTTTGGCAGCGAAAGAGTTTTCGTCCCATTCTCATTCAGTTCTTTTATCTAATATTTAAAGTAATACTGAATAGAAGTGATACCGAAACTAACATTACATTTATAAGTAAATGCAATATATTTGTAAAAGCAAATAAATCTGAAACATGTTACGAATCTGAAAGCATGATTTCTATTTGTTGATTTTTATGAAAAAGTAATTAAACACCTCGAAGGAAGTTTCATCGAGATGTTGATTGTCTATGGCGCGGGACTTTACCGTTCTAGTAAATAAAAAAAACTTTTAAAGATTTCAGACTTTTAAACGGTCACCCAAAACGTTTTGCTAAGGCTTTACGAACTACTAGTTGAGCGCACAAGCGCACATTCTACTAGTTTGCACTTGCACTAACTTCAGCGAACTTGCTTTTACTATTTAGCTTTGTTATTAAGCATCGTTTTCTTTGCACTTACGCCGCATTCAGTTCAACAACAAAATCACGAAATTTTTTAAATCTCCATAGCAGCATGTGTTTAAAATTCCCTATGCATTATCAAGTGTTGGCATATATTTTTATGTTTTGTTTTTCAGTCTTTTCTCAGTTCGTCATATAAATATTCAATTTTCTTAGTAATAAGGTTAACAACATTTTCTTCGCACTTACGTCATACAAAATTCAGTTCAACAGCAAAATCACAAGCTATTTAAAACACAATCCTTAGAATTCCCGATAGACACTCTCTAGGGCTGAGGATAAAAAAAAGTCTTATTCTGGGCAGTATCCTTACTGCTTGCTTTCAAATCGGTGAGTTTGTTAACCACGGATTAATTAAAAATTTACAAAATATGAAATAAATAATAAAATGAATTCTAAATTGAAAGTTCGAGCTTCCAAGTTGCACATTTTCAGGTGGACGACTACGTTATTCAAAATTCAATGGCTTTAGGTACCTTCGTTTTTTCACAGACTGGAAAAACATAAATACGTTCCTGCAGATTCTTCATTATTTAATTTCTTTAAAAATAATACAGAATGATAATGTTTGGTGGCAACAATCTGAAAAGTGAACCGAGGAAAAATCCCTTTTCGGGACTAATGGCTCTTTTTGGGCTAAAAATGCATTGCCTTTCGAGGAAAATATTTATTACAATAAATTCACAATTAAGTCTTAAATTATATTTATTTCAGTTACGTGTTTAATTTTGTTTCGTTATTAACTTATTTATTTTATTAAATAATTATTATAT
The DNA here is from genome assembly GCF_044657685.1 of Stegodyphus dumicola. Classification (NCBI taxonomy): domain Eukaryota; kingdom Metazoa; phylum Arthropoda; class Arachnida; order Araneae; family Eresidae; genus Stegodyphus; species Stegodyphus dumicola. The sequence continues at coordinate 35,454,001 of NC_140769.1, forward strand.
GTGTGTGTGTGTGTGTGTGATTATGGCAAAGCCTCGAGGTCTATCTGCCTAAGAGGAGGGATGCCTTCGTGGAGGACTTTCTAAGGGATACTGGCTCGTATACACGTTACACATGGGGAAAACCACGAAATAATTATTATAAAAGTATGCGAGTTTTAACGTTGCATTCATTTACGATGGTTGACATTAGTTTTTCCCTATTCTTTTGAATAGGTCATTTTAACTATAAGATTTTGTATCCTATATCCTTGATTTCGGGGGTAACTAATGTTTTTCAGTAGACTAGTTGAATAGCTCAATTTTTCAAGGTAAATCTGAAATCTGTATCTGTATGTCAAGAGTACCTTAATTTTTATTTTTAATCTCAAGACTTTTACTTTTAAATTTTCAAATATATGTTTTGACTTTTTAAACTTTTCAAACTATTATACATAATTTTTCCATAATCTAAGGGAATTTATTTACTTTTATTTTGAATAAAAAATGGAGATTAGTATAATTAATGGCGCATCACTTTGTTACTTTGTTAAAGCTAAAAGTTTCAGATTTCTCAATTGACAAGAGTTTATGAGGTGACATCACGAAAAAAAAAAAAGATCTCGAAAAATTGAATTGCAGACAAAGGAAATTTATATCAGGTACATGTTTTAATTTTTTTAAATTAAATTCATCGGTTTAAAGTTTTTCACAAATAAGCTACATTCCTATTCATTAATTTTAAATAAACTACAGTACCATTTGTTGTACATAAAAAAGTTACTTGATTATCTAATATTTGAGTTACCCTACATATAAATACAGAATATATGTTCTATCATAAAAATCATAGTACTCTGTCGTAAAATCATGTAAGGCATTTCTCATAAAGATGTACCTCACTTTTCAAATAAAGATATGGTAGAATGATAGATGTATGAAGAAACAATTAATTTGTGATAGTCCTTTAAAATACAGACTGTAATGCTAAGTGGAGTTCAAAGAAGGAATTCTTGAAAATGGGACCAGCTTATCACCCATCATTACATGAGAAAAAAGCAGTGCCACCTGATCTCGCCAATGCAGACATAACATTTCCATGGCTCAACTCTTATAGCGAAGTTTCTCCAGGTTCGAGCTCATTTCCCTTTCTCATATATTGCAGAGTTTTAGAAAGTGCTTTTATGCTTCGTGGACTCATGACAGGAACTCATATACATAACCAACTAGATTTTTGAACAGGGTATATCTATTACATCAGATTTGCGGATGTATAATGTTCTAACAATAAAAGCAGAAATGTTGTTAAATGCGCTAAAAACTACTTCGAAATTCAATATCATAAACAAAACTGAAAATGTGCTTAAAGTTCGTTTGAATTTTTTCTATTGTTATTCACTGTTTATTTAATCACTTGCTTCTAACTGTTGTCACACCTTTTCTCTTTGCATCTAAATTGCGAATAGCCTATTTTTATCATAGGAACATGGCATTACAGTTTAACAATGTTTAACTTATGGCTAGCAATGAGATACATACAGAATGCTTACAATATGCATGCATTCCTGTGTGTAAGAAACAAAGTTCGGCGTTTACTTTTATTCATTTTCTGGTAAGTGACAATATGTAATAGTAATTTATGAAATATTTTTATCATAAGCACATGGCATTACAGAATGGCAGTTTGTGTTTTACATATGGCTAGCGATAAGATACATACAGAATGCACATGACAAATAGAAAACAGCATTTGCTTTCTCTCACTTACTGTAATAGTACAAGATCCTAAATCAAGAAACATTTTTATCATAAGACCATGGTATTACGGCTTGGCAGGTGACAAGTGAAAGCAGGGTCCGGACACCCGGGCGGCTTTCACTGATTATTCGGGTATCGTCCGGATCCCGCAACTGTCCAGAAAAACAATATTGCAAACAGGGGCAGACGGTAGAAGACAGACGTACTGCGGATTTTTACAATCAATGCTTATTATGCAATATATGAAAATATAGATAAGTATGACTAGCGATACATAGGGAAAGCATACGATATGCATGCATTCCGTATGTAAAATAACAAGTGCGGCGTTTACTTTTAACACTTTCGCTGCCGAGCGACATTTACAAAAACGGTTCCACCACGCCAACATATTTTAAACAATTAATTGTAAAATAAAAATACAAAACATGTATTTATAGAAAAGATATTAAATTTTAGAAAAATTTTTAATTGCTTCAATTATAATACAAGTTATATCGAAGTCAACTTTTGCAATAAAATGCTTTATGACAGCGCCAACTATAAGTATACTCAACGAGTATATTCGTAGTTGGCAGTTATTTATAACAAAGATTGATTATTTTTACGATAATTATTATAACAGTTATTACTGTAAATATCTTGATTATTTTTCCACTTCCTATGTTATTTACTATATAATTACTTATATTAACCATAATAAATCTCTTGAATTGGGCGAAATTTTTGTGTTTTTTCTAATCCCCAAAGCTAGATACCTTCTAAGAACATGAAAATACTACGAGTTTGATCGTACGTCGCATAGGTAAAACAAAATTATTCTAAGAATTATGCGTAGCTGGTGCCTAAACACAAACTTCGACCTACGAGATAACTCGTGGTTGCCAGCGAACGTGTTAATCTCTTTCTGGTAAGTGAGGATCGTAAATTGTAAAATATTTTCATCATAGGAGCATGGCATTATGACTTGGCAGCTTGTGCTTTACGTATGATTAGCGATGTATACGATATGCATGCCTTCCGTATGTAAAAAACAAGTACGGCGTTTTCTTTTAATCACTTTCTGGTAAGTGAGGGTCCCAAATAATGAAATATTTTTATCATAAAAACATGGCATTACGGAATGGCAGCTCGTGTTTTACGTATGGCTAGCGATAAAACACATGAGAAATGCACACGACAAATAAAAAACAAGTGCAGCGTTTGATTTCAGTCACCTTATAGTAAGTAACAAATATAGGGTCCTAACTTGTGAAACATTTTATTATAGGAACATGGCAATACGACTTGGCAGCTTGTGCTTTACGTATGGCTAGCAATAAAATATATGCGGAATGCATAAATCGTAACCGGAAATTACACAAAGGTCAAACTTTAATGGCCTGTTTTAACTACGGCTACGAAATGACTAATGCCGGAGTAATAATTGGCAAACCTGAGTGATAGAAAGTGTCTTTTCCAAAAGCTCTATTTCTAAAACATTCAAAAACCTCGTCTTAAATACTCTTATTTCATTTGCATACTGGGCTAACGAAAAGAACGAATATTAGAACAGGTCTAAATCATAAAACATGGTTAATAAACATAAAATACCTTATAGCTCTAGCTTCGTTGTTTAAACCCTTAGTTTAAATTATCAAGTATTTTATCTATTATCTGCATGTACGCATGTACAGTGAGCAAAAAAAAAAGGGGTGGGACAGTTCTATATCTCTCGTTCTACTAGGCCGATTGACGAAATTCAAATTGCGTTTTTCAAGTCTCGAAACCACGACTTAGGATATATATTAGATATACTTATAGTACTGTACTAACATAGGTATTTTGATACAAAATCGGACTTTTTCTGAAATAACATACCAATGTTTTTCCATATTTCGCGAATCTACGATTCAAATTATGCCCAGATATTAAATTTTTAAAATTTGGTGCGAAATTTACGGAGAAATTCAAAAATTTATCTTGGCGAATTTTTTTCAGTTTGGCCAAGAATAATTCATTTGGCGAAATTCTTAATATATTTCTTAATACCAATTTTCTTTTCCCTTCCGTTATGCCGGAGAGGACAAAAAGGCACATCGCTTCTACATTTTTACATTGTGTATGAGATGGAAAAAAGTTACACCGTTTCTACTTCCAAGTAATTTTAGAAAAGCGTTTAAACACATCTGTTGTTTTCTCGCTTTCAACAAATACGCCAAATTTTAAAACGCACCAATATATAAATCCACGTATATAAATCCTTCGGAATATATAAATATATAAATCCAATATATAAATCCTTCGGAATATATAAATATATAAATCCAATATATAAATTCTTCGGAATATATAAATATATAAATCAAATATATAAATCCTTCGGAAATTTTGAATAAAAAATTTAAAATTTTTGCACGTAAGCTTAGAAATACGTCTACTTTAAGATGATGGTAAAAATTTTATAGATTATCATTTCAGTCGGCAAATACCGGTGGTGAAGAATCATTATCCACCACTTTAGTTCGCGAGTAGTGTCATTAAGTTATACCACGAAGGCATGCAGAAAGGAGGAAGAAAATACCTTATAAGGTAATAAAGTGAAGACATATCACAGATTTCTAATAACTGCTATTTAACAGGATATTGCCATTTCAGTTTCCAATCCTATAAATGTAACTTTTGTTTCCTAGCTTGGTTAATGTGATTCATTTGGCTTTATTAAATTTTCTAGTTTTTTGCAAGTTAAGATTATTGGCATGCAAATTGACATAGTTCTTTTTAGACTACCTCCATCAAAAGTTGCTTTTCATTTGCCTATGGAAAGTTGAATAAAATTTTAAAATCAGTTTCTTCCAACCTCCAAAACGTTTTTTGTGATTCATTTTTACAAAACTCAAACATGAACTACGTATATTTCCTCATTTTTGTCTTTCCTTGTTCAATAATCCGCTTAGTAACAGCAAGATCGAAAGGATATTTTCCCTCGTGTTCTCATTTTAAACAAAAGCTACAGACACAGTCCATTTGAATTACTTTTACGGACTTTGAATCCGAATAGAAGTATTGCTTTCATATAAATACCGAAAGGACTGCAGTACATCTTCAAATACGATAAAAAAGAAATTTATTTCTGACAATATTTTTGTAGATTCTAGGCATTTCAGTAGAGATAACAGAGAATATCCCCATATGCCTTTTGTGAATTGTGAATATAAAGGACAAATTTAAATCCGCACCAGTCTTTCTAGAGTTTGCATTTTAAATCAAAATTTTAATTTTAAAACCCAGTTGAGAGAAATGATAATCCTAATCCAGTAATCGGTTTCTTCAATATCATTGCGTTTAACTTTCTGAGAGTTTAAAGTTCATATAATTCATTATACAAAAATCGTCTGTTTCGTAAACATGAAAAAATACCCTTCAAAACTATCGCATACAATGTCTACACTTCTTACCCAAAACATTCTTTGGAAATTTCTAGTTTTCGAACATTAAGCAGTTTCGGCTTCTTCTATATCATTACACTGAAATTTCTGAGCGTTTAAAATTCATATAACTCATTATACAGGAATCGGCTGTTTTGTAAACATGAAAAAATACCCTTCAGAACTATCATATATGATGTCCACACTTCTTATCCAAAACGATATTTGGAAATTTCTAGTTTTCGAACATTAAGCAGATCGTATTGTGCAGATTCAATGTAGTGAAGTTTTAAAAGAATTTGACTAGTTTGGTCGAATATCAATATTTTTAACATCATAAGCCACATACAAACTATTTTTTTAACATACGTATAAACCTTAACATATCCATATTACGTCGTCTGCAACCCTCTCTATCAGTCTGTCTTATTTAGCAATGGAAGAACTACATTCAGTTCCAAAGTTGAGGGATTTGCATTTATTTTGCTATGGAAAGCCAATGATTAACACAAATGGAATAAACATACGAGAAAGAAAAGTAAAATGAAAAACCAAGTTGACATCCAAAATTCTGGCAACTTCAGACCTGAGAAGTGTACGAATTTTCAAAACTGATGAATTTTTTAAAGTTATATATCTCGTATGTATTTAACAGAAATCTACTCTCAGTATGGTTCTTTAAAGAAAAAAAAATAAATACTAAATGAAAAGCAAATTAAATACTAATGTTCACCAGCTAAATAAAACAAAAGAATTTTCAATTCAACTGAATAAAATATATCGTTACAATTTTCATTCGGCTAAATAAAATAGTTAGTCCAAAGCGGCTTTGTCCCTGAAGAACTATTGTTTTCGTTTTGCGATTTTGCGTTGAATCAGTATAAATGTTCGTTTCACTTTTCAAACTGTTGCCACCAAATGTTAAACTCCTGCATTATATTTGAAAAAATTAAATAATGAAAAATCTGCATAAATGTACGTCTATTTCTCGCTTTGTGATAAAACAACGTTACATAGAGCCATCGAATTTTGAATGACGTAATCCTCCTACGAATATGGGCATGTGGAAGACCAAATTTTAAATTTGTCTTATTATCGATTTCATATTTTGTAAACCTTTAAGTAATTTTTGATTAACAAACTCAACGATTTCAAAGCGAGCAATGGCAACACTCTATGAGGGGAAAAAACCTTTTTTATCTCCAGCGTGCGGAACTGTGCATCGGAAATTTTAAAGATATGCTCATTTTAAATATTTTGCGACACTGCTATTGAACTGAATTTTATGGTTTAATTGCAAAGTACATAATATTTAATAAATAAAAGTAACACCCAAAACGTTAAAAAAATGCCCCTTTGGACGTAATTTAAAATCTGAAACCTTTCAGATCTTTTTTCTTATTATTGTACTTTCAAAAAAAGATATTTAGAATTTTTATTACTGTAACCTTGAAAAGAAGCTAAATAGAAGATGGGCTGTCAAGATGATCATCTCCATCAAGGACAGGAACGGCACCTCAGCAACAGGAATTGCTTGAATTTGTGGAGGAAATTTTGCTGGTAGTGACAGCACATCTGCTTAATTTGAAGCTGATGGCAGTTCATTGCCAAGTGGGGACAGCGTTGCTGCTTCTTCCTGCTTCCCAGATAATTTTCTTAAATACTCATCAAAATATGAACGGTGCTTCCTCAAAAACGTGGAGCGCGTGGGAGGTAAATTTAAAAATGAGAGTCGAAATGCGGCGGAAATCTGAAGGAACTGAGATGATCGAATTTTTTAATGTCCACTTGTACCGGTAATTAAATGTTTTATACAGCAAATTAAAAATTTTTTACGTACCTACTCATACCTCTTTATTTCTTTTCTTCAATATCGTCAGAATATATACTGCGGAAAAAAAAAGGGGGGGACAGTTCTATACCTCCCGTTCTACTGCACCGATTGACAAAATTCAACTTGCGCTTTTCATGTCTCGAAAGCGCGACTTAGGATATGTATTGAACTGATATACGTGATCATTGTTCTAATAGATACTTTGACATAAAATCTGACTTTTTCTGAAATGACACGGCAATTTTTTTTCCACATTTCGATTCTACCACTCAGTTTATGCCAAACTCCCAAGTTTTGTAAAAATCGCAAGATTAGTTTTTAAAACATTATCTGTCAAAGTTTTAGCTCCTCAATGTTAATTGAATTTGGTATATACATATATATTTTTTTTATTAAATTTATTTGATTCTTCCTTTTACATTTTGAAATTTAGGTTCACTCCAAATAAAATTCGCCCATTTTTATGATTTTTAAAATTTGCTTTTTTAATTATTTTTATAAACTTTTCCAAAAACATTTTTAATTATAACCTGTCAAATTTTTAACATTATCTTAAAGTAGATGATTTCTAAGCACACCTTAGCAAAAAAATAGAGTTTTTTATTCAAAATTTTCTAAGACATAGATGAATTTATATATTGGAGGGTTTTGAAATTTGGCATATTTGTTATAAACGATAACAACGCCAAATGTGGTTTACTCATTTTGTTAAAATTATTCAAAAGTATGAACGACGGCTTTTTTCCGCTCATCTGAAATGAAAAAAAGAAAAGGAAAATAGATTGCTATAAATTAAGAAGTTCGCCAAGTAAATTATTCTTGGCGCAAACTGAAAAAAATGCGCCTAGATAAATTTTAGAATTTTTCCGTAAATTTCGCACCATATTTTACAAAATTCAATATTTAGGCATAATCTGAGTCGTAGAATCGAAATATGGAAAAAAATTGGTATGTTAATTCAGAAAAAGTCCAATTTTGTGTTAAAATACCTATGTAAGAACAATGCTATATATAAATCTAATATATATCCTAATTCGCGCTTTCGAGACATGAAAAACGCAATTTGAATTTTGTCAATTGGCCCAGTAGAACGAAAGATATAAAAGAGCCTTTTTTTTTTTTTTTTTTTTTTTTTTTTTTTTCAAGGGACTTTGTCTTTGAAAGACTATTGTTTTCGTTTTGCTCTTTTGCGTTGAATCACTATAAATTTCCGTTTCACTTTTCAAATTTTTGCCACCAAATGTTAATCCTGCATTATATTTGAAGAAATTAAATAATGAAAAATCTGCATAAATGTATGCCTATTTCTCGCATTGTGGTAAAATAACGGTACATAAAGCCATCGAAATTTGAATGACGTAATCCTCCTACGAATATGGGCCTGTGAAAGAGCGATTTTGAAATTCAGAATTTGTTTTATTATAGATTTCATATTTTTTAAAACTTTAACGAAATTTTGAGTAATAAACTCAAGAATTTCAAAGCGAGCAATGGCAATACTCTACGGGGGAGAGGGGGACTTTTTTATCTCCAGCGCGCGGAACTGTGTATCGGAAATCCTAAAGATATGCTCAGTTTAAAATTATTTTGCGACATTGCTATTGAACTGAATTTTATGGTTTAAGTGCAAAGAACATGATATTTAATAAACAAAGGTAACACACAAAACGTTAAAGAAACGCCCCCTTTGAACGTAATTTAAAATCTGAAAACTTTTTTTCTTTTTGTGCAGTGTACATATATTCAACAGCAGTTTGTAAAAATTTTTTTAAACGCATTATCTAAAACAGACTTTTTTTTGCTGTTTACAAAGTCTCAAGCGCACACACGTACAAAGAATAGATTTTCATATGCTAATTGAAAAAGGTAAAACAGCATGAGCGCAGATTATACGGAGCAATATTTTTATTTCTTCCCTGAAAATTATGACGCAACATTACGTACCTGTATATACTAATTTCTTCTTATGTAAAAATTTTTAAAAAGGCTGTTTAATGATAATGGTTTGAGTTAAACAGTTGTTTTACATTCCTAAACAGATAATGTGAGCATGTAATGTATGTAATGTGAGCAAGCCACCTATAGGTAAAAAATAATGTGATACCTTTTAAAATGCTTCAAGGATTTTTTTACAAAACGGCAAAAATATCATTTACTCTAAAAACCTTAAAAGCAATGAGCAGTTTCGTTTTTCAATATCGGTAATTTATATTTCAAAGAATTTTTAAATTATTGCATTTAACAGCATAATTTAAGCATTTAAAAATTTGTTTTCGTTCTTCCGAAATGTCTCTATTGCAGATGCTATATTTGTCGATATGTTTACAAAAATATAAACATTTGAAAAACTAATTGTAGCTGATTTAAAGTAATTCTATATTTTCTGTAAGGAAACACGGAGTTAAGAGATAATTTAATAAAAGAGTTAATAGAGTGGCGCTTTCTAAAGCTATATAAATATATGAAGAACATAGTAGAATATTATGTGATTCTGATGAAGCTGTTATATTTGTCTGTTAACAAGCACTTCAAAGGTTTCGCAATACGTTTTCTGTTTTCTACCAGTTTATGCTTCTAACAGAAAATCATATTTGAAATACCATGTATATTAGCGTCAAGATTTACTTTAAAGGGAAAAAATCTATTCATTATTTCGTTAATGACTAAAAATTGGAGGGCAGAAATATCAAAAGGCATCACTGGTTTTTGATTTTTGAGCCGATATCAAATTATTAGGTTTACAAAAACAAAATCACTTATCAAATTGCTTAAAAGAAGACGTTATAATTTTAAATCGTTAAAATGAACCAAAAAATTTATTGAGCTTTTCAATTTCAACACCGTTACTTTGATATTCTATTTCATCATCAGAACTGTATTTACTGTTGGCATGGATGAAACTCCGATAAATTAAACATATAAAGCCCTATGTTATCGATTTATCTAATGTCGGATTTTCACACAGACTTGGTGAGCCTTCAGGAGTAATCACTTAAATCCAAATACTGCAACGCCTGAAAATGATGTTTAGATTGGATTTCACTTTTGTCTTGAGCAAAATGAGAGCAGAAAAAGTATAACCCTATCTCGGAGATGTATAAGAATTGTAATATCTTCCTACATGCTCATCACTCTACTTTGGAATGTTTTAAATTGAACAGCTGGAGATATCTCCCATCTGAGAGATATTTTTCATTAGAATGTGCCATACGGTATTTATTGCGTTTACCACTATCATCATCTTGTGACATATCACTTTCAGTCATACAATGCGAGGCCAGCTAGAACGTTTAGAAAAGGCAGACAATGATGTTTTATGAATGAATCCCACTGTAAATACATGCTTATCTCTGCGCGTGCTGATTTGGAATGTACCTGAACCGTCATCTGTAAACCAAAAGAATATCTACTTGTGTATTATGTCGTTTCAGAAGCTGGAAACTCAATGAACTATTTAGAAAAATTTTACTTATCTCCAGCCACATAATATACATTTACTTCCTAACCTTTTATTTGCACACAAAGCAGCGCTTTCTGTAACCTGAACTTTCGCCAGTCCTTTTAACCTGCAAAAACAATATTAGAACACAATGGAGTAAACACTGCAACATCTTCTGATTGCATCATTAAATGAATTGAATATATTGCAGATATTGTCCAAGAGAGTATTTAAAGCTCTCTCTCAAACATTTCCATTATTCTTTCAAATTTATATTTGCCAGATAATATGTACATTTCTTAATTCCACATAAAATAAAAGAAAAATCTTGAGAAAATTTATACTATTTGCTGAACTATATTCTATTCTATAATTGAGATAATAGTTATTTAAATGAGGTAGAAGTCTCTTGTTTGAATAATTCCACCTCGCCCAAATGTTTCATCTTTTAATCTAATTACATAAAACAGAAAGAAACTAATGTTCGAGTTTCGTGACCGTATTCCAGTAATAATCTTCTCCTGTGTTTGTACAGTGTATCTACCCAATTAAGTATAATCGACGGCTATCGAATATTTTATTTTCCTATTTCCCTTTCTTACTTGTATTTTGATTTGCATCATTTGAAAGCACTTCTTTCGATAATCTCATTTCGATATTTTTAAGGCATTATGTGTGTTTGTTTTCTCCATTTAGAACTAAAATTACAAGTTTTCTTCCAAAATTTCTAAAAATATTCAAATAATTCCCTCACTTTCCATTAGCATTCATCTTCAATAATCCAGTTGCCACTTCATGAACTACACTAATTTGTTAGGAAAGATGAATTCTGCCTTTTTAACCAAATTACTTGCTACGTTTTATTTTTCATTATTCACTTTACATCAATAGTAAATTCAGAACTTGAAGAAAGGTAAATGTACACGATAAACAAATATATATAATTGATATTAAGACCATAATATGAGTATAATAAGAAAAACGCACAACAGACAAGAATTCCGGTTTTAGTTAATTTTTTTCAATCCGCTATCCTTAAAATTCTACTGCGGTGCTACCTTTAAGTCGTTAGAAAGTCTTATATAATTGTACTTAAGGCATTAACTATTAAAACACTGTTAAAAAGTAGGTAAGTTATTTTAAATCGCACACTTATATCACATGGATGGGCAGGAGTTCTCAGAATTTGAAGCTCGCCAGGCAACGTGGTTTATTAAAAGAATTAACGGTGAACTGTTTGAGTAATGTATTGTAACAAGAAAATGAGAAAACTAGGTTATAAGCATAAGATCATAATGATGATCAATGACGTAGTTGGCTTAATAATTGACCCCCGGGAGGTCGACTTGGAGCAATCCCGGAGTTCTGGCTAAGTCAATATCTAGACAGACTCGACTTCTGGAGAAAAATGAACACTCTTCACAGTGGCTACACCCATCGCTTATTCGGTGGTAGGTTCAAGCTACGGCCAACTGCAGAACATGCCAAACTAAATTCCCAAAGGTCACGTTCAGGCTCGGCAAGGACCATATGTTACTGTCTTGTCTACCCCTAGGCTGTGGATACACAACATGGTTTGATATCGAAGGCTGTCCTTGAGGGTTTGTATCCCGTTGGCCAACATCATGGAGGTCTCCGTGGTCAACACTGGGGGACCGTCAATGTCTAACAAGCGTTCTTTGAATTTTAGGTGGATGAGTAGTCGTCCACCACTGACTTTGTGTACAGTTATCCCCAACTTTATGAAACAAAATTGTCCCTCTGGATTGACCGGCGAGTTTTGCCTCCTTGGATCGCCTCTGGGGGGGTTGGAATGATTAACTGTAAAGACAGCCTAGAGCAAGCCAGGTCTAGAAGCCCTTTCTTCCTAGCGCAGGCTTCGTGAAAGCCTCAGATCACCTTAAGGGCCGTTATAAATTTGAAATAGATATCTGATATGTTGTCCTAAGAATTAACGCACTGGGTGAGATATCAGATATTGTTTAAAACTTTGCTTCATGCGATGTGATGTCATTATACTATTTCACATTCATTTCAAAATGGGCATTTCAGAAATTTAGGACATGCTTCAGTAGGCTAAGCATAGTAACTGTTTAGTCGTTAGGTACAGAACCCCGAAGTTCCCTTCCCTCTGAACTATTCAAAATTGAACTGAGCCTGTTTAATTTTCAGATAACTTCAAATAAACCAAAATAAAATTAATATAATCAGAAACTTTGTAGGGTAATTGATTGCTATGGCTAATAATTATGATTTTGTATGTTTTAGGAGATTGCAGTTTTATATTTTAGGGAATTTGAAAGGACAGTTGTTAAAAAATAAAAAATATATTGATGTAAATAAAAAATCCAAAATTACAAATACATATCACTCTTCTTTGTTTAAATTCTATTTATGTAAGTGTTGTAATGCTTCATATATTAATAGATATCCATTTTAAATAGAATGCAATAAATTAAAAGTTCCGTCAGAAAATTTCGAATTTCTGCTGATAGATAAAAGAACTTTCAATGGCGTTTCTCAGTTTGGTTGAAAGCTTTCAATTAGAATCAGTTTTAGAAAATATATTTCTTTATAGTTTTTTATAATAGATAGGTTGCGTTAAAAGTCGGGAAACATTTCACAAACCGTTGTAAAAATCAAAATTTAATGTTAGGTCTTATTAGCTGTGCAAGAATTTATTAAGAGCATTATCATTGCCTTTTTTGATCTCTTTCGAAATTTAAAAAACGAACATATGGTACATCAGTTTAAACAGTTTTCTCAAAGTTCAATCGAGCATTTAAGTTTTGGTACCTTCGCTTGTTAAAATGGTAAAGTTCTGTCGAGCTGATATGAATGCATTATTAATTGTCTGTTATTTGTTCTTTTCAGATCCTTTAGAGTAACGCTGGTTACCCGCGAAGAAAATGAGATCGTGTTTATGAGAAGTTGAGGAGATTTTAGCCTTTTAGCTGACTGGCATCATTCATAACGCTTTAGCCAGACATGAAAAAAAATGTTCTGTGAAGTTGATTTTCTGCATTGCAGTCACCGTGGGAGACATTCAAAAACTTCAATAGAGGAAGCAACATCCATTGCACTTGCTAATATTTCTGCGAAATGATCTCAATACACTACACGTCGAGTAACCTTGGAAACAGACAGCGGCCGAAGATTTCTTCTACAGTTACTGGCCTATCAATATAAACGAAAATTTATGCAAACATTAAGTGAAAGTGAACCCAAGAAACTGCCACTTCAAAATACCGGCTCCACAAGAAAATAAAGCAAATTCCATGTTCATTCAAATGATATTCTTCAGTGATGTGATTGTTTTCCTACATGAAAATTTCAATTAATGAAAATGACGAGAAAATTTAATCAAAATCTATCATGTAGAGACAGATCCCTTCAGAGCTGTTGGAGTACACCCAAATAGTAGCAGATAGCTACCATTTGTCACTCGCAAAGTGTCTTCTGTCATTCATAAGGTAGTGGTGATGGTGGTAGAATTGTTTGGCATAAAACCTGAAATGTTATGATACGCCAAACCTATGCTAAACCCATTCTCTCTTATATAAAGATCGAAGATTTAATAGGAGGTATGATCTCGCCTGACTGCTAGGCAGGTTTCACAGCGTCTGCCCATGTTGAGAATGAGGGTGTCAATGAGTTGTTGAGGCATTGCTGCCTATTCGTCTTGCAGCGCCAATCGAAGCTCCGGAATCGTTACTGGTGGTAAGGTACGACCTGCCAAGCGTCTGCCTAGAAAATCCCATACATGCTCTATGGGATTGAGATCCGGAGATCGTGCCGGCCAATCCATACGTTCAATATCCTCACTCTCTAAAAGCTGTTCGGCAGCTACTGTGCGATGACATGGTGCATTGTCGTCCTTGAAAAGGAACTGCGGACCCATAGCGCCTCTAAAAAGACGCCTATATGGAAGAAGAATCTAGTTACAATAACGGGTACCGTTGACTGAACCTGCGTCGAAGACGTGAAGGTCTGTACCACTACCAAGCATGATGCCTCCCCAAACGAGAACACCGCCACCTCCATACCTGTCCCTTTCAATGATGTTCGAGGGATGATTGCGGCTTCCCCGCTCTCTCCAGATGAGTATGCGATGAGAATCGCTACTCAGACTGAATATGCTCTCATCTGTAAAGAGTACTCGTCCCCATTCATTGTCTCTCCAATTCCGGTGTTCCCGGCACCACAGAGAACGCCTTCTCCGATGGGCAGGCGTTAGAGGTACACACCGTACAGGGCGTCGTGCAAACAGACCACCACCGTGCAGTCTTCTGGCCACGGTAAAACGCGATATCGGTCGTCCAGTCGCCTTAGTCGTGTGTTTAGCGATTTCTCCCGCTGTCTGCCGCCTGTTTCTTCTGGCCTGTAAGGCAATATACCGGTCATCTGCGGGTGTGGTTCCTCGTGGACGACCACTACTAAACCCTCGGATAGCTGTTCCTGTAGTTTGAAATTGTCTCCAAAGTCGTGAAACGATGCTGTGAGCAATCCCGAACTCTGCAGCCACACTTGTCACGCTGCGGCCTTCCTCCAACTTCCTAATGATTCGACCTCGGGTAAAAGTATCTAGATGTCGTCTAACAGATTGATTATTCGCCATTTCTCGCTGAGGCAGCAACTCGGTGTGATTTTAACTGCTATACGGCGTGCAATCTCTTTGCCAGAAATACTGATCTTACACCGACAACATGCTTTATACTACTCAGACACTCCCCCATTACGTCTACCTGCATTTCTGCGCATGTGCTACCGTACATCACCTTACTTAATCTCTTGATTGGTCTTTCTGTCCGCTCTGCCTCTTCGTTCAGGTGATATGCTAATTTTTCGACTTCGTCCTTAATTTTTGCACACCAGTGTAGTCTCCTTAATTAAGTTATATAGCATTAATGTAATTTTTGGTTATAAATTTCCTTTCGAATAACATAATCAAGAGTAGAATGTTTGTGTCATATTAAGAACTCATATCTGAAGATTCTTTTTAAGCATTGACTGATGAACATTTTCTTTGCATCTGGACATGAACACCATTTTTTAAACTAAACTATTAAAATGGGGATGTGAAACAAATATATATTCTCCTCTACCAGAGTGCGTCTTCTAACATAAACCACAAAACACTTTAGAAAACAAGAAAAGCAAAGAAAAAATACCGTATAAAAATTTGTAGCATTATCTTCATTTTTTTTTCTTTAACTATTTTTAACGAATTTTTGTTTATCATCATATACTAGTATAAGCAATTTTTCAAAGTTTTAATCTAAGTTATAATTCTCTTAAAAGAAGACTCAAGAGTTCCTAATTACCTGACTACCAAGCAAAAAACATTACTTAGAGTTAACGCATAATTAAAGTCTTTAGGATTTAGCAATTAATGACTTGTGGCTCTATTTTCTTACCTTACCTCGCTTGTTTGAGTTTGGAAACATGAATTCCTTACAGGCATTAACAAATTTTCTGAAGAATAATTAAATGTCCTATTAACTCTCCGTAAACAGATAATTAGAAATATTAATCATTCAATAGCTTAATTCCATTTACAGCTATCTAACAGCCCATCGCTTAAATTTTTAGTCATAACATACGCGACTCTTGGTTTCAAAAGTCTTGGACTCTTGGTTTCAAAATTCATAAAATTATCCTTCAGTAATCTGGATTTAAGACATTTTGTATTTACAGACAATATAAAATACAAGAGGAAAGGGAAACAAAACGAGCTTATAAATTTATTTAAAGCGGTAAGATATTTTTAATGTCAGTTAAGGAAAGGAGCTTTTTTATGCCGCAGATTCAGTACGTAATCTATCAAAGTATTTTGTCGCTTAAGGGAAACATGTTTAAATATACTGCAGGACTTAAGTTATCCGATCTAACAGCGACCGTAGCTCCGTTCAAATATCTGAATTCTTTGGAGAATAGGGTGTGGTTTCTTTCCCGTAGATCAGTAAGATATTAATTGTAATGTAAATAAAATAGTTTTATATTTTCATTCATTTTTGTTCGAGGGGAGAAATTGAAAACAGGGAAAAGAATTTAAAGAATTCTTATTTTATTACAAAATTAATTAGACAGGTTGCAATTAATTTTTTTACTAACTTAATAACCAAATACATGGATAATATTCAGAATGAAAAATTTCAGTTTTTTTCCGTCAAGGAAAAATTACTTCTTGTGATAGTTTTTTCCACCACAAAAAAGAAAACTGTTCTTACTTGTTTTAAAAATTATGAACTTGCAGAGATATTAGGTATTTTTTGAAAGCAAGAGATGTGAAAAATGAGCAATGCCCTTCCCCGGACTCGAACCGTGGACCTCTCGAATACGCACCGAGCGTGCTGACCAGTACACCACGAAGGCATGCTAAAAATGCGGGAGAAATACCTTATATATTTTACTTTTAAAGGGTGATTGGGTATTAGGACACCCAGTCACCAAATCCTGGTGGTGAAGAATCATCATCCACCACCTCTTTTAGTTCGGTCGCCAATCAAGATATGTGAAAAATGAGCAATGCCCTAGCCGTGACTCGAACCACGGACCTCTCAAATACGCGCCGAGCGTGCTGACCACTATACCACGAAGGCATGCTCAGAAGACAGGAGAAATACCTTATAAACTCTTACATATTTGCATAGTAATTTAAGTATTATAAATGCTGTTAAAACTCTTAAAAATGATTGTAAAGTAAATTTTAGTATAACAATATTAGTATAAATTTATTAACAACATAATAATTTAATGATATTTATTTAATTGTTTTAATTAGAAATAATTTCTTAATGAAATCATGTATTGCATCTCCATTATTTAATTTTGATGTTGCATCTTTTCCTACTGATATTGAAACAATGAATTTAGAATTTTTTATACAGGGTGTCTCAAAAGGTTGTTGCTAAACTTAACATGTTGGTCTGTCAACCATGACAAACAAGATTTACATGGAAACTTGTGTCCGAAAATGCGAACGACGACGGCTAGAGGGCAGTATTCGCAAGCATTAGAGGGGAAGAAAGAAAGGATGTCAAAAGAGGTGTTAATAAGAATTTTATTAAAGAACATAGTTAAATCATAGAAGGTTCAAAATTCTTTCTGTTGACTACAACGCATGCTTAGCACTGTCGACACGGACCCTTTGGAAATCGACTGGTTGACATGGGCACGTAGCGCTGCATCCACAATCCTGGAGACCAGATCTATATCCGATGTTTCAGTCGTCTTGTACACTGTGGTATTCATGTATCCCCACAGGAAGAAATCTAAGGGAGCCAGGTCGGAAGATCGCGGTGGTCATGCGACTGGTCCACCTCTGCAAATCCGAATATCAGGGTATGTCCTATCGAGGTATTTCCGTACAGTGCTGCAAAAATATGCAGGAGCTCCACCATGCTGAAACCAGATCTTTTGACTTGCAGCTGCTGGAATGTCAACCATGAGATCTGGCAATACTATTTCCACAAAATGTCACTCAAGATGTCCATAAAGACCTGGGTTAATAAATCGATTCATTCTTATCGTGCAACGTCCTCGCCTGAAACAGGTATCCGCCGAAAACTTCGCGGCAAATATATCGTAGACAAAAACGTCACGGAGAAAATAACGCAGGCCAAAAATGCAGTGATACAAAACATCGCGGAAGGGAAAAAAAACAAGGAGAAAACATCGCAGCTCTAAAATATCGTGGTGCAAAACATCGTAATCGAAAATAAAGCATTTCAAAAACTTCGCAGCTTAAATACATAGTCATCGAAAATAACGTGGTAAGAAACAAAGCACCCACAAATCATCGCATGACGATAACATCGCAGACATGCATTTTTAAGAATTTGAAAGTTGTAAATGCATGTTCGCATTATGACTTGTGAGTTACAGAAGGAATGAAGGATACTTTTAGTTTCATATTTCATATTTCTAAATTAACTAATAATTTTTTGCTGAAAAAGTAAGAAGGATATTCAAAAACTAAAAATGAATTTAAAAAATAATGCTAGGTATAACAGTTAATAAAATTTTAAGTTAATATTGTTAACAAATATAGGCTATTAATTAATTAAACTCTTTTATTACGTTTTATTGGTAATTTTTCATGCAAAATATAGTCTAAAAAGATTAGAAAAAGGAAGCTGAATAAATGCATGTCGTACCTAATTATCAAATTCTCTCAATTGCTATGAGTAGCATCAGTTTTGTATTCATTTTCAGTTTCTGAATGCTTCAGTTTCATCTTAATTTTTTAGCAGAAATTTATTATTTATTTGAAAAATATAAAAACAAAAATAATCCTCATTTCTTTTTGCGCCCACAAATAATTATATAAATATGCATTTATAGCTTTTAAAGCCTGAAAAACGCATGTCTGCGGTGTAATCATCATGCGATGATTTGCAGGTGCAAAATTGCGAAGTTTTGACTCGCTTTATTTTCGACGACAATGTTTTAGAACTGCGATATTCTCTCCTTATTTCGTTTTCTCCCGCGATGACAAAGTTTTCGCGTTGCGTTGTTTTCTCCGCCACGTTTTCGTCCACCATGTTTTTGCTGCTAAGTTTTTTCTCGTAACCCCTTCCACTCTCCCATAAGCCTGCGAACACTGCCCTCTAGTGGTCGCCGTTCGCATTTTCAAACACAAATTCCTATTTAAATTTTGTTTGTCATGATGTGACAGACCAGCACGTTAAGTTTACCATCGACATTTTGAGACACCCTGTATATGCGCATAAGGGTAACTTAAATCTCTAAAGTATAGAAACTGATCTCATTCCAGTATAGCTCGAGGCAGGCAATATCAGAAATAATATTAACATTGTCTACATTCGCAAGAATTTCCATTACGCCTAGTTTATCGGTTTTTTTTTAAACTTTTCACTTCTCGATATTTCATTTTTCAAATAAAACAATTGGAAGTGAATTCATTTGCAAAATCATTCTCTAGGTCAGATATATGAAATTTTGCTTTAGCTGCTGCTGACCATAGACCATATTAGAGCTTTCAAAACTTAGCCACATTTAGCGAAGAGTGGAAATTTTCTCCTTCAAGTATTTTTCATATTATTTATTCATTTGCGTGCATGTGTTCAAATCTAATGGGTAAAGGAGTTTTTCCTATAATGTATTTTATGTGTTTTTTAGTCCAAAGGGGTAATTTGCCCTGAAGGACTATTGTTTTCGTTTTGCGATTTTGCGTTGAATGACTATAATTGTCCATTTCACTTTTCAAATCGTTGCCACCAAATATTATCACTCTGTATTATATCTGAAGAAATTAAATAGTGAATAATCTGCATAAATGTATATATGTTTTTCGCATTGTGATAAAACAACGGTACCTAGAACCATCAAAATTTGACTAATGTAATCTTCCATAGAATATGAACATGCGGAAGTCCTAATTTAAATTTGAAATTTGTTTTATTATCGATTTCATATTTTGTAACACTTCAACGATATTTTGATTAACAAACTCAAGGATTTCAAAGTGAGAAATGGCAACGTTGTATAGAAAAATCATTCTTTATCTCCAGCGCGTGAGACTGCGTATCGGAAATTCTAAAGATATGCTCAATTTAAAATTATTTTGCGATATTACTCTTAAACTGAATTTTGTGGTTTAAGTGCGATGAACGTGATATTTAATAATAAAGGTAACAGTTAAAATGTTAGAAAAAAACGTCAACTTAAGGTATCCGAACAATTATTGCAGCAACTTAAAGTATCCGAACACGTTAAAAAAACCAATTTTGGCAAAAAAATGGCAATTTTCGTTTAATCATTCATTGAATAGATTGCTTATTTAGCTTTCCAAAACTAGTCTGCTTTTGTTTCTACGTTAATTAGAAACCGATATATTACGAATTTCATAAAGAAGGGAAAAAAAAAAAAAAAAAAAACCCACAATTGGGCATTTAAATCACCGAAAGTGCGCATTCAAAGGTTAAAAAGAGATAGAAATGGACATAAATGATTCTTATCTTTGAAATGTAATATAAAGGCTTTTAAAGAGAGTGAATTAAAAGAATCTTATCTGTAATCTGTGCAGCAACCTGAAATTATTTCCAATAAAATTTAATATTTTTATTAATTACCTGTTGAAAGCGTATGTCCTCGCTAGCATATGAGTTTGATATGATACATCTCATTCTGCAATTAAATTTATCTTATTGTTTGATTATTTTTAATAACATTCGAATTAAAAGTATAATGAAGGGTGATAAAAGTCAAAGCCGTGTTTGTAAACTTAAATGCGTAAGAAACAAATTGATAAAACAGGTTTCGAAGGAAACTGTGAATAATCTCAGAATAATATTGGGAAGGAAATTAAGAAAAAAGCAATTCCCATCGAGTGAACTAAAGTATTTCTCATCATCAGGAGATATTTTTTAAAGTGATTTGTGACGTGAAAGATATTTATGTTTAAATAGTATCATCAAATATGAACTCATAAGTCATATTCAGAAGCCCGTTCCAGAGTTAGAAAATTAAAGGGGAAAAAATACATCATGATGGAGAGGTCAACGTCGCTCAATAATGTCTTCATTGATAAACTTCAAAAGGGAGTTACGATCAGAAGCAATGAATGGAAAGTGCTGTAATTGCTCCATTTTTTTCACGCTTTCTCTAGTGCGAAACAACCCAACAACCCATGCATGGTCAGTGCCCGCATCGAGCAGACATTTTTTGTAAATATCAGCGAGCTGTATCAGTTGGAAGAGTGTACACAGACAAATCCAAAGGACTTTCCAAAGAATGTAATTAGTGTTTTTAAGAATATATATATAAAACTATGTGAGTAGAAGCTGTTATAAAAGTGCTTATAATGAAAGACCCAAAATGCAAACAAAATTTTAATGACATTTTTTGGAAATTTATACCTATGGATGCCATTGTGGAATTACAAACTGTTAAACTGGGGCCATATATGGCTGTTATAAACTTTAACAGAGGAATTTTAGGCTTACTAGATATTTTTAATTGTATAGGTATGCAAAAGGGTGAATATGCAATCGAGAGATTTAGTAAGTTCGTCATGGAGCGAATAAATAAATCAAAAGATCACTCACTACCCAGAGTAAAAATTGTCACAAAAACAAATAAGCTGAATATAAACAACAAAACAGATAAAATTAAACAAAAGGAAAATATAAACTATAGATATCGGAAAGCTTTAATAATAAAGATATAGCAATTTAAACTTTAAAAGCATGTTTCTCAAAATCTATTTTTTCTAAAAACTTGCTTACTTGGTGCAAGGTAAATCAAATTATTACTATTTTATTTTTTTGAAACTTTGTAAGCTTAGTCTATATATAGTTATCTAGGGAATGACGTACCAGAATATTTATATGCTAAATATTTTTGAAATTATACCCTGTTATTTAAGTAATGACATCGTGAATTTATCAAAAAACTCATAAAAACATCTAATGAGATATTCTTAAAATTCTACGTCATTCCCTAGATAAAAGCATTTACTTTGTTATTGTATGACCTTTTTTAATATAAATTTAATATTATGCCACATGTTTCAAATTGTTTTAAAATTTCACATAAATTTAATATTTTTGCAGAATAATAATAGTATATATTAAATTTTAATATTCCATAATTAATCTTTGTAGATAATAAATGAGAAAACGTGTTTATGGTATACTTTTAATACTGCTTTTTTGAAACAAAGCGCTCCGAAAGGGATCGGATACCTTAAAGGCTGTGTACTTACCTTACTATGCACATCACACAAACGTCTTGGTGCTTTTGTAACAGGATATATCTGAATATAACACTAGCTTAGCAAGTTTGACCGTGCCGCTAACAAGAGTTCACAGAATCCATTTCTACCAGATTTAATCGTGGTACTGTAATACCACTCTCAAACGCAAGCAGAAATGCACCGGCATAGGATCGAAATCATTAAACATTCAAAATGGCGCTGAGTATTATGAATGGTTTCCAACATTTAAGATAGCGTCTGTGAAAATGTGTACGATCTTGCATCAGCTCCTCAGAAGATTATGTTTACTCCACGAAGAAGTTAATAGCATCTTTCTGAGTCTTCTAAAATGTCTCCGTTAAATAAATCTCTAGTGTTTTGCTATGATAAATAACCTAAATGTATAATAGAGTTATAACCAGAATTAGATAAACAAAAAATATAAAACGCAAGGGCGAAAGCACAAATGAAACACCTTGACGTACATAGACGTCTTCATCGCTGTAATAAAATTAACAATATAATTGATAAAATTATATATTACGTTATTTATTTTATGATGAATTTTAAACCTTAACTTTAACTGTGCAAAATTTTCTCATCTAAATAATGCAAATGCATGAAAAATAGCTTATAATTAAGTAATTATTTAAAGGTTTATTTTGAATTTAGCTAACCAATTAAGGTTTTAATAACGTTTATGTTTTCATTTATCTCGCTTTTGAAGAATGCAGATTACATATAAATATGAAAAAAAAGAGACATGGCTCGGTTGAGAAGAGAGCAAATTGTTTGGTAGCTTATTTAATATGTGAAACTTATTTGGATGCTTTGTAATCTTTAAAACCTAGTTGAGTTTTAGAGTGAAGAGATCTAGGTAGGATACTCGCCGAACTGTCCTATAAATCAATTTAAATCAGCCTTTCTTTGTGAGTTAGCTTGAGAACTTGAAAGAAATTGAGTTTATCCTTTTAGAAACTTAACAGTTTATAAGCGGTGACTAATGATTATTGGATCCTTCATAATACAGCGCATGCGCAAAAGAATGGTGCACTTTCAAAAGTTTATATCAAATTTATTTCTCACTTCCTCACGTTTACAGAAATTTAACACTCACCATTAGCAGCAACAGTTCTTTTTTTTCAAGCGCTATTAAAATCAGATTCTCATTCTTACACTTAGCTGGTTAGTAAAACTAAATTCATACTATACAGCGTAATTAATTATAATTAAATATTTATTAATATTAATTTAAAAATTAATATGCTTATTTACGAAATGTAGCTCAGGGCTTCCTTTAAAAACTAGTAGATATCTGAACTAGTATATATAAGGCCCGTTTTAAACAGCAGTTTGTTTCTGAAGAAGAAAATGATTTGTTTATCTCGTTGAAAGTGATTAATGATTTCACTTATAATGCAAGCCAAGAAAGTATCATTTATAATAACGTTTACAAGCATCTTTTAATTCTATCCACCGTAAGTGAAATGTAACCATTTAAAAAAATTTAAAACTTCTTTCCATTGTATGGAACTCAGTGATCATAAAATAGAGCACTGATAACATGACAAGATTCAACATTCGTTTCATATTAATTTTAAGTAAGACGTTTTAGTGCATGACATAACATCGAATTTCCAACATACCGTGAAAATTTAACTCATGACAGAAATTTTCATTATAGTCATTTTTATTAATAACATTGGCTTCAAAATTTCATTAGCAAGAATCTGACCATTTGTTGAAAAAAACGGCTACAAGAAAATAAATACATAAATAACTTCAGGTTTAGGCGCAATTTTATCAAACACTTTTATTTTAAATATTAAGAAATTTAATGTGGATACCATGTGACTTCTTTGCACGGCATATTAAATTATCCGCCTTTTCTGCGGCACTCCATTTAAACATATTTCCTCGAATTATTCTAACTTAAGTAACCGATCCTTTAAGACAATTTGTAAATATGAAAAACAGCAAAATTTGAAATTAAATATCCGGGCTAGTTTCGTTGTATGGGAGTCAAATTTCTTACAATTTTATTTTTTCATAACAAATATAAAAACGATTATTCGGAAATAATCTGTCACGAGTTGTAATACGTATTTTATCAAGACTTAAAGCTAAGTACTCTTTTCCAGGTTCTGAACTCTGTTTTATCTTTTATGAATATCTGTAAATCCTGTACATCCTGTACATGCGCAAACAGATACAAAAGAGTTAGGAGAAAACACTGGTGACATGAAAATTCCATATCCGAAAGCTGCAAAAAATACTGTAAATAGCAAAACTGACATTTTAAAAACAAAAATAGTTTTCACTTCTTCATTCACACTTCTATCCCTGAGTCAGCTTAGATACTAAAGTGGGATTCATGGTAGTAGTGAAAAGAGGTTTTCAATGTAAAAATAGGAAGAATAGTAAATTTCTCAAATTCCAATGCGAATCTTAAGAGGTTTTCGAATTTCCCCAAACTTCCAAATCTCGAATTTCTCGAATATAAGGAGTATAAACAAAAGGAAAAGAAGAAAAAAAATTTTTTTTTAATAAGAGAAGAGAAGTTTTCAATTAAAGCAAATTTTCAAAGCTAAGTATATTTCATGAAAAACAAGGAGCTTTGTTTATTAACCTCCTTATTTATCTTTTAGATTAAAATTTAATTTTGTTCATATATTGTCGCTTATAACACCTATCATTTTCATCAATTCACGGTCTATTCTTTTTAATATTACCTTTGTTACATTATTTTCGTTATTTTACTACGCTGAAAAATATCACTGTCAACTTGAGCAGATTATATCGATGAAGAAAAAAAAAAAAAAAAGATTTCCAGTTCGAAAACGTTATTTAAAACTATATATGATACTCATATAAATAGAGCCTTTAAAAAAATCTCCTCGTATATATATAGCAACTTTGTTGAAAAATGATCAGATTCGTCTATGACAAAAGAAGAATTTGGCACTTGCTCGCTAAAAAGCATCACGCCTTCCTGCAAACTTAGATACGATTCAATCCTTTTCTCTAACGTGAGGTGTAACGGAGACATGGATCCTTTCGTACAGATGGAAACAGCTTTCTGCTTAAGCGTAGTCACTTCACCGTCGATGTCACTCAGACGTGCTTTCACTTGAGCGTTGATTTGTCAAACGGAATTCTGCATTCCGCCCACATGCCTGAGTCGTGGGGAACGTGCGTCAACCGGGTATTAGGGAAAAAAGTAATAAATAAGTTACATTAAAGCACCGATGTAAATAAGAAGGTGTATGCTGTCTTCTGAAAATTTTTTGCCTGGCTTGGTTCCAACAGAAACGGTGGCTGTTTCGAATTAAAAAACAAGGTGACTGCATCTTTAGAAATAAATAGGAATGTATAGTAAACCAACCGTTTTACTCCGGGTTCATTTACGACGATTCAAATTTATACCGATTCAGAAAACCGTATTTTTTTAATAGAGGCTAAACTTCTCTAATTGAAAACTGTAACAAAATCTGCGACATTTATGTTTAAATTTTACTAACGAAAAGTTATTTGATTTGATTCTTTCGCTCATTTCAGAATTTATGTTGATTTTGAGTGGTAAGCAATTTTCTTTAAAATTGTAGAATTTTACGAATATGTTATAAGAGTATGACTTGTTCCCACGACCTTGCTTGTAGAGAAATTAGGTATTTTGGAAGCAGGAGACTTGAAAAACGAGCAGTACCCTCACCGGGACCACGGGCCTCTCGAATACGCGTCGAGCGTGCTGACCACTACACTACGAAGGCATACTAAGAAGGTGTGAGAAATACCTTATATACTCCCCCTTTTAAAGGAGACTCGGGATTACGGGACCCAATTGCCTCCTATGAAGGGACGAACTGTTACAACCATGCCTTCTGCAGGATTCGAATCTGGGCCCATCGCTACGTACTTTTCTCTATGTATAACTAACTTCAATACGCAATTGTTTCCGTTAAAAATGTCTCGGAAAAGGCACCTTTATTCTTTGGTGAAATAGCTATCAGGTACTTAGTTAAATTAACCAACTTAAGGAAACGTTTGTTTCAAAATTTCATGAGCTGTGATTTTTTTCCTCCGGTATAAAATTAAATTATGTGTAATTTCTTCGGTGCAGTTTGGAAATTTGATCACACTAATAGTTCCAATTTATAGGTTATGAATTTTAAAATTCAAGTAACCTTCGTAAAAGAGAATACTGAAATAGGTTGGAGTGTTGTAGTGATATTCATAAATTCTAGCAATCCTCTTGTAACAAAGTTTATTTAACAATGCGTATAACTCGGTAATAAGGTTTAAAAGATAAAACAGCATATTCACATAAGTTGTGTGCGACCCGGAGGTCTTTGCCACTCTATTTTGTCCTTTTCGAATCCTAAATGAAAAAAAATTCAAAATCCAGAAATTTGGAATACCTGTACACAGCCGTATTGCATCTTCAATGTTGCGTTGGATATCATTTGGTTGGTAGCAATTATAAGCAATATATTGACAAATCTTGAAGCGCTACGGCAGTAGCGTTTATCTGTTTTGAAGTTTCGGCGAGGTCTGTATATCGTAATGTAGTAGAAGAAGTGGACGGTGCTTTGAAGCGACTGTTCGCTCTTTCGAACAATCGGAGAATAGCGTTTTTGAGTGCACATACATAATACATTATCAAAGTGTATACCCGCTTTGACGGGTGCAAAGTCTCTATCCTGCTTTGCCAGGAGTAAATGAAATAAGTTGAAAATTGAATTTAAATAGAAAATTAAATATATACATTATTTACACGGATCACCATTTTTCATTATGTTTTATCGTTCGAGGTCTCTTAAAACGCTGGTTCACCAAGTAGACATAATTTCCAATGTTCTTCACAGTTTCATTATCATGTTTGTCACACTAGTTAAAGAAATTGTGTGATAATTTTAAAATTTCACTATCTAGAGGCAAAATTTTCAAACTATGATGAATAACCGCGTTCCTTACAAACCACGGGGAGTTTGTAGTAATTCTTAGTACCTTGTTTTGCAGTCTCCGTAGTAACTGTCTATTTGATCTTGCTGTTGCCGCCCTGCCGGAGCTGCATATAGTATTATGTGCCTAATGGCTTGTAAATAAATTATCCTCTTCGTGTTCAAGTGCAATTTAGAATTTCTACCTAGCAATACATATATTACCATGAAAGCTTTATGCGCTTATCAATGATGTATGTACAAAGCCATAATAGTTCGGCTAACCATGTCCAAAAACTTAGCAGGGTAACTTAGCAGGGCAAGTACAAAGTATACTGTGCAATAGCTGACTTTCAAAAGTTTTGCTCCTGATATCAGAACTTAACAATAATAATAACATCTACTTGAGGTTAACGTAATGTTAATGAAAGATAAAGCAACAGTTAAACCTAATATTTAGCTCATCCAAATGTCTGCTTTGTATTTACCCACCACTAAACAGCTAATAAGATTTTATTAAAAATGAGTAATATTTTTTTACTTAAATTTTATTTTAACTTTGCTGATAAAAGTTAAATTTTTTTTTAAATTTTAGTGTCCCTTTTCCCTCTCCCCTCCCCCAAGGCTGAATGTTCCATGTTTTACAAAAAAAATTTCAGTGATTCTGTAGTAAATTCTTAATGTTCCCGTGATTCCTTAACGCCTTTCTTACTTTACATCTTTAAAATTATCGGAAGACATAATTTATTATTTATATAATAATTTTGTTATTTATTATTAATACAAAAAATTCTGAAAACTTTCATATTTTATATTACGCCCAAAGGGGCGTTTTTTTAACGTTTTGTGTGTTACCTGTATTTATTAAATATCATGTTTTTCGCACTCAGACCATAAAATTCAATTGAACAGCAATATCACAAAATAATTTTAAAACAGCATATCTTTAGAATTTCTGATACACAGTCTAGTGCACTGGAGATAATTTTTTTTTTTTTTTTTTGTACAGTCTTGCTATTGCTCGCTTTGAAATCGTTGAATTTCTTAATCAAAAACTTATAAATGCTATACAAAATATGAAATAGATAATAAAACAAATTACAAATTCCAAATTTGGGCTTCCAGATGCCCATATTCGAGTGGAAAGGTACGTTATTCAAAATTGGATGGCTCTAGGTACCGTTGTTTTATCACAGTGCGACAAACATACATATATTTATGCAGATTCTTCGTTATTTAATTTCTTTAAATATAATATAGGGTCTAATATTTGGTGGCAACAATTTAAAAAGTGATTCACCGTTTATAGTGAATCAATGCAAAATACCAAAACGAAATTAATATCCTCTTTGGGATAATAATCATAACTTATATAACGTATAATTAATTCTTTTGCAATCTAACAGAACGTTTATTCATACTTTGAGTCTTTCCTGCGTCTAAAAATTTTTTAACTAGCGTTACCCTCTTCTTTCTTACATTCCTAATGATGTAAAATGTATGAGGTTCAATCCTACTAGCAGCAAAGCGGATAAGACTGCTAAACATTGGTAATTCGACTGTCGATCAAAACCTGGTAAACAGTCTGTTTCCTTGAGCATTTTCATAAAGTTTCTTCTGTTAAGCAGATACCCTACTGTGCTCTAACATATAATTTAATAAAAATCGATATGGGGCTTTGATGATGCGAATTATAAATTCATTGCTGCATGAAAATTATTAGCAAAGCTTTGAGGTTCACTCAATAGCATAAAAATAACGGCTTGTGATGACTAGAATATTAATGGTCACTCAACTGGTATAGAGGTTAGCGGAGAAACATGGATGTTCGTAAATGTATAATGTCTGTGCGGCATGGGGGCACTTAAATATGCGGGCAGCCGAAAGTCCTCTCGAGAGGCTGATGGTAGGGAAAGAGGTTAAGAGACCCTAGGATCCGTACCCCATGTGTGTTCTTCGACAAAAATTGGGGCGGAGCTGAACAAAGTTGTACCGTCAACTGTATGCCGCTCTAGGCTGCTGCCAACGGAAGGCGTAGTCTTGCACTGCCTGCCACGATGAATTTCGTGGGCTTGTTCTGATGTTGCTGTCAAACAAGTAAGATAAGCCACAACAACAACAACAGAATATTAATAATGTAATACATTCATTCTAGGGAGAAAGACCTTGGAATTATACAGAAATGTAAGGGAATTATGTTAAAATCTTAGAACTATTCAAACCCTGACTAGGAATCCAATGCAAATTCTATTCCTCTTTTGTATCTAAATGCTACAAAGGTGCAAAATTTAACTTTTTGAAATTCTTTAAGCTGTACAGACTTGCTATCTTTATTGCTTGTTTAGTTATCTAAATGTCATCATAACGATTATCTAAATTGTTGAGAAAAACAGAAATGAAAACAGCTGTGATACAAAGCTACTCAATTTTATTTACAGAGAAGTTAAAAAATAAACACTTTCTTAATTTAATTAAGCTGTTTATTACAGAAAAACACTCGAGAACTATCTATCTTAATGCTTTATTGAAGAAGGTTAGGCTATTTGAATACGGTAAAACCACAAAGACTATCTGCTTAAAATGAGAGATGCCTTCGAGAAGAACGTTTTGAAGGAAAGTGGCTAGTATTCACTTATGCATGAAGAAAAAATATCATGCAACCAGCCATTCGTTTGGGATTGAACTCAAACCAGGTCAGACGGCTAGTACTCATATTCTTAAATTGATTACTTCTTAATCACTCGGCTCACTGAAGACGGCCTTACGGAAGAACTTTCTAAGGAAAAGAAGAAGCCGCGAACCAGCACGTAACCAGCCTTTACAGTCACTAGGAACCGCAAAACTCCTCCAGGTTTAGCTAACTTAATCCATATATGCAACCACTGATGTATTAATTAAATGAATTAAATTATTCCATAGAAATAATTCAAGATTAATTAATTGGATTATTTTTCTTACATGCGTATAAAATTTATACCCTTCCATTTAAATTCCAACGCAGCTTGAAAATGCGTAACACTATAAAAATATGCTAAATACTTAAGAAACGGCTTCATTTTATACGTTTCATCCGGATTAGCGGATGAAACTTAAGACGTTGGCCGCCAAACCGGAAAAGAAGACCCTGAATCTGACTAGAAGTAGGTTCTACAGTTACACACGTAAAAGCATAGAATCCTTAGAAGTTGGATTTATATCTACGTCAAATTTAAAACTCCGCCCAAGATGAAGGGAATAAGGCCATTCTGTCTCTCTTATGTATGCGTAGAAGTAGAAAAATTAGGAAAGTGATTATATTAGTGAGTTCGAGTAATTGTTACCAGAAGAGTTTCTTGACGTAAAGAAATAAATTATTCATATCCGCCATCGAGATACAACCTCCAATAGAATATTAACTCAGGAAAAATTGGGATTAGAATTCTGAATGAGATAATCGCTTGGAAATGGTAAAATCCTTTCGCTGCAGCCCAGTTTAATATTAACAAGGTTCGCTGGAGATAGGCAGATGCTCCCAATTAGTACTGATTATAGTTACAGCAACAAACTTCATTAGTTAATTATTCTGTTAAATTGTTAAAGGTACTAAAATCGTAAAAATATCATGCGCAAAAACACATACAAAAAGGTTTAAAGAAGCGAAGACCATACCACTTCGGCATGTTATATTTACTGCCTAATTGCTATAACTATCTTATAATAAACACGAATTAATAAAGTGCTGAGAAGAAGAAGTATTAAAGAAAAATAAATTGAACTGTTCTTGTAGCTAAATTAGCATTTCTAGAAGACGGTTCTAGTTCAATACTATTATTACAAAAACTCTCGAATTTAGATATTTCTCTTATGTACCTTTGTGATGCCACGGTTAACAGATTAAATTTATCATTCAGGAGATCCAGAAATCATCTGAGGATAAGAGGGAACCTTCGATGTGCCAGACTGAATACGATGTTTGGAAGTAATCTGTCTGTCCTAAATTTGCCAAGTTTTTGAAATCTAGAAAGGGAAATAAAATTGTCAACGATAATTCATGATCGAATTAGGATTGACAATATGGATATTGTCTAGCCTTCGTTCGTTGGTCTCTAGGTTTGTAGTTTGTAGTAGTTCGTGGTTTGTAATAATTGCAGAGGTTTGTAGCAATTACACATTTTTAAAACAATATTGATAAAAACTTTTCAAAAGCATATGTTTTGTAATAAAGATCTTTGGCAACAGTTTAATAACAAAATGAGAAATATCGCCTGCTACTTTTAAATTTATTCTTCTATCAAAATGTGAACAATGTGCATCAGCGGGGACTCAAGTTGTGGACTGAAAGATAACTTTTTGCGCTTTCCAAAAAGAAGTATCCCCTATTCTATAATTAAAAAATCTGATGTGTACACCACATGACTTCCTTTTACGGAATATTAAATTATACGCATTTTTTTCTTGAATTTCATTTAAATTGATTGGATTGAATTAAATCTACTTCGTCGACAGCGCATAAACGACAATAGAATATATGCACTCTTTAAAATTCACTATATTTGTTTACTATAACGACATTCTGAATGCACAAAATTTATATCATTTGAAGAATTATCTTATGGTTGCCACATGTTCTAATCAAATACTATAATAAAGCTAGAACGATGTATGAAAGAAATTAAGCAAATAAAACAGAAAAGAAACAGTTTTTCACAGACGATTTAGTATTTCTCATTCAATTAATTCAGTTCTCACTTCGCGAAATAGGCAAAAATACATAAAAACTCAAAATATCTGTATTAAAAATTACGAAGTAAATCTTAAAAACTTATTTCCTCGAAAAAATTCCAGAAAGGATTAAGCATGATTTAATTCACAATAATAAATGAAGGCGTTATTTTTGTTGTTGCGAAGCTTAGTCTCTCTAGATTGGCAATAAATCTACAATTCTGCTGTTTCAAATGTAAACAAATATGTTCGCCATGTTATTTAAAACTTAATCGCACTTAAACAGTTTTTAAGTTGTTGATAATTGTACAAATATTGCTTCCAGAATTACGAAAGGCATAAAAACCTTAACCGGAAGATAAAAACAACATAATTCAATCATTTCTAAAGCAAAAAATGTACAATTTACAAACATATAAGAGTAAAGAAACTGAGATCACTGTGCCGAGTAACAAAGTAGATATATATATATAAATAAAGTATTTATATACGTTTGGTGCGGCCGATTGCAACCAAAATACGAAGTGCACATTTACATGTTATAGCAGTCCTATATACAGAATTTCAACGTTCTGAGGCTACTCGTTTTCGAGTTATGTGAGATACGTACGTACATACGTTCGTACAGACGCCACGAAAAATTCTCTTCAGAATTCATTTTAAAGCAGTTTTATAATTTTTTGAAGGAAAAGAGTCTATTATTCTGTCCTTACGTACAGATATCACGCAAAAACATCGTTAAATTGCATTCGATAGCGGTCAAAATGGATATTTTCGTTGAAATATGCTGCCTGAAACTTTTCGTGATTACAATACTTCCTTTTTACTTCGTACAAGGAAGTAAAAAGAACAGTTCTATATCTTCCTTTGTACTAGGCCAATTGAGGAAATTCATCTTCCTGTTTCGAAAGCGCGATTTTGGATATGTATTAAATTTATATATATCATTGTTCTAATACAGGTATTTTGACACAAAATCGGAATTTTTCTGAAATGGCATGGCAATCTTTTTTTTCCATATTTCGATTCTACGACTCCAATTATACCAAACTTCCGAGTTTTGTAAAAATCGCACGAGTTGTTTTTTAAACATTAGTTCCTCAACGTTAATTGAATTTGATATATATTTATTAATATATCTTTTTTATTAAATTTATTTGATTTTTCCTCTCATATTTCGAAATGTCGGTTCATTCCAAATAAAATTCACCCATTGTTTATGATTTATTTTTAAATTTGTATTTTAAAATAATGTTTATAAATACTTCGAAAAAAATTGTGAATTATAAAATTTTTGCCATCATCATAAAGTAGATGTATTTCTAAGCAAATTTGTTAAAAATTAGATTTTTTATTCAAAATTTCCTAAGATATACGTGAATATACATTTTGGCGCGTTTTGAAATTTGGCGTATTCGTTATAAGAGATAATAACGCCAAATGTGATTTACGCACTTTGTTAAAATTATTTGAAAGTGTGAACGATGACTTTTTTTAGCTCGTGGACAATGAAACAAAGGAATTGATGGCTCAAACTGAGAAAAAAAATGCGCCAGGATAAATTTTTAAATTTCTGCGTAAGTTTCTCATCAAAAATTACAAAATTTAATATCCAGGCATAATTTAAGTCGTAGAACCGAAATAAGGAAAACAATTGGGATGTTCTTTCATAAAAATCCGATTTTATGTCAAAATACTTATGTTAGAGCAATGTTATATATAAATCTAATACATATCCTAAGTCGAACTTTCGAAACATGGAAAACGCAGTTTGACTTTCGTCAATCCGCCCACTAAAACGGGGTATATAGAACTGCATTCTTTTATTATTTTTTTAGCAATGTAGCACTGCATTCCTTGAAAGAATGAAGACTGATTAATTAATTTTTTCAAATAAGAATATATATCTTTACGTAACTTTGAATTATGATGAAATAATATCACTGAAGTTTTTCTTCTACCATTTGGCTTTGGCCGATAACAAATCCTTAGCTTAAAATTCTTTCAGGGGTTACGCTGAAATCCCAATGACAAGCTCAGAATCAAATTCTTTTTCTAGCTCATAATTTTCATTTTTAAAGTTTTTTAAATATTGAAATTGAAATGTTTTGTTGCAATGTTAAGTTTTTAGATGAATTTTTTTATGATATTTTAATTAAAGTATGTGAATTAAGATCACATGAATAGATGCGATATCAGATTTAGCTCTAGATAACACAAACTAATTAACAAATTAAGAAACTGATGTGATATGATGCTTATTTCATGTCTTACCTAGGAACTGGCTTTACATAGCGTAGATTTACGTAGCATTACATAGTATTAATTAGCTTTATGTAGTTAATCCATATTAAAACTGTACAATCTATTTTATCCTTTTTTGAACCAGAAGACATGAGAAATCAACTATATTCTCGCTAGGATTCGAACAACAGATCTTCCATCTTAACGTGTTAACTACTTGCACTGCACGCAGAGAGAAATGTGACAGTTCCTTACAAAAGTGCCTGGGAAGAAGCACGAGACTCAGCCAACAAGAATCTATTCTTTAAATTTTCAGCCACGAGAGATCAGGAAACTTGAAAAAATCAGCTAGGCTTTTATCATGGTTCGAACCATAAATATTCAAATCAAAATGCTTATCAATTACACCGCGAGACTATGCAGAGGAGAATGTGATAATTCTTCACAAAATTGTTTGATCATCAGTTTCAGATGAATAATTTGCTTTATTTGTGAATACGAAATAATCGCCTTTGGACGGTATGTTATGTCATATACACATATTTGCTTAACACATGTAAACTCAGCTTAAGCCTAAGACTATATTCCTAAGACTAGAGACTAATTTTAACTTTCTTATATATTCAAAGTACTTTAAAGGTACTGTGAGTACAAATAAATCTACGAAAATTTGAGAATTCTTTAAAGTTTCTCAGGCAAGTTCAAAACATTATTATTAGCCCAGAAGGGGTATTAATTTCGTTTTGACATTTCGTAGCGTTTCACTATAAATGGCGTTTCACTTTTCAAATTGTTGCCACCAAATATTAGAGACTTGTATTATATTTAAAGAAATTAAATAATGAAAAATCTGCATAAATGTATGCATGTTTCTCGCATTGTGATTAAACAACGGTTTATAGAGCCATCCAATTTTGAATAAGGTACGTCTCCCCCCGAATATGGGCCCAAATTCAGAAGCCCAAATTCAGAAATTGGAATTTGTTTTATTATCTATTTTATATTTTCTAAAGTATTTGTGAGTTTTTGATTAAGAAACTCATTTCAAAGCGAGCAATGGCAACACTGTACGGAAAAAAAATTATCTCCAGCGTTGAGAGACTGTGTATCGGAAATTCTAAAGATACGCTTTTTTAAAATTATTTTGGGATATTGCTGTTGAATTGAATTTTATGGTTTAAGTGCGAAGATGAAGATATTAGTAAATAATTGTAATACACGAAACGATAAAAAAGCCCCTTTAGACATAATATAAAATCTGAAATCTTTCATATTTTTTTTATTTCATAATGTTTCATAGTTAATTTAAAACTCATAATTTCAAACATAAGTTAATTTTAAACTCAGCATTTAAAAACTAGACTCTCTACAATAATAAACATTTTTACTTGACCCAATGTTTCTATTTCATTTCCTTATCACATTTGAAATAAAGTTTAAAAAACATTTAAATGAATTTATTATTCTTATAATATGATGAAATAATTTACGTTGACAGAAATGAAGAAAATATTAATGATAGCGCAAACTAATGAAACAGAAATAAATGCGATATCAAATGGGAAATTTGTGTTTAAATATTAAATGCACTTCTGATATGATGAAATATCAATTTAAGCAAAGCAGTGGCACAGCTTAAAAAACGGGAAAAATGCACAATCGCAAAAAAGAAAATTTAAAACATCTAATTATGAGGAACTGTAAGACGGGAATTTTTAGAGTCATTGAGACACTCTTAATCCTAATTCAGAAGAAAAGAATAAATGCCAGCTTTTAAATATTATATTTTCACAATAAATACTAATAAAATGAAAACAGGGATATTGGAAAATACTAATTAAAATATTTTCTAATTAGAAGATTCTGAGAATTTAAAATTGCATAATGAGTAACCGGCGAGTGTTGCTAAATATGTTAAATTAAGTAGAAAAGTTTAATAAGATGCTTGTTATTTATTAATTGGTTTAATTAGGTGTTTTATTATTTTCCTCGACTCTATAAAACTATATAATACTTCCTTCGAAACTTATAAATCATTGTTTTCTAATACTGATGCATATAAAACGTATATAAGTGTTTATTATTGATTCCTTATGCATATAAAGCTTAAAACGCGTTGTTTTATTTTACTTATATTAGAAGCAAAATGCACATTTTTTACAGTATCCTCTACTTTAAGAGAATTTACTTTTTGAGCATTTTATTTTCGTAAAAGCGTTTTAAAGTGTATACTTATTTTCAATTAAACTTTACCCTGTGCTGACGTCAAGGAGAGTAAAACCTTTTTGACAGCAAAAACATGAAACTTTTTCCTTATATTGTAGAGGCATTAGGTTATTTCGAAGCAGGATAGATGAAAAATAAGCAATGCCTTCGCCGGGACTCGAACCACTGATCTCTCGAAAATGCGCCGAACATGTTGACCACTACACCACGAAAGCATGCTAAGAACGCGGAAGAAATACCTTATAATATTTTTCATTGTAAAACTCACTCCAGATTCAAAATTAATGATTTATAGAAAGAAACCATTATTATTATTATGTAAAGTAAAATTTTAATTTTTATCTGCAATATTATATTTTTGGAAAAAAAACCTGACAAGTCCTCAATAGGACAAATTTCAGATATATCATAGCACAAAGGTTTTTTTTTTTTTTTTTTTTTTTTTTTTTTTTTTTAATGTATGGAATCACTTTGAATTGGTACTGATATTTACAGATGTGTTCAGAAGTTTAAATGAACTTGTTTTTATTTTAATACACGGAAAATATTTTTTTAAATTCAAGAAAATTTGAATTCTAAAAAAATGCAGCATATTTTTAAACAAAATCGAGGTATCAAATAATTCATTTCTACGTAAAAATTAAATTAAATAGATCCATTCAATACATTTAGAAATCTTCGTTAACACCCTGCATTTAAAATAAACTAGTGCAGAATTTCTCTTTGGTGCAAAGGAAAAGAAGAGATGAACATCGTTTAGCGTTTCTATGCAACATCTGAAAATGAAAAGCTTTGACATTATTTCCCAAATTTTAGGACAATATTATAGGTATCTGAGTACCTAAAGAAAAGTGCATGTAAAAGAAAATTTCAAAATGAGTATCCAAATGAGTCACGAAACATTTAGGACAATATTATAAGTATCTGAGTACCTAAAGAAAAGTGCATGTAAAAGAAAATTTCAAAATGAGTATCCAAATGAGTCACGAAACATTTAGGACAATATTATAAGTATCTGAGTACCTAAAGAAAAGTGCATGTAAAAGAAAATTTCAAAATGAGTATCCAAATGAGTCACGAAACATTTAGGACAATATTATAAGTATCTGAGTACCTAAAGAAAAGTGCATGTAAAAGAAAATTTCAAAATGAGCATCCAAGTAGATACACTATTTCAGGTCTTCAACATCAGATGTAGCTGATGACAAACCTGAAGAAATTCTCGAGGTTTTACGGATTTAAATCATTATGAAATCTTAATTTTACGCCACCTTTTTCTTACTTTGTCTTATCCCGAGGTTTCCTGCATCCTTCACCGACTAATTTTTCGGCAATCAAAACTAAACAATCATCATTACGATAAGAAGTCTGAGACTTTCCAATCTTGATTGTCTTCCTCATTCTGAAATGCACAATTGTATTTTATAAAATTTATCTAATTTCTATTAACATATGCTTCAGACATGTTATACATATTTCATTTTCTTATATATTTATGTTATTTTTAATCTTATGTGTTACTCGGTGTTACTAAAATATTATATACCGCCCAACCGGTATAGTGTTTAGCGTCTCTGACTGCCGTGCCGAAGGGCCCGGGTTCGAATCCCGGAGAAGGCATGGATGTTTGTAAATGTATAGAGTCGGTGTGGCATGGCGGCACGCTAAATATGCGGCGAGCCGAACGTCATCTCGTGTGGCTTGATGGAAGACCCTCGGAGATGCTCTCCATCAAAACTGGGGAGCGGCAGAACTGAGCCAAGTCGCACTGTCACCTGTTAGGTGCTCCAGGCTGTTGCTAACGGCAAGCGCAATCTACGCTCCTTGCCAGGAGGAATTTCGTGGGCTTGGGCTGACTGCGTCAAACGAGTGAACATAAGCAACAACTATAAAATAGTATATTCTCGCCCTAAAGATACTACTTTCTTTTTTTTTTTAATTAATACCAGTTGTTCTTTAATGTATGCCATTTCTGCGTACAAAAAGCTTCATAGCAGCTCTGAGTTTTCATTCAGTTGGACAAGGCTGCAGAAAAATAAACTACGTTACAAGTATATTTATTATAATACGAATTAAACGAATTCATATTCAATCAGGAATAGCTTTACGGAAGAAAAATTATTGCTTTGGGGTGATTTAATTTTGCATTAAGTTTTTTTCCAAAAAATTACTGATCTGAAAGTCTTAGACTAATCTTAGAATCTTGATACCTTCGGTATTATTTTATGCATCTTCAAAATGCTATTCATACCCTTAACAAGCTTTTAATATGCTTATATATTAATTTTAACTTCAGTGAAAGAATTTTAATATGTCTAACGACTGTCTGAAAACGCTTAAGGGTCTGTGTAAGTAAGACCTTATAATTCTGATTGCGTTTTATTAAATGTCGCATAAGATTTTATGCAAAACTGTCTTTAACGTAACACTCTCAGGAAAGTCATTTTCCATGCATTCCTGCTTATGTTGTAATAAAATTAATCTTTCCTCTTTAAGAATTTTCCGGTTCAACATATTTTTATGCATTTCTCTCGGTATGAATAGCATAGATCCGACAATGAAGCTTTGTTGAATGAATTGTTTCAATATTTTGAAATTAAGTAAACAGAAGACCAAAGAATTATCGTTAAGAAAATGCTGAGTTAAAAAGATAAATTTAAACAATTCTGATGTGGTCATCAGATGACTTCCTTCTACGGCCTATTAAATTACACACATTTTTTGCTGCATTTCATTTAAACTTATTTTTTCGAATTGCATAAGAGCTACATTTATGATTCAATCAATTCAGTTCTCATTTCGCGGCAAGGCAACAGTACATAAAAACACAAAACATCTTAGTTAAATATTTTAAAATACAGAAAAACATAAAACACCAAATACAGTTAAAAACGGCTAAAAACAATTTTTACAATTAAATTTCGAGTTTCTAAGCACAAACAAGCAATTCGGCAATGGGGCACGAAGACATATTTTTCGGTGCACAGAATGTAAAGTTTACTTTTGGTTCCGCTCGTCAAAAAGGCACCGAAGTTAGTGCACCAAAAGTATTGGCCTCGTTAGGCTCAGCCTAACGAGGCCAATACTTTTGGTACTTTTTGGCTAATACTTAAACTTTTAAGTTGTCTATAATTCTGTAATTATTCTACAAAATTTTAATATTCTGATGATACTCGTTTTTGAGTTATGCAGATACATACGTATGTACGTACGTACGTACAGATGTCAAGCAACAATCTCGTCTGAATCCATTTTAAATCCATTTTACAATCCGTTATGGGAAAACTTGTCCTTAGTTCTGTCCGTACGTACAGATGCGACGCAAATGCATCGTTCAAATGAATTTGATAGCGGTCAAAATGGATATTTCCGTTTAAATATGATAACCGAAATTGTTCGCGATTACAATACTTCTTTTACTTCGTACAAGGAAGTAAAAATCCTCAGACTCTACTAGACTGCCAAACGAGTTATCCCTCCGTCTGAAAATATATGACAAAGACTTATGAAAGTTTTAAATAAACCTTTCTATTTAAGCTTGAATTGAACAGAAGGTGCCGCTTGTGCGTACAATCAAAACTCTACTACTTGCGAAGTTAAATTCGTAACTTAAAAAACGTTATCATAGCCGCCAGGGATTGCCGAAATTTGGCCTAACTAAGCTGCCTTAAACTTCAATGGAGCGTTTTAACTTCGGTTTTGCAGATGGCTGGTTCCGAAGTATTAATTGCAAACTTGGGAAAGAGTAAAACTGCTGATATCAAACGCTTCTATATCTAAAACATACGGGCACAAATACGGTTTATGAAGTTGCTTTTTTAGGCTCAAAACAGGCTCTTAGAAATTTAAGGCTCTGAAGGCACATGACTTTGACGAGCTAGCAGATGAAATCCCGAGAATGCTCAAGTAAGTAGGGATAAGGTGGATAAATCATTATCTCGTGTACTGCATAAATGCCAATCGGCTGGAAAGCGACCACAGACAAAGGTCACACCGAGCAAGAAAACAGGTAAATGTCAACAGTTCAAGCTAGGCTACAACGCTTCGGTCTGTACGCATGTGAGCAGCAAATGGTCTGATGAAATTATCTTCTGGTATGATTTGGCAACTAAAAACTTCTGAAAATTTACAGCATCACGTAAGTCCAATTTTAATAAAACGCTTGTTAAGTTTAGTAATGTGGTCCACTATTGATTTGATTTTTAAGCCATCTTGGCTCAGCTTGTTTCTACTAATCAAGTAGCGAGCATTCACAGTTCTTCTCAGAATCATATTCTGTATTACTTGAAGTTTGTAAAAGTTTGTCTTTGAGCCTGAGGCCTGAGCTACATATGCGTACGTTGAATTGGCCTTATACATAGCTAAATCATTCTCTTTTCATTGAGAGACAGTCCAGAGTAATTTCCAAGGAGTACGAAAAGTTGACTGACCGATAATATAAACTTATGGTTCTATCTAAAACGCTCAAATTAATATGGTATATCTAAAACCTCTTCCCTTAAATACTTTTAAATAATTTACATCTTGGTGACAGCTAACGAAAAGGAAAAGTAATAACACAGATAAATCATAAAAACTGGCTAATTAGCACAAAATACCTTATATTACTTGGAAAATTTAATGAAATATTTCTCGAGGAAAGCAGTTAGAAGCCAGTCAGAGAGAGGAAGCCATGTTATTTACATTCATAATTTTAACTAGATTTCAGTGCTAAGAGCTCAGAAAGCGGCTTTTTATTTAACAGAATATGTTTCTTAATTAACAAAGATTTATTACTGCCCTGTTTCATGTATGTAAACACATAAAATGAATTAAAATTTTATTTTTATGTTGTGGAATAAAATATATAAAAACATTTTTAATTACATAGTTTTAATCAAATGCTCTTAAAAGAGAAAAAGTCTTACTCTGTCTTACTTAAAATATATATTTGTCTTACTTAAAATATAGTGTTACTTAAAATATATAAAAACATTTTTTAATTACATAGTTTTAATCAAACGCTCTTAAAAGCGAAAAGGTCTTAATCATTTTATTCATATGTCACTAACAATGAAATTGCGGGGCTGTTACTAATGGTACATTTTATATCAAAAATGTCAAACTGAAATTTAAACGAACTAAATGCTATTATTTTTATGTATGTCATTTTTATATTGTCACTTTAATCGTTCCTTGAAACATTTTGTTTATGTTCTAATACAATTCGTATACAGTAACGTCTAGATTTTATTTTTCATTTCATATGATCAAGAATATTAAAGAAGTTGAAAATTATTTTTTTTACATTTTAGAGCTTTTGTTTAAAATCGTGTAATTAAAAAGGTTTTTTCATGCATTTAGTTCTATGTTTTTTAGTCTATGTAATTCTCAAAACTAATAAATTAAGGAAATCATATTGAGCATAGAAAATTTGTTTTTTTCTAATCTGGAGGAAGATCACGTTTAATTTGCTTAAATTTATATTTGATTTAGAAGTCCGATTCTGTCGTCGCTTAAAATTTTGGGTCTTCTGTTAATGATAAATTAAATCTTTTGTCTTAAAAATGAATCATTAGGAATAACTGCACGCTAATTAAACATAGCGATTTATTTTTAGAAAAAAACACCAAAATTCTGTAAAATTTGATTAGTTTTTAAATATATTGATTTGAAAGATTATTTTTTATTCATGAGTTAAATATTGTAGTAATTAGTCTGACTGTTAATGAAAGATTTGTAAGAAAAAATTCAGCGCGAA
Source organism: Stegodyphus dumicola (assembly GCF_044657685.1). Classification (NCBI taxonomy): domain Eukaryota; kingdom Metazoa; phylum Arthropoda; class Arachnida; order Araneae; family Eresidae; genus Stegodyphus; species Stegodyphus dumicola. The sequence goes on from NC_140769.1 coordinate 35,495,988, forward strand.
ATTTTAAGAAAATTCTATGCAGAATTTTGAATAAAAATCCTGTGGAATAGTTTATTGCCTTGCGAATACGTATGCGTAAAAAATTAAAATAAATAAAAAGTTGTTAGAAGGGAGTCAAAACCTAATTTCAAGATTTGGTTCAAAATAAAAAAAAATAGTGCTACAAAGTTAAATAAAACCGTGTAAAAGGATTTCATTATAAAGTCTTGAAGTCAATGCCATGGAATTAATATATTTACATGTGTATGATTATGTTTCGGTTCATTTGATAGCAGCAAAGCAGTGCGTGGTTATCTACGTTGAGGGAGGAATGTTTTCATGGAGAGCTTACAAAGGAAAACTGGTTCGTATTCACGTTAGACATGGGGAAAACCACGAAAATGCCCATGCAGATAATCAGTTCGCCGGGATTCGAACTCCGGACTAAACTACCAGTGTTCAGCGGCTTTACTATACGGCCGTTCGTGGGCCCTGTATGTGATTAGAGTATAACGTTTTTCACTAATTTGTCTATAATAAAATATCGAGGAACCTACTGAACTATATAGCGAATTATCGCTGAGTTCAAGCACTAATTACGTAGTTTCGAGAAGGGTTAAAATTCCCTTTTATTCACTCACAGAAATAATAACAGATGGCCCCTTCTCAGGCTTACAGTAACGCCTTCCCACAGCTTTTAAATCATAATAAGAAAATAAGAAACTAAACTAATACTAACTAAAATAGACTTAGCTAGACACAAATATCTAACGTAGTTGGGCCTTATAGCCGGCAAATATCAACAGCCACGTACAATACGGCCGAACTTCAAGAATGAAATAGCCAGAAGGCAAACACGCGCTACTAAGGACTCCTAAGCACTCTCTCCTTTTGAATTAATTAGAACCTCCTTTAAATACTACTTCTAACTCGTTTGCATTTAACGCGATTTTAAAAACTCATTCCGTAAGGGAGTAGTTGAAAGGAAATGTTTTCAAAATTAAAATGGTATAAAATTAAAATACACCTTACAAGAGAAAGGATTCGTTTTTGAAGTTCTGGCTTTAAAATAATTTATTATGCTCACATGTTCATTTGATATGATCCGGCTTGTGTATAAATAATATTTGCCGAAAAGTCATTTGTAGGAAAAATGAAGGTTCAATTTAAGAGAAATACAATTCAATGTTGCCAGCTTTAAAGAGAACGAAACAGAGTCGTACCCCCAAGGTGGTTCCCATATTCTTTTTGAACTTCCAAAATGTCTGGCATCAGGCATTTTAGAAATATATCGGCATTACCGGCAACAAAAGGATTGCGATAAGGCTTTTGGTAAAATATTTTTGCTTAGATACTCTAAAAGTAAACAAAAACTTTGGTGTTCTTGATTTACGAACAGCCTCATTCAAGAAAATAGTTTATTGCGAACAGTTAACCCATTGATATCCTTCCAATATTAAACTAATTTTCTTCCAATGCAAAAGATTAAGAGGGTTTAAAATTAAATTTCTGAATTTTACATGTACATCTGTTATTTATACAGAGTTTTAACCTAGTTACACTAGGTTATTTTGAATTAGGAGACATGAAAAATGAGCAATGTTGTCGCCGGGACTCGAAGCTGGACCTCTCGAATACGTGCCGAGTGTGCTACTGTTGCACCACGAAGGCATGCAGAAAGAAGTGAGAAAATACCTTGCATACCCTCCTTTCAAAGTGCGACTGGAGATTAGCGACCTAATCGCCAAATCCTGGTGATGAAGAATCATCATCCACCACCTTTTTAGTTCGCGCCCCACTGTAGATACATTAGGTTATTTTGATGCAGGAAACATGAAAGATGAATAATGTCCTCGCTGGGATTCGAACCTGGATCTGTCAAATACGCGCCGTGTGTGCTTCCGTTATATCACGAAGGCATGCAAAAATAAGGGAGAAAATACGAGAAACGGAAAAAAAATGAAGTAAATGTTAAACAAAATTAAGTTTAATATTAAGTAAGTTAAAGTAAGTATCACAAAAGATAAAAACTTAAATGAAATAAAAATATAGCCTCATAGATAATAAAATCACAAATCAAAAACATAAGAAAAACGAATAAAAACTGATAAGTTAATTACTTTTCTCACTAAAAAGAAGAGACGACAAGAATTCTAAATATTCTTGAACCCAGATACTTAAAAGTTTTTAAATCTCTCTAAACTTTCGAATCTCTCGAATTTTTCGTATAAGAATAATAAAACGAAAAAGCTGAAAAACTTACACTTAATAATAATAGAAGCTTTACTAAGTAAATTAATTAAGTAAACTTTTACTTAATTAATACGGTCAATGAAAGAAAATTCAACAATGCATTTTTTAAACACATCTGTATTCCTTAAGAAGGTATGAATCAGAATTTGAGAATGAAATACATAATCGAACTTGAAATTATCTGAAAATTCCTTTTTTATTATATGATAAAAAAATATTTGAGTAACGGTTCAATTTCTTTACTTTTTTCCAGAACTGTTTTAAACCATAGGAAAGAAGTTGTAAAAGATAATACAGAAAAATACTAAACATGATACACTAAAATCCACCACTATGTTTTCCAGATCCACTGAAATTATAGTAATTGCTTTTATAATGAATGCTTATATCGGACACTAATAAAATCAAACTTTTCAAAGTTGCATTGTGGTTAAAAAGTACTAAATTGTTTAACAACTTTTGATTGAGGATTCAAACGATTATAATAATGAAAACTTTACTAAAATTAGAGTTCTCGAATTGTGAACATTCGAAGATTCGAATGCCTCATCCTTAGTATAAACAACCCAGGAATTTTCTCTCACCTCTATCACTTCTGATAAAAAAAAAGAGATTCTATGATTTGTAGACCAATTTAAAATTATGGATAGGAGAATAAAATTTCAGGAGATTAAAATGTTGAATAAAAGACAAACCTTTAAAACCAAAAAAAAAAGTCAGTTAAAACTTATTATCTGATATTTTAACTTAACAGATAAAATGCAAGCTAAATGTTATCCTTGCACAGTGAAATAGATGAAAGGATTCAAAAATTCTATTCAAATTAATAATTCCCTCTTCGTAGGCAGGTAGCCCGCGTGTGCTTTACCATAATTAAATAAACCAAACTAAACCATTACAAGTACTAATACACTTACATTTCCTCAGAAACTACAAATGCTGCTTAGTAAATTAGGTGCATAATTAAAAATCTTGGATCTTCAGGTTCATTTTCTCAATAAAATTTGATACAAATTATTTGGCAACGGCTCAAAATTCAACAGAGTGTCTAAATAGTCCTAGTAGACAATAGGAGTGAAGTGCGTTGCGCAACGTTTATATAGTATCATGGTTTGAGTTGCTAGAATCTTTCAAGTCATATTATTAAAAGTTTATCTATGTCCAGAATATCCTTCAATGACCGTGTACAAGACACCAACAAAAGCTGCCGTTAGGAAATACTCCACAGAGGTAGAGAACGCTGATGTGCTTTGCCATAATCTAATGATATACTTCAATTTATACCCCAAAACTATCAGAACGATTTGAGACAGCGCAGCGAAACGATTACTTGTTTACGCATATTTCATCTTGGCTAACTGAAACAACTTCATATAGCAGCAGCAATTGCTGCAACAGTGTTGCTATATTCATTTTCTTTTTTTACTGAAAGCTTCTAATAAATGACAATGAAACAAATTTCTCCAAAGTTTTACATTAAAACCCTTAATGATCTCTTTGGTTAGAAATTGAAAGATTCAAATGATAGAAAAAAGAGAAGACTCAAGCTTTCGAATTTCAGATCTGTTTCAGGATTCTCAAAATTTGAGGACTCTATCCGTGTGTATAATAAATTCGCAAGGAGAAATTTTTCATTCGGAATATTATTTAATCGAACATAGGGCTAAGCAAATTAAATAATAATTGAAAAAGTCCTAATTCTATAAACTTGCTCACCAGCGGCCAAGCGGTAAAGTCGCTGATCACTGGTAGTTCGGTCCGAGGTTCGAATCCCGCGAACGGGCTGGCTGCATGGGCGTTTTCGTGGTTTTCCCCATGTGTAACGTGTATACGAGCCAGTTTTCCTTAGAAAGTCCTCCACGAAGGCATCCCTTCCCTTAGGCAGATAGCCCTCGAGGCTTTGCCATAATCGCACACACATCTATAAACTTAACGTAGTTAAAATGCAAATCAACAGGAAATTATAAAATTGTTTCTATAAGGTATTTTTAATAAATATTGGCCACATCGTTGCCATCTAATAAAACTAAGTCGTTGCTTTTTAAATACAATTCAAGTAAAGGCAAAAGTAGAGACAAATGCAACCTATGTATATATTATTACAATATTTAAATGTTACTGTTAAGTTCTGTTTCATATACAAGTGGTTGAACACAGATTATTCAAAATATTAATTTGAAACAAAATTTTTATAACAGAGATACATGACTAATCTTCTCTTAATAATTATGTTAATGATGTAAACGCCAATAAAATAGACTATCTTTCTCCCATATCAAATTTTTTTTTAAGCGACAGTAAAATCTCTACATAAAAGTAGAGACAGACGATTAATAAGAGTCTTATAATAATCTTATGTTCATTGAAAATCATCGAAATATTAATTAAAAAATACATACTGTTTCCAGATTGCTACATGTATAAGTGCTGATATACTCCGAAGTTACGCGATAGGTGAGAGAAACAAAATGCCCATTAAGTCGGGTATTTAACTTTGCCCTTGCTCCTATTTTAATTAAATAGGACATAAGGGCTGAAAAATAGTTGTCTAGAAGAAAAACAGGCGATTAAAAATGCAGTCTTCATACATAAAAATATAAAATATCATTAAAATAAATTTTCTATATACAATATAGTTATTTCGATGACGATGGCTTTATAAACTTTAACAAACTCCTACGAACACTCAGTTCACAATTACAGAATGGGGAAAAAAAGGACTTCGTTCTTTCTGTGCGAAAAAATAAAACAGTGACTGCACTCTTTTATATAAACTTAAAATAACAGCACATCCTGTGAACCTAATTATAAATCAATTGCAATTTACGAAGATAGATATGAAGTTTTATTTATCCGCAGCGGTTCTCAACCTTTTGACTAACGCGTACCATCCAAACAAAAATTGAAAGTCTTCAGTACCACCACTACATTTTACAATGATTATTTTTCAATTTTTCAATAGAAATATTAAACAGAAATATATTTTGTCATTTTCGCATCCTATTGGCTATTTGTATTAAATATGCACACAAAAAATATTAGATTAAAGCCTGTTTACCATTTTGATTATGAAAATTTAAGTTATAATACTATAATTCTAAAATTTTAAATAAAATGTGGGCCTGTTTAAAAGAAATCAATTTCTTTATGTCTGGTCGTATTTCACTTAGCTTTAACCGTAAATTAGAATCCACTTTCAATTTTGTTCTGTATTTATTTTTCAAGTATGACATGACAGGAAATTCTTGTTCACACAAAAAAGTTGCGCAAAAAGGCAATAAAAATTTAATAGCTTAATTTGAAATGCCCTAAATTCTTTTTTTATTGTTCAACCAAAAGTTAACCAATGAAATCTTCAGTTAGAGTTCAATCACGGGAAATTTCCATCAATTGTTCTTTTTCTTCACGAGATTTTTTAATTTAATAGTTAAAAATAGTTTGTTTCTTTGCGTACCACCTACTTTTCACTTTTGTACTACCAATGGTATGAGAATCAGTGATTTATAGCATTTAGCGCAAATTATTCTGCTTTGATGCATATTATTTCTTTAAAGTTAACTTTAATATATATGTAGAGTTATGTTTACTTTAGCAGCATTTTCTGAGTCTCTGACAATTTAAAATGAAAACTAATTAATTACAAACATAAATATATAAAATGAAGCAAAAATAACTGCTTAATTTCGAGTTTACTTAAGTCGGAGGTAACGTAAGTCGGTTTATTACAGTAATACACGGCTATAATTTAGAACAGAAGTGGAATCTTATGTTTCGTGGATTGACAACAGTTTCCTAGCTTGACCGAACCCAATTGAATTAAAGTACATTAAGGTACCTACAGATAAAGTTACTTTGGTTGAAGACTTAGTAAGAACATTTTAAAAGAAATCCGATATTAAAGTTACACATAAGGAAAAACCACACAAAATTCCTGCCCGTTTAATTCCATGAGTCTAGCCCATAGTAAACTAAAAACGTTTCATGCATTTAGTTATTCAGCAGCTGATCATTCTTAATTTGAATGTATGGTGTGGTGGTGGTGTATTTAATTATGGCAAAGCACGCTAGGGCTATCTGCCTAAGGGGAGGGATGCCTTCGTGGAGGACTTTCTAAGGGAAACTGGCTCGTACACGTTACACATGGGGAAAACCACGAAACCGCCCATGCAGCCAGCCCGTTCGCGGGATTCGAACCTCAGACCGAACTACCAGTGTTCAGCGACTTTACCGCTCAGCCGCTGGTGGGCCAATTTGAATGTATGTAACGTTATCACATAACAAACACTGTAGCCCATCTTTCAGATTTTAATTAAATACAAATTAGCAGTATTAATTGTTTCTATTTCATTTATTATTAATATCGCAGATGTATCTAGAATTAAAAAATTACGTCACTTATTGCAGAGACTCAAAGCATAAAAATGCATTAAAGTAGTAATAATTAAGTTTGTAAGTTACCAATAACTAAACAAAAGAACAAATGGTAAAAATACATAATGTTTGTATTTAAAAAAGTAATCTTTCAGGGCCCGTTTTTGCGCTGAAAGGAAATGTGATTTTAATTTTATATGGTGCTGTATTTGATGGAAATTTTTAAATGAGTTTTGTAAAGCTATTAGAAATAGTAAAAGTGATTTGAAATTGAGAAATTTGTTAAATTGAATTTAAATTCATTTTTCTTGAAATAGTTATTGCACTGAAAAATTTTCATCAAAAGTTATACAGATATGTGTGTTTGTATACTTGAAGTACGTACCATCAAAAAATATTTTCAGTCAGAGGTTTAAATTAGCTTATTATTTCTTTCCATAGAAGGAAGCAATCGAAACATTTTCCATGTTTCATTGTCTTCGTTTTATAATATTTTTTTAGTTTTCTTTTCATTATACAACGGATTTCATTCGTTTTAGGTTTTCGGCAATAATATTATAATATACTGAACTTATATGCATAATTCAAGCATTTTATTTTTAAAGTTTTGAGAACTAAAACATTGGAAGTGTAATCTCACTTCCAATGTTTCACTTCCAATTCCAAAGGAACAATATATGTTATACTTTATACAGACTTTTTTTTATTTTATAAAGAGCTCTTTTTTAATTTTTATAAAGTTCTTTTTATTTAGAAAACCTCCCAATACCAATCGCAACTCTATATGGCAGTAAATCTATTAAATATGAATTAGTAGTTAAAAACTGGTAAATGAATCTCGGAAATATTAAACTCTGAAAATATCTTAGAATGTACATAATTTTAAATTTTGTGATCTTAATTTGCATGAATGAACTTTGTAAATAAATTTGTTTCATGTTTCTCTTCCTATTAACCCAAGCAATCTAGTCAAATATTTGAGTTATGGTAAGATTATTTACATTCACGGTAACTTCGTACACGCATGCATAGCATAGACTCCTTAACAATATTGTATTTCTAGATGTTCTCCTTTTGATAAATTCTAAGATATAATTTATTTATCATCTGTATTTCAGAAGCACCTTTTTTAATAATTCTGTTCACAGCATCCTCTAAAATTTACATACTAGAAATGGGCCTGTAAAATTTTCGAAGTTACGTAATTCTGCTCAAACATTTTTATTTTTGCTCATTAATGCTGGAACAAATCTCTTTCTTATCTCATAATGTGACTGTAATGCCAGAATCATCAGATAAGGAAATTTAAACCAAATCAGATAAGGAACGCAAGCCGCAGTTTGAATTCAAATTAAGATTTTTCTTGCACTTGACCTAAAGCTGAAGAAATATAACTTTCATTTCTTTTAAAATAAAACTCATACAAGCGCCTACCTAAATTTTGTAATGCTTTTATTCCGTTTTCAGTAGCGGATGTGAACAACAAAGAATTCATGTTCCGATTATGTCTTAGAATAACAGGATTCGAGCCACAACTGATTCATTTCTCCGCTGTTAAGTGGTTATCGCAGTTATTTAAATGCTGTATGAGCTTGACCATTAATTAATAGAATTATATTGTATGTATATCAGTGTATAATTGCGCATATTTGGGCAAAAAGAAATCTGGAGCCCATTTGCCAATATCAGGTTCCAAATATCTAACAAAACCATTAATTATTTTTTATTTTTTAACATATATTCAGATATTAATATATAGAAACTATACGTAATATTAAGATATATCAGTAGAAAGAAATTATTGACTTTACCGATGCGAACTGGGGCATTTTAGGAAATCAAGTAACAATTATGAAATATGTTCAATTTATCACACCAAATTAAATTAAGTTGTAAGCATTTGAATTTCAAAAATTTTATTAGAATAATAGATACATTGCATCTATCAGAGCACACTCATGTATTTTTAAACTTATACGCAACACGAAATGGAAGTAGTAGGTTTCTAGATATTTCTAACATTATTTATCCAATATTGGTAAATGATATTATTTACCTACAATGTTTGAGGTTTAGTAATCTTCAAAATTTTACCGTAACATAAAATCTCATTTAGAGTTAGATGTTTGGGAGGCATAACAGTTGCAATACCATTTTCGTTGATAAAACAAATAAAATTGAAGATACTGAAAATACTACTTTTCCATCCGTAAGAACTGTAGTCACAATTTGGAGGAAATTCTACTCAAATTGTGACTACAGTTCTTCTTCTTAATAATATGACGATTTCTTTAACAAAACGTTTAGAGAATTATAATTTATTCCTGTAGAATAATACAATATTATATTATGTATATTTTAGACTACTTTGAAATAATGCGCACATCTTCTTGGAAAGGCGCATATGCAGCCTAAATCACAAGCAAGCAAAAATAAGCAAAATCGCATCTTGACATCATTTGCACAGTAAAGAAGAATGCGACTTCTAGAAATCTATCATCTCTATCAAAAATGTATACTTATAATAATCGTTAAGAAATGTATGTTTTCGAATAAAATATACTTTTTCTCAGCTGTATTGAAAACTAAGTACTCCCACTTTAAACAGAGCCCAGCGTTAAAATTTTCATTGTTGTAGCACAATGCAATTTAATCTTTCCCTCAAAACAAGTAAGCGAGGCGTACCTGTAGAGTCTTAGATTTCACTACATTCTGATACATTAACTCAATGACGAGATGACGACTTTCAGAAGTTTATAAACTACATTGTAACAAATTAAGTTACGCATAAGATACATATTTATTAATTTAATTGCGCAATATAAGAATGCTTTCGATAGAAGAATGCTTTTATTTAATGTCTTTCACAACGCATCAGGTAAATAAACATCGTTGCTCTCCTAAAAACATGGAAGTGTAGAAGGTACTAGAACATTTCTCGATGTTCCATTTTCTACAATACTATATTTCTTTCTTTTTTAAAAGTTTTGTAAAATGTTTCTTTTCCTGTGATTACATTTATTTATTACGATTTTCATACATTTTGAATATACCTCATTCGACCATTAACTTTTAAATTATCCCAAAATTACTTTTGTTGCGATAAAATATTAATTTCTCATTTACTTCAAGATTTAAATTTCTTTTTATATAACATCTTAATTTAAAACATCGTCATATGTTAAGTTTGTTTCGACCGATTCATTTACGTCAAAAGTTTCTGCAGTTAGTGAAACAAATGATTATTTTATTACGCGGATTACTCTTCGATTACTATGCGGAATTCGATTGCAAGGTTTAACACACGTGTAACATTTGTAAAATAGTTTCTTAAATCTACATTAGAGGGATTTAGTGAAAAAAAATTAGTTAACTTAATACATATCATAGATTTCAATCCTAGCAGGGAAATATTACTTTTGTGTTTTCCTGTATAAAGTTAATTAAATTCCCTTATTGGTAAATCAAATAAGTTTGTAGTGATCAATTATGTGTCCGTACATAATTCTTCGTTCTCTGCAGCTCAGTCAGAAATTCTTATTAATCTTATATTTTTCTAAGTACACTATTTCGGATGTCTGCAAGTTTGCATTTTCTTTCTTATAACATACAGTGCATTTAGACACTAGTACAGTTGTGCATTATTAACACTGCAATGCTAAAATTCAAGTGCATTTGAATACTAGTGAAATTCTTACTTCGCATGTGCGCTAAGATGTTCCCTTTAACTTTTGTTAAAGCATACATAAACATTGTACTGTAAACATACATTAAAAGTTAAGTCTAAATTTAATATGCGTTTTATTGAATATTGTACATGAACAATACGCATATAACTTTAATTAAAAGCTTTCACTAAAACTGCACTATGGATGTAATGTAAACGATTCTACACTTTAGGGAGCCATACCTACTAAAACCAAGGTGTTATCCTATTCGCAAAACATTTTACAAAGTTAATTTGAAATAAATTTAACTGTTTTATTAAAATAATAATGTGTGCTTATTGTTCCAGGCCGTGTACATAAATAATGGTAAAATGCTTCTGCGATACCAGTATGCATCTTTAATTGTCTTTTTATAAAACGTCCATCACCATTGTTTAAGAAACAAAGCATTTATAATAGCATTCCGCTAAGCTAAAGTAACATAATAATGAAATTACCAGTATTGTTACAAACTTTGAAATATTTTTGTAAACCTTATACAATTATTTTACCGAATTCATTCAATTTACAATACATATTCTTTTTAATGAAAAATTATTTCTTTAATGCAGTATATCAAGAACCAAACCTTGTTCAAAGTTTTCAGTATTTAAAAATTGAAACAGTAATTTTCTAAATGTTTATTTTGATAATTATAAATATTATTTATAAATATGATATTTATAAATATATTCTACCCTAGAAACTATGAGTATTTATTTTATTCGCGTTTAACATTTTTTTAAAGAATGATATTACTATTTCTCGCCATGTTCTAAGAGAAGGTCCTAAGTTATGTGCACTTGAAGTCATGTAATATATAAAATGCGTTTACGAATTTTTTTTTTTTTCACAATTAGTTTAACGAACAACAGAATATATGGCATTTTCACGCACAAAATCAGAAATAAATTTAAGATTTCAAAGGAACTTTTGAATTCAAATGTATAATGTTAAATTAATTTAGCTCTGACAGTTCAAACATTAATATTTGGCAAAACCCATTGATATCATACTTCAATCAGACCGCACTGCATACTAAATAAAACACAAATAATACTTCTTCTAATAAAGTCTAATACTCTCTTTTTATTACTGTACTTAATAAGCCTAATAATACTCATATTACTGTCTTTTTATCTTATAAAGTAATACTACATACTTAAAAAGATAAAAAGTCATCTAATACTTCTAATTTATTTCATTATTTGTATAGTATGATGCTGAAAGTTACTGACATATATTCCTTGTAACGTCACACGTAATGTGAATTTTGTGATTCGGATGATATATGTAAAACATCTGCGGTTACTTCCCAAAACATATTGCACTTGGTATACATTATGAAGCTCAACTCATTTTAATGCCACAACTACAAACAGTACTTTCAAAATTACTGAATTACTACCTAAACTTATATGAAAAATAAAAATTAATGGGTACTTACTCAGTCCATCAAACTTCCGGATTATGCTGTCAATGAAAATATTCTGTGGAGCTACATGTCCTCTTTTCACTGGCATTTTAGGCCGATTAAAATAGTGTTATTTTAATCGGATTCTATTATCAAAAAGAATGTAGTATTCCATAGACTGCTAATGTCCCACTGAAGTTTACAAATATAGGAAAAGAAGGCAAAATTGGTGCGTTTAAATACAAAATATGCATCTTTAGCAATTCTTGGTAATAAAAAACGCTTCAATGTACTAAATAGCTCATCAAGAACCTATAATTTTCAACTTCTCGAAAGAAAAAATACGAAGTAGTTTAATGTGCATATATAACAAAGTTGCTTCAGTGTCTTAACAACTCTACGAACACTGCAATGCTAAAATTCAACTGTTTCTCTGTGCACTAGAAGTTTTAATCTACGTGTTCTCGTATCCTTAGTATTCTAGAAGTATAACAGCTGATGTGCAATAAAATATTTCATTTTTGCTTGAAAGTCTTTCAGATTTTATCACCTATGACTCTGAATTAAACTAAATTCTCAAATTCAATTACTTTAAGAAATATTAATTAGCAATATAGACTAAAAGTCTTTTCTTGTTCTGGTACAAATGCTTAAAGCATAAAATTTTCTTTCGCGTTTAGCTTTTTAAACTGTCAAAAAAATAGATTTAACGTGAAACGCAGATTGCGTTAAAGGCCTTTATGGTTTTTCAGTGCAAAAAAATAATTACAAATTCTTAATTTTTTCTTTAATGTTTAAAATTTTGCGAAACTATTGAATGTTGTATTCCAATTGTAGCAAAACACATCCAATATAGATATATGTATATATGTTGATTTTACTGTTTTAGAAAATTTCTCTCCATTGATCAATCACATTTAGAACAAAATTCTTGACAGTTCAGTCTGATCTCCAGTATAAAAACGGCTTCATTTCCACACATAATTTTCTTTATCCAATGTTTCGTTCCAAGGAGCTAGTAGTTGACGCAAATTTCCACCAGTTTGTAGAGTAAACATACCGTAAGTTCCGCCGTTAGGATAAAATTCCTGCTCCTTAGTACGTCAGTCTCTCCTAGAGTCAGAAGAGCATTTGTCAACGAATACAAACGAAAGGCATTCTGAAAAAGCACATCTGCGCATTATTATGCGCAACGATCGATTCAGTGGAATATTCCACGCGGTCGCTTCATCATAACATTAAAAATTCTTTTCTTACGAATTTAAAATTTTTAAGTCACCTATTTCAGAGTGGTGATGGAAAGAGAAACATGGTTTTCTTTTTGTGGATCGTTCTTATAAATCCTGTAGAAAAGGCTTAAAATGTCTTTCCAGGTAAGCTTTTCCAGATAATTGGAATCAAAGGATTCATTCGCGTGGCGTAACCACTCACTTACTGAACGTATATGTTAGGAAGAGTTTTCCATGGCTTACTGGGAAGCGCAAGAGTAGAAAATGATATGGAGGAACACAAGCAGCGCCATCTATCGCTCGATATAGGCAGTAAAAGATAAGCACTTTTTAAATTGAACACAGGTCTTCAGTTATGAGCTGCCTGGTTTCTAGGACATTTAAAACATCACTTGTCATTAAGGTTATCATCTGGCCAAATTTCTAGGTATTTCAAATTTAATGAGGTATTTTAGTTTACAGTCGGAAGTTTCATATTTGTAATTAACTCGCTCAGAAATTCTTCGAAAAATCATACCAGATTTGAATATATCCGAATTTAAATTTTAGTCACTAATGGAAATTGTTTAATTACATAGCAGACGAAGAAATAATAAACTTTAACTAATTAAAGTTTTATCATGATTATTATTATTAAAATTGTGCGGCAATAAAATACATGCATTTTTATTTTTTAAAAAACAGAAGTTGAATAAATATCATCCCCAGTTTACGAAATAAAATTCTGTACAATAAAAATTCCCACAAAGAATAAAAGGTTGACAATAAAGAAAAAATCTGATGTGGAGATGCATAACTTCCGTTTCCTATTAAATTACACACATTTTTTGCTGCACTTCGTTTAAACTATTTACTCGGATTACTCTAATCTGAATAATCGATCCCTCAAGGCAAGCTGAACATGACATCAAAAGTTTCAAATTTTGAAATTAAATTTTGTCAATTTTTAGCGGTCAGTTTTTATGAGCTAAGCTTCTAGTATACAGTCAAAAGTCGTTAATTCAGACACCCATAATCCGGAATGATCTATAATCCGGACCTCAAAGCTACAAACTTTTTGCGCATGCGTAGCGTTGACGCATGCGCGTAAGACCTTTACCGCTGCGAATTTGCGTGTGCGCGTGCGCAAAATACGTATACGAATGCGCGTTTAATGTATAACGGACGGGATAAGCTAAGCTAAAATTATCTAATTATCTATTTCAGTTAATGTTGCAGATTGCGTTGTTCCTTAATCTTCGAATTGGATCCGGATTATTATTTTTTGCAGACTGTTAGAGCAATTTTATAAAAGTAAGCTTGAACTTTCGATTATGTCAAATAGAATTTCCGATATATATTTACTAATATGTAAAGGATATACAAAGCGAAAGTATCTTTCGGAGTCCATTAAACAAAAAGTGGAATTGCTGCAAAAAATGGATAAAGATATATCCTTTGTTTATCTAAACTTTAACGTTTGTTTATCTAAACTTTGTTTATCTTAACTTTGTTTATCTTAAGTACGAAGAACATTATATTTAACAAATAAAGGTAAAACGTCCCTTTGGACGTAATATAAAATCTGAAACCTTTCAATTTTTTTTACTTTTTTTTCTTTGATCTGTATTTTAGACTGACAAAAATTTATTGCTAATGGACATAACATCGCTTCGTGGTATTGCAATTTTTTACTCAAAACTAATCGTAAACAGGGATTTCGCTTCTTTTTCAAACGAATTTAATTTTTACCACAAAAGGCGCAAACTCTCCCAATATTATAATTAAATCTATTGAAATGCGCACAGAAGATTGCTTTCACTTGAGAAAGTTGTTTAATTTTACTTAACATAAATGGTTAATTAAATAATAGGAAATGCTACGTACTATTCTGTGTACACGTACATACGTGTGTGAGTTTAACTTAAAATGATCGCCAATTTTTTTCCGTTTAGGAATACCTTGAGTATAACAAAATGTCCGTGATTAATGTGCTATTAAAATTCCTTTTCAATTCGAGTAGCACTATGATACTTTACCAAGAGTCTTTTATGTACATACGCATAAAAGAAAGAAAAAAAATCTGAAAGGTTTCAGATTTTAAATTACTTCCAAAGAGGCTTTTTTAACGTTTTGTGTGTTATCCGACCCACAGAAAGTTTAATTTCTATCATAGTACAGCATGAAAAGAAGAAACAATGCACGTGCATATCCCCTTGAAGTAATTTGAAAGTAACGTAAGAGAAAGTGCCTAGTCTAGAAGTATAAAGTAACTAAAAACTTTCTATCTTATTTAGGAGGAAAAATTTAAAAATTTCCATGCAAACCCTATCTCATATTATAGATTCTCTGTTTGACAATTTCCGCTTACTACCAGTTATCTGCAATTCATTTTATGGCTGTCAGGAATTTCTATTACGGAAAGAGAAGATTCCAATAAAGGTTCATTGAAGGCAGATTTTGCCGCATACACGGCTTGTCCTTGAATAGCTAAAGAGCTGAATCAAAGACAGAAAGTAAAACAGTAACCAGCGGTAAGTACGAAATACTATTTTTTATTTTTTGGCATATCCGATAGTTACTTTGTTAGAATTTTAAAAATTTCCTATATGTAAAAATAAAAAATTCTTCTAATTTTAAAAAATTTGAATTATTTTATTGAGAACAAAAAAAGTAAAACTAAAATATTAAGACTATGGTTATAGCATTTGTGTTTGCCTAGTTTCAGAGTGGACTAGGATATAATTTCAAATACAAAATCAATTTTACATTTTTTAATATTTTAATATTTTAATGAATATTTAAAATGAAAAATTAATATTGCAAAATTAAAAATAGTTAAAAAATTAATAATATGGTTCCCCATGCCGTCAGTGGTGTTGATCTGCGCTCCAGTTTCGAACGCCTTTCTTATAGCCATTCGATTGATTCTTAAGTTCGACCAGATGCATATCTTCCATACAAACTTGACATTCATAGCGAGAACAAATTAAACCTTAATTCATACACCAATCAGTTATAAGTTTTATCCTTTCGTTCCAAATCTTCCTGGAAGTGATGGGACAACGATTAATTGATAAGATTGAGAATGATGAGAATTTCATTGTTACCTTCAAAATCGGAAACCTGAATTTTAAAAGAAACGTCTTTAAAACTTATTTTAATGATTTATTTTTTATTTTAACTAAATATTTTGCCATAAGCAATAGTTTTTCCAAGTACATTTTCACTGATATGCGTTTTCAGTAATATCGTCTAAAACGTTTTAGTCCTAAGGGTCAATTTCCATAGAAGGACTATTAAAATTTCGTTTTGGCATTTTGCGTTGAAGTTTTGTGTTTTTTGGCATTTCACGTATAAATGTCGGTTCTTTTTTTAAATTGTTGCCACCAAATATTATCGCCCTGTATTATATTTAAATAAATTAAATAATGAATCATCTGCATGAATGTATGTATGTTTCTCGCATTGTGATAAAACATCTAGAGCCATCAAATTTTGAATAACGTACGTTCCACCCGAATATGAGCATCTGGAAGCCCAAATTTGGAATTTGGAAGTTGTTTTATTATCTCTGTCTTATTTCGTAAACGTTTAACGAATTTTTGATTAACAAACTGAACGATCTCGAAATGAACAATGGTAAAACTGTACGGAAAAAAAATATTTTTGCGCGAAACTGTATATCCGGAAATTCTAAGGATATGCTCGTTTTAAAATTACTTTGCGATATTGCTGTTGAACTGAATTTTATAGTTTAAGTGCGAAAAACATGATATTTTATAAATAAAGGTAACGCACAAAACGTTAAAAAAACGCCCCTTTGGACGTCTGAAAGCTTTTGGATTTTTTTTTTTTTTTTTTTCTAATTTTTTTCAAATTTTCTTTAATTATGGTCAGGGTAAGAATAAAGTGTTTGCTCATTGAAAAAATATAGACTTTCTAATATAATATTCTAAAATATAGACTTTCTCAGAGCAGTGTTTATATTTTTCAAGAATTGTCCTTACTATTTAATTATTGTGTTGACCAAATCTTGGATAATCGGAATATAAGTTGTATATGTGTTAGAGAAATGTTTTTGTACCATTCAGCATATCGCCATCTACAGGAATATTCATCGATATCCTTGAAAAAGGTATTGTACAGAAATCTTCGCATCCAATACACCCTAAAATTAAGGCAGGTGCAAAACACCTTAAGCTTCTAAATATATCGCTGCTGAAAATGTCCATGAATTTTAACAGTGACATCAAATACTGGACGTTCTTTTCATTTATTAGGGAGCAAAGCTATTCTGAAACACAATGAAAAGAGATTATAATTGGAAATTAGTACAAGAAAATACGAATTATATATTTTAAAATTATTTTGTGATTTAATGGCAAAAAGATTTAAAGTTTAAAAAAATGATAGAAAAATGTTAAAGAAAAATTAAGAAAAATAATTAATTTAAGAAATAATCTTAAAGTTTTAAGTGATCAAAGAATGGCAGTTGTAAAAATTATACAACGTTCAAAGTATATTTTGAGTTTATTTCTTCCCTTTTGCCTATCATGAAGCTATCATATTCATCGTTCCACTCATTCACGGACATTCAAATTTTTAAGGAAGTATTTTAAATTATTATTTATAACATAAAAATATACGACTATAATTCGAATAGTTGCTTCCTTGTACAAAGTAAAGGAAATACTGTAATCACAAAAAAATTCGGGTATCGTATTTCAACGAAAATATCCATTTTGACCGCTCTCGAATCTATTTGAACGATGTTTTTGTGTGACGTCTGTACGCCCGACCACAATAAAAGACTTTTTTTAGTTCCTTTGTACTTTGTTCCTTCTTTTATTATTGTGAATTAAATAATCCGTTCCGGAATTTATTCGAGAAAATAAGTGTTTAAGATTTACACCGTAATTTTTAATAGAGATATTTTGAGTTTTTATATACTTTTACCTTGTAGCGAAGTGAGATCTGAATTAATTGAATGAGAAATACTGAAAACGTTTGTGAAAAACTTTCTTTTGTTTGTTTGTTTCTTTAATTTCTTTTACACGTAGTTTTAGATTTATTATAATATTTGAATACAACATGTGGCAACGATTAGATAATTCTTCAGATGATATAATTTTTGTTCATTCTGAGTTATAAAATGCAGAAGATGTAACGCTGTTAAGTGAACCTAGCGCCAGAGTGTCAAGAAAAAATGGATATAATTTAATATTCCGTACAAGGAAGTCATGTGGTATACACATTATTTTTTTTTTTTTTTTTTTTTTTTTTTTCAAAATTGATTGTAAAATGGATTTCAAATTTATTTAAAAGAGATTTTTTCCGTGACCGTTATATGAACGAATATACGTATGTAGGTATCTCGCATAACTCAAAAACGAGTAGCCTTAAAAAGTTAAATATTTTGTATATGGTACTGCTATAACACGAAATGTACCTCCCTTTTTCGTTGCAATCAACCGAACCAAACATATATATATATATGCGTGTGTGTAGGTTACAAGGTTCTTTTTATATCTAAGAATGGCAACGTCCACAACAGGTAGATGGTTCTGCAAGCTGTGTGAAAATATACAGACGATTCCACCATTAAGACGAGAGGTGGAGCAGAAGCAACAGGATGCGAATAGAAAGTGAGACGCAGTTAAAGGAAACAAAAGGAACTATAGACCTTTTTTTATGATGTGATATCATTTGATGTGATGCTGTTCTATTTTCATGATGCCACCAACCCACCTTCTCATCTTATTTCTTTTAATTTTTATATATTATCTTCGTGTTAATTATGCCCGCCCGCGTGTTTTCATCATTAAAATTGTAAAATGCCACTAATGTTTCCATCAATAGAACTGAGCAACAACACCCTCCAGTCTCACATATCCCACTCTCTTCCCCAGCTCGGTGAGCTCAGTTTTTTTATTCTTAAGTGTTGGTTAATTGCGCTCTATTGTTGCGATGTTGTTGAGTGACATCTGTACGTAAGGATAGAATAAAGGACTTTTTTTCCCAAAAAGGGATTCTAAAATGAATTTAAAATGGATCCAGCACAGTTTTAATTCGTGACGTCTGTACGTACGCACGTACATATATATGTGCTCCGTATAACTCAAAAATGAGTAGCCTCAGAACGTTAAAATTTTGTATGTAAGACTGCTATAACATGTAGTTGTGCACCTTTGTTTTTGGTTGTAATAGGCCACACACCAGCTCTATTACTCGACACATTGAGCTTCCATTTTTATTTGTCTATGTTCGTAAATTATGTATTTTTTGCTTTAAAAAGGATTTAATTATGTTATTCTTATGATCCGGTTAAGGTTTTTATGCCTTTAGTTAATCTCCATGTAATAGTTGTAGAATTAGCAATTAGTTGTAGAGTTAACATTTGAAACTCTTAGCAGAGTAATAAATTAAGTTAGTGCACCAACTTCTTTTTTTCGAGTAGGAAAAAAGTAATTTAATTTTTGATCACTGAAAATTGTTTTTCTGCCCGTTGGCGGAATTGCTTGTTTTTGTGTAGAAACTTTAATTGTAATTGTAAAAAGCAAAATTTAAAACAAAGAAAAAAATTTTTTTGTTTTATGTTTTCAGCATTTTACAATTTTTAATGAATATGTTTAGAGTTTTTATCTAGTTTTGCCTTGCCGTAAAATGAGAACTGAATTAATTGAATGAGAAATGTATCTGTAATGAAATTTGAGGAAATAAGTTTAAATGAAATGAAGCAAAAAATGTGTATAATTTAATATGCCGTACAAGTAAGTCATGTGGTGACCCCATCAGATATTTTAGTTAAAATATTACTCTTAATTAATGATTATGAAATGATTATTTAGGAATTTTGAGAACATTCTGGAACTTTTTACAATATCTGAAATGTTTTTTGAATTAATTCGGTAGTTATTATTGAGTTCTTTTCAATTCAGTGTGGTAAGTAATTTGGTAAGCATATTTTTCGCTCTTTCTGGGGCTATGGTATCGATTCTTCATTTAGTCTGCTGGCTATTCTTCAGCTGCTTAAAAATACTGCATAAAGAACAACCTATTACTATTTACTTAAAGTTCACTTCCTCAAAAGCCCGATTAACAGCAGGAAACATAATCAATATGTGCTATAATGGTTTTATAATGAAATTGCATATAGTTGTAATTACATTTGGTGGTAATTGTTTGTTTCCCGTTAAAATTTTAAAATTTATATAAAAAAAACTAAAAGCAATTATGTTTTCTTTTTCAACTCTCCTAATATTTTCTACCAGAAATATACTTTTTTATTGTTATACTCTGAATTATATTTATGGATTTTATTTATTTGGTTGCAATTTGTTGTAATTTCGAACTGGGAGAGATGCACAAGTAAACTGCCGTAGATTTTGAATTTAATTTTATCTATTTTAAGGGCGATCAGACGCAAGTCTCTCTTTTCGGGAACGAAAAATAATATGCTTTTTTTCTGCTGAAGAAAAGAGATTTGGCAAAATTGTTTTTCTTCTGAAAAGAAGGACTTATATTTGATCGCCCTCGAAATTGAGTTTTATTCAAAATCTCTTCCAACCTAAGTTTTTTTTTTTTTTTTTTTTTTTTTTTTTTTTTGCCTAACTTTAAATGTTTATTTCAGTTACGCGCAATATTTATTCTTTTTTATTATATATGTACGGACGCGGAGAAGAATGGTAGTCACCTATTATTTACTTTGTAAGTTAGGTAATTCACCTCGTACTATATACCTAGATCAACCCATCCTCGAACTGGTACAGAGCGCCCTTGAGCTCCGCTGGAAAACTGTTGCGTAATAGAATCTGTCTTTCTAAGGTATCATAAAATTGGACCAGAACTCTAAAAGACGGTTGGATAATTGTCACAAATATCTTTAAGTACCACAGAAACAGAAAAAGGGTCTAAAGCAACCTTTATTTAACTGAAATAAAGTTTAACAGTAGGCACCAACTTGTGCTTACAGAAGCCAGTACTTTTGGCTTAAATAAAAAAAATGAATTAACTAAAACTAAAGAAACTAAGTATAGCCTAATGTTTCACAGTGTAGAGGCATTAGGTATTTTTGAAGCAGGAGAGATGAAAATTGAGCAATGCCCTCACCGGCACTCGAGCCACTCTCAAATACGCGTCGAGTGTGCTGACCACTACACCACGAAGGCATGCTAAGAAGGCGGGAGAAATACCTTGTATACTCCTCCTTTTAAAGGGCGACTGGAATTAAGGGACCCAGTCGAAAATTCCTGGTCTTGGAGAATCATCATCCACCACCTTTTTTAGTTCGGGCGCCACTCTAGGGACATTACGTATTTTTGAAGCAGGAGAGATGAAAAATGGGCAATGCCTTCGCCGGGACTCGAACCACGGACCTCTCGAATACGCGTCGAACGTGCTGCCAACTACACTACGAAGGCAAGCTAAGAAGGCGGGAGAAATACCTTATAACAGCATGAAGCAAGCAGAACACGCTTTGATTTTACCCTCAAAATCTCCCTTTAAATATTCTATACTTTCTACCGCATTTGAATATCGCGCTGGCTAGAAATTTACGTTCCAGCAGGGAAATAGAAACGAGCCTGATAGAAAACGATATTAACATAAAATAGCTGGTTAGAAACTGAAATGATACTTTGCAACGTAGTTGAGCTTCATCACATGTCTGGTACCATCCCTATACGACTGGGCTGTCTGTTGTCTTCACCTGACTCACCTGAGCATTTATAATAACATTCCAATCATCACATTTTAGTTACATCGTTAAACATTTTAGTCATTACGTGATGTGCACATATACAAGTAACGGGTTCACCTGGCGTCTATCAACAGTAAGCAGGCGCAAGCCCTTCGGCCTCAACTATCCAGCGCTTGTTGAAGAATTTAAAGATTTAGATGAGAGGCATGGCTTTACAGGGAATAGGTGGCTGTACAAAGGCTACAGATCTGGGAACAGGGGGTGCAACAAACATATTGCAATGCCAGAATATAAAATACAGAACATAAAGCGTAAAAGTAATATAATGAATAAGTAGTACAATATAAAAATACATGAGTACTAAAAACGGAATACAAATAAATACTGCAAATGCAAAATAGTACAATATTAAATAAGTAGTGCAATATAAGGAGGAAACAAAATTCTGTATGCTCTTTTAAATATATAGTAGAGCTATGAATACATTATCTAGTAATAGTAAAAGTATATGTTCTACAAAATGAAACCAGCTGTAGCGCTCCTACCTACGAAATTCGTAAGTTATCCAAACATTCTTAAAAATTTTCAGAAACACAGAGAAAGAGTCGATTATGAAGCTGCAGAATATAATAGATTTAGCAAGAAGTGATATACTGTATACGATACGGTATAGTCGCCTTGTACAGCTTCAAAGTGTCCAAAACCGATGCGTGACGCTCTGCTTATAGGAAATGCGACTTTCATCTGAATTCGAAACGGGAAATTCTTCTAAAGCATCCATATCTCAAAACTGTCTCAAATCCAAATACAGATATGTTGGAGAACAGGTCATAAATCATAATGGCGATATTGAATGGACATTATAATTATCAGGCATTACTGTAATGTACAGTGGATGGACAAAAATATGGAAACACATTGTGAAATGCATGTTTGAAAAGAAAGATTGAATTTAATGAAATATGTAGGTGGCGCTGGCGTTTTTGACTACCGACGCCACCTATACAACTTCGTAAATGTGCTAAACAGTTCAGTTGTTGTCGGAGTACTGTTATGTGAGGTTGTCATTGCATTATGTCAGAGTTAACAGACTTCGAACGTGGGCAAATTGTTGGAGCACGTATGGTAGGTGCTTCCGTAAGCAAGGTAGCCGAGGTGTTTAGTGTTTCAAGAGATATTGTATCGAAGATTTATTCTGCATATTTGAAAAGCGGAAAAACATCATCTGCTAAATCACAGCGCGGACGAAAGTGTGTCCTGAGTGATCGTGACAGACGATCATTAAGGGCAATTGTGACGAAAAATAAGAAGACCACAGCTGCAAAAGTTACTGCTGAAATGAATGTTGTGTTACCGAACCCTGTGAGTTCCAAAACAATTAGAAGGGAGCTTCATAAACAGGGAATTGCTGGCCGTGCTGCAATTGAGAAGCCACTCATCAGTGATGCTAATGTCCGTAACAGGAAAAGGTAGTGTTTAAGTCATAAAGCCTGGACTATAGAGCAGTGGAAGTGAGTAATATGGTCTGACGAGTCTTCTTTCACATTGTTTCCCACTTCTGGCCGAGTTTACGTCTGCAGAACGCCATCTCAAGCCTATAATACAGACTGCTTGTTGCCAAGAGTGAAACATGGCGGGGGTTCTGTTATTGTTTGGGCAGCCATATCGTGGTTCTCTGCTAGCCCCTTGATAACTGTGTCAGGGCACATGACTGCCAAGACTTATGTGAACATTTTGGCAGATCAAGTTCATCCCATGGTACAAACTTTGTTCCCCGATGGGGATGGTGTCTTCCAAGACGACAAAGCCCCTGTTCACACAGCTCACATTGTCCAGGACCGGTTTTCTGAGCACGAGGAGGAGTTGTCCCATCTCCCCTGGCCACCACAGTCACCAGACCTGAATATTATCGAACCTTTGTGGTCTACATTGGAACGGAAAGTGCGTTCTCGTTATCCACCGCCAACATCGTTATCTGAACTTGCCAACGTTTTGCAGGAAGAATGGTATAATATTCCCTTGGCAAACATATAGAAACTGTATTTATCCATTCCGAGAAGACTGCAAGCTGTTTTGAATGCCAACGGGTTTCCTACACCATATTAAGCAAAGAAACATGTTTTTTTAAAGGTGTTTCCATATTTTTGTCCAACCCCTGTATTTCTTCTTCTGGAGTTACATAAAAGATGACGAATACGCGACATCATTTACTACGCTGTTGATCTACGTCGTCGTATCACTTCATGCATGCAGTAGTGTAACACTTTCCATGTTAATAAATGCCTATGAAGAGATAGTTTCGTGAATGCTGTAAGGTTTACCACTGTGTAATTGCAGTCAAAAGTGTTAGAACTAGTTAGCGAATAATCGCTTAAGACTTAAGGGTAACTAACCCTTTTTTATTCCAATAAGATTTAAGAAAACTCCGTATTGGAGTGTACAATAAAAGCCGAAACTTCGGCTTGAACTTAAGAGACTAAGAAATAAACTAAGATTAACTAAGAGTTGGCCCTTTAACTCTATTTGACTACGAAGCTTATCAAGGGCCTGAGTACGGCTGAGCGTTATAACAGCTTTGAGAGAGAGTAGCTAAAAGGCAGACGCGCGCAAATCAGAAGAAGCTGTGATTCCCTCTAACTCAGCAATTAGAACTTCGCGGTTTAAATACCGCTGCTCCTCATTAAGTATTCAGAGTGATTCCAAAACTACGTTCTGGCTCGAAGCAGTAAGATGAAGTTAAGAATTTGACAGGAAAGGAACTTTAACTTAAAATTCAACTGTTAATAAAATTAACATAATCTTTACAATGCAAATACGCTTTTCAGCGAATGGTAACTTCATCGAACACGTTCGACATTAACATGTAAGCAGCTTTAATTCATTTTCATGTTTTGTTTCATTCGTAGATATCACCAGATCTTATTGATGAAATATACATTGTTTATTCATAAAGGTATAGTTTTGTACTGCAGTATGCATGAAGTTACAATATTCTTCAAACCTGCAACAAAACCCCTAGTACATTAGTTTCGGACCTCTTAGGCTATGCATGCAATTATTTATTGTACATATACAATACAATATGTATCTTCATACTAAATTAATGGTGCCGCAATGCAACTGACTTTTTTTATCTGTATTTTTCGCAATTATTGAGATAGAATCACAAAGTTTTATGTATCGCTGACAGAGATTCTGCAATTGATCTCATTTTGTAGGTCATGTTTGTTTTTACAATAGATAGATATTACGCTGAAACTTCATATTAAGTAGCATATGTAATTTAGAGTTGAAAGTAAATAAGGTTATAAGGTATTTCTCTCGCCTTCTTAGCGTGCCTTCGTGGTCTGCACACTGGGCGCGTATTCCAGAGGTCCGTGGTTCGATTCCCGGCGAAGGCTTTGCTCATTTTTCACATCTCCTGCTTCCAAAAAAAAAATATACCTGATGTCTCTAAAAGGTTTATTTATATTTTCCCATTCTGTCTGCATTATTTTAACATTAGGTTTTAACATTAGGCTGAGTTAGGTGAAGAGCAGAAACTGGCCATAAATCTAGTTAAAAAGTAGCGATGCAGAAATAAAACTATGAATAGAAATTTCTTTTAGGTTATTAAAATACAAGCCATATTATAAACAAAAGTATGTCTCATATCTTACAATTAAACACACTTTGTAAACAAAAATCATAAAATGCCCCTTAATCTAGCTTTATTGCCCTCTGCAGTCGAAATTAGCATTTTACAGACGTTCTAGTACTGTTTTAAAGTACGCCAAAATATTATGAACGATGGATCTAGTCCTTTTTGGCTATCATGCAATGTAATTAGATCTATTTAAGTGTTAATCTTTCGCAAAGAATTGAAGATGAACTTCTCGCAAAGAATTGAAGATGAACACAACAGAGGAATAGTCTAAGAGACTCTTTTATTACACACAATATTTTACAGACGGCACGGACGTACGTGCTTACAGACACCAGCCACCTGCGGTGAGAAACTTAAAAGATAACGTAATACTGTGGTGATGGCGATAAGGAGCGCGCCTTGCGCCCTCCGATAAGTGTGGCAACCCTAGAGGAGAAGTTTCTTATGAGTAGCGAGAGAGCGAAACAGGCAGGCTGTCGGGGAGTATGCGCGATGTTCCTAAATAAAGCTTAATTTTTATTGTGCACTATGTCTTGTTAATATTTATATTAATGCAGTAAGAACATAATCTGTGATATGGAATTTGAGGATTGGTGGTAAAAACATACCGGAAATCACCATAATGGTGACCCGGACTGTGTTAAATCGTATGAACAGTTCTCAAGCACTTTCGGTTTTGACTACAAGCCATCACTCAAGATCTCCAAACCAGAAGTAATGGATTACATCGGTTTTCGTCCTCCGGATCACAGATGAGTAGTAATTATAGATCATTTTATAATTCTGTTTTCTACTTATCATTTAATTTCATTTTCTTTAGTTAAATTTTTCTTTTATTTTGGCTTAAAAACCTT
Organism: Stegodyphus dumicola; assembly: GCF_044657685.1. Classification (NCBI taxonomy): domain Eukaryota; kingdom Metazoa; phylum Arthropoda; class Arachnida; order Araneae; family Eresidae; genus Stegodyphus; species Stegodyphus dumicola. The sequence continues at coordinate 35,522,121 of NC_140769.1, forward strand.
GCACAATGTCTGATGTTCATGCCGTCCAAATTCCGGTTTATAACCGATCAGACCCATCTTTATGGTTTATTATGTGTGAAAGTACTTTTGCTCTTGCCACCCCCAAACCTATCACAGAATCCATTACTAAATATAATTATGTAGTTTCTCATCTTCCTCCAGATATCGCATCACTAGTACGGGATTTACTTATGAAACCAGACCCTATTGATCCATATGCAAAGCTTAAAACTGAGTTAATAAATCGTTCAGGAGAATCTTCTCAGCAAGAAATTCGCCAATTATTATCTGGAGAAGAATTAGGTTCTCGAAAACCTTCCGATTTGCTTAGAAATATGAAACGTCGAGCAGAATCTTTAAATGTTCCTGATAACTTAATGTTAGAATTATTCCTTCAACGTTTGCCTTCGACTGTTCAGTCTATTTTGGCAGCGGTGTCCAATTTAACTGTAGATAAAGCTGCAGAAATTGCCGACAGAATTTTAGAAGTAAATCCAACCCCAGGGACTTGTGCCATTTCTCGCACAGTCGATCAGACTCTTGAGGATACATTATTTAAACAAATAGAAAAATTAAACAAACGTATTGATCGCATTTCTCTTTCTCGTGGTCGCTCGCCAAATCGCGGAGATCGCAATAAGGAAAGAAGCAATTCCAAAAGGAGAGATTATTCTGTTTGCTGGTATCATAGACGTTTTGGGAAAAAGTGTAGAGATGACAAATGTACAAAACCTTGTTCATGGCAGGGAAACGAAACCAGCAAAGAATAGAGGCGACTTATTCTTTGCCTCAAGTTTCACGTCGCCTGTTCGTTCGTGCCCGTAGAACAAACCTTTCATTCTTGGTCGATACCGGCTCTGACGTGTCCTTACTTCCAGCAAATAATTCTCAAAAACGGAATTCGTCCCAACAAACACTTTTCGCTGCTAATTCTTCTACTATTCATGTTTATGGTCAAAAAACACTTTCTTTGGATTTCAAATTAAGACGACAGTTTACATGGACTTTTCTTATAGCAAATGTTAGTACACCCATTCTTGGAGCAGATTTTCTCCATTTCTTTGAATTGGTGCCTGATCTCAGAAACAAATGTCTCAAAGATTTAAAAACGCATTTTAAAACCGTCGGTTGCGTGAAAAATGCAAGCATTTATTCAGTAAAAACTGTATTTAGTGATACACCATATCACAAAATTTTAAAAGAATTTCCTTCAGTTACTAGATTACCAGATCCTAACCAACCTGTTAAACACAACACCGTTCATTATATCATAACTAAAGGTCCACCTGTGGTTGCAAAACCTCGTCGGTTAGCTCCAGATCGCTTAAAAATAGCAAAACAAGAATTTCAATCTATGATGCAATTGGGGCATTTGAGACCTTCGAGCAGCAATTATGCATCCCCACTTCACATGGTTCCAAAAAAGGGAAGTCTGGAATGGAGACCTGTAGGAGATTATCGAGCCTTGAACGCTCAAACGATAAAAGACAAATACCCTATTCCATGCTTAGCCGATTTTACTGCTGCATTGCACGGTACTAAAATTTTTAGTCATGTCGACCTGATTAAGGCATACCATCAAATACCAATTAACCCAGCCGACATCCACAAAACCGCCATATGCACACCATTCGGTTTATTCGAAAGTATCCGTATGCAATTCGGCTTATGCAATGCATCTGCGACTTTTCAACTTTTTATAGATGAAGTCACGCGGGATTTAGAAGGCGTTTACGCTTTTGTCGATGACTTGCTCATAGCCTCTAAAGATTCTGAGGAACATTGCAGGCATTTGAAAGCTTTATTTTCCAAACTTCAGGAATATGGACTTTGCATAAATGTTTCAAAATGCACCTTTGGTCAAACATCTATTGATTTCTTAGGTTTTCACCTTAGTGAAAACGGAATTGAACCTCTTCCTGACAAAGTCAAATGTATTTTAGATTTTCCTCAACCTACCACTCTCACTCAGCTTCGCCGATTTTTAGGCATGTTTAACTTTTATAGATGTTTCATACCTAAAGCAGCACATATTCTTTCTCCTTTAATAAAATTGTTAGAAGGCTATATTAATAAAAAGAAATCTCGTTCTCGTGTTCAGGATTCATCCCCACAATTAAATTGGAACGAGAATGCTGAACAAGCCTTTATTGCTGCCAAAAATGCCATTGCTCAGGCTACCCTTTTGAGACACCCTATTCCCAGAGCCCAGCTAAGCATCTGGGTAGATGCCTCAGACGTCGCAATCGGCGGCACACTTATGCAGTTGTCTCAACAAACATGGGAACCTATAGCATTTTTCTCTATGAAACTCAATAAAAGTCAACAGAAATGGTCCGCGTACGATAAGGAATTATTTTCTATTTATTCTGCAATTAAGAAATTCCGACACATGTTAGAGGGCAGAAATTTTATAATTTATACGGATCAAAAACCGTTAATATACGCTTTTAAACAGAACCCTCATAAATGTTCACCTCGACAATTGCGCCATTTAGATTTTATTTCTCAGTACTCTACTGATATTAGGCATGTGCAAGGTTCAAAAAACGTCGTTGCTGACGCTCTTTCAAGAATCGAAATTGATTCCATAACAAAATCTCCATTTTTGGATTTTAAAAATTTTCGGAAGCTCAACGGCATGATCCGGAGGTACAAGACCTTCTCAAAAACAACACATCATCTTTGAAACTGGAATTTAAACCGTGCCAATATTCTGATGGTAATATTCTTTGTGACATATCAACAGACATTCCTCGTCCATTTGTTCCGAATTCCTTTCGCAGACTCATCTTTAATCATCTGCATAATCTGTCACATCCAGGAATTGCAGCTACTACGAAGCTTATTTGTTCTCGTTATGTATGGCCCGATATGAAACGTCATATCAAAAATTGGGTGAAATCCTGTGAATCTTGCCAAAAATCGAAAATTACTAGGCATACTAAAGCACCACTGGGCACATTCTCTCTTCCTGATGCACGTTTTTCAGAAATCCATATGGATATCGTTGGACCGTTACCTCCATCAGAAGGCAACGTGTACCTTTTGACTCTAATAGATAGATTCTCCAGATGGCCTGAAGCCATTCCCATCCCGGATATGAAAACGGAAACCATTTGCAGAGCCATCTTCAACTGTTGGATATCTCGTTTTGGCTGCCCATCGATCATAACAACAGACCAAGGTTCTCAAATGAGATCCGCACTTTTTGCAGAATTCACGCGCATTTTGGGTACGAACAGAATCACAACAACAGCCTATCATCCAATGTCCAACGGCATTGTTGAACGATTTCATCGACATTTAAAATCTTCTCTCAAGGCTCACGAGACCAATAACTGGACTGAAACACTACCAGTTGTTATGCTTGGTATTCGGACAGCCGTAAAGGAAGATCTACAGTCATCTTGTGCTGAACTGGTGTACGGCACAACTCTCAAGCTGCCTAGTGATATGATAACGTCATCTAAGATATCTTCGTATGACACACAATTTATCACGAATCTCCGGCATAGAATGCAACCAACAATTGAATCCAATAGCAACATCTGCACATTGCCAAGAAAAATGTTACGTAAGTGCTACCTTAAAGTCGTGTACGCATGTATACTTACGTGTCGATCGAGTAAAGCCACCTCTGTGCCAACCATATACAGGTCCGCATAAAGTTCTTTCTAGAACGAACAAAACTTTCACAATTGATATTAACGGTCTGAAATCTACTGTGTCTATAGACCGTGTGAAACCAGCCTATTTGCTTTCGGATTCTAATTTGCCTGAACTGAAAACAAATAAAGACTTAAAGACAGTTCAGCAGAATAAATCTGCAAACGAACTCTCTAAGACACAAACTGTCACCAGATCGGGAAGACATGTTCACTTCCCTAAGAAACTTGCTTCTTACATAACAATTTAAAACATTTTTTTTAAATTCATATCTTAACATATTTTTTGTTATTTCATTTTTATTATATGTGTCAATACCTTGTTATATATTGAATTGCATTTTGATCTTTTCTAATTTTATATTCTAATTTTGTAATCATGTAAAAAATACCCGACAGCACGGATACTCTGAGATAATTTCATAACCTATGTCGTTCCTTTGAATAGCCATTAAAGGAACTGGGGGGAAACTCTGTGGTGATGGCGATAAGGAGCGCGCCTTGCGCCCTCCGATAAGTGTGGCAACCCTAGAGGAGAAGTTTCTTACGAGTAGCGAGAGAGCGAAACAGGCAGGCTGTCGGGGAGTATGCGCGATGTTCCTAAATAAAGCTTAATTTTTATTGTGCACTATGTCTTGTTAATATTTATATTAATGCAGTAAGAACATAATCTGTGATATGGAATTTGAGGAATGGTGGTAAAAACATAACAGGAAATTTCCATAATACTAAATTTTAAGGTAAGAGTAGTTCAAGACTACACAATTCAGTTTAATCTAACAGGTTGACTCAGCACCTACACCGAGAGGATAATTATTCGGCGGCAAGAATGCGAAGCCGATACTCAAGGTTTAACAGCTGGAAAGAATAACAACATCAGCTTACAATAGCGAACCTACCCTCTAGCTAAACCTTTCGCTACATCAGTTTAAATACACTTGTTCACCCTAGTTAATTTACGTCCCAACGAGGAAACGTAAGGGGAATAAGAGAAGATAGAAAAGGTTAATAAATTAAAATAAGTATCAGTAAAATAAATGAAACTCTACAAGCTGTAACCTAAACGTTTATGCAGCAAACTTCTTAACATACAACGTTAAAATTGCGTTAAAACTATTGATAACGTTAAAACTATTGATTACATTTTTTTACATTCAAATAGGTTTTGTAAAAAAAAAAAAAAATCATAAAATGCCGCGCAATATGATTGCCTGGAAGCATATGAATTTTGTGTTTTTACAAAAATTCAAGTACTTTTTTTTTAACTTCGACAAAATAATTTAAATAGTTAATAACATAAATTCGTATTTAACTAAATCCTTAGCACTTTTTACATTTAAATTTTATTAACTTTAAATTTTAAATGATCTATTGATAGCAATGAAATTATTATAACCGAGTATTTTTCTGTTTTATTTTACTTATTCTTTGCGGAGCTGTTAGAACAGATCTATACGCCGAATGTAAAATCAAATTCTCAATTAATTAAACTTTGAGTACTATTAGATACAAATACGAAAAAACCAAAATGATAGTAATACTTATTTACTCCATTATTCCACCCACTTTTCCATACGACAATTCCATACGAATTTACTGCGTTAATTCTTTAGCAAATAATCACTTGAATAGATTTGATGCATATTTATACGTGTTCTCGAGCGAATTTAGACAAGACAGACATTTCTCCCTTAAGGTAAAGTTTTGACATTCTCGTTAAAAGTTAATCTGTCTTTATTACGTTGTCATTACCCATTGAACTAGAAAAATTAACTTTTCATAATAATAATCTTCTATACTATTTTTAGTTTTATTATGTTCCATCTCAAATATTTTGAGTCTCGCGAAAACTATGATGGCATAAGCCAAATTTTGTGATACGGTAAGTGAGCGTAAACTGAAAACTGTTATCTTATCTACTTTAATAATCTATTTGGAAATTGCTGAATAATATATTTTTGACGTCTCGCTTTTAAAACTGTAATAATAAAACTACTGCTCTTCTGACAGTGACATATTTTATTATGATCGGAGAACTGCCTTAAATTTTCTGTGTTAGGTATCGTTTTCCCATTTTTCATTTCGAGAGATTCTTTTCATAAACTTCCAAATATAACAATAGCTTGTAGAAAATCTATATCTTACTAAAATAGGTCATGAACAAGCAGTGTTAGATTTTTTCGGATTTGTTTGTTGGTATTCGGAATTCCGTCAAGATGTAGATTTGAAATTCAAACAACTCCATCTCTGATACTGCAAGCAAAAAATATGTTTGGATATTCAATAGTAGATTGGTAAAGCCAGCTTTTTTGATAAATAGGCTAAATGATATGCGTTAAAGAAAACTACATAATTGCGTACCTTAAAATTGCTTAAGATGTTAAAATCGAATAATCATGCGCATATTAACTGGAATTTCCTTTTAAATTTTACGTTTTTTACATTTTTTAAATTTTTAAGTGCTTTGAAAATTATTTAAATTTTAATCGTAAACTTTTCATGTTGTTCAACAGTAATCTGAAATTTTTAGATAGTTAGAGTTTATTTCTTAATTTTTTCCTTTCCCCGTTCGCGTGTAAGCACGCGAAAAAGTTAATTAGCATATGCCAAGTTTAAAATGTATTTTAAAATATCATTATTTTTACATTAAAAAATTTAATTAATTTTACTTTTCACGCTGTTTCTTTCAGTCGACGTAAGAATTTAAACGCCAAATGCTCTAAATATGATTATATATATTGCCACTCTTAGCTGAAAGAAACTTAAAGCTTTATTCTGATTATTTTGGAACCTCACCATCATTTCGAAGATCAGGCATCAGCTTATTGCTACTTTAAAATGGTCTTATAATTCTATCTGTCCTTTGAAATACGTATTCTACTGATTATCCGACATTATTCTGATTAATTTCTTTCTGATATTATTCTCTAAAGAAATCTAAATTTTTATGCATTTTAAAATATTTTCTTTTTTATATTTTGCTAAATATACATAAATTAAGAGCATTCTTTTGATTACTTCAATCTTTAATTTCCCCGCTGCTGTATATTGGTAGTTTGACAGAGATTTAAACCAAAACTAATGAGCTGGCTGCATGATGAATTTTCGTGGATTTTCTCCATCTAATGTGAATACTGACCAGTTTCTTTCAGAAAGATTTATAAGCAGCTAGCTATTGTGTGATTTTCTTTTTCATATAACTTAATAAACCTAGTCAGTTTATGAATTAGATCGATTATTTTTAACTGCTTTAATGTGCAGTTAAATGTTTTTTTTTTTCAATTCTCCTGTTTCCCTGCATTTATTCCATCGATTGTTATACTGTTTTCTTTTCTCTAAAGCACTAAATGTTGTTTGCGATATTCTAAGTCCGGAGTGTAGAGCCATATGATGGAATTTAAAATTTACAGGAATCACAAAGACATATTTACGTCCAATTTAACGTACAGAGCTATTAGATATTTATCGGAGCAAAAAAAGATGAAAAATTAGCAGTGTCGTTCCTCAGAGCTAGAACGCCAATCGGAGATGTTTCCAATTACAATATAAAGACAGTCAGCGAGGAAGGAGAAAATTCCTTACATTCTCCCTCACTTAAGAGGCAACTTGGAAGAAAATGACCAAGTCGTCAATTCAGCTGAAGATGAATTGTGGTAAACCACATCTTACCTCAGGCAAGTTGCAGAGCGATTATGTATTTGTCGGAGTAGAAAATAAAAAAAAAAAAAATTAAAAAAATAAAAATAAATAAAAAAAAAAAATTAGACCTGGGATTCGAACACTGGACCTTCCAGTTCCTAGCTGAGCATACTTTTAATGACAATACGAAGGTACACAGCAAGGAAGGAGGAAATCCCTTGTAAACATAATAGAGGAATTTTTGAATATATGTTTGTGCGCTACCAGAAGAGCCAAATAAACAAACAGGAATATTGCATTTTTTTAATTAATATGGGTACTTCTAAGGCTAAATAATTACTGTTGCTGTTGCTGTATATTCAGGAAACGTATCCCTACAATATACTGAATTCATTAGACAATTTTTTTCAGAGAAAAAAAATCAAACATACAGTATCTTCTGATAAGCTAGCATTAACTAATCATTAATTTTTCTAAGAAAAAATTTAAACCTCAAAAAGAAAAAGGGTCTCTATAATCGTAAAATTTATCATTCGAGTAAAAAAAATAAATCAATAATTTCAAAAATAGAAGTAGATTTTTTTTAACTTTCAATGCATGTTCTCTCTTCGAAAAGAATGCAAACGTAAGACAAGTGAGAAAATACGGAAGTCGAATGAACATCGTAGAATAAACCGCCAGCTATTATCAGATATTTAGCTTCAAAAATAATAGTTAAACTTATTAAACTAAATTACCTTGAGCAGATATACCAAGATCATACTTTAAAAATTAGTTAATGGATTCATCAGAGACGAACTTGATTATCAGATAACATTTTAGTTTAATGCAAGTTACAACTGCATACGTACACGCAGTATCTTTCGGTGAGATCGAAGAACATCGATGAACGCAGCGTTTTCTCGATGCATTATACGCTTTTCCTGCTCGATAGTCACTACTCAGTTGTTAAAATAGAATTACTGTTTCAATAAATCACTAAAACGTGATTATGTATCTCTCCTTTATTATTACTTTGTTGGTTAGAGCCCCACAAATGCTTTCAAATTATTCTGAGAATCTTATACGCGTATTACAATTTTGGAAATTGAACTGGTAATTGTTGAAGAGTATGTCGTAGTCTGATATTTCAAAAAGGACGCTTCTGTTGTTCAACCGCGAGCCGTATTTAATGTCTTAGTTTCGTCATGTTTATTCTAAGCTATTTGCATGATTTCGCGAAGTAAATTTCTGCTTGAAACAAAGAAGAATCGTGGTTGTTGAATTTGTTTTTAATATTAATTGCCTTTTTTAACAAAATTAAAAATTTGCTTGCATTTCCTATTTCAGTATAATTTTGCTATCAATGAATAGGTTTGTTGTTTGACTGCGGGTAGCATAATTAAGAGCACAGACATGCAAGCCCAACTTTAGCCGGTTTGTTTCGCGAAATATAGTTAATGCCGTTGTCCTTGCGGAAAAAACTCTAGCGCCTCTTTAGTGCGCTTCAGTCAGGTTATTTAAAATTGCAAAGCATGCTGTCTGTCTGAAGAGAGGAACAAAGAAAGAGGCTCGAATTAACATTACGCAAGAGAATGATGATGAATTACCGTGAATAACAACCGAGCAGCGAGCCCCTTTGAACCCGGACAAACTACCAGTATAAGGCGTTCTTTAACTGCTCCGTCACTGATGTGGAAAGTTCCGAGATCACGTATCAAAAAATACAATCAAAAAGTTCGTGTATCTTGATAAAAATATTCGAAAGTTTATATTTAGTTTCTAAAATGGTGATTCTGTTACATCGGGTATTTCCATGTTACCCCTTAGACAATGTTTTTTTAGCTGACATTATTGACAGGCTGCTTAAAACATTTTCAAAGACTGTCATTAAAGCTAGGTTATGTCACTGAAATATGGCAAAACGCACAAGGGGGTACGTTTTTACAATCTGCCTGTATACTTTCATGGAGCAGTTTCTAAGGGACATTGGATCATATTCACTTTACACATCTGAAAAATTATAATCTAACCAAACATGTCAGCCAGCCTCTTCGCCTGGAACCGAAGCCGGGTCGAATACATAGTATTGAGAGATATGAAACTCAAATCACATGCAGATCACAAGCACAGTCTGGACAAAAATGAGAGCCAGAATTTTTTTTAACAAAATTTTTAATAAAATTATTTTCAAAATAAAAAATATTTTTAATTAATTTTATATTTCGCTTACCAAATATTTATGAAAACGGGACGTGAATAATAATAATAACAATAATAATACCATACACGAAAAGAAGTAAAATTTCTATTTTCTGCCTGAAATTTAACGTTTAGTACTTACAAAAGACATTTGCTGATTACATTGTGTAGTTAAAACATACTGAAAGCTAAATTTGAAATTCTTTGACTGGCATTCCTTTCAAATAATCCTAGCATGTTTAATTAATCATTCAATAATTTACATAAATTTAACTAAATAAATTACGAAAATTTTCGAAGTGTTCAGAGAATCTTTTCCAAGTGCGATAGAAATATAGAATAAATAATAACTAAATTTCTTTCTCCTATTTATTAATTTTTTCTTCAGCGCATAAATACAAATACATATTTATAAGCAAATAATTACAAATTCTTTATTTCTTTCTACAGCTTGAAACATAATGATAGCAGATTCTAGTAAAATTAGCGAGAAATTACCGGACATTATCATCACGGATTGTAGATGCCAATCGGTCAATCCCGTTCTTTTCTTATCAGTTTTCTACTGTTAATAAAAGCTATTCGCATATAAATTTATTCAGAAACAGAAAAACTATTCTTAGTCCAAAAGTTCGCAACTAAGCTTGTTTATTCTTTGACAAATACAGTTAATTTAAGTTAATTAGAGTTATCAATTAATGAAATCTGTATCTTGAAATATTTGAATAAAATATATATCACATTTTAAATTAATTAGCTACACTTATAGATTTTCTGAATCGTTGTTTCCGTTCGCTTTTAATGGAAATGAGAGAGAAAAAAATATAAACTCGAGTTTCAAATAACTGAAATCTTGAAATCTTTGTAATACTCTGTTTACAAAACACATAACTGAAATGTCGTCGCGGGCCGCATCAAATTGTTTCGAGCGTAGTATGCTGTCAGCGCGACTCTAAATTGACACCCCTGAGCTATCATCATTCGAACACAGGGAGGTGGGGGAGCTGAATATTAGTAAGAATCGCACAATCCATGTTCAGACAAAATCTTCATGCTTGCTGTACTAATAAAATCTTAAAAAAAAAAAACTTCTGAAAGCTTCCAGATTTTCTACTATTACCGCCCAGTCTGTATAGTGGTTAGGAGAGCCGACTGCCATGCCAAAAGGGCCCGGATTCGAATCCCGGAGAAGGCACTGTTGTAACTGCCCGTCTCTTCTTAGGAAGTTAAAGTGGCCCACCTAGTAAGTGCCCCTTACCACCACATCCGGCCTTATTAGTGACCGGGCCCAAGTCTCATAAGGGCACGATCATCGGAAAACAACATATTACGCCCAAAGGAGCGTTTTTTAACGTTTTGTGTGTTACCTTTATTTATTGTTAAATATCATGTTCTTCGCACTTAAACCATAAAATTCAATTTAACGGCAATATTCTAAAATATTTAAAAAGGGCATATCTTTAGAGTTTCCGATACATAGTCTCGCACGCAGGAGATAAAAATGTTTTTTATTTTTCCGTGCAGTGTTACCATTGGTCGCTTTGAAATCGTCGAGTTCGTTAATCAACAATTCGTTAAAGTTTTACAAAATATAAAATAGATAATAAATTCCAAATGTGGTATTCCAGATGTCCATATTCGAGTGGAGGACTATGTTATTAAAAATTTGATATCTCTAGGTACTGTTATTTTTTCACAGTGCGAGGAACATACATGCATTCATGCAGATTCTTCATTATTTAATGTCTTAAAATATAATTCAGGGCTCTAATATTTGGTACCTATAATTTGAATCGTGAAACGCCGTTTTGCAGTAGACAACGCAAAACGCCAAAATGAATATCCCTTCTGTGCAAATTGCCAATATGCGCTAAAAAAATCTGCTGTTATTATACAGATTTTCGTTTTTCATTCATTAATTTAATGTTAAAACAACATGTTTTCAGAGAAAAAATTATAAAAAGCATTTTTCTTAAAAAAAAACGGTTTAAAGTAATCTTTCGCCGAGCTTAAAACTACAAAAAGTTAAAAAAAACTAATTAAATTCTTTTTTAAATACTTATATGGAAAGAGGGAGAGCAAATAACTAAAACCTAATTTTGTAATATGATTCTTTTGTTACAAAAAAAAAAAAAAAAAAAAAAAAAGAAAAGAAAAGAAAAAAATTCTGAAACACTTTGTTATCAGTTTTAATGAAGAGTTTTGATAACAATTCTAAAGCAAAACTAAAATTAAAACATTGTGACAATCAATCTAAGCAATTTCAGTTTTCCCCCTGGAATTTTTTTTAAAAGAAAATTTAATATTATGAATATAAAGGCTAGCGAATGAAATGAATATTTTGCTTTTAATCTTAAATGAACATCAAAACAAGAGCTACTAAATAAAAATTTGTGTACTAAATTTCGATTCTTAAAAATCGAAATTTCGTTATTCATTCACGTTTCTTACAGGCAAAAGAAAGTATTTTGTATTATATAACCAAAGCTCTGAACAGACTTTTATTGACCTATCTAATTAGGGAATTCAAAGTATACTAAATTCCATTTTTCTTTTTTTATTCTAAAACTATGCATTCTACCAACGTTATTATTTAGTAGAATTGGATACAAATGCTGTTATTTACCTTAAATCACAATAGGAAATTATTTTAAAAATACTGAAAACAAGAATAATTTTTTCAATTAATATGTCAACTCTCATCCCAACAAAATAAAATCTTAGACAGAAAACTTGGAAACTGTTAACAGGAGAAAGGCAAGAATCCAGAAACACATTTATCATTCACTAGCTTTAGCCGAAGCATAAGATTTTTTATCTTAAAACTACAAAAAGTTTTTAAAAAATTAATTAAATTCTTTTTTAAATACTTATATGGAAAGAGGGAGAGCAAATAACTAGAATACTCTATCGCGCATAGCCAATTCTCCGAATGTTGCCATACTGCAAAGCATAAAATCTTTAATTTATCTTTCAAATTTAATGAGTCTGTTATTATTAATAAAAAAAGCAATTTATAAGCGCTAAACATATTTCTTAAAAACTTAAATTTTTGTGTTATTTTCTAATAAAAAGCATTAATTTTTTAATTAATGAAAGATGCTATTATTATTTGATATGTAAATGAGCCATTGTTTAACATTTTATGAAATATTAACTTATTTTAATAACGTTTAATTTTTTGAAATTTTTAATGGTAGTGTTTCCCAACCGTTTTTACCCCACGTAAGCCTTTCTAAAATTCTAATGCCCCTAGCATATACATAATTTTTAATATTCAGATTTTGAAATGTTCACTAAAGAAACTTGAATGACAGCTTTTAGAAAGAAATCACTAAGAAACTGTTGAGCATACACAGCAAGTAAATTTTCAGAAAATATAATGGAGAACTGAAATTCAGTACAAAATAATTTTAATCAAAGATTTTTAGTCCAAAAGGGCTTTGTCCGTGAAGGACTATTGTTTTCGTTTTGAGATTTTGCGTTGGTTCACTTTTCAAACTGTTGCCACCAAATGTTAGAGTCCTGCATTATTATTTGAAGAAATTAAAGAATGAAAAATCTGCATAAATGTATGTATATTTCTCGCACTGTGATAAAACAACAATACATACAGCCATCGAATTTTGAATGACGTAAACCTACTGCGATTATGGGGATGTGGAAGACCAAATTTGAAATTTGGAATTTGTTTTATTATCGATTTCATATTTTGTAAATCTTTAACGAATATTTGGTTAACAAACTCAAGGATTTCAAAGCGTGCAATGGCAACGTTGTACAGTAAAAAACATTTTTATCTCCAGCGCGTGAGACTGCCTATCGGAAATTCTAAAGATATGCTCAATTTAACACTATTTTGCGATATTGCTCTTGAACTGAATTTTATGGTTTAAGTGAAAAGAACGTGATATTTAATAAATAAAGTTAACAGATAAAATGTTAAAAAAGCCCCTTTGGACGTAATTTAAAATCTGAAACCTTTCAGATTTTTATCTTTTTTACGCATTGTATTTATTTATTTACTCTTGTTTCCTGACGGTCTTCCATAGCCCTCCGGCACTTCTGATTTTCGAAAATAAGCCCTGAGAAGACATCGAAAGAACTGATAAAGACGCATAAAATTAATTAAGACGGTAACCAAAGCCCTTTCGATTTAGGTTCAGAAAACTGAAGTATTGTATTTGAAGTTAGGCTGTAAGATGTATTTTGGAAAAGTCTGAATATAATCTTAGAAATTTTATTCTATATTACTTTAGTTACTTTAGATTATTTATTACTTAAATTTAGTGAGATCCTTGCGCTTGATGTTTTCTAGAAAGAGATTTTGTGTCAGGTTCCAGGCTAATTAACTTCAGTCTCAAGTCTCGCCATTTTGTTATATCTAGCAATTTTTTTTCTTTTAGAAGCAAATCATTTATATGGCACTAAATCCGCATTCAGCTAAATATGAAGAAGGAAACGGTAACAATAGTTTTCTTGCACATTTGGTTGCATTTGCGTATTTGATTTAGGTTTCCTCACAAAGCCATGCCGTCACTACTTTTATATTAAATGTTTTAATTGACTCATCATTTTGCGTTTCTGCGAGTTCTTATTAATACTGCATATTTGAAATATCAGACAATGCACTAACACTGGCTGCATCGTCCAAATTCGGAAACCAGTTTCATTCAAATCAGAAAATCGGTCTTTTAAATCAGCTGATAGAAGTTTCACATGATCGACAAGCATGTATAGCGTTAATCAGTCCTTTCACATTTTTGAAGTCAATGGAATTTTTCATTTTTTTTGCGACCTCCGTCCCGTACGTACATACGTATACATGTATACATCTCGCATTACTCAGAAATGAGTAGCCTCAGAGCGTTGAAATTTGATTAATGGGGTGCTATAACATGTAATTGTGCACCTACCTTTTAGTTGCAATCGGCCACATCAAAAGTATATAAATACATACATATATGCCCACTCTGTTACTCATCGGCTCGGTGAGCTCAGTTTATTTTAACTCTTTTATTTTGGTAAATTGTGCATTTTTTGCTTTAAAAGTGATTGAATTATGTTGTTCTTATGTTCCGGTTAAGGACTTTATGCATTTAGTTAATCTGTATGCAATACGTGTAGAATTATCAACAATTTAAAAGTTGTTTAAGTGCGACTAAGCCTAACAAAGCAGCCGTTTATTTACATTTTAAACTTAGCAGAATGGTGAATTAAGTCAGTTTCCCCACTTTCCGTGTTTTCTTTGCTGAATGGGACCAAAGTTAAAAAAAAAAAAAAAGAGTTTTGTGTACCAAAAAATCTGCCTTCTTTTCAGCTGGCCGAAATGCTCGTCTTTGCGCAGAAACTCTAATTTTAGTTTAAAAAATTGGGTTTATAACTGTTTTATCTGTATTTGCTGCTGTATGTTTTCTATATTTTTCAAATTTTAATGAAGATATTTTGAGTTTTTATTTATTTTTGCCTTGCATCGAAGTGAGAACTGAATTTCTTGAATGAGAAATATATCTGTACTGAAATTCGAGGAAATAAGTTTTAAATGAAATACAGGAATTTTTGCTGCATTTCATTAAAATGGCATTTTTTGCTGTTTAATTTAATAGGTAGCACAAGGAAGTCATTTGGTTGTCCACGTCAGATTTTTTTGTGAACATGACGTTAACAATCTTTAATTTATCAATTAATGAGGCCGATGCCATATCATTTTTCAAGAAAAATGTCTTTTACTTGATAAACATATGCGAAAACGAGCTCAACATGAAACTTTATGTTAACGAAGAAACCATTTGGAGGGACAGTGTTGAAAATTGCAAAAGAAAAAAGGCCTTCCTGTTGAAAATTGGTTCATCACTATACATCAGATTTATATATTCTTGTGCAGAGATGTTGATGTCTATGAAATGGTGTAACAAACAGCTTAATATAGGAAACTGGAAAGTGCTTAAATTGACTGGAACAATTACATGCGATAAAATAATAGTAATAAGGATTAGTATTCTTTAAAATATTCTTTGGAAACGACATGTGAGTGCTATTATTATTATTATACAGGGTGATTCTAAATTGTTTTTACAAATTAAGAGAGATGATAGTAATAATCCAGATGGGCAATGATGACCATAGAACATAGGGTCGCATTCCACTCTGAGAGGCAGAAAAGAGGAATATTAGAATTCCAACCTAAACATACAACAGTGTTGGGAGAGCGAATGAACGAGACCAAAAGTTGCACAGTTTATTGAAAACCTCCGATAGAGTGCACAAAACGGATAAAACCAAAAACTTGGCGTTTGAGTGTTAATTCGAGCTCAGACTTTGATGGCAAACACTCAAATGCATATCTTTGGTTCGCAAGGTCTGAACCTCACAAACGATAGCAACAAGTTAATTATCTAATCAAGGGCTGAATATTATCAACTAACTCCTATTTCCATTGTATGCCGAGATTAGCATGAAAAGCTCATGCTGTGTTCCAGCTGTCAGAACTTTGTGTGCCATAGAAGGGCGCTTCAAGTAGAATGAGCGCAGCAGAGCAATTTCAGGAGGACAGGATAGAAGATGGCGAATGGGAAAAAAACTGCTACACAGTTTTAACTGCTAAGAAACTGCCAAGTTTTCGGTTTTATCTGTTTTGAGCACTCTCTGGGAGTTTTCACTAAACTGATTGCGCAACTTTTGGTCCCGTTCATTTGCTCTCCCAACACTGTTGTAAGTTCAGGTTGGAATTCTAACGTTCTCCTTTTCTGCCTTTCAGAATGGAATGCGACCCTATGTTCTATGGTAATTATTGCTTATCTGGATGAGTTCTATCACCTCCCTTAATTTTTAAAAACAATTTAGAATCACCCTGTATATTGTGTGGTCCATTTTTACATTCGCGCTTCACAAGCCGCAAATCTAAATTCACCAAATATGGCTGGAGCTTTAATACCAAATATGGCAGGCAGCTTTAATACCAAAATACGCGAACAGTTTTCTAATGAATAGTATCAAAATCGTATAAATTTAGTGTGGAAACAATACAATAAAAATTGAAATACAAGGAACATTTTAAATGCCCAGAACTTTCAAAAATCTTAAATTCGAAAAAATATATATAAAGATTTACTTCTAATTACGTACTTGAAAAATAACTTATAAATACTTTTGCATTGAAATACATCATTACTGTGCTTATTAGCTCTATCTCAATTCAGTTTCTATTTAACTGGTTTTATAAAAAATCAGTTTTATATGTTACGTTTTGTCGACAAGCATAACGCACAAAATGTTACTTGCCATTTTGAGTTATTCAAAACGCATACTAATTCCTATAAAAGTTTATCAAGACTAAAATACATTCACAGTTCTCGTATGAACAGTATCGTAAGCTTATAAATTTAATATAGACACAATTCAATAAACTTTAAAAGGCAAGGGATATTTTAAATACCCAGAACTTTCAAAAATCTTTAGCGCATGAAAACTGAATATAAAGAATTTCTTTTAGCTACATATTTGAAAAATAATTTACAATTTATTTTGGTCTCTAATATGTCATAACTTTATGCACTAGCTCTTTCACTTCTATTTTTGTTCAATTAGTTTCAATAGAATCAATTTTATTTGCTATGTCATATTCTTTAAACAAACATAATGCACGAACCGTTACTTACCATGACATTTCATATTGCTAACTTACTTTATGCATATGTTTTAATTTCTAACCGAGATTATATGCACAAAGCAAACGAACGTCGTCGCACTGCTAAATGTAAACAAAGCTGAAAGGAGCTGCTGTTGCCATTCACTGGAAGAATAATATACGTGTTGTTGTTCCTACAGTAAAAAATGAAATGAATTTGTTGACTGACAAGTTTGAAAAACGTCTGGAAAGCATAATGTATCAGCCATTTAAATGCCCTTTAAAAGTATTTAAATGTCCATGTCTAAAACAAAAATTTTTCATAAATTGCATCGCAGTTTAAAAAAATTTTCAAGCGTACATCATTTACATTATTCTTTAATTTGCGGAATAAAAAATGCAATTTCGAATATATGAAGAAAATTTAGAAATTGAACGTTTCTTGTTCCCTCAAACTTAATGGACGATTTTTAAAACTCAAAAATGGACGATTCTATTTTTGAATTGCCCACCTGTGGAGCTTGAGCCTCACGTTGGGAAACATAGGCTAGGCTGTAATTTAAAGCTTCTTAAACCGCAATCGTTTTAATATGCATGACGAGTTTTAATATGTATGAATGATATTTTTAAAAAGCATTTCTATTCCTGTCTTTTAATGTTAATATAACTTTGAAGAATTTTTTTTCCTACGAGGAAGAAGTGCTTTAATTAAAACGATGTGTAATTTCTTCCTAAGCAAATAAGAGAAATAGCCAGCTTGTTTTAGAGCCACCACCATGCAATAATGAGGAAATCAGTCCATCTACTCTGCTCCTAAAACTGGAACACAAGACATAATTACCAGCGTTATATAATTTTAGTCACTGGTGAGCATGAGTCAATAAATTTGAATTTTACATTTGTTCAGTGTACCCAAAATTTGAGTTGAGTAAATGAATACGCTTGAGCAAAGTCTCGATATTTACAGAAAGTTCAAATTCTAAGCTGATACAGAATAAATACTCATAATTACTTTGTGTTGGAAACTGAAAGAACAAATTAGCGGATAAAAAATCGTTCTCTATTGCGGGCATTATGCGTATTGTCGCTGGGATTGATAGAAGAGACAATTTTGTTTTTATTATGTGCAGAATATTTTTCAGTATCAGTATTAAAATATTTTTCAATTCACTGAAGCAAAACTGGTTAACAAATTTAATTTCTCAATAGTCTGTATTATGTCTGTTAGGTTATACAATGCAGAGTTTGCCTTTAAGCTTTTGTTCAGTATCCAATCACATTTTCGTATTTTATAAAAAATTTAAATTGATCTTCCAAGATTTCTTTCTTTTCCTGTGTTATTATTTCTGTGATGGGTTCCTTAAACGGTTCACCTAAACTCCTAAGTAGAAGGAAAGAGAAAGTAAAAGAATGAAATGGTCCTCGCTAAACAAACCTAAGGACATTTTCTGTCTCTAAAGGAAAGACCTTGGTTCCCATTACTAAGAAAGTTTTCTCTCTTTTTAAGAACTAACGTCATGATTCTCACTAACTAAAGTATGCTTTCTGTGACGGATAACATTGTTCTCATCAAATTACTTCACAAGTACACATTCACGAAAAGACTGGTGTGGTTCTTACTATGCGCATTCTGAAATTATTTTTCTGTCTTTGAAAAAATATATATGCATGGTTCTAAAAAATTTAGCTGGTATTTAAAAACTAAAGATTAATCCTAAAAGTGATCATAATTCTACAAAGAATGGTTACAGTACCACTGAATGTAACTGTTTATGGCATTTATTTTATGCTACTGAACCCCAAATCCTATTCAAAGCCGTCTCTAAGCACAGACGACAGAAGCAGCTGCTTGTAAGCCGTTGATTTTCAGAGGACGCCAGCTAAGCTATTCTCACAAGCGAAAACTAAATAGAGGCTTAATTTGCAATGAATTATTAATGCGTTTAATTTATACAGGATCGTCAGTTGTACTGATCGCCTAAGGTGCCGAAAATACCAGAGTTGGATCAGATCCCACGGCTGTTCATGTGTATGCGCACAGAATATGCAAATAAGGAAACAAATTCGATCTCGCCCACAGCAAAATTATACGTTTGGAGGTGGCCAATGTTGTCTTTTAGGCATATTTTAGGTGTCAGTTGTATTGATGACGCAGAGAACCAAAATACTGGACTATGCTGTCCAGTTGTAAGCGCGCAGTATACGTAAATACGTGTTTTATCTTGCATACATATCTAGATTTAAAGAAAAGTTGAAAAGTTGAAAGTAGTTTTGTGGGAGAAGTATTTTTATATGTTATTAATCATGTTTAAAAGTATTGTCAACTAGATGAAGGTTAAGGAATGGAGAACGGTCGATAAAGAATCTTGGTCAAGCACAGTTGCATGTCTTCAGAGAAAGAAATATTCCCAAAGCATGATCTCAAGAAACTGGAAAGGACATCAAAGCATAGAAATGTTTAGTCTTATTTCTGTTCAAGCCCGTACGAAAAGAACTGCAGCATCTGAAAACAGTTATTTGCTACTGTAGCTATTTCGTTTTCAATCTTTTAACAGTCACTAGTATATGAACAAAGAGACCTTTTGCTTATCAAAAGCTTCATGAACATGGTCTCTACATGTGTGTTCCGTGTCGCTTTCTGCGTCTGTCATATGACAAACTTTAAAATTATGCCATCGTCGTTGTCTAAAAAACGAAGATGGCTGGGTATGAATAATGTTCAGGGATGAATCTAGTTCAGTTTAAATAGTAATCCTAGATACATATTCACATATTGTTAAAAGACGCTGGGAAAATTTTCATGTTCATATCAGCAGTGTTTTTCATATTTTTTATTTCACTGTAGGGATTATTTTAGTTTCCTAATAGTTATTTTTAATTTTCAAACCATTTCTTTTAAATTCTTGTTTTCCACCTATAAATCCCTGCCAAAATGAGATTTCAGTATCGCGTTTTATGCAAATGAATAGAACCAGTATTTAATGGGAAGTGCAGGCACTTCCGTAGGCGAGCTCAGAAGTTCTCAGTAAAGCGTGTCCTGCCTTCGAGCCGCGTCATTGATTTAAGCCTATCTTACTATGTACGATTGTAGTCTTACGTGCCTGTTAGTAATATTATTTAATTACGGGCCAACTCTATTAGTTATTTTTGTACAAATTCAGCTAAAATTTAGCTAGTTAGTATTAGCTTAGTTCTTTATTTTCGATCTTAAATTAAAGCCGAAGAGGAGGCTTCCCTGTAAGCCCGAGAAGGGCCATCTGTTAGCATTTCTTTGAGCGAATAAAAAGGTATTTTAACCCTTCTTTGGACCTACATAGTTGTAAAAAGACCAGCAAATAGTTGCTAGATACTTCCTTAAGGTTCTAGTAGTCAAGGATACGTAATTTAACTAGAACTTTATATCACCTTAAAATTTAATAAAAATTAATGCTTCGAAATCTTATTATAAAATTAATCACGTTTTGTTTGTGACATGCACATCAGAAAATTTCAATTGCTTGAAAAAGTTTTTTTTTTTTTTTTTTTTTTTCTTTTTTTCTTTTCCTAAATACTATACTCAAACTGGATTTCTCTTTAGACTGCAGACTCTGTAGCCTTTCTGCAGGGTGACCAGTAATCCTAAGTACCTCCTCTGCCCGGCAGCCCAAGCTCCAACTCCATATAATATTTTAGGGATGACGACATTTCTAAATATCTCTCTCAAGGTGGAATTCTTTCTATTCAAAGTATCAGCACTCAAATTATACGTATAAAATTTTAAAATGTTATCTGTGATTCTATGTATATGCTTAAACTAGTCCACATTGAATAACTCGGCAGTTTTCAGTTGAGTTGCACACACTCAAAGGAAGGTTATCACCTTTTTCTCCCTCCTTCCCGCGTACCTTCGGGTTATAATTGGAAAACATGTCCAGCTAATCAGAAGTTCCAGTCCCGACGAGGAGATAACGGATTTTCTCGCCTTTTCTTCTCCGATGAAACGCTTAATGACTGTACGAAGTTTGGCAGATCTAGATTACTGATAATATTATTAAGAGAACAATATGCTTTAGTAAACAAATAAACCTTCTTAATTGGAATATAAAATACATAAAAAGGATTTTAAACTATCGATTAGTTTATTGCTAATTTTCATAACGGTGTCGAAAAGCATTTTCCAACTTATTAGATACATGAACTCATAAAATTTTCCTCAACAAATGGATTAATATTACTATCAGATTTATCTTGAACCTATAGAAAGTAGACTCTGGAGAAATATTTTGTCTATAACGCAGAACAGAGATTCACTTTTAAATAATGTTGCGAATAAAGGGAGAGAAAAGCTCAAGTTCCTCAAAAGGAAGCATTATGAAATGCATTATGAAAGCATTAAGCATGCATTATGAAAGGCAACTGCAATAAAGAGATTAGAATCCCAGAACGTCAAAAATTAGTGAAAAACCTTTTCAGTTGCGCAGCAGTCATTTCCCAGTTAGAGTTAGAAAGAAAGAAAGAGACTTAAAATCATCGCGAAAAGTTTCTTCATGCTAATGTTAATAATGAATAATAAATATTAGCTACGAAATGAAATTTCAATAAAATACATAGAAGATAAAACGTTTTACTTAATCACGCTGTGCAATCTCGATTATTCTTTTATCTTTCTAACGTTTCACTATGGTATCTTACAAGTGATTTCTTAGCTAAAACAAAAGAGAGTTCTTGTATTAAAAAGTAAAAATTTCCGTTTATTTAAGGAGGGTTTTCCTCGAGAGGGGAATGTTTGTTCTTGAATTTTCTTTGAAATCGAATAGCAGGTTTATGAAAAATGGGTAAACTGTGTTCCACATACTTTGTAAAATAAGCATATTACATTATTCATTTTGTAATTTTTGGGAAGCGCGTTCATGAACAACACTATTCATCACATCCTCTAAATTTAGAATCCGGAGTAATCTAATTTTTCATATAATATCCTCGCAACAACTATCAATAGAATTTTTCTTCCAATAAATAATTTCTTTTGCAAAGATAATAGGTTGGGTTAGGCTTCAGTTTTGGCTAATGAGTTATGAGTTTAGTTAATCTATCTTATGACTGTTTTACTTCTAAGATATGCAGAAAATTAAAATTAATTAAGAATATCTTAAAATTATACATTCTTGGTCTTTTTGGTATCAGAAACTAATGAGCTCTCAAAACACTGTATGAGGAATTATCCCCAGATCTTGAAAGCAACAAACAAAGTCAAAAAAAGGGTTAAAGTATCCTTTATTTAATAACATTTAGTTGAACAGGTGGCTCCGTTTTGGCGTACATAAAGCTTACACTTCTGGCTTAACTCAAACAGGAAATGTTGGAATTTAAATTAAATGTAATTTAACTAGCTTAACGGTTCACAGTATTAATTAACACTGAGAAAGGCTTTGACTCGTAAAAGCCTACAGAAACATTCTAAATGGCTAGAAGCACTCAAAGCCACAGAATCAAATCACTAAGTAAAAGTAATAACTTGGCCTTCAAGCAGGCATAAACACGCTCTAAAATCTCCTTCCGAAACCTTCGCTTAAATAGCACTTCTTTCTCCATTAATTTGAATGCATGCGAGCTATCGGATTAATATTTTGGAAAGTAAACATAGATGAAAACGAAATTGAAAGGAAAGTGCTGTAACTAAAATTAAATGCTAGCCGAAATAAATAAATAAACCTCACAAAGTACTTACTAATTTACACCAAGGTACAAATTATACTTACTACAAATTATTTTAGAATAAAATAAAATATTTCTGTCTATGTATTAGATTTATGATGAATTTCTGTCATTATCTCACCAGATTAAGCATCAGACCGAGCTACCCATTTTAAACTTACCAAACTGTTAGTACCCATTTTAAACTTACCAAACTGTTAGTACTCATTTTAAACTTACCAAACTGTTAGTAACTGACAATTTGGGATTATTAACTTTTAAGTTACAGGGAAACGGTATTCATAATAAGTTATATTAGGGAAAAGGTCGAATGGCAAGTTAAGTCTTGTCTTGCATATCATTGATATACTGATTGAAACGTGCTAACTGTTACTAATGCCAAAACCGTGTTACTACAGAGTGGCCCACTAAATGCCATAGCCTTTCTTTTGTATATTGCATATTTATTAATAATTTAAATATTATAAAATGAAATTGTAGTTAATTGTTTGAGCAGGGAAATCGAATTTATTGCAGCCTATGTATGTTGAATGTTTCCCAATTTTGTTTCACAATCCCTTGCAAACAAACTTGTGCATTTGACACAACTCTCGGTTGCACGTCTTCTGAAATTGCACGGCATAACTGCACTATAATAGCCTTGAGTTGCGCTACATTTTTAGGTTACCTTGCGAATGCCTTGTTTAAAAAAAATACATAAAACGTAATCTCATGGACTAATGTGCATATTATGTGGGGCCGCTGTCTCAGATCTTCGTAACCTCTAGGAAATTAATGTAACATTACAGTCACATTAAACATCGCATACAGGAAATCAAGAACAACATTTGCAATATGTTGGCCAAATCGATCTTGCATAAACCACTGAGTGGGTGAAGGGAGAACTGGTAACATATTCAAGTGTGTATTCAAGTGGGCTCATGAGATTGAAAAATGGTGAAATTCTTGAGCAATAGTTGCATTGCTAACTATAACTTGTAGATGTTAGTAACAATTTTTAAAAGCAGTGTCAGTGAAGCACTGGTCACGTGTGCTAAATCCTGTATACTGAGTGGTGGAAGCATAATAAACCTCAAAGTCACTAATTTTGTCTATATTTAAATCATACAGAGTCTATATACAACACGAATGCATTAAAATGAAAACAAAAGTCCTCTATGATGATGGAAAGATACCAATATGAAAATATGGTCGCATAATATTAAATGAAAATTAAAAAACTTGAGTAGATAGGCGTGCTCGCAAATCAGCCAATGCTGTAGATACAAGAAAAGTTGAAAAACACAGAAATCTTGACTAAATACTAGAGTAGAATGCAAATGCTAAAACTTCTATCAGAGTTCATATCTTTGTAGGAAATTATGAAAGTTCATTCATTGAAGCAGTAGCAGTAACCTTGACTAAATTCGAAATCAAATAAAGATGATGATGAGTATACACAAATGTTTACCACCGTACATTGTGATGTATAGTGCGTGGTCGTTTGTAGAGCTGTTCAATCAAGTAATTGTAGTTGCCTATATTTTTAACTAATTCTGAAGGATGATTACTAATGCAATCGTAGAACTTATGAACTGTTTTCAGAATTCCTTTGTCTATTGTAGTTATATTGATATCTCTATGTAGAACTTCATTTCCAACGAACCAAGGGGCACCCAGCATGGTTCTAATTATTTTATTTTGCAATTTTTGGAATGGATTCCTGTTTGTACGTGCAGCAGCCACCCAAACAGACGATCCATAGAGCATAACTGGTCTTATGAGTTGCAAATAGATAATACGCTTGGTGCTGATACTCAGTTAGGAGTGCCTGTTTAATATAGCATAAACGCTCATAAAGGCTTGTAAGGCTTTGGCATGAATATATTGAAGGTGTTTTTTTTTAAATTAAGTTTGTAGTCTAAGATGATTCCTAAATATTTGACTGTATTATCTCTATTGACAGGTTGATTATTAATATAGAGTGGCTCACAGATCAGTCTTTTGGTGGTACGTTTAAAAATAATATTGATGCTCTTCTAGGAGTTAATTTTAATTTTCCATTTCTGCAGTCAGTCTTGAATGTTATCAATGGCATTTTTGAGTTTGAATTGAGCAAAGTCGGGATTAATGGATATTGAGAATATTGCAGTGTCATCTGCATACAGGGCTAATTCAATACCAGGGTAGCAAGGTAAATCATTCATATAAATTACAAAAAGGTAGGGGGCTAAATTCCCCCCTTGAAGGACTCCTGCATTAATTTTCCTTTTGGTAGAATAATCTTAATTGATTCTAACTTGAAAGAACCTATTTAGCAAGTAATTATGGATAATGATTATCAGAGCTGGTGGAAAGTTGTATTGAATTAGTTTAAAGATGAGTCCATGGTGCCAAACTTTGTCAAATGCTTTTTCCACACCGAGGAAAAGAGCGGCAACAGTTTCCTTTTTATTGAAAGCTTCAAAATCTTCTCAACGATGCGGGAGACTTGATGAATTGTAAAACATTTCTTCCTAAAGCCAAACTGAGTAGGATAAATGATGTTATTATCTTCGGCATACTGCTGGAGTCGTTTCTGGATATTTTATTCCAAATAATTCAGATATGGCTGGTAATAATGATATAGGTCTATAGCTAGTGGTAAGTTTTGTGTCTTTTCCGGGTTTCTTGATAACAATAATGGTAGCAATTTTCCATTTTGGGAATGTAGTTACATCTAAGGCAGGCATTAAAAAGGTTGACTAATTAAATAATTGCTTTTTTAGGTAGATTTTTCAGGGCAGTATTAGATATTTTATCGTAACCACAAGCCTTTTTTGGGTTAAGATTATTAATTACATTTATTACTTCTGAAGGGATGATTGGAGGATTGGCTGTGCTCCTATTGGAAATTATATAATTATTGACTTGATTCTCTATGGTAGATTCTTCTGGATGAGAGTAATTATTAGCTTTAAATTGTTCTTCGTTGCTAGTTGCTTTGTTAATAGAATCAATAATTTTATTCTTCAGTTTAGAAATTTCATTATCAATGAGATCTGGATTAGACATCTTGTCATTTGCAGAGATGTTGTTATCTAATATATACTTGAAGTCTGTCCAGTTAACTTTAGTAGGTTGTGGAGGCATAAAGTACTTCAAATTATATAGAATGAACATAATAGGATTATGATCAGAGTCCAATTCTGAAATATTGATGAGGTGAGGGATTTGAGGAATACTGCATGTTAATTAAAATATCTATCACATCAGGAGTATGATTATTATCTGCAGGTATATGTCTAGGTTCAGTAGTAGCATGAATATTGATAATAGAATTTTGCATATAATTGTAGAGCCTGACTCCATTGCTGTTTGTAAATCTGGAGTGCCATGCTGGGTGTTTACAGTTTAAATCCCCTGCTATTATAGCGAGATATCCAAGTTTACAAATAAAATCAATTTCAGAAATATTGAGGATTTTCTGAGGAGGTTTATAAATGGACACCATAAAGTATGAAGTACAGTTATTACTGTAAACTAGACAAGCACATGCTTCTATGCCTGTAAAGTTTAGAACAAAATCTGTGTGCTTGACGGAATTTTTAATTATTATTACAGTACCTCCAGCGCTATTGTGTAATCTATCTTTTCTATAAATTGTATAGTTGGTAATTTTGAATTTTTTATTTGGCTTTAAATTAGTTTCATTAAGAAGCAAAAGATCTAGATTATTATTGAACAGAAACTGGGTGATTTGTAGATGCTGTTTAATGAGGCCGTTATAGTTGTAGAAAACAATTTTTGTATAATTGATGCGTTACATGTTAGAATAATTCTGTAAGTTGGTTGTACTAGCCATTACTGATATTTTCATATATCCTTAAGACTTCAAAGCCAACTGTCATCTTTTCAGTAACAGGTTTAGCGTTACAGAAATCATCATAGAGATCATAGATTGAAGACATAAAAACAATGAATTTATTTTTCTCCTTTTGTTTCATGAATATTTTTGTTACTTCTGCTATTGTTTTGATTTCTTTGCTTGTTATTATTTTGTCTAATATTAGTATTGATTTTATTTTGCACAGCAGATGCATAAGAATTTGGATTTTCTGGTTGGCCAGCTGTGTCACATGACCTGTCATCAGTTCTCTGTTGGTTGTCTGAAATAGGAATTCTAGCTTGATTATTTTTAATAGTCTCCATTGCAGAGTATTAACTATTTTTATTGGTTTCCATATTATTTCCATTATTAACATTACTTTGAGAATTTCATGGTCTGCGAGGGCAGGAGAGAGAGGATGCTGGGTGTGATCCTTGACACAGGACACATTTAGCATTATAATTTTGAGTGCCCTTAAAAGAGCAGAGATGAGATCGATGATTATCAGCTCGTCTAATACAGCAAGGTGTATTATGACACGCATGCTGTGTATGATTATACCTCTGACAATTGTAACATTGTGTTGGGCCAGATTTTGATTTATATTTAATAACTCGTACCCAAAGACCTATTACTTTTTCTACGTGCATAAGCTTTTTGCCTTCTTCCGTGCGAGGAGCTTCAAATAAAAGACTGGTATGTAATTAGAAATGCCATCAGTGATTTTAGTGAGATGTTTTACTTTAATTATAGGAATTCTTGCGATTTCTTCAATTCCCTGCTCTTTGAAGTCATTTGGTAGATCTTTGACTATAGTTCTGATAGTTTTATCGCTGTGCAGTATGTAGAAGTGATATGTTATGCTTTTTTCTTTGAAAAATTTTTGTATTTTTCTATATTCTTCCAAATCAAACACTTTAATGATAAGGTTTTCTCCTTTTACTTTGCCAAGAACTTTAGTTACGTTTAATTTATCCTTAAAGTCTTTACTTAAGGTTTTCCAATTAACATTCGTAGCTGTACGAATGATGGGATTTAGTTGGCATAAGTTTTTGGTTGTTGAAATTCATTGCTATTTTCATTAACCTCATCATTATCTACGTTAATATCATTATTGGTTTCCGTATTAGAATTTGTAGGAATAGAATTATCATTTAAAATGACTTCAGATTGAAGCGATTCCTATTGATTGGTGGTAGCCAGATTTGGTGACTTATCGCTTATTATTTTCATAGGAGTTCTCTGTTTCAGTATAGTTTTCCATCGACTGCTTTCTAATTTAGTGAAGTTTGTGGAGCTGTTAGATGTTGCTTCATAATTTTGCATATTGTTACTATTAAACGTAGCATTTGTATCATTATCAGTGGTATTTTGAATTTTTTTTTTTTTTTTTTTTTTTTTTTTTTTTTTGAAGTGGGGAATTGAGGGGAGACAACTCATCTGAGAGAGGAATGTCTAAAATTGAATTGTGCAAGTGAATTTCGTCTTTCAATTGCAAGTAAATTTTTTCTGTCATCTGAAGTTATGCCTTCATTATGATTTGTGTCAACATATTTAAATCTTTCGTTTTCTAGTTCCTGGAGCCTATTAATTCTCCAAAAGGGAGAGCCAGGGGGATGTTCTTTTGGTTTGGCGTCTGAGCGCTGCTCCTAGTCAACATATCAACCCAATTGAATTCTAAGCTATCTTAAGTAATGCCGCTGAGAGTCACCATAATGCAAAATATACTCACACAAATGCCAAGAATTTCTAGAGGTTCTAGATGGCCAGATGATGATCAAGCAAAAATATATGGCAATTGATAAGCAATGGCAAGTCAGTGACCGAACGACCGCCAATGACTGCTGTTTGCGACAATTTCAAACTGCTATTTCGCGACTGATATTGACTTTTCTGGACTTCTGTTGGATTTATCGGTGAGCAAAAGCAGCCGAATACAAGTTTTTAAAATTCAGTGTACAGTATTAAAAATTTTATGGGATGATTTACGGGTATGACATTTTGTTATGGAAGATCGTTCATAATATTGTTGAATTACGATTCGAGTGGAAACTCATGAGTAATTTAAATAATGTTGTCGGCATTAAGACACGCGTATAGAATAATGTTCCTCGCAAACAATTAAGATAATTACTACTACTATGTTATTTGTAGAAAAAAATCTTTAAGATTACCTTATTTGTTCATTTAGTTTTCCTTTCAATAATATTCATAATTAACAGTCTTTAACAAGAAATCACTCAGTAGACACTCATATAAAAACAATGTTTAGAAAAAAACGCAGAGGAATGAAAAGTAAAGTTATTTAGCTACGAAAAAATAGTAATCAGGAGTCATTGATGGCAGATAAGATAACATACAGATGATCAAACTGCAATAATTTTCGAACAATTATTAAGAAGAAAGAAAAAGAAAGAAAGGTGGCTGAGAGCACTGGATCAGAAATTCAGTGAGATAGTACAATTCGTGAAACCTTAAGATTCGATCGTACAATTATGTACAATTAAGCGTACAAATTAAGGAAAGAAATTAGTGGTAAGGATAAATATTCAGTCTAGCATTCTTATTTATCATTGAACTTGAATAAAATGGATCAGCCTGAACAAAAACATTTCTCTAACATGCAGTTACTGCAGTTACTTGTATTTTAGTTATAGTTGTTGGCGCCGAACCGTAATTTCTGCAGCACAACACCAGTGCACTTCAAATTTCTCTCTTCGAAGATCGAAACAGGCGACCGGAAAAGAAATTCAACCGTTATAAATACCCTGAAGAAGAGAAACGTGAGTGGAGATTAAAATTTAATTTTTCCGCCATCAGCGAAAGTTAAACCTTCCTTATAAAATTTAATCTGCGAATCTACTCCTTCTGAATTGAGCTGAATGTCTCTCGAAATAAATAACAAAGTTAAAAAAAAGAGAGATTTGTTTCGCTAGCCAGCGGCTAGCTGTTATCGAGATAGCCAATTTTTACATTTTCTCGAATCATTTCAAGTGGATTTCATTTACATTCAAACCAGCTAAATATCTGCAAGCTGGCGTGGTTTTGAAAACTAAATTTTATCGCCAAAATTTGGAATTTGGCGACATTTTGTTTTGATCTTTGTGTGACTATAACTGTGTATGCCTTTCAGCAATTTCGAAAATGCGAAGGTATGGAAATTTCTCGCCTGTCTGAGGAAAACTAGATAAAACATCGAGTTCAGAGTTTAGCTCAGAGTATCATTATGTTGAGATATCACTCTGCGAGCTTAAGTATTTGAGACTTTTTGTATTGTTTTGTGTTAAACGTTATCAGTAGTTTAAAGTGGTAACTGCTGATTGTTCTTTGTCATACTGAGAACGTAGTACGAATACTTTTGTGGGAAATTCTCTAAAACGGTTAAGTATTTTTGGAATAATGAGTTTTATCAAGCTATCATCGATTTTGTGTGCATTCAATCTACACTGGTGTAAGAAATTAAGAGAATTTTTATATTTGATCTACAATCTCCAGAACTACTGGACAGATTTTAATAAAATTTGGTGTGAACATAGGCTGATATAATACGAACAAAATAAACATTCAACAATTATTAATAGACACATATGTTCGTGTGTAACACTCATGGGAGTCTGAAGGTCTGAAACAGCGGTTACAGAAGACACAAAAGAAATGGGTTAATAGGGGGTATGGTCCCCTCTTACAGCCACACAGGCCTCGCAGCGTGATGTCATACTGGAAATAAAGCAGTTTATCAGTGCCTGTGGCAATTGGTCCCACTCATTCAGCAACGCTGCTTTCAGTTCCTGGATGGTTCTCGGAGGGAGGTTGCAAGTTGCAATTGCCCTCCCCAGAGCGTGCCAGACATGCTCTATAGGGTTGAGGTCTGGAGACCTGGCTGGCCAACTCTCGAGAAATTCGTCGACCAGAAGAGCTCTATGTGGCCTCGCATTATCGTCCTGTAAGATGAACACGGGGCCCACTGCAACCCGAAAAAGGCAAACATAGGGACCAAGACCTCATCCCTATACCTCACAGGAGTCACAGGTCCTCTGTCAAAGACGTGGAGAGGTGTGCTGCTATCCAACATGATGCCTGCTGAGACCATTACACCGCCACCGCCATAATTGTTTATTTCGCGGACATTGAATGGTAGGTAGCGGGTCCCTGGCTTTCTCCATATGAAAGTACGGCGAGAATCGGTGTTTAGACTAAAACGGGACTCGTCGGTGAATAGAACGGTTTCTCATTGCTTCGTACTCCTATCACTATGCTGCCTGCACCATGCTAATCGGACTCTCCTGTCCGTAGACGGGAGCGGGACGCAAACGGTCGGTCTTCTGGCAAAAAACCTTCTCTCATTCAGTCTTTTGGAAACAGTCACCCTTGTTACACGGGTCCCTGTGGCTGCATACAGGTCCCGAGAGAGCTGAGAAGCTGTAGCCCCTCTGTTACGCCTCGCTGGACAAATAGCGATCTTCTCTGGCCGTCGTGGCTGTTGGACGACCTTGCCCAGGCTTTCTCTCGATGGATCCAGTATCCTGGAACTGTTTCTATAGGTTACACACGACGCTGGACGTTAAATTAAACTTTTCTGCATATCTGGACTTGCGATTGGCCTGCCTC
Source organism: Stegodyphus dumicola (assembly GCF_044657685.1). Taxonomy (NCBI): domain Eukaryota; kingdom Metazoa; phylum Arthropoda; class Arachnida; order Araneae; family Eresidae; genus Stegodyphus; species Stegodyphus dumicola. The sequence goes on from NC_140769.1 coordinate 35,553,385, forward strand.
TAACCTCCCCACAATTCGCCACCTCATTCCATCATCTCTAATAAATATTTAAGAACATTTTTAAGCTCAGTTAGTTTAATTATGGTTTAATTGACTAAATAAGTTAACAATTAAACTATAATTAAACTGATCGAGCGTAAATATTTATGAAGAGTGAAATTATAAATTAAGGTCGGTTAAAAATACAAGTAATACAAATGCTTTATGTCATTGAAAAGTTAAAGAAATGACAGCATAAAAAATCAGTAATATGCGTAATTAACAGCCTTTAACAAGTTTAAACTGCTTAATTAATAAATTAAAAATTTTCTTAATTAAAAAGGTAACAATAACAGTAAATGCCTATTCTATTAATTCAGCCATTGATGATATTTGCTCTTGACTGCAGCTCACTCATTGCGTGTCGCACTCAAATAGATTTAACCATAATTGATGTCATCAACATATTGCGTGTGCCTGATATTCGGAACATTTAAAAATGTCACTGAATACAAGTGAAACTGCGGTACTTTGATGTTCTTATATCAGAATATTTGATATTAATAACTTTGAATTTTTGTTCATGTAGTAACTTTTGATTCATTAATGACGTCAAGCACATCTGTTCGTCACGAAAAAAAAAATCTGATGTGTACACCACATGACTTCTTTGTACGGAATATTAAATTATATGCATTTTTTCTTGCATTTGATTTAAACTTCTTATATCAGAATATTTGATACTAATAACTTTGACCTTTTTGTTCAACTTTTGATTAGCAAAACTGATTTAATTCATTAGTGACGTCACGCACATCTGTTCGTCATGGAAAAAAAGATCTGTTGTGTACGCCACATGACTTCCTTGTACGGAATATTAAATTATACGCATTTTTTCTTGCATTTCATTTAAACTTATTGGATTAAATTTAATTTATTTCGTTTTTAGCGCATAAACCACAACAGAATAAATGCATTCTTTAAAATTCACTATATTTGTTTACCATAACGACACTCTGACCCTAGATTCGCTTAATAGCGTTCAATTTCATTCATTTTTTAAATCAGAATGTACAAAATTTATATCATCTTAAGAATTATCTAATCGTAACCACATATTCTATTCAAATACTATAATAAATCTAAAACGATGTATAAAAGAAATTAAACAAACAAAACAAAAAAAAAAAACAAAAAAAAAGATTTTCACAGATGATTCAATATTTCTCATTCAATTAATTCAGTTTTTGCGACAAGGCAAAAATACATAAAAACTCAAAATATCTGTATTGAAAATTAAGAAGTAAATCTTACACGCTTATTTCCTCGAATAAATTCCAGAATGGATTAAGCATGATTTAATTCACAATAATAAAAGAAGGCGTTATTTTTGTTTTTGCGAAGCTCACTTTCTCTAGATTGGCAACAAATCTACTATTCTGCTGTTTCAAATGTAAACAAACATTGCCGCCATTGCAAAAGGCTTAGCGGCACTTAAACAACTTTTAAATTGTTAATAATTCTAAAAATATCGCATGCAGATTTACTAAAGGCATAAAAACCTTTACCGGAAGATACGAACAATATAACTGAATCATTTTTAAAGCAAAAAGTGCACAATTTACAAACATATAAGAATAAAGAAACTGAGCTTACTTAGCCGAGTAACAGAAAGGATATATATATATATATATCGACTCTGTTACTCGGCTAAGTAATACATATATATATATTTATTTATATACTTTTCGTGCGGCCGATTGCAACCAAAATACGAAGTGCACATCTACGTACATGCAATAGCAATCCTATATACAAAATTTCAATGTTCTGTGGTTCTCGTTTTTGAGTTATACGAGATACTCACATACGCAACGAAAATTTCTTTTCAAAATTCATATTAAATCAGTTTTGTAATTTTTTTGGGTGAAAAGGGTCCTTTTTTCTGTCCTTACGTACAGATGCCATGCAAAAACATCGTTAAATTGCATTCGATAGCGGTCAAAATGGATATTTTCGTTGAAATATGATGCCTGAAGTTTTTCGCGATTATAATACTTCCTTTTTACTTCGTACAGGGAAGTAAAAAGGAGTCGAAATGGATTCGGGAAGAAGCAAAATGGATATTTCTGTTGAAATATTTTTACCTGAAGTTTTTCAAGATTACAATACTTCTTTTAAACTTCGTACAAGGAAGTAAAAACCATATGGCGAAACTTAACTGCATGTAAACGTGAACATTTATTTAGCTGACTACTTCCATGGCCCACACATTCGCCTTTTCTAATGAAGATGCTATAAGTTTCTTTAAAATATGAATAAAGCTGTTATTTGCATAATAAGCTTGTAGAGTTAACATTTAAGTTTTTTAACAAGTTATTTTACGTTAATTCTCCACCCTATCTCTCTAATTTGCATTTCCCTGCCGGAATGTAAATTTCCAGCTCGCATGATATTCAAATGTGGTAGAAAGTAGAGAGTATTTAAAGGAAGGGTTTAGGTTTAGAAGATAAAAACAGAGCGTGTTCTGCCGCCTATGTTGCTTAATTTGATTCTCACGCTATTAGTATTCTGAGGTTCTATTCCTGCCATTAAGCTTGTTTACGCCGGCTTAAGGTAGAGCCAGCTTACGCGTCATTGGAATTGTAAAGCCCTTTACGCTATACTTAGTTTCAATAGTTTTAGTTCATCCATTATCTTAACTTTAAGCCACAATCGTTGGCTTCTGTAAGCACTAGATGGTGCCAAATGTTAAACTTTATTCAAGTTAATAAAAGACTCTTTTAATTCCTTTCCCTGTCTCTGTGATACTTACAAGACATAGTGAAAATTTACAGATTATCTTCTAGATTTTGGGTCTAATTTTATGCTTACAGAAGACCAGAATCCAAAGCTTTTGCAGACAGTAGAAACTACTTTAAGAAAATGTTTATGAGATTGATATTGTATTACTATAATGTAGTATTTGGATTTTTAATTGTTATTAAATTATCAAAGTACTCAATTAAATACTCAATTAAATCAAATGGCTCATTAACTTTTGTTACTATTTAGGTCGTACAGAAATGAATGATACAAATGCTGCCACAGAGCGGAATACAATTTATTAACAAAAAACTGTTAGTACATCGGTTAGAAATAATCCCCGCCCATGTCAATACATTTCTGCCATCTGGCTGGGAGGTTCCGAAGGACTTTGGTAAACCAGCTTGTGAGGTGTTGACAATGGACACAAAGGTAAATCAGTTTGTGAGGTAAACCAGTTTGTGAGGTGCCGCCTATGGACAATTGCATGCAATTCGGCAGAAGATTCAACATGTTGGCCCCTGACAGCGTCCTTGTCAAGCAAGGCTTAGTCCGAAGTCCACCCATATTGCACACACATTTGTCATCTACAAATCACCATGCACAATCGCCTGCAATGCTCTTTGCGCAAGCCTTGTCTCTTCCTGCATCTTGTTGAACGTTATGCGCCTCTTCACCATGATCAAATCCGACACGGCTGCCATATTTGTTGCTGTATGCGATGTTGCTGGTCGTCCCGCGCTGCCACCTTTGGCTGCGGTCTCCACTGTTCTGCTGAACTTGGCCAACCAACGGGATACTGTACGCCTTGAGGGTGTTTTGTTCCGACACACCGACATCATGCGACGATTGATATCACTAACCTGTATCCGTTCCTTCCATAAGCAAGCAATAAGCAACGGAGGACGTGGGCACTGTCCCTTTACCAAAAGGTTAATCGGTATAGCACCACGTCCACCTATAACTAGAGCCTAAAGAGGAATTACAAGACGCCACGCGCCGGGCGCCCAAACCCAGAGCCAAATTCAACCCGGGGGCAGTCCAACAGACCAAATGCCCACGAAAGACAGTCCCAACAACCGCCCAGGCCCCACATTTATTAAATAAAATAACAAAAGCATGCAGGGCCAAAAAGGGCGAGTTTGGACAATAAGCAAAAATTTTACAAAGGTGTAATACACACAAATATAGAATATACATAAGCTAAAGTACAGTCTGATGTTGGGCAGCCCAATAATATACAATGAATAAATATAGACAGTAGAATTAATGACAATATAACATAATAGAGAACATAGTGAAATAATGAATGTAAATGATTACAGCAATACACGGAGGATATACCAAAAGAAATAAAAATAAAAGAATACAATGTAACAGAATGCAATAGCGGTACAATACACTTGATCACGTGGTATTGTGGGAAAAACATGCAATAAGGCTAATTATACGATTATGAGGAATAAAAATAACATATTTAGCCTGCATAAAAGTTAACGAATATAAGATACTATACAATACTATACAATATTACAATACAATACAATACAAAAAAAAATTAACATATTTAACCTGTACTAAAAGCCAACTGATATAAGATACTATACAATACCACAATACAATACGATACAGTAGATACAATACCACAATATAATACGATACAGTAGATGCTATACAATACTATACAATGAAAATACAATATACATTCAGTGTTGGTGACACAAAAATACATTTAAAATTGTCATGACACTAGTGATGAAAATACAAAATACATTCAGTGTTGGTGACACAAAAATACATTTAAAATTGTCATGATACCAGTGATCCTAATGCAGCAAATAAATTGATGCAGTTACCTGCATAAAAGATAACTTATATAAGATACCATACAATACTATACAATACTACAATACAAAAGCTAATTAAACGATTATAATGAATAAAAATTAACATATTTAACCTGTATAAAGCCAACTGATATAAGATACTATACAATACAAAACAATACCATAATACGATACGATACAGTAGATACTATACAATACTATACAATAGAAATATAAAATACATTCAGTGTTGGTAACACAAATATACATTTAAAATTATCATGACACTTGTGATCCTTATGCAGCAAATAAATTGATGCAGACAGTTAAATGTGTTACTATACATTTGCAAAGGATGAAATATAGACTTAAGTATGCCACAAATTATGAACATATATTACACCGTGAAAAACACAAAATACATTCAATGTTGGTATAAATACAATGGATATATTTAAAACAATGGATAATGGTTGGATATATTATACAATGAAAATCTCTAGCGACCCCAATACATTCAGTGTTATTATTACACAGAGAATTAAATGTATGATATTACATGGGCAATTGATGAAAAGAAGACAGTAACAGTATAATGTATAGCCAAATATGCAAGTATATGGTATACCGATGTTTAACAGCAACTGGCAAACAATGTACCATTAATACGCCCAACTAGATATGCCAAGATATTATATACTATTATACAGTGAAAAACGCAAAATACGTTCAATGTAGATATTATCATAGTGCATTATGAGGGAATACAGACAGTTATATGTTTGATAATACATGGGCAAAAGATAAAAATAAAGACAATAACATTATTATTCATAGGTAAATATGCAGATTTAATATATTCAGATATTTAACAGCACCTGGTAAAAAATGTACCATAAGTACATTGATAGCTGCTATGGACAACAAACAGACTATTAGGACAATACATATGCAACAGATAAATATGCAAATTCAATATATACAGATATTTAACAGCACTTGATAATAAATGTGCATATGCAAAAGATAACATTATTATTCATCGGTAAATAGGCAAATGCAAGATATACAGATACTAAACAGCACCTGGTATTAAATGTACCATAGGTACAAGGACAGCTGTTATAGACAATATTACCTGGTTGCACTTAGAAAAAGATGCTGAGAGAGAATATATAAATATTTGACTGCTGCTATACACAGCGACTTATAACAGATGGATTACAATAGATTACAATGGTTACAAACACTTCAGAGCATAAAAGTAGATGGGTTATAATATATACAAGCAGTTGAAGAAGTCGAATCATATGTCGATATTATAAGGCACAAAGATCAAGTCCCAGATTCATCAGTTTGTCAATTAAACGGACTATCTTTTTGACTTGATGCCGTTGCTTAATCAAAAGACGACTAAAGGCAGTCCTATCCGTTGGTGGAAAAGGAATATGGAATTCAGTAGTAAGTGGACAATCGATTAGATAGTGTTCTGGATTGCCCAGTTGTCCACAACTACAGAGTGCTGAGGAAGAGAGTCCATGTCTCTCGAAATATAAGGGAAAAGGCCCGTGGCCCGTAATGTAGAAGATCAGCTGTGGTGGCATGATTAATCGGTCTAAATCTACTTTAGGGACATGGGCAAATGCTCGGCGACCAGTTTCCTCCGAACTCCATGCATTTTGCCACAAGGAGATGGCTGTGAGAAGTAAGTGACGCTTTAGATTAGATACTGGGCGTGAAACCGTCAAGGTCTGTGTTATCTCGTGATTCTGTGCTGCTTCTTTAGCAAGCCTATCGACAGTTTCATTACCGTAGTTCCCCACATGAGCTTTTGTCCATTCTAAACAAATGTGTAGATTTTTATGTCGAGACAAGCTAGTTTGAATGTCCACAATAATGGGGGATGAATGCAGAGGATTTAAAATGGCATACAATGTGGAGAGACTATCGGTAAGAACATAGGAATGTGAATATCGATGATTAATGATTGTTTGTATTGCTTGTCGAATAGCAATAGCCTCACTCTGGAAGCCGCTGTTAAAAGAAGACAGATGGCATTTCCACTGGTGAAGAGTTGTCTGATCTTGCAGTATGGCTATATATGCACAGCCAACCTGATCTTCCAATTTAGAGCCATCAGTATAAAAGACCAGATCAGCATGAGAAACTTGATGACTCGGTTTGAGATTAACTTTAACTCCCGTACCATAGAGGGAGGGGTGTTGATCTTCTCTGTTTATTGCTGCTTCATAATCATGGGAGGAGAAAGAGTGATCTCCAAACTGAACTGAACAGCCAAGTTGTCTAATCAACTGATAAGCTGCGTCCTTTTCAACCGCAATAGGTAAAGGCAAGACTCCAGCTGCAACTGCGAGGGCGTTAGTTGGTGATGTGCGGAAGGCACGAGTGATATTTAAGAGAAATGGTCTCTGTATACTATTTAAATGTCGGACTTTGCGTCCTTGCATTGGTGCTGCCCAAATTGCAGCACCATATGAAACAATCTTTTCAGTTACTGTTGCACATAAAACTTTAAGAAGATGTGGATTTAAGCCCCAGTGGATTCCCTTCATAAATTTAAGGCGTTGAGCAATCACAGCAGTACGCTTCTTGAGATCTAACACATGGGGAATCCAATTGAGTTTGTCGTCGAAAATAATTCCAAGGTATTTAAGTTCACGTTTAATACGAAGACGCTTGCCATTTATGGTTATTCTCGGCTGACGAGTCATAGAACCACCCTTCTTAGGAATGATCAGAATTTGCGATTTCTCTTCAGAGATTTGCAATTTAAAATCTTCACATCTAGTCTGAAACAAAGAACAGGTCTCCTGTGAGTTTGCTTGAAGTTGATCACGAGTCCTACCTCGCACTATGAATGCGGTATCATCGGCATAAGTAACCACAGTTGTATGTTCAGGCCATGGCTGCTTAAGGATAAGATTGTATGTCACATTCCAGAGAAAGGGGCTCGCACATGAACCCTGCGGGCACCCTCGAGTCTGATATCTATGTACCAGGCCTCCATTATAGGAAATGATCAAATGTCGATCGGACAGATAATGTGCAAGAGTATTATATAAATTGCGGGGGCAATTGGCATCTCTTAATGCATATAGAACTGCCGGCCACCACAACGTATCGAAGGCGCTCTTTAAATCCACTGAGATAAACGCTGTGTGGTGGCCGGAGAACTTATTGCGCAGGATGGTATCTTGAACTTCCTTTAAAGCGTGCAGTGTTGATCTTTTGGTGCGAAAACCGTATTGAAAAGGACACAGATAATTTGTTGAGTGCAAATGAAATCTCAATCGTCCCATAAGAAGTTTTTCAAAAGTTTTGCCAAAAGCTGACAACAAACAAATAGGGCGATAAGAATCGGCACGGGCTGGATCACGGTGTTTCTTTAAAAATAAGATCACCTGGCCAATTTTAAAACATTGAGGAAAAGTTCCACTATTGAATAGCTTATTAAACAGGCTTTGGAAGAGACTGAGATTGGTGCTAATAATCAATTTGACAATACGATAGTCAACACCATCTGGACCCGGTGCGCGCTTATAAGGGAGTTGGCGTAAGACTTGCCGAATTTCTTGAGTAGTAAAAATAACATCGTCTGGTGTTTGAAGACTAGAAGTTTGATTTCGAATAGTCTGATGAAAGGAGGAATCAGTTGAATTATCATCTGTAGAAAAAACCGTATCAAGGACTTCTGATAGAGTTGATTCAGTCAGGTGACTATTAGGACTAACTGTAGGTAAAAGATGGAAAGTTGCTGGCTTAAACAGCTTGTCGGTCGCAATCTTATGATGAATACCATAAACAGATGTTGTCTCAGAACAAAATTTGCGCCAGCTAGTTAATTTGGCACGTATAATCATTTGTTTGTAACATGCTCTTTCCTGTCGGTAAAGAAGCAGAGTATTGGAGCTGATATTATTTCGACGCTCTTGCTTTAGCCGACGTCGAAGAGCTCTACATTTTTGTTGTTGAGTACGAAGCTGAGCATTCCACCAATTTAATGTACATAACTTCTTAGTGGTACGAATAGGCAAAACACTATCACATATTATTCGAATGGTAGCCATAAGATCACTAGTAAAATTTTGTAGATCTTCACGAGAATGCAGAGATTGAAGACGAGAATGATAAGAGGCCAAATTGGCTTGAATGGCTGCAGTAAACTGTCTGACCTTTCGGCCAAGTAAATTATAACGCCGTATGATTGAGGTGGCTGTAGTTCCCGCGAGTGAAAAACGTATATAGTTATGGTCTGATAGACTTAGACCCTCAATTACTCGCCAATCTTGAAGAAGAGAGGCCATAGGCAAAGTAGACAAAGTCAAATCTGGCCAACCATGTGAATGTTGACGATCAAAAGTCGGAGGAGCATCATGTGAATTATGTTTCACGAGATTAAAACTGGATATAAAATCTTCCAGAAGTCTACCCTTTACGTCCGTAGTAGCATATCCCCACGAAACATTATGAGCATTAAAATCACCAGAAAAGAGCAAATTTGGAATTTGAATTGAGGTCAGTAAATCTTGCATCGCAGAGAGCACAGGTTCGATTTCTGAGGACGGTGAGGAATAAATGGAAACCAGAAGGACTGTCAGATGATGAACTTCCAGAAGAACAGCAACAATATCTCGCTGCGCAGTGACAAGTAAAGGAGACCAGGAAGAATTACAATTGACAATAATTGCACGGGGTGGAAGTAAAGGATCTTCCTTTTGATATAGTGTCCAGTGCAGTGGAAAGCCAACCGCCTTACCATTTAGACAATACGGCTCCTGGATTAAGATGAAGTCAATATGTTCAGAAGTAGCATATTCTACAGTCTGTGCCGTCGCAGCTCGAGCATGTTGAAGGTTTATTTGTAGACATTCCGTCGGTAAAGTTCGTTGCAGAAGAGTGGTATTAAGATCTTTTTGTATATGATCCAATGAAGAATCAGATACTAAGTTACCTGATGCTAGACTATAAGGATTGAAGTTAGTAGTCTGTGTTTGCCCTGATGAGCTGGACGCGACGTTGATACTCTGGACAATCGGGGTGGTAGGCGGGATGGGCGAAGTCATATCTGGTACCGTAACGATTATTGGCTTCGCCACAGTTGATGCATTCAGGTGTTTGAGCTGTGCAATCTTTGAGCCCGTGATCTCCTGCACAGTAGGAGCAGTATTTTCGCTTACTCTTGCATTCTGTTTGCACATGGCCATATTGCTGACAGGAGTAACATCTTTTAATTCCAATAAATTCAGTGGCTCTGTGAGCTTGCCAGCCGACGAAAATTTTTCGCCGATGCATGACCGCAGCAAAACCTGGGGAGTCACATTCAACAATCCATTTAATGTATCCCTTCCGTCGCTCCCTGAGACGGAATCGCATCGTGAATGCTGTTTCTGGTAATCCCGTGGCTCCGCTGAGTTCTGAAAGTACTGTTTGCGGTGTGATTGATTCCGGCAAGTCATGGATAGCAATTCTTGGTTTTCTTCCGATTGGTCTACTGACATCTGCTGGTACATCAGAGCGCGTGAGTTCTTGTTCGAGTATCGCAACATCATCAGGTGTTTGACAGAAGACCTCCAAACCTCCGTTATTTATTTTAGTAATACGATCTATTCCAACTTTAAGTTGTGAGAGCGGAACTTTGTAATTAAGCTGTTCTTTAAGCGTATCACTAGTAGTGTCAGCTTTAGGACGAATAATAAGGCTAGGCTTTTTAGGTCGTCGAATAATATCCGCAAAAGATGGAGCAGGAGCCAAAGCCTGATCAGCTGTAGATGGGAGAACAGGTGACTGGAAAGAATGTTGTCGAACCGCTTCACAGCAAACTATGGTAGATGTATTGACTTCAGCGTCCACCAATTCTGGAATAGGTAAGCCCTCAGGCCCCTGTAAGGCCAAAGTTTGTAAAGTTGTCAGAGATTGTAACAGATGCTCTCGAAGATCCGAAGATAAGAGGATTCTGCCACCTCTGCTGGTGGTAGCTACTTTGCGTATATCAGCACAGAGTAGTGTAATTTTATCCGCATAAGGTAAGTCAGAGTCTAACAAATCGGGTGCGCTAGTAGCCCCCTGTGATGTTTCTCTGGCAGTTGTTAAAACAGATTTACGGGACATTATAAAGTATTAAAGAGCAGTAGTAAAACATAGACTAAAAGTGCAATGTCCAAAAGTCACTAAGAACGATCAGATTAAAATGTCTATGTGACACGTGATAACAGAGAATAATACAAGCAAAATTCCTATATAACTAATCAATATACACAAAGTAATGTTTAGACAGCAGAATGACTAAAATTTTAACTGACTCAAATACATATCGAGGTATATTATCAGCAGTTATAATAGCAAGACACTAAATATAGGCAGAGATTATAGATTTCAATCTTCACAATATGAAACAACTAAGTCCAGTAAAATTAATTAAATTACATAAAAAAACCATAAAATAAAGTGAAACAATGCTTAAGGAATATTATAAGACAGTTGAGAGATCAAGAAATATACTTAAAACACTATTTTAATCAATACAAATGTCAAAAAACGAAAACCGAACACTTGTCGAGTGAGATTCGACAATAGTCTAATGACGAGAACTGGATCTCGACAAAAAGTTCAACTTCTCGACAATGTTAAAAATTTCGCGAAAAACAACTGCCAAAAGGACAAACCCTTTGGAAAATACATATGAAAATACAGTTAAGCCTATTTAAATACAGGGTGAAATTTAGCATAAGTGCATAAAAACATAGCTATTATATACTAACTCGTTAAATATCAATACAAGATTATATTAAGTAATACAAAAAGATAGAACTTAAAATTTAACACATTTTGAACAAAACCCGGTATGAAAATCACTAAAATTTGAAGAGTTATGGATTTTTGAAAACAATTGTCTAATCTCTGGACTTAGAAAATTTCAAGCAAAAAGTTAAGCCTACCTCGGTGCCACGTGTTTGGCCGGCGGTAACCTGCCGTAGGGAAGGCGGCGAGGTAAGTGAACAGAAGTCCGCTGAAATTGCTGCAGCCTATAATCCTTTGTTATTGCACTAAAACACTTATATCTCCGTAAAAAATGGTCACACACACATAAACAAAGTATCCACGCATGTAGCAGATATTCATACACACTTTAAAACCAACGGCGCACTTTCGGCGGCAGAATTTCCAATAGAAAATCTCGAAAAAACAGGAGCGAAACGACACACGTCCGTTCTCTCAAACATATCCGGCTCAACACAACATAGAGCAACCAAAATGGCGACAATTCCCGTTCCTTCCATAGGAACCACGCTGTCCAACTCTGACCGTGATAATCACATTCCATCATTGCTGTCCACTTTCTCAATGACGACCGCGAAAGGAACGGGCGCTGACTTATACTGTTCGGGCTTGTGGCCAGCTCCATCTATGCATTTTGAGTAGTTCATGTTCCCTTGTGTTTTTTTAACTTTTTTTCTCTTCGGATAGTGTATTAGCTTCGTTGTGAGAGCCGTTGTGTCAATCATTTCTGTACGATCCTAGTAGATATTAACGTACATATAACTGTTTTAACAACAAAAATTAATTTTAAAATGTTTTGTTTTGTAAGAGTGTAAACTGCTTTTCGACCAGACGAATTGCAGCGAGAAATCGAAATATTTGATGGGATAAGAAAAGCTTGCTAAAGCTCCTATTGCTAAGCGACATCTCAAAATAAAAAGATCCCATTCGGTTTCCTGACGGCTCAACTTGCATGTTATCGAATTCTGTGACAAAAATATCACACCAAAAATAAAAAGCTTGACTAGAAAACTCAATAGAAGAAAATGTAAGCACAGAACAAATTTATGAAAATGAACGATCCCTTGAGAACTTGAATCACTTGCGTGCCTTAGAACCTTAGGAACTAAGAACCTCCTTCCCTTAGAACAAGGAATGTGTGCTTTAGGAAACAAAAATATGAGCCTTAAAGCATCAAATACATATATTTAGAAAGTATTGTCTACAACATAATTATATTGTTTTGATGAAGCTGAAGAAGTGATTTTAACTTGTTGGTTGTAAGGATGAATTTAATCTAAGATGTCATATTCGGTTCTTGTAATTACTTTAGTCACTTCCTTTTGACATATTGGACAGTTTGGTGCGTAAGCAGGGTGATATGTATTAAGGTCCGTATTATTAGCGTAATTATGTATTAAGGTTAGTATTATCCCGAACTGCGGTCGCCGGAACACAAGTGGTCCTCCAAATCTTCCTTTGCGGTCCTCTTGGATTTCCCAAAAGACAAAAAATTAAATTTAAATTAATTGCGCATACACCACACTATATTTAAAAACCTCGGAGTTTAGAGATTACACATGGCAGTCTTCTATTCCTTTTTCTCCATACACTGACATTTTACAAAATTTAGTAGCAGTTATTGCAGCTACGGACTTCTTACTCTAGCAACAATAGAAGGACTGTGGTGCTTCTTGCAAACTTACATTCAAACACGCCCACCAGCGGCCGAGCGGTAAAGATGCTGAACACTGGTAGTTCGGTCCGAGGTTCGAATCCCGCAAACGGGTTGAGTGCATGGGCGTTTTCGTGATTTTTCCCATGTGTAACGTGTATATACGAGCCAGTTTTCCTTAGAAAGTCCTCCACGAAGGTATCCATCCCTTTAGGCAGATAGCCCTCGTGTGCTTTGCCATAATTAAATAAGCTAATCTAATCTACATTCAAACATAGAGCCTCTTTGCAAGAATCGACAAGCTCATTTATCTCATAATATGCATATTGACATTTATTTGACTTTTAGTTAATATGATAAAAGTTATCCAAAATTCTAATACTTTGAATAATTAGAAACGAATATAAATTTTCTTCTTCCAAGTTTATCACTTTGTAAGATTCTATATGTCTATTTTTAAGGTACAGTTGAAGTTGAAGAATCTTAAGAACTGATCAGCGAATAATCGCTTGAGTTCGTGAGATAGAGAACAACACGTAAGAAGGTTGAAATTATTATTCCAATTAAGTTTAACAGAACTCCGTCTTCGAGTTTTACAATTAAGCCGCCACTCGGGCTAGGAAACTAAGAACTAAAACTTAACTAATCTTAACTAAAAAGATACAGCCGGAGCTATCAAGATTCTAACAGAGTTGGCCCCTTAATGCTGAATAATGGTGAAGCTATCAAGGGCCTAAAGTACGGCCGAACGTGATAATACCTTAAGAGAGAATAGCCTAAGAAAGCGAACGCACGCTAGTCAGAATCACTGGTTCTCTCTAACGAAGTCAGTAGAACTTCACGGTTAAATACTTCTTCTCATTTGCATTCAAAGGCGATTCTAAAATTACGTTCTGGCCGGAAGTTGTAAGTTGAAATTCAGAAAGGCAGAAAAGGAACTTTAAGTCAAAATTTAACTGTTAGATAAATTAACATAATCCTTACAGCTTAATGCCAAAAAATTAAATGAATTTTAATTAATTGCTTTTAAAATATAAAAGTATTCTGGTAGTAATATATGCTAGAAAAATTCCTTTCGGAGGTGACCAGCGAAAATTTCTAATTTTTAAAAGTGGGGACCCCTTTCATAAATCAGAGTTCATAAATTTGGAATTTCACAAAAAGTTTGTGAAAACGCTGTACTAGGATACTCTCGCTACTGAAAAATCTACTACGTTGCTTTATGTTTTAAGTGATCCAAATCCAGAAATTCTGCAATCTGCACTTTTTTCACGTCTCCAGTACCTAATGACTCTACAAGCCTAGGATGGACACGATAGGAAACTGCACTGTTTACTGATAAAAGATAAAATCATAAAAATGAAATTTTGACAGTTAAATAGTTATGAGTATGAGGATTTAGGCGCTTTCTTAGGTGCACAGAATTGCTACAGACATGAAATAGAGATATAGGGCCTAACCTTCATATAATCGACACCAGCATGAACCTTATTAAAACGACTTTGAGACATTCGGCATCGAAGCAGGAGCAACATGGACAAAAGGGGGGAAAAATCTGAATCAATTCTATTTCAGTTAATCTTTGATAGTCATCAACGAACACAGCTGGCATTCCAGCTACGCAACGCAGTGAGCTCAAACAAACGCAGCTCGCATTACAAATTGGGCCAACAGAGGCCGAGTGGTGAAGTCGCCTGACGACTGGTAGTTCGGTCCTAGGTTCGAATCCGACGAACTGGCTGGCTGCATGGGCGTTTTCGTGGTTTTCTTCATACCGGCGAAGAGGTAATCGCTGTAAAGTATGTTCCGTATAGTCCTATTTGCCACCCAGCCGGTATAGTGGTTAGTGACGCTGACTGCTGTACCGATGGGCCAGGGTTCGATTATTTATTTATTTTATTATGTAATTATAGCAAAGACTCGAGGGCTATCTGCCTCAGGGAAAGGATGCCTTCGTAGAGGACTTTCTAAGAGGAACTGGCTCGTATACACGTTACACATGGGGAAAATCACTACAACCATTAATGCCGTTACGACGTTGTCGAAGACGTCAAATACAGGTTGGTAAAGTCAAACAGGTTACATGTTCAAATGTGACAGGCCACCCAATGTTTCCTTAAAGTAAATGGGTATAGCCCTATTATACTTCCATTTTTATTAATTTAGAATGTAATAGATAACTATTAGTTTACAGTCGGTGCCTTTGCACTTACAAACTTTGGAGTCATTGCCAGAATTTAGGTAGTACAAATTTTGTTACAAACACGTTTTTTTTATCATATTAGATCTTTAGGCTCAAGCTTATAATAGATTATTTTTTAATAGTTCATCATTTGTAGTATATGTTTGTATATTCATGATTTGTAATAGTAAAATTTATTTGTAGTTCGTAATAGAGTATTAATAGTTAATCTGTGAGGTTATGCTTATGGGAGTTATTGGGTAACTGAGCTGTATTTAATTTATTAGCACAAAGTTTTTCTCCTCCAGATGAAAGGTACATCATGCTATCTTCTATTTTCTTTCCGAGATGCTTATACTTGACTGCAAATTTGAGAAAAGCATTTGCGTTTGAGATAGGTAATTAAATACGAAATTATCTAATTAAGGAACAGGTATTTATATAATGTTTAGGGTCTCCCTTATCCCCACATACGCATCGATTGGAAGTATAGATGTTTCTTTGTTGAAAATATGTGAAGAATGGGTAATGTCCTGTGAGAAAGCAATTTATGTAGTGCTTGACCATTGTGCATTGTTCATTAACATGAGGAACGATTTCACCAGTTTTCTACCTGTGTCGTTATTTTGCCATTCATTTTCCCAGATATTTGTTTTAATTTTTCCAAGATGAAATTTTAGGTAGGATTTTGGCCAAGAATGCTGTATTATTGGAGTATTATTGCATGTTAATGGCTGATTTTGCAGCTGTGTCAGCTTCCTCGTTCCCCGTGATTCCAACATGAGTTTTGACCTATGAGATTCTTGGAGGCAGGCGAGGATGTTGTGAGGTACTTTCGATAATTTGTTGAATCAATTCAGATTTATGCTTAGTATTTTGGAGCGCTAGAATTGCTGACTGACTATTTGTAAAGATGTTTATTTGCTGCAAGCTGTTAATTATTGAAAAATCAATAGCTAATTTCATAGCTAAGAGTTCAGCTTAAAAAATGCTATTTTCTTTGGCAAGACGTACTTTTAGTGTAATTTTTTGGTATAGATTTGGTAAGATAAAACAAGCACATCCAACATCTGTTTCCATTTTTGAGCCGTCTATATAGATAATAGAATAAGAGTAGTTCTGAGGAGATGGTTTTAGTGTATAAGAGATTCTGGAATTGGTAGCTGGGTGCTAGCTATAAGGGTTTCCAGGAGTTTCAAATTTTGTTGAATCGAAAATTTCTTCTTGTATAGTGCATGGTCTTCTTAATTTTAATATTATGCCTTTAACATGCTTGCACTGTGCTCCTTTAATATGAAGTGGTGGAATTTTAGAAAGGACGCAGAGAGCTGCATTTGAAGTTGTTAGATAACATTTGGTGATGCGATGGAGAAATGGACGTTGAATCACTTGCAGTTGTCTTTCTTTTCTTTTTGTCGTTAGTTGCGACCAGACTTCTGCACCGTAAAGAACAATCTTTTCAATAACTACTTTAAAAAGTATTTTTGGGATGTGTGGGTTTAAACCCCAATTTAATCCTTGGACTTTTCTTAGAGTATTTGCTAATTTGGATGTTTTTGTTCTTGTATATAGCAGGTGCTTAATCCAGTTTATTTTCCTGTCAATTACCAAGCATAGAAATTTCAGTTTTGGAACTAATTTAATTCCATTATAGTCTATAGTAAATTTTGGAAGTCTTATAATGTTCTGAGATTTTAGGGGAAATATTATTGCTGTAGATTTTTCTTCGTGTATAGTTAATTTAAGTCTGGCACCCTGAGATTTGAAAAGATGTAGTGTTTTACATTAGATTCAAGTTGGTTTTTAGATTTTCCTCTTACGACGAATGCTGCATCATGGGCAAATACTATAATTTTGGTGTGGTCTGGCCATTGATAAGATCTTATAGAATTAAAGGTTCCACAAATCAGTGCTTTGGCATGATCCCTGTGGACAGCCTCGTTGTTAAATTTTTTTCTATACTTTTATTAATTTCTTAATTAGGTTCTTCCTTTCTTTTAGAAAATCTTGTAAGATAAGGAAGATATTTCTAGGACAGTAAGAAACTCTGAGTGCCTCTGTTACTGTGGACCATAAAAGTCAATCAAGAGCTTTAGTTAAGTCTAAGTAGATAAGTGCTGAGTGGAGATCTCTGTTGATTTGCTAATAGTAATTTGCCTTAAGATTGAGTCTATTGCATTTGGGTTGATATATTTGGAGTAAAGACATATTTATTGCTACTTATAAAGTTAATTTTCGTGAGATGGTGGCGAAGACGACCAGCTATTGCTCTCTCTAGAAGCTCTCCTATGACTGGTAATAGATTAATTGGTCTGTAAGGGTTTGTATTATCAGAATCTTTATCTGGTTTGCTAAATAGGACAACTTGGCCTGTTTTTTGAAGCAAGTCGGAAAGGTATTTAAAAGAAGGCACTTATTACAAATACACTCATGTCCATAAATTAAGGATAATGCAAAATCAGGCAAAGGAAGAGTTAGAAGTAAAACAAATTTGACTTATTTGTAAAGCTTATTTATTAAACAAAAGGAAAAGAGCAAAAAAGATGCTATGTGTTTGATATTATTAAAAAAATTAGCGATTTTTTTTCCCTGGAACAAATTACAAAAAAAAAAAAAAAAAAAAAAAAAAAAAAAAAAAAGAAAGAAAGAAAAAAAAAAAGAAAAAGAAAAACCTATTTACAAAAAAACCAATATTACATGGTTGGTATGCTTGTTAATACATTGCATGTCTCCCAGACGATGCAATACAGTCCGTACAACGCCTAGCATGCTGAGTATCAAATTATCGTTCTGATCTTGGGGGATATTACACCACTCAAAAAGCAATGCTCTCCGAAGTTCCGGTAGACATGTGGGAGGAGGTTGATGGGCTGCAACTCGTCGGCTAAGCATCTCCCACACGTAGTCTACTGGATTTAAGTCCGGTGAGAATGCTGGCCAGTCCATACGGGTGATATCCTCCGATTGAAAGCATTCGCTTACGATGTTTGCACGGTGAGGACTTCTACAGCGTTATTTAGAGTTCTTTTATTGGCGGAATTATTAATGTCCGAATGAATTCGGAAGAGTTCTTTTCTTATTTATCGAATAAAGTGCTTACTTGAGCTTGGGTTGATTTTAAAGCGGTGAACAAAGAATGTATTAATATTCACATTAATTGTAAAAGAAATTAACTTATGGTTTGATAGGGAGATTGTTTCGTGAACCTCCCATGAAGAGATTATATTGTCTTCATCTGGGCAATCACGCCCATGAATAGTTTCGTAGGTTGGTGGAGCAGAATTTACGTTGAGGAGGAAGAGATTGTGAGATGCTATTAGATTTTCTTATTGTTCTCCTCTTAGATCGGTAAGATTGTAACCCCATGCTGTATTGCATTGTGCGTTTACAGTAGGACAGTAGTTCTTCAGTAGAACGGATACTGATACCCGTTCTACTAACTGCTGAAATAAACATTTCTCTGGAAACAGCAAAATACACTGATAACTTTGAGTAACTATGAAAGAAAGCCTCCAAATTTAATGCCTTCCTTTCGGAGTGTAAAATGTTTCATCTGTTCAGTGGCGTAGCGAGAGGGAGAGCAAGGGGTATATCTGCCCGCACATTTAAAGGCGCCAAACTCATGTTACGAAATTGCGGAATTTAATGTTTTCCATCCTGGGTAAACTAGATCTTGAATAGTTTCTTGGCGCTGAAAACCTTTGCTTCGACTCTGCATCTCTTATATCCCCTCTTATATCTTCAAGGGAAAGTTATTAGCTCTTATAAAGTGGTTGGAAGCGTTATTTATTGAAAGTATTTTACTTACTTGCAAATTTTGATAAGCTAATTGAAGAAAACATTCCAGGAGTTTGGGACCTTGTCGCGGTCTGAGTGCTCCTCCTCCTAAGGCGGGAGGTCTTATCCAAACTCCACATAGAGTGTTTGAAAATGGATGAAAGTGTACAGACAGAGACTGCTGTTCAATCAGAACTTATTGAGGAGGCTGGTTCACTTATTAGTGAACTAGAAACTTGTTTAGAAGATGCCTCTAGAGTTACAGTACCTCTTCGTAAGAGGATCTTTAAAGCACAAGAATTGCTATTTGGTTATATTATTTCGCAAGCATTGGAAATAGAGAATCTGGAAGGAAATCTAAAAGTGATAAAAAAAAACCACAACCTTTAATTAAAAAGTCCTTTGCTGAAATTGTTCAAGAACAAAGAGTTGAAAAGAAATTGAATCAAAAGAAGGAAAAATTTAAGAAAAAAGAAGAACATTTAGTGTTGTTATACCCTAAGGTGAAAGAGGTTTCATCTGAAGAAGTGAAAATGAAGGTGGTTGAAGCAATAGATCCGGCTCAACTGAAGATTGGAATAAAAAATGTGAGAAAAATTAACAATGGAGGAATTGTTATAGAATGTGTAAATAAAGAAATTGAAATTTTGAAGAAGAAATAAGATCAAATATGTTGCTGAAAGAAGATGCTGAAACAAAAGCTCCAAAAAAGAAAGGTCGAAAGATAATAGTATAAAATATAGAAGCTGATTTAAAAAAGAAAGAGATTCAAGAATCTGTGATTAAACAAAATCACATTTTTGAAAATGGAGGTTTTGAACTTTTGTTTCCGATTAAAGCTAAAAATAATAAGTTGCATTGGGTGGCTGAAGTTCAGCCTGCCAAATTCAAATCTATAATAAATCAAGGGAAAATTAACTTGAAATGGTTCCGAATATCGATTAAAGAGTATTTGAATGTTGTTAGGTGCTTCAAGTGCCAAGAATTTGGCCATTTTCATAAAAATTGTATAAATAATCAAATTTGTGCTAGATGTGCTCGAAAAGGTCATAACCACTGGGATTGTAAGGAAGATCCAGAATGCATAAATTGTAAAGAAACCAACAAAAAATATAAACTTGAGTTAGAGTCTAGACATTCTAGTCTAGATAAAAATTGTGAATGTCTAAAAAGACAATATGATTTATTGATTAGAAGAACTGATTATGGTTAATGGTTCTATTAAATTAAAATATGCAAGGGATTTGTATTTTTGTTTGAAACTGTAATAAGTTATTAATAAGATTAATAGTTTGTTATTATTGAACTTGTAAGAAAAGAATATTTTTAGTCTCTGTTTTAATTATAAAATAATTGTTATTAAAGAAAATGATCCAATTATTTTATGAAATACAAGTTGTATAAATGATTTATTTTATGTATGAAATACAAGTTGTATAAATGATTGATTAAAGTTTTGTGATCCTAAATGGGATATTTTTATTATGTAAAATTTTAATGTAAATATGTAAATTTAATGATTTTTATTTTTTGATTTTGATTAATAAAAGGATATTTGTACGCGAGGTCAATGGATCTTTCGGCCAGTAGCGGGTACAGTATGGTGGTTGGAATTATCCTAAATTAGAAGTTCCATTAAACCCTGCATATACCGAAAGGTTCGCAGGATAGATTACTAGTCTTATATCCCCTTAGGTAGTTACGAAGGCATTACACGTATTAGAAATCAAAACAGTCCCGGATCTAGCGGGGGGGCAGTGGCGTAGCTAGGGGGGGCAAGGGGGAACATCTGTTCCCGGGCGCAGCATCCAAGGGGCGCCAAATTGATGCTACGAAATTTTTTAATGAAATGTTTTCCATCCTTGGCACACAGAAAGGGGCGCAAATTCATGGAGTATATACAAGGCACAGATATTATGTTTTCAAGCTGAAGCAAGGCATTTAGATTTTTTTGCAGCCAGTTGGCAACTTAGGCTGACCTTTGGTTTGACTCGGAACGGTGGAGCGCATGTTGGATTTTAAAGTTAGATTTATTATTTCTATATATATATTTTTTAAAGATATGCTTGCTTTTAATACCCCGCACTATATTTAGCGACACGCGACCATTTATTTAGGACTGTTCAGTGTAATTATGTCAATTCTTAGTTATTCTTATTAAGGCAATTCATAGTGAATTTCATTTAGACTAAAAGGAACCATCTGCGCATCGAGGGGGAGAAAAGCGGAATACAGAAAACGAGCCAAAGATAAGGCCAAACAGAGAAATCAAATTTCAGCTAAGATGAAAAAATAACTTCACGGAAGAAGTAAACCGTCAGATCCTGCCGCATTTCCGATTGTGCTGAGATTCTAGAGGGAATTAATATTTCTTGCAATTTGCACGACCAAACATGACTGCATATATCATCCCCAAACAATCTACAAGTCAGCATTTGAAAGAATAAACTTCTTCATCGACATCAAACGAATAGCTGGAGGACATGAAACCATGATATAAAGATCTCTTCATTTAGATGGCAGCGGGCAGCAGAAAGACGAAAAACTAAAAATTTTTGATTTGTTGGATGCATGCAATTAGCTGGTCATAAAAAAAAATGAACGGTCACGAACAATCTTTCTTAAGCAGTCAATCAGTATTATTAGCCGGTAAACATCCGGGAAAACGTAAACCTCAATCCCATTGAATGTCATGGCAGACATTTGACTTGTTATACGGAACATTAGTAAATAATAAAAAGCGTAGATCTTGGTTTACATATTCTAAAAACAAGAATACAATTTTTTTGTATACCCTGCAAGATTTATCAGAAACATGGTGGTGCCATTACACCATACAACAGGATTCATTAATTGGAAAAAAGTTAGATTAACTGAGCAAGATTAACTGAGCGCGAAGCGTCTGGAATCCACAAAGGTGCATGATTAAGTGGAAAATTCGAGTACAACAAATGAAATCGTGCCAAGGCATCGATCGCGACGGAGTGACTCATTCATACAGAGAAAGAAAAATGGAGAAAAATTCTATATAGTGATGGATGCGGTATTATATCTTTCAACAATCTATCGTTCTTTTCATGGGTCTGATGAAATCTTATTAAGTAGCTTGCTCACAAAGTGTCCTCGACCTAGCGAAGGAAATTTCTGAATTTAATCTCTCCGCTTGCCAAACATAATTCAACTCTTAAGGCCCGTTCCCACTGGGGTTTATCTGAGCTAACGGAGTCAGTTCCATGTGTCGACTAGCTCCGCTGTGCCTGCAGTTCAGATTTTTCAACTTGGCGCCCTATGGGAAAACCTGGTTTTGGAGATGGGTCGTCTATGTCAATTGTGTTCGTTAGCTCAGATAAACCCCAGTGGGAACGCAGCTTTAAGTACAAGCACCTAACAAAGAGAAAGTAATCATATTTACCCCATATGTATCTCATACAGAAAAAAATGAACCAGGTGACTCAATACGTAAAAACGTGTGGTGATTGTGTGAGATAAAGGAAAATTTAATTGATTTCATAGAAGTTGGTGGAAAGATAGGAGAATGTATTTCTGAACGCATTGTAGAAAATTAGTGTTTTAATTGACACTTGATGGTTTAGATATTGGACAATGTCGGTGTCAGTCTTACGACAACGGGTCTAATATGGCTGGCATTTCTAAAACAGTACAAGCTAGAATTACAGAAATGAATAAGCGGGATGAATTTGCGCCATGTTTGGCTCACTCCTCGTATTTTGTCAGTATGCATTCTGCTTCTTTGTGCCCGGAAGCAGCTAATCTGTTTGGAATTACTCAGAAAATACTTCGCTTTTTTGTCGGATGCACTACCGACAGTATATTATTAGAAAATGTACAAAATACAACTTAAAAGGAAGCAGACAGACAAGATGATTGGAAAAATATGTGGCTGTGAAAGTCCTTCTAATGAATTTACCGGAAATATTCAAATATTTAAAAGAAATTAAAGATATTTCTCTTGATGGGAAATCAAAGCATGAGGTAGAACATCTGTTATATGCTGTGAAAAATTTGAATTTCCTCAACCTGAAAATTTGAGCAAATATTTTTCCAGAATTCAATTGAGTAAATATAGAAATTCAAAAGGAATTCTTCTTCCACGTTATGTGTAGTTAACGGAAGAACTGACCAAAACTGAGGAATTATAAAAAATGAGAGAAAAATCTTATGGAATATTGGATACAAGAGTCTAAAACAGTAGGCGAAACAAATTGCAGTTGAGTCTATTCTGACAAATAAAGAATTCAAAAGCACAAAAAGCAATCTGATGAACTGCTTGAGGACGAATCACGAGCACTTCAACTTGTTCAGATCGAAGTTTCAGCAATTTAAAACAGATTAAAAAATATCTACAATCATCGGTGAGCAAGAGCGTTTATCAAGTCTCGCGATTCTGGCAACCGAAAATCAAACCGCAGATCAAATCATGATGATTCCATGCAGTTATTTGCAGAACAAAAGGCTTACAGTGTAAAATTTTAATTTTCGTTACTAATTTCGTGATATTTTAATAGCGTTAAGGCAGGTAAGAACTTAAAATTACTTATGAAATAGGAAGTATGAAAAACAAGACAGGAAGCACGAATACTCTCAGTAATAGCCCATATTTTGTATAATCTTTTCAGAATACTTCCTTTCGGCAATAGCCCATATTTTGTATGCAATGGTTCCATTAGTGGCTGAGCAATAAAAACCGCTGAGTACTGGTAGTTCGGTCCGAGGGTCAAATATAGGTGAATGGGCTGGCTGTAGGAATATTTCCGTGATTTTTCCCGTGTGTAACATAGATACAAGCCAGTTTTCCTTACAAAGTTTTTCCACGGGATATTCCTCCTTTTCCATGCAGAGCGAATGGCGAAACACATAGTAAATAATAAGACAAATGTCCTCAGCAGTGGCCGAGTGATTAAGATCCCTGTATACTGGTAGTTCGACCTTGAAGGGGTTCAAACCCAGGCGAATGGGCTGGATACATGGTTTTTTTTTTTTCGTGGATTTCCTCATGTGTAACATGAATACGAGCCAGTTTCCTTTAAAAGGTTCCTCCACGAAAGCATCCCTTCTCTAAGCAAGTAGCCCTCCTGTCTTTGCCATATTCATATAATCTAACCTAACTTAATTTAACCAGTAATGCAATAATACGGAATAGTGAGAAGCTTAGAGGTTGCCTGTTGTCCCTAGAACGGAAAACGAATGGTGGTGAGGACTGGAGGGTTAGAAGCATTCAGGATTAGAGTTAGGATTAGGCTTGAATCCGAAAGTAAGCTCACCAGAAAGGCGATTCTCCTAGGGAAGGGACGAATTTCTAATTATGTAACTTCGTTACGTTTTTACCTTTATAGCAAAAAAAAAAAAAAAAAAAAGGGGGGGGCACGTTAAGAATTTAGTATAAAATGGAGCTTAGGTTTTTACCTCAAACCGTACCTATTTCTGTATTTATTAAAGAAATTAAAACTTTTTGAGAACTTGAAGGATGATGGGTGAGGGCGGCAGTTTTAGTTTTTGCCCCACATCAGAAAAATTAAAGATCCGGCGCTGAATCAAAATAATGGAATAATTTTAGAAAACTTTAAGAATGCGGTTTCAAACACTTACTTTTTTAATACTTGTTACCATTTCTTGTCTAATTTATTTGCTCATCTTTAATTTTTATTTCATTTAGCATTTTATAATCTATTTATTTTAATTTATTCATCTATTTATGATTAATTTAATTTACCCATATTTTATTTAACTTTATTTATTACTCTCTCCCTCTCTCTCTCTCTATATATATATACATTGTTTATATTTGTACGCAGTTCTTGCCTGTTTTGGATAGGTCTAATTGTCAATTCGTTTTTTTAACAAATATTCCAAAAACATCGGGAAAAACGCGATTACGAAGCCTGATTATGTTTCCTAAATGTACACATAGATGGCGGCATGAGATCTCTGAGGGGGCAATCGGAATTAGTTTCATGAGTATGCGCGCGCATGTACCTACTTGATTCTTTTTTTTTTTTTTTTTTTTTTTTTTTTCATGAAGCAGTCAAACAGGTGAAAGCAAACACCCAAGTTTAAGAAAAGAGAGTGAATGTGTGACAGCAATGTTACGATGATTTTAGCTGTGAATTTCATATATTTTCATACCATGAAGTGTTAACATGAAGCTTTTATCATTTTTCCATTATAGACTATTGATTATGTTTTAGAGTGAATGTTTGGTGTGCATTTTATAAGTACTTAATAATGCTACGATTTCTTAGCAAAAGATTTAGCCGCTCCACACGAGGCGGTAAAACTCGAGGAGCCGATGGCAAAGTTCCTTCAAAACCTGGAAAAAATATTTTGCCGTGTAAAATAATTCTTCTGGATGGCACTGATTTATCAGTGGATGTACATGTAAGTCAACACTGTTTTTTAGTTTTATAGTGAAAGCAATAACGAAATGTTAAAATTCTTGAATTGCGGTTTGAATGCTTTAAGAATGATTCAGAAAGAATCTGTAAGAAAATATTAGATCACTTATTGCTGCGCAGAAGAGTAACTTGCGCTGTATTAAATTTTTGACAGAGAAGTTGATATGGAATAATAAATAATTTTGTTTATGAAAATCTTTAAGCAGTATTTGTTGTTCTTTAGACCATAAACAGAGAATTTTGTGTTTATCTAATCTCTAATGTAAACAAATATAGCAAAACATTCGATCCAGAAGCTTTTAAAAGTATTCCTGATTAATATGTAATGGGGGGGGTATGCTTTTTAAGTTATGTTAAAGGGTCCTGGAATATAAAACAGTTTTATTAAGTGTCCCTTATCAAACTGATTTAAATGTGTTGGGCAGTTTCAGTTTGTAAAATCATTAAATGTAATAATGCTGTAATTGGTGCAATATTTTCGGTATTTCGCTTTCAGTAATAATACTTTAAACTTTTTATGCACAGTAACTTACAGTGTCTAGTATATATGGTGAAGTGTATATTATTATTTTATATTATAATATATCATTTTTCCTTTTTATGCATTAAAGCTTTCTTTTATATATTTTTAAAGGAAGTGGATATAATAGCTAATTATTAAATTTAAGAAAAGTAAACATTATCTGTTATCATGTATTCCAAGAGCTTCCAAGATATGTGCAAAGACTAAGATAAAAATTGTTCAGTAATAAAGTGTACACAGGTGATTATTAGCAAGCCAGCATTTAATTGCCAGATTTGTTTCCTTTTCAGCATAAAATTTTTTTAAGTTTTAGGATTACTCAAGAGGTATTATAAAATAAAGAGGACTACTTTTGCTCAACAACAAACACAAAATTTAATTTAGTTCATCAATGGAATAGCTAATATGTAAATAAATGATTCATTTCAACACGTGCAACTTGTGTATTATATTTTGTTAAATATTAACAATGTTCATTGAAATCCAAGATGAGATAAGATTAATATTTCTCTCTTTGATGATGTTTTTAATTGATTTTTTGATATTCTATTTATAAATCTGCAAAATTAAGTATTTTCACAAAGGTATGTTATGTTAAAATAAATTCCTTTTTACTAAATGTACTGAAAATGAGTATATTTTGTAAAAAGACATTTAATGTTTTAAAATTCCACTATTAAACATACTTATTTTGTCAAAATAAGTTAATTGCAATAGAAATGCAGTGTTTTCAAATGAGAAAGGGGCTTGGCCAAGTAAGTTTTAAATGTGTTATCAATTTTATCAAAATTACAGTTATCAAATGCATCAATGCAATCGTGCATGCTAGGAAATTACGTTGGAACTTTTATTATGTTTCTATAAACTGAATTGGCAGTTGGTTTAAAGAAATAATTGGGAAAATGTAGTAAAAGGAAAAATAATGTAAAAAAACAGTAACATTTCTTATTTTATCAGTGATTGATCTTTTGGCCTTTCGTCTTAGTAACTGATCATTTAATGAGTTTCCTATTATGCATTGAGGTAAAAAATGAGGTCTCCATATATTAAAAATGAAAGCAATGCAAACTTAGAATTATATGTTTCTAAAGATAACAGGATTGTATTCCAGAATTAGTAAATGTAGAAAACAGTGGATCGAATTTTCAAGTTTTCAGAAATTGGTATTTTTCTGTGTTTGGGGCTGAGTTCAGAAATATATGAATGTTATGTATGTGTACATATGTTGTACATACACGCATACACTACCCAACTTGTGTTTGTCATGTCTTGAAAGCGCAACTGGATATACTATATTAGGTTTATATATAGCATCATTCTAGCATAGGTATTTTGATGCAAAAATCATACTTTTTCTGAAATGACATGCCAATTTTTTTCCATATTTCGATTATACGGCTCATATTATGCCTAAATATTAAATTTTGTAAAACTTGATGAGAAATTTGTGGAGAAATTCAAAAATTGATTTTGGCATATTTTTTCAGCTTTCGCAAAGAATAAGAAGTTCGTCAAGTACTTGGTGAACTTCTTAATTTATAGCAATCCATTTTCCTTTTATTTTTTTTATTGTAAACGAGCAGAAAAAAGTCATCATTACTATTTTCAAATAATTTTAACAAAGTGCTTATTATTATTTGACATTATTATCGGGAAAAAAAAAAAAAAAAAGATGCTAAATTTCAAAATGCTCCAATATATAAATTCATGTATATCTTAGAAAATTTTGAATAAAAAACTATTTTTTTGCAGGTGTGCCTAGAAATACATCTACTTTAAGATGATGTTAAAAATTTTCTAGGTTACAATACAAAATTTTTTCGAAAAATTTATATAAAACACTTAAATATATAAATTTTAATAATAAATAATTTAAAAGGTGTGAATGGTATTTGGATCAAGTCTAAATTTCGAATTTTGGAAGATTGAATCAAGTAAGTTTAATAAAGAAAGATATATTAATAAATATTTATCAGATTCAATCAACATTGAGGAGCTAAATACTCGTGTGATTTTTACATAACGTGGCAATTTAGCATAATTTGAGTCGTAGAATCTAAATATGGAAAAAAATCGGTATGTCATTTTAGGAGAAGGTCGATTTTGTGTCAAAATACCTATATTAGAATACTGCTATATATAAATCTAAGATGTATCGTAAGTCGTGCTATTGAGATGGGAAAAACACAATTTGAATTTCGTCAATCGGTCCAGTAGAATAGAAGATATAGAACTGTCCCCCCTTTTTTTTTGCGCAGTGTACATATATGCAGATATAATACATGCACAGATATATACATACATACATATATCCATTTTTGAATTCTGCTCTGATAACAGAAAAGCCCCCCCCCCAAATTATTCATGGATAATAATAAAAATTAGCCAGCATTTCCACAGTATTTTGCCATAAATTTGCTAAAGGGAGCAGTGATGAATAGCACCTTGTTGATAGCTAGTATGCATTGCCGAATATGTACAATTTTCTGATAATTTTTAAGCAAAACCGCTTGCTGTGTACATGCAAAGAAAAGCAGTTAAAAAAAAATAGGCACAATTTAGCAAAAAATGTGTTTTATACTTATAATATGTCATATAATCCTTACTCAAAAATTAAAATTTTTATGTGTTTTCATCTGATATGCTGATAATATGTGCTGACTTAAGTATCAAATCTTTCTTTCTTTTTTTTTTCTTTCTTTCTTTCTTTTTTTTTACCTTTTTTTTTAAGTGTCTAATCAAAAACAACATTCCAGTATGGTACAATTTTCAAATCTCTGAAATGCTGAAACAAGCTGTGAGGTGTTTTTGAATCCTAGTAGTTTATATGTGTACTGATAGGAATAAAAATTAAAAAAGGCCTCTCTTTAAAATAACAGAATAAGTTTGTTTTGATTATTTAAAATTTATACCCTTACTCTTTCATTTTTATAATATTTGACGGAAATTTCGGTGATTTTTAATTTGCCGTCACATCTTTTTTCACCTTATATCTACAATTTTTTAAAACCAAAGTTATATTCATCCCGAAATGTTGTTAAAGTGAGGGTATGAAAATGAAAATTTCTTACTTGTGAAAACCTAAAGTAGAAGTTAATGTTACTGGTAATGCTTATCATGGGATAATTCAATTCAATAGAATGTATTGGGTAAAAAATTATATTATCTTCAGCCCCCTTTCCTCCCCCCGAAAAAAAAAACTTATCTCTCATTTATATTCAGTTTATCCCTCCTGCAATCATGTAATTTGTAACCAGCAAGCAACCCTATAGGATTTGTGAAACTGGATTTATCACCGCTGCAAGTTTTTCATTAACAACTAACACTCCTTTTTCGTAGAAGGCAAGAGTTATTGAACACGTCCCATATGGGTGGAAAGCTAAAAATCTGTATGTATATAGAAATCGGTTCAACCTTCTTAACTATAAACATAAACATCACAGAAACCTTTGATACAGACAAAACATACACACTATATCTATGCTAAAAATTATTTGGAGATTATTTTTAGTATCAGACGGGCAGAATTTAGCAAATCAAAACACTGAGCGGGAAACTAGAAAATTAAACAACGGTTATGTTTTGTTTACTTTTGAAAGGGCCGGAAAGTATAGTAATTAAGCTTACATGCATATTTTTAATAATAACAATGTGCCCAACATAGTTGCGACTTTGATTTTATGAATAGAAATACGTTTCCGCTTTAAATTTATGAAAGACATTTTTTAGCAGTAACATGGGACACTTAAAAGAGTACGTAGCAGTGCCGAAGGGCTTTAGGCAATAAAATGATTCTTTGTGCGTATAATCTGCCACGTATGGCAAAATACGAAAAAGTAAGCTGTTTTATTGCGCTTAGTCTTTAATTATGATATTAAAAGTTCTGTTGCTTTATCAGCTTTTCGACCAAATACAGGTTATTAGTCAAAAGAGTCACTACAGATCTCCTTTGTCATGTTAGTTTGTTTTTCCCTGTTGAACGAAAGATATGTAAAATAAATCGTAATTTAGAGGATGTTTCCTCCTGTAATTGCATTACAAGTTTTTAAAGAGGCTAGGATTTAAAAAACGTAATTTAGTAAACAAACAATACATTTTGCATTCTGCTTGTTGCTGAATTGAGAAGGTTCAATTCACCACAGTAGAACAAACTCTGATTAATGAATACCTTATTTCTGAAAGCTTGTCTATGAACATTGTAAATGACATTTCTATAGATTAGTAACTAGTTTATATTATTATAAATCTTTTAAATTATATTTTTAGTGCTGAAATTAGTATAGTCCCCATCCAAAAAAGTGTAACCAGTCATAATTTGTATCTTCCCTTAACTTTTTATGGTGAAAATTATATTAATTAAATATAAATAACTTTTAAACTGTTATTTAATGCAGAAGTACATATTTATAAGACTTGCAGTTAACTTTCATTGACATTATACTGTTAGCAACCCATAGAAAGTTATCAGTATTTTTTAATTTATGTGCTTTTTACTTATTTATTTATTTTAAGTAATCAGTTAATGTATTCAAGGAAAGGAGTACAGAGGAAATAAAGTTCAAATAATCGATTTTATGAGTTGAAGACATTTTCAGCAAATTAAACCAAAGCTCTGTATAGGTATATGGTATATTTCACCAAAACAGACATTATTGCTTACATTAATAATCTCAATTATTTCAGTGCTTGAGAAATTAAGGAACAGTAAAATCAAGAAAGGACATTTTTAATCAGCTTTGCTAAAAAAATTCATATAAAATGATAATCACGTACAAAACCATGGTTGCATTTTGGTTTAAAACTCAACAGAAGTCAAACTTTTAATAATCCTTCATTTCTTTTTCTTTCAAATGTGGAAATATAATGGGCAAATGTGGATATAAGCAATGCAACTAAATCATGTATTTAAAAAATCCGAAAGTCATATATTAAAAAAAAATATTAAATGTTTTAAAGCATAAGATAAAAAGGCAAATCTGCTGACAATGTCATCTTATTCCAAATATAGGTTAGATTGCATGTTAACAAATTACAGTTTCTTCAAATTATTTACCACAATAGCAGTACCAGGGTTCGTAGCGGTCCTTACAAGTGCTTATAAGTCCTTATATTTGAAAATAAAATGTAAAGGCCCTTATAGGTGCTTACTTTTTCTTTAAAGCCCATATTTTTTTGTTTTTAGTGCTTATTTTTTGCTTTGCTTTTTTTTAATCCTTTGTTTTTAATGAACACGTATTTTTTCCGCCGCGCATTTTTTCCCCCGTACCAAAGCTGAAACTAAATAAACAACTTTTTTTCCTTATATGCAACGTCAGATGGTGAATCATACTCCCGAAAATTGCTTTTCCCCCCTTCCTCTGCATTAATGTAACCTATGGTTCGCGCGAGAGTACAGACAGGTGCACGTCGTTCTATTGGCCAAAGAATTTCGAAAACGTAGAAAATTCCGGTACATTCGGTATTCTTTTCGTCCCACCCAAATACTATATACGTTTGAATTTCTATCAAGATTTTAATAAATTTGCATTCTCGTTCCGCGTGGTCAGTTCATATTTGTGTTTATTATAATCCTTATGCTTATATTATGAGCATATTTATGAATATTTATAATAATATAATTTCAGTAACTGCTGAAGTATAGATAAACTTCCAAGAATGGGTGTGTTTTTACACAGATTAGCTTTCTAAGGAATAATATTCGGAATGGCTTAAATAAAAGGAAAGTAATCGAATAGTCAAAATAATTTCATATTCTTTGCCAATACATTATACAGTACTTAGGTTGGGAGTTTCTCCGCAAAATCTCTAATATTGAAGCAGCGGACTTTTTTTTTTTTTTGGTCACTGTCCAATCTGGATTGAATAGGACTAAAAGTTTTTGCGGTCTACCCTACCCAAGCGAAGATTGATTCTATTCCGGAAATTTAATACAGTCTGTTGAAAATTAGAATCAGAAACACCCCAGATTAGTAAGTCTTTCTTTTCCTTTATTTAGTTTTTCTTTCTCCGAAAACCGACAGGTGTTGATTCCAATTGCGTAATGCACGTATTGCGCAATAACGTTTGCGGTATTTTGCATTGATAATTAATTTTGATGTTCAGTCTGAGATTTGTTTATGAACACTTAAAAGAGTTTTACTGTGCTTTCTAAGCAGAATATTTCTCAGTTCCGTTGGTTTTTATATGATGCACATATCGAAGTGTCAAAATCATTTATTTAGCCTAAATTTAAATCTAAAGAACGGCTACAATCTCCCCCACTCCTCTTTTTCCAGTTACTATCCGGAAAATTCGGGAATTTCCGAGTATGCTGGTTAGTTAAGCTTTTACTGTTAAAGGATGACTGAATGAAGCAATTTCCCGTCTTCTGATTTCAGAAATGTGCCTCATTTTTACTTAAATTACTTTGCTTGGGATATATGTTAAGGGAAAACTGTTATGCAATGAAAATTTAGAAAATGTTCAGAATTTTGATTTAAGTTAAATTATTTAAATATTAATATGAGTGGAAAAATAAATTGTATTTATTATTAGGTGCCAAACGAATACAATTAATATGGCTTATTATTATTTATTTTCTATATTTTCAACTGAAATATCATCATTAAATTTTGTAATATAGTTTAGTTCTGCATAGTTTTTTTTCCCTCTCATTGTAAACTAATTCTGTAAATTGAACTGTCATTTAAAATTAAAAAAAAAGTTAATTGTTTTCCATTGTTGAGGTAATGCTCATTCTCTTAATAAATATTGCATTGCTCATATTTTAAATTACAAGTCTAATTTTTCTTTTAAGGTTATGCAGTTGTGTATAATGTAATTAGACAGGTGCTTATTTTTTCCTTAAAATGTGCTTGAAAAGTGCTTATAGGTGCTTATGTTTTTAACTAAAATGTGGCTATGAACCCTGAGTACAATTGCTTTTTTTAAAGCTAATGTGTTCTAAGGACTTAGAAAACTATAAAACTGCAAATTATTTTGGCATTTAAGGGTTCTATAAAATTATGTTTAGCATGTTATCTGCACAGTTTGAAGATAGTATCAGGTTTGGCTTATTGAGAAATTAAGAAATTAACTGGTTTTAGAAGCATTAGACTATACATTAATTTTTCAATGTTATAAGTTGAAGAAATTCAACAGAGAAAAGTACACATAAAGTTTTTTAGAAATCTATTTGTGTGAAACATCAATTTAGAATGATCGAAATTTCAATTTATAAGCTTATAAAAATGCTAAGCCAAAACAAAACATCTACATTTCTACTCTTTCACGTAATGCATTTTCTTAATTGTTGTTTCTATGCTAAAGGAACTTGCATGTAAAAGGATCATTTCATGATTTTGTTCAAGTCCCAAATTGATTTTGGTCAAAACCAAATACATGTCAAACATTTCAATGCAATTAACTAAAACCAGATTTTCAGATTCATAGTTTTGATATGGTGCTTAAGGTGCAATGAAGAAAGGAAATTTTTATTAAATTCAAATGTGTATTTAAATTTTGTTGCTTTTAAGTGCAGTATCTGAAATAGGGTAAGGAGAGAAATTTTAAATCACTTATTGTGCAAATTCACATTTTTGTATTTTCATGTTGTTATATTTTATGCAGTTAAAACTGTTTAAAATAATTAAAAAAAAATCACATTGAAAAAGAAATTAGTATATATACGAAACCGTGCTGTTTAATTAGCAACAAATAGAAAATTGAAAATGATAGAGGATATGAGAATTTTTGCAAAAGAAATCTTGAGAGAGAATCATAAAAGGAATATAGTGAAGACTTAAGAGATTTACAAAAAAAAAAAAAAAAAAAAAAAAAAAAAAATTATCCAGAGTTTATTTTTTTAGCATTAAATGCTGGCCTATTTTAAACTAAATCGTCTTTCAGGATTCTCATCTCCTAGGTATTTATTTTGCCAATCTTAAAAGTTATAAAAATATATTTCTTAAAATTTTATTAGAACATATATTATGCTTTACAAAATACTTTTTTACTTTAAATGTTTATTGAAAGTGTGTTGGATTGAGCATATAAAAATCATTCCTACAGTATGAAATTAGTTGTTTATATTTTTCATGCAGCTGTTCTCAAAGTTCTAAAGATATAGGATTTGTTTGTTTTCAAGCAAAATCCTGTCTGAGATTTGATGAAGAGCATTTCTTATTCAAATGTCTGAGAAAGGGCACAAATCTACTCTCTCAATCTCTTATCTGGTTTCATTCCATTATATCCATTCTCTTAAGAAATTGTGTCTGAGAAATTTTATTATTTTTTCACATATTTTATTTTTACCAGTTCAAAGCTTAATTACGCAGAAAATAAAAATTAAAAAAAAAAAAAAAAAGAGAAAGAAAGAGAAGGAAAAAAGAAATTTTAGATCAGAACGAAGCAATCCTTTTTTTAATTTTTAATTTTGGAGTATTATTTATGCATTGAGACACAATAACACGCCGAATAAATACTAATTCAGAAGTCAAACAACAAAAGTCATCGTTATATTTTCAAAATTTTTACAGGACTAGTTTCGATGGTTTTACCGAACCACCATCCTCAGCTGCAAAACCACAAATGAATTTTGCGGATTTGGCAATTTGCGGTTTTGCATCTTCTTGTGCTATTCTAATCTGAATTGCTTGCTGTCATCAAAGGTTATCATTGTTCTCATAGCTACTCATACCACTAAATATTGCTGCACCATTTCTACCCAAGTGGTTAGCAGTCTCCTAAGTAATAAATCCCCATCTCAAAATTCTAGAATTCTGATCTTCTCTATTTGCAATGAGTGGTATACTGATGAACTTAAAGAATCAGACTATCAAACCTGAAGCCGTAATATAATTTCTGCAGCTTTAACGTGGCAGAAATAAAATTGCATTTGATAACGTTTTTTTTTACTATTAATTCTCTCCCACATGTTGTTGATTAAAGCTAGGTGTTTAAAAATTTCATCACTTGCATTTCTTAGCTATGCCTGCATTTGCCCCAATTTGTTTTTGCAATTTGAGCAATGAACAGTGCAATTTATTTTTGTCTTGTTTGTGTTCTGTTTCTGCATATGAACTGGATACCTCATTCTTTCCATGTGTATGTCAGATATTTTGAAATCCTTCACAGCACATTCTTTATGTAAAGGCTAATAGCTTAGTCAGAATATAGTCAGAATTCTGTGAAATAAAGTGCCAAATG
The DNA here is from genome assembly GCF_044657685.1 of Stegodyphus dumicola. Taxonomy (NCBI): domain Eukaryota; kingdom Metazoa; phylum Arthropoda; class Arachnida; order Araneae; family Eresidae; genus Stegodyphus; species Stegodyphus dumicola. The sequence continues at coordinate 35,588,528 of NC_140769.1, forward strand.
TGGTTACCTATAATATTTATTGTACCTATGTCATCGTGAATACACAGGAAGAATCAATATTCCTCTGATAATTTTCCTTGTGAGATTAGTTGCTTTTATGTCATATGTTCCCCCTCCCAGTTTTCATTTCCAGAGAAAAATATCAGTATTACATTATTTGGCAATACAAAATGGTTAAAACACACCAGTACAATTTACTAGTGTAGAGGTCCATCATCATCTAGATTTCTATTTAATTGATTAAGGAGCATGGTGATTGGACAGAGAAGAGCAGGTTGGTCCATTCGGCAAATCTCTGCTGACACACACCTGGACGCATCCACAGCACTTTGGCTGTACCGATGATGGTTGGAAAAAGGAAATGTGGCAAGTTCGAGGAGTGCCAGTGCAGCCAACGTGACGTCGCGGTGGTGCTCCCGCAAGCAACTTCTACCTCCATTCTGCAGCATGTCCAAAACACCCTGAATGTTTCCATGTCCACCAGAACCATTTGCCGTCAATTTGTGGCCAGTGGCACTCGTGGCGTCTGTTAAGAAGACTGCCACTAACCCAACATCATAGATGCCAACGTTTGCAATGGGCTCGAGCGATGTGAATGATGGAATGGCAGAGAGTTGTGTTCTCAGATGAGCCATGCTTCTATTTCTCTAATGATAGTCGTGGCGTCATGGTTTGCGAACGATTCTAGGTCACCTCTAGTTCGTATCCAGGGCACTATGATGGTCCAACAATACGTAGATGATGCGCTGCGACAGGTGACACTTTCCAACCTTCAGGGAGTGCTCAATGCTCTTAATTCCCAGCAGTATAAAACAACCACAGAGTGCTCGCATCAGCCAGCGTGCTTTGTAAGGTGTACAGGTGCTTCCTTGGCCACCATTCTCTCATGATCTCTCACCAATCGAACACATTTGGGATGTGATTGGACGATGAGAAGACGAACTGTGGCAAATGGTTGGCAGGGAAAGGAGAGGCGTTCCTCAGGACACGATCTGTAGTCTCATTGACTCTGTACCTAGACGTTGTTGCTTCGTGTATCACTTTCTAATGTGGTGCTACAATTTTCTGAGCCAACATTCTACTCACTTTATATTACGCATATCATTTCGAAATATAGATCACTTATTGTGTATATCAATTATTATTATTGATCACTTATAGCTTTCTGTGCCTGTTTGCCGAGTTTCATCACTTTCTGGCCACTCCTTCTTGGTGTTGCATTTTGAATGTCGGGTAGTGTAAAATTCGGTACTTTGTGAGACATAGAGTTTGGGGATAACTAGATGTTGCACATTTCGCTTGCTAGTATTACTAACCGCAAAGGCCGCTTTAATAAGAAGATACTGAAAATTCTTTTAATTTACTATTATAGTACATGTGTGTGCCGGAAACTTGATAACTCATTGAAGGAAACTGAAATGCTCTCATCTGTTCCTACCAGAAATCCTGGGTTTGTAAGTATATCTGGGATTGAGTTCGAGAGTTTTAAATGAGAGTGATTGTTCTTCCAATTAATCAGTTTGTTAGTTCATGTAGAAAGGAGTTTTTGAGCTATGAAGAGCATTTGGTTTCCAGAGAGGTTACAAGCTTAACGTAAAGAAATCTGAATGTGGATTTGAAATTTTCATGTAGCAATTTTTATGAAGTGTAAAAGACAACAAAGAGTTTTCGAGGAAAATATTATCAAATAAAAACGTGTACGAGTGGAACAAAAGCAAAAGTTTCAACCATCCTCATCATTTTTAGGAGTAGAATTGCTGGGAAAGGTAGTCATACTTTTCAGTATGTTAGATATTTTCTTGTGCTTGCTGTATGATTTCTTTTTTATTCCCTCATAGCAGCTTTTATCTATTATACAGGCTTGTATATGATTATGTTGAAGGCTTTCTAATCATTGAAATTAATTTTTCATAAAATAAGCTGAATATTGGCAACCACAGAAAATTTTCAAAGGGAGAGGGAGATTGGAGACAATTACATCAGTAGATTTTTATTAAAATTTTAATTTAATTTATATGCATGAGGTCACAAGTAGGTCATAGAATGCTCTATTGCATAGACAAGAAAACGCATGTTTTATGTGTATACTGTACATGCTTCAATGGAATACATAAACGCATTTCTCACTGATTGTGGCTCTTCTTTCATGTGAAATCTCACGGACGTGGATTCTTGTTCTTAAAATATAATAATTGCACTTTCATTAACATAATTATAATCCCCAACTGTCAGTTTAATATCTACCTTTTTTAATGTCATTTTAGACAATGTGTAGATATAGATGTGTAATATTTACTTAGAGGGAAAATTCTGAACTCATCCTCACGGCCTTAAAAGTCACTGAAATAATGGAGTTTATTCTCTGCATTATTTTCGCGATTAGTAACAGTCATTAAATACTTATTTTAAGTTCATTAACAATGCTTCTTTCAGGTGTTTTGAAATGGAAATGAAATAAGCTTTGGTTCAGTGCGTACCCGTGAAGGTTTCCGAGCTCATAAGGTTAATCCCGCATTTATCTTTCGAAACAAGATGCTTTTGGAAGCGCTTCTGATGGCTTTGTGACGTCACAGTTGTCATGGCGACTTGTTGCGTGACGGTAACTGTGTTTATGTTCTTTAATATGGCGTCGGTGGTAGGTATTCCAAGAACGGAGAAAGTGAAAATCGCTTAGATCCACTTGGACTTTCAACCAACTCCCCCCCTTTTGGAAAGCGTGCTTTTGAACTGTAACCCTTCATTTAACAAATAAAAAATAACTGAAATTCTATTTTTTTAATTTTTTGCTTGCTTTTGAACTGTAAACGTTCATTTAACAAATTAATAACTTTTTTTGTGTGTGTTGTTGTTGTTAAGTTTCTCTGCACGAAATAGAATGGTTTTATGCCCAGCAGCAAGCAGACAGTTTATTTTATTTATTGTATTTTCTGGCACATTAAATATTTTTTACTCAATTCTTACGTAATACTACGCCTTCAGATAATGCGGATTAAGATGGAAATTTCGTTTAAAATTTTTTTTTTTTTTTAAATTTTATGATTTGTGCAGGTTTTTATTTATTATTTTTCCATTTTGGAATAAATCTAATTTGAGTGTTTTAAAATCTTTATTTAAAGCAAAGCATAATTTACCGTTTATCCGTTAACTTGGCTATGTTAGGTTTGTGTAGTGAAACGCGCTGCATTGCTTATAAACGAAATAAGTATAGTGGGTAGAAGGATGCTTTCTGCTTTTTTCTGGTGCCGTGTGAGTTATTTGCAAAGTGCTAATCGTATTTTAGTATTTGTAATTTATTTTCAATTGATTAAGAGTGTCTGTCTGTTTAAACGCTGAGCCATTGTTGTATGAGGATTTCATTCTTACTTCTAGTTGCATATATAACAAAAATATGATTTCACTTTTACAAAACTTTTGTAAAATATTGTTGGTGTCTTTGTGGAGTTTCACTCTGTAATTAACTTAATTTCTTAATCCCTACTGGGACAGCTAGCTAGGCGAGTTTATCGTCCTGTCTCTGTAAATAACAACGTAATCCTAAAAAGATTTAAACAATAATTTTATTTAAAACTTTAAACTGAATAAATACTCGACTTTCGCTTACAATTTAAAGCTACACAGCTTGTGTGATATCATTCACATTCATGTAACCTTTAACGTAATTATAAGCTGGAAACTACAATGTAAACAACCTAACAAGCATCGGCTTAAAAAATTATAAAATAATATATATACATACTTAAATGCGTGATAAACTTCGGCTAACAAAATGGCTAACGCCGGATAACTAAGTCGCAGAACTGGGTGAGAGAATATGTACTAAGGTCAACGTCGTTGCCAAAAGCTTTTTTTTTAATTTCAAGAATTGTATCTTAAATAATCGTATCTTAATTTACATCCCTATGTGATCTTAACGGAAAAAAAAACATCAGAGTTCCAGATCATAAGAAAATGGGTTAAATAACATAAACATTACTAATTTATCTAAAAAATTCCATGAAACTGCATGCTTCGTGATCTCATATTGTTCCTAAAGTTAAAAATGGAAGGACTTCCTTTTTTCCAAAAGTCGAAAGATTTCTGATTGTTATCTCCATAGCTTAAGCTGAGTTGCAGTCGTATTTGCCTACGTATTAATGCCAAAATATGTGTCTGCACTGACTTCTAATGATAGTTTCTCATATAACCTGTCCATTCATGCTCGACTAAACCCATAATATACCTTTTATGCATCATTCCATCTTTATTGCCGATGTAACTCATTCCATTTTACTGTTAACATTTGTACAAACGTATGATTGAATTTGTCTCTAGAGGCTTAATGGTAAACCAATTTTATCCCCTAACTGCGCATGCCCGCCTAGTGGCATTGTGTATTGACGGATCCCGTTGTGTTTCTGTTAACTTGCAGAATTTAGAAATAAATTTACAGACGTTCTAGGAAAATTCAGGAGTGGTTATTTATTTATTATATTTTTAAGTTGTTTATGTGCCTAATATTTGAAAAATCTCGTGCATCTTTTATTTTATGTATTTAAATAAAATTCAAAATAGTAAAAGGAAAGAAAAGCAATCTGATGTGGACATCACATGACTCCCTTACACGGCCTGTTAAATTATCCACATTTTTTGTTAAATTTACACAATTTTTTATTTAAACTTATTTCCTCGAATTTCATTAGAGATATATTTTTTATTCAATTAATTCATTTGTTACGTTGCTGCAAAGCAAGAATACATAAAAACTCAAAATATTTTCATTAAAAATTGTAAAATACGCAAAAATACCAAAGGCAGTTAGAAACAACATTTTTTTTCGGGGGGGGGCAGTTAAACTTAGACTTTACTAAAACTAAGAATTTCGCCAGCAGGCAGGGAGACAGATATTTCGGTGCACAAAATTGAAAGTTTACTTTTAGTCCCCCTTGCAAAAAGACAAAAGTTAGTGCACCAACTGACTTAATTCACTATTCTGCTAAGAGTTCCAAGTATAAAGAAGTCTCGGCTTCGTTAGGTTTAGTACCACTTAAGCTGCTTTTCGATTGTTGAATAATTCTACAACTGTTGCATGCAGATTAACTAAAGGGATAAAAACCTTAACCGGAACATAGGAACAACAGAATTCAATCACTTTTTAAGGTAAAAAATGCAGAATTTACCAACATATAAGAATAAAAAAAAAGCTCACCGAGCCGGATATATAAATATGTAAGATAACAGTGTATGAATCAGAATTAAAATATAACTATAAACATTAATTCTTCCTCTCTATTCTAAAATCGTAATAACTTATCTGCATTGCGTCATTCAAATTAATCATGCGATCTTATGTAACCGTTAATACCAGATGCCTCTTGACGACCAATCACCCGAATTGTAAACCAAAACTTTTCTCTTCGCGTGCTTCCATCTTTCATAACTACGCACTTCAGCTTTTGCTCTCTACTTTGTTAAGATGTAATTTCGCTGGCTTGCTTTCTATCCCAACAATATCAAAAATGTAAATCTTCTGTGGAAAGGCACGACTAGAGTGCCAAGTAATTGTGGCCACAAATATCAATTGGAAATAAAAATGGAATTAAAACTGCCTCGACTGCCAAGTTCTTTAAATACTACGCAATCAATATTCTTCTTCAATATGGATCTAATCACGCATCTACACTGCTTCGTCTTTTTTCCTTTGCTCTTATTATGACATATATATATATGTGTTGACTGTCCTAGATTTTATATTCTCCCTCTAAGTCCATCTGTTCTCCCAAATATATGGGGTGAAGTAACATCATCTTCTCCGAAACGCTGGCTCCTAGGCTTAACGAAGCACACCGTTGGATTCCGCAGGTTCGTGGCACGTCATTTTGACCATTCGCGTCTTCTTGGGACTTTAATTAGCCGAGATTTTAAATAAAAATTAATTTTCCCCTACGATTTTCCTACATTCTCCACTTTCTTTCTTCGGTTTTCCGTATTAGAAGGATTTGGCTACGTGCCAAATTATTTTTTCTCGAATATCTACGGAACGGCGCCGAATTGGAATTCGAGACGCATATCCTCGGATTCCAAAAACTTCTCCAAATCCATCGATACCGTTCTCATCTTCGTACGACTTTAATCAGCCGAGATATTAATAAAAAACTGCGAAAATGTTAATTTCCGCGCTCATTTTTCCGAGTGGCAACAATAAGCTATCGGCGACACACACTTTAGCCGGTTATATATATATAAAGATTATTAGAAAATATGAATTAAATTCTCTATTCGTGTAAGGAAATATAAAATTAAAATTTAATTAAGAAATTTAAATTGCAAAGAAATTAAAATAATTATAATTGCTGGGAACTAATTTACAATATCATTTAAATTCTAAGAACATATTTAAATTAATTGCACGTATCTAAAACCATGAAAAATATATTTCAAAAAATTAAATTCATTATTCCAAAAAATTGCATAAGTGAATAATTGTTGAGCAGGCAGGAGACAGACTTATCAAGGGGAATTGCCCCCAAACCTAACTCTTCAATTACTCAATTCGTTTTTCGTCATCCATATAGGCAAGGGTAGATGTAAACTTCAAAACCAAATGTTGTGAATTACTAAAAAAGAAAATTAAACAGTGTAATTTTGATAAAATAGCAAATAAATGACTAAATTAAAAAGTCAAAAAAGAGTCGGTTTTATATATCATCTCCAAGGAAAAGTTTGGTACGGCCGATTGCACGCAAACAGGGAGGTGCATAACTACATGTTATAGTAGCCCCATACACAAAATTGCAACGTTGTGATGCTATCGTTTTTGAGTTATGCAAGATACATACATACGTACGTACGTACAGACGTCGCGAAAAAAATCTCATCTGAATCCATTTTACAATCTGTTTGGGGGGGAAGAGTCCTTTATTCTGTCCGTACGTACAGATGCCACACAAAAACATCGTTCAGTTATATTCGAGAGCGGTCAAAATGGATATTTTCATTGAAATATGATACCCGAAATTTTTCGCGATTGCAACACTTTCTTTACTTCCTCCAGCGCTTTATGCTCATTTTAAAATTATTTTGCAAGTATCATAGTTAAACAAAAATATCCATTTTGACCGCTCTTGAATCCATTTGAACGATGTTTTTCCGTGGGATCTGTACATATGGACAGAATAAAGAACTATTTTCGACAAAACGGATTGTAAAATGAATTCAGAAGAATTTCTTTTCATTACGTCTGTAGGAAGTATCATCTCGCATAACTGTAAAACAAGTAGCCGCAGAACGTTGAAATTTTGTATTTGGGACTGTTATGACATATGTTAATGCATCTTCTTTTTTCGTTGTAATCGGCCGCACCAAACCTGTATACATATATATTATGCCATTATTTTACTTGTCTCAATGAGCTCAGTATTCTTATACGTTGGTAAATTGTACGTTTTTTGCTTTAAAAGTGGTTGAATTATCCGCGAAATGAGAACTGAATTGATTGAATTAGAAATATATCTCAAGAATAATTCTGTAATGAAATTTGAGGGAAACGTTTAAATGATATGCAGCAAAAAATTTGTGTAATTTAGGTCGTGTAAGGATGTCATGTGGTGTCCAAATCAGATATTTTTAATGTAATGTTGGTTTCTGATAGAAACAGTCAAAATAGAAATCTGCATCTTTCCTTGCAATTGGTTTATTGGTAAATGCACTGACTAGTAGCTAATTCCCCTCTCATGTTGATAATGCATAATAAAGCATGAGAAATTCGCATGTCAGATCTGTAATTCCATCAGAATTGATCGCTGGCTTAAGACATATTTCTTTACCTGGAATGCAACTTGAACGCGTCACGAAATACGAAGAAAAAAACTGGAATGCGCGTCAAAGCGAGATGATACCAAAGCTGTATGTAAGCAGCTTTGGATGATACTACAAAAAAAATATTATGTAAAAAGAAAAACTGGTGTAAAATTTGTACAAAATCATACGAAAGCGTGATAAGCATTCTTTCAAAGTTGTAGTGAAAACTTTTTTTCTTATTTGATATGATTCATCGTAACATGTCTATGCAATCATTCGTGAAACTGTAATAAATAAAAATAGTTTTGATTTTTGAACATTCTGTGTTTGCTACGTTTTTGTATACCAAATGTGATCGCAGTATTGTAAATGGAAATAGTTTTATATTGAGTAATAATGGTCACTGGTCATGGTCGTGATAGTGAACATGTTAAAAGCTGAAATTCTTTTTTGGTGGTACTTGTTTTATTTATTAAGAGATATTATCGAAAATATGTTTATGCTTCCCCCCCCCCCCGAAAAAAAGTCTCTTAATTTTTTTTTTCTCTTTTAAGGCGCAACCTATGAAAGGAATAAATTGTCTCAAGCATTTGTAAAGCATTCAAGAGTTGGAAACAGTCTAGAAAATTTTACTAATTAAATAAAAATGAAGTCCTGTACGCTAATATTATGCCACTGAAAAATTCATTTATGAGTTGTATTAAACTGATTGTGCTGGGAATTTTGTGAAAATCTACAGAATTTTTCTGTATCTTCCGTGTTTTTTCGAGAAACATTCTTAAATAACTTCCATATTATTAATAACAGTAATAATAATAAGAGAAGCCACAACCGTTTACCGGCAAATTATGATTTGGAAGTTTGCTTGTTTATTTTTTCTTCCTTGCTTTACGCTGCGAGTAAATTAGTAAATAGCTTCTTAATATGAACATAATTCAGTTATTTAAAATGAAATACGAGAATAATATTTAATGATTTGGAAAAGAAATCTCAAATTCCGACATTTAAGCGTTATATTTTTGTGTATAGAGGTTCTTAAGCTGCTGTGACATTAAATGCATTGTTGTAATCGAATGCGATCTGATCAATCTATCCTCTCGGAAAAAAAAAAAAAAAAAAAAAAAAAAATTATTGCCAAAGGAGTGGAGTGAAAATTTACAGGTCTTTCAGATTATATATCTGTTGATGTTACAGACTTCTACTGTTGATGTTTACTGCAAGTTTTTATCGCGATTGTGAGACTTCGGATGTGCACGATAGTTCGATGATTTCTTTTTTCTCTTATACTTACGTATAACAGGAAAAAAAAAAAAAAAAAACCTCTTGCAGAAGTAACATTATGATGCCAATTTTCTTTTGAACTCACATTTGCGTGTAAGTCTGTGTTTCACTTTATTTTGGATTATTTTAAATAGTACATCACCATTATCGGAAACGTAGTATTTGAAATTCAAAATCAAATTTGCTCAGCTTTCCATAACCGTGGTTTTGAATTTGCTTTGCTGTAGTTGTGACGTCTAACCGCCCAGCTGGTATGGTGGTTAGCGACCCAGACTGCCGTAGCAATGAGCCCGGTTTCGAATCTCCCACCTCTTCCCCCGCCAAAAAAAATGTTTTTGATATCTGAAATGTTTTAGCGGAAGTCTACTTAAAATTTTATTCCGTTACGTTATTCCACCATGCCATCTATAGTCCACGTGGCCTAACCTTCACGAGATATGAGGTTTCTGATTTGTTAACCACACAGCTTAATTAAGAGGCCAATTTTCAGAATGCCTGGCGTGTATCAGCCAGATACATGACAGACATTCTGTGTGACAATTTCAAATACTTCTTGCTGAACAAATTAAGTAATTTAAAATCAATAAACACACTTGTTAATAATTAAAATTCTTACCTTATTTTTAATGACTCATCTAATCGTCATAACTTAAGTGCATTTAATTTACAATATATCCAGTTGATAATTATAAACGTTTGCTATAGTGTTGTTATTAAGAAAAGATGTTTCGAGCATCATTTGTTATGTATTTCGATTCAGCACTGTTTGTTTTAAAAAATAGTTCAAAAGCTTGACTGTTTGTTTACTTTTGAGATTTTTCAGAAGAGAGCATTGACTGTGTTATTCTATATTTTGAAAGCTTGCTGACCACACGGAAAGAAAAGGAAATTACTTTTCTAACGTACCTTTCGTTTTTTTTTTCGTTTCTATTAGCATGTTGTAATTGCCAATTTTTCACTTCCGCTGGAGGTTGATTGTCCGTCGTCTCCGTGATTTCCCGCTTGCTTGTTTCAGAGATAAAAAGAAATTAATAAAAATCGTAGAAGAGGAAATAGTAATAATGTGTATATGCGGACTTTCTCTCTTGCTTCGTTTTCATTGTCATTATGCTCTTTTTTTCTCCTTGTAACTATTGAAGTGCTGCCGGTGGATTTTTATGCTGTACAATACGTGATGTTCAGTGGATAAATATAGGGAAGAGTATCTTTGTACAATGAATTTCCACACATCGAAAAATAGTTCTGAACATTGCTTCTTCTGTGACTTATTCATAGAAAGTTTTTTTAGGTGCGTTTTTCTAGTGAATTGTATGGACATCTCTGAGGCTAGATACAAATATTTTTCATATTCGTTGTGTGGGTTTTTTTTTTTTTTAAATTTTTATGTTTTGGGGGGTAATCTGTGAGTTATTTTGTTCGATTTTTCATCTATTCATAAATAATTGATTGTATATTCCGGCGTATAACACTGGTCCATAATTTCAAACTGTATTTTTTTAGTTTTTATTCGCCGTATAACGCGCACCCTTTCTTCTAGGAAGGAACCTGAAAGATACATGTGCGATACTCTAATCTTTTGAACTTTCTTTCGAACATTTTTTCAAGCTTTCCAACAATGCTATACTGAACTGACAAGCGCATGGAGGTAAGAAACTTCTTACCTCCATGGACAAGCGATAACGGTGTGTGAGGAGGTAGTGCTTGAGAGAGTACTGTAGAGAGATTTCGTTGTATTCAATGCAGATGTTCATTGCACTCTGACCCGAACGAATTCGCGGAATTAGGAGTTAGATGTTTTCTCTTTCTGTAGTCATTTTGAACCCGGGATTTTGAAGTGAACGTCGAAGGCAAGGAAAGAAAAGAGGCCAAATGCGCCATGCCAGTGTACAAATAGTGTGTGAGTGTATAATAAATGCATAGAAAGAAATTAAACTTGAAATTAAACTAATTCGAAAGACATTAATAAAAGGTAGTATATCTAACACTCTAGATGGAACGGCAGATGATTATTTATTTGTGGATCAGAGTGACACTAGTAGTGAACGTTGAAACAGAATTCGATGATGTTCGTGAAGGTATAATAGAAGACGAACATGTCGAACTGTGTGTGTTATCAGATAAGGAAGTTATTTAAATTTATAAGGAACAATAAACATCATTTAGGTACGTGTCGAAATATAATTTTTGTATGCTCATCTTTTCCTTATTTTTAAATCTGTCATTTTTATACCCGACGTATAACGCTTAAAAGTACGCTTTATGGGTCGGATTATATGGTATAATTTAGAAACAAATGAACATCTAAATTTAAAACTTTTACCACTCTAAACGAAGGGAGAGATTATATTGTTATTTAGTCGTTCAGTTTGTCGTAGTTTAAATCAGGGATGGCTATTTTGTGTTTATAAGTTGTATTTTAGCATCGAGAGCCGCATATAGTCAAATATGTGTTGGAATATTAAATATGGGTTAGATCTAGGTGGTAATAATATAATATTTGAAAATATATTTGTGGCTAGCTTGAATGTAAGAAAGTAAAATAACATTCTAAATACATTATTTTGAGAAATATTCACATTTTAAAATTTTAAGGTTCAAAATTTAACACAAATTAATGAGAACTTTGTCGGCATTCATACTAATCTTTCATGTAGCTCTGTCATTTAAGATCATTGTTATTTTCCGCCAGTTGGCTGTTTCTTGTTTACTCGTAAAATTAGGAGAAAAGCTAAACTAATGGAATTCGGTTAGGTTATTCAAATATGACAAAGCACGCAAAGGTCACCAAGGTGGAGGATTTTGTAAGGGAAGCTGGCTGTTATTCACTTTACAAACAAATCATCACAACTTATTGAATCATTACAGACAAAAAGATTATACGAAGATATAAATTCTTGCTTGAGTAATTCTGTTTCGCCTTCTTCCTTCGCACCCCAAAGAAAGCTCCTTCAGTTGAATTCGCTTAGAATGAGGTGCTTTGTAAACGACAGCAAAATATGCAAAAGTTTTTTAAATGCATTTAAGATAATACTTAAAAGGTATCGATGGAGGTGCATAAAAAAAAAAAAAAAAAACTGAGAAGACGTTTAATGATTTATCAGTGCTTTCCAGTTTAATTGCAGTAAACTGTATAAGTGGCTTAAAGGAGCCAGTGTAAACTATAGCTGTCGAAGAATTTTCTGAAAAAAGTTGTTGTTAACAGTGAGAAAACTGTGGTAGTAGTATATTTTGGAATGAGTAATATTCTTGCAGTTAAGCTATAAAAATATTTTTAGTTTTAATCATATTGCCAGCTGCTAATGCTGCTGCTGAATAAAATTAAGATTACGAAAACGCAATATTTGATGTCTGGAAAAGTAACCATTTAATTGTAATGACATTTTGTACACAAATGCCCAATACTATTAGGTAGCTAGACATATTATACAGGAGGTAAAATGTTTCGCGATTTGCAAAGGAAGCTAAAACGTGATATCTAATATTTCCAGAATGGCTGGATAATAAAGAATTTGGTCACCCACCGCAACTCTACTTGCCTCGCAAGGGGCTATCGTAGTGTAAATAAGGTTATTCATCTTAGCTTTGTGGCAATAAATCCTTGTCTTCTAAACGTTAGAATTTGAATTCCTAGAGGATCATAGAAGAGTGCTGACGTCATGCAATGGCTCTTCCTTTAAAGCATACCAAAAATGCTGCATTGAATTTAAGTCCGACAGCTTCGCTAACCCTCTGTATGGCAGATACCCTCTTCCTCTACAAAATTGAAGATTAGTTGAGCTTTGATTGACGTCGCATTATTGTCTGTAAAAATAGAATCCTTTTCAACAGTTCCTAAAAAAAGAACTTCACAGTAAGATTCAAGAACTTCATTCCTATAAACCTGTTCGGTCATATTACCCACATCAAAGACGTGCGAATGTCCAATAAGATGGCACTTCCGCGAAAGTAGTCGATTTCCTCATATATATGTTTTTTTGTCCAGTGACAAATAAAAGAATCTCGAGTAATTACGGAAGAGGACGTAACCCCATTTAAGGCTGCGTTCAGACGGCGATGTAAATATCTCAAAGACATTGTTACAAGGAATAAAGTGCGAGAGTTCGGTTCACATCTGCGACACAGGGTCTAAGCCGCATCCACTTAGAAAAACTAAATTTGCGTATCCATTTTTTTTGGGATTGTGTCTACAGCCTTCCTGCTCTGTTTTCCCATTCAGGTTTCGCTCTGATTGGTCGACGAGTATCGCAAGTCGGCATAAAGTTGAAAACTTCGAACTTTATGCCAAGAGCCCTAAACCAGATTTGTGACGTAGCACAGCCTGGCAACGCAAAGCTAAGCTCAAATTACTTATGCCGTTTATACCGTCGTCTGAACGCTGCTTTACAAAGAAAAGAACGGACGGCTTCTGAAAAGACGAACGCTTTTTTGCGATTTGTTGGGGGGTGGAGCATATACCTCTGGTCAATGGGCATAATGACCCTGTTCTGCTAAGTGTCTGTATAACTGAAAATAGTTGTTCTAGGCGCAGCAGCGTGGTCTTAAGAGCGCTGTCTTGCCATCATTTGTCTACGGTTTTTATTGTCATGTATTGGCATTAAAATGCCATATATCAGTCCTCCGAAAGTGTCACAACTCTTGTATGGGGTTAGATGGGCCTTTTGGTGTAGTGCTCGTAATCAGGAATTGGGGCCAAACTTAAATATCGCTATTCAGAACACTTATAACCACAGAACGAATTCCTACCGAGTCTCAGGCCTACCGATGAGTCTTCATATCAATTCATTATCTAAATGACCAATTTGTCAGTTTTATGACTTCTTGCAAGAAACACAGTTCTGTAAAATTTCACAGTGCCGGAAACGGATCATTTTCTATTTTCGTAGAGAACACATGCTTTAAATCTTCGAAGAACTACAAGATTCTCATATTACATTGAAATCGAGTCAGTGGCATAGGCAGCATATAGCAGCCACTACTGCTTTAACCGCCTCTGTTGAAGATATGCCCTAAGGCGTTGGCTGGTAACTAATTAATTAGGGTGATTAACACCGCGCCTAATAGGCGAAGCTGGGACATGTACTTGACGTAAGTGCGTTGAAAAATTTTGAACAACATCTGGGGTCGTGGAGAATTTACCTCATTGGCCGACGTTTGAGCTGTTAAACTTTTCTTCTAAGGTGGTGAAAGATGATTCGTTGGAGGCAGTCACTCGGGTGGTCACCCACCCAAGTACTGATCCGAGAGCTGCTGCTGGAAATAGGGGAACCTGTGGGTAGGAAAGATAGATAAAAACATTAAAGTTTGTGAAATATCCTCTGTTGCTTCTAAGCTGGAGATTATTCTTTACTTTCAGCAAATCTCATAAATGTCATGGCTGCTTTGAACCCGGCAGTAAATTTCTCAGCCGTGGTTTTTGCAGCGCGGATCTTCTCAACATGATCGACTATACTGCTCAGAAATCGTTTGATTTTTGGATCTTGAATCCAATCGAGAGCTTCCTTGTAATCCTTAGGTTGAGAGTTCCAACCTTTTTTTTACTCTTTCACTGTGGAGGGATTTCATCTACGTTTTGCTGCTGTTTTCCTCTGCTTCTATGAATTTCGGGAAATCCGCCGGTGTAGGGCGGCTTCTTGTACACAGGGCAACCCCTGTATGAAATTACATGCGCTAGTGAACAGAAAATACACATGTGTTTTTCGTCGGACTTTAGTGGGCATTCCTTACTCCTATGTTGCTGTCCACACTTGCGGCATCGCTCAGGATTTGAGCAGAGATGCTGCGAATGGCCGTAGTCGTGACATCTGTAGTACTGGATCACTCGGCTTTTGGGGGCAAACTTTTCAATCTTTACATTTACACTTAACATGTTATTAAGTCCATGAATATCATGTCCCTCTTTTGTTTTCTTTAATTCTAGTAAAAAAAAAATCGGGAGTTTCTCGAAGATATACCCTCTGCGTCTGGAAAACTGTTTAACTTACTTATCGGGAATTTTTTTTTTCTTCAGATCAGCCTGTATGACTTCTTCCTTCATCATCGATGGCAATCCTTTGAGAATTACCTTAATAGGTTTCTCACTGAGCATCTGAAAAGTATAGAAAGGTACGCTTCTTTTTTGTAGAACCAGGGTAGCTTTTCTGTAATCATCTACGGATTTTAGAATAACGTACAAGAATTTCATCTTCATATCTACTTCAAATTCTTCACTGCAGGTGTTGATAAGGATTTCATGAATTTCTGGCCAGTCCACAACGCTCTGCTGGAAGACAATTGGGGGTGGCGTTTCTTCTTTATCGGCTCCACCTTCTTCCATATTTTCTGATTCACTTAAGTGTTCGAAACGATTTTCTTTCGTTACTTTCATGGGGGTTTCTTTTTCTGTTACTTTCGCAATTTTCTTAGGAGTAATCCATTCGCTTTCCTGTTAAGGAGACCTTGCTGTTTCTTCTGATTGTTTTCTGCCCTCTGGGGCTGCCCTACATTTTTGCAGAAATTCTAAAAGTTTTGTAGATCCAGTCTCTCTGAGAAATTTTGATATCTGTTCATGGATTGCTTCTCCTTTCGGTGTTAGGCTTTCTCCTTTATTCTTGCAGGATCTAACATCTTTCTTCTTACTCGGTTGCTCGCTTTCCTTTTCTGCCATAATTTTCGCCTTCTTCGCTTTACTTTTCTTGTCTTTCGCCATGAGAATGAAATCTTCTTTCTTCAGGGAATAAGTCCTATTAGAATTGAAAGAAATCTGTGATTCTCTCTCGCTTGGGTAATTCTCTTCATCAGAATTGTCGCATGGTGTCCTGTAAAAGGGCATTTTGTCATACCCGAAGGTACCTAAGCAGTTATCGAAAGTGAAATCACTTACCGCCTACGAGACTAGCTCAGTTTCAGAAAATCTTTAGTGTAACCACAGCACGACCTACTCGGTCGGTGACGCAGCTTAGAATACATCCGTCTCACATTACATTTACCATCCGCCAAATTATGATATCAGTTTTGGCAATGTAAGATGTAGCTATTCTGAATTACTGCAAAAAGGGTGTTGGTAACTTTAATGTTGGCATCAGTATATTTCTATCAAAAGTTTCTTACATTTTTTTACTTAAGTATTTGGTATTTAAGTACTTGTTAAAATTCTTAATCAGTATAAATCTAAATTTTAAGAATTTTTGTGATACTTATGTCCCATTAATTTTATGGTGAATACTGTTTACGAGAGTATTCAAGTATTTAAAAATTAATACAGATTAATCTTGATAGTAAATGTATAATGAGAAATCATTTTTAAGAATAAATAATGATGGTTCAAAAATATGTTAAATAATATTTTTCTGCATATCAATAAAAGTTATTTAAGCGAATGCGAAAAAATATTTATAGTAAACTTTAAGAAAGAACAAAGAAATGTAGTAATAGTAAATGTTGCAGTATTGATAGGGCGATTAAATGACAGAATATAAATGACGTAAATGAATCCTACGAAAGGTGGGTGATGCAACACGACTATAAAAATATCATTATTGAATGACAGCAAAACAGTATGTTTTGTTATGATTTGACGTACTGGTACCTAACCACCTGTTAAAAGGATCATTGAGCGTAGAAAGCAAGAAAATATCAATACAAAGAAACCTAGTTTTGCGTGTGTATTTGAATTGCATGTATAGTACAATAAATTTGCAAAAGATGATCAAAGTATCAACAGGCAGAAATCATTGCAAAGATTTAAGTAATTTTCCAAATTGATTGATGTCAAATTAAACAGATTTTATTTCTTGGAAATCTAAATGCTTTTGATTTATGATTATCAGAGTATATTACTTTAACCTTTTAGGGAGCAATGTTTTTCTTAGTAGTAAGGTAAATATTAAATTTATTAATATTCGTGTAGGAGCCGCCCAGACGGTATAGTGGTTAATAGAGCCTGACTGCGATACCAAAGGGCCCGGGTTCGAATCCTGGAGAAGGCACGGATGTAAAATTGTTTGTCCCTTCAATAGGAGGTAATAGCGGCCGTCTATTATGTGCCTCCAAAATAAAATGGCCACCACTTCTGGACTTAAGGAGTAGCCAGTACTGTTAAAGGCAAACGCCCGCTATTGGGAAAAATAAAGTATTCTTGTAGGATAAAGCATGTCTCTATTTGATTTTCTGCTAGCAGCTCTTAGTGTCAGATTTTGGAGAAAACTGATTAATAAAGCATCACTTGCCAAATGAATGATCATCCAGATCTCTAGACCCGAATCATTGTGATTTTTAGCATTTAGTTATCTGAAATTGCGTGTATGCAGAGAATCAGTTAACATCCTTGTTATTATTAAAAGATGAATTGAATTATTAAAAGTTGAGTTTTTATTACATTTTTGCATTGCCGCGGAATGAGAACTGAATTAATTGAATGAGAAATATATCTGTAATGAAATTCGAGGGAATAAGTTTAAATGAAGTGCTGCAAAATTGTGTTTAATTTAATAGGCCGTACAAGGAAGTCATGTGGTGTTCACATCAGATTTTTATTATTTTATATAAGCGAACTGAATGAAATTTTGGTTAACAAACTTAGCGATTTAAAAGCGATGCTTTGCCACTCGACAAAGAGTAAGATATGTTTCAAATTTAACCAAATTTAAAAGAAATGTTTGCCTGTTATTGATTTTCAAACTACGCAGTTTTAAAGCAAAAACGAAAATGTTATGTCTTATTATTAATAATTGCTAATAGGACCCGTGAAATTAAGCTAACTACGCCCATTAAAACTTCCATATTTTCTCACGTATACCCCCTTTTTTTTTCACTAAAGTTTTATATTCCGAAAATCGAGAGGGAAAAAGGGAAAAATTATGCGATTATTTTAATTTCCGAAGGACGAGATTACTGTAAAAAAAAAAAAAAAAAAAAAAAAAAAATATATATATGAAAAATAATCATAAGTAAACTACAGATAACTACCACAGTATTTATTTCTTGAGAAGAAATCTACATTCTAATAGGAATACGTAGTACTATTAGCATTGCATTATCTAGTAAGATATCTTCATTTCTGCTTTTCTGTGACTTGAATCTCGCCCATTCTTAATGTTGTCTGTGCTATTCCATAGGTCTCAAATCATACACAAATGATTAGAAAAGGTGAACTTGACACGGCAAATTCGTAGGTTGAATGTCAGTTTGTGTTTGCTTGGTTGTAATGATTCGGTTCTTGTATTAAACTGGTATAAAGTTCAACAGTTAGAAAGGAAAGGTTCAGCGTGATCTTCGTAAGTAATTTACGAGATTTGTCTTAGATTTAGCGAGACGAAAACAATCACTACGTGGAAGAATCCATTTTACAGTTTACCGAAGCTCGTTCTCTGAACTCTTTCTAGTTTTTCAGCACTAGGTTCTGAAAATTTTAAAAATAGTTGCGTATTTTCCTTATTGTACGCAGTTTTCCCCTCTGGAGCTTACTTTATTGGTAAATTATATTTTATTGATTATTTTTTATTCAGTGTGTTATTCAATTTGTTTCTGCATTTTTGTCATTTTATTCTCCCTTGCTTTTATTATTTGAAACGGATTTTGCGCAGATACCTAAGCTACTTGAACTTTTGAGGCGTTCTCACACATATTAGAACTTCCCAAATATGTGATTTCACCTTACTTCTGTTATTTACGTTCTAGGTCACTGTAGCGTTTCTCTCGCTAGTGCTTTCCATCGCAACGTGCCCGACTCAATCACCGTCAGATACTAGCTCAATATCCATCAGATATTGTAGTGTTAATATTACTATGCATACTTAATGAAATGTAAGTTTCTTATAAAGAAAAAAATATTGGAATCACCTAATGGAAATGTTCTCTTCCCATACATGCACTATGGTACAAAGACGTATTTTCTGTTTTTAAATATTTTTAACTCAAAGTGGCGTTAGCCCAAATGCTCTCGAAACGTGTTATGTGTTTGTAAATGTAAAAAACGCTTCTCTGGGCGTCACATAAAATACGCGAACTTTTAGATTTATTTAATTTTAATTCTAATTTTTTATTTATTTATTTATTTTGTGTGTGTGTAAAGTAAGATGTATGATTTAAAATTTGTGTGCTAATTAAAGAAACTTCGCAGACCTAGAAACTTGCCCTTCCTTGCAGGCTGCACTCATATCTAAGGGTCTCTTTTCACCATCCCAGTGTAGAAGTTTTCCAGAAGTATAAAAATTCTATATGTTTAGTTTTAAAAACAGCTGTGCTTACAACTTATTGTGTAGAGCTGTAGGAATGCAGGCACAAGGGTTGCTGTCATTGGTTTGCTCACCTTTAAGATCAAATACAGAAAAGTAGGTCGGAACTTTAACGACATGTTTTGCAACATTTAATACGATAAATGACTGCCATTGAAAATGGTATTCACTGCATATACGGCGAAAGATTAACTACATGTTTTTAAAAATAGGTATAATGACAATGCTTATCGAGATAGCAATTTAAATAAAACTGAATTACGAAAGCGTGTGACGGATATTTAGAGTGAGCTTAAAGTAATGCTCCACATGTAGACTATTTCTATAAACTCGAGATTGAAAGGCACTCACAACCGTTTACTTGTCAAAATTAGAAATATTTATAAAAATAAAATTTAAGCTAATTATTTTTTAGATTTTTAAGTAATAACTTGTTTTATTTCAAGTACCGTATTTCCTAGCGTATCCCGCTTTTTATTTAACTAATTTCATCGTTCGAAAATCTAAGGGTGGGAAATGGCGGAATAATTTAATTACGGCAAAGCGCACGAGGGTAATCTGCCTAAATTTAATTTTCGAAAGACATGGTTTGCAGTAATAGCATAAATGAAAACGGATAAACTACTGGTAACTATCACAATATTATTTTCTTTACAAGAAACTTACATTCCATTAGAAATCTATTACATATATAGTAATATTAACATTACAATATCTGATGGATATTGAGCTAGTATCTGACGGTGAATGAGTCGGGCACGTCGCGATGGAAAGATGAGACGCACCAGCAAGAGAAACGCTACAGTGAGCTGGAACGTAAATAAAACAAGTAAGGTGAAATCACATATTTGGAAAGTTCTAACAAGTGTGAGAACGCCTGAAACGTCCAAGTAGCTTACTGTAACAGCTTTAATATCGTTATTAATCTCTCGTGCATTTGAAATAGATGAATAATAAATAATGTACAGATTACTGGCAATATTGAAATGCAGGCTCGAGAGCTGCATGCATTTTCTCGCACGAAGCATGTAATTTTTTTTTTTTTTTTTTTTAAATGTTAGAATATGTTTTCTCTTCTTGTTTGTATGTCGCCATTTTGAGTGCTAAATAAAGTTTTTTCTGTGTTCCATCATTGGAGTTGCTTCATATTGCCAAAGAAGTATCACATTACGTATCTGCGCAAAATTATTTCAAATAATAAAAGCAAGGGAGAATAAAATGAAAAAAATGCAGAAACGAATTGAATAATACACTGAATAAAAAAAATATTCAATAAAATATAATTTACCAATAAACTAGGTTCCAGAGGGGAAAACTGCGTACAATAAGGAAAAGTACGCAACTATTTTTAAAATTTTCAGAACCTAGCGCTGAAAAGCTAGAAAAAGGTCAGAGAACGAGCTTCGGTAAACTGTAAAATGGATTCTTCCACGTAGTGATTGTTTTCGTCTCGCTAAATCTAAGACAAATCTCGCAAATTACTTACGAAGATCAAGCTGAACCTTTCCTTTCTAACTGTTGAACTTTATGCCAGTTTAATACAAGAACCGAATCGTTACAACGAAGCAAACACGAACTGACATTAAGTCTACGATTTTGCCGAGTCAAGTGCACGTTCTCCTTTTGTAATCATTTGTGGATGGTTGATCGTCTGACGTTGGCTATACAGCCATAAAACAAACCTTTGTAAATAACGTATCGTAAAGCTGAGACCAAACAGAAGAAATATATAGACAGTTTTCCATACTTATGGTGAACATGTAGTTTCACTGTGCATGTTTGGTCTACCTCTTAAAAACTACTTTTTGGTCTCTGTGAGGAGGAACAGGGTTCATGATCTGGGAATCCGTTCATATATTAACTCTGTAGAGTCATGAGGTTTATTCCAGAGGGAGAAGCTGGGGAAAAAAAAAAAAAAAAAAAAACCGAGTATGACCTCACGGGGATTCGAACTCTGGACCTTCAGATTGCTAACCCTTCCAACTGCACCAAGAAAACATATGATGAGTAGGGACAAAATTCGTGACATTGTTTCCCAGTTAAAGGCGACTGAGGCCGAAGGGTCCCTGTCATTAAACCCAGGTGGTGGTGAATTACCGTTCATCATATTTTAGTTCGAGCGCCACTTATAGATTCAATCGAAAATTTTTGCAGCTGGGAAACATAAAGAAACAGTTATGCCTTCGCTGGAATTTTAACTCCCGAATCCTTCGATATTGCCAATCGGACGTGTTTCCAGTTATACGTCATATTCGCGCGGTAAAGAAGGAGAAAATAACTTACAACTCACATGCATTGTACAGACATTAGGATTTTAGGAGCAGGCAGGATGAAAAATTAGCAACCGCCTTCGCCTGGAATCGAACCACGGACCTCTGGAATACCGGCCCAGCGTGCGGAACCACTACACCACGAAGGCACGCTATAGGAAGGCTTGAGAAATACCTTATAGCATATACATAAAATGGACTCTAAAAGCAAAGTCGAAATATAATAGAAAATATTTTAAATTTCTAACTAAATATTTATGAAAGCACTAATAATAATATCCCAAAGGGAAAAAAATCAAATTAGTATTTATTTTCCTAAATTCTGAAATTCCTGGAATATCTCTATTTTATTTGAAATCTAAAGTTTGGTATCCGTAAGACATTTTTGTTGATTATACATTGTAATTCAAACATGCTGACAGCTAAATATGAAATTCTTAAACTGACATTTCTTTCAGATAATTATAACATTTTAAATTAAATAACATACTGACAGCTAAATAAATTAAAGTAAGTTATTTAATAGTCTTTAAATAACTTACTTTAATTTAAACTAAAATTAAACAAATTATGGAAAATTTCCAATTCTCAAAGAAAATTTACCAAGTCGGACAAAACTAAAGAATAGCAGCATGGTCTATTTATCTCTTTTATTAATTTTTCTTCGAATTATAAATACAAAATACATATATTTGTATGTAAATAACAATAAATTTCGTTATTTCATACTGCATTTTGACACTTGATATGGCGTTTGGGTTCTGATAAAGTTCGGATCCTTGGAGAGAAATTACTAGAAACTGTCTTCCTAACGGATTTAATTTTATCTGTTAGTCGAGTTCTTCTCTTATTATTTTTCAATTGCGGCTGGGGGAAAAAAAAAAAAAAAACTATTCACATAAAAATGGGCAAAACGCTTATTCTTATTGCATAAATTCACAACTGAATTTATTAATTTTTTGACAAGTACGAATAAAAGTTTATAAAATCTCTATCTTCAGAATTTTGAATAAGATTTATATCACATTATAAATTAATTCTGTTACCATTTACAGATTTTCTGGTGCGGTATTCATGCTATTTTTTTTTTTTTTTTTTTTTCTTAATGGAAATGAAAATAATATCACTTTGGACCTTCAGATCACTAAAGCCTTAATGTCTTTGCATTGCAACAAATATGTAACTGAAATGAGACCGCAAAAAAGTGTTTTCAGTGGTCACATGTGGCCTGCAGGCTGCTTACCTACATTAATGATTGATCCCCCCCCAACCCCATTGGCGAGCATCATAGAGATAGAAGGTTTAAAAAAAAATAAAAAATATATATCTTTCCTCCATGGTGGGGCCCTTAGCCGACTTAGGACTTAGCCACAAATAAGGACGGAAGTAGTAACCACTTTATTTTGGAAGCACCTAATAGGTGGGCCACCCTTACCTCCTACGAAGAGACGGACAATTACAGCCATGCCTTCTCCGGGATTCGAACCCGTGTCCTTCGGTATCGCAGTAGGGTCCAAATGACTGACTGTAAATCTCATTTACCTGCTCATAGTGGAGGAAGGATGTATAATCGAACTTTCTAAACGCTTTTGGTAAGTTTTTCGTACATTGCATTAGTTCCGTC
Organism: Stegodyphus dumicola; assembly: GCF_044657685.1. Classification (NCBI taxonomy): domain Eukaryota; kingdom Metazoa; phylum Arthropoda; class Arachnida; order Araneae; family Eresidae; genus Stegodyphus; species Stegodyphus dumicola. The sequence continues at coordinate 35,611,690 of NC_140769.1, forward strand.
TACTAATTTTGTTCTTTGTCGAATAAAGTTCATTTCACTTTTTTTTATTTATTTATTTTTTACGTTTAGCATTTAATAATCTTATTTTAGAAAGGCGTCGTAATTCAAAGCAAATATTAAATAGCTATTTGCTTTAACCTAAAATACTTTTCTGGTAATTTGATAGTTAATATGCTTTCTTGTTCTGCTTCATGAAAATCGAAACGCAGCAAAAAAAAAAAAAAAAACTGAAGCGAAATTGTGTTGCTTTTAGTCCTCTAAATCAGTGGTTCTCAACCGGTGGTACGCAAAAAAAAAAGTATTTTTAACTATTAACTTAAAAATCTCGTAAAGAAAAAGAAAAATTGATAAAAAATTTCCTGTGATCGAACTCGAACTGAAGATTTCAAACATATACACTTGTTAACTTTTGTGCGAAAGGAAAAATAACTTTAAAGGCATTTCAAATAAAACTATTAAATTTTTATTCCCTTTTTGCACAAACTGTTTGTATGAACAAGGATTTTCTTCCATGTTATATTTAAAAATTAAATACAGAACAAACTTAAAAGTAGATCTTAATTTCCTGTTAAAACTAAGTGAAATAAGACCAGACACAAAGAAATTTCTCTCTCTTAAACAATTCCAAATTTCGCACTCAAATTTAGAATTAAAGTATTATAACTTCAATTTTGTTAATAAAAATGGTAAACCATTTTTAATCTAAAATATTTTTCATGTATGCATATTTAATACAAATAGGCAATAGGTTGCGCAAATGGCAAAATATATTTATTTTTAATATTTCTTTTGAGAAATTGAAAAATAATCATTGTAAAATGTACGGTGGTACTTCAGTTTTTATTTAGATGGTGCGCGTTAGTCGAAAGGTTGAGAACCGCTGCTCTAAATCCTTCTTAACTACGTGCGGTGATCACTGGTTCTGTTTAGAAAAACGCTGTCTTGAATTTACTATTCTGTAATGACTAGCAGTCACGTGCTGTATGGTTTGGACCGTCTGAATCTGGTCAAGGTTGGGTAGAATCCTTGCGAATCCGTTTGTTTTTACTGCGGGTTTCGTAAAATTTCTGGATGAGCAACTGTACTATCCTTCACTTCTTTTTCCTGTTAGTTTTTCGTTTCTCCATTCGTTGAATTTGTCGCTGCAAAAAATCACTCGTGTGAAAAGTTGTTTTAAAACGTTTTCTTTCTCTTTTTTTAAGAGTCTTTATAATGTAAAGATGTTTTTAAAATGTTACTATATTAAGGACTTTGCTATATGTAAATAGCGTGCGACTTGTCAAGTATTTAAAATCTGTTGGTAGCTTCTTTCTGGCCCTATCTCTGGTAGAAAAATAGGTGACAGAATGGGTTTTGTGTTGTCATGTCCCTTTCCCTTCGCGTATTCCGTAGTTTCCTGGTAGTCATCTAAAAATATTCCTGGTAATCATCTAAAAATTTTTATATTCTAGGCCATAGCTAATCTGAAAGCTGGAAAGACTGATTTTCTTCTATAAAAGCTAGCACTACCGATTCGAAGCAACGCTAACATAAATTAAGCATGGCTTAACAGGAATAATGCGATTGTATGAGCGCAAATACACATGCGCCATTTCAGATGGATTTTTTACCAGATAGTCAAAGTTAGCTATGATCTGTTAGCAATAGACATTTTTCTAGGTTTATTTATATATATATATTTTTTTTTTCAAAGTAAATTCAAGATATTTAAAATTAATGTATAGTTATAGTGTGTTTATAACTTAAAGAGTGAAAACTGTGAGAAGGGTATTCCAACATCCCGTGTGTCTTTAGGTTACTATACAAACGCATATTTTGCTACTTTACATTCCCGTAGAAAGATGCAAATGTTTTGATAAGGTGCCATATGGGATCGCCTTGTCCGTGGTCGGATTATATACTTTTTCATAGTAAGCAATAGTATTTTAGAAACCCAGAGTATCGTAGATTTTTATTCTTTGTTGCTTTGTCTATTTTAGCGTTGAATTTTCGTACTAAAAGAGTTTCTGAATAACGGGAATTGAACGCATGTATGAGCTTTCGTTTCTGTTTCTTATATATACACTGCTCGAGGGTGCAGTTCTACATCTCTCGTTCTACTGTGCCGATTGACGAAATTCAGCTTGCGTTTTTCATGTCTCGAAAGCGCGACTTATAATATATATTAGATTTATATATAGTGTTACGTTATTTTCTTTCTGACACCAGTTGTTGCGTTATTTTCTTCCTTCACGTTCGTACGGGGTTTCTAGATTTGGAGTGAATAACGACGACACTTGATGAAGTATCGAAACACACTTTATTTATCAATATTAATCAGGAGAGCTCCAAAACGCTTTTACAGTCGTCGGAAATCTACTATAAACACGCTGACATGATCAGCGACACAGCCTTCAGGTTATCAGGCTATTACGATGGAGACAGCTTCCTGCAAAGCACCCGACTCTGCTTGGTTCCTGAGTACAGCTTCCGACTGATTCGTCGTTCTCGGAACTCCACGTACTCTCGAAACTCTCCACGCTACAACTCGCGATGCACTCGACGACACAAGAGCACAGCTCCCGACTCTTTGGTTCAGTCGTTCCCAGAGCTCAGTACGCTCTCTAACCGCGATACACTAAGAGATTCCTTCGGTGAACTCGACGACCCGCTCGGCACTCGCTGCCTGGCTGTCAACTCGATCGACTCCGCAGGGATTGACTCGCTAGACGAGACACCAACTCGATACTGACTCTCTCGCACTCTATGCGCGGCACACACACTCGCCATCTCGACGAGGCACACTCTGAGACACTGCTCACTGACTGCGGACCAGCAGGGTGTATATAGCTTTCGGCTTATGTTCGGGAACATTCTGGGCTAAACCGGTAAGAATTCGTTCCAGAAGGTTCTCCATCCGTCCGTGGGATATCGCCAAATGGGCGATTTCTCGCTAAATGTGGCAATTTTGCCTTCCCTTACAATTTTATGGCATCCCTAAAAACTGCTTTGCGGGGAAGCTATCTTACCGCGTCTGTGCATTTCGTAACAACAGCAATTGTTCTAATACAGGTATTTTGACACAAAATCGGACTTTTTCTGCAATGACATGCTAATGTTTTTCCATATTTCGATTCTACTACTCAAATTATGCCTAAATATTAAATTTTGTAATTTTTGGTGAGAAACTTATGGAGATATTAAAAATTAATTTTGGTGCATTTTTTTCAGCTTGCGCCAAGAACAATTCATTTGGCGAACTTCTTAATATATGGCAACCTAGTTTCCTATCCCTTTTTAACATTGTACATGGGGGGAGTCACATCATTCGTGCTTTCAAATAATTTTAACAAAGTGCCTAACCACGTATCATGTTATTATCCACCTTTAACAAATATGCTAAATTTCACAACGCACCAATATATAAACTCACGTATATCTTCGAAAATTTTTAATAAAAAAAAACTCTAATTTTTTTGCAGGTATACTTATACATCTACTTTAAGATGATGGTAAAAATTGTATAGATTATAATTAAAAGAAATTCGAAGAATTTATAAAAATTATTTTAAAATACAAATTTTAAAACTAAACCATAAAAAATGGGTGAATTTTATTTGGACAAATTTCAAAATGTGAAAAGAAGAATCAAATAAGTTTAATAAAAAAAGAGAGATTAATAAATGTATACAAAATTCAATTAACATTGAGGAGCGAAAAGCTAAGAGCTAATTTTTTAAAAACTGCTCGTGCGATTTTTACAAATCTTGGCAGTTTAGCATAATTTGAGTCGTAGAATCGAAATATGGAAAAAAATTGGCATGTTATTTCAGAAGTTCGATTTTGTGTCAAAATACCTATATTGGAACAACGCTGTATATAAGACTAATGCATATTCTAAGTCATGCTTCTTGACTTGTGTCGAATGGAAAGAGAGTGACAGCGCGTTATCGCGCGCTTTTACTCTGCATCAGATAAAAGAATGTCTGGAACAACAAAAAGATGATAAAAAGAATCAAGATGGTAGAATGGGATATTTCACTTAGCCGCCATCAGTGGACGAAGAAAGATGTAATGAATGAAAATAGACAAGCAATGTGAAAAGAAGTTGGATCAGTAAGGTAGTAAGTTCTTCAAATAATTAACAAAATGTTAGGTAAGAATATCCGAAGGATATTTGTGTTTTTCTCTAGGAAAAGGTGAGCATCGCAAAGAACTGATACAGCTGTTTGGATGTAATAGTACAGAAAGGAAAACATTTGTTGCAAGTTTTTTTATATAATTTTTTATAGTATCAGTTTGAAGATCTCTGTGAATATATGAATTTGGGATGAACCAGGGAGCATTAACAATTTCACGAAGGGTTCTATTTTGAATGACTTGGATCTTTTTTATGTGGGTTTTAGCGTCGTGTCCCCATACCGGACTGGCGTAAAGTAAAATAGGTCTAAGGATGGACTTGTATAAAACAAGTTTATTGTTGATAGTCAGATTGCTATGTCTGCTGAGGAGAGGACGCATAGTAGCTATTGAGATATTGAATTTCCTGACAGTTTCTGGTAAATGTTGCCGAAAAGTGAGTATTTGGTCAAGTTTGACTCCGAGATATTTTACTTGATCCGTCCACTGAATATCGTCGTCAAAGAAGATGGGATTAGGCGGAAGGAAGTTTGTTTGTCCTTTTCTGAAAATAATGGCTTTGGTTTTGTCAGTGTGAACGGCAATTCTCCACAGCATCATCCAGTTTTCAAGAAGCTCCAAATAGTTGCTTAATGGTTTAAGCTTGAGTTAGGATAGCGGTTTCGTCGGCAAATAAGGCGACAGTAATATGAGATTCTTTTGGAATGTCTTGAGTATAAATATTGTAAAGAAAAGGAGAGAAAACGGAGCCTTGAGGGACACCTGCAGTAATATTTCTTGTAGTTGAGAGAGTGTTTCTAATTTTGACATTGAAAGAGCGATTTCTGAGGTAAGAGGCAACAAGTTGAATAAAGTGGTTCGGAAAATTGAGCTGAATTAGTTTGAATATAAGTCCTTGGTGCCATGCTGTGTCAAAGGCTTTGGCAATATCTAAGAAAATTACGCCGGTAGGAAATTTGCAATTGAATCTATCAGTAATGCAATTGATAACGCAGAGAAGCTGATGATTGGTGCTATGCAGATGTCTGAAGTATAAGAGCTAGGAGGCATGATTTGATTAATATAAAACTAAATAATTTTTTCAGCAATTTTAGAAATTTGACCAAGTAAACTGATAGGCCGATAATTTTGAGGAAATCTGAGACATGAAAAACGCAAGTTGGATTTTGTCAATCGGCCCAATAAAACGGAGCTATACAACTTTTTTTTTTTTTTTTTTTTTTTTCCGCAGTGGACATATATGAGCAGTTATTTCGGGATCTGTTATTTATACTCTAGTTTAGTGAAAAGTAGTTCCTACTTGCCTTTCCCTTGCGCCTGTTAGCTCATTTCTTTATCTTTTCCATTAAAAGGAAGATCAAGTAAGCACAGTAGCCAAAAAGGTGCCGTCCCATGTGCGGTCAAGAAGGGGAGATTGACGTTAATGACGAAGGGAAAGGTAAACGGGTGTGTTAGAGATCATAAGGGGAGATATATTGTAAGAGAAAGTTGTTTTTAGGTCTCGTTCAATATCAATATATCAAGAGTAAAAACTAGAATGGAACTACAGACAGAACTCTCATGTGTTCTTTACTTTAGTAAGCAGTTACCAAAATGTGTACATGGTTGTGCATGGTGCCAAAACGCAGATAAGTTATATAGGTCGTGAAAAGTTTTGAAATGCTCTTTTTCTTTTCATTTATGTATTATTATGCAATTTAATAATATCCGTGTGAGCTTTTTGGATTATTAATAACATATAGCTCCTTATAATAGCGAATTAAATTATAATTATCGGATGATATTGATTATACCTATTTATTTATTAACCTTTCATCATTAAATTATTTTCGCCTACAAATTCCTTTTTCTTTTTTTCTGAGCAATATATATATATAAATTAGTCACGAGACCGAAAAGCTTGGAAAATACTGCTGTAAACAAATAATCCGATCCAATTCCAACTGAACAGCATTAATTAGCACTAAAATAGTTTATGAAAAGTATCATAGTTTTTTTTAAAAGCTTCGTCTATCTAACAGGAAATTAATTAATTAATCATCTTAAAAGTAAGGAGATTTTGTGTGTTTAATTGAATACGGCAAACTTCATGAGAGCTGCCTAACAAAGGCTAACTTTCGTGGAGTATATTTTAGGGAAAATAGACATTATTTACATTAGACTTCAGGAAAACCAGGAAAATATTTATAAACAGTGGGTAAGTTGGAGAGAAGCTCGTTCAATCCCTTTGTTAATTTTGCATCTGTTCTGCCAGTCCTAAGCCTGGATAAAATGTGAAGGAAAACTTTCCAAATTCTTTGAAACTCAGAAATATTTTTGAAGTTACTTCTCAGCGTCATAAATTTTATTCATTTATGAAAATTAATTTTGACGTTTCGAGATGTATGTCATACTTGCTATTTCGTTTCACATTATATTGTATTGAGGTACCGTCGCATTGAACATTCATCTATGTCGAAAATCGCGATTTCTGAGAGTTGCTGCCTTTCTCTGAGCATAAGCTCTTTAATTTATATTTGAAATTATAATAACTCATTACTTTTCAATTCAACAAGTGTGTGGTTTAAAAATAGTCACAGATACTCTTTATATTATCTAATGACATTTTTACAAATATAAGCAAATGATTCATTTTATTTCTTTTGTTCTTTCATATAGTAATAGTTTATTGCTTATCGTTATAAAAATTGAGGTAATGAAAAAATAAGCGTTTTAATAATGTAGTACATATTGTTACATATGCTCACTTGTCTGATGTAGTCAGCCCAAGCCCACGAAATTCCTTGTGGCAAGGAGCGCTAGATACGTCTGCCGTTGGCAACAGCCTTTATAAACATTAATAATAAAGTATTTATAACTATTTTTCCTGTATTTCTACAAATATGCATACCATTAACGTAATTAATGAAAACCATTTGAAACCAAAATATGATTTGTATTAGTTAATTCTAGTTCAGAATAATGGCCTCCCATTGTTCTGTATAATAGTGGAATAATTTAAAGATTAAATCTGACAATCTGTTAAGATGGTTTTGCAGTCGGAAAAACGAAAATACAACTCATTTTGATTAACCTTTCTTTCCTTAACAAGTCTGCCATCCATTTGATCAAATGGTGTTCAGGTAGGTTGAATCGTGTGCGATGATATCTACTCTTAAAATTTTTGCAGCTATGCCCTGTACTTCCGCTACCAGAAATAGCAGTTGGAAGCCAGCAGGACTGGGTATTTATTGTATTCGTCGGCACAGTCTTGTACACTCTGGCGATATTTCTTAGATATTTGGATACTTCATATTGATGTAACATAGCATTCGAAATACAAAATATTTACAATATAATTAATTGATGCAACAACTATGCGCCTTGAAAACGATGTATTTGACTTATAGTTTAGCTGTCATTAGCCCATTTTCATAGTATAAAATTGCATTCATTCAAAGAATAAAATTTTTCTGTATTTCCCTCTATAAAACAGAATGCAGAGAAGCTAGATGTTTAATCGACCCCTCAATTTTCCCTCAAATCCCATCTACCCTAGACTGTATCTTCCGTAGAAAATACAGAAAGTACCTTCAGTGGAAGTTTATGCTTAAAGGATTCACAGTATTTGTACTTCTGTACAGATACTGTGAATCTTCTGTACAGTTATTGTTCTTCTGTTGTAAGGGGTTAGCTCGTCCGTCTACCAAGTGGTTAAGTTTGGTTTTTGGTAAAGGGCAAAGCACACGAAGGTGGAGATGGACAGAACTGCTCTTTTATGGGATCGGAGCATAACTGTTTTAATAATTGTTTTGTAGAGATGAGTAAAAAAATCTGTAGAGTTGATTTTTAGTTTTTAAATTTTGTAATTTAAAAGTACAGAAAAAAGTTGAAAAAGGAAGTAAAGGAACTATGTTATAAAAGTAAAAAATATATTTTAATCAATCCAGCTAGTGTCATTTCACGGTCCAGTTAGTAATTGATAATAATTGAGATAATGATGAATCTGCGTTTATTGCTTTTAAAGCATTTAGTTTATTAATTGATAAAAGAGTAAATTTCAAAGAAAATTTAAATATTTTCATGCTTTGCTGAATAACATACTGACACGTGGAAGATAAAAATGTTTTAATTCGGGCAGTAGCAATACGCTGAGTTTATTTATTCAGTTCGAAAGAAAAAATATATTGTGATTGGCGAAACACTTCTTTTATATCGCCTAGTTTTTGGATTAAGTTTGAAACATAAATATCTTACGCTTTTCAGAATGGCAACACATAGCTTTACCGATGACGTACGTCCTTACTACATTATATTATAGATATATATTTCTCCAAAACTAAATCTCAAAAAATCGTTTTCTTTGTTCTATCCTCCCCCTCTCCAATCAAAAAACAAACATTGAACTTCTTAAAAAGTATTTGATTTTGAAGCGGAACACGAACGATACGCTTCATTTTGCAATGACTTTTTGTTACATCATTAACCAGAAAGAATAGTTTTTTCCCTCGCCGAGCGAAACCATCTGCGAAAGCAATTTTTACTGTACTGCATCATGTTGTCAATAACCTTCTAAGTCTTTTAACCGCTGAAAAATAATTCTCATCTTGCTGTCGCCATTTATTGCATACAACAACAAATGTTTCTGTTTTCTTTCATTTCTTGAGCGAATTCAAATTTATTTTTATATTCCTTGCACTCAGCTGTCTTAAATATTTAACGGAAAGAAAGTGATATTATTTTGGAACTATGCATAGAGAATGTTATTTATGATGATTATCCGTTTGGAATTTCAAGAAAAAATAATTTTTTTAGTGCCTTATTCTAGTTTTTAGGTGAAGAAAGAATAGGTAGTTATAGTCTGTTACTTTAGTTAATTTGGCAAAGAACACAAGGGCTGTCTGGGTGCCTTCGTGGAGGACTTTCTAAGGCAGCTGGCTCGTATACACGTTACACATGAGGAAAAACAGGAAAATGCCCATGCAGTCAGCCCGTTCATCTGGAATCGAACCCAGGTCGGAATTACCAGTGTTCAGCAATTTTATCGCTTTCCGGCTGGTGGACACTTGTTACTTTAGAATAGGCACTTCAAGACCATTTCTTCCTTATAACCGTAGCAACGACTATTGCGGTTAAAAAAGTCGAATCCTCTGATTTGGTCGAATTCTTCTGTGCGGTGACGACGCGACACACGTTACAATCTTAAATTAGGAGAGGGTCGTTGCGACCTTGAACTGTCATTTTTATATGTGCTTTCGCTTTTATCTTGCTAAAAAATGTATCGATGTAGTTTCGATTTAAAATTTTGTATTATCGGAGCAAGAGGTTTGTAAGGTGTTGCGTCGCGGCAAATTATTTAGTAGAATTCATGTCACATGACTTTCATGATTGCATGGGAGTATCTGACGCTTTAGATAGCTCAGTAGTAAGAACACAGAGAAGAGGTTTTAGATTTGATCTTCAGCCATCTTTACAAAATGATCTGCCTCGAAGGCTTATGCAATGAACCTCCTCCAAGACCACCGGCGACGATTCTAGATAATTTTGATCCTCTGTGTACGTGATCGAGTCAGAGAGATGATGTCTAACACGATCACATTCACACAAATTGATGCATCTCAGCGAAATGATCTCTAACTTACTTTATTTATATCACTTCTAACATGTAAAATTACATATAATATGGTATAAAATATGACATTTTTATATTATTAAAGATAACTAATCTTAAATATTTTGAAGGAAATTTCTTCGGGTGTTTATTTTTTTTAGTTTGCAGAATTTCGTATCAAAATAAAAAGTATTGCCACTTGAAGTAATATTTATTGCAAGCCTCGTGTACAAGCGATTCAGTGAAATTCTTACACAGCGTTGTCTTAAATAGTTATGTTTTTCGTAGCCTTAATAGTTAAATCTTCAGGCTTTATTAATTAAGTGCAGAAATCTCCGCATAGCGTAAATTTAAACTGAAAGATTGCTATAGCAAACCCCATCCCCCACCTTACAATTTGGCTTTACTATTTTGAATAGCTCCTTTTAAATGTAAGATTTTGTATTTTGTAACTTTGTTTCTTAAACTAGTAAGCCTAACCGATCTGCTTAACTTAAAATTACTTCAAGTGTTTAACTGAAATGTATACATTAAAATCAGATAACAATAACTTTTAGAAATTTTGTTAATAAACTCTACGAGATATTAAATTGTAATCTAAAATTCTCACACTGCAATTTAATTTCCATCTCTCCCTCTCGGTTTATTTGGTTTATGTCGGTCGCGATTTTATCATAACTGTTTTATCATAACTGAAGCCAAGAGCAATTAAAGAAGGGTCCTGCGAAGTGTTAAAAAAGTGTTTTCGTGTGTTATTGTAATTAGTTAAGAAGTTTACTTTCATTGTTGCAATACATCTATATATATTTTCATAACTAAAAAAATATTTGCATGACTAAAATATTAACATAGGTAAAAATTAGCCTTATAAATTTACGTAACTAAAAGCTTACATACTCTTTCTTACTTAAAATAAAGTTTTAAAAAAGATAGAGAAAAAGAGAACGAAAGGGGAAAAAAGCCCGAATTCTTGCTTCTATTGTAAATACTGGTCTAATTTTATGTTTACACTTCCGTTTATAATGGTGGATCATGGTACATTTTTGCAGACGATAAAAATATTTTTAACTTTTCACCTTGCATTCTTAGCATTTCATTATGCGAAATTTCATTCTAAATGCACAGTTATGCAGATCCTTCAGAAAAACAATCTGTAAGTGTAAATGTTCCCCCAAATAATATGTCGGAATTGTCGGAAATGTAGACCTTGGTAATCCATTCACTTGGTGTACCTGCTCGCTCATTTGACCTTACATATCCGGTGTAGTAGAGGGAAGATGACTCCCGACATTTACCCATTTTTGAAATTCTGTTCAAGCGACAGCTGGTGCCTCGTGAGAAGGGGCATCTGCCAGTCCCTCAACAAAGTGCAGTGAAGTGGGGAAATATATCGCAGATTTGTTGTCGGGCGTCTCCCACTGTATTTTCCCTCCTTGCTAACAGCTGATACCGATGAGTCGGATGGGAATATGTAGGGCGGGGTGCCTCTTTTTAAGTGTAGTTAAGTAAAACTCAGGGAGTTGTTTTTAGGCAGGTGAGTGCCACGTAATATATTTTCTGAAAAGAATTTTTGTAACTTTCACCCGTTAATTTCCCTTCCTTCAATTGAGTTATGTTTACCTGCTGTATGAAATTCCTTAAAATTTACTGGATTCAGCTGTTAAAAATCAGAAGTTATTCGGCTTTTTTCTTTAACTCTGCTTTAGTGTTATTGTTAGTTGGGATGGCTTTCGAACCTCAAAGTTCGAAACACAAAACAAAACTGATGCCAATCCACGTGCCATAAAAAGCTTTCATTCGTCTTCGAACATCAAACAAAGCAATACGTAAGTTCCTAATTAATGCTTCCATAACAACATGATGCATAACGCTGTTATCGTTAATAATAAATATGTACTGTAGAATACTGTACTACTGTAGAATTTCCACTTTTAAATGTTACTTCTTCGTAAGTAGTCTTTTTACGTAAAGTGATCTAAATAAATTAATATTCTTTTGAGTTTCTTTTTATATTTGTTGTAGAAAAACTTACTAATTCTCATCGAGTTATTTCTAAACTGCGATTTATTTACATGGCTTAAATGTAATAAGAAAAATAAAAGAATAATCTTCACATCATCACATGTCTGTGTTCGTCATAGTTGCTCTTACTCGTCTGCGCATTATAAGATGGTGCATTATAATTGAAAATTGTATCGCCATTTCTCCCTGTATTACCATTTGGAGTTACAGATATTGCCGTGTAATTCTACTCATACAGCTGTTGTATTTTTGTAAAAAGATACTTTTCTCTCATTATATAGTTTCATATTTCATTCTATTGCACATTAAGTCACAGCTAATTGGTATCCAATTTTAACACATTAATTGACAGTATCATTGGTGATCCCCATTAAAAGGTTTTTTTTTTAAGACGTGCCTTAATGATCGATTTCGCATGTTCTTCAACCACTGCGTAAATATTAGTGTTTCCTATAAATTGTGAATAAAAGGTTAAAATTATGTTACAATGGCACACCCTGAAAGTTTTAGTGCGCTTTAGTTTCATTGGGCATAGATAGTGACATACATTTAAGAAGGTATAACTCTTAACCTGAAATTTTATCTACGACTTCTTTAATAAAAACGTAGCGCCATTTTAATGCTCGTAAGAATGGAATTTGGTTTTAACTGCTGCGGAAACTTAAAGGATTATGTTTGAAAATTCCAGAGCGATTATTGAGTCCGCCGATGTTCGTGAGAAATGATTTAAAAGATCTTTAGGCAATGAAATTGATGCTACTGATAACCATGTTTAGGAAGAGCGAAAGAATTTAAGATTACAATAAAAGTTAAGTTTGTAAAGTCTTCAAATTCCGGGTAGCACAACGGCACGTGGTGAGGAGAGAGAAAAATCCTTACATTTTCCTTAATTTAAAGGGCTACTGTGAAGGGAGAACCCATCCACCAAATCTAGGTGGTAACGAATTATCAATTATTTTAATATAAATTAATTTAATAATATACTTTATAAGTTGTATAATACTAAATAAGGGGTATGATAAATAAATAAGGTGTCTGTCTCCACTTGTAGAATCGTTGGGTATTTTTCAAAGCCGGAAAACATGAAAAATCATGAATACCCTTGTAGAAATTCGAACGCCGCACCTTCTGACTGACGTGCTTTCCAATTACACAACGAAGACATGCGTCGAGAAATAAAGAGAAAATGCCTTGTCTGTTGATGAGTTGCCACAAAACTCTTATTTCTAGTTGAAACATCTTGCGACACATCATTTCTTCTTTTGTGCTAGCCAAATAACTATAATATTTGAAAATTTCGATAAACTTTGTTTTTGTATGTACTTGCGAAGTAAAGTGTGTTTAAAATAAGCAAAACGTGTGCAGAATAGGGCTCAAAGTTACAAATAAATTACCATAGTGGGAGATGAATTAGACGTTACTTGATTTCCCACGTGCAGTTTGTTGGACCACCGTGGGAATCGGCAGGGATTTACGTTCTAAGCATAAATACTACATTTTTTGATTTTCCTATTTAATGTAGCATTTTACTATAACATCTGAATAATTACTTTCATTTTCCTATTTAATGTAGCATTTTGCTATAACATCTGAATAATTACTTTCATTTTCCTATTTAATGTAGCATTTTACTATAACATCTGAATAATTACTTTCATTTTGATTTTCCTATTTAATGTAGCATTTTACTATAACATCTGAATAATTACTTTCATTTTATAATACTGCGACAGTTATAATAATGGTTTGTCGATACATACGTTCGACAAACCATTATTATACGTTTAATTTCCGTGCGAGGTCAAATCGCATGTACACATAATTCGCCAGAAATCAAAGAAAGTGGAAATTCCTCATAAAATAATTTCTTGGAGAAATTGTATCGTCAGGATTCCATCAATGTGACTTTTTCATTTGATTTGCATAACAAAACCCAATGCAGGGGCGTTGCTCTGGTTAGATCACTGTCAGAACATCAGAACATAAAAAATAAAGTAAAATAAAAAGATCGAAAAGAAATTTGAACTCAGCCTATCGTCTGCGCTTCAAGCTTGAGCGAGTCCTGGTCTACACTTCAGTGGTTGGCTTTCCTGTTTCGCAAAAGAAGCAAGTGTCTTTTTACCACTTTTTCTTTCGAATTCGGTCAGATGTTCCCGATTCATACTAATTCGCGTTTTCTGATGTGCTGTGTTCATACTCCTCCCGTCTCAATCTGGAATGGTTGCCCAGAATCTTTTTTTCATCTTAACAGGTTAATAAAAGACTCAATTTGCTTTCGCATATGCTCAGTTTAATCGTAAATTGGTGTACATTTGTGTTACACTTCTTCATAATGAAACTATGTGCCATAATATATTGAGAAAAGTCCCCTAGTTAGCTGATGGGACAAGATCGTTGCAGTTACTAATAGTACTGTTCCTCTGCCTTGGCGGTACAGTGGTTCGAATCCTCGAGAGGCCGACTGAGCGTCTTTGCGACTTGGAGGCGCACTTAATATGTAGCGAGCCACCGTCGGATGGTTTGATGGTATAGACTAGGGGTTCCCAACCTTTTTGTCCCTAAGAGCACATTCTGGAATGTCTGTTGGATGGCGGACACCATTTACAGCAAAGTGAATTTATGGTTGGATAGAGATAATAAATAATACATGCACATAAAAAAGAGATCCCTCGCGTTTCGCTTTGTGCTGGTATCTGTGTGGGACGCAATTTCTATTTCTTTAAAAATGAGGAAACTTCCACATAGAATTTTATTGAAAACTAAAACATTCTTATTACGATCACACAACGGCGGGCACACGTTAAACGATCCGCGGGCGCCATGGTGCCCGCTGGGATAGGGTTTAGAACCCATGGTATAGATTATGACTTCTTCATTGGAAGATTTTCCTTCAGAACCTGGGTTGACAAAAAAAAAAATGGCATATAAATTCGAAGACTCAATTGTGTATTCCGCGCCACGGTAAAAATCGTAGACCTGATCAGACAAATGGGATAAATCGCAACAAAGTACTGTTCTGGACTGCTTAATAGTTCTAATTTTTCAATTTTATTTCAAGGTAGCATAGGAACCATCAATCACAACGAATCAAACATTGGTCGATGGTTTCTCTGAGTCAGCTACTTGCGCAACTTTCCCTTCTCTAATTGGTTGTGTCTTAAACCCTGCTAAACAGATGTGGTTGGACTTAGGGACTTTTATGCCTTAAACCACAAAGCCGTCGTCTGGACGAAGCCTTACTGGCGAAGAATGAAATAGTTGCTCAGGAGCTTCCATGGATTTTTCCAGCATAAATCTGAGGTTTGTCTTGAAAGGTCCTTAAATGACTTAATGACCTTAATGACGAATGCTTCGTCAAAAAAAATTAAGTTTACCAACTTTTATGTACTGTATATAAAATTAGTTTTAATTTGAAAGCCTATTACGAAAGTTCAGCGAAGTGGGCGAGTGGTTAAGACTCGGCCACTGAACAGCCTGGTTGTTGCAGCTAGCTAGGAATTCCGGCGTACAGCCCGGCTGCGTTTTCGTGGCTTATTTAGCTATCAACTTGTAAGAATTATGTTAATTTTATTAACAGTTAAATTTGAAGTTAAAGTTCCTTTCCTGACAAATTCTTAACTTCAACTTACAACTTCCGGCCAGAACGTAGTTTTAGAATCACGTCTGAATACATAATGAGGAAGAGCGGTTTTTAACCGCGAAGTTCTTCGGTCTTAGCGAGAGAGAATCAGAGTTTCTGATTTACGCGTGTCTGCCTTTTGACCACTCTCTCTCTCAAAGTTGTTATTACGCTCAGCCGTACTCAGGCCCTTGAAAGTTTCGCAGTCATCTGGTGTTTAACCCCTTAACTGCCGCGGGCGTATATATACGCCTTGCTCAGCCGATGCGTTAACTGCCCCCCCCCAGATGCGCAGCCGATGCGTTAACTTTGCGAATAATTTTAGGTGTAGCAGCGCAAAGCAAATGATAGCAGTTTGGAAGGACGTATATATACGCCTGGGGCAGTTAACGCATCGGCTGAGCAAGGCGTATATATACGCCCGCGGCAGTTAAGGGGTTAAGGGACCAACTGCATTAGAAAACTTGATAGAAACTTGATAGCTTCGGCTATATGTCTTTAGTTAATCTTAGTTTTAGTTTAATTCTTAGTCTCTTAAGTTCAAGCCCAAGTGTCAGCTTTGATTGTACACTCCAAGACGGAGTTTTGTTAAATCTTATTGGAATAATAAAGGGTTAGTTACCCTTCCATCTTGTTGTTTGATTTACATAGTGAAAATCTTGCAAACTAAAACAAACACACACACACACACCAAAAAAAAAAAAAAAAAAAAAAAAAAAAAAAAACCCACATTGCTAAATTAGGCAGCCATTCACACCAGAAGAAGATATTGGATATAACCTGAATTTGAAGCAATTAAGTCATAAAATCTTGAAAATTATGATGCAGCTCGCGGTATATGACAGAACAGAAGTATGCCAAAACTAATCACATTAAATACATGCATCCTACAGGATCTTCTATGAAACGAATACAAAATGTACGTATGAAAATGAAATATAAATAGCCACCAATGCATTATCAAAATATCAATTGGTTTCAAATTGGTTGGTGATCATTTTAAAGTAAAATAATTATGATTAAGAGTGCTGGGCATTTGTGTAGTGAATTTCTTGTTGAACTGGATCCCGAGATGAGGCGCAGTATACCCTATGACGGATGTTGTGCTAAAATATTAATATGACGGAGCAAAACATGTAAATCCGTAGGCGTAAGTTCTAGTGCTGCGTCCACTTTTTCCTGTTCTTAACTCTCCTAGGTGAAACGTCAGTGCCAGCCAGTTTATTTTAAAATTTTCCTTAATGCCAGTTTCTGTTAGTGTCGTTCTTCGCGAAGGCATCCTTTTTCTTTGGCAGATAGCCCTTTTGTCTTTGCCTCAACCGTGAAAATAACCTTTTCTCGAGGTAGGTAACCTTCATTTGCCGTAATAATCTTAATCAGAGTCGGTGATAGAGCCCATGCAACCGGCGCAGTGCACCGAGTGGCATAACTCGAAAGCGGCAAAATTTTTAGGATTTAGTGAAACACCAAGCAACAGAACTTAGAATGGTAAAATGTTCTTATCATGGCACCCACCTTAGCAGAAATCGCCAAAGCTTCAGAATGGACCAAACTCTGGTAACCACTCGCATAACAATTATTCAGGCAACCATGTGCATGACAAACATTCACTTTCCAATGTCTCCATTTTCGTAACATTTTGTCTCCATTTTTTTTTTTTTTTGTTTTTTTTTTTAACTCAATTTTAAAATTTACGTTTGTACGATTTTTGTATACTACGAGAAAGAGAGGTGAAATTTCTGCAGGAATACATTGTTCTGTCGCAAATTCGAAGAAGGAAAAATGCTTCGAATTCTTTCTCAAAGCGAATGCTACAAAGTTTCCACAACGACAATAACCAAAAGAAAGTTTGTAACTAGGTTTACTGATTTTCTTTTGGAATAAATACATAGTTAAAACATAGAATATTGTATGCATGTAATGTATAATATTTTAAAATAAAAGTAATTGCTCTCTCTTTCTTCCATAAAATTTGCCAAGGCATTTGTGATAATACGTAAGTACCTGGTAAAATTTTTAGAACTTAGGGCAGACACTGGCCAGCAAAATTTAGGGGAGGCAGATATTTCGGAAATCCTGAAAGGCACTGGCAGCAGAATTTATAACCGGCTGAAATTGCACTGGGTAGCAAGATGTCCAGCGCCGACCCTGAACCTAATTTTGTTTTTGTGGCCTTAATATGTCACTTCATTATTTATTAATTATTATTATCGTTGTTTGCTAATTAATGTTTTAAGAGAATATTCTGTGGTATATTTGATCTCTACATGAAATGTATACGTTATCAGTCACTATTTCTCTTCAGAGAAGAGGTTAAGAGGTTTCATATATGTGATGAGTATTATATTAATCCTAGTCAAATTTTTCTTATTATTGTAGTTATTTTTCTTTTAAGCACGCCTTTTTGTGTAGCCCCTTCTGCCGAAAGAAATGCACCTAAAAGTATCAGTTTTAAATTCGTGCAGCAGTCAGATTTTCCCCGAAGAGGAAAAACAATCTTTAGTATCTTTCCCTTTTACGTCTGTGTTGAAGAATTGATGTTGAGGATTTCTTGCATCGTGTCAAAAGTGAAATACCAGTGACGAATATTAAGTTTGACATCCATCAGAGCTCGACGGAGGGCTTAACTATGGGTTGTGAATGTATTTTTACTCAGCGATTTTTTCCTCTTCTTACTAAAGTAGATACAATGCTCATATGTTGGTTGTTGTGTTATTTATTCAACGTTGGGCAAAAAAATAAGAGAAAAATGCATGTTTCTGAAAAGAATTTGATGACTCCTAATTTGTGGTTGCTGTCGCTTGGCGAAAATCATTTTTTATCCCTAAGCTTCTTTTTCTGAAGACAATAGAATAAAGAAGGGAGCACCTTATTTCCGGACATTTTATTCCCTTGAAATCATTTTGCCATTGTTCTTTACCGATACTTTCATATTTTCTTCATAGGTACATTCCTCCCCCCCCCAGAAATAAAATTTTATTGTTAACAGTCGTTTGCATTTTTTTTTTTTTTTTTTTAAGACGAAAAACTTTTGTGCAACACTTTAAATTTTCAATACGAAAAACCGGATGATTTTCCACTATTTGTAACATCACTGAATTCTATCGTTACTTAATTTTGAAAAGTATGTTTTCTGATGTTTTTAGCATTATGTAAATAATAATAATAGTAGGAAAATTTCTCAGTATAATTAGAAGAATTCATCTAGATTTTATTCCATTCTACCATATCATTGAAACTGATAATGAAGTATTTATACAATTAAAAATCTATGTTTGTCTGTCTGTGGCATCATTTCCTCCGAAACTGCGTGGAGTGGAGTTTGTAGAGAAGTATCCCCCCCCCCGATTTCAAAAATTCGTGGGAAGCCATTTCGACCATTCTCATCTTCGTACGACTTTAATCAGCGGAGATATTAATTAAAAACTCTGAAAACGCTAATTTTCTCACTCATTTTTTCCGAGTGCCGACAGTCAACCACGCTGGAGATTAAAAAAATCTACTTTATTTCGAAAAGTGTAGTGTTGCCACTACTCGCTTTCAAATGGTAGAGTTTGTTAAATATAAATAAAAAATGTGAATATTGTACAAAATATGAAACAAAATATCAGTGCCAAATATTAAATATATTGTTGCGTGCTTACGGGTTCTTAGTAGATTGAGTGTATTAGTCCGATAATAGGTTAATAAAATTTATTTTTATCAAAAGAAATATTTCAGAACTCTGGAAATTTCCACAAAAATATTTGTACAAGTGTTCACAGGGCATTCGGTAGTTATTAAGAACGTTAAACACAAGGCAATGCAAAGGCATTTAAAGAGACAGCTAACTCCGATTTATCTCAGTTCACGCGGAACTTGTACATATATTTGCTTGTCAACATCGTGTATTTACTGCTTTCTTTAAATAACTTAAATATTCCAAAGGATTTTCTGGATAAAAGTGTTATACAGAATGTTTTTTCCTTATTTATCTTGAAAAATTAGCTTTTAACGTAATTTAGTGTTTTTTAATGTATATTTTGCAGCCGTCTTTTCTTACGTTGGTAATATAAAATCGACACTTATGAGCTACCTCTCCCCCCCCCCAAACTGACTTTTTTTTTTTTTTTTTTTTTTTTTTTACAATGTACGATAATATAATTTCCAGTGTTATTTATTGATTGAATCGATTAATTACTCTTCAAGCTGACTGAAAAAGCCTTAACAATACATTTAGAAAGAACGCTGTCAGTTTACAAGATCCAATCATGGAAATGTACGACTGCTAATTTTGATTTAAATGTTGATCAGGACGAGTAGCGTCACTTTAATGTGAAAATGCATGAATTTAACTGCATAATGTGACTCACCGGTGGCGGAGTGGTGAAGACCTTTGAATACTACGTTAATTCAACCTGGGCTGAAATCGCGGCAAGCCTACTAGTTTCCTGAACGTGTCCTTGATTTTCCCAACTTGCAATTTGAAAAGGAGTGAGTTACTTTCACAAAAACTCACGAAGACATCCCTTCCCACGGGCAGATGACTCTCGTGTGTTTCGGCGTAATCAATTAACTATATAATGGGTAAACATAATTTATTTCCAGCATATTCCTTTCTGTTTGAAACTTCTAACATTCTTTTAAATGATCATTCTAATAATGTTTTGTTTGTAATAAACAATATTAAGATGTTTGATTAGTAAAAAGGTATAGGTCATAATTCGTGAAGCCGTTCTCCAGCAGTATAGAAAAAACAAATTAAAATATTTTAAGCATAATCTAAGAAACCGATAGACATAATTCATAATTTCAAATAAATCATTCATTGGTCCTATAAAAAGGCTTTTGAAATTTACTCAAAAGAGAAAAAAGAAAAATCCTCCCTCCCCCAAATGGCGGGTGGTGGCAACGGCCCCGTAGAACTTTAACTCGTGTATCAAGAGGGGTGCTGGCTGTAGCCGTTTATAAGCGTAAAGCCACTACTAAGACCGAAAGCGGTGGTCACTTTATTATTCAGACGTCTAATAATAGGAAGCTCTCCGTTGCCTCCTATGAAAGGAATTGTTGTGGAATTATCAACAATTTAAAAGTTTATTAAAGGCGGTTTTGCAGCTGAAGATGATGGTTCGGTAAAACCATCGAAACTAGTCCTGTGAAAATTTTGTAGGTATAACGCTGATTTTTGTTGTTTGACTTCTGAATTAGAATTTAAAAGTTGGTTAACCCTTTAACTGTCAAGTTATTTTGCTGATTTGGGTACACAAATTGTCACATTTTTTTTTATTGCAAAAATCAAATGTTTAGTACAAAATAAAATATACTTAAGTAGTTAAAAATTGATATTTTGAAGTACATGAGTAAAATTTTTAAAGTTTTGTAGCCACTGCATATTTGCTTGAGGCGGCTGCCACTCAACATGGCAGTTGTAAATTTCGCTTCTAGTGAAGCATTATTTTCTAAAAATGAAAAAAAATTAATTATTTTCTAAAAAATAAATAAATAAAAGTGAATACCCATTAGTAGTTCAGTAATTCAGTCTTGTGTGGTACAACTGGAAACACTTTTCCAATCACAAACCAACTCCACAATCACTACACCAGAATCGTGTTTCCTTCCTTATCTTTTTTCCATTTTTATCCTTTTTCGAACAACACACTTTGCACTGTCTTATAGGCTCATGTTTCGCAGGAGTAGGAGGAATATGGGATATAAAATGTCGTTCAGTAAGATGGGCAGGGTTATATATTGTAGGTGGTCTGCCAACATTCTTTTATCCAGAAGCTGCATCATCATATTTATGTAAAAACTCTTCTACAACTTAGATTCGAAATTCTAAAAATGTAATACGTTTCCCAACTAGTACATTTTTATAGAGCAAATATGAGTTGCAGAGTACCTTGTCTAGTAAATGTAAAAATATCTTTTTATAATATTTTTTTGACGTTTTCGGATTGTTGGATGAAAGGATATTTCTTGATCACAGCGATCTACACCTCCCGTAGTTAGACTGCAATCAGAAACAATCTTAGGCTTGAGAATATCTCCAATTTTTTTTTTTTTTTTTTATATTATCATGAATACTGCTCATCAAACACACATCCTTCATCTTCGATTGAAGAATCTAAATCATCTATATAACTTTTCAAAGAACTGGACGCCATTTTACAACAAAAAGATCCCGTGAGCATATTTCACAAGTACACATCTGTGTAGCCACCAAGGGAGGGGCTTCTAGGATGGACCAATGAGCATCCAGTAATATTTCTGTCATGTCACATGACCTTTCGCGTGCTTTGAGATCTAAGCAATATGGTTGAAAATATTCTGCCACGCGATTTTCGTAAGAAATATTTAAAGGATCATCGATTGCTTCTGAAACTTTTCATTGCGAAGTTAGGTCAAATATAGGCAATTATGAGGATTTCACTACCTGGTTGAAATACATGTTGGATACTTCGCAAAAATATCGATGTCAAATATTACTTATTAAGTGGTAAATAAGGTGAAGAAAGAAATATGTGATAAACATCTGAGCCCAAATGCAATCTTTACATAAAACTATGCGTATGAGAAAAATATTTTCACCAGTTACATATGTAAACAGAAGTCAGCACTTTTTATTGCAGTCTATATGAAAAATGTTCTATAATAATAATAATCAATGCAGAATTTTAGTCAAAGTGAAATTTACTAATTTGCATTCGTATACATTTAGTGTGTTAAATTTCACATTTAATAACTGCTCACTCTTAAGTGAGCAGTCTACACAAGGAATACTCATCAAGCAGAGTGAATGTATCTTATTCACAACGAGTACATTCAATTTATTCACATATAACTTTTAATTTTAACAATAGATCATATGTGTTCTGAATCTTGCACTTTTAAAAATCAAAAGAATGCACTGAAATAAACAAAGACTAGATTCATTGTAATACTTTCAGTCATTCTCATCTCAATTTAAAAAAATATACACTTTAATTCTCTTAATCCACATAATATGCTGTGAACATCAATCCAAATATTAATGCGTGATAAAAATCTCGAAAGTGATATGTCAGCGATTAATGAAAATCAGAAAACGAAAGCACTACAAGATTTTTACTATTACGCCATATATTTATAACTGCGAAAAAATGCAAATTAAAACGTAAACAATATACGCTTACATGCAGGAAGATTTAGCATCACAAGAGCAATAGCAACTCATTGGTCCATTTTCGAAACCCCTCCCTCAGTGGCTGCGCTGATGTGCACTTGTGAAATATGAATCCCGTGAACTTTGAACCAAAGAACTCATAACCTCTAACCTTTAAAGTCTTCAGTAAAGTGCTGTCATCTATTGAATTGAGCGCACATTAACTTTTCCCGAGATACAGTCGGGTTTAACAAAGAGATGAAGCCGAAATAAACGTCTCCCTATATATATTCGGGTATAACAATACGATGCACTCAAAAAAAAAAAAAAAATTATCCCGATACTCGGGCGTGACATTTTCGAACAAATCTCGGGCATGACAGTTAAAAGGTTAAGTGCGGCTAAACCTATTTATTTTTTTTTTTATATTTATATATATATATATATATATATTTATTTATTTATTTATTTATTTTTTAAACCATAGCAGCCATATTTGTTTACATTTGAAACTTAGCAGAATATTGAATTAGTTTCTGCACCCTCAGTGTCTTTTTGCAGGATGGGACCAAAAGTAAACTTTCAGTTTCGTGCACCGATAAATCTGCCTTTTTGCCTGCTGATCGAATTGCTTGTTTTTACTTTAATTTTAATTACACAATTTTTTTAAATTGTTGTAAGTGTATTTCGTGTTAAATTTTTCTATATTTTTCAATTTTTAATAAAGATATTTTGAGGTTTTATGTATGAGACCTTGTCAGGAAGTGAGAACTGAATTAATAGAATGAAAAATGTATTTCTAATGAAATTCGAGGAAATAAGTTTAAATGAAATGCAGGAAAAAATGCGTATAATTTAATATTCCATGCAAAGTCATGTGGCGTACAGATAATTTTGTTTTGTAGCATTTTATTTTAAAGAGAAAAACAACAAAAAATTTGCTTAAATGCTTGTAACTTATTAATCTTTAAACCCATAGACTGAATAGGACTTACATCGATCAGCCTATCAAGTGCTAGTTTGAAATTAATTAAGTTTACTGTCTTAAACTTCTAAAACTAGTTATGTTTTCTTACAATATTTTAGCAGAGTTTGATGTAATTTTATGAAATAAAAGATTGATATTCGGCTCAATATTATGCATTTGTTGTAGTGTTATCAAATAAATATGAATGTCAATATATTAAAAATCATTTTAATTCTTGATTCTCTTTCCCTTCCCGTATTAAATTCTTTATTTAAGCATGCATTTTTAATCTCATTCTCTTCGAATAATTTTATTTTACGTTCTTGCAAAGAACTGCATAAGTATTAAAGATTTTAAATAGCAGAAGCGTTAAAATGGGTCCTCGAAGTCGATTATGTAATCCAACGTGACTCAAATGAATATAAAAATATAAATCTTTCGTAACTTTTGGTAATTGGATTTTAATTAAGTAAACGACTGTGTAGCTGTTACATATGTAATCTTTCATCTTGATTACAAAATTGTTTATTGGAAAATTGTAAGGTAGATATTTCGTAATTTTTCATAATTGGGTGTTTATCAAGTAAATAGCCTCGTAACTGTTACATTCATCTTTCGTCATGAATATAAAATAAAATATTTATTAGAAAGTTATAATTTTATATGGATTTCTAGTATATTGCAATGTAGCTAGTTTTGGCCTTGTATATGTTATAAGGTATTTTCTCCATCCTTTCCGCATGCCTTCGTGTCGTATTTGGAAGCATATTTGAGAGGTTCAAGGATCGAGTCCTGGCGAGGGCATTGCACATTTTTAACGTTTCCAGCTTCAAAATAACTTAATGATTCTATTATGTATTTCAATCAACTCTATAAAGTAAAACTGCACTGATAAACTAGTAACTGGTTTATGAGTCTGAACCTAGTAAAAATTTAATATGCTTCTGCAGATAAAAAGAATTTAATAAATATGAAAAATAAATATTTTAAAGGTTTAAATAAAGTTTCTGAATTAACTTATTTTTATATTGTAATATCTAAGTTCACAGTTATTAAATAATTGTCTCAACATTTAATTAAAAAATAATGTAATGTTTAATATTAAGGTAAATCATTTGATTCATTTACTGCAGGTATATTATTTATGCTATGCAGTGTTCGGGAATTAAAATACCAAAATTTACTTTATAATGCTTTTTTTCTCAATTACAATGCATAGCTGCCAACTCTCCCGGTTTTTTATTACATCTCTCGGTAGGTCACAGAATTTCCCTTTTTTAATTTTTAGTCTTTACCAAGGAAAGTTTTTTCAGCAATAAATTAAATTTTTTGAATTAATGAAACTTAAATTGTGACAACTGAAACTCCATTCCATTCCTAGCCCTATTGATTTTGAGTATAATTTTTGTTATTCAATTTTGTTTTTGTTTTTTCTGACTTGGCTTATTCTACTTTAGACATTTGTAAAACGTTTTATTAAGATTCAAAAAACGTTTAATCACTTAATGTTTGTCTTTATTTTTGCTTTACATAAATATATGGCGCATTACTAAATTTATCCATACTATAGTATGTGCAGTTTACATCAGAATCATATTGTAAAAAACTGAATAGTCTGAATCATGTTTTATAAAGTTAATTGAAGTGAATGAATTTGGAATGCTTTTTAAAATGGTGCCTCCGCACAATCGAGAACTTCCGGTTTGAGGCTTGAGAACTTCCCAGTTCACATTTCAAGTTTGGCATCTATGATGATAGTTTACTTTCTATAAATTAATTTATTATGCATTTCATTTATAAAAAAATTGTTGTTTGTGTGAAAGTGTTCACACACGCATGTTCTGAGTGTAAAGGTGTATGTTAGAAATAGTATTTGAATGAACAGATTGTAAGTAAATAACGAAAATGTTTTCTCTCACAGAGCAGAACTGTGTTGGCATCAATTGGATGGGATATGAGAAAAATGATACTCTCTCTTGATCTACTGTACCTTACTTCTACTTCATCTACTGTCTTAATTTACTGAGTGATTCTATCAAATCTATAGAATTTATTAAAATCTACGACAGTTTGTTACCCCTTCCGCTGACATCGATTGTTTAATTAATTTTACAGATGAATCATAATTAGTGCGCCAGTTAGTGCCTGTATTAATTTTCTTTATCCGCGTTCAAAAATAAACAAACAGACAAAAAGTAGTGCTAAGTTGGCAAACAGTGATGTTGTGTAAATAAAGTGTATTTTATTTTTAATCAAAACAGTTGATATAAAGCAGATCTACTTTACATCATTTCAAAGTTGTCATTCCCAATCTAGTGAATTCAGCATGCTGTATCAAGATTAACGCCATATCCCTCCTTTGTCGCTGGGGTTCACCGTTACTAGGAGGGCATTATGCTTCACTGCGTATAACACAGTTTTCCACAATCTCCACAATGAATGAACAAATAGTCTGTGCATGAGTATCCTCTGGTGGTGTTCTCATCGGCCGTTCGCTATTGATGTCTACCGGACAATGGAGGTATTGACCTCTTGGCTGCAATGGCGTAATCGTCTCTTTGTCTGGCGAGAAAGGTGATGTCCATCTCGTGCTGTCTTCTACCTAGAAAAGCGTGAGCAGATGGAAATCGATGAAAAAGGTGAAAGCTTTGTTTCATCGCATTAATAAGCATCAGAATGCCATTTCGTCATTTTAATAGTTGACAAATTATGCGGGGGTAAACCTGTGGTTTTTGTGCTGTGGTCTTTGTTTCGTAGGCAGGTGCAAATTATTTTTTGTACCAGTTTCAATATAACAAACAATAACAATATTCCATTGGAAAACTATTTACAATATCCACTTAGCAAAGTAAGCGGATGAGTTTTAAACAGAGTTTTCCTATTCTTTTAACATCTTTTTTTGTTATTATGTTTGAGTTATTATAATTAAATGATAACCTTTTTTAAGTAATTCGTACAACTGATTTGCTGACAGAGTAAATATATTTGTTTTCTTGTTTATAGGTGTGCTGACAGAGTAAATATATTTGCCTTCTTGTTTATAGTTGTGCTGACAGAGTAAATATATTTGTCTTCTTGTTTATAATTGTGCTGACAGAGTAAATTATATTTGCCTTCTTGTTTATAGTTGTGCTGGCATTGCCTTCTTGTTTATAGTTGTTGTGCTGACAGAGTAAATATATTTGCTTTCTCGTTTTGAAATGTTTATAGGGCAAATATATTATAATAATATAAATATATGATAATATAAGGCCTCTTGTTTTTTTTTTTTTAAGTACCTGGTTTTTAAAAAACATAATTCTATGCACACGCACACACATATGGAGCATACACACATATATCGGTATATAGATATAGATATAATTAATTATAGACAAAATAGTAAGAAATTTAGAACCAAAACCACAAAGACATGAAAGAAATGAAATTTAAAACCAGTAAAATCCCTAAATTTAACAATAGAAAATGTTAAAAGCAAAGGAAAAGGAATTATAAGCTCAATGTTTTTAAACCAAAAAAGAATTTCGGGATTTCTTAAAGCTGTCGTACCGAGCATCTCATACTGACCAGTACGAGAGACTGAGAAGAGCTCAACACAACTGACAAAGCTAAACTTGCTCTTTTCAGTATGTAATTAATTCGATTATTTTGTGACTTTTGCGAAACGTTCCATTACTCTAAAGCGTTTCTTTGGGAAAAATAAACTTTATCAATCCATCATCGGTTCTGAATGCATTCAGTTCACGTACCCATACGCACGCCAATATTAAGTTCTAAAAAATGAGACCTTGCATGTGTTATCCTTCTCGGTCTATACACTGCTGGAACAGATTAGCTAAATTTCGCACAGTTTAATAAGTGTCCGTTATATTTACAACAGGTGGCAGTGTTCTGGGGAGCATCAAAATTTGAGGTAAACGACTTCCTTTGTGTAAGATGATTAGGCAGTTAACAATTATAGCAAAACGATGCGCTGCAGTGCTCCAGAACTTCGCAGAAAGCACATAAACTGAACCCATTTGTTATTTCAAAAGGATTAGAGAACGGCCCACATGGCCAGAGATTCGATAGAAATGTTGAGGAGGATGTTTCTGAAACTTTTTAAGTTGGCGGATGTGGACATATTATGTGGCCATCGCGGTCAGTTGACTTTTCAACCTGCAATTGCGGCTTTCTATGGGGTTGCTTAAAATCGAGAGTATGCGACGGTAAATGACGTTCCGTACCTGAACTAAAAAATCATCTCCAATGGTGTGTGGATGGAAAAAGACGAAGTTTGAACGATGGCATGTTCAGACTTTAACATTGGCATTAATTTTATTTTTCCAGTAATGGCCTACATTGAATTGTGAAAGTTACAACATAAATAAAAAATGAGTTCTCTATCTTTATTCTATTATTTAATTTTAAGAACCTTCACCCTGTATACGTGCCAGTTTTATTATGTGGTAATCAAAATAATAATAATAATAATAATAATAATAATAATAATACGTATGCAATATAAATAATAGAAAGTATTAGAATGTTGTAATCTCATACAAATGCAAGCAAATACCGTGTTCCTATCAGAGTTCTCTCGATTGGTATGTCAGCAGTTGCTAGCTGCGCACATTAATTTCTCCATTTGAAGTACAGTCATGCAACGAACCTGATCCGTTGTTATCTTTCCGAAAGTTAATGTTTCAGAACACTTTATGGTCCGAGCATTGTAAAGATATGCACTTGTTTGTCGGTAGTATAGTATACTGCATTTCCCATTAAAGAGTAAAAATTGGGTGTTATAAAGATATGTACTACTTGTTACTTGTTTTGAAAATTACTATCTAAGAGATAATGTCAACAAGCTCGCGTATACATTCACAGCCTTTTTTTCAGAGCTAAGTTCCATTTGAATTTACTTCCGTAGAATGAAATAATTCTGAGTGAACGTGTAATAATATGCCGAAAATTTGACGTCTAGGGATTAATGAGCTATCATTAAAAGGCGCCATGTTTGTGCAAAGTAGGGTTTTTGGTAGTTGCTGTAATATAAAATACGAGTATGTGTCATTAAAAAAATATTTAATCAAAATAAGATAAAACCTGAAAGTTTTAAGACTTTAATAATATTACTCCCAAAGGGGTTTCCTTTAAACGTTTTGTGTGTTACTTTTATTTATTAAATATCAAGTTCTTCGCATTTAAACCATAAAATTCAGTTCAACAGCAATGTCGCGAAATAATTAAAAAAGAGCATATCTTTAGAATTTCCGATACACAGTCTCGCGCGCTGGAGATCTTTTTTTTTTTTTTTTTTTTTTTTTTTTTTCCCGTACAGTGTTGTTGTTGCTCGCTTTGAAATCATTGAGTTTGCTAATAAAAAATTCGTTGAAGTTTTAAAAAAAAACATGAAATAGATAATAAAACAAATTCCAAATTAGGGCTTCCAGTTGCCCATATTCTGGTGGAGTATTACGTTATCCAAAATTTGATGTAGCTAGGTGCCGTTGTTTTTTCACTGTGCGAGAAGTATATATATATTTATGCAGATTCTTCATCATTTAATTTCTTTCAATATAATATAGGGCTCTAACATTTGGTGGCAACAATCTGAAAAGTGAACTCACATTTATAGTGTATCAACGCAAAATGCGAAAACGAAATTAATAGTCTTTCTTGGCAAATTGCTCCTTTGGACTAAAAACTCTGCACAACAGAAAATTATGCTACTTTGTCCCGTTGCTTCTAAGATTATTTTTAAAGATCTGTCATGAAGAAAAGGCTCGCTCTTCTAACTAATTATGATTCAATTATTCAGCTGTAGAATGATTTAGAATATTTACTTTTATATATTTAGTACATTTTATGTACATTTTTATTAAATTTGAAGTATGTGTTATATATATATATATATATATATACATACATTAATTTACCCAATCTAGCGACATCAACTGCACCTTGCAACTGCAAGCAGGCTTCTTCATAAAAATTCCGATACAATCAAGAATGCCGCGAACCGAGAATGTTTGCGAACTACTGCCTTAAGCTATTAATTGGCTGGCAGCAAATTTATCTGTCGAAAAAATGCGAACTAAAATTCGAATCTCTGCAAATACGCTTCGTTCTTCAAATTTACTATTTTCCACATCATTTACTACTGCAATAGTCACGTAATCTTCGGCTATTTCCCGCAAACGTAGTTACGCACGCTCAGTTGTTATGCTACATTTGCGATATTGTGCCATCACAACGCGCTAAAATGCGCGACATTTTTTTGAATATGTAACAAAGCTCCGGTAAAATGTCGGAAAACAATCGTTATAGTTTTCTTCCCTTTTTTGTTTTGTTTTGTCTTCCCCACCTCTGATCACGCAGATAAAATACTAGCGCAGGCTTGATTACCGGTGCGTTTGAACATGGTTACATTTTCCTGAGTTCTCGTGACCGAATTAAACGAGTGGGATGGGAAAATGAGACGGTCCACCAGTGTTGATGTGTTTTTATGTGCTTTAAAAATGTTCAGCGAAAACATTTCATGTATCTTCTCTCCCTGTTCTCGTTTGCTCTTGAAAATGAACAAACTTAAAACTAATCTAACTAACACGATATTTAAAGTATAGGATCTTCAATGAACAAAAAGGTGTGGTAGTTTGAAATGCAATGTGCTTTTTACGCGGCAAAAAAAATCATATTCTTTTTCTCAGTCTTTAGCTTTTTAGCACCTGAAAGTAAGTGTTATTGTTTTCTCTATGGGGTGTATTCGCATTCATTTTTATTTAAACGGAAATAAAGTCTCTTCGAAATATGAAGTTGTTGCCGTTTTTTTTTTTTTTTTTTTTTTTTTTTTTTTTTTTTTTTTTTGTTAATGTTTTTTTATTGATCTTCCAAATTAACATTTTTTTTTTTAGCCCAAAGAAGATTTCAGAAGGGCTATTAGTCTCGAAACAGGATTTTGCGTTGAATAACTGTAAAAGGCTGAATCACTTTTCGTATTGTTGCCGCCAAATGTTTTCGCCCTATGTTATTTTAAAAGAAATTAAATAAAGGAAAATCTATGTTAATCTAAGTATGTTTCTCGCATTGTGATAAAACGACGGTATCTACAGCCATCAAGTTTTGAATAACATAATTCTCCAACTGAACATGGGCACCTGGAAGCCCGAATTTCGAATCTGTTTTAATATCTATTTCACATTTTGTAAAACTTGAACGAATTTTTGATAAAAAAAATTAAATTATTACAGAGCGAGCAATGGAACTGTGTAAAAAAAAAAAAACATTTTTCTCTCCAGCGCGCGAGACTGTCTATCCGAAATTCTAAAGACATGCTGTTTTTAAATATTTTGTGGTACTGCTGTTAAATTGAATTTTACGTGGTTTAAATGCGAAGAACATGATATTTAGTAAAAAAAAAAGGGTAACACACAAAACGTTAAAAAAAAACCCTTTCGGGCGTAATATAAAATCTGAAAGCTTTCAGACTTTTTTTTTTTAACTCTGAAGTTTGTAGAGTTTAACGTGTTTAGTTGTCATCCATATTGTCTAAACTAGTAAAACTCTTAAATTCTCATGCGCCCCCTCTGGCATATACATAATTTTTAATGTTCAAAAATTCAAAGGCTCATGAAAGAAACTTGAATGTTGGGTTTTATGAAAAAACGTCTAAGCATTTAAATGTCCGTGTTTACAGCGAAAATTCTTTATAAAATATTTAAAATGAACCGCAATTTAAAAACTTTTGTACGTATACATCTCTTACATTATTCTTTATTTTTGGAAATAAAAATTTAATTTCGACTTCTTGAAGAAAATTTGGAAATTTGAATGTCCCTTGTCCCCTGGATAGTCCATTCTCGAATTACCCCCTTAACAATCGAATTGTCCCCTGTGGAGCGTGGGCCCACAATGGGAAACACTGACCTAAACTCTTATAATTTAAAGTAACTGAAGTCAGGTGTAAATTTTAAATTTAAATAAACTAGTAGCCAATCAATTTAAGGCGGAGTTATCGGTGTAGCGTGCAACTATTGGCAATTATAATGCATGGCCGAAGACAAGAACTTTTATCTAAGATAGTAATTTGACCTTGTGAGGCAGAACACACTCGGTCTTGCAATCTCGAAATCCTAACTTTAAATACACGCAAACTAATTTGCATTCTGGCGGAAAAAACGAAAAGGTAGAAGTTACAGTACAGATCCAAAGCATAAAATATTTGCTTAATTAGTGCAAAGAAACCTCACAAGCTATTTATTTTCATTTAAATCTTACGAAGAAGATAAAAACCATCTGTGAGTGAGTACTCATTCTTAATTAACTAAATTACTAATTAAAGATTGAACTCTATCAGTGTGTTTGCTATAATACAAAAGCTGATAAAATCAGTATGAAAAATTAAACACCAGCAGTTCTGGAATATTTGAACGCTTTTCTGTAGTCTATGAGAAGATTACAAATTTGGGGAAGGGATAGTGTATTAATAGCAAATTTGGATGCGAGTAATAGAGGCCTGCGGTTTTTTTATTATTGACGGCATGACTTTCTGAATAGCTTTCAGAGGACACTAGATATGGAACCCACTTCATTGGTGAAGAGAAAATTAGGACCAGACATGAAAAATTTAACGCTCTCTGAGAAGTTTTCCCTGCGTTAGATATTTCAAAAATTAATCCGTGTTGCGTTACTGTTAAGGTTCCTTAAAAAGGAAACTATGTATTTTTAAATTATGTTCTATTAATATTTTTCGAGTACCGAACGCAATGTTTTATTTTGCTTTTTTCAAAATAAAACTGACAAATTGTACGTAGAATGTATTATGAATTTTCTTTAAGTTCCGTGGGGGTAAGAAAAGAACCCTGGTGATCTGCACTTTCACATTGGACTGCCCCCGAAAGTCTCTGTAAATTCTACTATGGACTTTCCTGCAGCTGCTTCCGAACCAGTTGAGAATCTCAATTCCCAGGATTCCCAAAGACCAAGTGTTCTTGCTGAGTTAAAGAAATCCAATATTCCCGGTAATCGGCCGCATACTAATATGAAAACAGCTAAAACATAGGCAGAAGTTACTGGAAATAGCTCCAACATTACAGGTGCCTCCAACTACTTTCTTATAATTGTCTCAGAAATAAATAATATTTTCGCAGATTTTTCCATCCTTGACATTATTAGGACTTTCTCAGGAACAGCTAATAAAATTCATAGTGTCCCAATGCCCACTGATAAACATTTTGTTGTATTTAATATTTTCGAGGATGTTTTTAATAGCCGTAACTTAGGTGGAAATGGTAATTAGATTGTGTGAATCGCACTTTTTTTTTTTTTTTTACTTTTGATTAAGGCAGTTTTGTAATATTTTTTATGTGTACATAGTGTTTTTGTTATTTCCTTGCGTTAGATTTTGCTTTTATTTAATATGCATTTTTGCCCGATTATTTTCGTATTTCCAAATTTCCTTCAAACTTGTTATGTTTACCAATCAGTTTCGCTGTGTCTCCGTCTGCTTGGCACCTCAAAGTCTAAGTCTACGTTGTGAGCTGCATTATCTTTTACTTTTCGTGAAGCCATCAACATCTTATGCAAGGACTGCTAGTCTTTTCGTGACTTCATTCTGCTTCGCAATGATAGATTCGGAAAAAATATTCTTCAATGGAGGTAAGCTGTTCCAACTAGGTACTCCAGGATTTTACCGTTTCTGAACGATTGTACGTTGTTCACGTTGTTTATTGTACGTTGTTTGTTGTTGTACGTACGTTAGTTTAACGTTGAGAACCGTTTCTCAACGACAAGTCACCTGTTCAAGATGGATAGGTGATTTGTTAGGCTGCTATCACACATCCATTTGTTTCGAAAGAACTACTGTTTGGAACATTTTTTCTGCTTTGTCACGACAGCCAATCATCACAGATCGGTCTGGGGGTTAACACAGGGTAAAGTGGTTGTCCATTACAAACAAGCTGATAGCTGATTGGTTGAAAACGCACAACTTGCAATTTTTTTCGAAAAGAAGGAAATAATCGCGCGTCTTTTTCTGAATAGTAAACCAGGCAGAAAAACTGTCCGAAACAGTTGTTCGTGTGAAACAAATGCGCGTGTGATATGGGCCTTAAAATAACAAAACCTGTTAATTGTGTGTTAATATCCTCCCTCTCCTGCAGAAAGCTGAATTTGGAGATGGAGCTCAACCTAAAATATTTAATTACGTATATTAACAACCACATATCAAATAATGTAAACATCTCTCGCTGAGAGTTTTTTCAGACATTCGTAATTTTTCAGCTCCAAAAATTAGATTAAAAAATTCGTGTTATGGGGAAGGGTTGACACGCTTTACAATTGTTTCTCATTTTATGTTACTCAAAAGTTAATGTTCGCTGTAAATTTAATAAGACCGTTTATATGGGTTACAATAATGCCTTCAGGAGTTTTGTGTTTCTTGCGATTTTCAAAAAATTTAGCAGCAGTTGTGAACTTCCTATCATTTTGTTCAACAGCTGCGATATTTGAATATCTACCTTTTCCGTTTCGCAATTCCTCAACTCGGTAGGACGACGACGCGGAAACGTTGATAAACTTACCTTATTTTTCTACGACTTTTTTTATTTTTTTTTTTTTCCCCTTCGCTTTTACATGTACCCGTTGCATCACCGCTGAGGAAGAAGTAGGTGTGTGGGTGCGACAAGCGAGATCTGAGCCATTGTGAGGTCAGAGATCATCGTGCAGAAGGTTTCGGATTGCGGAATGATCTTGCCCGCGCCGAGCACCACCGCTCAGCGTGCCTCTTGCCCTTACGTTCTGTGATAATGTATTTTTTAAATCGAGAAATCATTCTTAAAAAAAGTAAGATTTTGTTCAAATTTAGGTAGTTGTAATCCAGTTTGCATTAAAAAATCTTTTTTAAATGTGTACTTCCTTGTTATAATGCAACCGGATATTATGCAAGCACTACTTATCATATGTAAAATAACGTACCCAGTCACAAACTAATAACTCTTCCATGTGTCTCAGTCCGTCCCTTGTGTACCATTAAAGTAATAAAAATATGACCCTTAAACTCGCGTAATTAAAAAAAAAAAAAAAAAAAATCATGGGCAGTTGAGTTTTGTGGATAAATGTCAAATAAAATATAAATACGTATATATGTATAAATATGCATTCAGCTCTGTATCATTTGTTTTAGGAAATTTTCGTGAGTTATTCATTAAAAAAACTTCTGAGCGTTGAAAGTGAAGAGCTCGGTGAAAAATACTTGAGACTTTTCAGAAGAAACTTAGTTTTTCATATAGTGAATCCCATTACTAAGGTTTGGAATCAATTTAAAAGCTTAAACTGGTTGGAAAACATTAAATCTAGAAAGTTCTGCAGATAAAAAGGTCTTCAGAGTTTGTTAAAATACTTAAGTTGTAACAACATCAAGTTATTTTGAAGCAGGAGACATGAAAAATGTGCAGTGCCCTCGAAGGGACTCCAACCTGGAGCTCCCAAATACGCGCCGAGTGTACTACCGTTATACCACGAAGCTATGCTGGAAGAAGGAAGAAAATACCGTATATTCTTTCCCTGTCAAAGGGCGATGGGGATTAGGGGACTCAATCGCTGGTGGTGACGAATTATTGTCCATCACCTTTTAAGTTATTAGGATTTTTTGAATCAGGAGACTACCATTACACCATTACACCATGGTGTACTACCATTACACCATGAAGGCATGCGGGAATGAGGGAGAAAATACCTTATAAAGTGTACAAGATCATAAGGGTCTTTGACACCAGATGGATCGGATCGTATTCCTCTCATTTGTAGTAAATTCAGAAGAATCCGGAAGAATCGCATGAAAATGGTAATAAAAATAAAAGTGTAATGGCAAGATTAACCAACAGTGGAGAACAAACAAACTTTTGGTGCTGTACGGGAGAATAAACGGAGTTCGAGATAAATACCGACGTAATTTTGTGCAGTATTTTATGAAGGAAATTCAAGATAGCTCTTAAGAGAGGAATATAGCACGAAAAGAAAAGGTTTCAACTTGTGTTTTAGCTAAATGCTGTTTTAAATGGGCTCCCTCCTCAGTGGCTGAGCTGTTAAAGACTGCTGTGAATACTGATAATTTGTTCTTTGGCTGCATGGTTAGTTTCCGTAGTTTTCCTCATGTGTAACGTGAATACGATCTAGTTTTACTCAAGTCCTCCAAAAAGACATCTTTCCCTTTAGGCAGGTAGCCCACTAACGGCCGAGCGGTAGACGCTGAACACTGATAGTTCAGTCCGAGGTTCGAATCCCGCGAACGGGCTGGCCGTATGGGCATTTTCGTGGTTTTCCCCATGTGTCACGTATGTACGAGCCAATTCCCTTAGAAAGACCTCCACGAAGGCATCCCTCCCTTTACGCAGACAGCTCTCGTGTGTTTTGCCATAATTGAATTATCCATTCCAATCCCTTTAGAAAGGTAACCCTCGTGTGCTTTGTCCATACGCAAGTAACTAACCAACCGACCTATTTTAAATGCAGCACTGCGAGTCTTTCATCTAATTTTCTGAAGAGTTATTGTTTTATGGTCTGAATTAATTACAGTTTACCGTTTAATTTTGGAAAATTTATGTTTTCCACAATTTTCTTCGGCCATAGTACCGATAAGTCGTTCGTAATTCAGTCCTGAAAGTTTTATTCTCACCAGAACTTGATTTAAAAATACACCCCTTACGAAATTTTTAACTTAGTTTGAAATGATTATTTTTTGGCTTTTTAAATTTAAATATGGCAGAGTGCAAAAGAGTTATCCATCTAAGGGAAGGGATGTTTCGTTGAGGACTTTCAAAGATAAAATGGCTCGTTTTCACATTTGTGTACGAGGAAAACCAACCATGCATCCAACCTGTTTTGCCTGGACTCCAACCCAGGTTGAATTCCTTATACTAAGTGGTCTTAACCACTCGATCACTGGTGGGCTCTCAGTTTGAAAAGAAGGTCGAATCAATGCTGTGTAAACACGTGTATTTTTTAGGCCATTATTTGTGCGCAAACACAGTATTTATTATTTATATTATTTCTATACACCGTACTTTTCAAGTTGAAGATAAGGCAAGTAAGTATTTTGTTAGCCTCTCTCTTAAGTTTTCGCCGTGAAATTTATTGATAAAAATAGCTTTATTTAATTTCATCTTTTTTTTTTTTTTTTCGTTTAATTGTCAGGAATCGGGGAAACTTTTCATATTAAAAAAGCTAGATTAAATTTATTGTAATCTATTAAAACCATCGCAAAAAAATTAAAATAGATGCGCTTCGTGATGTACTTTTTTTTTTTTTTTTTTTTTTTTTTTTTTGTAAAAAAACTCTTCTGTTTAGTGAATTAATTTTATTTTTATTGCCTGCTGCACTGGATCTTCTTTCACACTTTGGAATTTTAAATATTTCGTTACGTGCGTATGGGTTCGTAATAGATTGAATGCAAACAGAACCGATGGTAGCATAATAAAATTTATTTTATCAAAAGAAACACTGTATAGTTCTGGAACTTACCACAAAAATGCTCGTATAGCTATTCTCAGTATGACAGAGCACAATCAGTGTTACCACTTCAGACTACTGAGAACGTTAAACACAACACAAAGCAAAACTCAACCAACGAAAGAGCGAAGCTCGCGCTGAATTCTCTCAACATACCAAAGTCGATTATGGTTTAAAAACTGAGAACTGTGCTCACTTCAAATTTTATATATTTTTCCTCAGGCCGTTGAAAAATTTCGAGTACTTTCCATTTCTCGAATTAACTGGAAGACATATACGGTTAAACAACATACATATAAAGGCCGGTTACAGTTACATGTAAGGATCAATTACAGTTATTGTATTGGGGTATCAATTTTAATTATACAAATATCGCCAATCGCTAGCTTTTTGATATCTCGCCAGTTTAGCGAGATAACCATTTATCGCAACGTTCAATGGACTTGCCTCTGTAATCTTTTTTTTTTCCTGCAGAGCTTCGATTTTTCGAGGCACTTCATGCTGCATTACGTAAGACATAATACAATTAACGTATAATATCACTAAAACTATTAACATATATACAAAATTCATAATAGTATGGATTTAAAAACTACTGCTAACACTTGATTAATCGAAAAGTTCAAATTGCAAGGATTGGGGTGTAGTCTAAATCAAGTTATTATTTCATTATAAAAAAGCGGAAGTTAAAAATTCCCAAGTACCTGAAGTTCTCTGCTGTTAAATATTACCCCCCCCCCCAGTATGCTATGTGAATATTCTATTTTTTTTTTATTTTTTTTTCCATTGAAGATCTTTTCAGTTTCCTATAATGTGGGCTACAGCAGATTTGAAATAGTTTAATTCTTTTGGAAAGCAGCATTTTCCTTAAGCCGGATGTGTGACCATGAGTGACCGGATGGATGAGTTCTGTTTCAGTTTATTTGATTATAGCAAAACACTCGAAGGATATCTGGCTTGAGGGATTAATGTTTCCGTGGAGGACTTTCTAAGGGAAACTAGCTTGTATATACGTTACACATAGGGAAAACCAAGAAAACCCCCGTGCAGTCAGCCTGTTCGCCGGGTTTGAATCCCGGACCGAACTACTGTTGTTCAGCAGCGGTCTGCCGCTACTGCGCCCCGAATGAATAAGGCCATTGAACATAGGAAGTTCGACATGAGTTCAGATTGTAGCAAACGGTTTGTCTGCATTGATGTTTTCTTAGTTTGCCACATACATAGTGTGAATATGAAGTCATTTCCTTTCGAAAATCCTCCACGAAGGCTTCCGTCCCCTTATGCTGAGATTGTACTCTGAGATAATTCAACAAGTCTACTGTTAGTTATAACGTAGAAACATTGCGTTGTGTTTTAAATGTTCGTTATTAAATTCATTTAGTATAATTGTTTCCCGAAAGTATTGTTTCGCGCTTTATTAACGTACATTGCATCCACAAATAAGATTAATAGCGTGGGTAAAACATTCCATTACCAGGTGTTACTTAGGAGCTTTAGCGTCTAATTTGTTGGATAGACGGAGACCTTTAAGGAATGCTTTTTTTTAAGAGTGGCTTTGAAAGTGACCTGAAGTCTTCACAGCGGTACTGCATATAATTTAATGTTTTGCATTGTTTTGATGCAGGTTATTGTACTCATACATCAGATATCGTCTGCACATGCTCCTGACAGAGAATATTTGGGAGAGTCGAAAGAGAAAAATAATTTACTTTTCTCTGCTCGCTTCTTTTCCTTGTAGTCTTTCTTATTTTTGTTTTTTCTTTCTGCCTTTGTTCTTTTAACATGCCCTGAATAGATCCGATGTCATCTGGGCGTCTTACTGGTAAATGGTGTCCATTCGTATTTTTTTAAATCTTCTTTTGTATTTGCAACTGTCATTTCCGTAGGTAAAATAGTGTGTTTACGATCTAGGTGCGGAGCTTGCAGAATAGCTCTGCAGCGGATCATTTTAGGTGTGAATTGGGGTCTTAACTTTTATGAATAGAGCTTTTGATTTTCAGTTTAATTTATACTTTTTTATTAGCTAGATTCGGAATTTGTTCTACGTTGCATGTACTTAGCATTTTTAATGAGTATCTAATTACCTTATGTGTATCTTTCGTAACTTTTGGAATGTTGTAATCACTCAAATTGTGAATTCCTGCAGTTACATTGCTTCTTTTAATGGTCAGGTGTTTTATTCTTTTGTCAGATTAACGCTCGTTATGCGTCAAAATGCAGCTGACTCCAGGAAACTTTTGCTAGTCATTTTTCATGATGTATTAATATAAAAAAACGTAGAAACGTTTGCAAGATGATTGCCTTACACATTGTGGATAGCAGTGCGAAATCATATAGATTTAAAATTCTTTAAAAAAAAAAAAAAATACGTTGCAAACACCAATAATAAAGCCGTGCTATCGTTCCAACAGAACATCTTTCATCAAAGACAGAAGTGTATAACATTACTTAAGATACAATTTCCGTCTCGTTTGTAAAAATTCGTGAAAACACATATTCTCAGCGGTTTCAAAAATAAACATTCAGAGGGTGGTGTTTGCTCATTTTTAGAACGATTTCGAGGCTGTTTAATTAATGTTTAAAACGTAAAGAGTATTTTTTAAAATGTTCGATCTCATAGCCGTTTCTGAACTATTCTAACTGCATCGTGATTTTTATTATAGAAGTGCTTCTCCTAAAATTTCCACAAATACTGTTTTCGATTACTTTCCAAAGTCCATCAATCGTAG
Source organism: Stegodyphus dumicola (assembly GCF_044657685.1). NCBI lineage: Eukaryota > Metazoa > Arthropoda > Arachnida > Araneae > Eresidae > Stegodyphus > Stegodyphus dumicola. The sequence continues at coordinate 35,651,341 of NC_140769.1, forward strand.
TGGCTTTGAATTTAGAAATAGCTCTTTTCAAGAGATCAAGGACACAATAAATAGTCCATAAGTGAAACGTTACGGAATTTCGCAAGAATACATTGAAAAGGTGTATATACGATAACTATATAAGTCTTCCTTTTTTTAAGGAATGCAGTGGTACTTTTGTATGACTTGTTGCTATGTCTGGATGAAGTTCATTCTTTGAAAGACACTAGGATAAAAAAATTTAATTTCTTCTGAAAATGTTGGATGTAAAACGTTCTCTTGATGGTACGTTGAGTTGATTTTAACATTTTTTTTTTTTCATACTCTTCTTAGTTTTAATTTCCCATTATAAGAAGAGAATCTTGCGACAATCATAATCTGCGTACTGAAACTTTCTTTCCGTTGAACGAAATCAGATTCGCACATTTTTTTCTCTTTTCGATAGTAAATAGCCCCAAGGGGTGTTAAACCCAAACGGCTATTAGTCTTAACCACTTGCGCTAAAAAGACGTGCCACGGACGTCGAGATGTTTTTGTCTGAAACCGGAGCGATGTGAACACCACGTCGATAGGCATTTATCGCAAAAATGAAAATAACGTGGTGCACACGTCGCCTATTAACGAGATTGTTTATTTCTCGAGTTACAGCTCTGGATTGCACTCGCAGACGCGGAGCGGCGTAAATGAGACACTTTACCGCTTCTTATATTGTAGCGCACGGCACCACAACCGTGAAGTTTAGTCGTAGAGCAAGTGATTAAAACAGCATTTTGCGTCGTTTCACTTTCTGCGTTGGTTCACTTTTCAGGCTGTTGCCACCAAATATTATCGCCATGTATTATATTTAATGAAACAAAATAATGAAGAATCTGCATGAATACATGAATGTTTCTCGCTTTGTGAAAAAACAACGGTATGTAGAGCCATCAAATTTTGAATAAGGTAGTCCTCCAACCGAACATGGGCACTTGGAAACCTGAATTTCCGAATTTCGAGTTTTTTTATTACCTATTTCAAATTTTGTTAAAACTTTAGCGAATTGTTGATTAGCAAACTCAACGATTTGAAAGCGAACAATGGCAATACTGGGCGAAAAAATACATTTTTATCTCCAGCGCCCAAGACTGTGTATCGGGAATTCTAAAGATATGCTGTTTCGCTGTTTTTAAATATTTTGTGATATTGCTATTGAATTGAATTTTATGTGTTTTAAGTGCGAAGACCATGATATTTAATAAATAAAGGTAACACACAAAACGTCGAAAAAAGACCTTTTTAGGCGTTATACAAAATCTGAAAGCTTTCAGATTTTTTGTTAATTGCAGTCTTAAAAACCATGCTTCAATAAGGGCCACAACGTATTTCCATTTATCTCCTGCAAAATAGTTTTCGTACAGGTTTTTACGAATTGTTGTTCTTCGTTGAGCCACGTGCTCCGTCGAAAGCTGGTGAATGTTATATTTTTAACCTTTTTCAGTTGTAAATTTTGGTCTGTTGTTATATTCATTGTTGTTATAGACGTATTTAAAAACTTTGCATTTGATTTCTGCATCGGTGGATTTTCTCGTTACCAACTATTTAACTTCAGGAAGATTAGAAAGAGTACGTACCTCGGGTATACCTTTGAGGTTTTCTTTCTATGTAGAAATTGTGATTAATGGGTTTTTTTTTTTTGTTTTTGTTTTTTATTAATGAAATTGCATAATTTGCGCTTAGAAATTTTAATACCGTCCTTTTTACATCGTTTTTGAATTATGGAATAGGAATGTTTTTCTTTGGAAAATGCAAAAGCATGTCCTTCAATCCACAGCTTGTTTGCATGGAACATTTAAGTACCAGACGACATTTTTCATTTCAAATAATAAGCTCTTACCAGAAATTTTATATTCCAAACTATTTGTTTTTTTTTTTTAATTCTTTATCGAAATCATTCTAAAAATATGTAAACACCCTCTGCATTTATTGGTTTGTAACTCTGAACAAAAGAGGCTATCAAAAAGTAACATTCTGCAATACTTTCAAACGGGTTATCCACCTAAAATCTTTCAGTTGATTTGTTTTCACTGCTCATTTTCCGAATACGAAAAGCAGTTGAAATAGAACAACTCGTACCAGTCTCTGTGCATCTCGCAAATTTCCTAAAATTTATGTCTAAAAATGATTAATTTTATGTATAAATTTTAAGGGTTATTTATTGTATTTCTGGTGCCATATTTCAAATCATTTTATCAATTATATTACCGGTCCCACAAACCATCTCCATGGTTTTCGCAATGCACTGCTCTTGCAAATTTCATGTCAAGTGTATTTGAAGAAAGTGGAATATATTCAGAGACCTATCCTAAAGAGGCACAACGCATTGAAATGCAAGACTCCGTTATAGGTGGAGTCACTTTATTTATTGAAAGTTCATATTATTGCGAGCTATGGTTTATCGCTGTCTGTTTATATAATCACGCAAGATAAGTAGGGAAAAAAATGATAGTTTATTAACAAAATGGCGACACACAGCACAATTAATAGCTGCAAATATCTCAAGAAAAAGGCAGATATTAAGCAGTTACTGAGCGCCCGAGGGTCAAATATCAGTTCCAAAACCGCAGTTCAGCTAAGCCTTTCATCTTTCTGAATCGCTAAACTCGCAGTTGATTAGCAACTAACTTTTCCTAACTCTTTATTATATAGCGGGCTTCTAGAAGGATTATATAGAAACCCTATTTATATAACAGGCTTCTAGCAGCTTCTTTAAAAATAGGTCGTACGGCTTCGAAAATGCTTTTTTCCCTAGTATTCCAAAAAATCCTAAAGTTGGCGAATAATTTCTAAATGTCGCTATCTTGGTGGCACTATTTGTCGCCAAGGCATGTTTTTCTTATATCTCGCCTTCTTGTTGAGCTATTTTTTACAATTTAAACGTCTTTGCATTCATATTTGAGAGATCTGCAATTCTGTGTGTGAAATGAATACTTATTTATGCTTATCAATACAAACTTAATAAAACACACATATAAATATGGGACCACAAATTCAATTACATACAAAAATAAAACTTAAATTTATCAACATAAGAGCAACAAACAGATAACTAAGTAAAGCAATACAGACTGTTACAATAATAAACGAAGGCGATAATGCAGTGGAATTTGAATATATATAAAAATTCACAACAATATGTAATTACAGTTCAGGCTAGCTTCAGTGCGTAGAACTAATGCAAATAGTTCGTTGGTCTTAAGAAATTTCCCACTCTAGCTTTCATTGCGAAAACAGAAGAGTTCATTGATGTTAAAAATTAACATCATTAGATAAAGTCGTGTGTGCAAAAATAGTTTTATTAATTCAAGATTTTGAGTTATCGTACTTTATTTTGTTAACATCAAAACTGAAAAGCGAGCTGCTGGAGTTCGTATACTCTTAACATTCTTGGAAGAGGGAGAAGGGGACTCTTCCCCTTCTTCGGTAACTTCGTATTAACGGAGCCAATCATTCATCATCTGTCTTACGTTTATTTATGAAATGTCTGAACGAAACGCAACAGTTGTAGATGGATATGAATTCTGGATTCGCTTAGCTTAGTTTCGCTGTCAGAGACGTTCCTTTTTGACTTGCTCATAAAAATGTGTAATATTACACTCATATCCAAATTTATCTTTGCAATACATACCCAAAAATAAGGATCTTCCATGAAATATACAATTGACCTTTTTTGAAGGGAAAAGCCTAATTAGCAATATCCAGTTAAAAGTTATAAGACGGCTTCTGTGAAAATCAAGGTATTACGTCATCTGTCAAGCGCTTCGCATGAAGTGAATTTTTGCAGTATAGCGTTTGATTTCAGTCTGTAAGGACTCAAAATAAATCCGTTAGTTTGTTATGTCTCCGAAGTATCATTTGGAAAAAATCTGTAAAGTGCCGACCATTTAGAAGCATGGCAGACAATTATGGAAGCAGTGAGATGGTGACTATTTCGAGGCAAACAGTCTGTACGCCATGGAAATAATTTCAGAACTTTGGAACTGTTGTAAGGAAGCCGGGACGAAGGTCGTAATAAATGAGTAATCAGCTGCTTCTCAAGATGGATGTCTGCCAGTAAGTACCCGTCGTAACAAGAAGTCTATTCTTAGCAGTTAAGTTTAGAGCTTGTAGTCGCCACTGGAATTGTACCACCGCAACTGTGTACTTAAAGAAAAAGGACCTCTATGCCAGAACGCTAAAGCCATAGAGTTTCGTTGAGTTCAGAACAAAAGAGGGTTGGTTTGGCTTTCTTAATTATGGCAAAGCACACTAGGGCTATCTGCCTAAGAGGAGGAATGCCTTCGTGGAGGACTTTCTAAGGGAACTGGCTCGTATACACGTTACACATGGGGAAAACCACGAAAACGCCCATGCGGCCAGCCCGTTCGCGGGATTCGAACTTCGGACCGAACTACCAGTGTTCAGCGTCTTTACCGCTTGGCCGCTGGTGGGCCCTTAGAACTATGTAATAAGACTTTTCAGATACGCATGTGGATATGACTTTTTATTTATGAACTGTAATGCTCGTCCACATCGAGCAACTCTCGTAAACAAATTTTCTGAAAATGAAGACATTGAGCCAATGCCAACAAAATCGCCTGATCTCAATACGTATGTAAAGATAATTTGGAACATGAGTATATTTTAGCGGCACTAAGTGGAGATACCTGATTCTTAAAATTTTCATTGGGGGGGGGATATTGAAACTCATATTAGTTTGTAAGAATATGAAAATATATAATGATATTTGTTTAGACCAAATTATTTTTGGTCATGGGCAGTTCTCGGCTTATTTTTATAGCTTTCGCCACCAAGTTTTTAATCTGTACAGTTCTTTTCAATTATATTTTATTGATTATATTTACGTATAAGTTACACAAGCCATAGCTTAGGGCCCCCACTTTCTTGAGGGCCCCCAAAGAATTTAAATATAGTATAAATAGTGTTAAAATATATTATAACAGACTTATAAAAAGTCCCTATTTCTCAAGTAGCTTAGGACCTTATCAAGTCTGGCTCTGTATTTAACGTATTTAAAACTAGCGGATCTTTAGGCTTATTTTATCAAATATTTTTGGTTATTTTATTTTTAATCATTTTTGGTACCCGCTTCCTGCATCCTAGTTTTCTTGAGTTTTTAAAAATGGTTAGGTGAATGGCTTAAAATGGCTTTAAAATTTGTGATGTGTACAGGCAGCAAGGCAGCCTACCTTAGTTGTTGCAGGGGATGGCGCCAATCAGAGCCTATGGCTAAACGTGGTTTGGCTAGGTGGGTCGAAGCCTCGCTCTTAAATTAAAAGCCATAATTTTCCATTTTTCTAGAAAATAGAAGGAGGGATAAGTGTGAGAAGAAAATCTTAAATTGGAAAATTGGGCATACTATATGTGAATAACATTTACATTTTTCAGCATGGAGTACACGCCATTGAAAGACTGGTTTTTTACTGAAAAGTCTTATTTGGATTTATCTATTCGAAAATACGATTTTTCAAGATGTTCGCGTCCCTTCTGCTCTGCTTAATCAAAGTGTTTTAAATTTTTTGTGAAGCTCGGCGCCATCTGTTATTTATTTTTTATTTTTCCTGCATATTTCGCGCAGATCCATATTATAAGCTAATTTTCTTTTCCCTGAAAACTATAAGGATGCTAACAGAAATAAATCTATTGCAACCTCGAGTGAAATAACATTTGAAAATGACGGCAATAGCGCGAACGCGCAGCTGAGAGCCAGTTGCATTACTGTGTTGCAAGATTTATAGTCTAAATAATAAAGTAACGCAAGTAATTCATTATTTCGCTTCGAAGAGTTTTTTTAGACGATTTGTTTGTGAAACTGCGTAGAGAACGTGTTTTGAAAATGATTAATTCAGTGAAAAGATAGTTCGGGCAACAATGGATGGTGAACAAATAACGTTATTTATATAGAATTTTATAGGGGCCATAAACTGAACTAACGATACGTGGGGAAAAATAATCATTTCAAAAATAATAAATCGATGTTCTGTTGTCATGCGTTTTGCTTTGGAGATAGATGCGTAGCGTGTTTTTACTAGTACGGTAGAAGAACGAGATCCATTTTCATAAAGTTCTTGGAATTGATATAATAGTAATTCCTCTTCTATCTGGGTGTAAAATTCTGTTGGCCGCCTTTGTTCTTTGAGTTACTTTTATTCCGTTCACATTTACTTGTCAATAAATTTTATGCTTTAACCCATCGTTAATGTTGTGTTTCAAAAACAGACCGTTTTATAGTCCAACCTTTCGTAATTATTTGGAGGAGGGAGAGTGTTTAGTCTGATTCTTTATATCTCAGCACGTAAAAGAGATTATAAAATATCATCGTTTCGGTGTGAAACGTATAAATAGGTCAACCTATCTAAATCAACCTTTTTTAATCATAACGGGAAAATTATTTAATCCATAACACTGACGCTTACCCAAAAAGGCATGATCACCAAATTGTCGCTCTTCCGAGTTGCAATTTACTCGCGGTACTCGTTAATGCGTACTTTTTCGGATTGTTTCAAACATCGCTCTGCCTGGAATTCTGAATGAAATTTGCCTGTGGTGGTAAGAACTGCTAGCACTTCTGGTGGACTCGATTATTTGATTATAGCAAAATACACCATGAGTTATTATAAAGGGATAACTCTGTGGTCTTACTATCTTTTTAAATGAAGTTAAGCCCATTTTTGCTTTGTGCATTCCATGCAGCCAAATCTACTCAACTGTCGGCGAAACTACCAGGATTACGTGTTTTTAGTCCATCACCTACTACATGTTAGAATATTCAACGAGCTCCTGGCGAAACTACCAGAATTCCCTGTTTTTAGTCAATTAGCCTTATGTTAGCTGCCATTTGTCAATAAAGAAGCTCTGTCAGTTTTGAACTCTAACTTGATATGTATGTTAGTGTGGAGGAAGGACAGCTGAATTCTAGGTTATCAAAATGAAAAAAAAAGCTTTCCAAGTTTGGAACGCAAAAATACTGTTGAATATTTGTCCTCACTAGCTTGCAAGTGGGTTGAACAGTTTTTGTCATTGCTATAAAATAAAAGGGTTTATGTTAGAATTTTTAAGTTTCCTAAATATTACTTAAATCGAATACTGAGTAACGCTGCTTATTCATAGAGTCTGATGCATCATAATTTTCGAGCTGAACTGTGACGTTTAGCGTATAACGTTAAACGAGTATATGTATAACTTTTCAGGTTGATAGGCGGTGTGGGGTTTCATATGAGTGAAAGCGAATATATTTAGACCCCAGTAATGCATTACTCCAGCAATTTTTTCGAGAACGCAGAAATTGGAATGTGCATACAATGTGAGGCGCAGGTCAGAACTGCTGGGGGATTGTGAGCAGCGTTGCATAGAAGATTTATCCGAATTGTCTATTGTTTTGAACATAAAACACGGGATAAAGTTGTTCAGCTGTGATTTTTCAGCTCACTGTGCTGTCAGTTTCGATAAGATAACCAGAAACCATTTAGGGAGGGGAAACAAATGTTGCGCCATCTACAGCTGTATTTCGAGATGTGGGCGCGTTTGCAGTTGTTCCATTAGAGTGGTAATTTTTATTTATAGTTCGAATGTAGGTGAATATAAAAATGACTATATTCTTAATAAATAAATAATAAAGAGATTTTAATTATAAACTAGGTGGTAAGTCCGTCAGATAAGCGGGCTGCAGCCAAAGCAAAACTTATATGTTCTATGTACACCTAAAAAGAAAATGTATAAAAACATCTCAATAATTTTTTTTTTTTTTTTTTTTTAAATTCCGAAATGTTTCAGATTTTAAATTACGTCCAAAGGGGCGTTATTTTAACGTTTTGTGTGTTACCTTTATTTATTAAATATCATGTTCTTTGCACTTAAACCATAAAATCCAGTTCAACAGCAATGTCCCAAAATAATAATAAAATGAGCATATCTGTAGAATTTCCGATACACAGTGTGACGCGCTGGAGATAAAAAGCCCCCCCCCCGTAGAGAGTTGCCATTGCTCGCTTTTAAATCGTTGAGTTTGTTACTCAAAAATTCGTTAAAATTTTATAAAATATGAAATTGATAATAAAAATAAATTTCAGATTTCGTATTCCACATGCCCATATTCGTAGGAGAATTACGTCATTCAAAATTGGATGGTTCTAGATGCCGTTGTTTTATCACAATGCGAGAAATAGACATACATTTATGCAGATTTTTCATTATTTAATTTCTTCAAATACGACTCTTAACATTTTGTGGCTACAGTTTGGAAAGTGAACCGACATTTATAGGAGTCCAAAATACCAAAACGAAAGTAATAGTCCTTCGGGACTCTCCCTTTGGACTAATAAATGAAATCAGTTCATTCTTTCCAAGCAACATCCCATTCATATATATTTCTTTTATTGCCAAACCAAGAAACAAAAACTTTTGATGCATAACATATCCTGTCAATCATCCTAACCCGAAACAAAAAAGTTGCCAACAGCAGCTTTCTTCAACGTTCAGAATTATGACCTTATATAATAATATACTTACTGTTGGCAATGCTATTTTTATTTCATATTTTGTAAAACTTACAAATTTTTTACTAACAAATTCTACGGTTTGAAAGCGAACAAACACTTTTCGAAATAAAGCAGATTTTTATCTCTTGCGCGCGAGACTTTTGCCACTCGGAAAAGTGAGTGCGAAAATTAGCGTTTTCAGAGGTTAATATCTCGGCTGATTAAACTCGTACGAAGATGAGAATGGTCAAAATGGCTTCCGGCGAATTTTTGGAACCCGGGGATACATCTCTTTCGAAACTCAACTCGCCGTTCCGGAGATGATACCATAAACAGACTCGCACAGATTTCAATACTATAGAGAAGTGTCTTACTTCCCAGTGTCCCATTGTTATTATTCCCTAGATCTAAAAACTCAATAATAAAAAATCAAACTACATTTTTTTTCATTCATTATCGAACATTTCGTAAGCATTTGTCTGAAATGATAAAACCCATTAGTGTCATTTTACCGTGCTATCATGGAGAATGTTATCCAGTTCGCTGGCTCATCACCGACTGCGTCACAAAAGGAGACCGATATTACATCCGCAGAGATGAGGGAAGAACAACACACACGCAGCCAAGCCCTGCGCCGGAGTCGAACTTGCGCTTTTGTTTTCGGATTAGCAATCAACGCTAACAATCTCTATCGTCGAGGGCGGCGTAAATCCTCTGTAAACATTATTTGATTCTGAAAAGTCTGAATAAAATGTAATTATTTTAAATAAAGAATAAAATTTTGCACAAATAAATAAAATTCCTCTTTCAATAGTATGTTTTAATAATAAGGAAATATACAATATGTGCTATATTAATTTATTTTCCAAGTGCGCTAGTTTTTATTATCTCGTGTGTAGGCATTCGGGTAAGAGGCTGAATCATATATCTATGTTTTAATTAATTTCTGTCGAAAATGTTTCAAATAAGTGAAGTAAATATTTTGATTAATATAGAATATTTTGTTTTCATTCTGATGATTCGGAGTTTTATTTTTATTGCGAGGCAGAATATTGTTACGAATTTGGTTTTTAAAAAGCTAATGTTAGTTCATTTATAAATTAAATGGTTTTGTTTCTCGAGCAGTGCAGCGCGTGACGAATATTAAAAGAAAGCTAAGCCGGAAAATTGAAAATACAAGAGCGGGTGCATTAAATAAATAAATATCTCTTTTTGATTTCGAGAAAGTACTAGAAAATTCTAGCGCGTGATTTTAAAATCTTATAAAAGGAAGAAAACATCTCAGTTCGTAGTAGTTGCTTAGTTTGTTGTTGTTTAGAAAACTGCTCTTGTTGATTATAGCGAATTCGCGGATTAGCTTTCTTTAGCTGTTTTGAATTACGTTCTATTGGACATTTGAGTAGTTAAAAGATAACTACTGTGAGATATTGTAATACTGCATGATAATTTGAGAAAATTTAAGCATTTTTGTTGTGATAATAATAAATTTTTGTTCATTTTTCGTCGGACTTGTGCATTCATTTCATAACGAACCCGTACGCACGCAACAATATATAATATAATTGCTTATATTATTCGACATTCATCATACATTTCATATTATCGTGGCGTGTACCTAAAATTATTCATATTAAACTCTCTTAAAAGGCCCTTCATTTAAATGTTTTTAATTAAATATACATCAGAAATTCAATTTGTGAGAGATGAAGAGCCAGCAACATTATCTAAATTTAGAAATGCTTATTTTTTGTATTAAAAAAAAAGTAGTTTGGAAATAAAATCCTTAGATCGATGTAAGTTTTGCTGGTAGTGAGTTAATTTAATGTTACAAGTTACCAAGCATCTTGAATTTCTATCGCATTCCGAAGATTTGCACAAAAAAATGTAATTCTTCAAATTTATTGCGGAATTAACCCTTTCCGGCACGCTACCTTTTAAAGTCGGAGTTTTGATTAAAATAAAATAAAATAAAATAAAATAAGGCAGTCTAATTAGGCCTAGAGGAGTACAAAAGTAAAAATTTGTGAAGATAGCACTTATCGTTTTAATTCTGTGGATGTGCCCAAAGTCGCACACAGATTGAATAGAGCTTCGAAAAGAGTGCTGAAACGAGCATTGTTATCAATGAACTGACCGATGAGATGCGGAGAAACAAAGAATACAGACTCTCAGTTGTCCTAAGTTATCGGGAGCCCGGTCTGGGCACACCTAGGGTTAGCCGTTCGATTTTAAGCAAGATTTCAAGGTAAAAATTTAAAACTAATATAGAATAAGGAGATTAGCATACAGCCAAAAAAATAACATAGAAATTTCTTTTCAAACAATTCCTTTTATACCCTAAAAAAATTTGAAAGATTTCTTTGAAAAATGAGGTTCTTAAAAAACTAAACATGGCTAAAATATATGGACTGGTTTGTGTTGAGCTGCCATCTGCTATAAATAAAGAAGGTTCAGAGTAACCTATAAATCCTTTTTCATTCAATTTTTCTGTGCGTACATTAGGAAATTTTTAGGTGTGTCCGGATCGGACACACTGTGTCGCAAACGGTTAAGCTAACGTTAAACATAAGCAACAGAAATGGCATTTATATAATAACATTATTTAGGCAGCAAAATATAAAATGTACATTTTAAATTATTCTGTTATTTATTTGAAGAACTTAGTTTGGTTATTTTAATATGAGGAAACATACGAGGGCTATCTGCCTAAGGGGTGGATTCCTGCGTGAAGGAAAACTGGCTCGTATTCACATCACACATTGGGAAAACCACGAAAACCGACCATGGAATTAGCATGGGTGCGAAGCCGGGATGAATTACCAGGTTCAGCAGTTTTTAACTGTTCGGTCATTAGTAGGGCACAAATGTTTGGAATAAATTTAGAAATATTTAGATGGCAGAAAGAAAGCGATAATGATGTGTGGCGGGGGAGGGGAACATTCAGAAAATACGACAGTTTCAGAATTAGGACAAAATTGCCCCTGCTGGAATTTGATACCAAATTAATATAAGAACTATATGTCATATCGAACATACTGCATAAAGTGCAAGTGGTTAAACATAAAACTGATTGGTGTGCACAGTAAATAGTATTTTGGCTTAAAAGACTGTGCGCCTGTCTTAATTTTTCTAATATCCGCGGATGGGGTAATGTGTTCGAATTATTTTCGGGTATTTGAAATTCCATTATTGTGCTTTTTACATCTCTGATCCATCGAGCTTATCAAATGTACCATTATTAGATCAGTAATTAAAAAGAAAAATGATAGATTTACGACAGATTTATGTGAGCTACGCAATACCGTCGTAATTTTTCGTTACAACAACAGTATAATATTCTTTTCATATTCTATTTCCTTCTTTCTCACGAAAATAATAGTAACAATGTTCTTCATATTATCGTTTTTAAATGGCTTGAAGCGTTAAACGAAAATGAAAGCGATAAAATTCTTTTGTATTAATATTTATGAAGCATTTTCCCTCAAAGACATTCTTTCCTTCCACGGCTTCAGCTGTTATTAGAACATTCAGAAATAATGATTAGGTTGATGGCTATGAGCTGTTGGTGAAAATTTCTGCAGCCATGTGAGACAATATAAAAATCAGAATACGGCGGCAGGTTTGCTTCCTTTTTTCACCTGTCTAGTGCGCTTATTGTTCTCAAAATTTCACAAGACAAAGCAGATAAATGATTGTTTTCGAATTTTTGACGCGTATCGGTTGTAGTCATGAAGTTCGCAATTTTTAATTATATTCAATGGATCCCTCTGTAAAGGTTTATTGTGTGCTCATTTCGGAGTAGAAATGACAAGCTTTACAATAATATTAATAATCTAAATTTTAATAATGCATATTTAATTATTTACTTATTTAAAATCTGTGTATTAAATAATTATTTATTTATTTAAATTGGTTAACCTGTAGGACAGTGCCTCGTAGTTCAGCGTCAACAATGATGATAATGATGCTTATGATTTCTCTGATTATTATTTCATTGGATTATTGGCATTCGTAGATATTCGTAAATCATCTTTATAGTTTTGTATAATTCGTTCAAGAGACCACTTTAACATAATACACAAGCGCGCAGACGAGTGAACTGGCTGTTCTACAATCGTAGATTTACATTTTCCATAATTACTGTTCACGATGAAAATTGTACAAATATTGCTTGCAGATTTACTAAAAGCATAAAAACCTTAACCGGAAGATAAGAACAACATAATTCAATCATTTTTTTAAAAATGATTGAATTATGTTGTTCTTATCTGCCTAAGGGGTGGATTCCTGCGTGAAGGAAAACTGGCTCGTATTCACATCACACATTGGGAAAACCACGAAAACCGACCATGGAATAAATGGAATGCCATGGAAGCAAAAAATGCACAATTTACAAACATATAAGTGTAAAGAAACTGAGATCACTGAGCCGGGTGACAGAGTGGATATATATATATATATAAATATATATTTATATACGTTTGGTGCAGCCGATTGCAACAAAAATACGAGGTGCACATCTACATGTTATAGCAATCCTATATACAAAATTTCAACGTTGTCAGGCTACTCGTTTTTGAGTTATGCGAGATATGTACATACGTTCGTACAGACGCCACGAAAAATTATTTTTAGAATTCATTTTAAAGCAGTTTTATAATTTGGCTCTAGTGTAGAATTGGGTGCCCCTTCGATTGGCGACAATTTTTTTTAAATTTTGCCGATAAAACCTCACTTCTGGTTACCACGATAGTTTTAACTTTGTTTTAGCTTCCCGATTTTATTTAAATGAAAATAGATTGATGTGTACATGGACATATTTAAGGCAGTGAGCAATGCTTAGTTTGTGCAATTCTAGGATTTTTTTAAGTAAAAACAGATCGATGTGTACATGGACACAGATCTTGTGCAATTCTTTGACTTCTTATTTTGGTTTTGTGTAGCAGCCATAAAGTTTGGTGAATTTGTTTTGGCGCCAAAGCACATGAAATACGTTGTTTTGAAAAATGGTTGCCATCCAGATTTTCGACGAAACTCCGTGTTTCAAAAATGGCGGCCATCTTGATTTCACCAGAAATTGTGAATAATAGAAATAAATTTACGACTATTATACACGATTAAAAAAAAAGAAATATTAATGAAAATGATTAAGGTTAAAAGGATGTAATTTTAAAAACAATGTCGGAAAAACTCACCTTTGCTTGGCTTTCCCAAATGTAAGTGCATACTCTCTTGTTAATTCATACATAAAATATCTCTTTGGAATGCCTGGCTTTCCCAAACTTTACGGCCCACCAGCGGCCGAGCGGTAAAGTCGCTGAACACTGGTAGTTCGGTTCGAGGTTCGGATCCCGCGAACGGGCTGGCTGCATGGGTGTTTTCGTGGTTTTCCCCACGTGTAACGTGTATACGAGCCAGTTTCCCTTAGAAAGTCCTCCACGAAGGCATCCCTCCTCTTTGGCAGATAGCCCTCGAGGCTTTACCATAATCACACACACACACCCCAACTTTACGCTTGTTTGAAAACTCCCAGCTTAAATTTTCCTTTAAAATCCCTCGATACTTAATTACAACATCACTAACAGCAGGTTTAGAGCAATCCAGAACTAAATGCAAAAATTTGATCTCCAAAACAGTAATCTTTACAACATCTGAGCGTTAAACATTAGCCGAAAATAGTGTTACGAATTTTGTGTAGATAGTTAATTTTTTAGTACAGTTCGAATTTTAAAATGTTGTATTTCCCCGTGCAATACAGCGCGAGATAAATTTTAAGAGACGCTATGCCGGAAAAGTAAGAAAACATTGGCACATGCGTTTGACTATGAGTAAATGGATATCTCGGTAATTTGTATTGAAATTGAATAAATGTTAACTGACTACTATATTAGCTGTAGCCGTAATTCCATCCTCTTGTTTACATTGCGTTTGGCGAATAGTATGGGTTACCACATCATATCATTTATCACCGCTCTTGGCGATATTTTTTGGTTAAAATTCTGGGTAGGCTATACTGAAGCTGTGCCGAAAAGAGTCTTTTATTCTGTCTTTACGTACAGATGTCGCGCAAAAACATCGTTAAATTGCATTCGATAGCGGTTAAAATGGATATTTTCGTTGAAATATGCTGCGTGAAACTTTTCGCGATTACAATACTTCCTTTTTACTTCGCACAAGGAAGTAAAAAACGAGAAGCTGCTGCTACTGTTAGGACTGAAACGTGAGAAGAACGAAAGCCATGGTATGATCTTAGATTAAGAAAATCGAAGTTATATATATTGTTATGAATTTTATTATATGTGTAAATAATTTTAGTGGAATTGTATTACCTTTTGTATAATGTAACATGAAACGCCTAAGCAATCGAACCTTCTTTAGAAAAATAACATTACACTAGCAAGTCCATTTAACATTGAGGTAAATGGATATCTCACCAAATTGCCAAGCTGGCGATGGTTTTGAGGACTAATTTTTGTAGCGAAACTTTCCCGAGAAATCGCCAGAAGTCGCAAAATTTGGTGACATCTTGATACGGTCCATATGTAACGGTAATTGGTATTGTAACTGAATAGCTGTTATTTATCCTTATATGTAACTGTAACCGTATATGCTTTCCAGTAAATTCGAGAAATGGAAAGTACTGGAAATTTCCGAGGAAACTCAAACCGGAGACAGCATCAATTCTCAGTTCTCAGATCAGAATTAACTTCGGAGTATTGAGAGATCTTCGTGCGAGGTTCGCTGTTTCAATGCGCTTTGCGTTTGTTTAAAAAGATAAAATTTAACAATGCTACTTTATTAATAATACGGCAAAATATATTTCACTGCCAAAACTTAAAAAGAGAACAACAAGACAAGATACCTACCTTTTTCCTCAACGCCAAAAGTGCAGTGTGTTGAAATAATATAAATACTGTATTTGCGTACAAATAATAGAGTGACAAATAAATGTGGTTTACAGCATTGATTCTATTTTCCTTTCAGACTGAGGCCCCATTAGTGACAAAATGGCTAAGACCACTCAATACCGGGATTTCGACCTGGGTTCGAATCCAGGCAAAACGGTCTGCCTGCATAATTGGACAAAGGTCGACAAATAGTTGCCGAGTTTGACGACGAATTTCTGGCCAAATTAGCGACAAAAATTAGTCACCAAAATTACCTGTTTAGCTATATCGCCCCTATTTAGGGAAATAGCCATTTATCTATGTGTTAAATAGTCTTATTCCTGTAACCTTACTTTTTGGCGGAACTTTTCTTTTTTGAAGTATTTTATGTTACATTACACAATAGATAATATAATTTCAAAATTATTTACATATATATAAAATTTCCACAGAAGTACACATTTACTGTCTAAATTTCTCTTCACATTTCATAGGAAATAATTTTTCATTTCTATATAGTATTTCTGTGTATAATATATATGTGTAAGATAAAAAATATATACATCAGCTGTATAATTCAGCTTAGTAATAGCTTCGTAATTCCTCATTTTTAATTTAAGTATTTCCTCTCTGTATTAATAGCGATAACTTTTCTGAACTGCTCCATTTCTAGAATAATCTACGTCACATCACTTGCGTAACGCTGATGACGTAGCTGATTCGGAACTTGAACTCAAAATTTAAAGAACTGAAACTTTTCTAACCAAAACCTTGTTGTTGGTGAGATTCCATTTTGTATAACTTAAGCTTAAACCTCTGTGCTGCTTGGACGCTATTTCGCTGTGCTCTCTCCTTATCGCAGCAGTGTATTAAAAAATGTAAATGTTCTTGAATAGGCACAATTAGAGTGCCAAGTAAATTGTGGGTAAAATCTCAATACAATTAAAAATGAAGATCTAATCTTCCTCGACTGGCAAATTTCTTATTCTTTGTGGATCGGCATTGTGTATCTACTCCGGGAAAATTCTTGCTCTTCATTGCAGATTCAACTTTCTACGTTCTTTTCTGTTTCATCATATATGCATATATATATATACACATTAGTACAAAGAGAAAAACTGTGTTTTTTAGAATGAACAGGGAAATGAAAATAAAAATAATTGCTATTGTTGCCTTTGTCTGCTGCTGTGACGAATAATGGTTTTCTCTGCGGCATGTAATGATTGTAAAAAACGAGAAGCTGCTGCTACTGTTAGGACTGAAACGTGAGAAGAACGAAAGCCATGGTATGATCTTAGATTAAGAAAATCGAAGTTATATATATTGTTATGAATTTTATTATATGTGTAAATAATTTTAGTGGAATTGTATTACCTTTTGTATAATGTAACATGAAACGCCTAAGCAATCGAACCTTCTTTAGAAAAATAACATTACACTAGCAAGTCCATTTAACATTGAGGTAAATGGATATCTCACCAAATTGCCAAGCTGGCGATGGTTTTGAGGACTAATTTTTGTAGCGAAACTTTCCCGAGAAATCGCCAGAAGTCGCAAAATTTGGTGACATCTTGATACGGTCCATATGTAACGGTAATTGGTATTGTAACTGAATAGCTGTTATTTATCCTTATATGTAACTGTAACCGTATATGCTTTCCAGTAAATTCGAGAAATGGAAAGTACTGGAAATTTCCGAGGAAACTCAAACCGGAGACAGCATCAATTCTCAGTTCTAATAATTCGTGCTTCTGATCAATAAATGTATTTTCTTTATTTTATCGCCAAATGGTATTCTCGATAAAGGCAATCACAACAGCTGGTTTGCTTTTAATAGACAGAATGTATGTGCTGTCGAGTTTTGTGTACATTTTCCGCAGCTGCAAATGTCAATAATTTCATACCTAGCATTGTAAGATGCCACATGTGTAAATCTGTATGCAATTATCCCTACACGTGTAATATGTAAAGAAGAAAGGGAAAACAACAGATAACAGACGGTCAGAAACTGGTTTCATCCTTACTGAACAAATCCTGCATAGAAGGTCAACGAAAAACATTCCAAAATCGGTGTGTTCGGAATGCTCAGCTGTTGAGAAGCTTTTGTGGAGGCGTGTGTAATTTCAACTGGCCGCTGACCCCTCTGTAGGCCGTGATGGATATTTATTGTTATTATTTTGACTACTTGCGTCTCGTGATGAGGATTGAAAAAAAAAAAAGGGTCCTCTCTGTTATATGAACGGTTTTGTTCTTTTAGAAGACTAAGATCCTATCTTGAGGAAATGCTGATGTATCATGTCGCTCTGGAATTTTGTGTATATTTTAAAGTGTTGTTCTACAAACAATTAACTACAACGTTCACTGCATTTATTTGTTGATGGAATGCATTCCTTTTTAAGCCGGTTAATCGTTAAATCCCTTTTGTGTGCATTTTTATCGGAATGTGTCTTTAATTTTAATTTAAATTTTAAGACCTGTTTGGTAATGATTTACGCCTAATATAATCTTTAAGCTGTACATACGGATACATTTTGTGTCAAAACTGTTATCATTCTTATTTAAGAATATAGCTTATCTGATATAATGGTGTGTGGAATTTCTTGAAAATTTAATTAGTGTAACTTTTCCTCAAAATATTAATGATTCTTAATAGTATAATCTTTAATAAAGTAACTTTTCTACTGATGATGATAAACCGTTTCTTTTATAAATTGTAATTTTATTCAAATGAAGTGTATTATTGAATAACTGATGGCTATAAACATTGTTTAAACTTAGTTTATATCTTTGGCAAAAAGAAAACTTTTATGCTTTCGTTTGCAGGTTTTTTTCCGGGGAAGAGCGGGCAGCTGAATCTGAATTTGTATATCGAAATACGGTTGTAATGTTTGAAATTTTAAAACTTATATACCAGAGATGTTTTTCTGCGTCCGTGGCTGAATGGATAAGACCACTGAATATTGGTAGTTCGTTTCGGAGTAAATTATTGCCGCTGAGAGAGCTGGCGACGTGAAATTCTCTGCTTTTTCACCTATATTTAGTATGACTATGACCTATTTTTCTCTTAATTTCTCTGTGAAGCGATTCCTCTTAAAAATAGGTACCCTTAAGTTAGTGACCACATTATTCCGAATTTAGTATGGAATAAAATAATTTCAGGAGTTAGAGAGGAACCACTCTGAAATATAACGTTAGTATTTTAAAGCAATTTAATATGCTTAGTTCTTTTCCCTACTTGCTCGCATGCTACAGTGGAATTTAAACATGCCGTACGATTTTGGTTTTCCTTGTGACCAAAAATTTTATTAGTGTTGTTATTGTTATAGCGACGATTTTTTTCGAAGCTTCCAGAAACCCGTGAAGCACTGTGTAAATACGGTCCGAAAGCTAGAGAATTAGTCAGTTATTTATCATTTCTAAGAGTTTGCTGCAAAGAGAACGATTTTCAGAATTTAAGCTATTTCGATACTGTTCTGTTATCAGGACCGGATGCAATAATGTATGTATGTATGTATGCATGTATGTATGGATGAATGTGTTCATGTAGTCATGTATATAGGGTGAATCTGAACGAGTGGGCAAAACGTTGGGGGTGATAGAGGGCAGCGATGCGAGCAATATTCGTCATAGATGTATGGTCGAAATGCAAACGGCGAACCACTAGGTGGCATTGTAAATAAATGGTATAAAAAGGGGTCGGTCCTCGTACCCAACGGCATGTCTACCGTGGATTGCCGAGAGGATAGCTAGTTACATGAACCACGAAATTTCCAGGGCGATGGATTGTCTGAGGTGGCTCCATAGCTTTGCCTCCAAGATGACCGGATCTTTTACCTGTGGGGCCATATGAAAAGCCTAATCAACAAGTGCCCCATTGAAACCAACATGGATCTTCACTGACTACCAATAAGTATTTGGATACTTATGCAAATGACGATATCTGCGGTCCCAAGGTACGTCACGGACTCCGCCGGTATATATCGTATAGGAAACAGCATCGGCTTTAGTCGCATGCAAGATGCCTCGAAGTTCGGAGCTCTCTGATTCCGGGAAAGGTATAATTATCGGGTATCAAAAATGTGGCCGATCCTTAAGGGACATATCTAGCGATCTGAAGTACCCAATATCGACAGTGGCGTATGTGATTAAGAAGTGGAAGGTGAGCGGTGATTGTCAGAATGTGGCCCGAGTCGGCAGACCAACGAAACTGGGAGATAGAGACCGACCAGAGAAATTCGGAAGAACCGCACCCAACCGATGGCCCTCATCCGCAAGGATTTTCAACAGGCATCCGGGATTATTGTTTCAATGAATACCATCCGTAAGGAAGCACATCTGTTTGGTTTTCGTGGTCGTGCTGCTGCCCATAAGCCTTTGATTACAAAGTCCAACCGCGCTGCTCGGTTAATGTGGTGCAAAGCACATCGAAATTGGACCGTAGATCAGTGGAAACGAGTTCTTTGGAGTGACGAATCCAGGTTCAGCCTTTACCGTTCGGGTGGCAGGGTGTGGGTATGGCGTCTACATGCAGAACGTCTCCTGCCAGAATGCATTGTGCCAACAGTCAAGTTCGACGGAGGTGGAATTATGGTCTGGGTGTGTTTCTCCTGGTATGGGCTGGGACCCTTGGTCCCCATTCATGGTAAGCTCAACTCCGATGCCTACTGCACTATTTTGGATGACAATGTGCTTCCTACGTTGTGGCAGTTTTAGGGGTTGAACCCCTGTTACTTTCAGGACGACAATGCCAGTTGTCATGTTTCGATGTTAACCAAGGCTTGGTATGGTGCCAATGGAGTTCATCGAATGGACTGGCCTGCCCAGAGTCCAGACCTGAACCCTATAGAGAACCTCTGGGACGAGTTGCTTCTCTGAAATTCAGGGGTGCACTACCCGTGCAAAATCGGTGAAGGAACTTCTATGTCTTCTCCAAGCCGAGTGGAAGAAAATACCACTAGCTGTCATACAAAGACTTGTGGAAAGTATGCCCCGGAGGGTCCACGCTGTAATTACCTCTCGTGGAGGCTCTAGCAACTATTGATTTTGAATAAAATTAGTTTTTCTTTTCTATCACAGGTGTCCAAATACTTATTGGTAGTCAGTGTAGTAGTCAGGATCACCGTTGTTGCCGGCGATATTCAAGATTGGATTATTCAATTATGGCAAAGCACACAAGGGCTATTTGCCTAAAGGGAGAGATGCCTTCGTGTAGGACTTTCTAAGGGAAACTGGCTCGTATACACGTTACACATGGCGAAAACCCCGAAAACGTCCATGCAGCCAGCCCTTTCGCGGGATTCGAACCTCGGACGGAAGTACCAGTGTTGAGTGTTACCACTCGGCCGCTGGTGGGCCTGGCGATATTCAAGAAATGATTGGTGTCTTCGCAAATGTGCGTCAGTCCCTATCCCGCAGGTTTGAAGCCTGCATTACAGCTGGAGGAAGGTCTTTTGAGCAATTTCTATGAGCATGCTGCTAATAAATGTTTTCTGAAGTATCTCCTCTTATTCTTGTGTTAATTTTATAAATTTGATAGTGGAAAACTGCCCTTAATATACCCCACTGTCATATAATTACCCCAATGTCAAATTTATAGAATTACTTGTGTTAATTCTATAAATTTTACAGTGGAAAATACTGTCGAATAAAGTGTTTTGAGTCTTCATCAAGTGATGACAACACTTGATGAAAACTCAAAACACTTTATTCGCCAGTATTTCACAGAACAGCTGCAAAGACACATTTACAGTTGTCGAAAAAGCGCGATAAACGCGCTGAAACAGTCAGCAACACAACCTTCGGGCTACAACGGTGAAGACAGCTTCACGGCAAAGCACTCAAGTACAGCTCACAACTCGGTGCGGTCGCTCTCAAGCTAATCTCTGAACTCAAAACACTACTACTGAACTCAACATACTCTACTCTCGATACTCTCACGATACACTGCTACTGCCCGTATAGGCAGGATTTACCTGTAATAATTCATCCTAGAACGTTCTCCCTCCGTCTATGGCATATCCCCAATTTGGCGACAAATCTGGCAACCCTGCCTCTCCTTGCCATTTTCTAGCAACCTTAAACCCAGTTTGCGGAAAAGCTATCTTACCGCAGCTGGGCATCGTAACAATACATACACTTCATACGTGCATGTATACATACACTTCCGAATCCAGTCCTGATAATAGAAGAGTACCGATATTTCTAGAGCACTAAGAAGAAATTGCTTTATATCCTTCAGCTTTTTACAGCTATTAATTTTTGCTACTCACTGCATTCTTTTCCAATAAATTTTCAATTTCTTTCTTGTCGTCCAGAGAGTAATTATTTAAAGAACACGAACACATAGCTCGTAACAGTATTAACTGTGGAGTTTTAATTTGTTTGCATGATTTTAATTTGTTCCATTTCAATAAAAATTTAAAAAAATACAGATTTTTATAGCCATTATCTGTTTTATTCTTATTTCATAATGTTTGTATGGTAGTACTTTAGAAGCTTTCGTAAAATATCTAATTATAAACAGCTTCGAAAATTTTATATTCTCTTCAGTTGAACTTTTCAAAGTTTTTTTTTTTTTTTTGAAGAATGTATTTAAATTTCTAAAACAGAACATGAATATAATATGTATTGAATAATTTTCAGCCATACGTGCTATACTTAATGATTTTAAAATTGAATTATTTTGACAGTTATTCTCCATTGTTTTGTTCCATTGTCATGGAAAAAATTAACATTGAGTTTTTCAGCTGCAGTAAAAATGGTATTCCTCTCCCAAATTAGCATGCAGTGTTTACAACTTTATCGTAGAATTAACGTTTTGAGTGGGTACTTAAAATTTTGCCTACGTGGTTAAGGTCGGTTGGTTCAGAAAGAGGGTTAGCTTGAACGCCTAGCAAGCACCAGACCACAAAACGTGGTTAGGGTGTATGTCTGCGACCTTTTCTGAATCTCTGTAATTGCATCTTTTTAACCCTCGCTTGACCTTTTCTTCGTGATTGAGACAAAGATGACTGATATCCTTTCTAGCCGCATCGTGTGAGGAATAATTTTTTTGTAGAAATTTTGAATTTTTAAGATGCAAGAAGAAGATTTCAACTGGAATGCGAACATTCGTTATACTGAATCTATATTATTCGATTTAAATTCGTAAACGTGTTGAATTTTTTCCTTATATTCGTGAGTTGAAAGAATGATGTATCATGAATAAGGTTATCAGATGTCCAGTGCTGTGTCTGGGATGGCAAAATGTCCAGAATTTTTATGTCAGAGTGATTGTCCGTCTGGTTAATCAATTTCGTCGCTAAATGCATCAGCTCCGGTAGAAATGTTTGCTTTATTTGATTATGGCAAAGCACTCGAGGGCTATCTACCCAAGAGGAGGGATGCCTTCATGGAAGACTTTCTCAGGGGGACTGGCTCGTATACGCGTTACACACTGGAAAAATAACGAAAACGCCCATGCAGCGAGCTCGTTCGCGGGATTCGAACCTCGGACCGAACTGCCAGTGTTCAGCAACTTTACTGTTGGTGGGCGCATTAGAAAGGATGTTCTCAAGTATAATCAACATTTATCTTCAGAAAGAGCTTTTTAACGTCTTCGTCGTTCGTAACGCGTCTAGCGCTTTCAAGTGAAACTTCCGCAGGGTGGCCGTAACGTGCTTCAAGCGTTCTTCTACATTTTAAAACTTTTAAACGTTTAAAACGCTTTCTAAATGTTTACTTGTTTGAGTTTTTTTTTTTTTTTTTTATTTGTTCTAATACCTCCTAGAGGGCAGCGCTAATCAGGCATTCTATTTCTAATCGAATTTGCCCCGGGTTTTATGAATATTCTCGCTATTTTACATAAGATACAAGACTTTGAGAGATGGCTTCAACTTCTACTCAGCAGAAAAAGAGAAAAATATGAAGTTGTGAATTGGAAAGACAAAAAGGATATACATTTGATGAGTACAGTCCATAATATCTCGATGATTGATGTTGGAACACGGAAAAGAACTGTTAAAAAAAAAAAAAAAAAAAAAAAAAAAACAATAATTGTAAAAGATTACAACAAAATGGGAGGAGTGGACCGCCTGGATCAGATATTATCAAATTATCCTGCTGTTAGAAATAAGCAGAGATATTATTATTTTTCCATTATGCTTTATTTCCTTATAATTTTACTTAATATTCATTGACATTCATCCATTACAAAAGTTATGTATGTAAAGTTATGGTGTACAGAGAAAACAACATTACACGCTACGAAAAACAGATGGCCGCTGGGAAGTTTCGCGGACAGGAGAGGACGGCGAAAGGGTTAAAAGTGTCACCAATAAAGCAACTTCAAAGTGAATTCCAAAGATTCATATAGTGATTTATATGGACATATGAAATGCAATAAAATGTTTGTTTAAAAAGCAAAATATTATCTAATAAAAGATATGCAAAACTGAAACTGAAACAAGAATCATCTTCAGAGTAGAAATTCTGCAGCAAGTATGCAACTTAATTTTCAACAGATCTTGAATATTTTGTTTCTGTGTGATTTCTTTTCACGTCATCGTGCCAACTTTTATCTGTGATACAGGCCTGTATAATGTATATGTTGTATACGTGTTCAGGATTGGAGAAACCTCTGAAATTTTTCAGGGTGGAAGACTGGAGATAAATAGGTACATACATCAATATTTTTTTTAAATTTTTATTTGAGTGGTCAGAAATAGGTTATACAATGCAGTATTGCACCACTACCTTAAGCACATTTATAATATATATATGTTGTATCATCTTAAATTCACTTAGTTCGACACTAGTACAAAAACGCATTTTTTACTCGATTCCGGGAGAATCGTACGTCTCCCCCTTGCTCACGAATTCCAATGTTCTTGGATTCTTGTTCCTAAAATATAATAATATTAATCATAAACGAAGCATGACTCCATAAAAACATCAATGAATCTTCCCAGAACCATAATATAGCATGGCAAGTTGATTGTGTAGATGCGATACAAAGCACTTACGGGACATTTTCAGGAAAGCTCCTCGATCTCCCTCAGTTCTAGGTCCTATTAGTGATCGAGTGGGCTGAATGCTGGAAGTTCGACCCGGGTTTGATCCTAGTCGAACGGGTTAGCTGGTTGGCTTTCCGCATGTGTAATGTGAATACGAGACTGTTCCCGCGGAAAGTCCTCCATGAAGACATAAGACATCCATCTCCTTAGACAGGTAATCCTTGTGAGTCAATCAGCCTAAGACCCACAATTCTATCGAGCCCATTGGTAACAGATTAGAGCCGAATGGTTCATTTATCTCTGTAAAAAAAAAAGTTCCGATGTTTTTAACAACTAGCAAACTCGAGACCTACTTCAGCGTGATTTTCGATATCAAAACATTGTTTATCAGTGTTCGGATTGGCTTCTAAAGCATAGCTATAGTCCGCTAAATAATGTGTCGGGATCTTTAACTGAGAAATCCGCACACTGTTAAAGATTTATGTAACTTATACGTAACGTACTTTTAGAAATACAACTACAATATCTAGACACCAAGATGATAAACTTCAAGAAGTGTTCTTTCAAAATAATTATGTAAATAAAATGTAAATATGATTGATGTTTAGAAGCATCTATGCTTTTTCCAGTTTTCCCAGCGATTACCCACCGCATAGCAAGTATTGCGATTGGATAAAACATAAGATCTTTAACTTCGAAGCATAGTCTACCAGTTCTCAGTATGTTGCTGTTCAATGTCGCATAAAATCTCCTAACTTATTTTTCAAAACGCAGGTGTAGTTTTTTAAGAGGCTGGATAGTTTTTATTTTATTTTTATAATCATATATCTAATATATATAATTTGTAATTCATTAAGTTATTGTAATTCATAAGAATCATGTAAGTTCTAATACCGTTGACTTTTGTTAGTACAATCCTAGATGTTCCTAGGAAAACCTAGGACTTCCTAGGAAAGTCCAAATTGATCGTACCTTAACGTAACATAATTTTTCTCTCCATATAACGCCGAACGATCATCGAACTTCTTTAAATGCGTGTAAAATGTGAATCTTTTTACTTCCTTGTACGAAGTAAAAAGGAAGTATTGTAATCGCGAAAAGTTTCAGGCAGCATATTTCAACGAAAATATCCCATTTTGACCTCTTTCAAATGCAATTTAACGATGTATTTTCGTGATATCTGTACGTAAGGACAGAATAAAACACTCTTTTCCACCAAAAAAATTATAAAACTGCTTTAAAATGAATTCTGAAGCGAATTTTTCGTGGCGTCTGTACAAACGTATGTACGTACGTGCGTGCGAACGTATCTCGCATAACTCCAAAACGAGTAGCCTCAGAACGTTGAAATTTTGTATATAGGACTGCTTTAACATGTAGATGTGCACCTCGTATTTTGGTTACAATCGGCCGCACCAAACGTATATAAATATATTTATGTATATATCCACTCTGTTACCCGGCTCAGTGATCTCAGTTTCTTTACTCTTATATGTTTGTAAATTGTACATTTTTTGCTTTAAAAATGATTGAATTATGTTGTTCTTATCTTCCGGTTAAGGTTTTTATGCCTTTAGTAAATCTGTATGCAATATTTTTAGAATTATCAACAATTTTAAAATTGTATAAGTGCCGCTAAGCCTAATAATGTTTTTGATGGCGGCCATTGCTCTTGTTTACATTTGAAACAGCATGATAGCGGATTTGTTGCCAATCTAGAGAAACTTATCTTCGCAACAACAAAGATAACGCCTTCATTTATTATTTAAATAATGCTTAATCCTTTCTGGAATTTTTTCGAGGAAATAAGCGTTTAAGATTTACTTCGTAATTTTTAATACAGATATTTTGAGTTTTTATGTATTTTTGCCTTGTCGCGAAGTGAAAATTGAATTAATTGAATGAGAAATACTCAATCGTCTGTAAAAAACTGTTTCTTTTTTGTTTTGTTTGCTTAATTTCTTTTATACATCGTTCTACTTTATTATAGTATTTGAATAGAACATGTGGCAACGATTAGACAATTCTTTAAATGATATAAATTTTGTGCATTCTGAGATATAATATGAACGAAATATAATACTGTTAAGTGAACCTAGCACCAGAGTGTCGCTATGGTAAACAAAGTGAATTTTAAAGAGTGCATTTATTCTATTGTGGTTTATGCGGTGTCGGCGAAGTAGGTTTAATTCAATCTAATAAGTTTAAATTAAATGCAAGAAAAAATGCGTATAATTTAATATTCCGTACAAGGAAGTTATGTGGTGTACACATCAGATTTTTTTTAAGAAGTTAGTATTAGGTAATTCCTTCTTTCCTTCCAAAGCCATAACAAACAAATTTAACACCAATTACGCCCAGCTGATACCCGAGATGAATTTAAATGGTTTTAACCCGAGACTGAAAATTCAACCATCTTAAAAGTAAAAAATAAAACATTAGAATCATTACGACCTACCTTTTGCCCTTTGTACTTGAATAGTAAGATATGTATCTGACACATGGTTCTGCTGCGGAGGCCATGTATGGGAATGCTATAAATTTAAGTGAGTTGAAACCAAGGGTGAATCGGCGTTCAAGATGTTATTCAAATATGATAGCATTATTACTTAAATATAATAGCATGGTTCCTTTTCATCCAAAAAGAGAGACTGCTGTTTATGTATAGTAAACTGTCTTGTTGATTTTTATTTTTTATAAAATAAATGAATAAAAGAGAAATATCTAAGTAAGGATTTATTAGTTAATTCTTTTAAATTATGTTATACTTTCTTTAATGAAGTTACATTTGAACTGATAAATTACAATGATAATTTACTTCTTCCATTTATTGAAGTAATACGTTGATAAAGTACTTTTTGCTAACTTCCGAGCAACATTCCATACACTTATCATTTGATATAGTTCCCTCTGCCTGTCACAACGGACGCATTATAATGAGAGTCGACTGCATATCTAGTTCCAAACGAAAATTTTATGAACATTTGCAGCATAGTTATATTCATATAAAGTGTTTATAATTCCTCACTGTGCTTACTTTGGTACAAAATAATCGCTTGAGCTCCGTCCAATGTCGTTACCTTGGGAAAAACTCTAATTTGTACACCACATGACTTTTCCTTGTACGGAATATTAAATTATGCGCTTTTTTTTTTTTTTTTTTTTCATTTCATTTAAGCTTATTGGATTGAATTAGATCTACTTCGTCGATAGCACATAAACCACAATAGAATAAATGCACTCTTTAAAATCACTATATTTGTTTACCATAGCGACACTCTGATGGTAGATTCACTTAACAGAATTACATTTCTCATATTATAACTAAGAATGCACAATAGCAATCTTGCTTTTAAGCAAGAAGAAAGGAGATGAGGACTTTGGCGAACGCCGTTTCCTCCAGTCCGTGAGGCTTGGTAAGTTAGAAGAAGTTGGCGAGTAAACAAACGACCGAACTTCGGAATTCGGAAAATGCACAATATTTATATTATTTGAAGAATATAATTGTTGCTACATGTTCTATTCAAACACTATAATAAATCTAAAACGATGTATAAAAAAATTAAGCAAACAAAACGAAAAAGAAACGGTTTTTCACAGACGATTCAGTATTTCTCATTCAATTAATTCAGTTCTCACTTCTTGACAACGCAAAAATACATAAAAACTCAAAATAACTATATTAAAAATTACAAAGTAAATTTTAAACTCATATTTCCTCGAATAAATTCCAGAATGGAGTAAGCATGATTTAATTCGCAATGATAAAAGAAGGCGTAATCTTTGTTGTTGAAAAGCTTAGTTTCTCTAGATCGGCAACAATTTGCTGTTCTGCCACATTTCAAATGTAAACAAACATGTCCGCCATCGCAAAAATGATTAGGCTTAGTCGCACTTAAACAACTTTTAAATTGTTGATAACTTTAAAAATATTGCATGCAGATTTACTAAAGTCATAAAAACGTTAACCGGAAGATAAGAACAACATAATTCAATTATTTTTAAAGCAAAAAAATGCACAATTTACAAACATATAAGAGTAAAAAAACTGAGATCACTGAGCCGGGTAACAGAGTGGCTATATATATACATATATTTATATACGTTTGGTGCGGCCGATTGCAACCAAAATACGAGGTGCTCATCTACATGTTATAGCAGTCCTATATACAAATTTTCAACTTTCTGAGGCTACTTGTTTTTGAGTTATGCGAGATACGTGCGTACAGACGGCACGAAAAATTCTCTTGAGAATTCATTTAAAATTAGTTTTATAATTTTTTTCGGGGAAAAAAAATTAGTTTTATAATTTTTTTCGGGTTTTATTCTGACCTTGCTTACAGATGTCACGCAAAAACATCGTTAAATTACATTCGATAGCGGTTAAAATGGATATTTTCGTTGAAATATGATCTCTGAAACTTTTCGCGATTACAATACTTCCTTTTTACTTCGTACAAGGAAGTAAAAAAGGAAAAGAAGAGAAATTAATTCTAAAGTTTAAAAGGGGATGAGGAAAATATAAGAATTTATAATGTAGTTTTAGTTCTTTGTGTGTAAGGTATTTCTCCTTTCTTCCTAGCGTGCCTTGATGGTGTAGTGGTTCTGCACGCTGGGCCGGTATTCCAGAGGTCTGTGGTTCGATTCCCGGCGAAGGCGTTGCTAATTTTTCATTTCGCCTTCTTCCAAAAAATGCTTAATGTCTCTATAGTGGTGCCCGAACTAAAGTGGTGGTGGGTGATGATTCTCCCAACCCGGGATTTGGCGATTGGGTCTTCTAAAATCCCCAGTCACCCTTTAAAAGGAGAAGTATATTAGGTATTTCTCCTTTCTTCCTAGCGTGCCTTCGTGGTGTAGTGGTTCTGCACGCTGCGCCGGAATTCCAGAGGTCCGTCGTTCGATTCCCGGCGTAGGCGTTGCTAATTTTTCAATTTCTCCTGCTTTAAAAATAACCTTATGTCTCTTAAAAGTCTTCATTTAGAACATAATTAAAGAGTTATTAGATGGCTGTTAGTAAGAAACTAAATTTTATTTAATATCTTGAAAAGTGTGCTTACATAACGTTTAATACTGCTTATTGTAACAAAATAATTTTTAACATTACGTAAATGTTTGCATTCTCAGAATCATTTTTATAATACGCATTTCTTCAATAAATTCTTTTTCCTTATTATCAATACAACGGAGCTTGATGAAAGTATTACTGGTGGATAAGTATTTTCATTTTTTAGTTTGGGGGGTGAATGTTTAATTATATCGCATGAAAACAGCGTATTCTTAAACAATTAATGATTGAAAATTAATGTGCAGATCTTCAGTTTATAAAACAATTTCAGTTATATTCTGTTTTATCTGAGAAATCGATGACACGATACACGATACACGATAATCGTTTTTTTATATCATAGACAGGACATCAATAACAAGAGAACTTGACGATAGTAGAACCGGTGGATAAGTATTCTCATTGGATTAGTGTGGGATGGAATGTTTAATTATATCACATAAAAACATCGTATTCTTAAACAATTAAGGATTGAAAATTAATTTTATTAGCTTGAGTTTACGAAGCAATTTCAATTGTATTCTGTTTTATCGAAAAAATCGATGACACGATAATCGTTTTTAGTAATAGCATGTATATTAAAGGTTGATGTTTGTGCAGTAGAAGGTATTACGAGGAATTTACGGTTTCATTTTTGGCAAGAGCAGCTTAACCATTTTCAAAACAAGAATATTTTTGCTTAATAACTGAGAATTCCTTCTAGCGTTTCTTTCTATTTTACGTGTATTTAGGTACTTAAGATTAATTTTTCTTCTTTCTTTTCTTAGCCATTTTATTGTACAAGTTGCGACCATAAAGTAACCAGACAAGTTAAAAGACCAAATAATAAATAAGTGTAAATGTATGCTTAGAAAGAATGACATCTTATCTCATGTGAAACTCATTTTTAACTGGTTATTTTGTCATTTGCATATCAAAGTGGCACAGTCATTTTCATTTACTGAGAAGACATCCTACAAAAAAATGTGCTTCGAAATAGAACAACGCTATATTATTATTATTATTATTATTATTATTATTATTATTATTATTATTATTTTATTATTATTATTATTATTAGTTAAATTTGCCACCGTAACGTTAGAGATGGCTCGAACAATATATGGCGATGCATCGTTATCAAGAATACAAATGTATATGAGTGGTACAACCGTGGTGCGTTTACAACCGTTTAAATGTGGGTGCGAAAGCGTTGAAGATGAACCAAAAGCCAACCTAAGGTGATGCTAATTGCAGTTTGATTACAAATGACTTATTTATTCACCATGAATTTATACCTGAAAAGCAATCAGTTAATAATTATTTTTACATGAAGGTGCATTTTTGATTAAGAAAGAATAAGGCCAAAACTTTTTAATCCTGAGCAATGGTTACTTTCACACGATTATACTGGGTGCCATAGAGCATTGTCTATACAACAGTATCTTCTTAAGCATTCAATTGCAGTGGTAAATCACCCACTATATTCTTCCGATGAATCGCCTTCTAGCTTCGAAACCGTATATTCCGATGAAAGGCCAGAGATGTGAAAACATTTGGTATATTAAACGAAATGTTGCGCGTATTTTGGGAGCGATTAGTTCGAACGCCTATATACTCTGTTTCGATGACGTGAAGAAACACTAGAAAAATTATAGACTCCTGGCAGTTATTTTAAAGAAGATAAAATTTGCCGTATTTTCCGGCTTATAACGCGCACCGGTGTATAATATGCATCTATAATTTCAAGCTACATTTTTTAATTTTTAGGTATATTCGTCATATAACGCGCACCCAGTTCTTCACGAAGAAACCTAAAAGATACGTGTGCAATGCTCTTATCTTTTGAGGTCACTTATTCAAACATTTGTCATAGCCTTTCGAACAATTGTAAACCGCACTGACAAGCGATAAGGGGAATAATATGTGTGTGGGTTAAATGCTTGAGAGTAAATATTCGGGGAAAGAGCGTGGATTGTATTCAAGGCAGCTGTCCAAAGGAATGATATTGTAAGAGCCCTTCAAACCTGAATGAAATCGGGGAATTAGTCTTAAGTTAGCAGTCTTCTCTTTCTGTAGTCATTTGAAGCCGATATTTTGAAATGAAAATTGAAGGCTTTAGTAAATCGCATTTGCTTTAGTTGAAATACAATTCATTTGTGCTCCTTTTAGTAGTTAATATGGCTCCCGTTAAACGAAACAGACACATTACTGGTTTCAAATTCAAAACCATTCATTTTGCGAAAGGAAATTGAAATCGTGCTGCAATAAGAATGTTTGGTATTGGTGAAAGATGGAACGGATAATGATTGCTTATTTATGGATCAAAATAACAATGATGATGATGAAGATAAAACAAAATTCGATTATACGCTTGAAGATATAACAGAAGACGAACAAGGACAAACTCGTCATGTTATCCAGTAAGGAAAATATTTAATTTCATAAATGTCATTTTTTTTAAATAAGCAGCATTTCGGTGAATGTAAAAGTCTATTTTTTTTTCCTTTTTTTGAGGTATTATTTATTAAGTTGTTATCCGGCGTATAACGCGCTCTCTATTTCAGTCCAATTTTTAGTATTGAAAGTGCGTTTATACGTCGGAATATACGATATTTCAAGAACTTATAATATTTTTCTTATTTATGAGAAATTGGTCGGTTAACTTTATGGGCGGACCTTCTATATTACATTTCTCTAGTAGAAGATATATTTTAGCATTATATTATGAAACGTAGCCCCATGAAATTGTTGTAATAGATAGACGAAAATTTATTTTTGTAGATTATGACGAATGTGAATTTTATTGTATAAAAACATTTTGATAATTAAGGTTTGAAAATTAAGTGCTATAATAAGCTTTCGCTATGGTTATTAACGCCAGCATAAAAAATATTGTTCGTACGAACTAAAATTGTGATCAGTACCGATTAGATTATATCACGCGTATCGTTCTTTAACATATTCAAATTCATATTTAAATGTTAAAACATGTATTATCAGAACATCAACATTGCATCGAATCTAGACTAGAAATTTTAATATTCAACTTTCTGATTTGCTTGATCGACAGTGGATCTCGTATTCGACAAAAGATTGAAGTTTTAAAAATACGTTTTCCACTTGAAAAGATTTTGCATGAAAAATGTTGTGTTTACAGCCGCAGAAGATGCTTCATAAATATATTTTTGTAATTATCTTTAAACATCTTGTTTCTATTTTAATCTCGTTTCACTTGCTTATTTTCAAGCCTTGTAACTTGCATAACTAATGTAATGAAAACTGTAGTAGGATTTTGTAAGCATGTTAGATGTTCTTTCTGGTCATTGTCCAAAGGCTTAGAAAAACTGTCGAACCGTAGCCATCGAGGGAAAGTGACCGTGAATTTTGAAAAGTGAACTTCCGTACTAGATCCTTGCGGAAGAGAGAAGTTAATAAGGTCTCGAACCTTGACTTGTTTTTCCTGGATTTAATTACGCGATTGAGTAAGCGAAACAAAAGATTGGCTAATCGCACCGTATGGCTTTAGGGCGGCGAACGGAGTATGTAGATTGGAGGACACGCCTAATAACGTAGGCATAGAATGGGCATTACGGAATGCATTTGCTGTTAACTTAAAGGATGAAACGAATTCCAACTCCAGTAGAGTGGGACTTTTCGTAGGTTGAGAGATTATTTCCGCTTCTATTTTTGCACTTAAGGCATATTTTATTAGCATATTTTGTCAGCAGACTGACCATCCCTAATGCGAAACTTTTCAAGCTGACATAGTGAAAAAGTAGAAAATTCCAACCATGGTCTCATGTAATAGATGGCTGTCAGAATGAAGGCTCATAGCAAGCAATTTATTCAGCATTTCCAAAGAAGCTAGATTTCTTCTTCGCAGCCTTCATCTTTGATTTATCTCTGGTACATGCTTAGTAGGCAGGCACAAAAGGACAATGTGGATCGGACCTGATCATAGTATTTTCTCTCCAGTGTATTTAAGTACAATAAAATTGCAACTGTTCGGCTTGCCTGCTAGGTTTCTGAACAAAGTAAAATTACATTTGTTATTAATTCATTTTAAAGGCTTTAATTTTTTCGTTGGTTTAAACAATAAAGAATACTAATACACTACTGTGCACACTTCTTAAACAAAGATGTTAAATTAATTTAGACAAATAACATATCCAGTTTGCCTTCAGTGCGTATCCCATAAATATTGCTTTATTAAAAGAAATATGCGTTTTAGGTTGCGAAAATGTGAAATATTTTTTTAATTGTGTAAAAATAAAATCGTGTATATTTAGTTTTTAAGTTTAAAAAAAAAAAAAAATCATTGTGTATTACACCTTCCCTCCCTGTTTCCACGGCAGATAATTATTTTAAATTCGAGAAATCTGCTTTCTCTTTATATGTGTCTGAATTCAGAATGCAATCGAAAATTTGAATGCAGTGTTAATTCATTAAGAATGCTGATTTTGTAAATAAAATTACAAATTTAAATAAAAATCTTTTTAATATCCATTCTGCATTTGTGCAAATGAGAGTGGTAAAGCTGGAGCTTTGCATTTACAAAATTCTTTAGATAAAAGCAAGTTTAATTGACTGTATCAGTGGTCTCGAACTGAAATTGCATGCCGGCTACATACCATTATCTGAAAACAACTGAGGGGCCAGTTTTTTTTTAACACAACGGAAAGTTTTATCAACAAAATAAAGAATATTATTTTAAATAAATGTTAGATTTCGCTTGCTAAATATTTATCAAAACATAACAAGCAGTAATAATAATATGAATAAAAACAGCTCAATTTATATCCCTTTCCCCCTCCCCTGGTCTGAAATCTAAAATTTGGTACCTTTTTGCTAACTTAAGTATATTGACAACTAAATGTTAAATTCTTAGACAGATATTTCTTTGAAGTAATTCTAATATGTTTAATTAGTCATTAAATAATTTAATTTAAACAAAAAAAAAATTAACACATTATGAAAACTTTCGAAGTTTTCAGAGAAAGTTTCACATGTGGGTCGAAATTTGAGAATTAATGATGACAACCTAGTCAGTTTCTCTTATTAATTAATTTTTTCTTTGAGACATAAAAAATACACATTTGCATGTAAATAATAATAAACTTCTATATTTTTTACCTACCACAGCTTAAATACGTATCGTTTCTGATAAAGTTTGTAACCTTGTAAAGAAATTACTAGAAATTATCTTCATCCACTGGTTGTAGCTGTTCATCATCAATCGGATTCTTTTCCGATCTATTTTTTTCAACTGTGAAAAAAAGCTGTTCATATATAAATGTATTTCCAAACAAAGCGATTATTCTTAGTGCAGAATTCGTAAATCTTCAAATCGTCGAATAAGATTTATATCACATTGTAAGTTAATTAACTCCATTTATAGATTTTCTTGCACATTATTCAAGTGTGCAAGGAAATCTATAAATAGTGTTTTGCGTTTGTTCTTAATGGTAATGAAAATAATATAAACTCGAATTTCAAATAACTAACGTCTTGAACCTTTGGACTATGCCATATTCATGCAAAATTTATCTTTAATAGTCATAAGTTGGTGTGATGTTTATTTCACATATTTGTGCTTTTCCTTCTGATACAAAGCTTGGAACGAAAAGACGAAACCAGTTGCCTTAGAAAGGAACATATTGAACATGTTCTGTTTCCAAGATACATGTCCTCCTCAAAAGCTCCTAGAAGTGTTTTGTTTTCGTTCTTGTTCTTCGGAATACTGTGGATGATGAAATGACTGCACGTGCATGTTTCCTTATTTAGTTGGTCTTACTTCACTAGTAGTGCGCGAATGTGTACCAGCCTTAA
Source organism: Stegodyphus dumicola (assembly GCF_044657685.1). NCBI lineage: Eukaryota > Metazoa > Arthropoda > Arachnida > Araneae > Eresidae > Stegodyphus > Stegodyphus dumicola. Next base: position 35,686,589 of record NC_140769.1, read on the forward strand.
CCATTTTGTAATACGATCCTGTCTAAAATATGGTTATTTTCGCATTCTCGTAAGGAGAACCTTAAACGCTGGCATATATTATTTTACTATGTTATTTTCTTTTGATACGCTGCATTCTTTATACATATATTCGTTTTCCTATGGATGCATAAAATGTCCTACTTAAATACTATTTTGCATTTTTTTTTTTTTTAACTTTTGTTTTAGTTTACAACTGCGTTTATCTTGATAGCTGGGTTCCACATTTTATTTTGATCGCGTATTTTAAAGTAATGTTCTGCATTTTATTTGATAGCGTTTTCCATAAACATGCTTCCTCCAACAGAAAGACCATTGGAAAACTGAAAACAGAAACTTCCTATATCAGTATTAGATTCATGCCATGTTAAGAGGATTCACAATGCATAGCGTAAAGCTGAAGTCATGTTAAATCTCTCAACATGAAATAGTAGTATGTGAATGAGTAGTACATGGCTTTTCTACTTGATTTGGATATGCAAAATTGAAAACAAATGAATGCTTTTGCTGGTACATACTACGATTTTTTTAAGTGCATTAATCTCTTATGAAATGTAAATACGCATGCATTATGAAGATCAGGTTTTTAATGTTATCTTCCTCAGTTTGTTTTAACGTTATCTTCCTCAGTTTGGTGTATTCTTTTTTAGTTTCCCCCCCCTTCCTTCCTGTGGATCGTCTCCTTGATTAATTTTAGGCATTTTCGGGTCCTTCGAGTGAACAGTTCTTAGGTCGTGTTGGACTGGATTATTTTACTATGGCATTATTTGTTGATAAGTTGCGAGTTAATTATATTTAAAGGAGGATGCCATCCTGAAGGACTTTTTAAGGGAAATTGGCTTGTAATAACGTTACACGTGGGTAAAATATGAAAATTGTCATACAGTGAGCCCGGTTTCTGGGATTTGAACCCAGGACGGACAATAGGCTTTCAACGGTTTTACCGCTCAGCCGCTGGTTAGTTCTAAAATATTCTTAAACTAGCACCTTATTGTGTATCCATGCTGCAATTATTCTCTGATGCTATGTACTCCGATTTAAATTTATTCGAGAAAATTATTTTGCTTTATTTCTTTGCTGCTAATTTTGCAGTGGGCCAGTAAATGTAAAGTTTTCATTGGATACTTAACTTTGTGACTTTTTATTATTATTATTATTAACGATGAGTAACAGTTTTATTTAATTTGTGATATAGAATTTACTTAAATCAACAGAAAAGCACATTATTTATGTACAACAATGTAAAATCTATTCTGCTGTTGCAATTACATTCATTGCTTCTCTGGAAATATTTTCTTCACATTTATGCTTTTGATATAAATTTGAAATCATCTCATTCATTTGGCCTTGAATGTACTTCTTCGTTTGAGAGGCGAAGAAGTTGGGTTATTATATTGTATACCTTTTGCTTACAGTTCAACAATTTGGTGTATTACGCATGGTTGGGAGGAAACTCTTTTCATCGAATAACCCAATCACTGAAATTGTTCTGTGAAAGACTCAAGTTTTCCTGTTTTTCACAAGGATTTTGAATGAAATGCGTCAGTTACAGGAAAGTCATAAACCTTAATTCTGATTTCGCAACTTTCAAAACAATCAAGCCGTGAATTTATCTGTTCGAAACATTTCACACGAGTTTGTTGCATATTCAACGTATCCCTCTTGTAAGCTCGCACTATTCTGTACTTAAATGTAAAAAGATAAGCTGGTAAATCAGTTCATAACATTAGGAAAATAAATCGTAACATATGGTTATGTTTCGTGACAGTATAATCTTTACAAGCAAGAACAGAATAAGGAACGTTGTTCCGTGACAGCGACTCGCTTCAAGGATTAAATGTAGCATTTGATGAATAATAACGCTGTGGTAAATTACGAAGTTGTGCATCTAAACTGACGACTTGGTGATGTATTGTTATTTAAAAACTTAATATGTTATCAATAGGATGTCAAATTTTCGTTCTGTTCATTCACATTGTTTTCATTATTCTGTCATCGGCTTGAAATTCGGATCGTAATAATATTACTTGTCTGTGTCTCTAATACTGTTTTACTCCGATTTCTGAAAGCTACTGAGGCGTGAATTTGTCTGTTTGAAATCTTTCGTACCATTTTAATGAGCATTCATTTGCGCCTCTCTTTTTTTTTTTTTTTTTCCTTAAGTCCAAAAAGATCATTACTCTCGAAAGGCATTTTGCGTTGTATCACTATAAACGGTGTATTACTTTTCAGATTGTTGTCACCAAATATTATCGCCCTGTATTATATTTAAAGAAATTAAATAATGAAGAATCTGCGTGAATGTATGAATTTTTCTCCCGTTGTGAAAAAACAGCGGTACCTAGAACCGTTGAATTTTGAATCCACCCGAACATGGGGACCTGAAAGCCCGGATTTTAAATTTGAATGTTTATTATTATTTATTTCATATTTTGTAAAACTTAAACGAATTTTTATTAACAAACTCTATAAAGTATTTCTCCCGCCTTCCTAGCGTGCCTTTGTGGTGTAGTGGTTCTGCCCGCTGGGTCGGTATTCCAGAGGTCCATGGTTCGATTCCCAGCGAAGGCGTCTGTTAATTTTTCATCTTTCCTGCTTCCAAAAAAATACCTAATGTCTCTACAGTCGCTTTCGAACTAAAAGGGTGTTGGATGAGGATTTTCCACACCCAGAATTTGGCGATTGGATCCCCTAAAAATCCCAGTCGTCCTTTAAAAGGGGGAGTATATAAGGTATTTTTCCTAGAGTGCCTTCGTGGTGTAGTGGTTTTGCACGTTGGGCCGGTATTCCAGAGGTCCGTGGTTCGATTCCCGGCAAAGGCGTTTGTTAATTTTTCATCGTTCCTGCTTCCAAAAAATACCTAATGTCTCTACAACTGAACGATTTCAAAGCGAGCAGTGGCAACACTGTACGGAGGAAAAAATATTATCTCCAGCGCATGTGACTGTCTGTCGCAAGTTCTAAAGATATGCTGTTTTAAAGTATTTTGTGATTTTGCTATTGAATCGAATTTTATGTCGCATAAGCGCCAAGAACGTGATATTTAATAAATAGAGTAAATTCACAAAAACGTTAATAATAAAAGCACAAGTTTTGCGAAGCCATCTTAGTAAGAAAATTGAACATTGGTATGATGAACTCAGAAAGACGGAGGGGGGGGGGAGAAAAAGTATATTCCAACACTAGACTCTGCATCGGGAATTCTAAACGTATGCTGCTTTTAAAATTTTTGTAATTTTACTGCTGATTTGCATATGACGTAAGTGCGAAAAAATGATACTTAGTAAGAAATAAAGCTAAAATGACAAAAAGAAAAAAAAAAAAATAAAAAAAAAAATAAAGTTTAGCAGAAGTGACTGTAACTGCAGACTGGTAGTCTGCGAGCTCAGCGAGAGCGTAAGAAACCCGAACAGCCCTTTCGGGCGACCATTAAAATCTGCAATCTTTCAGATTTTTCTTTCCTCTTTTAAAATTTAAATAAAGATTTTGATTCGCAAGCATCTGATTTATCTGCCTCGATGCTTAAGTGCCTGCACAAGGATTTACACTCAACGGCTATGAAAAAATACTGGATTGGCTGAAACTTTGTGAGAGCCGTATTGGTGGAAGTTGGTATCAATACTGAATGTAGCTTTACAATTCATCAAACGATCAACAATGCAGTTCGTTGCTTTAAAAAAAATATTCTGAATGTGAAATGAAATGTAAAGGTTGCCTAGAGTATTTGAGGAAACTGTGTATCGAAATGCGATCTCTTAAGGAAGTGGATGTTATGAACTCTACCCATTTTGTCAAGAAGGCTTTAAATGGATTAGAAACTATAATAAAAAAGTAATATCTAGTTTGGGGGGGTCAGTTGTTCATAATGTTTCGTTTACTTTTAACTTCGGTTCAAAGCTTTTCTATCACTGCTTTGTGAACTTCTCGCTTTTTATCATATGAATTGATTTTGAATACTTTTAATGTCATTATTTATATAATCGTCATTAATTTAAATTGAATTATTCATGTTTTTATTTTTATGTTTAAATTTTACCTAATTTTCATTAGCATTGTTGTTTTATTTATTTTTATTTTATTTGTTATCTGATTTCAGAAATTAAGCTGTATTCATTCAGCGAAAAAAAAAAAAAAGACAAAAATGTTTCAAACTGATGAATATGTAACTTGAATAAGATCTTTCATTTTCCAGTATCAATATTTATGTTTAGGTATGCGTTAGCCAGTACGTTGTGTTAATGAGTACTAACCAACACATTAACTGATGTATCAGTCTTTGATATGCTGAATTACAGACTGAAAAAGCTTGAAGAAAATAAAAATATTCATAATTAATGTTGGTTGATTAATATTTTCTGTTTTTCATGCAGATAAATTAAGCTTGTGTAATAAATTATTTATATTTTTCTTTGTTAAAGTTTAGTTTTAGACAAAAACTAGTTTATTATAATTCATAGGATAAAAGAACTTAATTTGAAAGTCGAAGACGGTTTTTCTAGAAGCATGTTGAAGTCATGCTAACATACTGTTACGTTTTTCTTCTGACACCAGTTGTTACGTTATTTTCTTCCTTCACGTTCGTACGGGGTTCGTGAGGATTTGGAGTGAATAATGACAATACTACTTGATAAAGTATCGAAACACACTTTATTGGCCAGTATTTTCAGGAGAGCTGCAAAACACGTTTTTACAGTCGTCGATGAACTACTGTAAACACGCTGACACGATGAGCGACACAGCCTTCAGGCTATCACGGTGGAGACAGCTTCACTGCAAAGCACCAGAGTACAGGTCCCGACTCTGCTTGATCGTTCTCGGAACTCTACGTACTCTCTAGACTCTCCGTGCTACAACTCGCAATGCACTCGACGATACACAAAAGTATAGCTCTCGACTCAGCACAGCTCGCTAGACGAGGCACACACTCGATACTGACCAACTCTCCGCGTACCAGCAGGGTTTATATAGCTTTTGGCTGGTGTTCGAGAGCATTCTGGGCTAAACCGGTAAGAATTCGTTCCAAAAGGTTCTTCAACTGTCCATGGTATATCGCCAATTTTGTCGCCAAATGGGCGATTTCTCTCCAAATGTGGCAACCCTGCCTTCCTTTGCTATTTTATGGCAATCCTAAAACTGCTTTGCGGAAAAGCTATCTCACCGCGCCTGTACATTTCGTACAGGCGCGGACAGGCGCGGTACGAAATTTCGTACCTTACGACAAAATATAAGGTTGTGTGTTGTGAAGAAATTTATTGTCTTATATGTAAAAATCTGTTGGGTATACCACATGACTTCTTCGTACGGAATATTAAATTTTACACATTTTTTCCTGTATTTCATTTAAGCTTATTTCTTCGAATTTCGTTAGAGATATACTTCTCATTCAATTAATTCAGTTCTCACATCGTGGCAAGCAAAAGTACGTAAAAACTCAAGATATTTTCATTAAAAATTGAAAGATATAGAAAAACATAGAACACCAAATACAGTTAAAACAATTAAAAGGTTAAAAAAAAATTACAAGTAAAATTACAGTTTCTACGCAAAAACAAGCAATTCGGCCAGCAGGCAAGAAGGCAGATTTTTCGATCCAAAGTGGAGGAATACTTAATTCATTATTCTGCTAAGTTTTCAAATGTAAACAAAAATGGCTGCTATAGTAAAAAAAAAAAAAAAAAAAAATAGGTTGGCGCTTTTGGTAGGAGAGTGACCAAAAATGTGGCTGGACATTCTTCATAGTCGCACTGTAAAAACATCCGAAGAAATGATGTGTTTAGTGGCAAAGTTTAAGTTGCTATAAAGTATTATACTGAAAGGTATGAATCGTAATATTTCTGACTATTTTTTAGTATTTAGTGCTGATACTTTTCTGTATTTAGTGGCAAAGCTGTTATAAAGTATCCTACAGGAAAGTATGAAGTGTAATATTTCTTAGCCTTTTTTAGTATTTAGTGCTGATGCTTTTCTTTTTGTTCCTTTGTTTTTATTTGTGAATAGAAAACTTAATTAGTTTTCAAGAATATGTCAATAATAAACTTTAGTTTAATTTTTTTAAATATACTTTTGTATTACTTTTAATTTGCAGTTTTCTTAAAACATTTTATTTGCCTCGTCCTTTTTTCTGTGTGTGTGTGTGGGGGGGGTGTTATTTAATTTCTTTTTCAAGCACAGATGTTTCCTTCTGCAGTGACTGAGTTGAAAATTTAATTTCTAGTAAAAGTCTTAATTTTTTTATGTATTTAGTATGGCTAGAAAAAAGGATAGAAAATCGTTACTCTAGAGTACTTGGCGCTTTTTATGTAATTCTGGAAACCCCGCGTATTCATCTACTGAATAAATCTACTTTCGCTTCCGTTAATTAGTACTGAAAGAACTCGCGTCATCAATGAAATATTTTCCCATCTTTTAAAATACTGGTACTTAATCATGAGTTGAGATTCTAGCCGGAAATGATTTTGTAAGGCGGTTTATGCGGGGTTTCATTAACCTCGATCTTGTTTCATTAACTCGGATGGTTTTATGCATACCACTATTTCCGCATCATCTGCAATCTATCATTATTAGCATCTCTTCAGTGGGAAATGCATCATTTAATTACCTTTCTATATTGAAATAAATTCTGCTAAGTACATTTAGAGCCGCAACTCAAAACGCTTTTATTTTTAAAGCAAGCTTTGAAATATGCTGGCAAACGTAAGCAGTGAAGAAAGAAATAATATAAATACTCTTACTGAGTGACCGTGTTTCTTCGATTCCACGGCACTTCATTTTCTATATAAGCAACTGACGACCTCGTCTTAATATGAAAGTCCCTACCCGACTAGTTTCTTCCCTTACTACTTTTAAAATAATAAAAATCGAAAAAATTCGATAGTTAATGAAAAAATTCGCATTAACGTTATTTGACTATGTTCTATAACTATTCCATAGCGTTGTATAGCTGTTTTTCGCAATGAATTGTCTATATATATAGTGCATGGTATTTGTAGGTTATAAGTAGCATCTTTAAAATTTTGTGAAAGTTTCAGTGCTGCCTCCCCCCCTCAAAAGAAAAGCATCATTCTTTGCCAGATGTCTTTTACCTAAGGCTTTCTATAACTCATTGTTGCACTCTTTTATTAATAACACTGGCACTGCTGTGCTGTGAACGGTTTTGCTGCACTGTTTCGAATACTCATTTGTGTTTCAGTACTTAGTCATTGTTTTCCCTTTGCATAATGGGCCCACCAGCAGCCGAGCATAAAGTCACTGAACTCTGGGAGTTCGGTCCGATGTTCGAATCCCACGATTAGGCTGGCTGCATGGGTGTTTTCGTGGTTTCCTCCATTTGTAACGTGTACACGAGCAGGTTGCCTTAGAAAGCCCTCCACAAAGGCATCCCTTCCCTTAGGCAGATAGCCCTCGAGGCTTTGCCATAATGACATAAACCAAACCAAAGCTTTGCATAACTTCTTCGTACTATTATATGTTGAGCTGATATTATTTCATTTTCTTTCACTTTTAATCAATTTTTTAACATATATATATATATAAAATCAAAATAAAAGTAATTAAAAGTATATTAAAAAGCCTACGACTTGCACTAAAACTGCAAAGTAATAATAAACCAATAGTTCATAATAATTTATAATAAGAAAACGTTCCATATACCATCTCCAAGGAACACAAATTCAATTAAAACCATGATTGGGAGGGGGAATCCAGTTCAGTTTAAATGTGTTCTTAGTGAGAAACTTTAATTTTAAAATTATATGATATTTATTTTATTTAACAGAATTCCTTTGGCTTAAATGGATTAATGGTTTTATTTGGATTGAGTATTAATTGTGACTTAAGATTTGGATCTAGCAAATAGTTTGATGCTTACTTGGAAGTAAGATGAAACACTCTCATAATTTAGTTATTGTTAATTGATGGTAGATTGGTTTATCCCCTTGATAAGTCGATTAACCTGCGATCAATGACAATAGCTACTTTTTCAATACTTAAAATGTTTACTTTGGGGTGGGTTTTTTTTTTATTTATTTATTTTTATTTTACGATTACAAAAAATTTTTCTTAGCAGATTTTTTTGTTTTTAAACAAGGAGATTTTGAAAATACTATTTAAAATACTAATTAAAATTTTAACTAAAATTTAAATTTTTTACTGTTATCTAAAAAGTTTGTGCATAGTACATTTATGCAATATGTATGTATTTTTCATAAGTGCACATACACATAGTTGTACTCAAGTATGTGAAGAGTGAGTTGTAGTGGAATGCATTACTTGACCACTGACTTAAATTCTCCTCTATGTACTAATGAGGTGTATGTACTAATGTAGGTGTACTATCATTATATCATTGATTCACACAATTTTAAATGCATTTTTATACATGAGTGTGCATAATGTATTTATGTATTTATAATTGCTTGCATATATGATATGTAATACTACGCTAATAGAATGGACATACCTCTTTGTAATGCTGATAATGTTAAGAATTATAACACTTTTTTGTAAACTGTCTAAGTTTAACATAACATCAGATATTGTCTGGTATGGCATACGTAGCCTAGGTGGCAGATTTTCTGATTCTTTCCGCTATGACAACACTCAAATTCCATGTGGCGCTCACTCCTGGGAAAAAAAATTTCAGTTGAATGTTTTATAAATTAAATGTACTTTGATATTTAATTGGTATTTAAGTATTTCATTAAAAGAAAGTAAAATGTAATTTTTTAATTGAATTTACTTTTTAATCAAGGTATTAGAGATATTAAGTCTAAAAATTAAATTAAGTATGTTTTAATGAATGGCAGCACTTTGAAAGCTGAAAAGGCAGGAGACAGCCTGGAAGAAAAATAAAAGTTCCTATGTTTCGCACCTGGGTAAACGAGTAAATGATATTTGTGTGGCAGCTGAACATAAGGGTCCAGAAAGGGACTCCTATAGCCATATTAAAAGTCTACTTTTCTCCTGGCAATCAAATAAAATTCTACGGTAAGAAAATACCTAGAGAACCCGAACATAAGATGACACTGCAATCAATTTTAAAGGTCCTCTAAGAAATGAAGTAATATGCTTATCACTATTTCTGCAATACTGACACAACTCAAAAAATGAAGTTTTTAGATAAAGGTCTTTAAAGTTTTGCTTAGTTTTAAAATGCAAATTTCACACGCTTAATTGATGGAGAGTAAACATTACTAAAAGGCAGTTTCATAGAAGTCTGCTTATAGTAATAATATTAAAACGTTATAAAATTAACATTATGTAATAGTACATTTTATTAAATTGTGTTATTGTTGTCACACCCGCTTCTTTTTATTTTGGTCATTGTTCCTCTATATTGGAAGTTCATAGCTCGTAATATAGATTTAGGGACAATAAATGTAAGTTTTATTAGTAATGCTACTACTACATTATGATATTTGCTACATCATAAATCAAAATCGAAAAGAAAGCAAACTGTTTCCTAAGAATAGTCTATATTAACAAAGTTTCAAAATAGAGCCTACTTTTATGATTCAAATTTCATATTGCTATAAAATAAGGTGACCAGATTTTCCGGAAGGCAAAGCGGGACGCAGGGATCCAAATTTGGGTGGTGGGAGAGGCCGGAAGCCCCCCTCCCCGAAGGTTAAAATACGGAGTGCAAAATTTTAGTGAAGTCACATTGTCCTGTAAAGAATTACCCATCATATCCGAATTACCTGTGTGTTAAATAGACTCTGTTATTGAAAGAAAAATTAGAATGTATTCATATCTCAGACTGAATCAGCAATCACGGACTTTGGTATCTGGACTCAGACGTGCTTCCCGTAAGAGTAAGAGCGTAACCAAAGAATAAAAAAATTAGCATTCGGAAAATAATTGCACTTCTAATTGGTTTGTAACTTCCTACCTACCTTACTGCTTGAATCATTCAGCACATGACGTCGTAAATGTTTTAATTCGACGCGGACAATGGGCCTTCCTGATCAGCCGCTGACCTAGAAGAATCATCCTGTGTAGGTGCTCCGTACACGTATTTCATTGACGAATAAATGCTTCTAAGAAGTTTTGGTTCTTGTAGAAGTCTCTCATAGACTTCATCACAGGAACTGCCAAACTCAAAATTGTACTTCACCATTAACATTGCTTGTAGTGTTTCCAGTTTTAACTGTGTCTTTTCAGTTGTCTATATGATATTCATACAGGAGAAAACTCTTTCACTGGCGGCGTTTGTCCCTGGGGAAACCCAACAAAAACTCCACAGTTTTATGAATTTGCGCACATGGCATGTTTTTATCCTTGAAATGACGAAAAGTTTCAGTCCATCGACAGCCGACACTAGTTTTTTTTTACAATTCCAATCTGCAATCTTTTGTGGTGAAGTAAATTTCCTAATGTAGCTTGTTTGGTCAAATAACTCGTCATCATCGTTGTCAAACTTCGGAATCTTCCACCCAAAAAGTTGCAAGCTCTCTTGTACTTTTTCCCACGACGGTAGTTCCTTTAACGCAATCCAACTAAATGCATTTAGCCTCTCTTTCAGATATTCAACACAGTTGTAAAAATTTACAATGGTTCTTATAAAGTCATTTTTTCTCACCAATCCTTCCTCTTCTAATTGGGTAATCCGCATACGTACTTCATTTGGCAAAAAAAGGTTTTTCCGCTCCTCTCAGTGCATTTATGTATTAAATCATCCAGTTCAGAAGAGACTTCCAATGCTGTTATAGTCTGTGCTTCAATTTGCAGAATTGCCGCTTGAAATACCGCAGCGATATTATGTACGAAATAGAGCCACAATTCAGCACAGGGATTCTAAAAAAAGTTGCGGATTAGGGTGGGGCACTTCTCTTCCGACAAAAAATTGCAGGAAACAAAAAACTCTCTCTACTGCAGGCATTAGTGACAAGCATTTAGTTTTCCCATATCCTAAAATGCGCTGGTACTCTACACAGACAAAGTCGCAAAATTCTTTGAATGACTCAACACGAACAGTGTAGATATAGAAATAATAATAAACTTTCATAACAATTGCTGTTGTTTGATTTGCGTTGTGAACGATATGAGCAACACAACCAATACCTAGCACTTTTCTCTCGAGAGTATCTTGTAAATATTGCAAAAACGTTGTTTCTACCTCTTCTTTTTAATCCCCCGAAACTTCTGTTAGCGTTGTGTACGCAGAAGCCATCAACCTTTCTTGTCAGACCATGGCGTTGTAATGCATTTACAATAAGATTGCAAATCGTCTGTGCTGTTTCTCTAGAAAGAAATTGCATGTCCAGGATTTTCACCTTTACACCTGACAGTGGCACAAAATATCTCACTATTACAGGAAATAGCTTGACGTCCTTATGGTTCGACGCGTCTGTAGACACTGTCACAAGATTCGAGACATTTATAATTCTGCCTTAACTTGTTTCATTACATATGGACACAGAACATTCGTGGCAATGGCTTCACATTTTGTTCGTGCGCAAGTGAATTTTGGATTAAAACACTTTTTCATTAATTTGGAAGTACAGTCCATCAACCTAAAGCTGTGATTGTGATAAATCGTGTGGTACGCAAAGGTGCCTTCTGTAGCAGCCAACCGAGCTTTCTTTTCCCCTAACTCAGATCTTGAAAAATAGTTCGTAATTGTACCTGGCGATGCTGATAATTTCAGGACGTTTTGGGGACGATCCGTATACAAATGCTTCATATCTCCACGCCGGCTATAATCGACGGAGAAATGTGATCCACATTTGTCGCACCTCACGTCACTATCGGTGTTGCTTCTAGCCTTTTTTTATAAATAGAAACTTGCCTTGTAATTCCTCTTTGAATTTCGACTTTCGTTTTGGCATCACATAGGCTTAATGGAGCCTCGGGTAATGTCACTCACATAAGAAAAAAATAAATAACCACCGAAACACAATAATCGCGCGCACAAACCACCTTAGCCAAAGAACAACAATATATATTCTTGCCTTAGCCACCAACGCGGGCGCCATCTCGCGTTTCTGACTGATGACATCATAGCTTTATCGAAGCAAACATCAGCGAGGCGTCACCACGCGCCCAATTCGAGTTAATTGACGTTACAGAAAAGCGGAATAAACAGGCGTCCCTCCGGGACAAGCGAGGGACCTCGGGACATGTAGTCTGAAATCCGGACTGCCCTGCCTAAATCGGGACGTCTGGTTACCTTATATAAAATGTTAAATAGCAGCTTGGATATTGCTACTGGTGATTAAACTTTGTATATCGTTAATTTCTTATTAGAATTGAAAGATGGTTGTTGTAAGCATTTGGGGAGGGGTAATCGTGCGGCAAGCGATCTACTGCTCTTTTAGGTGGTGGCACTAAAATCGGTTTTTATTTGAATCATTTCTTGTTTCTGCCATTTAATTGTATATTAGAATTTAAAAATTGCATCCTAGTGGCACCATCTAAGAAATAAATAATTAACTAAAAACAGTAGATCGCATGCGACATGATTATCCTTTTTTTCAGTGTTGCTTCCTGAAAAGACTGTAAATTTTTAATGCATCTGGAGGCTTTCACACTGACAGTTTTAAAATCTGTTTCGTTAAAAAGTGTCTTATAGGAAAAGTAATCCTGTGATTGTTTTTATACTTTCAGTATAGAAATATTGTTGAAGTGTACAGTGTTATTGTTATTATTTACTACTGAAGGGGATCATTAGTTGATCTGACCCCTGTATTTTAAGGGAGTAGCATAGACAGCATTAAGAATAAAAATATGATTTATTCAACACACAGAAAAATAATTTTGGCAGAGAGCACTGTAGTAGCCTTTCTCTTCCAGCTAAATGCTTCAGAGTGTGCTTCTGGTGATGAAGACAAGATTACAAATTATAATAAATATTTACAATATATACAAAAAATGATGATATAATGCAAACTGAGTGAAATACAGAAAATAAAAATATATACATGGAACAAAGATATATATCATGTATATAAAAATATATGCATGATATAAAAATGTAAAAAAGATATATGCAAGTCATAGATGCAGTAGAAACATGTGCATAATACAAAGCATTAAATATAGTAAAAGTTTGTACTCAAGCAATGTAGTCTGTGTAGCATTTCAGTCATACGAACGAGAGGTGCGCCACATCAGCCAGTTAGCAAAAGGAGCATGTCACATGTATGCTTTTTTACATCACAAACTTCTCCTCTCTGAGTCGTTTCTGGTGGGTCCGCTGGGAGAGAAAGGCTGCTACGGTGCTCCTGGCACAAATTATTTTTCTGTGTGTGGCACAAATTGTATTTTTTGCTTAATGTTGTTCATGCTTCTTCATCAAAATCCAGAAGTCAACTAACACATCCCTTCAATGGTGAAAAGTATCATTTCCCATTTCCAGAAGTTTGAAAGACTTGCTTTATTACATTTATTACATTTTGCCATTTTAATTAAAGATGTAATGGAGCATAGGTGGAGTTGATTTCAATGCTCATTTCACATTTTTCTCAATTAACAAGTTAACATAATCTCGTTCCATGCTTTTAGTCTGTAAGTGTTATACCACATGAGACAAGTGATGGGCAAACTGAGCGTCTGGCACAAACTGAAATGTGCCAGCAATTGCAGCCAGTGTACATAAGAAAACAAAAAATGCAACAAAAACACTACTGCCATTTGTTGGTGCAGTATTCAACTAAACTATGTGCAAGTGCTGCTGCTTCAAAAAAGACTATTTTACGGTGTTGGGAAGGTCATAAATCAAAATTCATAGTTTTGATGTGCCAGTATTGCAGCCCCTGAACTTTCTTTAAATATTATATTGCCCCTATAAAACGATTATTGATTTCAAAAAGGGTATTTTAATGAAAATACTGTTTTATGGTTGAGGAAATGCAATTTATGTACTTTAGTATTTTTAATTGTGTAATATTTTGTAGCAATACATTAAGGTGTTATTTTTGTAGGATGGATTTAATTTGCATTTAAAAAAGAAATACAGTCAAAAGTCGTTAATCCGGACTCGTCGGCAGTTCGGCGATTCCGGATTATCGATTTTTCCGGATTATAGATCATCAGTTTAAATCTCGTAAGATGGCATGCAGAAATTCTAAAATTAAAAATATGAAACCGTAATTTATGAAATAAAGAACAATTATGATCTAAAGGGGTATCAAAATTTACAAAAAAAAAAAAAAAGCTTAATATTTATTTGTTTACTTTATTAAACATTTCTTTCAATATAAGTTGCTTTGTTTTATGTGATAATACTTTCTCTTTAATTTTATAAACAGACATAATTTCTTGTTCAGTTACAAAGTTCCACTGTTCAAGTCCCGTTAATTGCTGTGCCGAGAATACCGACTAATTTGTCAATCAAAATTTTTTCGTTTTCACTAACCTCTCTGTCATATTCTTCATGTCTTTATCCATTTTTTGCAGCAATTCTGCTTTTTGTTTGATGAACATCGAAACGTACTTTTGTTTTGTACGATCATTTGGGAGCTCCAGAATCGGAAATTCTATTTGACATAATCGAAAGTTCAAGTTTATTTTTATAGTATTGCTCTTACAGTCTACAAAAAATAATAAGCCGGATCCAATTCGAAAATTAAGGAACAACACAATCGTCAACATTAACTGAAATAGATAATTAGATAATTTTAGCTTATACCGTCCATTATACATAAAACGCGCACGCAAAAACGTATTCTGCGCTTGCACACACTCATATGCGCAGTCGTAAAAGGTCTTACGCGCACGCGTAAACGCCTATGCGCATGAGTCAATGCAGCGCATGCGCAGAAAGTTTTTAGCTTTGAGGTCCGGATTATAGATTATTCCGAATTATGGGTGTCCGAATTAACGACTTTTGACTGTATAATCCTTTAAAGGAAAATATTAGTAATATTTGAGCTGAAATACATTATACCATATTTCTGTTTAAAAGAAGGTTATTCTTATTTCATGTTCATTTTTCTGCCTTTTAAAAGTGGCATTCTTTTTGCTGAAATAATTGCCTTCAAAATGAATTGTAATAATCATTTTGTTTTCCTCCACCTTGCAGAAAAAAGACTTGGGCAGTGCCTTGTATGAACAAGTATTTTACCACATAGATCTGACTGAAAAAGACTATTTTGGTTTACAATTCACAGATGCTAATCATGTGCAGGTAAATATTATATTTTATTTTAAATTCAGTGCCGTTAAAAATATAGTTATTTATTAAAATTAAAAATAATGTTATATTTTATTTAGTTTACTACAAGTGATGCATTTGTAATAAAGGTAAATACTGGTTTAATTGTATTTGCCATTGTTATTTTACTTATCACTCATATTAACTATAATATCATGCTTTTGTATGCTAGATTTTTTGATGATTTATATTAATATATTTTAAATATATATTTTTTTCTTTAATTTTTTGAAAGTGTAACAATTTCCTGAAGAAATTTCTGTGAAATTTTGTTTCACCTATAGTCAGATAAGTAAAACCAGAAACACAGCAACAGAATAATAACAGCAACAGAAACAATAGCAACAGAATAATACTAATAATTACAAACAACAGCAACAGAATAATACTAGTAATTATAATTTAAAAAAATGGTAGTTGAACTGGCTGGCTGCATGAGTTTTAATTTGTTTTTTATGTCCAATATATATATATATATATATATATATACACGCCATATATTCCGACATATAATGCACACTTTCAATACAAAAAATAAGATCAAAATTAATGGGTGCTTCACAAATAAAAATGATAGATTTAAAAATAAGGAATGACATAAAATTTGTTTTCTGTGTGTACCTAAATGCTGTATATTTAAAAGAAATGACACACCTTATGAACTTAAAAATTTTCATTATTGGGTAGCATGAAAAGTTCGTCATCTTCATCTTCTGTTATATCCTCAGGCACATCATCGAATTCTGTTTTGTCGTCACCATCATTGTTACTCTGATCCATAAAGAAATTATAATCACCTTTACTACAGCACGATTTTCATTATCTTTCACCAAATGTGTGGCTTTGCATTTGAAACCAGCACTGTTTTTTTTTTTTTTTTTTTTTTTCTTTCCCCCATGAGAGACATTACTACTAAAAGGAACACTAGATCAACTGTATTTCAACTAAAGCAAGTGCAATTTACTAAAGCTTTTGATTTTTCACTTCAAAATCGCACCTTCAAATGACTACAGAAAGACAAAACATCTAACTCTTAATTCCGTGAATTCATTGAGGTTGGAAGTGTATTCATACTTAAAATTATATACCCCTTATCTCAAAACCCTAAAATAGCTTTCTTTTGGGCATTTGCATTGAATACAATCCACCCTTTTTGCACGAACGTTTACTCCCTCAAACGTTCAAGCCACACATATGTTGTTCCCCTTATTGTTTTCGGTACCACTGTTTGAAAGGCTAAGAGAAATCTTCAAAAAAGTGACCTCAAAAGATAAGAGCATTGTACACGTATGTATTAGGTTTCTTTGTGAAAAATTGGGTGCATGTTATATGGCAAATATACCAAAAAATTAAAAAATGTAGCTTGAAATTATAGATGTGCAGTATATGCTGGAACATATGCTATGTATAAAGTTGGCTTTTCTTTCACAGTTCTTGAAGAAAAAATTCACCTCTAAGGCCAGTTAGTCTTCAAATACTCTGTCATAATTCAACAATGTAATGCATCAATATAATCTTGATCTTTGCATAGGAAGTATATTTTAAAAGGCTTGAGTAATAAAAATGTTAATTGTCATGTAAATAAATGAGACCTTTCAATTTGTTGATCGTGGAGGATATACTTATATATTAATATAACGTTTTGATTATTTTTTAAATCATTCTTACCCTGTGTTAATCCACTACCGCATTTATAATTATAAATATATTTTAGGTTCCAAGAATGTTGGCTTTATTTCTTAACTGAAATAGTTGCATTATATTTGAAAAGTGATATATTTTTTTCTCTTTCTTTCTCTATATGAATTTGTAAGATTTTTGTAAAATCTATAATTGAATTACACACCTGAATGTTTAGTGCTACTTTATTCAGTTCATTTGTGCCATCCTATACAAAGA
Organism: Stegodyphus dumicola; assembly: GCF_044657685.1. Lineage (NCBI taxonomy): Eukaryota > Metazoa > Arthropoda > Arachnida > Araneae > Eresidae > Stegodyphus > Stegodyphus dumicola. Next base: position 35,703,660 of record NC_140769.1, read on the forward strand.
GGTTTAACACTGAAATAAACAGCATTATTATTTATTTGCAAAATATACTGTTAATTGTGCATTGGCTGATTGCACAGATCACCAAGACCTAAGCATCATATTTTACCTAAAGACTTCTCTTGCTTATTTAGAAGAGTGTTATGCTTTGCAGAACCTGTATTATTTTTGATGAAGTTACAAAGCCATTTTAAATTATGCTTTTATTCACTTATCTGTGTAAATGATAATTATACTTAAAAAGTATTAACGAAAAGTTGAATTTTATTTATAGATCCCTTGGACTTATCATCGGCATTGTTGTTAGTGTTGTGTCTATCATAGAGCCTATTCAAATAGTGCCATGGGTGAAGATGACAGCCCTGGCAATTTGCAAAATGTTGTAATTGTATGGGTTCGGTGTCTTAAATAAGACTCCAATTTTTAACAATTCACCAAGAATGGATGGATAGTCAAAATTATGTGCAGTTGTCAATTCTCTGTCTGGGCAGTTATCACATTTTCTGTAGTTTTTCTTACCATCTATGCATATTTTCAATTCTCTGTGATGGCCAGTTCTAAGCCTGACTATGATTATAATTATAAATCAATCTCCATTGATCTCATGGAGCTGGTGCTTTGTTGGATTTGAATATTCTTTCAGTCGGTATTGGCCATGGCATTTGTGTCCGAAAGGATGAACATTTACGTTATTATTGTTGCTGAGTGCCAGAACTTCACAAGTCAAGTTAGAGACTATGGCTGTAGTGCATTTTTTGGGGGGGGGGTGATAAGTACTATTGCCTGGGTAGTCAGGAATACTCCAAAATCTTTATTAGTGATTGTCTCAGATAAACTACCTGTATAAGCATGGACAAAGTCCTCTTTTACATATTGTTGAATGGTCCTGATCCCTTTCACTTTCATGATGTCAATCAGTTTCTTTTAATTGCGTGTCTCTGGTAGGTTGATTAGACAACCTACCGAAGTAGAGTTCATAGAAAGCCTAGAAGTAAATGAGAATTAGAAGGTAGAAAATTCTACCTTCTAATTCTCTAATTTTCTCTTAGAAGGTAGAAAATTTTTTTGTGCTTGAGGTTGAGAACTGCTCTAATATCTTTGTCAAATTGCAAAGGAGATGACCATTTCAGACAAATGTAATATTTCAAAGGTTTCCTAATGATGTGTTCTGGTACATAGCTTCTTAGCTTGTTTGTAAATTTTATTACATTGTACTGTCTTTTTTTTTTTTTTTTTTTTTTTTTTTTTTCCCTGAAGCTTTTGAGTCCACATTCTTGAACTACTTTTAAAATATTGGTGAAAGATACTACACCGGTTATGGTTTTTGTAGCCTTTGCCTGGACACTTTCTAATTTCTCCAAGACAGTCATAGAAGCACAAGCCTGAACAGTCTTAGAATCACATGCCTGAATAGGAAAAGTATATGCCATTGTTAGTCTAATTAATGAGGTGTAGGTTGTTCTAAGTTTCCCAGGAAAAGCTCCCCCAATTTTTTCCACCAAAAACTTTAATGATTCTTAATCTCTTCAAAGCTCTGTTAGCACAAGTTTTGACATGCTCTGTGAGTCTCAGTTCTGCATCTAAGATGATTCTCAAGTATTTTGGGCATGATGTTTTCATTATGAATTTGCCTTTGATGTATAATTTTGGATTCATTAGATTTCTATGCTTCATACCTGTTGAAAAGACTTACTGTAACAATGACATATGAATATTATCCCACACCAGATTAAAAGCTATGCATTTGCTTTTATGATACATAATGATTGAATTGGATTATTTAATTATGGCAAAGCACACAAGGGCTATCTGCCCAAAGGTAGGGATGTCTTTTTGGAGGACTTTATAAGGGAAACTGGCTCCTATATATGTTACACATGGGGAAAACCACGAAAACGCCCATGCAGCCAGCCTGTTCATGGGATTCGAACATCAGACTGAACTACCAGTGTTCAGCGTCTTTACCGCTCGTGGGTCTAATACATAGTGAATAAATATGTTACAAAAAACATTTTTGTAGATTTTTTTTTTTTTTTTTTTTTTTTTTAAGTTTGATTTATTTAAAAGTTATTTTATTAAAAGAATCAGATCTATTGCATTCTCTCAGTTAGATTGGAGGTAAGTTTAAAGAAAGAAATTTAACTTGCAATTTATTTTTGTAACTCTGCAGAACAAGTTTTAATTACTGTACAAAATGTCTTCCTCCAGATAGTCTGCTTATTTTATGTTTCATTATTTTATATCTTTTCATAAGCTTTATTCCTGGGCTAATATTGTACTGTTTGCAATATGCAGTATATATATATGTATATGTCAGTAAACTCTTTTTTTTTTTTTTTTTTCTCCTGTGCAGTCATTGAACTTTATTTTGTGGATATAAATACATGCACAAAATAAATTTCACTGACAATTATGCATTATAATAAAATCTTTAAAACAATTTTAGCTGTATTTCTGTTGCTGTTTCTCTAATTAAATTTAATATAAAATCATATATGTTATTTTCATTGTTAAAACACCTTTTCCTGATTACACAAGAAAACCTTGTAAATAAGTAGAATTAGATTTTTATTAATTTATTGATTATGAATTAATATTAATTATATTGCATAAAAACATCTAATTAAAGATTGAAATTTCAATGTGGAAAATATGCAGAAAACAATCAATGTCCTTGGTGGCTGTTTGTGACAGCACAATGAGGTGAACTCCAATAACCTTTAAAAGTTTATTGACTAACCTAATGAAAAAATGAATAAAAGTGAGTGAAACATGTTTTTTAATTTATTTATTTAACTATTGATTTCAATTAATTTAAACTAATTTCCCAAGTTTATAAACAAACAATTTATAAGATAGCAAAGCTGAGTGCCAGAACTTCACAAGTCAAGTTAGAGACTATGGCTGTAGTGCCTTTTTTTGGGGGGGGTGATAAGTACTATTGCCTGGGTAGTCAGGAATACTCCAAAATCTTTATTAGTGATTGTCTCAGATAAACTACCTGTATAAGCATGGACAAAGTCCCCTTTTACATATTGTTGAATGGTCCTGATCCCTTTCACTTTCATGATGTCAATCAGTTTCTTTTAATTGCGTGTCTCTGGTAGGTTGATTAGACAACCTACCGAAGTAGAGTTCATAGAAAGCCTAGAAGTAAATGAGAATTAGAAGGTAGAAAATTCTACCTTCTAATTCTCTAATTTTCTCTTAGAAGGTAGAAAATTTTTTTGTGCTTGAGGTTGAGAACTGCTCTAATATCTTTGTCAAATTTCAAAGGAGATGACCATTTCAGACAAATGCAATATTTCAAAGGTTTCCTAATGATGTGTTCTGGTACATAGCTTCTTAGCTTGTTTGTAAATTTTATTACATTGTACTGTCTTTTTTTTTTTTTTTTTTTTTTTTTTTTTTTTCCCTGAAGCTTTTGAGTCCACATTCTTGAACTACTTTTAAAATATTGGTGAAAGATACTACACCGGTTATGGTTTTTGTAGCCTTTGCCTGGACACTTTCTAATTTCTCCAAGACAGTCATAGAAGCACAAGCCTGGACAGTCTTAGAATCACATGCCTGAATAGGAAAAGCATATGCCATTGTTAGTCTAATTAATGAGGTGTAGGTTGTTCTAAGTTTCCCAGGAAAAGCTCCCCCAATTTTTTCTGCCAAAAACTTTAATGATTCTTAATCTCTTCAAAGCTCTGTTAGCACAAGTTTTGACATGCTCTGTGAGTCTCAGTTCTGCATCTAAGATGATTCTCAAGTATTTTGGGCATAATGTTTTCATTATGAATTTGCCTTTGATGTATAATTTTGGATTGATTAGATTTCTATGCTTCATACCTGTTGAAAAGACTTACTGTAACAATGACATATGAATATTATCCCACACCAGATTAAAAGCTATGCATTTGCTTTTATAATACATAATGATTGAATTGGATTATTTAATTATGGCAAAGCACACAAGGGCTATCTGCCCAAAGGTAGGGATGCCTTTTTGGAGGACTTTCTAAGGGAAACTGGCTCCTATATATGTTACACATGGGGAAAGCCACGAAAATGCCCATGCAGCCAGCCTGTTCATGGGATTCGAACCTCGGACCGAACTACCAGTGTTCAGCGTCTTTACCGCTCGTGGGTCTAATACATAGTGAACAAATATGTTACAAAAAACATTTTTGTAGAGTTTTTTTTTTTTTTTTTTTTTTTTTTTTTTTTTTTTTTTTTAGTTTGATTTATTTAAAAGTTATTTTATTAAAAGAATCAGATCTATTGCATTCTCTCATTTAGATTGGAGATAACTTTAAAGAAAGAAATTTAACTTGCAATTTATTTTTGTAACTCTGCAGAACAAGTTTTAATTACTGTACAAAATGTCTTGCTCCAGATAGTCTGCTTATTTTATGTTTCATTATTTTATATCTTTTCATAAGCTTTATTCCTGGGCTAATATTGTACTGTTTATAATATGCAGTATATATATATGTATATGTCAGTAAATTCTTTTTTTTTTTTTTTTTTTTTTTTTCCTGTGCAGTCATTGAACTTTATTTTGTGGATATAAATACATGCACAAAATAAATTTCACTGACAATTATGCATTATAATAAAAGCTTTAAAACAATTTTAGCTGTATTTCTGTTGCTGTTTCTCTAATTAAATTTAATATAAAATCATATATGTTATTTTCATTGTTAAAACACCTTTTCCTGATTACACAAGAAAACCTTGTAAAAAAGTAGAATTAGATTTTTATTAATTTATTGATTATGAATAAATATTAATTATATTGCATAAAAACATCTAATTAAAGATTGAAATTTCAATATGGAAAATATGCAGAAAACAATCAATGTCCTTGGTGGCTGTTTGTGACAGCACAATGAGGTGAACTCCAATAACCTTTAAAAGTTTATTGACTAACCTAATGAAAAAATGAATAAAAGTGAGTGAAACATGTTTTTTAATTTATTTATTTAACTATTGTTTTCAATTAATTTAAACTAATTTCCCAAGTTTATAAACAAACAATTTATAAGATAGCAAAGCATAAAATTTAGTACTTTATATATTCAGAGTAAAAATTCTATGCTTGATATGTTGAGAAAAGTTAATTGCTAATGAAAAAAATAAAATATCAAAGCATAAAATTTAGTGCTTTATATATTCAGAGTAAAAATTTAATGTTTTATATGTTGAGAAAAGTTAATTACTAATGGAAAAAATAATATACTATTGTATGACCGAGACTTTTATTCTTGTGAGATATAAAAGATATTTGAAATGTTGTGCAGGAATCTTACTTCCATTATCAAATGGCAGGCTGCCGTTAGCATAGGAATATGTAATTAAAAAAATTATGAGTTATTGGATCAACGTTCTATTCTTAAATGGACATTTTATTTAATTTTCCCTTTAGTATTTTAGCAAAGTTATTTTATTTCAGTGTAATAAAAACATTTTATTGTTTAATAATTGCCCATTAGAATTTATGCTTGATTGTGATTTGGACGGCTTAAAAATTTTTATTACTAAACTAGACATAAATGTGTACTATTGAGACTTTACTAAATGTTTTCAAGAATTTGTTGAGTTTGCTAAAGCAAAATGTATTCAAATTTTCATTTTGAAAAGAGGCTCACCAGCGGCCGAGCGGTAAAGTTGCTAAACACTGGTAGTTGGGTCTGAGGTTCAAATCCCTCGAATGGGTGTTTCCCCATGTGTAACATGTATAAGAGCCAGTTTCCCTTAGAAGTCCTCTGTAAAACCATCCCTTCGCTTAGGCAGATAGCCCTCGAGGCTTTGCCATAATCACATAAATATTTTGAGAAGAAGAAATAGTAAAATGTCTTCAGTTTAAAAAAGAAAATTTATTTTGGGCGTTTTTTCTCAAAACAAACTGAACATTAAAGGATTTAATATAGAAAAAGTACATATACTTTTTTTTCCAATTTTCTTTCTTTCCCTACATATACGCATTGAAATGTATTCAAAGCTTTTTGCATGTTTGGTTGCTTTTGTTCAAAAATGCCAAGCTTTAGTGCTCGAGCACCAGTTTTAGGGTTAAGTACATTTTCACAATATTATTTAAAACTGTAAGTTCAGAGCATCTACACAAATATTCAACTGGCATAAGTTGATACAAATCACCTGAAACATAGTTCAGGAATCGTTTTAACTCTTTATTGAAGAAGGTGAGCATATAGGCAATTGTGTTTGTTAAATCATTGAACAGCAGCCTTTCTAGGAGTATCAGGAATTGCACAAATTTATTTATGAAGTTCTGAATAATTCTTGTTCATAGACAATAGTATGCATTCTGAAATTCATTTTTATAATTAATGGATAAAAAATAAAGGTTTAAGACTATAAGTCACATGTTTAGTTAAAAATATATATTCTCGTTGTCTGCTATCAGTGTACAGTTATGTATTGGAAATAAATCTTTTGTGAAAACTTCAGTAGAAATGTGTAATCCGTCACATGAAAGTTTGCACAGTGGTGATTGTGAGAAAGTAGCCGTAGTACTGATTTATTGCATAAAGAAATCCTGTTTAATAAAAGCTGTTAAGTAGCTATAAATATAGTTTCACCTTACCATTCAATGCAGTTAAAAAGGTTCCACAATTAAGTAAAATTTTAAAATTCACAATCGTCACCCATGCTGCAGTAGCTTTCCAGCTTCAACCAGGGAGTATAAATTTGAAGCCAGTCACTTGGGAGGAAACAATCATCTATGATTTCTCAATCAAGAATACAAACATATGAGCTATTATGCCTTCATTCTTTATTTTCTCATTATCATCAAATTTTATATTGAAATCCGTATATTCCAATAGACAAATTAGAAAAGAATAGAAATCTATTTGGCAAATCATCAAACCAGTTAAGTACCTCTTAAATAAAGTGGACTTCTGTATTCAGATTTCTTATCAGTCTTATAATTCATCATAATTTGGAGTATCATAATCCCTCCAAATTTACTTATTTTGTAACTGATAGAGAAGAATTGCTTTCTTTTCAATGGAATTTTGTAATGGGACTGAATCTCATTTCCTCAGTGATTTTATGTAGTTTTGTTTGGAACTTTAATGAGAAACTTGCTGGGTAACTTGTCTGTGCATTTATAAGTTATGTTTAAAGTCATTCTTTTGCGGCCTAGTTTAAAGCTTGTTAAATACTTAAAAATGGGAAATATTTTCTCTTCTCTGCTTTCTCTCTCTTAATTCCTGTATAGCAGCTCTCATTCAGTTTTTTTTTTTTTTTTTTTTTTTTAATGGAACAAACTGTTCAATTTGAATTTGCATTAATTTAGTATTTACTTTTATATTGTTCTTCATTATACATTTTTTTCTAAAAACCTAACTTTTTCCATTTTTAGCATTGGCTTGATCCCACTAAACTCATAAAAAAGCAAGTAAAAAGTAAGTCATTCCCTGTTAATTTTTATGTGTGTGATGCATTTGCAAATATTATTCATATAAGTGAGAGTATAAAATTTTTTTAATATACTTTTGCTTTTATTTCTTTGTCTAATTTAAGAGAAATTTTTTGTTATTTTTAGTGATTATTTTTTCCTAATTAAATCATTGATTTTGTTGCATTACCGCTTCATTAATTGATTATTAAATCAGCTAATTTTGCTTTAGAATTTTTATTTTTCTTGGTGAAATAAGTTGAAGAAATTATGTGATTAACAATATTATTGAAAATTTTGTTTAATTTTATTATCATTGGTAATGCATATTATGTACGTAAATAGATGTTTACTGTGTTGTAACAACTTGGAAATGTTTCTTTGTAATAACTCAACTCATTGTAATAGATTTAACATAAAAATAACTCATTGTAATAGTTTTAGAGATGTTTCTGCATTATAAAACTTAGAAGTAGCTTGTTGATGTCATAAGCAGAAATTTGCAGATATAGCCAAATCCAATTATTACTTTTTATTTATACAGTCAAAAGTCTTTAACCCAGACGTCCATAATCCGGAATGATCTATAATCCGGACCTCAAAGCTACAAACTTTCTGCGCATGCGTAAATGCATAATTCGTTTACGCAAAATATCTTTGCGCATGCGCATAATACGTTTACGCATGCGCGTTTAATGTATAACAAACAGTACAAGCTAGGCTAAAATTATCTATTTCAGTTAATGTTGCAGATTGCGTTGTTCCTTAATCTTCGAATTGGATCCGTCTTATTATTTTTTGCAGACTGTTAGAGCAATTCTATAAAAAGTAAGTTTGAAGTTTCGAATATGTCAAAAAGAGTTTCTAATTTTGGAGCTGCCAAAGAATCTACAAAGCAAAAGCATTTTTCTATGTCCATTAAACAAAAAGTGGAATTGCTGCAAAAAAATGGATAAAAACATGAAGAAAGTGTCCGAAATCTGTTTCACGCTGCTCTGCGGGGGGGGGGGGAGTCACGGCAGGCAATGAACTGGAAGTTGATCTGTCAACACTATCCTCATCTTCAGAGCAGATGTTTTTATTTTATTCCGCCTATAACTCCTCACTAAATGTAGTGTTTCATCTCGATGTACTCGGATATAATTTAAATCAATTTCTTCATCATTATAAATATCACGAATACACATCAAATGGTTTTCTGGTTGCAATTTTCTAATTTCGACTATGCATAATGTATGCTTTACGCATGTGCGCGTTGAAAGAAATGTTTAATAAAGTAAACAAATAAATATTAAGCTTTTTTTTTTTTTTTTTTAAATTTTGTTACTCTTTAGATCATAATTGCTCTTTATTTCATAAATTACGGTTTCATATTTTTAATTTTATAATTTCTGCATGCCATCGTACCAGATTTAAACTGATTATCTATAATCTGGAAAAACTGATAATCTGGAATCGCCGACGTCCCGACGAGTCCGGATTAAAGACTTTTGACTGTAGTTGATACACTTTCTTCCTTAAGACAACACTTAAAGTTAGAGCACCCTGTTCTTAAAGAATTTCATAATGGTACTCATAGACTTGTAAAATAATTTTTTTGAAGACAAGCAGCAGCAGCAAGTTGGCAGATATGGATTGGAAACAGAACATGATGCCTCCGGAAGTAAGCGTTCAAGAGGAGAGCTTAAAAGGTTCCAGATTTAATTGAAATCATATTCAAGGATTGGATAAAAGCTGTCTGCATTGCTGTGTAACATAAGGTCTTCTGATATGGATTAATAAGGATGTTATGATTGGTCATTATAATGAAAATGATTTTAATATTATTACATCATTTGCTCACAAAATGAAACTTTTATTCATATTTAGAACTTGATATTGTCATTAAGTTTTAGCATCAAAATAAAACAAACAAACAAACAAAAACATGTATGTAGCCAGTATATGGTATCAATCATCTCAACTGTCTCACACTTCTGAGACTTGTTTTTCTTGGAATGAAGTATTAACGTGATCAAGTGGTGTAAAAATTAGCTGGAAATTTTAAAGGTTATTGTAATAAATTTTAATAATTATTTTTGTGAAGTTTCTGCTGAAATATTACAGAGAAAAACAAAAATCCGAGTTTGCCAAAGTGAATGGAAGTGACTAACATAACACTAAACATAATTAAGTTAGACATATCTTCTTCAGCAGTAGATATCTGGTGGCATTTCCAGAGATAGCAATGAATGCTTTTATCTCAGAATACTAATAATTCAATGACAATAATCAGCAAAGCAATTAAAAATAACTAAAATGAAAGATCCATTGTGTATTCCAATATAACATTTCCATGTAAATCATAAACATAATTTCATAAATGTAGACATTGGCACATAAACTTAAACAACTGAAAAAGTGTGAAGTGCTAAATGGTGAAATACGAAGCACAGCAGAGTAGCAATCCTTTAGAATCATACTGTACAAAATTTCTTTATCGACAAAGAAGCAGAGGTGGGATTTTTTTTACGATATCCTGAAATGCATTATTTTACCTTTTGTAACTAACTTTTGCCAAGCAGTGAATAAAATTCATATTGAAGACAGCCGAGATTTAAGCAATATAATTTCATAGCAAAATTTAAATCGGTTGTTGACCAAATGTATGCACTAGTTTCTTAGCTAACTTAACAAAAGTGCCATATTTGGTGCTTCACACATATTTTTTTTATGAGGGGACCATAAAAACGCTCTCTTGATCAAATTACCGGTGTTTAGCATCTTTCCCACTCTTCCTGTTTTAGACATTTTTAAGGTCTTGTAATTTTTTTCTTGTATACTGCATTGATTAACACTTAAAGCATTCAATAAATCCTCTCAAGCTCTTTTTTTAAAGGTAAGAACCTGATAGTTAAGTCCCGTCCCCAAACAGTGTGCTCTAGCTGTTTATAAACTCTGGCCACTACTTAAGTTGAAAGTGGTGGTCTTTTTATTATGCAAGCACCTAATAGGTGGGCCATTTTTGTCTCCTGTGAAGGGGCGAATAAATTACATCCATGCCTTTTCAAAGATTCGAACCTGTGCCCTTTGGCACTGCAGTCAGCAATAAACAAAGTAAATGTTAGAATTCAGACATTATGCAGAAGAGTCACTGATGTGATAGTTGTAATCATAAAGAATTTTTTGCTGATAGTGGTACATCTTAAATTTCATCTAAAATAGCTTTGGTATATTTCCACTGATTCTTTATCACCTTTGTTTTTATCATAAAAATATATATATAAATTGCTTCATATTATATAGATAATATACTGCTTGTCGAAATTATGTTAGCCCTTAATAAACGGACACCTATCCTATATAAAGCACCAATGCATTATTCCATCTAAATCTGAGAAGGGAATTTTGTGTTTTCCCATAATAATGATGCATTAACTATTTAAATAAACTGATAAATTTATTTGATCAATATTTAGAGATGATTTGGTAATCTTGAGTCCTTTATAATAATAAATAATTTATTAAATTTCATTAATTAATGAATTGTGAATTATTATAGAAATGTAAAAGTTGCCCACTAGTTTTTTTTTTTTTTTTTTTTTTTTTTTTTTTAAAGTTCAATTTTCCTTTAAAAGTATTCTTTATTTTCTATACCTTTACCATTTCATAATTATGTTCTTTTGGGGGGGGAGAAGAAAAAGATTTTGTGAGTCTGAATCATAATATTTAATACTAAATTAATTTAATTTTCTTACTCTGGATTTAGGTAGCATAATAAGTTTTCATGCTTGTTTTCCTTCAAAACTGTTGTTCAAAGTGTTATAGTTCTTCAGCTAGCTTTATTAATTTAGAATGAGGAATATTGCTATGGGAATTTTGCAGTATTTATTGGACATCTTATGTAGCATATAATGTGTATATAATATTTACAAGATATTGTAGTGTTTTTTATTTATTATTTGTAAATATTATATCTTTGTTTTTTTGTGTAAAAATTCTGAAAATGTTTTAAATTTATTTTTTAGATATAAATTTTTAAATGAATATATGAACTGATATTTTATTCCTGTATGTGTTCTGATACCATGGGTGTGATTAAGATATTAAGAAACCTTGTGTTTGGTGTAGATCTAACTTAAAGTTTGCTAATTTTATGTTTTACATTGGCGTGTTTCTGTTCTGTTTTGAAATAAATTGTTATTATTATTTTTAGTTGGGCCTCCTTATACATTTCGTGTAAGAGTGAAATTCTATTCATCTGAGCCCAATTCTTTACGGGAAGAATTGACTCGGTAATGTGCATTTTTACTCTTCTATTAAGAAACAGTTATTAGATGTTTATGACATTTATGTATCATAATATTATTATCAAACCTCTAGTCATTAAAGTGAAACTAAATTAAGGTAAAGGCTTATTATTAGCCCCAAGGATCAATTTGCCCAGAAGGGCTATTAATTTCGTTTTGGCTTTTTGTATCAGTTCAAATGTCGGCTAACTTTTCAAATTGTTGCCACCAAATATTAGAGCCCTGCATTATATTTAAAGAAAGTAAATAATGAAGAATCTGCATGAATGTATGTATGTTTCTTGCACTTTGGAAAAACAATGGTACGTAGAGCCATCAAAGTTTTAATAACGTAGATCTTCGTTCGAACATAGGCATCCGGAAGCCCAAATTTGGAATTTGTTTTATTAGCTATTTCATATTTTCTCCAACATTAAAGAATTTTTTTATTAACAAAGTCAAAGATTTTAGAGCAAGCAATAGCAATACTGTAGAGGGTGGGGGAAACATTTTTATCTCCAGCACACGAGACTGTGTATCGGAAATTCTAAAGATATGCTCTTTTAAATATTTTGTGATATCAGTGTTAAATTGAATTTTATAGTTTAAGTGTAAAGAACGTGATGTTTAGTAAGTAAAGGTAGCACACAAATTGTTAAAAGATGCCCCTTTGGATGTAATATAAAATCTGAAAGCATTCAGATTTTTGTTTTCTAAATATAAGTTTGAATTTCTATCACCTTGTATAAATAAATTCTGAGAAATTTGTATTTTCTACTCTGTGTACTAAACAATTCGATATAGTCTATGGACAAGTATTTCATTAATTAAATTTCATATAAATCAATTTCATTTACTGTTCAGAAAAGGGCATAATATGGAAACATGTAGAATTTCTAACAGGAAATTACTATTTTTTCTGTAGAATTTACTTGATATGTTAACTAACGTACTAAATAAATCATATGGTACAAATGGGTTCTGTTTATTTGTGTAGTAGTTAGTAGCCCTACCTAAGGCATGAAGCTCAAGATGACTTTGATAAAAAAAGTTAATCAGGGTGCAAAAGCAAAATGTAGGATCATCAAAAAAAGATGGCGTTAATATCAAGTTACTCTATTATATGTCTGAAAAATCTGTCTTCTTAATATTTATACTGAAATAATTAGAAGGTGGTCAAGGTTTTTTTACTCTAGGGATGGGCAAAGTAACATTGACATGTTAAAAATTTTTGCTCTGTAGTAATGACTTTGCTGGATTTGTGGGGTTGATTCTTACTTTGGTGTAATACGTGTCCTGATTTAATGCTGGTAGAATTTTTGGCATGGAAATTGGCAATTTGATGTTTATATTTCTTGAAGTTCTGGCCAACTAAATTGGGTACTACTGTTTGAGCCTCTAATTACTTATTATCAGAAATTATCAAGCTTGGAAGTAATTGTAAAAAGAAATTGTAAAAAGAAATGGCAAATTGTAAAAAGAAAATCTTGGCAGAAGTTATCTTTCAGAAATTGCAGTAGTTGTTTTAAAATTATATTATTATTATCTATCCCAGTAGGCATACTTATATTGTTATCATCTATCCTAGTAGGCATACTATGTGACATTTTTTGGGGGGTGTGTTTTCTTCATGTTAAACATGGTTACTTGCCCATTTCTCTGATAAGATGTTTTTATGAAGACATTGTAGCACTTACATGCTTTGTTTTAACTAATTTAACAAAATAGTAGTGTTTATAAATGTAAGCATTGTAACTATATATGTTTCATAAATACCTGTTGCATAAGAAAGACTGATTTTTTTGCTTGGAAATTTTTATTTCTTAATATTAAAAACTTGTCGTGCTTCATTTAATAGGAGAAAATTGAAATTTGTTCACAGGACATTTTGTTTATGCATCTCTGATATGTCAAGGTGCATCAGAATAATAATCAGTTTCATATCATGTATGTTATAGCAGTGTAAGAATTATATAACACTTTCCTGCTAAATATTTTAAGGAAATAAATATAGATTTTGTAACATTTTTTACAGCCACAAACTGCTAATTGCCTAAAATACAAAAAGAACTGCCTTCAAACTGAGAAACATCAGTTTAAAACTTAATAATTTAATTAAAATAACGTGATATTAAAAAAAAATATTATTATTATTCCTTTTCCTCATAAATTTCAGAATCATACCCATTATTAGCATGATAGATTAGATAGTTTCATTAGATCAGAAATTTTATTGCGTGTTAAGGCTCAAGCTGCACTGAAAAACATATTTCATCTAAGTTTCAAACTGTTTCTATGTTGTGTTCTCCCATTTTGAATTTATTGTTTTAAGTTTTTTTATTATTATTAAATAACTTAAAATGTGCTTAAGAGCAGAATGGGGGGGGGGAATTACTTGAACTGTGTTTAATAATATAAAGGTAGCAAATTAGCCCAAACTTGGAATGTAAATTTCTCATAAACCTAGACCTAGCAAAAGCAGGCAATTTTTTTAATAGAGATGTTTTTATGGAAAACATCTGTAACGTTTTCATCATATTAATGCTGCATGATCAAAAAATTCTGCTAAACCTATGTTTTTCTTTTATAATCTGTTCTGTATAATTTTAAAATCTATTTTGTCTTACTTAATTAAACTTTTTTTGTATTATTATTATTATTATTATTATTATTATAAGCTAAAAGAAAAGGGAAGAAAAACTTGCCTTGACAAACATATAATCTTTTTGTAGCAATTGACTGAAAACTATTTTTTTTTTTTTTTTCCTTTGTGAATTTCCTTTTTTCCATTTGAAGACTGTATTTTATTTTGAACATTTTCTTTGGATCAAAGTAATTAAATATATTTAAATTATGTTTGCTTCTAGGTATTTATTCTTCTTGCAACTAAAGCAAGATGTTGTATCTGGTAAACTTCCTGCACCATATCAGACTGCTGTAGAACTTTCAGCATATGCCTTACAGTGTAAGTTTTAAATTTCCTTGTGTTCGTGCTTTTTTTGTGTTCTGAGTTCTGTTGGTAAGTGTGAATCACTAAGACATAATCATAATTTCTTACCTTATTTCTTTCTTTATATTTTTCTAAGGAAATATTAAGCTACATACTTTTGCAAACACATACAGAGGGTATTTACAGATTTTTGTGATGATTTTGGTTTTTTCTATGAATTTAAATATTAATTTTAAAATACAAATGGGACTGGCATCAAATTGGATTAAGGTTTAATTATCGTCTGCAGCATTAATTTTTTTTTTTTTTTTTTTTTTTTTTTTTTTTAAGTGTTGCTGAAAACTAAATAATGGATCAAAGAGAAATACTCTTATTCAATTAAAGACGTGAAAAGCATTGTTTTAATCTTTCTATATGTAAAATAAGTGACATAATTAATGTGAAAGAAAAGAAATGTCAACATTTACTTCTGACTGAGAAAATAGCAAAAAATGCATACTAACAAAGGTACATACAGCTCTTATTAAACCTAAAGTCACATTTCATGTTTTAAAGGAAAATCCAGCCTCACAAAGAGCTATTGCAAAATCTTTAAATATCTCTGTAGGAACTGTTAACAAAATAATAACATCTGATTTAAAGCTAATCGAAAAAAAAAAAAAATATGACTTTCATTGTCTGAGGCCGAAACATGTTTCTCAACATAAGACTCTGCAGATTGCTGTATGAAAGTTATTTGGCAGGTGAAAAATAGAAATATATAGTTACAGTTGATGTGGCTTGAATATACTTATCTGATTACAATAGGAAAAGATTGATCTACTCCTGAAAAAAATGAAGAAAAAGACTTAATGTGTTGGTTCAGAGAAAACAAGTAAAGTTTTTCTAAAGGTTTTATTCCATCTTTTTATCCAAACAACCTTTACTGTGTCAAATTTCGTCAGGATAAACTCCAAGGGCATACCTCTAAATCTACTGCTCTATTTTTTGAAAAAAATGAGGAATGAAACTAGAATTTGAAGCTATATCCTTTAAATGCATTACACCAAAGTCCCCTGATGTGCATGTTTGACATTCAGTATAGGTGCCCCATCATTGATATATGTAGAAAGTTTTGGTTATTGACATGCTAGTTAATGCAAATTTATAGTGTTTCTGTTCTTAAGATTTGAATTGGAAATAAAGAATATGATAGAAGACAAATGAAATTAATGAAAGAAATAAACATCTAAATACAAAATCTTTCATGGGGGGTGATATAGTATTACATATATGTAACAGCAAAATTGAGAAAATAAACTTCTAAAATGGAATACTTGTGTACATATATGCAAATTTTAAAAATGGCAGAAAAATGCATTAACAGCAAGTTACTTTATACTGTGATCAGATCTTAAATTCTGTTGATATATGCATTAAAAAAATTAAATTGGCAAAACCAAACCAGACCCCTAGACTATTATCTTGTGATCCATAGAAACCTTTTTTTTTTTTTTTTTGGTAGTTGTAGTAGTAGTATGTAAAATCCAGAATCTGCTGTATATATATATTTTTTAATGTTTCTAAAATTAAAACAGTTCATGTTTCACTTATAGAATGCACTAAAAAAACTTTAAAAGAAAATTTTTACTTATTATACTTCAGGTCAACCTAAGTTGAGAGCACTGGATATACTAGAAAGTGTATGTGTCCGCCGTAGAATATAGTTCTACCATTTTGAGACGTAATATTGTAAAATTTACGCTGTGATATATGAATACTGTTGAAGAAAGATAACGGAAGGAAAAAATGTGTGAAACGATAGATTACGTTGCGTCCAGCTTTTTGTTTAAAAATTTTCTAAATCGTGTCGATCATTCAATAACCAGCTGAAAGACATCCCCCTTTTTTGGCATTATTGGCGAAACTGCAAAATCCAGCAACCCCGACCTCACCCCACTCTTGACGAGAAAAGCAATTAAGACATTCATTCACTGACTGGGAGAAGAAGAAAGCAATTGTTATGGTATTCTGCTTCATCTTCGACATATGTGTATAATTTTCAACCTCATAAAGCTGGAAGACGTCATACATCTGAATAAACAGTACCGCTAAGATTATCGTAATTAATGTTTTTGTCAATTACGGGTGGGCATTTTCCTAAGAAATACGATAACAATATTGTTACTTGTTATAATCTTTGCAGGATTGAATATCTGAGTTAAAAAAAAATCCCTTTCCAATGCCACAAATTAAAAATACGTTTTCAAGGCAAAAAAAAAAAAAAAAAAGGCAGACCTATAAACAGTTATAAATAACATTATAAATACAAGCTATTAGGAGATAGTATTTTATAATCATTTATTTCCTAACATAAACATAAAGTATAGAACAAGCAAAAGACATTTATAAATACAAAAACATAAATGATGCCATTTACAAAAAGGGTAATGTTATTTTTAATAGTTCGCTGGCTTTGCCGCAACTTCCTCCCCACCCTGGTCAACCTCCAGGGGGATGACCAGCTGCACAGGTTGGGTAATGGTATGTCCATTGGTGCACAGAACACAAGTATGGACTTTTCTGTCGCGGCCAAGGATTAGCTTCTCAACACGGGCCTTTTTCCAGGTGTGGCAAGGTCTAATATCTTCTTGTAGTAGGACAATATCCCCTTTCGTATTTTATTTGTTTCAGATGAATTCCGCACTTGATGAAATGTGTGCAAGTCTATCAAATATTCCTTTTGCCATCTTTTCCAAAAGGAGTCCATCAAATGTTGACGATTTTTCCACATACGATTTAAATTTGTTTCAGGATTTGTGGGGCTGGAAGGAATAGTAGTTAATTTCTTTCCTATGAGGAAGTGCGAGGGTGTTAAAGCTTCCTCAGAGTCATCTTTTATTCCGTATCCGTGGACAATCGATCTACTGTTGAGAGCGGCTTCAATATCACATAATACAGTGATCAAACCAGCGTCATCCAAAAGAGCCTTCCCAAGTGTTTTCCGAAGGCATCACTTAATTGAGCCTATCATTCTTTCCCACCATCCTCTCCACCAGGCTGCTCGGGGGGCGATGAATTTCCATTTGATGTTGTGGTGGGCATAAAACTGTTGTGCCTTGGCAGAGGATATAGTATCCCACAATAATTTCAGCTCTTTGTCTGCAGCACAGAACGTTGTGGCATTATCAGTGTGCACTGTATGAGGAAGTGAACGTCTAGAGACAAAACATTGTAATGCAAGTAGGAAGATGTCAGTACACAGATCGGAAACTAATTCTAAGTGGATAGCTCGAGTTGTAGCACATGTGAAGATGACAGTGTAAGCTTTTGTAACAGAGTTATTATTTTTTACGTAGAGTGGTCCAGCAAAATCAATTCCGGTAGTTTCGAAAGGAGATGACTTTTGAATTCGCTCAGCTGGTAATGGAGCTTCTATCTGTTCACTCTAAACACAAGCTAACAAATCCCTTAGAAAATATAATATGGAATTGTCGCACCAGTAGCCGAGTGGTTAAATCGCTGAATCATTTGAGCGCAAGCGAACGGGCTGTATTTATGGTCGGTTTTGATGGTTTTCCTATGTGTAACATGAATACGAGCTTGTTTCATTTAGAAAGTCTTCCACGAAATGTATCTCACCCCTTAGTCGGTTATCTCGTGTGTGCTTTGCTATATTCAAATCACCTAACCTAACCAATATGGATGTACTGATCAATTACATTAACTATGGTAGAAGGAACAAGGGTTTCTGTCTAAAGGAAGAGATGGCTTTGTGGGAAATTTATAAGGGTAAAGGACTTTTCTTACACAACACACTGAGGGACTCCTATGCAGTTCAGAGCTTACAAAAGTCATTACAAACAAACTCGCTGCATACTACCAGTGTTTCACGGCTTAAGCAACTCGATCATTAATGCGCTTGACTTACAGATGATTCCATCTAAGGAAAGGAATAACCAGATTTTTTTCATATGATATGCTTGTTGTTTTTATACCTCAAAGGAAATGTATGGTTTTTGCCTAACTTATGCAGTCATTCACATATTATTCGCAGATTCTCAGTGAGCTGAATCAGTCTGCTTTATATAAATTGAGAGATGTAAAAGCAATATATTCCTTTGCACGAAGCAAAAGACCCACCTTTCACGCCCCGTCACGCATACACGTTTCATTCGTGAAAGGATAAAAACTTTAATTTTAAAATACAAGCAAACTGTCGTTTAACACGGTAAATGTTTTAAAAGCAATAAATGTACTTCTCAAGAATTTGATTTTTTTTTATACTTTTTTAGTTCTTATGAATATTTGTGCTTTGTTGTGACTAATATAAGACATTTCTAATGTTATAATTTGAATTGATTAGTGGAATTAATTGGTATATGATTAATTAATTGGTATAAGATCATTTGATTCTTAATTTTTAAGTTTGTTTCACAATTTTAAAACTTTAATATTTTTCTAATATCTTGAAATTTTTAATGGTAAGCTCTTTAATTGACCGCAATCTGAGGATCTCAATTTCCAATCCTTTTATTCATTTTATTTTTGATTTTAAATAGTAATCAGAAAGATAGGGTAAAACGTACTGTAGGAGGGTGATTTTCTGAGACTGACTGGAAATGCGTGTTTCTTAGGAGACAATTAATACAGGATATAATTTTGATAATGTCTGCTATAAAATATTGTCAGAGTTTTTAAAACAATTGCAAATTAAAATTAACAATCACAAATTAAAGTATTTAAAAAATAAAAATAAAAATTTCCCCCTCGTTCACTGTTTTGGTAGCAACAAGCCGCATAAACTCTTAAAAATTAAAAGAAAATAACTTACTACAAGATTTTCCAAATTTATATATTTTACTTTTAACTAAGCGAACGGTCTTGGGGAAAAAATTTGACCCAAACTGCAAGGAATACATTGTTAGCTCTTCCGGTTTCAAGTTTTAAAGATCATCAAATTAGTATTCATCACATTTAGATAATAGTGAAATATTTCACATAAATTAAGACAATTAATAACATGCCCTACATTTTACACTATGATGAACTATCAATTTCAGCTGCAGCTTCACTGCATAAAAAGATTGTTATTTAAATATGCTGGATTTGGCAAGAAGTCACCAAATGTGTAGCAAATTAGAGGAATTGAATCTCCGCTGGCAGTTTGCTGCATATGAATAACTTGAAGAACAGGGTGAAAAGCTGTGAAAAGGTTGTTCTAGCCTTGTATGTGTTCTCAGGTTAGCTTGTCATGAAGTATAGAATAAATCTCTTGAAATTGAATCCAACAATTCCCTCCCCTTCCTTGATATTCTTGTAATCCGCAATGAAACTGATTTTAGCACCACTGTGTACCGTAAACCCTTTGCAGTTTGTTTACCACCCCATGCCAAGTCATGCCACCCTGTTAAGCAAAAAATGGCTTCTTTTTACTATTATGTATTCCGCGCGCTTAAAGTTTGTTCCTCTGAATCTTTGCTTACCAATGAACTTAATTATTTGAGAGCAGTTGCGATTGACCGTGGATTTTCTCCCGTGATTATTGATAAAACCGTTAAAATATTTTCAGATTCCCTTCAAAGAAGACATTCCACTGTTAGAAATAATATTAATGACCTTGTCGTGCTTCCATTTTATCCTTCTGTTAGCTATAAAATTGCACGTATTCTCCAGAAATTCAATTTTCAAGTTGGTTTCTCCCCTATTAATAAAATTCACCCTTCGATTCTAAAAGATTGCGTTTCTGTCTTGAATTCTTGGGGAATTTATAGCATATCATGTCAGTGTCTTGGGGAATTTATAGCATATCGTGTCAGTGTGGTTTAAGATATATTGGCCAAACAAAAAGAGCGTTGAAGTTTCGTATCAAGGAACATGAATCTTATGTCAGAAAAGGTGAAATTAACAAGTCTTCAATAGAGTATCATAGTTGGACATTTAACCATAATTTTGACTGATCTGCAAAAATTATCAAAAAGGCTTCTTCCATAGGTGAATTGGATTTCCTTGAGGCTTTTCATATTCACAAAGATTTAGCAGGTTTATTTAATGATTTGAAGTCCAATCCAGTCCTTCCTAATGCCTTTAAAATTCTACTATCTTAATTCAGTTATTTTTGCCGATAGATGGCGTTACCTCCTCGCGTTTAGTACTACCAGAGGGTATAAAAATCCATTCAGTGGTTGCTTTCCATTATTTGAAGTTCAGATTTTGAGCGTGAAGGTGCATTTGCCCCTCGCTCCCTATTTTTAACTTCGCTAATATTTCTTGTCCTTTATGCTTGATCAGATAGCCTGGCTCAGTAAAAGTAGGCGGCCAGTGCAACTCTGATTAAAAATCCAGTTATAACCACGTGCAATGCTGATAAGGACCACGAGTTTCTGAGACTCCTTCCCCATTATTTCTTTCTAGGTATTTCTTTCTCCTGATGAGGAGGGACCTTTAGCTGCCCTCGAAATCGATTGAGTATTTCAATATATTTACGCTAAATACAAGGTTGTTTTTACGATTTTGATTGTCACATTAGCGTGTTTCTCTTCCACTATAGAATAAATGTCTCAAATTTGATTTAAAAAGCTTAGGTATAGTAAGTTTTATCTAGATGTGTAAAATGATAAAAAAAAATTCCTTATGCTGTTAAATTTATTAAACTATTTGCTAAAAACATGTATTTAGATTCCAGAAGTAGGTCAGTTAATTGAAATTTCTTGAAGTACTGATGTATAATCATTAGCTGAAATATTCAAATTTAAAACGTCAACCTTTTCTAAAGTTTTCTAAAAATATAAGTATGTAAATGTTTCTATCACCAGATGTTTCAGATCTAAAATCTTTAATAGTCATTAGATTTTTGAAAAGCAGTTAATACAGTTGCATCTAGAATTTTCTGACCAAAGGGAATTCTATTAGAAAAATAACATTCTTGATTAATTTTTGTTTTCTTTTGATTACTTCGTAACTCAAATATGGTTATGAAAATTATAATCAATTTATACTTTTTCTACTTTTCCAAGACTCTTCTTGCTTTCTGCTGTGTTTAAAAAATTAAATTATTTTTAGCTGAGCTTGGAGATTATGACCCTGCTCAACACACACCAGGGTTCGTTTCAGAATTCCGTTTTGTACCTGACCAAACTGAAGAAATGGAAATTGATATTTTAAATGCCTATAAAATGTGCAGGTATGCCTTGCTTGCTTTTCATTATCATTAAAAAGTTCTTGTTAACTATATATATATGTAACTATTTTATATACTTGTTTGTTGGCCATGGGCAGAATAATTTCATGATACTTAAGAACCAAGAATATGATAAATGACCCTATGGTGTGAAGAATATGGCTCAGTGAATATGCTTAGAAAACATGACAACACATTGCTAAACACAAGTATTCATTAAAACAGAAAAACTTCTATGTGAGAGCTTGACAATCCTTGCACTTCAGCTAAGGGCAATGTGAGTGAGTTCCTGGAAGCAGCAGTGGTTATTACAAAAACAACATGGTGTCATCTGGCGCCACGTGCAACCAAACATAAGACTGCCACAGAGTATCCCCCAGTAACACAGTCACCAAAAGAGGTTGATTGCAAAATATACACATTCAAATAAATGTTATCCTTTAAAATATATGTACAAAAACAATACAAGATATATTAATAATAATATACGAGTAATAAATAATACACTTAAATTCTAACTGAAATATATAACAATAGAATGAATATCAAATTAAACAAAAATAATGAAAAGTTAATCAAATAAGAATTTTAAGCAACTTCCAATCTTATGCAAAAGAAATTAATCAAGTATTTATGTACTATAAATTTTGCAGCAGATCACAAGAGAAAAACATTCAATTATATTACAGTGATTAGTTTATTGGGAAAATGAACACGATGTCCACTGCGAGTAATTACTCGTTTTGGAAGTCTTCACAGACTTTTTGATGTGGAATCTGAGAAGTTACAGGTGTATCTATATGTTCTGACAACATACGCTGGTTTAAGGCGATCAATTGAAACTGTAATGTTTTTGTTATTTAACCTCAATAATAAAATTTTTTGTCCGTTTGTTTAACAAGGGTCTGGTGCAAGGTTGAGTTGAGGAGGTTTAACAGAATAAATAAGTAGAAATGCATGAGAATGGGTCTGAAATACCATGTGTACATATATGGACGGTTGAACATGCTTAGAGGCTGGAATCAGTCTAACTGAATGCATGACTGATTGAAGCTGTGACACATAATATTCCCAATGAGGTACGAAATTAGTAACATTCAGCATATATGAGGGTAATCAAGTGTGGTACTGTAAACAAAGTTCGACACAAGTAGCCTTTATAGCTTTCTTAATGGCAAATCTGATACCCAACAGAACTATAGACAGAATTTCAGTCCATTTTGGGTTGTTATGAGCCATTATTGCACTTTTAAGTTGCCTATGAAATCTCTCAATCAGCCCATTGGACTGAGGGTTATTTTTTTTCTTCTTGTTAGTTAAAAAACTTAATAATGTATTCAAAAACATAAGAAAGATATTGTACTGATTCTATCAAACAATTTTGAAGAAAAAAAAATTAAATTTGCTTTTGGATGGATTAAATGCAGTGAGAAAAAAGATTGGGAAACTAAGTACTTTTAACATAATCAATTAAATGAGTTTCAAATGCATATTATATAGATTGGAAAATATCTAAGTCTGCTTATTATTTGCACCAAAAAATAATAATGATGAAGAAATTTTTAATAATATATTGCTATATTTGTCATTATTTCAATAGTGTCAGTAATTTTCTTTTCTAAACAATAATGCATCTTTTAGTAACTTAATATTTTGATAATTTCCGATTTATATTATTGAATAATAATATCTGCATTAAAAGTAAAGTGCTTGAAAACTTGGAAATAGAAAGCTATTGTATAGTTTAAATTTATTTTTCAGTAAAGATTTAAGTTCATTTATTTTATGATAGTAAGCATTGCCACCCAGATGGTATAGTGGTTAGGGGAGCCTACTTTGATACCAAAGGGATCGGGTTTGAATTCTAGAGAAGGCATTGGTTTTTGTAAATGTATAGCGTCTTTGCGGCATGCATGGACGCACTCTAAACGTATGACGAGCCAAAAGTCCTCTCATTTGGATTGGTGATAGGGGAGAGGAATAGGAGATCCTCAGACCACTTCCCTGTGTGTGCTTCCTCAAAATTGGGGTGGAAATAGAAGTCCAACCTCCTTGAGGCTCTAGCAACCCTTCTTCCATAAAATTCATGGACAAGACAACAGCAACAGTAGTAAGCATTATTTTTTTGTTTAATGGAACATTTAATTTGAGCAAAGTAAAATAAAGCAAACTTAAAATATTCTGTGTTGACATGCTAAAACCATGTTTAAACCTCAGTAAAATAGACAATCTCGAAGGCAACCCATGTGCTTCATCAGCTGGAGCAGGAATGAATAGCTTGATCAAGTTTTCTCTTTTTATTTTTTTCTGCAGGGTTGCTGTGCTACATCCAGATATTTGCTAAGTGAACGGAAAATCTCATTTGCAACATGTTCTAGTTGCAGTTTCTGGTACTTTTCTGATTTTAAGGCTGCTTTTGGTCCAAAGTTTGTGGGTGATTTTGGTTTTGTCTCATTCAGTTATTGAGTCTGGATGCTCCTATGGCCATTTAACCAAAGATATGCTATGTTCGTTGATTTCATGGTTAACAAGGTGTTTATAAATATCTTTTTTTTTTTATGTCTGGCAATTCTCTTTGATGTTAAACTGATGTATTGAATACTCATGTCTATCTTCATTGTGGATTGGGACAGTACACAGAACTGAAATATAGACAGACTGATGTACAAATATAAATATTTTCACAGATTTCATCTGTACATCAGTCTGTATAAACAGATTTATACCTGAGCAGATTTGTTCAGATGTACCTGTACAAATTTATACAAACCTGTATGTGCACCTGTCATATTTATGTACGCTATAAAAAAATGGGACAGTTCTATATCTCCCTTTCTAGCGGGCTGATTGATGAAATTCAACTTGCATTTTTCATGTCTTGAAAGTGCGACTTAAGATATGTATTAGATTTGTATATATATGGCATTGTTTGACGTAAAATTGGACTGAAATGGCATGCCGATTTTTTTTCCACATTTCGATTCTGCGACGTAAATTATGCCAAACTGCCAAGTTTTGTAAAAATCACATGAGTTGTTTTTAAAAAATTAGCTCCCAAAATTTTAGCTCCTTAATGTTAGTTGAATTTGATGTATATTTATTAATATCTCTTTTTTATTAAACTTATTTGATTCTTTCTTTCATATTTTGAAATTTAGGCTCATTCCAAATAAAATTCCCGTATTTTTAGGCTTATTTTTAAAATTTGTATTTTTTAATAATTTTTATAAATTTTTTGACCAACATTTTGAATTATAGCCTATAAAAGTTTTGCCATAATCTTCAAAAAAAATGAGAGTTTTTTATTCAAAATTTACGAAGGTATATGTGAATTTATATATTGGCACATTTTGAAATTTGGCATATTTGTTGAAAGTGATAACATGATATGTAGGCACTTTGTTAAAATTATTTGAAAGTAGGAATGATGTGACTTTTCCCGCCCAAGCACAGTGTTTAAAAGGGATAGGAAAATAGGTTGCCATATATTAAGAATTTTGCCAAGTGAATTATTCTTGGCAGAAACTGAAAAAAAAACCAAAATAAATTTTTAAATTTCTCATCAAAAATTGCAGAATTTAATATCTAGGCATAATTTGAGTCATAGAATCGAAATGTGGAAAAAAAATTGGTATGTCATTTCAGAAAAAGTCCAATTTTTTTGTCAAAATACCTATGTTAGAACAAAATTATATATAAATCTAATAGATATCGTAAGACACGCTTTCAAAACATGGAAAGCGCAGTTTGAATTTTGTCAGTCGGCCCAGTGGAGATATACAGTACAAAGTCTTTAATCTGGAATGATCTATAATCCGGACCTCAAAGCTACAAAATTTCTACGCATGCGCATAATACGTTTACGCATGTGCATATGCGTTTATGCATGCACATAATACGTTTATGCATGTGCGCTTAACATATAGTGGATGGTATAAGCTAGGCTAAAATTATCTAATTATCTGTTTCAGTTAATGTTGCAAATTACGTTGTTCCTTAATCTTCTAAATGGATCCAGCTTATTATTTTTTGCAGACTGTTAGAACAATTTTATAAAAAGTAAGCTTGAACTTTCGATTATGTCAAAAAGAGTTTCTGATTCTGGAGCTGCCAAAGGATCTACAAAGCGAAAGCATGTTTCAGTGTTCATCAAACAAAAAGATGAATAAAGGTATGAAGAAAGTGACAGAGAGGTCAGTGAAAATGAAAAAATTTCGATTGACAAGTTAGTCAATATTCTCGGCACAGCAATTACAGGACTTGAACAGCGGAACTTTGTAACTGAACAAGAAATTATGTCTGTTTATAGAATTAAAGAGAACATATTAGCACATAAAACGAAGCAACTTAAACAACTTACATTGAAAGAAATATTTAATAAAGTAATCAAATAAATATTAAGCATTTTTTTTTTTTTTTTTTGTAAATTTTGATACCCTTTAGATCAAGGATGTCAAACTCGCGGGCCGCATGTGGCCCACAACAAATATTTTTGCGGCCCGGCCAATATATCGGCAAATAATAATATATAATAATAAAATAACATATCGACGAAGAAAAAAATGAAATGTTTACTGCTAAGTAATTAATGATAATTTATTCAGTAATGTTAGATTACTCACAGCGAGCTGACACACACACTACTTAAATTACAAATGCGTGTGAGTAGCTTGCGTTCAGCTACCTTCGGCTTTTGGGGGACACATGCACTCAGAACTTGTATGCATCCCCCGATAGCCGAATGTGGCCGAACTCATGGTCTCAGTTTTCCAATCATAGTTTTGTACGATATATTGGTGCATGCACATGCATGCACTTTGCTTTATTATTAATTATTACTTAATTCATATTGTTACGGAATTCATAGTTATTTATTTAGTTAGTTTTTTTATTTAGAATTGTAATTAGATTTGCTTCATTATGCCTTAGCAACGCAGACGATTTTTGAAAAGACAGCTGCGTTGGAAGGTTAAAAATAGAACGTGCATTTCATACCTAATAAATAAATATCTCATAATTGCTGTTGCCATTCACAAAAATCCAGATATTTATAGATGTTTCCAGTATATTCGAGAAATTAATTATAAAGCTTATAAAAGCCGAGAACAAACAACTAATCTCAGTAGTAGCTGTAGTTCTAGCGAACTGTTTGTTTATTTAATGCTGTGATTGATTTGTAGCGATTTCGCTGTGAGATAGAATTAGTTTCTCTGTTTTGAATTGATTTTTGCTAAATGTTTGACATTTTGTGATGTTGTTAGAATATTTTTGAAGAAATATTTCAGCATTTTAATTTATCTCTTGTGGAAAGAATAAATTTTTGTTAACTTTTTAACGTTAACCGTGCTTATTCCAGCCCTTTGTATTCAGTATGTCTATATCAAAACCAAGAGGTAGTAAAATTAAACGAAAAATCACTGACGAACATAGAATATTCCAAGTAAAATGGGAATTAGAATATTTTTGCTGTGAAATAAAAGATAAAATAATCTGCTTGATATGTAATAATACTATTAATATTAAACGTCATTACAAACAACACAAATCGAAATATAACAATTACGAAGGATTAATGAGAGAAGAAAAGTTGAAAGAGCTCAAGTTAGGAGTGAAAAAGCAACAGTCCATGTTTAGTAAAGTATTGCAAGAAAGTGAAGCGGCGGTACATGCAAGCTACGTCTTGTCCGAGTTGATAGCTAAACATTCGAAGCCTTTTACTGACGGTGATTTCATCAAGGAATGCCTAATGAAAACTGGAGGAATTGTTTGTCCTGGAAATGTGAAGGCTTTTCAATCAATTTCATTGTCTCGAAATACAGTTGCGGAAAGAGTTACTGATTTAGCCGCGAATTTAAATGATCAGATCAAAGCAAAATCATCTAGTTTTGAAAGTTTCTCCATTGCCTGTGACGAGAGCACAGACATTAGTAGCAAAGCTCAATTAGCAGTGTTTCTTCGTTCTTGTGACAAGAATTTTAACATTTTTGAGGAATTACTGGAACTAATACCCATGCCTGGTACTACCACAGGAGAAGATATATTTACTTGTGTTTTTGGATTTCTGCAGAAATACAATCTACCTTTGGCAAAATTAAATTCTGTAGCTACAGATGGCGCTCCATCAATGACCGGGAAAAACAAGGGCTTCGTAGCATTACTAAGAAAAAAACTTAGTGAAATTCATGGTTCAAACATTCATCATATGCATTGTATTATACATCAAGAAGTTCTATGCACGAAAATAATAAATATCGAGAATGTTTTGTCATATATAAAAAAAGTTATAAATTTTATAAGATCTCGAGGTTTAAATCAGCGTCAATTCACTGCTTTCTTAAGTGAGTTGAATATTTGGGTTTGTCCTACTATACCGAGGTACGTTGGTTATCTTGCTCCAAGATTCTCAAACAATTCTGGGATTTGAAAGAAGAAATATGTCAGTTTTTAAAAACGAAAAATCAAAACGTAAGTTTGTTTTACGATCTGATATGGATACAAGATTTATCTTTCTTGGTTGATATAACCAAACACTTAACCGATTTAAATTTATCGTTACAAGGAAAAGATATATCATTACGAACATGTCTGACATAATTAAAGCATTCAAATGTCAACTAGTTCTTTGGGAAAAACAACTTAAAAATGAAGATTTGACGCACTTCCCGACAAGCAGCATGAACAAATCAAGTTTAGATGATACTTGTTCGTATCAAAAAGAAAAAATTGCAAATTTAACAACTGAATTTGAAACGAGGTTTAATGATTTTAGTTCCCTCGAAAAAAAATTTTTTTTTTTTTTTAGTTTTCTTCGATTTTTCTCAATAAGTATTGACTCGGTACCCAGCCATATGCAAATGGAGGTGATCGAGATTCAATGCAACTCAAATTTGAAAGCAAAATTCATTGAAGTGGGCGTGCCTGAATTTTACAAATATTTACCAGCCAGGTTTGAAAATACTCGAAAATTCGCATATGAAATTATTTCCATGTTTGGTAGCACTTATCAGTGCGAGCAGTTATTTTCAGTCATGAAAGGTAATAAGTCTCCTATTAGAAACCGTATTAATGATGCTCACCTTGGATCAGCGTTGAAAGTTATCACTGCAAACAAAATTTCTCCCGAAATAGGAAAGATAATAGCAGAGAAGAGATGTCAAGTATCAGGACGTAAACATTAAATTTTTATTGTTCTCTTCTATATAAATATATATATATATATATGTTTATTATTGTATTATTCGAAATAAATCTACGTTTCAATGAATATTGATTTTTTTTTTTTTTTTTTTTTTTTTTTTGCAGCCCACCTAAAGTTAAACCTCGTTTGTTTGGCCCAAGTGTACCTATGAGTTTGACATCCCTGCTTTAGATCATAATTGCTCTTTATTTCATAAATTACGGTTTCATATTTTTAATTTTATAATTTCTGTATGCCATCTTACCAAATTTAAATTGATGATCTATAATCCGGAATCGACGAAGTCCTGATGAGTCCGTATTAAAGACTTTGTACTGTATTACTGCTCCCTCCTCTTTTACTTCCTTGTACGTAGTAAAAGGGAAGTATTGTGATTGTGAAAAGTTTCAGGCATCATATTTCAATGCAGATACCCATTTTCAACGCTATCGAATGCAATTTAATGATGTTTTTGCTTGACATCTGTTCGTAAGGACAGAATGAATGACTCTTTTTCCCCAGGAAAGTTGTAAAACTAATTTCAAATGAATTCTAAAGAGAATTTTTGGGGGCGTCTGTGCGTACGTACGTACGTACATATCTTGCATAACTCAAAAATGAGTAGCCTCAGAAAGTTGAAATTTTGTATGTAGGACTGTTATAACATGTAGATGGGCACCTCGTATTTTGGTTACAATCGGCCTCACCCAAAAGGTATATAAATATATGATGTATATATATATATATATATTCATTCTGTTACTCAGCTCAGTGATCTCAGTTTCTTTATTTTTATATAATTGTAAATTGTGCTTTTTTTTTTTTTTTTTTTTTTTTTTTTTTTTAGAATTGAATTATGCTGTTCTTATCTTCCAGTTAAGGCTTTTGTGCCTTTAGTAAATCTGTATGCAATATTTTTAGAATTATCATAAATTTAAAAGTTGTTTAAGTGTCACTTATCCTAATAATTTTTGCCATGCCAGCCATTGTTTGTTTACATTTGAAACAACAGAATAGTAGATTTGTTGCCAATCTAGAGAAAGTAAGCTTTGCAATAACGAAGATAACACCTTCTTTTATTTTTGCGAATTAAATCATGCTTAATGCATTCTGGAATTTATTCGAGCAAATCAGTGTTTAAGCTTTACTTCATAAATTTCAATACAGACATTTTGATTTTTTATGTATTTTTGCCTTGTCGGGAAGTGAGAACTGAATGAATTGAATAAGAAATACTGAATCGTCTGTAAAAACTGTTTTTGTTGTTGTTGTTGTTTTGCTTAATTTCTTTTATACATTGTTTTAAATTTATTATAGTACTTGAATAGAACATGTGGCGACGATTAGATAATTCTTAAGATGATATAAATTTTGTGTCTTCTGAGTTAAAACATGATTGAAATGTAGCACTGTTAGGTGAATCTAAGGCCAGAGTGTCGCTATGGTAAACAAATATAGCGAATTTTAAAGAGTGCATTTATTCTATTGTGGTTTATGCGCTATTGACAAAGTAGATTTAATGATAAACAAATATATTGAATTGTAAAGAGTGCATTAATTCTAGTGTGGTTTATGCACTATCAATAAAGTAGATTTAATTTAATCCAATAAGTTTAAATAAAATGCAAGAAAAAATGTGCATAATTTAATATTCCGTACAAAGAAGTCGTCGTGTACATATCAGATTTTTTTTTCAACTCCATTGATGGGAAATAACAGGCTGCAAAACACCTAACCCAGTGGGCTAGCCGCTCTGTTAATCGCAAAAAGAAATAAAAACTTGAAATGTCTTTTGTGGTGGCATCTGATTTGTCCATTCATAAAATTTTCTGTATGGGTTGAGCTGGGATATGACCAAATGTTTTGAAAATTTAACTCATGCACCAGTAATTGAACAGTATGAGAATTATTCCTGTGAATTTACTTCTATTTTGTTCTTGAGTTGATAGCAACTACATTTTCAGAAATGATTGAAAAAGCTTGTTTATCCCCCCCCACACACACACACACCCAAAATTAGGAAGGTACCTGTTGTTTATGTATCTGTTTTCATTTTCATGAAGTTCTGATGTAGAATGGAATTTTTTAGCTTGTCTTAAGTAAATGTAAAAGAACACCTGTTTTATTAGGATAAAATAAAAAACAATCTTACTGCATTTGTTGCTGGGTTGCTAGTTCTTTTATGGTGGACTGTAGTTTAAATGATGTCATAAGTTGTTAATATCATGGAGATAAATTGAATGCTATTAACAACTTCTTTGTTAATCCACAATCTCTCAGAAATGAAAAATATGCTATGCATTTTTTATTTTTGTGATATTATGGATTAGCAATAATAGAAAAATGCACTGTTATGATTGTTAAATATTTGATGATGTATGGAATTTTTAAGATATTTGCTGTGTATATTAAAAGAAAATTTAGTTTGATTTCTTTCTGTCTTCTAATTTTCCAGTGGTCAGACTCCAGCACAGGCAGAACTTAATTACCTAAACAAAGCAAAATGGCTTGAAATGTATGGTGTAGATATGCATACAGTTCTGGTAAGGATAGCTGCATGTATAAGTCTTTTTATAAAAATATTCTTACTAATCAGTGTATGCACCATTTTTATCTTTTTCGTGCCATACATAAAAGTTTTATCTTTCAGGGCAAAGATGGCAATGAATATTCATTAGGTCTAACACCTACAGGAATTCTAGTCTTCGAAAATACAACTAAAATTGGTTTGTTTTTTTGGCCTAAAATTACAAGACTAGATTTTAAATCAAAAAAATTAACACTTGTGGTTGTTGAAGATGATGATGAGGTAAGTTATTTGTATCTACTGTCTAAAATGATTGTAATCATTTGTGGTGTTTTATCACAAAAGCCTTATTATTAAATTAGTCATAAAAGTTATCCTAATCCAGTGTAAGCAAAATAAAACAAAACAAATTAGAATTCTATTATTTAAAAAATAATGAAAATAACAGAATAGAGAAATAAAATAAATTTATGAAGCTTTGTAACTTTCAGCAGCACAAAAATGTTTTCATTTTAAAACACAGTATTAAATTAGTATTTTGCTTTCAGTGAATTATATGTTAAATATTTTATTAAACTTAATGTGTCAAATTGGTCTGCAAGAAAAAATGTATTAAAATTGGGCATTTGTATACAGTCAAAAGTCTTTAATCCGTACGTCCATAATCCGGAATGATCTATAATCCGGACCTCAATGCTACAAACTTTCTGTGCATGCGTTAACGTATAATGTGTTAACACACACACATAATACCTTCACGCATGCGCATAATGCATTTACACATGCGTGTTTAATGTATAACGGACAGTATAAGCTAAGCTAAAATTATCTAATTATCTATTTCAGTTAATGTTGCAGATCGCGTTGTTCCTTAACCTTCTAATTGAATCCGGCTTATTATATTTTGCAGACTGTTTAAGCAATTTTATAAAAGTAAGCTTGAGCTTTCGATTATATGTTAAAAAGAATTTCCGATTCTGGAGCTACCAAAGGATCTACAAAGCGAAAGTATGTTTCATTGTCCATCAAACAAAAAGTGGAATTGCTGCAAAAAATGGATAAAGGCATATCCTTTGATTCTCAAACCATTCCGAAATATGTTTATCAATTTCACACTGTTCCGCCGGGGGGGGGGGGACGCGGCGCGCAATGAACTGTCAGTTGATCTGTCAGTGCTATCCTTATCTTCAGGGCAGGTGTTTTTATTTTATTCGGCTTATAATTCCTTACTAATGTAGTATTTCATCTCGATGTACTCCGTCTTTGATATGATTCAAACCCAATTCCTCATCATTATAAATATCATGAATACACATCAAATAGTTTTCTGGTTGCAATTTTCTAATTTCGACTATGTGTAATGTATACTTTGCGCATGCACGCATTGAAAGAAATATTTAATAAAGTAAATGAATAAATATTAATTTGCTTTTTTTTTTTTTTTTTTTTTGTAAATTTTGATACCCTTTTAGATCATAATTGCTCTTTATTTCATAAATTACAGTTTCATATTTTTAATTTTATAATTTCTGCATGCCATCTTACCAGATTTAAACTGATGATCTATAATCTGGAAAAACCGATAATCCAGAATCGCCGAAGTCCCGACGAGTCCGGATTAAAGACTTTTGACTGTATTATGTTTTGTTTCTTCTTTAATTATGCTTTCAAGTACTTTTTTGCAGAATTACATTTAGGTTATTTAGACTGTTTGTTTTTTCTTTTTACATATTAAAAGTATGGTGTTTACTTGCATATTTTCTCTCCTTTTTGTTACTAATTTTATCGTACAAAAATTGGAGGGGAAAATTATGCAAATGCTTTAATATCTGAAGGACATGGTTACAGTAAGAACATAGCAAATGAAAAACATAGCAAATGTTGATATTATAAACTACCAATAACTATCGTAATATTATTTATTTAAAAGAAACCTACATTCCAATAAGAATACATATCATATCATCTCTGTGGCATCTCATGAAGTGCCTTTCAAAGGAGCCTAAATGGTGCCCTTAAATAGCAGCTTAAAAACTTAAAAATGGTATATAATTTGCCTGAAATTGGTACTGTGGTACATTACTTTTCATGCAAAGTATGCAGCAATCATTATGAGAATACTGAGAAAATTCTTTGTTTATAAACATAATTAATTCTCTGTGCTCGGTTTTGTATTTATTGAAAAGTTTATTAGTAAACTTAGCAAAAGTAGAATTTATATGCATTATTTCATCTCACAGTTTGTTCTTTTTGTAATATATATTTTAAAATTATGCACTGTAATCTGTATTGAAGCAAATGTTAATACAAATCTCCCTGAATAAAACTTAATACTTATCACCATTTTTAGATGAATCTTTTTTCTGTATTTAAAACAAAATTCTTCGCTATCTAAAAAGTAATTTTTTTAAATGAGTATTTTATATATTAAAACTTATGTTTGAAATTCTGAGCTTGAAATGTTTTGTATTCATAGTTTAAAATATCTGTTTATCATTAACATTCACATTTTTGTTATAAAAATTAAGGGCCGGGAGCAGGAACACACCTTTGTCTTTCGATTGCACAATCAGAAAGCTTGTAAACATCTGTGGAAATGTGCTGTTGAACATCATGCTTTCTTTCGCTTGAAAGGTGGCCAGAAACCACCATCAGCAAGACAGAATTTCTTTCGTATGGGTTCAAGGTTCAGATATAGGTATGTATATTAAGATTCAGATTGTATGCACAGCTATATATAGCATAATCAGTGTTCCTCATATTTTAAATTTTAGATAACATCTAGATGAAATATGTATAACACCAGTTTTGTGCTGTGCTAGTGCAAAATGTTTGTTTAATGTAAAATCTTATGTTTTGAGCTATTTTAAAGCACAGTTTTGTGCTATGTTACTTAACACTCACAGTATTAAAATAAATTTTTGCGTTTTGTATAGATGCTTGACTTGAATGAGGTTACTTTTAAAATACCTTTCAAAAGCCAGAATGAAGTTTTGTGTCACACTGAGTAAAACTGGAAGTAAGACCCAGGACATGATCAGAACTGTTTATGGTAATGATGCCATGGTCAATCAAGTTTTTTTTTTTTTTTTTTTTTTGTCCTTTTTTGAGTGGAACAAATTTTAGGGAGAAAAGAGAGCAAGTTAAAGATGAAATTGTTGTTGATCATCTTTTTTGACTGTAAAGAAGTGGGTTTGTACCGCCTGGTCAAACTTGAATGCTGCATTCTATGTGGCAGTACTTGAAAGCCTCAAAAAATGAGTCGCCCATATCCATCCAGCAATTGCTATATCATGGAGGCTCCATCAGGACAATGCACCTAGCTATACCACATTTGTTGTCATAGACTTCCTGACCAACATGGCATGGCACAGCTTTTCCAGCCACCCTACAGCCCAGATGTCTCTCCTTCAAACTTCTTCCTCTTCTCCCAACTGAAAAGGGTCATGAAAAGATGGTACCATGGCTCGGTCTAGGCCATTCAAGAGGTTGCAATGAGGAAATTGAAGAGAATTCCAGCTTCTGTGTTCCAGGAACCCTTCAGTGTTTGGCAGAATTGCTGGAAACTGTGTTGATGCAAAAGGACACATTTTAAAAGCTTTTAAGTCAGTATGTCAAAATTGTGAATAATATTTTTTAAAAATCAGTCCTACTATTTTCTGGATAAACCCTGTATGAACATTACGTTTATTAACCATTAACAAATGCAGTTGAAAGTAGATTAAGCATAAATAAGGTGATAAATGTATCATTCCAGCAGGGAAGGGAGGCAAAATATGCAAGGCATTCATAGATTAATTTGGGAAATTTCACGTGGAATTCCCCTTCCCCCCCCAATTCTATGTCTGTGTCACATGTGAAATAGGAATTGTACAAATTATTTATACCCAACTAAATAATCATTGTAATATGTATTTTAAAACTAGTATGTGTGTTTATAAACTGGTCAGTTCTGACAATACAACAAATGATGTTATTACTGGATCGAGATTTCTATATAAAGTGGAGGCATTTCAATACATTATACTTGTATAGTACACATACACATTTTTTTTTCTACCTTAATAAACTGCATCCTTTAACATTTTTTCAGATTTTGGAAAGGATCATTCATTATTGATGCCTGCCAGATAATGGATTTTATATTGCTTAAAAAAAATTTCCCCATATTTCAGAAATCTACTAAGCATTTAAAAAAAGACTTCAAACTGACTTGAAATCTTAAGAAATAACTGAAAGCTGAAAATTAAGGTTTGAATCTTAAAATAGGAATTTTTTTCATATTTTTTTAGGTAAATTCTGAAAAAGTAAGAATTAAATGTGAAAAATTAATCTAATTAATTCAAACATTTTTTGTAATTATTGGACTAATATCTGCAATATAATTACCTCCCTGAGTGTAGAAAGAGTTTTATGCACTGAATTTAAATGAATAGGCAAGGAAAATAAGAAACTGCAGTAAACAAGAACATCAATTTTTCCTTTCCTCATGAATTTTGAAAATAGATGACAGAAGGCACAGGACAGTAAAATCTATTGATGTTTTAGCATTATAGTGCTGTTGAGGAAGTGGGAAATTTAGTGTTATATCTGGCATAAAACGATTGTCTTATATTTCCCTGCCGGCATTTTTTCTCTTGTACATGCATATATCAGAATCAGTGCCATATTGTTAGGCCAGGAAACGGCAAAAATTCAAAGTTTGAATTAAAATTTCAACTCTGTAGTAGCAGCTTCTTACCATTGTAAAGTGTGTTTGGGACAGGCATAAGGCCTCTCTGTTATTGCTGATTTTAATATTAATATTTTATACATTTTTAAAAATTGTTAGATGTGTTTCCTGCAATTTTGATCACTGAAAGTACTGAGTTTGAAAATATTTCAGATAATTTTTTCAACAAAAGATAAAAATTTCTTAAAAAAAGGGGCTTTCATGAAATTTGGGATGGTTCTTTGAATTGCAAGATGAGAATAATAATAATATTATTATTATTAATCGCTATACCTGCCTACTATCTTCCTAATTTAAATATCAAAAGATAACTGAGTTAAAGAACTTGATAAAAGCAAGTGCATTTCTACAGTGATAGCCATATTCAATTCATATTTTCACAAATATTATAGCTTTTAATAAAGGTATAACATCAGTGGCATTATTCATCAAGCTTTCTCCTTGAAAAATTAATGAAATATTTTTTTGGTTACTACATTCAAAATTATGTTATTATCTGTTGTTTGGAAGTTATTTTAAAATTATTTGATGCATTATTGACACTAATGCTATTGCTTCTTAGAGGTTTTCTTCTTTAAAAAATAGCTGAAAGAAATTTTTGGTTACCGGAACCAAAAATATGTTATCGACTGTAACTGTTTTATATTGCGAATGTGTGTAATTATTAAAAAATTCCATTTACTTATTAAGTCTAATATGTCATTTGATGCAAGTTTTCAAAAATTATATTGCACTGCAAACTAAAATCCTGATCTTCTATTGAACTAAACTGCATTTGAAATTTCCTAACACAAATTTTCTAAAATAGTGTATGATAATAATTCACACTCAAGAGAGGAAAGAAATTGTTTGCATTTTTTAAATTTGAGACTGCGTAATGTTTACATACAGAAATATAAAAGATGGTAAATACATAATTTTGCAGTATAAAATGTATATACTACAAAGTCCGAAATCCGGACGTCCATTATGCGGAATGGTCTAAAATCTGGACCTCAAAACCATCAACAATGTTTTTTCTCGTAGGCTTTACGCATGAGCATTTGATTCCTCCCTCCACGTATAATAAAACATCTGGAGAGTCCCGATTCTTAATTTCACTTCGACACTAAATAAAATACCTTGTTATTGAAGAAACAATCATTTTAGCATAAATTTGTACGATCAGTAGTTTGGCTCCATTGCAGCATATCTGCTTGGCACACATCTCAAACCGAAACATTCCACATAGATACATCGTTGATCTGATGCCAACCTGTGAATCATTATTTATTATACTTTCCTTTCATCACCGCATGTTTATCAAAGCATGACAACTTGCGCCAGCCTTCAATAAGGCCTAATTATATGTAGGAATTTATTTATTCAGAACTCTGATAAGCCTTAAGCATGTGCAAGAAATAGACATAAGTATAATAAATAATTAAACTAATACAATTCAGGCTTAATTGTCTCAGTGAACGATAGGAGCAAGATAAAATTTAACGGAACAACAATGAAACTAATTTTCAAATATTGCAAAACAAAAGTGAAATTTTCCAATTAATGGATTTTGTAAGGAAATGTGGAGAAGTGGTAATAAATGAAGGTGATATAAAAGAAGTTTTTCATTGTGATGTCAATGTTTCTAAATCATCAATCAGTTAATGGCGAAATTTGTAGTATGGTTTTAGATCCAGAAGATACTACGACTGATAGTGAAGAAAATGACAGAGAAATTACTGAAAATGAGAAAATTTCGATTGACTAGTTGGAATTCTCGAAACAGCAGTTACAGGACTTCAACAATGTAACTAAACAAGAGATTATGTCTGTCTACAGAATTAAAGAGAAAGTATTATCACAAAAAAATGAAGCAACTTAAACAGCTTACATTGAAAGAAGTGTTTAATAAAGTAAACAAATGAATATTAAGTTTTTGCCATCTTACTATATTTAAACTGATGATCTAATATCCGGAAAAATCTCAAATCCGGAATTGCCGAAGTCCCGACGAGTCCGGATTTCAGACTTTGTACTGTAGAAATGTATGTTCCCCACCCAAGAAACAAGAACATTAATTCATATTTTGTTTTCCATATCTGTTCATTTAATGATAATTTGAACTATGTGTTTTGTTTTATGTAGTGGTAAAACAGAATATCAGACAACACAGAATAGAGCACGGAGAACTGTTCAGTTTGATCGTCGCCCAAGTCAGAGATATTCTCGTCGACCTACACATGATCGTAAAAGGGATCGTGAAAGAGATAGAGAAATAACTGATGCTCTTGCTGAGGCTCGCCGAAATGAAGACAGAGGTTTAAGGTATGAGTTTCAACCAAATTATGTTATTTGTAGTCTTAAATTATTTGGAAGATTTGTTTTTAGTTGCATTTTAAATATGTAATTTTGGGAATTATTGTCAGCATTTTTGCCTAACATATAGTAAAGGTTTCTACTTAAAGAGAAAATCTATATCTTTTACTCATACATGCTAAAAGTTTTATTTCTTACATTTAGAGTGCGTGCAATGTAGTTAGAGAACTTACAAAAATTGCATATTTCTCTTGAGTAACATCTGAGCTCATAGACATGTTGGAATAAAAAAGTTTCTCTGTATGTAAGCAGTTTTCTGGCATTTTTGAACATCTAGAGTTTTTAATTGCATGTTTAAAACTCATTAGAATTTTAATCAGCAAAATAAAAAGGGATAAGAAAAAGAAAGAAATGTTGCAGTAATTTAGAGAGCTGCTACATTTATATTTCCATCAATATTAGTCAACAGGTTTAACTCATGATTAGTATAAATTGATATAAGCATATTAAACATAGCAGTCATTAAGGAACATTACAAAATAATGAGTGCCATTTGAATTTGATATAACCACATTGAATAATAACTATTATTGTTATATTCCATATCTAATGAAAACTGAATATGGAAGGCATACAAAATCTGTTAACTGCACTGACATACAAAATTTGTTTTAGTAGAATTTAAATATGATTTAATAAAATGCAACTCAGTTTAGATATTGCGCATAAAGTTTTGTCTAAAGATTGCCCTTCAAGTTGTTGCTAAGAATATTCTAATATTATATAACATGAAAAGTAAATCAATAATTTGAATTATAGTACTAGTAATCATACATGTATGTTACTGTTTCTAATAACCATCAACTGAAAGGTGTCTTCAAAGTAGCATTCTTCAACAGTTGAATGACTAAGATCACTGGTAGTTTAGTCCGGTTTATGTCTTGCCAAATAAATTTACTTGCATGAATTTTTCATGCTTTTCCTTGTGTATGAGATTCTTTGCCTGAAAAAGATCCACCATAAAAGAAACTGTATTCGTAGCAGATAGTCCTCATGTGTTGCTTCAATCAATTAACAAACACTTATAGGAAAAAAATTAGCATGCAATTTTTAAAATAAACTTTATTATCAAAATATAATAGATAGAATTGTGATATTTATATGAAGTGATTATCATATATTAGCAGAAAACTTACGTTGATTTCTCCATTTCGAATACTGCCAAGCATAGGTATATTAATATAATGCATTATTTGATGGAAAAATCTCATTTGGTCTTCAAATTACATTAATAAGAACTATATGCCAAACTTTACATAAAATTTGTTTGTAAATTTTATTTAAAAATTTTATTATGTTTCCAGTATATTCTAAACTTTTAAATGAAACAAATTTTTTATATTTCAAAAATATGTGGCTAAATGCTATTACTATGATAACATTTTAAAAACTTTGAACTTGAAACATAGGTATTCATGATCAACTGAAAGGTAGATTCAAAATTTCAAAACTTATTAATAAAATTTAACTAAACTTTCAATAATTGTACATAACTGTTTAAATCGTACGTTAAAAATTAATCGTAAAGTTAAAAATCATTGCAAATCAAGCTTTATTTTTTTAACCAAGAATTTTTGTATATTGCCTACATAATACAAAATTTTTTCTTAAGTAATTTGTTGCATATTTTTTAGTGCACTTCCTCTCTCTCCTGCTCCAGCACAGCCAGTAAAGGATGATGCAGCTACTCCTTCCAAATCAACTGTTACTGAAGCAAATTCTGCTCCAGAAACCAGTATGCCCAAGCCTTCCACATCTTCAGATTTGCCCAAGAACTCTGTACCGATGTCAAATGGAACAGTTAAAGAAACTGCTGAAGATCGTTTGGATAACTTGATCAAATCCTTAACAAAAGGCAAACCATGCACTGAAAGTATAGAAATAAATAATGAATTGGTATCTCTATCCAATAAAAAGAAAGAATTTGCAGACCCCATTGACTCAACTGGTGAGTTACTGTCATAAGTTTAATCACTCAAATCGTATGTATTCTATAAATTTCACTTCATGTGTAAAAAATGTAACCTCTTTATTCACTAAACTTTTCACCATTGGCTAGTTGAACCCTTTGAAAAAACATTTCAAATACTTTTCCTTGTTTCCATTCAGTAGATGTATTCTTGTCTAATAAAAATAAAGATGTTTGACTGCATTGTTACTGCACTGAATTATCATGTATGATCCACTTGACTTTCCAAATAGCCTATTTTCAGATTATTGACAGTCTACAGGGCACAAGATCTTTATCTTTTAAATTGTAATTTCTGTTACCCATGCACTATGAAAATGTGCTGTTAAATTATTTGTATATTTATTGTTTATTAAAATAAATTGTGTGTTGCATGAAAATGCATGTCTTCAATAACAGTTACTGTGTCTGTTTCCTTTGAAATGATGGGACTTTTCGTAATGGATTTCTTTTCATTTCAGCAATATATCTTGTTTATCTGGGAAACTTTTGCACCTGATATATCCTTGTTCAAAAGTTAATCTCAGTTCTTTTAATTCAATTATCTCATTCATTTTAATCTTCAGTTTGCATTTTCAGTTTTAAGGTAGTAAAGTAATCTCTTTTGTTTGTAATTTTGTAATAGTTTTCAGATGGAAAAACTTTTATGGGAGAGACAAATTGCCGTTTATCAGTTATACCTTGTCACATTTTCTTCCAGATCAATTTTTTGGCAACATAGTCATCTCCAAAGACATGTTAGTAATTCTATCCTGTTTCTTAGCGGTAGTTTTTTTTCATCTGTAAATGGCATAGCCATGCAAAAATCATTTGCATTTGCTCTTCTTGTCTTCCAGTACATTAACTTCACTCACAACATTTCCTTTACTTCAGCAGCTAAGCATTTAATTAATAATGTTGCGCTCAAGAAGAATGTGCTTCTTCATTGTCGTTACTGCAGCTGCACAAAGCACTTGGAACCGAGTCCAAATTGCTTTAAATATCTCTTGAAATTTCCATGTTCAGTAAAAAAATGAGTTACTTTAACATCTATTGAAAACTGAATAACTTTTATTCTATCAATCAAATTTCTTCATATCAATTGCAGACATAAGGCCAAGTAGCTTGAATGCTCAAAATATGTAGTTTATGAGTAAAACTGTTATGCGGAAGTTTAAATTGAAATACTTTTTTTTCTTTTACTGTTCAGACTAACTAGTGAATTCAGTCATTCCTTATTACTTTCATTTGCAATTATGACATTTATTGTTAAGCCTGTGTTAGTTGAATTTCAGTTTATAAGAAGGTGTTTAGTAGTAACTTATTCAGTATTTGCTGTAAAAATGTTTTTTTAATGTTATTTTTTTTAATTAGAGAAGTGTAGCTAATAAAAAAATTACTAACAAATTTTCTGATTTTAATAACCTTGCATGTAATTTCTCAAGAAAAGTATTTTCTGATAACAAATTGGATATATATTTTTATAATTTTTTAATCAATATATTTTTTTTTTTCAAGTCAAACTGGCTATCATTTGTCAATTAGTAAATTTTAAATGTTCTGTTGTTTAAGTATTCTTGAGCATTTTTGTGATGTAAGCATTTACTGTTTACTTTACTATTTTTCTGGACTGAGTTATTTACTTTCTTGAAGTCCAGAATTTTCCAAAGTATACAAATCATAATTTTTTAAAAAAATTTATTATGTTTATTCTTTTTTATGAATTAATTACATTTTCAGTTTATCAAAATTTTTAAGCAATTTTTTCTTTCTTTGCTGCATATTGAATTATTGTTGTTTATACTTTCTTAAGCATTTTCTCATAATTTTCTGATATTTGATTTTTAATTTACTTAAGTAATTCATATGGGCATTTACATTACTGAATGCTCCTAAGTAGAATGTCACTAGTTTTTATTTTTATTCATTTATTTAATTTTTTAAAAAATTAATTTTCATTTCATCATATTTCAGAAGTTGATGCATTAATTAGCAAGAAAGGTAAAGATCCAATGCCATCTACATCACTGCAGACTATAACTCCATTAGTGAATAAGGATACAAATACCCTAAAGAATAATCAAATGAAAATATCTGGTGGAGCAAAACCTATTCCTGCAGACCAGATGAAATGCAATATTTTAAAAGCAAAAATGGAAGAGGAGAACAAAAAAGGTTATATTTTATTTCTTGTAATAAAAATTTTTTCACTGTATGGTTCACCATTGCTCTTCTTTGTTATTACTTTTGAGAAATAAAACAAATTAATTTAAGAAATAGCATTTTTGATTTCTACTGTGGTAATTCTAAAAGATATCCATTGTAGCTTGCTATTTTTATGTATTCATATATTTGATTGTTCAGTGTGGGAAACTATTTTTTTCCCTTCAGACTAATTAGAAAATAAATTTGATTTTGAACTCTGTATATTACTCATGTTTGTAAACTTAGGGTTTTATTTTAAATATAAAGGTATTTTATCTTTAACAGATATTGTAGCTTATTTTACACTAATAATAGTAATTGTGTTCATATTATAATAACATATAGCTGTAGTTTAAAAAAATCGTAAGAGATATTTAGCCATAATTACTTTGTATTTAGTTTGAAATTTGAACAATTCTGCTCTTTTAAAAATATTCAAGTGTTATTATCATGCTGACTAGCTCTGCAGTGTAATAAATATTCCACTAGTGACTCCAAACTATGTATGTCTGACATTAAAATTATAGCATTTGCTATAATCAGGCCAAAATACTTCTGATTTTGAATATAGTTGAAATCTGTAATGGAAAATGGCATCAGACCTCCGTTTCAGGTTGCTTAAAAAAAAAAAAAAAAACTTTAAATAGAAGTGCCTCATACCAGCCAGGCCATATATATATGGATGCTTTAGAATATTTTCTGTAACACCTTTAAGAAAATAAATATATGCTCATCTTAAAATATAGCCAAAAATTTTAAGACAGTATATGAAAAATATGCAAATCCAGGTATTAAGTACCAGTGACATTTTCACATTAAAATCAAGAAAATATATCTTTCTCATAGCAGGTTTTGGAAATTTGGGGTTTTGTAGTGAAACCCTTTGCTATGTGGAGCGTTTTGTTGTATGCATAACCTCTTATTTCTCCCAAACTCCTGAAACACCTATATTCCAAATTTCTGTTTGAAAGAAATTACCCCCCCCCCTTAGAAAATGAACTGCCAGGCAGTTAACAATAGCCTGTTTTGTAACTGAATACTTACTTGTTCATTAGGAGAGTTTTATAATATATTACCTGCGCACAGTTTCATCTTTTTGGTTTATTGCAAAAGTTGGTATTATTACTTTTTTAGCATCTGTATAACATATCCAATCATTTGGGTATTTCTAAAAGAACCTATTGTGAAGTACAGTAGTTTTGATTTTGAAGAAAAGTGATGTATGTTTATACTAGTGTTCCAAGATGAAGCTTACAAACACAGAATTTGATGTCTCAAGAGATAAATATGCACACAAATTTACAATATGAAAAGACAGCCATTAGTAGTAACAAAATATACAGGTGGTAAACATTTTGTAATATACAGGTAAGACAAAAACATGACATGTAATATGACATGTAATACAAAGTGATCTGCTAATTAGGAGTGGAGCCACCCATAACTTTTGTCACAAGAGACCCTCATACTATATAATATGTATAGCAAAAAATCCTATCTTCTAAAAGCAAGGATTTTAATATCACAAGGGTCCTGGGAGGGTGTTGATATCAGTTATAACTCTTCCTAGAGATTTCTAAACATGCTGTTTGGGATTTGTATCCATGGCTTTGCTAGCC
The DNA here is from genome assembly GCF_044657685.1 of Stegodyphus dumicola. NCBI lineage: Eukaryota > Metazoa > Arthropoda > Arachnida > Araneae > Eresidae > Stegodyphus > Stegodyphus dumicola. The sequence goes on from NC_140769.1 coordinate 35,748,017, forward strand.
ACACAGTACAATTAATACCTTCTTTCTCCATAAAATAGTTAACCATTTGAACTTGTGACCTCGTATCATTGTCCATAAAAGTCCTCTTCAGTAGCTTCCCAAAAAAGCTTCACATAACGTTCAAGAACTTCATCTCTCTAAATCTGCCTAGTTACAGTGTCTGCATTGAACACCTGCAATATTGTGCAATCGTCCAACATGTTGCCTCCCCACTCAAGTATTCCACTTCCACCAGAGTGGTTGATTTCCTTTATATGGAGGTTTGATAGCAGGTTCCAGATTTTCTCTAGATAAGACACTTGAAAATTCTGTGTATTGAATCTTGAATTTTCATTAAAGAGGACATGACTCCCAGTCTTGTTATGTCTGAGAATGGTATAGCTGACTGTACAAAAAATGGGTTGTGTGATTTCTTGTGGGGAAACACCTATCACTGACTTTCTTTGATAGACGTCTGTTTACAGTCTGTCTGGAAACTGTTGTTCCAGATGCTTCAGTGAGGCTCTGAGAAAGTTCTCTCGCCATCATGTATGTAATGCCAAGATGCGTTCTCCACAGGTATTGGATGGCTTGAGCCAAACAGATCAACCTAAAGTTGTTATCAGGAAATATTTCACATTTGTAATCCTGGAATATTTTGAAATAGTTTTCAAAATTTCTTTGCTATGCAAATCTTTTATATACAGGCTAAGACCTTTGATAAAATTTGATGATTATATAGCTTGCATTGAAAGTTATAATACGTTTAATATGTGTAACATTTTAGCAACTAAATAGCACATTGTCAGTTTTATTCCCTTTTTATTGCAGTTCCATGTGATAAAGCATCACTGCTGGTAGATTTACAGAAAGAGAAAAAAGTGCTTCTTGATGTTGATTCTGATAAGAATAAGGGAACAGTGCTTTTCAATGGGTAAAAGAACTTGCTATGTGTATTAACAATGCATGCATGAAGTAATTTGAAAGATTCTTATTAATGGAGTTATATATATATAGTCAGCAGGGGGTTTACCTGTCTTATTTTATTTTAAATTTCATAATCTATGTCTTATTTTCTATAATTCTTTTCCTTTTAAAAGTCATTGTGTCCATTTAATAGTAAGTGTCCAAATGTGCTTATGTGTATAAAAGTAAGCATGCAAAATTTCTAACCATTAGTGCAATAGAAATCATTTATCTTTAAAAATTAACCATAGCTTTAACTAACTATAATTAAATAATATTCATGGAAGAGTGAAATGTGTTTCCCTGTGGATTATGAAATTTTTTGGATGATTGATATATATTATTTAAATGTAAAAGCAGAACTTAAAGTTGCACTAAAGAAGATTTATTTATATTTTTAGGTCTTTGAGGAAAGCAAAATATTTTTGGAGAAAGAGATTTTTAAAGAAAGATTAATAATTATAATTGTTACTTATAATGATTAATCATTATACTCTCTTTTATTCATAACAGTAAATTAAGAAGAAGGTCTGAATAATTGATAATATGAGAGGAAATAAGGGGAGCATGCTGAATTTTGGAAATTAATGCCCCCCCCCAAAAAAATACAAGACTACGAAAGTGTGCACAAAGGCTGCTTCCATTTTTCTTATCAAGATACGTTCATCATCCTATTCTAAAATGAAATATGTGAAGAAATTTCATAGAAATTCACTTATTGTTGTTCCTCACCTTTATAATATAGCATGTAACAATTATAAACTTTATTTGTCATAAATAGTAAAAAAATTATCCCAGTGTAAAAAAATCACATTGATTTTAAATAAATGATTGAAGATATTAAATTTTATTTTTTATTTTTATGTTATTCAACTTATGATGTATTTTATGCTACATATGAGGTATTTAGGCCACATAATCCAAAAATATATGTCGTAGTCTCTTAAATAAAAAAAAAGATTAAGGGGGGACATAACATATAACATAGACAACGAAAGACATTTCATTCATCCTGTATAGTGTTTCTAAATTTTGGCTTTTAATATACCATAGTTTATGAAGACAATTTGAGAATCTTTTTTGTGTGTGCTTGATGTTTGGATTAACTTTAAAGAAGAAATGAAGTAATGTTTGCCTCTTGCTTTATGTGACATATATTTTACTTTTCATATGTGGGAAAATGCATATTATTGGCTAGAAGACTGTAACTGCACTTAATACAAATGCCAGTGTAGAATGCATAAATGCTGTGTAATATTAAAATTATCTTTTCAGGGAATGTAAACCATCTGAAGATAAAACACTTTTAATGTTTAATGGAAAGGATGTAAACAGTTTGTAAGTATTGTATATTTAAAAATAATATAATGTTTAAGTTTTATTATTATTCCAGTGTAAATTAATAGCACAAATTAAATTTTTATTGCAGGGATATATCATCAAAAAGGTTATCTCCTGTTGAAGGAAATGAAAAGGAATCTACCAATCCATTTTTCTCTGTTGTAAGTAAAATATCATTCTGTATTTTTATGTATTTATATGAAGGTTACTGAAACTGATATGTCTTTGAGACTGAAGTACAACATTAAAAGTAATCCTGATTTTCTGAATATATTTTTAATATTTTGTGCTGAAATAAATCATCTGACTTAAGTTTAAACATTTGTTCTGCTCATTTGCAATATATCTATGATAGAAATTAATAAGTAATTTTTAAAGTATGTGTGACATATGGAAAATATTATGCTTCATTTTAGCATGAAAGTTTTTATAAATCTAATTAGTAAAAAGTTTGACTAATAAATTATATTTAAAAAGATAACAAAATTTTGGTAATCTTTAAATTCTGCTTTAGAGCTAAGAGCTTTCTACTGCAAATATAGCACTGTTTTTATATTTTTATTTTGTTTGTATGGTATAGTTTGTTAATAAATATGTTACTTTGTTTATTGTGCTAGAGAAAAAGAAAGAAGAGGAAACAAAATTATTTTTCTTTTGTGTATAAAATTGTTTATACTATTTTTAATATTATTCAGATTTGTTAGATTTTGTGAATGGGGAGGTATAAATTTAAAGGGATTGTGAAATTGATTAAAGGAGAATTATTACTTGTTCTATGTAATTGGAGAAAAAACATTAGTTTAATGCAGGAATGCAACAGGTATGCAAGATGCAAGAACCTCCTGAGAAAATATTTAATGATTAACTCATCACTACTGTGTTATTGTCGGCAAAATTATACACAAGAAACAGAAAAATGGAAATAGTAACTTACTAAATTAAAATTAAAATACCTACCCTTTTGTTAAATTATTTTTGTGAGGTTTCTTTGAAGTAGTATCTGTTGTTGTTTTTAATTAAGTATTTTTTTAAGATTATCAAATGCTCATAGGCAAAAATTTCATGTTATTTAATAAAATTTTATGTTTAGAACTTAATAATGTTTTACAACTTTCCCTAAATTATATAATATAGAAGTACAGTACAAAGTCCGAAATCCGGACTGGTAGGGACTTTGGCGATTCTGGATTTGGGATTTTTCCAGATAATAGATCATCAATTTAAATCTGGTAAGATGGCATGCAGAAATTATACAATTAAAAATATGAAATCGTAATTTATGAAATAAAGAACAATTATGATCTAATGGGTATCAAAATTTACAAAAACAAGGCTTAATATTTATTTGTTTACTTTATTAAACATTTCTTTCAATGTAAGTTGTTTAAGATGCTTCCACAAAAAATTCAAAAAGTTCCTTTTTCTTTTTTCTTGTGTCATAATACCATGGACTTTCCAATGCCATACTTGTCGCATAATTTTGAGACAGATATGCCTTTATCCATTTTTTGCAGCAATTCCACTTATTGTTTAATGGACATCGAAACATGGTTTTGCTTTTTTATCGCCTACATTCCTTTAGTAACTCTAGAATTGGAAATTTTCAATATAATTGTAAGTTCAAGCTTAGTTTTTATAAAATTGTTGTAATAATAACAGTCTGCAAAAATAATAAGCTAGATCAAATTAGAAGATCAGGGAGCAGCGCAGTCTGATACATTAATTGAAATGCCTTATAATCAGTAAAGATAATCTTACCCTAGCTTAATAGTGTTCGTTAGACATTATTGGCTGTGTATTACAAGACTGCTGACGAAAGCCAGGTTGTTTCAAAAAATTTTGTCTTGCTCCTATTGCGTGCTGAATTAAGCCTGAATTGTATTGGTTTAGTTATTTACTATACCTATGAATACTGATGAAATCATTGAACTCATTTCTAGTAAACAATGATCTCCAGAACAAATTTACAACGCTGATGAAACTGGTCTTTTCTAGCAATATGTACTGCAAAATACCTTGGCAACCTCTACAGAAAAGGCTCCAACTGGTGTCAAAGATTCCAAAGCGACTAACAATTTTAATGTGCACAAATGCTACAAGAACGCACAAGTGCAAATTTTTCATAATCGGGAAACATGCATGAACTCGAGCATTTACAGGAGTAACGATTTTCCCCATTATATATCGCACAAATAAAAAGAGCATGGATGACACAAGTGTTGATGAATGATTGGTTTGAAAATCATTTTATACCCAAGGCTCGGCGACATTTGAATTCGGTTGGTTTACCTGATGACTCAAGAATATATTGACAACTGTTCGGCGCATGCTTCACTTAAAGTTTTAGTGAAAGATAATGTATCCGTATTATTCGTCCCTCCAAATTATACATCTATCATTCATCCTATAGATATGGGAATAGTGCACACATTGAAATGCAAATATAAAGTAGAATTTTTAAAATCTATGTTAAATTTCTTGAACAATGGCAAAACTATTCAAGACTTTTTAAAATTTTTTAGCATAAAATCTGCTGTGTGGAGCATTGCAAGATCGTGGGAGGATGTGTCTCCAGATAAGTTAAAAAATGCTTGGCATAATTTATGGCCAGCTACCATATTTCATGGTGAGAACGATGAAGATGATAGCTGCGAATTTGAAGGTTTTCGGACATTACAAAGTAAAGGTGAAATTTTCCAGTTATTGGATTTTGTAAAGAAATATGGAGAAGCAGTAATAAATGAAGATGATCTAACTGAAATTTTTCATTGCGACGACAATGCTCCAATTAAGTGACAGAGAGGTTATTGAAAACGAAAAAGTTTTGATTGAGAGCAATTACAGGACTTGAACAGTGGAACTTTGTAACTGAACTATGTCTGTTTATAATATTAAAGAGAAAGTATTAGCACAAAAAAAATGAAGCAACTTAAACAACTTACATTGAAAGAATAAGTAAACAAATAAATATTAAGCTTTTTTTTTTTTTTTTTATAAATTTTGATACCCTTTAGATCATAATTGCTCTTTGTTTCATAAATTATGGTTTCATATTTTTACATGCCATCTTACCAATTTTAAGTTGATGATCTATAATCCGGAAAAACCCCTAATCCGGAATCACCGAAGTCTTGAGGAGTCCGGATTATGGACTTTGTACTGTGCTACTTATTTTTTACTCTACCAAATTTGAAAGAAAGTGTTAATTTGATATATTTAAAGATGCTTTTCTTCATCGAGGATTATATTCATAAGATTATTTGTACTGCAATACTGGGGATCAGCCTTACTCCCATTAAATAAGTCATGAATAAAAATAGTCTAAATTATAGTCTATATGATATAATAAAAATAGTCTAAAATTATAGTCTGTATGAATAAAAATTTGTTATTGTTATATAAAGTAGCCAAAAGCTAATATAATTGTTATATAAAAACTAGCATGCCACCTGGCCATAATGGTGGCTTGTGCAGGCTAATTCATTCCCTCATTATTGAGTTCAAACTCGAAATCCAGATAAGGCCTGGATGTTTGTGGCTGTAGTGCCTTCGTGGGGACATTTAAAGTCCTCTAAGTAGTTAATTTCTTTTTAGAGATCAGTGGTAATGGCAGTGAGATAGATGACCCTTAGATTCTACCTTCTGGTGTTTTTTTAGTCAAAACTGAGATGGAATGTTGGATGATATACTTTGTGTAATTTGCCTAAATAATAAAATAAAAGTTAACTTCATATTTTCTGTATATTGTCATAGTTAATTGATCCTCCAGTGTTTACTTTTGATCATTTTCAGCAAGGTTTATCAAAAATAGATAAGCTTGCTACTAAATGCATTTTTGATTAAGGAAAGATTTATACCGTTTTTTTTTTTTTTTTTTTTTTTTTTTTTTTTTTTTTTAGTCTGTACAACTACTTCTCACATAGGGCTAACAACTAAAATTAAGATTTATGACTTCAGATGGTTATTTGCTACTTGATTATGTTATGCGATTTTACCAGTTGATTTTCAGGGATGTTCGTAGATGATTAAAATATTATTGTGAATTTTTTTATGAATTTTAAATTCATAACCTAATATATTTGTTTTTAATTTGAAATCTATGAAGAAATTGCTCAAATTCTCTATTTATGTATACTTTTTATTTCTAGTGCAATATTGATTTAGTATTTATTGTTTTGAACTTTAAAAAAATTTACTATTCGTAATGCATTCAACTTCATTATATATTATCATATTAAATCTATGTTTCCTGTTGAATAAAATAGATGTTTAATGTAACTTTTTGACATCCATTCACTTGAACAGGTACCACAACCCACCAAAACTGCTGCAAAACCAACACCACCCCCTCGAACAGTGACGGTTCCCTTAGAACCTTTAAAACAAGAGCATCATAATGATGACACTATCCCACTTTTACCTATAAAGTCATCTTTACCTTCTGTTTCTCCTCCACTTGAATTAAACTCCCATATCAATGGGACTTCAGCTATTAACATTCCAAGTCCTCCTAAATTAACACCTCATAAATCAGCTGAATTAACTAAACTGCTTGAGGATGCAGTGCAGCAAATGAAATCTATGCATCTTTCTACTGTTGCTGATTCTAGTAATAACAATGGGTTACATTCTGATACTTCACCATGTCAGACACCTATCTTACCTGAAAATGTGTGTGCAGCAAAAGCCCCATGTCCTATTGAAGAGAAAGATGATAAGGAAAAACCTCGTGTTGTGACTGTAAGTGAAGCACTGATTTTTTTTAACTGCATGGAAACTAACAAGGGTTGCAATTTATGGGATTTTGCTTAATTACTAACATTTAATGTATGTAAAAGTCTTATTACATTCAGAACAAGTTTACAGTGACTTGGAACTAGCTGCAACTCTTCTCAGAATACATAATTATGTTACTATCTTCAGTTAGCAGCTTGACTTGAATGTCAAGTAGAAATCCATTATTACTTGCATTAGTAAAGGAGCATTTTGATCATCTGCCTTCTTTCTGATTTGCTGAGCTTCTGCAACATGATACTAGGCTCAGCATTTTGGTATATTCGTTATGTGAGTGAAACATTTCTCAAGAATCACTCCTTTATGCTGGTTTTACAAGATCATTTTTAAGAAATGGTACAACATGGCTTAAAGTTGCTGAATGTAATAGGCTTCTGAAAATTAATAAAAGTCATTGGTTACTAACTGTAAAACTTATATATGTTTTTATGTATTACTAACTCAAAATCAGTATTTTGTCTTGTTTAATTATTTGTATATATTAAAGTTCTCATTAATATAAATAACTTTTTCTTTATTCAGAAACTTCTTTTCATTGTTTTTTATGAAAAATGTGTTTATTGATCTTTAGTTAATTTTTTTAACATATGAATAATTTAATGTACATTATATATAATTTTTTTTATATGTTGCATCATAACGTGCTGCAAATTGCCAGTATGTTGGCCGTTTCTGTCTGACTCGTTTTGCTGATTCGAAGGCATCTAAGGTTGATTGTTTATTTGTATAAAACAGATTGTTTTCTTCATTGAGTTATAATGTATTTCTTCCGCCTTCTTAGCATGCGTTCGTAATTTAATGGTCAGCATGTTGGGCTTAGTGTTCAAGAGGTCCGTGGTTCGATTCCAGGCAAGGACGTTGCTCATTTTTCATCTCTCCTGCTTTAAAATAACCTAATGTCTCTACAGTAGTGCCCGAATTAAAAGGGTGGTGAATGATGATTCTCTACACCCAGATTTGGGGATTGGGTTCCCTAAAAACTCCATTCGACCTTTAAGAGGGGGAGTATATATGGTACTTCTCCCGCCTTTTTAGCATGCCTTCGTAGTGTAGTGGTCTACACGCTGGGCACGTATTCCAGAGGTCAGTGGTTCGATTCCGAGCGAGGAGGATGCTCATTTTTCATCTCTTCTGCTTCGAAATAATGTCTCTACAAAGTTTTAAGCATACCAACAGTCAGTTGTTATCATTCTGGGTCATTTCTTCTGAAGTTTATGAACAACCTGTTGGCAGCCATCCGTAATGTCCATATAATTTCCAATTTTTTTCACTAGGCCCAAATGCTGGATATACTTGGCAGATGTTTGCTATTAACCTTCTCCAGGAGTTGTCCTTGATATGACGTAATTGATTCTGTTCTCCAATAAGTGCAGATAATAAACACTTGCTGTTCCAGAATAAATTGAAACATTTTCCCCATTGTACACACACATGTACACTAACACGCAAACAACAGTGGTAATGTGTAGTCATCTCCAGTCAAATTACAGAAATATGATAAGATCAAAAGTCTATTTAGGTAGGAAACAGAGTGGCTAGATATGCCATCTGGCTGGCGTACTGCTGCTTTGTGTATGACAACTAAGCCTTGCACTACAGACACTTTTCATTTCTCACACAATGACTGTGTTATTGTTCAAATTTGATGGCAATATTTTATTATAATTAAAATTATTAACAAAATATCAAGTTTGGTTGTTAGTGGGGCACCTTGAACTTTTGTTTATTGTTTGATATTAAATTAAGAACTTATAAGGTGTATGTCATGTTGTCGAAAGGTGGCATCAAAACTGCCAAATTTTGAATGTGCATATGAACATAGTGTTATATGTGAACATGTGGATCTTCAAGCCAAAATTTTGATATTTTTTATTTATTTTACATTTTCTGCAAATTTAATGAATTTTGTGTTTAGAAAAATTCATGAAATCAATGCATATATTATTTTTGATTGCACATTATTATAATAATGTGCTTGTCTTTTATGACCTGAAGCATGAGAGATTAAAATCTGGAAACTGCACTGCATAAAAGTCTGAAATCTTTCACCCCCTCTTTTTTTAAAGAGTAGTTTGTGAAGATTTATCTGGATTCAACTGTGAAAACATTAGGGATATCAGAAATTTATCTAAACAAGCAGAACATTGATCATAAAAATGGGCTATAACAGAGGAAAGCAGGCTTTTAGCAGATTTTTTACTTTCATTGTCTTTTAAGTTAAAAATCTTTATTTCTGTGAATAAATTCATTTTCTTCCAGTTTTAAAATCCTTGTAAAAATATATATATATGGCACTTCAAAATTACTCTTAACTTTTATAGGAAACATCTTTTGCTGGAGCAAATCCTGTTACACGTTCTGTATCTTCCGCCAGCAATCGTGATATTTCTGTCCAGGCAGTTAAGAGGGTATCTTCAAATGCTTCTCAGTTATCTCCTTGGCTTGTAGAAAGTAGCAATGGAGTAACTTCAGAGAATCCAACAACAATTCGTCGCACTGTGATGACCACTGAACTTTAAGATGAATAAAATGTTTTTTTCCTACTATAAATGTATTTTCAGTGTTTAAATAATGCCATTTTTTATGTCACTGTCAGCTTTCCCCACCCTTTTCTGTGTGTTTTTAAATCATACTGTGTATATAAAGCAAAAGCGTTGTGTCAAAAAATTGAAATGCAGCTCTGATGAAAAGGATTAATTTGAGTATATAGCAGTGATATCATGTAAGAAATTGCAATGTTAATTCTAATTATTTTGCTGGCCTAACTATGTGTAAAATTCTTTTTAGAAGCACAGGTTTTTGTCATGTATTACATTTCTTTTTAACATTCATTTGTGAGGCATGCATTTTTCATATATTTTAATAATTTATTGCCTAGTTTAGCTAGTTTATGCAAAATTTTATTTCAACTCTGTTTTAAATGGTTCTTTTCTACATTTTTCTTAATATGCTATATATTCATACTGTGTGTATTTACATCTGTTTTATATGTTATATGGTTATTATGCAAAAGGAATAACACTTAATTTTCATCCAGAAAATTTCATAAACATTCCAAAAGATCTTAAATGAAACATGCCTCATTTCGAAATGCTTGGGCATTAGAGCTGGTTTGGCTTGGAGGCATTACAGTTATATATATTCCATCCATTTTCATAGACAGATTTATTGTTTGGCAGGAAGTGTTCCAGAAAATTTTAACTTCATATTTGAAATGAAGTTATTTTAATAATATATAAGTTGACTACAATTTTACATCAATATGTCAGCATCAACTGTTTATAATCACTCTTCCACCTTGTCCTATTCCAGAATAACTGTGATGTAATTTTGTAAGGGTACATTTTTTTCTAATCTATATACAAATTTTTATAGATCTGTTTGTTATAAATTTCAGAATTTCGTTTCCTGCTCTATAATAAGGTAGAGTTTCATGGATAACGATATTTATAGTTCAAAAGTGCATTTGTTTTTGTTGTTTTTTTTTAGGTTTGTTATTCATTATAGTAATAGCCAATTAAGTACAATATGCATTTATGAATTTAAATTCAAATTTTTATTTTCATTTATACCTATTTATATTTATTTTTATTATAAAGAAATTATTTTTAAAGGTTAAATGAAGTACTAAAGTTTATAGTTTTCTTTTTAATTATCATAAGCAGTAATCAGAATAATAAAAATGGAAGTAATTATTCTTAAATACAGTCAGATCAGGCATGACTGCTTATTCATTAACAACATTTTTATAGTAAATTAAGTTTTAAAATATCGGGAAATCTTTGCCATTAAATGCTTAATAATAATTTTAATTCTATTTAAATAACAGAATTGGGATTCTCTATTCTTGAGAATTAATGTATTTAATGCTTAAATTTGTGAAATGAATAGTATTAAAATTTATATGAAAGATCTGATTGCTGGAAATTATGAACTATTCAGTTAAGTCATCAGATGATTTTATGTCATATTATATATATTTGATTAATTTGCTGAATTTTAATTTCTTTGATCTGTAAATATAAGCCTATAGAAGTAAGGCATCTGTTTAATAATTTTTTAAGTAGTCACTAAAGAGCAAGTAAAAGCCTAATTTCTAGTAACATAGTCATTTAATAAAAAAAACTCTTTAAACAAAAAATTAAATATTTGAGCAGTGTCAAAAATTAGTTTTGATAATTAGTAATTTAATATAGATATTTGCAATATATAGTTTTCAAAATACATTTAGAAAAATTTATTCTAAAAGTATTAGTACGTTTCCTTCCATAAAATCTTGTATTTGCGCATTATTTGACTATGATACAACATCTTTTTTTAGTCTACTTAAATAGAATTTGCTTCTAAACAACAGATTGAAAATATAGCTCTTAAACATTAATGAAATTGCTGCAGTTAAGCTTTTTATATAAAAATATGTATAATAAAGCAAGATAAAGAATGCTTTATTGTGCATTTCAAACTACATAGCCCAGCTGTTTTATATTAATTTGTTGCTAATTTAATATTTGAACATGATTGTGCCAAGATAGTATTTGTGTTTGCCATATATAATTGTTATTTTCTCCTCATTATCATAATTTTATGAATATTCATTGTCATTTTTCAATATGTAATAAATTTCAATTTCTCTGACAAAACATTTTGTAAATTGTGTATTTTGTAATTAGTTATTGACTTAGGTCATTTTGTATGAAAATTGAAATCATTATGGAATAAAGATTAAATTGATCTCTTTTTGTTGTTTAAATTTTATTTTTATTGCATGTGGGAATAATTTTTCCTACTTGCAGAACATAACAAAGTGTCAATTTACTTGCATTTTTAGTATGCATATGTCACATAGAGTAATTCTGTAGCAGATATTAAGTTTTTGCTTGTTTCTAGAGCTGCGCGACAAATCTAATGGAAAAATTGAGGTCTGCTGTAGTATTTAAAATATATCTACATAATTAATGTACAAATAAGATATTGATTATAGAGTTATAACTTTCAGACAAATCTTTCTGAAGGAAAATAATTTTTGTTTTAGAGAAAAACACTTACCATAAAAATATTTTTAAAAAGGGCAATCTAAAATCTTCAAGTTGCAGCCCAGTATGTCAAAGCATGTAAAACTGAGAATTTGAGTTGGATTGTTATAAAAACCAGTTCAAAAGCAAATTAATTTTTTAAAAAAATCTGAAAGTTTTGAGATTTTTTATTACGCCCAAAGGGGCCTTTTTTTAACATTTTGTGTGTTGCCTTTATTTATTAAGTATCATGTTCTTCACACTTAAACCATAAAATTTAGTTCAACAGCAATATTTAAAAGAGCATATCTTTAGAATTTCCGATACACAGTCTCATGCACTGGAGATAATTTTTCCCCTGTACAGTGTTGCTATTGCTCGCTTTTAAATCATTGAGGTTCTTGATCGAAAACTCGTAAATGGTTTACAAAATATCAAATAGATAATAAAACAAATTCCAAATTTGGGCTTCCAGATGGCCATATTCAGGTGGAGACGTACATTATTCAAAATTGGATGGCTCTAGGTACCGTTGTTTTATCACAATGTAAGAAACATGCATACATTTATGCAGATTCTTCATTATTTAATTTCTTTAAATATAACGCAGGACAATAATAGTTAGTGGCAACAATTTGAAAAGCGAAACAGATATTTAAAGTTTTCATCGCAAAATGCCAAAACAAAATTAATAGCCCTTCTGGGCTAACCCCTTTTGGGCTAAAATCCTCAATCTAGGTTATAACACTGTAAAGAATTTAGTATTAAATTTTCAAAAATGTTTTTAATATTAAAAAAATATTAAATCATAAGATTTAAAAGAAATTGCAATCATTGTGGTGCGCATATTTCAGCTTAAAGCGGTTTCAGCCTTAACCTAAATAGTAAAACAGACCTACTAATTTAAAATTAGTTCTTCAGAAATTAAAGATACAGAGCATACAGTCGGACAAAAAGATGAAACGAAATTGTTATAAAATATGTATGATTATATTATTTCATTATAAATTATAGCCACATGGAAACTTGTGTGCATATTTAATAAAGAAAAGGCTTTATTATTCAAGATATAACTGTGCATTTATTCCACTGGCACAACAGACTTGTAACAAATATTTGCTCCCAATTTTCTATTTTACTAGAACAGGAAGTCCACAGACAGAAATCTATAAATTCCTCAAAAGAGGTTTCCTTTGGGATGTTTAATAAAATCTTTTTAATTATCTCTTGATATTATAAAAAGGCATTCCTGAAAACAGAGTTGATTCAGTCATTTAAAGAGTAATTTTTTCTGGAATTTTTAACAACCATTTTTCAAGCAATTATTGTTTTATATCATGAATGTGATATGTAGAGTAGACTCAAGATCACTTAGTATGATGCTAAATTTTTTATTCTTTTTCAGAGTTCCAACTATTCTCCCCTCAACCTGATTTACAACATCTTTTTTCCGACTTTCTCTTATCTTAAAACTTCTCACAATTTTTATGTAGCTTGGCTTAATACTTCATTATTTTCACCAAAAAGAAAAGTAATTTGGGGTGTCTGAAAACACTTGGTTTTTCTCTAGTTTACATATAAAAGAAAATCCAAGGCATTGCATCAGTGAAAAATTATGGCACACTTCTGCTTTGTGAGTGAGAGCATATGTGTCCAAAAACGTCGTGTTCCAGTTTTCCAATGAGCATCAAGTGCCACTGCTTGCAATCTGGCATATATTATCCAATGAGCACAAAGCAAGATCGAGGTTGTTATTTCACTTGTTTTGTTGCTCAGCAGAGTCAGTGCACATGCTTTGAAGAAATATTTTAAGACATTACAATCTTTTGTTTTAGGTATATCTGGGAAAATGGCAAAATGCTCGTGCTTTTCAAAAATAGAACACAGATGACTTTCCTTCTATTATTTTCTCAAGTAATTACATTTGCGATGTGTACCATTTGTCACTGCAGTTTTTCAATTTTGGATGGTGGAAAGCCTAATGTTCTCAAACATGTGCGTACACAAAAATATAAGGACAACATGAGTTCTATTTAAAAAAAAAAAAACGAAAAATTAAATTTTTCTGTTGAAACAAAGGACCAAAAACTATTTATGTAGAATGCCTGTTCTCTGTCTTTTTACAAGCACAACCTGCCATTGAATGCATAGGATCTACTGCAGCTTTATTTTAAAAAATGTTTTCCAATAGCGAAATTGCCAATAAACGCACAAGGTCAAGCAGCTGCAGCTGTTGAAGAAATAGGTATGAAAAATAAATCTTCGGTTATTAATTGCATTAAGACAGTTTCAATTTGGACAGGAATTTTTTTTCAACTTGATGAGGCTACTGACAGTATTAAAGATGCATATCCTTATTTGCTATGTATGTTTTCTACATGATGATATAATTGTTGAAGACCGTCTTTTCTGTCAAAGTATCAGTGAAGTCACAAAAGCTCAAAACTTATTTGAAATTCTTCACAAGTTTATAACAGAAAATAATTCAGATTGGAAAATGTGTATCGCTGTGTGTACTATCGATCAGTGTCTGGTAGGTATGGAGGAATGCAAGCCCTTATTCACAGTAAAGCACCGCATGCATGTAGACCCATTTCATCATCTATAGGGAAGCACTTGCATGAAAGTCGATGAGCTGTGAATTGAATTTGGTATTAGAACGTATCATAGACGAAGTAAACTACATAAAAACTGGGCCGCTGAAAGCCAAATTACTCAAAACACTTTGCATGGACATGGGAGCTGAACGCACAGCCCTGCTATATTATTGCAGTTCACAATGGCTTTCTCGTTGGAAATACCTTATGCCATGCATTCGAGCTACATCAAGAAATTCACACGTTTCTGCAAGAGGAAAGACATGCAAATGTAGTATAAAATGGATATTTTTCCGAACCAAACTTTTTTACTACAATGGGCATACTTATGCGATATATTTGACAAACTGGATGCTTTGAATCTGTCTCTACAAGGCAATAAAATATGCACATCTTGAAATTATTGAAGAAGATTAACAATACATATTCCAAAACTCTTTATTACGTTCTTAAGTGCGCATCTCATAGCATTTGCTTTACAATACCTTTTAACAGATTGCTTTCCAATACGAACAATTCTTGCTTAAATAGTTTTATAATGTATTTATCAACAGGATTTCAATTTATGTTTACAATTCAATATTAAGCTTATTATATATTTAGATAACATTTATAATCATTATAAATTAGATACATTTAATAATTAGATTTCTTGACAGTACTTTCACAGTTGTTTATAAGTGAATAAATTCTTCATTTCAAATACATTTATAAATAATTTAATGAATATTTAAGTATTTTGTCAAAGGCAGATACATGCTTTTTGCAAGCACATGCATAAATACCCATACATATTTCCTATTTTTCATTTCCGGCATGTGCAAATCTTTAATTTCTGTGCATTCACTATATTTTTCGTGTAAAGTAATTTACACTAATTTAGCATACACCCGAAAGTTTTACATAAAAAATATATATGAATATAATTTGAATGAAAATTATAAGTATTATTTTTAGTATCCACTCAAGGGTCAGTTTTTCTTCAAAATTCCTCCACGATGGCATCTCTTTCTTTAGGCAGATAGCCCTTGCATGCGTTACTCTATTTAATAAAAACTTAATCTGACCTATGTGCCTAATTACAAATATTTTAACATACATAATTTTATATTTATAAAACGTGTAAGCCCAAAGTGATTATTTTTCAGATATATAAAATTAAAACGATGGGTTTAAAATGAGCAGCAGTAAAGCCTCTCCTCTAAAAAATTTTAAAAGGTACATGTTACAATAATATATGGATGTGAAAAAAATTTGTTTTATTTAAAACGTTTTGACTTTTGGAAAATAATATAAAAGTAGCGAATACTCTGTCAAGGGTATCGAAAGAAGTATACAATTTTAAATGTACCGTAAGGTATTTTTCATTCTTTAAGCATAACATTTTTCTTAAAATCTATATTTTTGCAGTGCAACAGCTTAGAATTTTATAAAACAAATTCATAATCAAAATCGCTGTTGTTAGTTATCGAAAAATAACCAAGATGTGATTTTTGCGTAAATGTCACTAAACTATACAAATTGCTATTATCCATCACACTATGAATGTTTCTTTCATGCGAAAGTGTCCCTTTTTCGATTTCTATGGAACTGTCGTGTGTCGAAATACTATCAGAATCTTGTCAAGCGAGCTTCTGAATGTAAACAAAGAACACCCCATCTGGTGACCCAAGTTTCAAAGCAGTGCTTCACTTTTAGCGCGGGTTGGCCCCTCCTCCCTTTCCTACCTCCATGGGGTATTTATTAGTCGCGTGGGCAATTATCTCAGCCCACGTGCGCTTTCGTCCAGTGGGCTTTTGTCTGGTGACCATTTAAAATTAATAATTATTGTAATATAATTAATTATTTATTTTCTTGGTTTGTCTGATAAAATGTGTAATAAAATGTTTGCAGTACATCAACTGAATATCTCCGCATACAAAAGGTACTTTCTAACCATTTTATTTCTCTAAAATAGAGATGTATTTTTTGTTTTGTTTTTTTAAACGAAATGCGCTTATAGCTCCCGCTTTTTATTTTAAAACGATAACACGACCTTGTACCGAATTTCGCAAACATATCCAGTTTCCAAAAACGATTCCATAGTCTGGAAATGACATTTTTGGAAACTCCTTACACTTCCGCTACAATGAATTACGTTTGACACTCTTCTATAAACGACTGATGGCCTTCCTGACTACCGATTCAAAGCTGATAATTTTCCTTTATAATCTCTTCTATATCTTTTTGTTAAAATGGTTACCGATTATATGGTTATTTCATACCGAACTCACAATATCCCCTACTTGTTTTGAGCAGTGAATGTGACTGCAAGATATTACTCCGCACTAGAAAAGAACTTGAAGCTAACACTCCATTACAGATCTATGGAGAAAATGTTTTTCCAAACCTAAGAGTCGCACTTCAAATACTTCGTACTATTTCATTATAAAATGAGTATCAAATCTATGTATGTTCGTTCAGCAAATTAAAATAAATTTTGACTATTTACAGTCAACGGTGGAACAAGATCCCCTAAGTCATCTAGCATTTTTAAATGTGGAAAGAGAAAAATTTGAAATGATCGACTTTGATGAAGTAATTGATAAATTTCCTTCATCTAAGGCAAGAAAAATGTATACATAGTAATTAATTGTATTAATGTATTATAATACTATATTATTATTAATAAATATATCTACTTTAATATGTTGTTACGTTATTTTTTCTGACACCAGTTGTTATTTTCTTCCTTCATGTTCTTACGGGGTTTCTGTGGATTTGGAGTAAACAACGACGACACTTGAAGTATCGAAACACACTTTATTTACCAATATTAATCAGGACATCTTCAAAACACTTTTACAGTCGTCGAAGATCTACAATAAACACGCTGGAACAATCAGCGACACAGCCTTCACACTGTCAAGCAATAACGCTGGAGACAGCTTCATTGCAAAGCACCAGAGTACAGCTCCCGAATCTGTTCGGTCGTTCTCGGAACTTCACGTACTCTCGAGACTCTCCACGCTACAACTCTCGAAGCGCTCGACGAAACATAGAGCATAGCTTCCGACTCGCTCAAGACACTTTCTCGACGATGCACTAACCGCGATACACGAAGAGACTCGTTTGATGCACTCGACGACCCACTCGGCACTCGCTGCTCGGCTGTTAACTCGATCGACTCCGCAACGGACTGACTAACTCAAGGAACTAACTCGCACTCACTCTCCGCGTACCAGCAGGGTTTATGTAGTTTTCGGATTGTGTTCGAGAACATTCTGGGCTAAACCGGTAAGAATTCGTTCCAGAAGGTTCTCCAACCGTCATTGGAATAGCGCCAATTTTGTCGTCAAATGGGCGATTTCTCGCCAAATTTGGCAACTCTGCCTTCCCTTTCTATTTTATGGCAACCCTAAACCTGCTTTGCGGGAAAGCTATCTCACCGCGCCTGTACATTTCGTAACAACATATTAAACTTTTAATTGTTTAAAATTGTAATTTAAAAAAAACAATTATATTAATATATAAAATAAATAAAACCTTTTTAACTAATTCCAGATCATCGTGTTTGAGTTTTCAGCCGACACAGATACATTTCCGAATACAGTGCTAGTGTAGTTAGGTAGTGACTATTCTTAACATGTTTTAGAATATTTTTATGGCAGATTCAGCATTTTATTACTATTTGCATTATTTTATTACGAATATATTCTAGGCATTATATTACTGTAAGTGTTTTTTGGAGGGGGCGCCAATAAGGTATTTTGCCCCGGACGCAAGTTACGCTCGCTACGCCACTGACAAAATATTAAACCTGTTAAGTGCGCCGCCAGCTGAAAACGTTTGGGAACTCCTGCTTTAGTGTGATATAATATATATATATATATATATATATATATATATATATATATATATATATTTGTGATATTCCTGTTAAATTTTATGGATTAAGTGTGAAGAACATGATATTTAATGAATAAAGGTAACACAGAAAAAGTTAAAAAAAGCCTCTTTGGGCATAATATAAAATCTGAAAACTTTCAGATTTTTTTCTTTTTATATTTCTGTATATTTTTCAATTCTTAATAAGGATATTTTGAGGTTTTATGTATTTTTGCCTTGTCGCAAAGTGAGAACTGTATTAATTGAATGAAAAATACATCTCTAATAAAATTCGAGGAAAATTCGTATAATTTAATATTCCGTACAAGGAAGTCATATAATGTACACATCAGATTTTTTATTAAAAAATTAAAATGAGAAAAAGACTTTCAAGTGTGGAAAAACTTTTTTTTCGGGGGGGTGTTTGTTTTGTTTTTGTTAAAAATTTGAAACTGAGAAAGAGACATTCACGTTTTTGGAAAAGTGTCCCAGCTCGATCATTTTGACTATATATGACTCAACCACGGGTATAATAATAATAATTATTCTTAATATAGAAATAATAATTATTTTTCAAAATAGATAATAATCTTCTCATAATATTTTGATTATTCCCGCCAACTTATAATCTTACATAAAGATATTGGCTTTCATTTTTGGCAATGTAATGGATTTCGTTTTCTAGATACCCGCGGATATATTATTCGTGATTAAAGTATGGATGTAATCAATCCTTTAACATAAACTGGTAGAGTAACTGGGACAACAAGGGTGCCCTCTGGTGAGTAGCCAGACAAGGATTTTAGTAAAAGCCAAGTGTCTAACCTGATAGATTGTATCAAATTCTTGCTCTGTAATTTTCTTAAAGTTAAATGCAATGTCCGTGTGTAACTTAAACCTGTTAATAAATACTTGCTACACTATTAAGAACTCTTCTGTGACCCTATCCAAAACGCTCCCTTCATAAAGTGACGCTCAACGTTAATATTTAGCTTTATGAATTTTCCTTGGCTTTTGCTCATTTTCTTTTTCACAAACAGTACTTGCATCCATACCCGCTGACTCCGACGGCTTATCAGCAACAAATAGTTGTTGTCAATGGTAAAATGTGTTTTGCATTTAAACACTAATGTTCTATAATATATTAATTCTTAATGTTTAAAACATGAAAGTACTTAAACATGAAAACGTAAAAATTCTTTACTGTGTTCTTAAAGTATATATGTATATCATTTATGAATATTGTATAATTTTGAAGTGATTAAGAAATTCTTTCATTTTGTTTGCACATAATGAGTGCACAAGCACTGCATAATCATAATTAGTTTCGAAATGAGAAATGTGGTAATGTAGGGGTCTTCAACCTTTAACGCCCGAGGGCCACATATCTGTCAAAAAATAGTGTAGTCAGAAAATTTATATAAAAAAGGGAGATTTGTTTTGCAAGACTGCGATTGATTCTAAGTGTAGAGAATTGTATATATAACATCGGTTCCAAAAAGTCAAGTGGAAATCGAATTAAAATGTTTGCAACTCTTTTTAACTATGGGGGGGGAACATAAGATGATTATACAGAAAAATGTTAGAAAATGCATTTACAATTAAAAGAAAATACATTACTGGAGGGAGATGGTAGTTACTTTAGTTTTAATGTGAAATTTGGCATTGTTTTTGCTTGTTTTTTAAAGCTTCAATTTCCGGTTTAATCTGTGTTTTTGCAATTCGTAAAGCTTCCTCCAAATGTCTGTCTGTGAGCCATGTTCTTGTTTTTTTATTTTAGGATTTTTCATTTTACTAAAAAGCTGTTCACAATAGCTTTTTCATTTTACTAAAAGCTGTTCACAATAGCCAAAGAAAGAAGACATAAAAAATGCATGTTTACGAATTCCTGGATACCTGTCTTCAGTCACGTACTTCGAATAAAAATCAATTAATGTAGGATTTTCAAGAAACTTACATTTTACTGTAGATTCACACTGTAAATCGATAAATTCTAATTGAATTTCAGGTGGAACACTTCCAACGTTTACTGAAAATGGCAAGGAAAACATTCTCATAAAAATTTCATTTTCACGAAAATCGGAAAATCTGCTTTTGAATTCATCTTTCAAATTTGAAATGCCTTGTACATAATTATTTGAATTCCATGTTGCAGAGCTCTTCATACACTTCATCAGTTTTGGAAAGTGAGTGGAATTCTTATTTAGTAACTGACTTTCCCACAGGATTAATTTTGTCTCAAAAGCTTTCACAAAGTAATAAAGATCATGAACAAGTAGATCTGTTTCCAGTAGATTTTCCAGTTTTACAGTAGTAGATTTTTTCTCAGTTGAAATCACCGAGATTACCTGTAATATCGACAAGAAATGCAAAGTCTCTCAACTATTTCTCAACACTGAACACGTGAATAGATTTCTGTTTAGATTTCATGAATTGTAGAACTTCGCTCTTCAAAGAAAACAGGCGCTGAAACATCTTTCCTCTGCTTAACCAACGTACTTCCGCGTAATACACAATATCACCATATTCAGCTTCCAAATTACTCAAGAACTGTTGAAATTGCCTGTGACACTTAGACCTTAGTCCCTTAGACCGAATGAAATTAACCACTTTTACAAGAACATTCATCACATATTCAAAGTTTAAAAACGACTTCTTGCTCAAATTTTCTTGGTGGATGATGCATTGGAAAGTCATCACAGTATTATTTCCACTTGCCTTCACAACAGATTTGAGTAACGTTGTTGAGATTTGAATAATACTCCTATTTTATCTCCAGTCATAGATTTAGCACCATCCGTGGTTATAGCAGATATATTATTGAAGTCTAACTCACATTTGTCCAAAGTTTGTGTCAGATTCGAATACAAATCTGTTCCTCGTGTTGCACCTTAAGTGCAACAACACTGGCTAATTCCTCTATAATTGTGAAGTCTATCAACGGCCCCGAATAAAAATGGCTACTTGTGCAGTATCTGTTGCATCTGTTGATTCTTCCATCCCTACAGAATAAAACTCAACTTTTTCGCATTTGGATTTTAATTTACTGAATATATTTGTTGCGAGTTCCTCTATGCGTCTGGCTACTGTCACACCGACAAGCTAATGTTCGATATGACTTGAGCCTGTGATGGAAAAAAGCACATCAATTACATTCTGAAGATATTCTTTTACAAATTCTCCATCAGTAAAGGTTTTTTTCACTTTTTTCTGCTATCCTATAACTAATACGAAGGCTATTTTCAAATTCTTTATTCGCTGTGGTGAAGAAAGACTGCTGAAAATTTAGTTTTGATTTTAATTCACTCACCTTATAATAAGACAGACAGCCTTATAATAAGACAGACTGCCTTATCCTTATGTTCAACAAAAAAATTAAGATCTTTTCTTGAAAAAAATCGCACTTCTCCTTCAACTTTTCTTCTTTTGCTATCCCAGCTTGCCATTGTGTACTCATTCAAAGCCCATAAACGCTTCTGAATTTTAGAATGTGGAATAAGCATGAGTAACCTAGCTTAAAATCAACTGTAGAAAATCTGCTTATCACCAAATCAAACAGAATGTTTACGATCACCTTTCCCTATGACAACTAATTGCAACATCAGGAGAAAAAGAATTCTGTTAATTTATTCAACCTTCCCTGTTCACTAGTGGCACACTCGAGCTCGCTTTTGACGAAGTAGTGAAGAAAGATTGACATCTGTTGCAAACTTGTTAGAGATAAGAATCGAATCTTTTTATGTAATTGAGATTTTATGCGTAGTCAAATTTTTTCTTTTTAAAATTACATAAGATAAAGGGAAATTTTTAAAAAATTCGTCATTTTCAGAAAATTTTATCTCGAATAATATCAGGCGTGCCAATAAAATGTTTTAAATATCAAAAATAAGAGGAAAACAAAGTTTTTCTCACGACAAAAAGGCTGACCATGCAATTTTTCTTGAAATCAAAATTTCTTAAAAATTCTTCAGTTTTTCTTCAAATTCAAATGTGGGGCCACTAAAATGCCTTCAGCGGGCCGCAGGTTGAAGAACTATAATCTAAGGAAAATAAGAGAGTGGAAAAATATATATTCATATTTGAAGTAATATTTTTATAAATTGTATTTATTTATGTTTCTTAATAAAGAAACATTTTTACACAACATTTTAATGTTTAAATTTTAAGCACAATATCATGCTTTTTGTGATAACTCCTGAGAATGGTGTACTCTTCGATGTTTTTGTTACTCAGTTTTCAGCTTTTGAATAAATAGTCTGATATCTTTAATAAAAATAAGCAAATTCTATTAATATTCTTATGCTGAAATCGCCTATGACGCTTCGAATATTTTATTAATTCAAGTTTTGGGTGTCACTGGAAATCTTTTAAATTAGACTAAATGTTGTAACAACAGAATGCAAAGCGTGCGATTTCTCCTGCCCCGGCAAGCTGCTCATTTCTTGAAAGATGTATAACTGCTTTGTAAGATGCACAATAGTTGATTTTTTAGTTCTCAGTTTTATTTTATGTTGATTAATTTATTTTATGAAATATTATTTTAAATTGAATTTATTATTGAATTATATTTACTAAGTTTTAGTTATCTGAAAAATTCCAATTATGAATTATTTCAATTTAGGCAATATTTCTATTCTGAAAGATGTTAGCTGCGGTGTTATCTATTTACATGCTGCACACACACCAAGAAATTTTCCACAATCCTGAAGAATTCGATGCAGAGCGGTTTTCACCTGAAAACTGCAAAAACAGGCATCCGTATGCATACATGCATCCGTATATCGTTTTTCTATGGGGGGATCAAGGATGTGCATAGGTAAAGTTTTTAGTCTCATTTTGAAAGCAAAATATTGTTTGAAACCTTTAATGCGTCTATTTAACATTCCTGAAAACACTTTCCTAAATACTTCTTAATATTTCATTTTTCCCTTCAATTCAATGTCTTTTCAGTTCAACAAAATTCAATTTCGAAAATCTACAAAATCAAGATGTTGATCAATTCATGCAATGAAAATATAAAATAATGTAGGTTTAAATAATAAGCAAATGATAAACACTTTTGGTTGTCAATAATCTGCAACATGAAATGAAAAGTTAAGTAGAAGTGATGCAAGTTTGATCTTTGAAGAACTAGTAGAAAGTTTGCCTTTGTAAACTAAAAGCGTTTTGTTTGTTTCTTTTCTTTTATCTATGGGTCTGGTTTGGTGTTGGTTTAGTTGGTTATGGCAAAGCATCCTAGGGCTGTCTGCCTAAGGAATGTAATGCTTCATGGAGGGCTATCTAAGGCAATCTAGCTCGTATCTACGTCACACGTGGTGAAGGCTATGACGCTATGAAAATGCCTATGTAGATAGACCGTTCGTTCCGTCAAACTAGCAGTATTCCAGTATTCACTAACTTTACTGCTCTGCCGCCGGTGACTTTTCACCTGTAGGAAATTAGCTCTGAACACTAGCTCAGCTTTCTTTTTTAAAGTATAGAATTAATAATATTTTTCCACAATATCTGCCTAAAGCTCATGTAAGTGCAAATTCCAGTTTTACTGAAACACCGAGAAAATGTTTTGGATGAGATAATGAAATTATTGGACATAAAGCAATATAAAATTAGTTGAAAATCTTTTTCTCTTTCTTTCCTTTCGCTTGTAGGATATTAGCTGTGATCTATAATTCAATTTTCTTTCTGAAAGCACAGAATTTACAGTATTTTTCCCAAGTATCTATTTAAAGTTCATGTTAGTACCAATTACAGTTTTACGAACACCCAAGGAAGCGTTTTCGATGGAACAATGAAATTACTGGACATCAAGATATATAAAATTAATTGCAAATACTTTTTCTCATTTAGGTTTATATGATGAAACAATATTTTGACTAATAAATAAGTATGAAGAGAAAATTGAAAATACAGTGGTGCCTTCGTATAAGTCATTAATTCGCTTCAGATCCTTGGCCGTATAACAAACTGGACCAAAAATCCTGGTGTTAATATTATCACACTGTTTAATTCTAAAATACAAATGCAATAGATCAAATATACGTACACTATACAGATATGAAGCTCTGCACATAAAAGTGTACACTTAAATGTTTTTTCTGCTATCCAAATCAAAAGTGATATTTTATTATATTCTGACATTTCTGATCTTTATTTTGTAATCAGGTTTACCCTTTATGTAACGTTAGCCGATTTAATAGCTTTTTTTTTCACAATATTACTCGGCATACGATATGTAATAGCCATATCTCTCAGATATTTGCGGTTACAATGATACACTGGACATTAGACAAATGAATGCACGATGCTCCCCTTTCAAATGAATTTCGATTCTACCTGTGAAACCACCACTATCGCATCTGACCCTGGCGGGCAGCGGTGATATATATCATGATCATTGCACTACGCGGCGCCATACCGGTTCTTCTCATAGCTTTACGGTTTAGAGTGCACTGAATTTTACTTCTGCGCCTATCTAATACTCGTTGATAACTTACTAAATGAACACCACTACATTTTCAAGCTTTGGAACCTGTTATCCTCCCATACAGAAGATCCTCTATCATTCGGTGGCAGAGAAGATCGCCACATACGCTGCTGCTGCTTGGGCCCATCCAATAAGCGCTCGTAAAGTCAAATTACTGACTACCGTCCAACGCCCTTTGCCCTCAACCTCACCAAAGCCTTTCGCACAACTGCAACAAGCGCGGTGACTGTCCTTGCGGGGTTTCTGCCTGTCCACATCAAAGTAGAAACGGAAGCGGCATATACAACTCTAATATACTTAAGAAAGACGTCACATTCTACAATAGCGCCTACAGCCTAGTCCAGTGTGAACATTTACACTCTCTCCAAACACACCCGGTAATTAAAGGCAAAGGGATCTCTGTTATCATCCCACGCACCCCTACCAACGCTGGAATGCAAGTACCTTCACAAGGTACCCACATCTTTACTGATGGTTCTAAACAGGAAGGTGTAGGCAGTTCCTACATCCATTACCATGATGGCCTGATGAAAGAAGAATGGACACAACAGCATCTTCCAAACGGAAGTCATGGCCATCACGGCAGCAATGCAGCACATTGTCCATAATGATCTAACTCATGCCACACTTCATAAAGACAGGTACTCAACACTTCAAGCCTTCCAGAACCATCAGCACATTTTCCCACTAGTCATCGCCCTTCAGCAACATTCACATATGCATACGACGCTGATGTGGATAAAAGCACATGCCAGCAACGAAGGCAGTGAGTCAGCAGACCGTTTAGCCAACCAGGCAGTAACTGACTCAAATGCACAGATGATCCGCCTTCAAACCCCACC